>NC_087443.1:45835219-47085219 GCF_036321535.1 Camelus dromedarius | reverse complement strand
AACAATAGAAATTATTTTTATTTTTTTAATCTTATTTTTACTGAAGTTCAGTTGATTTACAATATTAATTTCAGTGTACAGCAAAGTGTTTCTGTTATCCATGCATGTATACTATCAGATTCTTTTCCATTATAGCTTATTGCAAGAAATTGAATATAGTTCCTTGTGCTATACAGTAGATCCTTGTTGAAAACAATAAATATTTTTTAATAGTTCTGGAGGCTAAAAGTTCAAAATCAAAGCATCACCATGGCTATGTGTCCTCTGAAAGCCCTAGGGAAGGATCTATCCTATGGCCCTCTCCTAACTTCTGGAGGCTGCCGGCAATCTGTGACATCTTTGACCAGTAGCTTCATTATTCCAATTTCTGTCTCCTTTACATGGCTGTCTCCTCCGTGTGTGTCTGTATCAAAATCTCTCTCTCGATATAAGGATACCAGTCACTGGATTTAGGGCCTATCCTAGTCCAATGTAGTAGCTTCTTAACTCTGCAAAGACCCTGTTTCCAAGTAAGGTGACATTCACAGGTTTTTGAAGCGTAGCACTTTGAATAGCTTTGGGGGGACACAATTCAACCCATAACATTCTGTAAAACAAGTAGCTTCATGTCATTTTCCTTCTCAGCGGCTATCTGTGGCACTCCCTGCTGTGAGATCTGCCCCCATATTATTACTGCAGTCTCATCACCCAGATGCCTGCTTCATGATCGATGGTTTAGTCCTACTGAGATCTTTTATGTCATCATAATCCCCATGGTGTGTTTTGCTATTAGGTATTTGCCATTTGGATAGTCTTTATGATTATAGTTCCTCCTGGCATGGATGGATAACTGAACCTAAAACAAGCTCCGAGTGGGATGTTAGAATCTGGGAGCCCAGCACAGCACAGCGCCCAAGGGTGGAGGCAGGTGGAAGCTGACCTGTTGCTCTGTAGGCACTTAGACTCATGATACGGGCGTCCTCTCCTGTATCTTAACATAAAGAAGCCCAGGATACGGTACCTCATTGAGCTTTGAGGTCAAGGATCCCATCAGAAGATTTATGAGAGTCGTATCTTGGTTTTAAAGAAAGTATATTGCATACAAAATATAATTACACTTCCCCTCCTCCCCTCCCTGCCACATATACACAACCCCCTCCCACACACACATCCTAAATTACAAATAGTAGTATGGGAACACCTTTGGCCTAGCCTACACACACTACTGAAGATAATTTAATCAAGGAAATCTGAATGCATGCTCTCTGGACGTCCCTAAAGAACACCTTCACCTGGAATATGTTAGTTGTACAAAACTACTTTTTGTTGTTGTTTGAATTTACTTGATAATCTTGTTAATGCTTTAGTGTGCACTGTAGGCTCAGATACATCACGCGTAGTTGACGTAGCTTGTTGTAGTTGTCAGTAACTGATCAGTTACCCAAGATACATTAGTTTCAAATTAGCAGATTGGTTGTTTTAAAAAAAATTCTGTTAAATGCAAGAGGATTTATAAGAGAGGACTTTTCTTCTGAAGTGAGGCTTTGGATCTGCTTACAGAAATGATTATTTATATAAAAAGGATTAGATTGTTGTAGATGTTTGGGAAAACATCACAGTCTTAGTATTTTTCCATAAAATGTTTTCTTCATCCCTGCTGTCCTAAATATAAGGTCATTTCAGTGGTGGAAATTGAGATACTTACAAAACAATTCAGTCCCTCATTGATACTCTCCAACATGTCAGTCAGATACATAATTTCTCTCAGGTGCCATCAGATAAGCAAATATAATGTAAATTTGAAAATCTTTTCAAACAAATATAAAAATGTTTCATTTGAAGCTAATTTCCTTGTTAATGAACTTGGCTAGTACTTTGTGTCTCTCATTTTTATTCTTTCTGTGTCTAAATGATTATTTTTTCCTTCATACAATGTGGAAGAAAAATGGCTTGTTATAAATCATACTTTGGACAGGCAACAAAAATTTTAATTGGTTATATTCATTGTCCTTACACTAATTACTTGTGATGACTGAAAAAAAATGTTTTAAAGCCCACTGAATATTCTTGCCAAAAATTATTTTTAGATGTAACATTTACTAGTGTATTCTGATTAAGACTGTGTCCACATGAAACAAGCATTTCCAGCTGTATTTGGCTTCACAGTGTCCTTGTTCCTCATTCACATAATGAAAGAAGTGTGGGAGATCTTTCTGAAAAATATGCTATGTTTGTCTTAACCCATGTTTCAGGCACTAGGACAATTAAAAAACAAAAAATAAAAAAACTTAGGACAGTTCAGGTAATATTTAAGGGGTTTCAGGTTCACCACCCCTTTCCCAGGACCATGTTCAGATATGTCAATAAATAATCTTATAGGTATTTACAGTTTAATCAAGCAACTATTAAATTTGAAAAAAATGCCATTATAGTAGCATTCAAAATTATGAAGTAGTGATAAATTTGACAAAAGATGCGTATGACCTGTACAATGAAAACTGTAAAACATTTCCAAGAGAAATGTTGAGATATACTGTATGTGTTACATTACTTTCATACATAAGACTCAATATTGTTCTCCCAGATTGATCTGTACATCCAGTGCAATTCCAGTCAGAATCCCAGCAAGTTTCTTGTAGAAACAGAGCTCAAAATTCATATGGAAATTTAAGGGACCTATAGTAATAAACAAAAGAACTTTGAAAAGAAGAACAAATTCAAAAAGCCAAACCTACGACACCTTGAGACTTATTTTAGAGCCCCTGTAACTAAGGCAGTGTAGTACTTATGTCAGGTTAGACAAATAGATCTATGAAACAGAATAAAGAGTTCCAAAATCGACCACACATATATTGCTGCCTTAATCAGTGCAGGCTACCATGACTAAATATCACAGAGTGGGTGGCTTAAACAACTGAAGTTTATATTTTCACAGTTCTGGAGATTGGAAGTCTGAGATCAGGATGCCAACACGGTTGGGTTCTGGTGAGGACTCACTTCCTGTCATATAGATGGCTCCCTTATTGCCGTGTGCTCATATGGCCCTGAGCACATGGAGAGAGAGTACAAACTCTCTGATGTCTGTTAATATAAGAACACTCATCCCATTAGAAGGTCCCCACCCATATGACTTCATCTAAACCTAGGTATCTCCCAAAGACTGCATCTCTAAAAATCATCATATCAGAGGATAGGGCCTCACACAACTGAGGGGGACACGCAGTTCAGTCCATAACATTTGTCAGTTGATTTTCAACAGCAATTCAAAGACAGTCCAGTTAAGAAAGGTCAGAATTTTCTATGAATGATGTTGAAACAATTGAACATCCATTAAATTAAAAAAGAAAACCTTATACCTTGCATCATATACAAAAATTAGCTTAAAATGTATCATAGACCTAAATGTGAAACCCAAACTATAAAATCCTTAGAAAATAAGAGATAAATTTTGTGAACTTTGGTTTGGCAAAGATTTTCATATATATATAATTATATATACGTGTATATATAAAAAATACCAAAACATGATCCATAAAAGGAAAAAAAGACTTTATTAAAATTGAGAATTTCTGTTCATTGAAAAACATTATTAAGAGTAGGAAAATATTTTCTCACAGATTGAAATAAAATATTTGCAAAATATATATCTGAAAAAGGCTTGATTCCAAACTATATAAAGAACTCTCAAAACTCAATAATTAGAAAACAACCCAATTTTTAAATGGGCAAGTGACCTGAGCAGATATTTCACTGAAAAAGAGAAATTGACCACGAATAAGCACATGAAAATTTGCTCACCATGACTTATCATTAGGATAATGCAGATTAAAACCACAATGTCCGTTAGAATATCTGAAATTTAGAAGATTGATTATACCAAATGTTGGAGACAATGTGGAGCAAGTGAACTTTCATACACTGCTGGGATGGGGAAGGGATGAAGATGAAACAACCACTTTTTAAAACAGTCTGGTAGCTTCTTAAAAACTTAAACATATTCCCTGGCTTGTGATTCATCCATCACTGGGTATTTAAACAAAACCCGAAAGCTTCTGTCCATACAGAGACTTGTCCACAAATGTCCATGACAGCTTTATTTGTGATACCCCAAATTTGAAACAACCCAAATGTGTATCAACAGATGAACAGATAAACAAATCATCATGTATGCATACCATGAAGTAATTTTGAGCAATAAAATGAATAAATATTGATACCCAACCCTCAACAACATAGATGAATATCAGACTAATTATGATGAGTGAAATAAGCCAAGTAAAGAATATGTACTGTGTGGATCAATTTATATAAAATCTAGAAAATGTCAACTAATCTATAGTAACAGAGCAAATTAGTGGTTACCTAGGGGTGGGGGAGGGCCCTTGCCTTCTCCAAAAGGATGTTAGCATTTCCAGGCTGATGAGGTAATTCCCTGCTTCAGCCTTTTTCTGAACAATAACATAGTTGAAAATATGGATTCAGAAATCTAGATAAATAAATTTAATACTAATTAAATAATGCATAAAGTATATATTTTACACAAAGTGTTTATTGTACTGCCTAAAGTCATCTGAAGCAGCAGAGATCCTCATATTCCACATTAGGAAATATAAGATAAACTATTTATTAAAAGTTAAGCCAGTATACATATATGTAACTATAATATACTATAAGATTTTAAATTTAAACAGCATGCATTTTCATGTTCTCTTAAATTTGTTTGTTGTATTAGTAGAAATGTATTGCTTACTGTTTGACACTGAAGTGTTTAAAGGTAAACCAGGCTAATTTCCTGCCCTCTGAGGCACTGTGCAAAATACCCTTACATACATTATTCTGTTTCATTCTCATGGTAATTAATATTAGCCCCATTCTACATGTGGGAAAGCTGAGGCTCAGTGAGGTTAAGCAATGTGTACAAAGTTAAACGGCTAGTCAGCAGAGAAGCTAGGGTTCAAACCCAGGTCTCTTTGGTCCCATCATGCGTTGTCTTTTCATCTGACCATACTGCAGTTACATGTTAACAGTGACCAGCTCGGGGCAGAATGGACCTCCCAGGGAGTTCTCAAATTTGGGAATTTCATTTTTTTTTTTAATTCAAGTATAGTCCGTTTATAATGCTGTGTTAATTTCTGGTGTACAGCATAGTGATTGAGTTATTTTCATTATAGGCTAATACTAGGTATTGAATATAGTTCCCTGTGCTATACAGTATAAATTTGTTTATCTACTTTATATATAGTAGTATCTTCAAATCTCGAACTACCAATTTATCCCTGCCGCCCCTTCCCCCGCAGTAACCATCGGTTTGTTTTCTATGTCTGTGAGTCTGTTTCTGTTTTGTAAATAAGTTCATTTGTCTTCTTTTTTGGATTCCTCATATGAGTGATATCATACGGTATTTTTCTTTCTCTTTCTGGCTTACTTCACTTTGAATGACAATCTCCAGTTTCATCCATGTTGCTGCAAATGGATTTTATTTTTTATGTCTGAGTAGTATTCCATTGTATAAGTAATACCACAACTTCTTTATCCAATTATCTTTTGATGGACATTTAGGTTGTTTCTATGTCTTAGCTATTGTGAGAAGTGCTTCTGTGAACAGTGGGGTGTATGTGTCTTCTTGAATTAGAGTTCCCTCTGGATATATGCCCAGGAGTGAATACATTTTTATTACAGCCTCCCTTTCCTACCCAAGTGAGGTGCTCTAGTACATGGGAGAAAAGCATATAGCTGTTTTTTTCTCTATTCTCTCCTAGTTCATACTCTCTTGAGATACTTGATACATTTGTCCTCTGCCAATCTCCATGATTTAGATAATAGGGGCTCATTTACTATAAAAATACTTGTGGTTTCATCCTGGCTTCAGCCCTAGTTTCCTATTACTAATTGAACATGATTTTAAAGCAAATGGACCTGATTATCCCCATACTTTTCTTTCTAAGTGACTGAAGAACCTTTTAAAAAAACTATCCCATAGCCCAGATCTGTGGATATTAAGAGCTTATTCTGTAAGATGTAATGGCTGTGCTTCTGTTTTCTAGAATCTTCCTGAGGGTTTGAGCTTAGTTGGTACCTCAGCATCAGTGAATAACAGTTGCCTGCTACCCAGATGGCCGACTGCTTCTCTTACTGTCTACTTAACAACATCTTTGTTGCAAACCCGCTCTCCATATGGGGAAACATGTTGGTTTGAAAGGAGCGTTTTCCACAAACATTCCATAAGAAGAATACAGGCTTTCTACCACCCCCATCCATATGTACATTTTCCACTTAGAAACATGGATTTGTTATCCTGGAGAAATAGTTGTGTTTTTTTTTTTTTAAAGACTTTTGAATTTGTGTTATAAAATACAAATAGGCAAAAATTGTAAAGCATGTGCCTGATGTTAAATTTGTGAATTTTAAAATCATGAATTTTAAAAATAATTATGTATTTTTAATATATAAGGGGAAAATAAAAGGTAAATTTCTTTAATTTTAGACCTACCCTAGAATAATCACAATCTGAGGTCATAGAAAATGATGAGTTTTAGAACCTTGGCTGCTATAAGCAGTTGCTATTTTGTATCTTAACTTCCCACGTTCACAATCCATATACTAGTATCCGGTACCATATGCTCTCCGCGTTGCTGTGTGCACCTAATGAGCTCTGGGGATAAGCCAGCTGTCACACACATGAGACTACATTAGCCCATATTTATTTTTATTAATTTCAATTTTATGGTATTTTTATTCAAAAGAAGGCTGGATAAATTATTCTGTCACCAGCCACAACAAATTTCATTAATTTCCCATTCACTAAAGTAGAGTGAGTCGTTTAAGAACTGGAATATAAATCTTTCTGTTTCTCCTTCTAGCTGTGTCTAAATATCCTGAAAAGAGCTGCTTAGCCAAATGACTATTTAAAATAGCAAGACTCTATGTTTGTGAAAATGGGAAATAATTTTTAAGTGATTGATGATATCTTCTATTTTAGTTTTTATTATTCCTTTCAAGATTCAGAGTGAGTCTTGGATCTCTGGGTCCCCCCTAAGAACAGAGTTGGATATATTTACAAGCAAGAACCATGATAGAGAAATCTTTACTAGCATTTTTCTTTCTTTCTCAAATTTGTTATTTTTCCTTCAAACCAGTCACTCTGTTAAGAACACCTTCATTCCCCTAGTCACCCAGGTTTGAAAGTTAAGGACAACCTCTGCAACCCTTGCCCCACCCCCTGACATACCACTCCTTCTTCTGTATTTTGACACCAAATTTTATGAACTATTTCCACAGTTTTTCTCACGTTTCTTTCTTTCTCTCTTATATCACTTTTCCGACTGAAAGTCAGTTCTTTTCTTTACCTGTAACTTACGCTATTAGATTTTTTTTTTAACTCATCGTATCCTAATACATCATAAACACCATAACCCTGGCCAGGCAAGTAGGCTCCTTGTTCTGCCTTGAGCTTTGGCTGTTCCCATTCTGGTCCTTCTTTGCTATTCCTCTTTCCAAAGAGGGAGGGCTCTTCAGGGTCAGGAGAATACGCCCGCCTGGAGCATAAGCATCCCCTTCTAAACCATTCTTCAGAGAGCAGGTAACGGAGATAGGGTGGTAGGGTAAAGAGACACTTATAATGTTTTTAAATTGAAGTATAGTTGATGCACAGTACTGTTTTAGTTTTAGGTGTACTACACAGTGATTTGACGTTTGCCTCCATTATGAAATGATCACCACAATAAGTCTAGTAACTGTCCCCATACAAACTTATTACAATATTATTGACCGTATTCCTTGTGCTGTATATTACATCCCTGTGGATGATTTATTTTATAACTGGTGGTTTGTACCTTGTAATCCACCTTCACCCATTTTACCTCCCATCCCCCTTTCCTCTAGCAACTACCCGTTTGTTCTCTGTATCTGAGTCTGTGTTTATTTTGTTTGCTTGTATTTTAGATTCCACATAAGATAGATCACATGGTATTTGTAGTTCTCTGTCTGACTTATTCACTTAGCACAATACTCTCAGATCCATCTATGTTGCAAATTTCAAGATTTCATTATTTTAATGGCTAATAGTTCATTGTATGTATATACCACATCTTCTTTGTCTGTTTATGTGTCAGCGGGCACTTAGTTTGCTTCTATATCTTGTCTACCATAAATAATGCTGCAGTGAACATTGAGGTGCTCGTATCTTTGCAATTAGTGTTTTTGTTACTGCATCTTCACCCTCCTGCCCATTAGTTGTGGTTCCTTTTTTGTCTTTGGTCATGGAAAATCTTTTCAGGTCGTCCTCATAGACAGTTGCTCTATAAATAGTTCTAATGTTGATGTGTCTGTGGGAGGAGGTGAGTTCAGTGTCTTTCTGCTCAGCCCTCTGGGTCACCTCTTCTTGGGATATTTGTAATTTTAAGTTGGGTGGTCAGCATGATAGTGAGAAAGTGATACTTGAGCAAAGATTTGAAGGAGATAATGGACTGAGCCACAGAGATATCTGAGGGAAGGGTTACCAAATCTACTGTGTATTGTTGATGAACCAACCATTTTGTGTCCTTTCTTATCTTGGAGACTTGGGAGAAGTTATTTCTCTACCTGGGAAGCCCTTTCATGTACCTGTTACTGTGCTTATAAATGTTTAACAGCCAGCGCCAGAGGGAAAAATAAGCACTGGTGATTACTGATCTCTGTGATATGAACACTCTAACCGTGACCAAGTTACCAATATGATGGGCTCTGAATGTGAAGTTGGGAGAGATGTGCAAAGTCAACTCTCAGTGTTGGTATGAGGCAGCTCCAGCTTAGCACTTCACTTGATTTTTTTCTTCTCATGAGGTGTCACTTACTTAAATTTTCCTCTGCTCTTTAAATTTTATCTCATGGTGGGCTTGATACTCTTCTTCTGTCCTCCAAAGAAACACTACATTCTTACCTCTAGTGTAGCATTTTCATTTTCTGTCTACCCATATATCCAAAAGACCTAAGCATTTTGGGGCAATTATCATTTTTACGTCGATGGTGCTTACATAGTCCCTCACATAGCAGTAACATGTAGTATATTTCTTAAATCACCGATTTAGTAGATATTTTGTTCTTTAAAATTTTTTCTTCTCATATTTAATGGTATTAAAAAATTAGTTATCTTAGAGTGATAATGATATTGTGGTTATGACATTCAAGAGAGCCCTTATATTTTAGAGACTGCCAAATATTTGCAGGTAAAATATGTGGAGTCCAGGTTTGATTCACAAAAGTTCAGTGGGTGGGAGGGCATGGATGAGAAGAGATTGGCCAGAAATTGTTGTTGAAAATGGGTGACAAGCACATTGTCACTCATTCTATTTTTTCTCTCTTGCTCCAAATATGTTTGAAATTGTACATAATAAAGTGTAAAGACATTCTGATTTACCTAATTTGAGATTGTTTGTGATACATTTACCTTCTGAGGTAGGTACCAAAATTATTCTTCGCAGTAATTTGCTGCATTTCAGTAGTTAATTCTTTAAATGGTTTTTGTGTAGTAATCACCAGTATAGTTACTTTAAAATGGAGCATTTACTTTTTATTCCTAGATGCCCAGGAAATATATTGTATAGCTGACTGACTAAAAAACTCAAAAACCAAAGCAAAGCGAAAATAAACCACAAAAAACCAACACCTACACAAAGTATCATGTGATCTAGAAAACTTAGAAAAGGCCCAGTTCATAATATTCTATGAAATTCTTTCTTGGCTTAAATAATGTTTGGGAAGTTTTCTTTCATGTCTGCATGTTTAACACCTTTTACTTAAAAATGATTAGTCAGGAAATGGTTCATGTAAAATTGCCACTTTGAGTTATTTTACAAAAGTGGTTCTCTGACAGTCTCAAGGGTAAAATTTATGAGAGGCAAGTACAGAACAAAATCTATTTTTTCGGTGGTTGCACATACCTACCCAGTGTTTTGCCTAAAGAGTTCTAGGATGGATGTGAAATTGCCTAGAAAGTTAGATGTAGATTTATGTTGTGTTAAACCAGAGTGAAAAGAATATGTTCCAGTCTAGCAATATTAGTAAACCCTGCTACAAGTATAAAGAAGCAAAACATGTCTGTAAGGACTGGAAGATCAGTGGGCACTAAAATGAAGATCTTTTGTTGCTTATTCTCTTTTATCTGAGCTGAATTTTAAGTAATCATTTTACATTTCAAATTAATGTTTACATAAATACATAATAAGGAAATGCCATTTGATGTTCATGGACTATAAAGAACCTTGCTGAAAGACTATAGACAGAACTTTGTTCAGGGAATTAGTATAAGGGATATGGCTGATTTTAATATTAGCTCATAAATAAGCCCAATTTTATGAGAAGTTCATTAGAAAATGATTAGTAGTACATTTAAAGTGCTTGGTAGGCTCTGTATTTTTTTTTTTTTTTAAGGAGCAGTAAAGCTTTCTTTACTACTCTCATATTGGATAAAATGTATTTCATTTACATAATAGAACAAAACTAATGTCTGCTCAACTAAGATGCTTTTAAAGACAAATGAACGATTTTCCAGCTCCAAATTTTATTACCTGTATTCACTAACTTATAATAATGAGACCTGATTCTACTCGAAGAGTAAAGTTGGAAATATCTACTCCCTTCAGAGTTACTTCTGTGGCATAATTTCAAATTCACATAGAAGTTGCAGGATTAACACAGAAAGCTCCCATATATATTTATCCAAATTCACCAGTTTTTGACATTTTGCTGTTTTGTTTTATCACCTTCTCTCCCTAATATATTGATACAAATGTGTGTTATGTAATATATAATTTATTTGTGAATTATTTGGGAGTAAGTTCAATACATTATGCTCTTTGCCCCTAATGCCTCAATGTTTGTTTCCCAAGAACAAGGATATATTCTTATGTAATTACTTTGTTACCAAAATTTAAGACATTTAACATTGGTATTTTGTCTAATCTATAGCTCGTTTCAGTTTTGCAAGTTGTCCCAGTAATGCCCTTTAAAGAACTCGTTCCTCCAGCTCGGAATCCCACCTAGGATCGGGTATTGTATTAATGTCGTGTCTCTTTGGTCTACTTTAAGTTGAACATCCTTGTTAGCTTCCTGTTTTCTATCACGGCACTGACATTTTTTGAAGACTTCAGGCTAATTGTTGTGGAGAATATCACTCAGGTTGGGTTTGTGTGATATTTCTTCATGACTGGATTCATGTTCTGTATCTCCGGACAGGATATAATATAAGTGATAGTGTGTCCTTCTTAACTAAGTCTCAGTTTGTTCCATTTTAAAATGAGAATAGTAATGCCTACCTTGCAGAGTCGTGAGAATCAAATGAGGTTAATTGCTGTAAAGTGCATTATTCAAAGTCTGATATGCAGGAAACCCTCAGGAATAGGGATGTTATGTCATTATTAATGCATATACCAAAAAAGGAGTTATATCCAAACTCCTTTTTTTCTTCTAATTTTATTGAGATGTAATTAGCATACAGTAGTGTTTGAGGCATACAGCCTAATGATTTGACTTAGATATACTGTGGAATGATTACCACACTCAGTAAAATGTGATATGCTGTTATTTCTATCATTTTAACTGTTTATTTCTTGTTAAAGACATCTCAGCAAACAGAATCTAATTCCAGAAACTTGAACCTATTTAATAACTTTTTTGAAATACTGACATAAGTATGTTTGTTTCAGGTGTACAACATAGTAATTCAACACTTGTATACATTACAAAATGATCACTACAGTAAGTCTAGGTGCCCTCTGTCACCATACAAACTTAATAAATATTATTGACCATATTCCCCATGCTGTACTTTACATCCCTGTGAATTACGTATTATATGACTAGAAGTTTGTATTTACTGATCTCCTTTATCAATTTTATGCCCTCACACCCAACCTTCCTCCCCTGTGGTAACCACCAATCTGTTTGTTTTCTGTGTCTATGAGTTGAAGGTTTGTTTTGTTTGTTTTGTTTTGTTCCTTAGATTCCACATATAAGTCAAATCATGCAGTATTTGTCTTTGTCTGATTTATTTCACTTAGCACAATAGACTCAAGGTCCATTTATGCTGTTGGAAATAGTAAGTTTTTATGGCTGAGTAATATTCCATTGTGTGTGTGTGTGTGTGTGTGTGTGTGTGTGTGTGTGTGTGTATGAGTGACATCTTTATCCATTCACATCTATCAGTGGAAACCCAAGTTGCTTCCATATCTTGGCTATTGTACACAATGTTGTGATGAATATGGCATATATATATATTTTAATTAGCTAAGGCTGCAATCAAGTCTTAAGGAAGAATTTGCTTCATAATCTTTCAGGTTTCAGACAGAGTTCAGTTCCTTGAAGTTATAGAACTCAGGTGGCTGTTTCTTTGTCAATGTCCCTTCCCCTTTTTAAGCCAGCAGAGATGCCTGCTTCCTCAGTTAGAATCTTCCTCTATTCCCCTTCTGCTACCAGTGGGAGAAAACTGTTGACTTTTTAAAAAGATTATGTACTACCTCAGGACATGCTCCAACTGTGCCATATAACAGCCTGTTCACAGGAGAGATGTTTCATCATATTCATTGGTTCTGGGGGGTTCAGGGAAGTACCTGTTCGGGGAGCCATCTTAGAAATTCTGCCTGACACAGTAATATCTTGTTAATCTGTAGAGTTGTCTGTCTTCTTTAGTTTTGTTCCTACCATGTGGGTAAACAATTTGGGTGTAGATAAAATGTCCTCCTTGTATAATGTGGTGTTTCAGGCACTGCAAACAATGTGGCCTATAGTGGCAATTTTCATCAGTAGGGTAAACAGTCTTGGGTTATGTCAGATCTGTTTTTATTTTGTAGAGATTTAAACGTGAGAAAATAGTATTGAAACTGATGCATTCTAAAAAAGATGATCAGAGTGGTTTCATTGCATAATCAAATCACGCTTTTAAGTGCTCATATGAAAGAAGTGAAGGAGCAAACCTTAACACACATTCATTTCATTTTGATCACCTGCTTGTGGTGCAGTAGTCCCAAATGTGCAATCATAATAAGCTGATCAGATAATTCCTGTTCAGTATAAGAAAAAGAGATTGGGAATGCGGGGCTGATAGGAAGTGGCTACATAACTACTTCCAGCCACACAGTTCTCCTAGGGTTACTAGCAGTTGCCCTTGTGATAGCAACTGAGACTGTATTTGAGAGCATCGGCACTTAGAATTTTTCTGAGATGCCCACATTGGGCTCAAATTTGTTTTCTCCATTGTTCTTCAGACCTAATTTTCAGCTTAATTAGCATTTTATCATGCCTCAGTTTGACTTGTTATGGTGGATGATTCAATTAGAACATGACAAGGAATGCATGTTTTAGGAGAGGGTATCATATGACCTCTACAGATTTGGTCTAGTATCTTTGTGTGGTGTAGTAACAATCTGAGACACCTACTGAATTTTTGTTTTGAACAGACAAGTTTTTGTATGCTTGTTATATTTGGAGTATAGATTTGCTGGATGCTGAAATTTAAAGAATAGTAGACTAAAAACAGATTTTTGTGTAACAATCCTCAGAAAACGCAACTTGGAAAAAAAAATCATAGTTCTGACATAAAGTTTGATTCTGATAAGGAGGTTTCTGAAATTCTTAGGTTACTCTTTCATGTATGACTGCATTGCTGAGCAGTAACCCTTAGGCACAAAGCTCTGTGGCGTTGAGAATTACTCACACAGATACTTTGGTACTTCATCCATATCGTGTTCTTTCATAGGCAATAAAGGGCTTAGAAAATGTAAATGCCTTCACGTAAAATAATGTATAACAAATATAATTCAAATGTGAAAAAAATCCTTATTTGATGGAATGCCTCAAAGTTTACTGAGTAGCAAAATGAGGTTTAAAACAAAGTTTCTCAAATTTTTCACCCCTGGAATGATTGTTAGAAACTTAAAGTGGAATGTTAAGCCACTTTATAAATAACACAAATTGAAAAGTCCAGTTTCCATGGTAAGTATCGTTTTCTCACTTGGATTACCTGAACAGTTCTTTACTTGTGAATTGTACAGTGAAGTGGCTTTGGAGTTTGAGGAGGAATGCAGAAGTGTGGGCTCCGGAGTCCTGGTTTTGAATCCTAATTACTGGTGGTGTGAGTGTGAATAAGTAAATACCACCTTTTTCTATTCTGTAAAATGGGATGATGGTTGTAATGCCTTATGGAGTGTGAGCCTTCAAGAAGACCTTGAATTTAGAGCACTGTTGGGATTTCCTGGCACTGATTTAACTTTTATTATTGGAAAGACACAATAAATACAAATTAGACCATCAAGAAGTGAAGATATTGTCATAATAATGCCTTTTTTGGAGAGTGAATGTTGAAGTCAGTCTTTAAGCCATCCTAGTATAAATTAAGATGTTTCTAATTTTTTTTCTTTTAAGAATTGATCTGATAGCTCAGTTGTCCTTTCCGAGTTACTTTGGTTTTTTCATTTGCCAGAGAAAATAAAAGTGGAATAAGTGTGATCCAGCTCTGCCTACTTAAGGAGCTCAGATATTCTGGCATTAATATTTTATGTGGAAGCAGATTATTTGGAAATATACAGGTGAAAGCAAAGAAAAAGCACTGTGAAAGCGAATCTCAGCAATTAAATGCAACCATAAGTACTTTATAGAAAAAGGAATTTTTATTTTACCTTTAAAATTATCTCTAATCATAGATGCTGCAAATGGGATAATTATCTAATTCAAATAAATCGCATTAATGCCTACCTTGTTCAGACACGTCTGGCAGGTAATTTTGTCTTTGTTTTGAATTATGTAAATAATTACCTCTGCTTATTACTTCCATTTGTTAGTATAGGTGTTGGTTTAGTCTAGATCATGACAAAAATAGGGCATTTTGGAGCCATCTTAAGAAACCCAACTGTTAAATATCATTTTAGTAGATTTCTAATGCCTTGAAACTTCATCTTTTTTAATTTTAAACTCTGAAAACTAGACTCTTTTCCAGGAAAAATTCCCATATATAGAAAATTGTGCATGCAATTGAGGGCCTCACAGACATTTCAGAACTTGCCAGTGAAAACCAGGTTAAGAACCTCTGCTGTTGTAAGAATAAACTGGCTGCTATTTTCCAGCCAAATCAGAGATGTTACTTAACAAGCACCCTGTGTTGTATATTGAAAAAAAAAATTAAGGAAAATGGGAAAAATGTTTCCTTAGGGGGTCTCTTTCTGTAATATAGAATATATTAATGAAAGAAATGTTTTTGAAGATGTTGCAAATATTCTGATAGTTTGATTATGATTGACAAAATGATGTTTTAAAATATAATGAAAGTTCTGAAAATTCACCTAGATCTCTAGAAAGCCAAATTCATTCACCAAAACCATTTCTAACATTACTGTTTGTAGTTCTTACAACTGTTCTTCCACATTTGTCAGTAATACTGCTGTTATATTTCCCTCATCAGCTGCTGTGCTAGTTATCTTTCTATCTTTAAAATTTAATCCCTGTAATCTCTCTGTCTCTCTCTCACACACACAAACACGCACACACAGGCACAGCTCTCATTTTCATAACCCCAGTATAACTCCATTTTATTTGTTTTATTTGTATCACCACGGCTTGGATATGTGAGCACTAAAACCGAAGCAAACCCCAGCATGTCCACCGCATTTGAATTGGAATGTGTTCTTTGGTTTTATTTTGTATTCATCCTTTCCCCTTATCTAAGACACTTCATTCTGCTGATGTTCATTCATTCCCAGTCTTCAGCACGGCCTGCCAAGCTCTCTACTGTCTGTCCTCTCCCACCCCCAGCCTTCTGTCCTGTTCCTCCCTTCGGTGGTCAGCCTGGCCTCCTTTGCCATTTCTTGAACACATCTGACACCCAGGCCTTTGGGCTTTTGCTATAAGTTATTTCCTCTGCTTAGAATGTTCTTTCCCCATATAAAAGATGAACTAAATTCCTCGTCTTCTTCAGGACTCAGCTCAAATGTCACCTGCCCAATGATACCTATCTTGACACCCTGTTTTTTCTGCCTCTGCTCCACACACCCAGTCCCTTTATTCTCCATCTCTTAATTCTGCTTCTTATCTTTTCCATAGTGCTTATTGCTTTTTGACATATTTTATAATTTGTTCATGGTTCAACCCCTAACCATGCCTCCCGCCCATCAATCACTAAACCCACAGACTGGAATGCAGGCCACGTCAGGGATGAAGGCAGAGATCTCTGTCTCCTTTGTTCACTGAGATCCTAAATTTCTGTAACAGTGCCAAACAGTAGCCACTTAATGAATATGCTTTAAGACATGAAATGCATAACTATTACACACTCAGCACTCAGCCAGTTGCAGGATGCAGAAATATATCACCTTGGCATCCTAAGGATCCTGCAGCCTAGAAAGGATGAAGAGCAAACAAATGACATTGACTGATTGAACATCACCTACAGGTGCACTGGGGCTGTCGTGTTGTACAAACCCAGTGAGGATACAGCCCTCATGTTGCTCATGTTTTAATTAGCGTGCAGGTTTACTCTTAATGTGAAATAGGTTCTGACTAGTGATAGATGTGTCTACGTGTGGGTGCTGTGGGCACAGCTGTGCATGGGCAGAGGAGTCAGGGAGCGATTCAAGTGAGGAGTGGCCTTTGGAAGCTGGAGTCTGGGAGGTATATTTTGGTGGGGAAGAGCATTCCAGACAAAGGGAGTACTACGTGTAGGACCTTGGTGCTCATTCCCAACCTAGTGCCTTACTTCTTTGCTCTTAGCACTGATACCTTCTATCCTGCCTGGCTCTAGAGTTTCCAGACTACAGCCTTGAGATGGGTTTTCACAACCTGTTTCATGTACAAAAGAATTACAACCAGAATTTCAAAGTCAGGGCATTTTTACACAAATGTGCCTGACTTCTCTTTAAAAAAAACCTGATGAATGGACAACACTGGTGTACAGCCTCTCATGGCCACAGCCTGATGGTGGGGTGCCTGCTCTCCTGCTGACCCTGGTCCCCATCCTGCCCAGCCCCTGCAGGCTTCTGAGTTGGTGAACCTCAGACTGAAACTGGGAACAAATTTGCCCTTCCTGGTTAGTAGTCTCCTCTGTTTTGTTTCATTTTCCCCCTTTCTGTATATCCTCTGTGAAAATGCAGTAAAGAGTTAGGATACTTACTTCAGCACTAGCTCCGTCCTCTGAGTAGGTAGCTGTTAGCACAGTTGTTGCACCCCAAGGCGCCTCTGCCTAGTGTCTGGATCCTGGCTGCCATCAGGATGATGCATGTGTGCATGTATAGATATAGACATTTATACTTAATGTAATTTTATTTTTAAGTTAAAAATAGAAAAGATTTATAGTAAACTTAAAACATATTCTTTTGAACTGTTCTACCCCTAGGAAGGAAACTGAAATTTGTTTCATATTGCACCACAGTGTAGTACCACAGGTTTGTGGTGGTGGTGTTATTAACTCACATGTAGTGACTGCTCATTCTGATTTGGGTTCAGAGTCAAAGGTTTGATATGCATCATCTTAATTCTTACAACTCTGGAGCAGATCTTATTATCGCGTTTATGTAGAATAGGAAGTTGAGGAACAGAGAGCATAAATAAAATTAACCCAAGTTACATATCTAGGAAGATACAGAATTGAAATTGAAATTTGGAAGAGTTCCGTGTATCCCTCCCACTCCAGGCAGGGAATAGGCCTGACTTTTTAAAATGTTTATAACTATTTAGCTACTAGCGTTTAGCTTTTAAAACACATTTTCGGCTTTTAAAGCACATCCCTGTTACACACTGCTGCATTGTAGAAAGATGGTAAGAACGATTTCTACCCACTGTTTATTCACCATTTTAAGTTCTATAGAGCAGTTGTTGAATTTTTGATTAGGAGATATTCAGTAGAGGGCGTGGATGTTCTTTTGCATTTCTTTATTAACTTAATATTCATTAAAGGGAATTGGTGTGTTGCTGTGTTGGTATTTGTTTTAAAGATTTGCTGACTCTGTGTTAGGCTTTGTGGCTAAGACAACTAGAATTTAATGTAGCTAAAGCTATGATATCAGTCTGACTATTTTTCCTTTGCTACTTTGATCTTATACTTAAGGTATTTAATGAGATTAAATTTGGCTCATTAACATCTTCTGCAAACTAATTGATTCTCTAATAAGAGGTTTTTGTTTTCTTGTCAACTCTTTGATGTCTCAACAAAATTAGTTGTTATTGCGCACTAAAGCTAATTATTTTATGAATGGAGTGGTGATTTTCTGGTGTCTACAGTATGAATACAGATGGATAATGGCCTTTAAAAAAATCAAGATGTAGTTTGAAAGTGCTGTAATCATCATTAATTTTAGGGGTACTTAGTTATGGTACAGCATAATCAGCTCCTTGGGGCAAAAAAAGAGAAGAGATTATAAATCTAAAAGCCCTCTATAAAAGGTGAGCTATTCTTGATTTTATTTGCATAGGCATCAATACATTGCTACATAGAATGGTTATCATATACAATTTCAAAGCAGAAACATAAATTTTGGTCTAATAAGGAAATAATTCTGTTCAGAAAAATTGCATGCAATTGCAAAGTTAAAAAGAAAAAACACCTGCAGTAGGTTAGTTCAGCACGTACTAGAAATGCTTGTTTAAGAACTGAGCAATAATCATTTCTTCTACAAGAAGATACCTCAAAAGTATTTAATTATGATAATTTACATTTCACAAAAATAATACCTTGATAGCCTTTTGTTCCTTATAAAGTCAGTTTCCACAATCCCCTGTAATTACATTAATTTTTCATGAATCCTGGGTAAACATTCCTATTATTTACTATAGAACTGTCTCTGAAGTAACTGATGGAAATTCCACACAAGGATGTGATGAGCGTTTAGCTCTCTTTTGAAAAAGAGAGACATGGCTAATTTTTAACAATAATTTGAACAGGGTTTCTTTTACATTCAATCAGCATTTATTAAGCACCTTCAAGATCCAGATAATGCATCAGCTTTGAGGAAACAATATGAGAAAATAAAGATTGGAGAAAGATAGACATGTAAAGATGTGTCAGTGTCAAATAGACTATGAGAAACGTTGATAGTTTTGTATCATCGAAACACAGAGAAGAGTGCCTAATCCAGGCTGGGTCAGGACATAGGAAATTGGGAAGAAAAGATGGTTCCTGAACTGAATCTTAGAGGATGAGCGATGCTTCATCTCTGAACTCCCAAAGAGGGAGCGGGTATGATGGGTGAGTTAGAAAGGAGTTCAAGTGACCTAAGTATCTAAATAAGAAACCAGTGAGGTGCTGTTAGCTTGTCTGGTGGATACCTTTATGACAAAAGCAAATATCAAAATGTAAAGATAGTGAGAACAAGGTAGGAAGTAATTTATTCCAACAGGGAGGCAATGATGAAGCTTAACAAAACAAAATCTGAATTAACTTAATCTTCCTTAATTTAAAAAAAAATTCTTTTTCAGCAAGTGACAAGAAGGTAAGAAAAGAGTAAGGCTGTAAAATCAGTGGGCTGTTCTAAATTGCCACTGCAGAATAATGACAGAAATCTTCAGTTGTATAGAATACTTTGAAAGCGAATCTGTTCATACAATTACAGCATGATTTCATAGTTACTGTAGCTGACTTTTACTTGTGGCTGCCAGTAGTAACGGGAGCTCTTTCAATGTATATAATGTAGAGAGCAAAATGATAGAAAATGAAGAAAACCTTAAAACAGTGCTCTTCCAAATTGTTCTGAAAGTCATGGATTTACAATGAGTCCCTCTGCTGCAGAACTGTGTGGTGACTAATTCCTGAGGGTCAAAGTCAAAAAAGAGTTCCCCCCTGTGATAAGCCCTGGAGAGACACTTGTACCTGACATCACTCTCTAACCACAGTGTCAAGATGTCACAGTGTTTTGATACCATCCTGTTAGCATGGATTCTCTTTTCTCTATTTGTTTTCCTTTCAAATGCATGGAATCCTGGAAGGAATAACAGGGCAGCGGTTGGGTAGGGTAGAGAGATGTGTATGGGAAATAGAAGAGACAGATCATAGAGGGTTCAAAGGATAATCTCCATTTATATCAGATTTTACCAGATCAAGGTAAAATTTGATATGAGATCACCTTTAAGATGTTACCTTTAATAGTGATTTAGATGCCAGGAGGGTTGCTTTAGGAGTCACAGACCCAATGTGAAAACCTGGCTGGCCAATTAATAGACATGCAGTCCTGGCTTTGCTTCATTCTGTGAAACCTGCTTTTCCTTGTCAGGAATAATGAAGATATGAGCACTTCTTTCATCGGTAGAGAATATGGTAGAAACAGGATAAGGCTTTCAACACTTTTGGCACAATGTCTCGCATATGGCTGCTGCTTCTGCTCCTATGGATCTTATTGTTTTAGTTGATGACAGTGGTGCTAGCATTCTTGCCATGATCCACTCGCAGGGGAACAAGGAGAGCCTTTAAGAAATTCTGTAAACTGAAAATGGCAGTGGCACGTCCAGATGAGTCCAGCCTTGGGATAGCGGTGGGCAGGGCTTCCTGCCCTGGGGTAGTCTCACCCTTCTCCCAGCACAGTGAATTGAATGCCAAGTGGTAAAGCTGTCCAGGAATCCCCTTTGGCGTGATGTGAAGGAAAGGCTTGCTAAGGTTGTGTTTTAGTAGCCAGTTTTATTCTTAATGCTTGTGTTGCTATCTCTAAGGAAGGCTTAACCTGAGTCCAGAATCAATGGAAGAGGAATCTGGACTCCTTTCCACTAGCACTAATGGAGTTAGAAACATGCCCACCTGGCCCTGCAGAGTGGCACTGGGAGTGCATTTGTCCTGTGCCAGAGTACATCTAATGCGCAGTCTGGACAGTGAAACCGTGATTTTGTTTTCCGCAAAATTAGCTGATCTTTGTCACCCTACCAGTGAGCAAGATGCTGTGGCTTTACTGTTGATCCAAATTCAGCTAAAATAAGTGCAGCCTGAGTGGATCTCTCTGACTTCCTGGGGTGGAGGGGAGCCCACCCTGGCAACTGTGCAAGAGGTCTTTCTTTATCCCTCCTAGAGGAGATAGAAACGCCCACTGCCAAGAAACTACTCACTTTATGTGAAATTACGGCCAAAATGAGAACGTTCTCCCAGGATGAATTGTTAAAATTGCTTTGTTAGTTTCGTATAGTCTATGGTATTGACGTTTGTTGGTCGCTTTTACTTCATTTTAACTTTTTCCAGCCTCTTACTTACAGCTGCTTTAGTACTAACTGGGATTTTACCAAAACGAGGGGAGGATTAAGTTTCTTTTATAAAAAACATAGCTCAAAGGAAATGACATGTTTAATGCTACTTTCAGTTCTTTTTCATTTCTGATGTTTCTGCTCCATCTCCCAGAACATACCCTTTAGAGGGTGTCTCAAGAACTTCTGTTAAGGTTTCTCAGGCCAAGACAATTTGATTGCTATATGCAAACAATCTTACAAGATTTGTATGTTCATGTCCATGCCATTCATGTTGATGAATGTGTCTCTTTAGCTTAGTTTTCATATTCATGATTCATGTCAGCATATATCTCTGCATTTCTGAAATAATTCTGAGAAAAATACACAAGCAAGTTTATTTTTTGTTGTTGAATTCCTGCCTTAATTTGATAGTAGAATACTGCTTTCAAAGGCTATGGTGTATCTCTTAAGACTACCTACCCTCTGGTAACAGGTGTCTATTTGTATTTTATTGTTACTATATTTTCCGGCCCGAAAAATAGTAAGGGACGTGGATTTGACAAAATTGTACTGTGACTACACCACATGTTTGGTGAGTTGGTCCATTTAATACCCGGACCTCTGTGGAGGTGGGGCATCAGGATGGCCTTTCCTCCTTACCTGCGTATTGCCTGGTTCCTTGCTTCAAAGCCTACTCACACCACTGAGATTAACGTAAACACAGAGGAAGGAAAAGTGCACTTAAAAACAATAGTAACAGGGTAACCAACATTTAGTGAATTCTTGCTAGGCCAAGTACTCCTCCAAGTGATTGATATGTATTGACTCATTTAGTCTTCAGAATAGTCCTAGGAGGTAGATATTTTCCCAGTAAGACAGCTGAAACTTAGGCTAAAATACCTGGCCCAAGGTCCCCTAGCCACTGGCTTCCAGAGCCAGAATGAGATTAACAGTGGTTGTATTAGTTTCTTCTTGCTGCTGTAATGAATTGCCACTAACTTAATTACTTAAAACAACACCAATGCATTGTCATTCTAGAGAATAGAAATTCAAAATGTCCCACTAGGCAAAAATCAGGGTATTGGCGGGGCTGTGTTTCTTTCTGGAAGTTCTAGGGGAGTTTTTTTTTTTTTTTCCTTTTACAGGTTTTCAAGGTTCCCAGTAATCCTTTGCTTATGACTCCTTTCTGTCTTCAAAGCCAGCAATGGCCAGTCAAGTCCTTCACATCACGACACCGACTCTCTTCTGTATCCCTCTTCCTCTTTTGAGGACCTTTGTGATTACATTGGGCTCATGTGGATAATCTAGGATAATCTCTTTCTTTTAATGTCAGCTAATTCAAAACCTTGATACCATCTACAACCTTGATTCCACTTTGCCATGTAACATAACATTCACAGGTTCTGAGATTAGAAAGTGGACAGCTTAGGGAGTTCATTTTTCTGCCTACCACATGATTATTTATTACAGTAAGGTCATTTCTTTAATTTAGGCTTTTGATTGAAATGCACAAGTTGTTTTTAGTGTCAATGCATTTTTAGTGTCAATGTGTTGTGACTATATGGTAGAAGACATTTGTTTTAAGTTGAGAAACAAAATTTGAAACCAAGGTCCCTATAAAAGCAGCTTATCTAAGAAGTGTTGTAAGGAAAAATAGGTATGAGAGGGAGGAAAGGGGAGGAAGAGGTGAAGGAACACAGGCAAGGGAGTAATATCAAGCAGAATTACAAGGAACGTAAAGCTGGTTCAGTCCTGCAGAGGAAGCTCTGGAAACAGTGCAGGCCACACTTCACATTGCAGTGCAATGACTGAGAGCAAGAGGGCTGGAGCAGTTGCATCCCTGCATCTTAGTCATTGGTTAAAACTGTTCTCCCGGAGTAAATGCCCTGGCATTTCCTCTCCACTTAGACAAGTAGATTCCAATTGCCCAAGGGCATTCTCCCCATAAGAAGACCCAGCTTTGGGTTTTGAGGAGCAAAAATCCATCATGAGCCTACATGCCCTACAATGGTCAAAGAGACCCAGTAATTCACTCAGTAATTCCTGTAGCTTTCCAACGTACAGAGCAGTCAGCAAGGTGGTGGGAAGCGCAATGACATCTTCAGGTATAAAACAGTGATCCTAATACCCACCTGAAGGGATTGTTGGTGGAGGTTAAATGCAGTAATGCACTTGAGCACTGTTGGGTTGGTGTTGGAACTTGGTAACTGCTTGGTAAAATTTAGCAGAACCTTATTCAGCTGAACCTTTGCATTTAGCTCAGATTTAGTCTATATTTTGCATAGAAAGAAATATATGTATATAGGTTATTTAAGAGAAACAATAGTAATGTTAATTTTAAAAGATTAAATAAGTTGAAAATCTCTTTTTCTTTTACAAAATAGCCTCTGGATGGTCATTATTTTTAAGTTACCAGTTAAGTCAATAAAATATAAATTCTAGGATTTATATATCTTACTAGCTATTTCTCAGTCAGGAAAAATGAGTTTTAGAAAAAAAACAAATTAAATTGTATTTTTAATAAATTTCAGCCTTTAACTCTGTGACTAAGTGAGCTACCTTCTATCATAACTTTAAAATATATACATAGCACATAAATTATTATTTTAACTTAGAATTAATTATTTTCTAAATCAAATTTAATATTAAACATAAATCCTGACTTTTTACCTGACCTACTCTGAACAAGTAATTAATGACTGTTTTCATATTTATATATATGTATCTTATGTACATTTGAATGCTGAATGTCATTTTAACCATCAAATGGATGATGAAGTAATAGATAAAGTACATTTCCCTGTAGGAATGATTTAATAATATTTTCATTGTTAAAGACTATGCTATAGGGTGAGTTGTAAAGAAAGACATTTGGGACATTTAAAAATTGATGTCACCTTATTTTTGTATTAAGCATCAAAGTATAATATCCAGGGCAGTACACACCCAATAACTTTCAACTTTACTTAACCTGTTGAGATGACTTACCATTTGCTAAGATTTTGTAGTTTATGAAAAAAAATTTTTTTAATCACCCTGAAGGGTAGAAAAAGGAAGTCATTAATAAGACCACCTCTGCTGAGCCTTTTGATTATTTGACATTGTTTAAATAAGTTGCTATTATGACCTGGAAAAATGCCTTGAAAGAGGGTGTAAAGAATTGGAGTAAATAATTTCTGGGAGTTCTTTCCAACTCTGAAATCCTGGAAGATTTCCTCCATTTTTGACATAGTTCAAGAATTGAAAATATCTTATTTCTTTTAAGCTAAGATAGGTGATCGTATTCATCACCCCCTGAATTTATACCAATCTGACAGTGATGCCAAATCTGATAAAACAGAGCTATATCAACCTTTTTGGAATTTAACTCTTCTATATACCCATTTGTGGTCTCTTGAATTTCTGAATCCAGTCACAAATAAGTAATTTTTTCTCGCTTTTCTAGAAGAATGTGGAAATCTAAATATATTTTTAATTTCATTTGACTATAGATATATTCAGTCATTTGATCTGTATTGATTTTTTTTTATGCTTGACAATAAACACCAAGGACAACTACATGGAGGCTACACAGATGCTATTTTAAGAACCAGTAAAAAGAAGTCTTTTCTCATTCATATTTTCTTAAAATCGTAAAAGAAGGAACTCATCAAATTTATATGCAAAATTGCTTTATTGCTTAGTGAAATTGAGAGACAACAGTTTTCCTTTATTACCAACTGGAAGAAACCCACATCTGGGTCTAAGTTGTCTCCAATTCCAGAAGGAGGAAGAAATTACAATGTGTGTAGACACTTCATATTACAGTTTTTAGGTTGCTGATTCACTTGTGTTTTACAGTAGGTTCTTGAACATATGTTCAAGAAGTTGACTTCTTCACTTAGAATGTCGAGCTCCATGTCTATTCATGTTGCTGCAAATGGCATTATTTTATTCTCTTTTATGGCTGAGTAGTATTCCATTGTATAAATGTACCACAACTTCTTTATCCCGTCATCTATTGATGGTTATTTAGGTTGTTTCCATGTCTTGGCTATTGTAAATAGTGCTGCTGTGAACATAGAGGTGCATGTATCTTTTTGAACTATACTTCAGTTAAAAAAAATAGAGAAAAAGAAAAAAAAGTTGGCAAGAAGCAGACTTGATTTGTTTGAAACTTAACCTGTGGTGAGAATGAAATTGTAACTCTGAAGTGCCACGTAGAATAGGGGCATCATGTCATTAAGCTGTCCTTGGCTTTGCAGCATGTGGCAGAGTACTATGCAGGATTGCAGCGGGGATAGAGCAGAGCCTGGGGCTCTTCTCTTAGTCCCTATTTGAAATCATCCAGAGAGGTGAACATTCACTTTTTTTTTTTTTTCAATGTTTGTTTTTTAAAATAGCCGTGAAACAACAGAGTCTCCAGAAGGTTGATTCCTAAGTATTTACTGAAGTCCCTCCAGGTGTCCAGCACTGGGCATGTTAGATAGAAAAACTATTCAGTGTGACTTGTTTCTTGACTAAGGTTGCCAGAGTAAACACGGGACACACAGTTAAATGTGACCATCAGATGAACAGTGAATATTTTTTGTGTAAATATGTCCCATGTAGTATTTGCAAAATCTTTATTTTTACTTGCTATATTTGAAGCAGTCTTCCTCCAGAAATTCATAGGTTAGTGAGATAAATAATTTATATTTATTAAAATAAACTCCTTAGGGAGTAACATAGAACAACGTAAAACAGCAAGTTCTAAATTGTACAGTTGAGGTCAGCACTTCATAGTTTCTGTTTTGTTTTTTTCTCCTGTGGCATAAATCATAAGATGGCCCTAGTGAGAAGCATTAAGGTCTGTAGCATAAATTGTGAGTTATGGTAGTTCCTGATTATTTCTCCCATTTCTTTCAATTCAGGAAAGAAAATGTAAAGGCACTTCGTGTCTTTATTATACAGATAATCCAGAAGCTACTCTAGTCTATATACACTTTTCAGTAAATAATTCAAAAGTACTTCTCAGCTATGATTAGTAACAGATTACTTGCACACCTGGTTTTGCATCGTTAACGTGTGTGTGATTTTGAAGCCTCACTCTGGCTTTAAATGTCATAGGATGTCCTTATCCCCCTGCAGTCAGTGTGAATCAGAGGAGTGGGAGAAATCATCATTGGACACGCTGGTTTTAAATGAAGTCTTGAAAGCACAGAGAGAATGCAGTTAAGTGACAGAGTGTGAAAATTTTGTGGTAGACACCCAAGGGTAGCCAATTCCCAGCCAATGGAATGACCAGAGCAGGAAGTTACCCAGAGGTAGCAGTGCTCTCTTAGCTTCCTCAGGTCATCACAAGTCAGTGGAAAGGTTTTCTCAAAAATCCTCTTTTGACAAAGCAGTGCGTTTTAGACAAAAGACATAACCCATGGGGAAACTCACAGCTGTGTCTTCCTGTCTATTCACAGCTTCGCTATCTATTCTGCTGTATTTTAATTGCTAAACAACATTTAAGAAACTAGATTTATAATGAAACTAACTGTTAAATATTACAAATTCTCAAATGAGTTTGAGAAATGACATTTTTTACATAAAGCCTGCTGAGCAGCGAGAGTTATTTGGGAAACTTTTCTCTAACCTCCATACTGTCTCAAGATATTTACAATATCACAAACAAGATTATTACTTGACTTTCAAAATAATCTCTGTAAATAATCACTCGAACTTCTAGAATGTTGTGCTTTATCTCATATCTCAATGTTCTAAATAGATTGTCTGGAAAATACTGGAAAGATCCTAAAAGCAGCAACTGTTTAACAAGATGACAATGTTTTGGTAAATTCTTATTATGTAAGGTAATGAAGCTCAGGCCCTGTGAGTCTGTGGGCCATAGATTTTCATCATCCAGGTGTTGCTTTCCAATGTTGTCATTGCGTATTATTTGTTAGTTCAAAAAGTCTGCTACTTATTGCTTAATCCAGCTTGGAAACCATAAATAAGTTAGATAATATGATTTGCCACGTGAAATAGAGTATGGCTGGCAAAATCACCTAGACTATATCAACACAGTAAAAATGCATCACAAAAAGACTGAATTTCCACAGTGTAACATGGATCTGTCTGGTTGTTAGACATGTCTGGGATCCAGTGATTATTTTAGAACATTTTTATTTTTTTTAAATTACACACACACACACACACACACACACACACACACACACAAGCGTGCCCACTCATGCATTCTCGCCAGCTAAATATTTGTATATCATCCTCATTTTACAGAGAGAAGATCAAGGTTCAGAGAGGCTGAATGCCAGTCTGATAGCCCAGGACTAGTATGGGGAGTAACACAAATGTTGAGATCAGTTTTTCTGGTTTTGTATATATTCCTCACATGCCATCTTTCTTTTTGAACTCTTGAGGGGAATTTAGATGTTAAAATATCCACTAGTGAAATGAAATTATACCAAGGAGACCATAGATGTACAAGAGGTGACTACTTTTAACCTCTATGCTTGCTGGTAAAATACCCTTGCGAGATTTTGAGTGTGTACATATTTTTTCAAAGGTCTCTGACCCCTGCGTGTGCACCATGATGATGGAGAAGCACCCTGTCCTCCTTCCATCTTCAAACAATGACCTGGCAAAGATGCCTAGATGTGGTTTGCTTAGGAGTGGGTCCAAATATCCTCGCCCAAGTGTATCACATTTTGCTTTGTCATACGTAGCGTGGCCAGTCATTTTTCTTTCAGTGTACTATAAATAAGCAGGGCGAAAGAACAGCTGGTTTATTTCTCTTCTAATGATGTTCACTGCATTGTTCTAAATTTAAGGCCTGGCACTGGCCCGTTCTACAGATTAAAGTTTATTACTATGAAAAGTTGCCTTTGAAAAGTGTACGTAATCCATTTATGTAACTTTCTTCTTCTCAGATAGATAACTGTTTTAATGAGAGTAAGAGTGTCTACAGTGAAATAGTGTATTACTTTTGAGTAAGAAAGATAATTTTAGTGAGTATGAGTTACAGCCTTATAATCAGAAGGTCATCACAGGTCCGAGACGGAGAGTGGCTCGGAAAAAAATTAAAACCTCAGAGCTGTCGTAGCAGATTCTGTAAACTACAGTCTTTTCCTGAACATAAAATTTGGATGCTCCTTTTCCCCCTCATTCTACTCTTTTCTTAGGGCAGCTGTAGCTTCTAAAACTCTTTCTATCACACCAGACAAGGGGGATACAGTCAGTTTATTTTTCCAATTTTATTTTCTTGACTAGGGAAATATATGATTTGACGTCCTGGTCCTTTGGAGACAGGAAATTAATGAACATCTACCATTTATTTAGATACAAAATTCCTTAACTCAAAAAAGTCTTTGTGTTCTTAAGCCAATAACATTAACAACAGTAACAACAACAACAACAACAACAACAACAACAACAACAACAACAACAACAACTTCTCCTACCCAGGTCACATACAGCAGTGCCAAAGAGCTTTACTTGTCTTTGGATGTTGGTTGCTTGTCTTTCCTGTCCTGTACCCTCCCACTTCCCACATCTCAGTGCCTTTGCCATGCACCTTGGGAGCAAAGATCAGGGTCATGATGCACCCTGTGTTGATCACAAAGGTGGCACTAAACAGCTTTTAGAGGACCTGATTTGTGGTTGCAGGTGCCTACTCAGCAGAGGTTTTTCTTTTTTGTAATTTGGTGAGACTCTCCTAGGTTTTTTTGTTTGTTTATGTTTTGGTTTCTTTGTTTACCTTTTAGAAAGATGGAAGGAGGAAGAAAGATCAATACTCTAGGAAAAATATACTGAGAAACTGAGGCAAAAGGGAAATGGTGTAGGGGAGGGGAAGCGGGAAGCAGACAGGAAAAAGAGAAGGAAACCAGAACCACAGTCTGTTCTGGGAGGTCCAGAATGCCTTTTAGAACTGGACCATGGTTTGGAGCTGTGCTTTTCAGTCAAAGGGCAAAGAGGCCATAGTTGCTCAAAAAAAGCATGATTTACCCACATTGTCAGTGCCACCCTGCAATCAGCCACCACAGCTGCAGTGTTGCTACCACATGGGACCAATTATGTGCAGAACTGCATGTTCCAGAGGTAGGTAGGAGTGCTATCTCCTTACAAAAAGTGAATTGCTTAACAAAAGCAGGTGCCCAAAGAAGAGTGTATTCCATTGGACTGAAAAAGTACCTAAGCACAATTGGCCAAGAAATGTTCACTAATGCCAGCAAGTGCTAGTACTGTCCCAGAACTCTTAGATTATCTCTTGAATCCTTCTCACCCTGCAATACAGATGTTACAGGCCCATTTTTATGGGCAAACAAACTCAGGTCCAGCTGGACCAAGTAACTTATCTGAAGATATGTGTAATGAATAGGGACCAGAAGTGAGTATGTTGAACTCTGATGCCCACACTCATTCTGTCAGACAGTATCAGAATTTGCAGGTGAAAGGGGGAAAGAGTAGTAGGGAAAGTATTTTGGGGAAGCAATTTCAGACACATCATCTTTAGACAATTTATTTAGAGCACACAGCACAAAGCCTAGGACGTGCTTGCAAATGTCAGCTATTACACTAACACTGCTTTAACAATTTTGCTTCCTTAGCAGTGTAATGACAGCCTTTGTCGACACCCTTATTTGTATAGGATTATTGGATTTGTAGACAACAAAAGATGGTATATATTGTTAGGTTTTTCTAGTCTTACTAAAATCTCTTAGCAAAGATGTAGTTATATGTGTTTTAACCATTCTGTTGCTTTGACACTAAATATAATTCAGGAAGTTAGTTGCTGCCAGATGATCTCTTTTGTGTATATCAATGGGAATATTTTAATCCTGTCTAATTTTAGGCTTTCTCTAGATATAAATAGTTTGTTCCTGAGGATCAAGGTGAAATGCCTCTGTGCTAAAAAGTTTCCTGGAGACATTTGAGTGGTGTTATTTGAGAGTTGGCCGCTTGTATCTTGTGTGAAGTAGTTTGGACCTCTCTCTAGGTGCTTCTGTGATGGGGCTTCTGCCCTCTTCTCCAGCCTTTCTCATTACTCCCAACTCTCATGTTAGGGCTCAAATAGCACAGAAGAGTTAGTAGTTTTTCTACAGTTTACAACTGTCTGCTTTTGCTCACGGTATCCTCTGCCTGAAACGCCTGCCCACTTCCCACTCTGCTCCACACCCTCCCCCTCCAAAACCTCTGACCTCCCCTGACTAACTCCCTTTTTTAAGATTCAGCTTAACCGTAAATTCTTCCAGGAAGGCTGTGCCTAAAATGTTCCCAAATGGATGGCATCAGCTGCTCCCCTCTGTGTTCTGGCCGTACCATTGCATATTGAATTTTAGTTGCAATTCCATTTTGTAATAATGATGTGGGTCCTCTGAATCTGCCTGTTCCCTGCCTCTGCTTTGATACACATTTTGTGGGTGAGAAAACTAACCCTAAGCACAACTTTAACCCTAACCCCTCCAGGGAAAAGAATGATCTTTGTCACAGGAGAACATGTGTAATTTCAACCTATTTGGTGTTGGTGGCCCATATACCTACACAATTATCCACAGTCTTTTATGCTATGCAAGTGTAGGGGATTTCTTCCTGGCTTTGGGGGAGACTATTAAGGTAGACTATTCAGCTGCTTAATGGAGACATCCTGAGAAGTTACTTCTTCAGGTTCCTTTTGTCTTTTCGTTGAACTCCTACGTGGTCTTTCCTTATTTTGTTTCTTCTCAGATACCACTTGACATTGCTAGAAAGATTTTCTTAAGGCTTATGACCATGTCACCTGCATGCCCTTAAATAATTAAAACATAGGCATGTCATGACCTAGTATTCTCTGCCTGCTCCTGGCCAAGTCTATCATTCTGGCTGACTTTTCCAAATGCCCTCCATCCAGCTTAGTTCCAGTGAATTTGAACTTTTCAACATACTCCATCATTCATATTGTCGACTCTATTTAAACACTATTCTATGAGTACAAAACCCAATTCTGTCAATATTTTAAGCCCTGGTTATTGGCTCCTCTTTCACACAGCTATTCCTGAGGTTTCTACCTACATACAGTTTCTTTCTTTTCCTTTCAGATTGTTTCATATGTACTTAGCTTGTGGGATTTACATTTTCCCCCATGTAATATGATTTTTGTGCTTCTCAAATAAATTTCTGGAGCTTCCATTTCCTCCAGCTGATAATTGGAGATAAGCATCTGCATAGTAAGAGTAATGGTTTGGTTTTGTTTTGTTTTTTAATCATAAGTAACAAAGTAACATCCTCATCCTGGTATGACTCAAAAAGAGATATTGGAGAGATGATGAGCTGTCCCAAGGTTCCTGGGACATCTTCAAAACTGTAATAATGAGCAGTCAAGAAATCCATTCAAAACAAGTAGAAGTTCTCTTTCATCTCAGCTTTTCTATGCCCATCTCTTAATCTTTGTTGTTGGAGACCTGTTTCCTCTGCCTTTTCTATCCATACGTAGAGATTACTGAGCTGGAGCTCCCACCTGTTCTCAGGTGCACGTGTCCTTGATTTTCAGTGACCACTAAACAGAATCTGATTGGCCAGCTTGGTCAGGATCAAACATAGCCTACTAGCCCTGGCCACTTACCTCCAAGCAGCTATGAGCATGATAGCCTCGTGGAAAAGAAAAAGGTTATCCAACATTCACTTGAGTGGGCTTTGATTAAAGGACATTATTAAAGAATTGAGATTATGGTCCTCTGAGAAAACACAAAAATGCATCTATTATAGGGTTTCTGTGAGATCAAACAGGAGAATTTGTGGTAGAAGTAGATCATGTAATCCCTATGGTCAGACTATCTGGATTTGAACCCCTGCTCTGCCACTCATCAGCTTTATGGCCTTGGTAAACTTGCCTAATCTCTATTTTCCTTAGTTTGTTCACCTGTCAAATTGGGAAAGTATAATAGTAACTAAATTAGAGCATTATTGTGAAGATGAAGTTCTAAAGTGGAAATCCCTATTACAGAAATTGGCATATGATGATCATGCAATAAATATCACTTATTGTTAAATAAAATTATTTGCATAGTTGCTAATCTGTCATTAGCAAAAAGTTTGTTTCCAACCTCTCATACTTGCCTTTATTAAACTATAAATTTCTTGGGAGTGAGGATTACGCATTATACATCACTGTATCTGTCATAGTGTATAACGTGGTTTCTTACACATTTTAGACATAGCAATTGGATGGATAGAAGGAAGGAAAGGAGAGAGCGAGGGAGGGATAAAAGAAGAAAACACACTTTAAATGCACTTTGAATTAAGAAAGGAGATTTGGCTGCTTTGTTCACAAAGGATATCAGCCCAGAATCTTAGGGGCAGAATAAATAATACACCATGTGTCTGAAGGAGTGGTAACTGGTTATGTTCCGCTTTACAGATCAAAATACTAGCTATGACTCTCTGGTAGTGAGGTAAGATAGATTTCTCAGTTTTGTGATTAAGACTGAATATAGCAACTGATGGTTGCCAGCCTTGTGTTGTAGCTGCACATAATTAAAACCACTATAATCTAAATACTTTAATTTAGATTATTAAAAGTTTCAGCAAGACATTGTTTAATTAGCAGGTTATTTGCTGTGTGATCTTTAAAAATCTATCAAATGGTATGATGTTTTATTAAACTACAGATTCTGTTGAGCATTTTTTGAGCCATTTTAGATGTTAAAGTCTGCAAAAGTTACTGTTGACTTGCTAAGTAATTAGCTATAGTGTAGATTACATTTTTGTTACTGCCCAGAAAACATGCATTAAGCACTTGTGCCTGATTGGATTGTCTGCCCTCTGGAGGCAAACACATAAAGTCACCAGAATGGAAGGAGGGAGGCAGGCTGTAAGCAGCAGAGTTGGGATTAGGTGAAAATGAGTTCATGTCTATGCTGCTAGCTGCCTAGGCCAGTCAAGGAAGTACAGCCTACAGAGTAGCACCCACCGACCATAGCTTCGGAACTGGCAAGGATAGGTATTTCCAAGTTCAGAAAGATAGCCTGATTAGTGGAAGGGACATGCACACTGGGAACAGATACATTTAAGATCTTGATCTGTCACTTTTTAACTGTAGGACTCCAGACAGGTCCTTGAATCTCCCTAAGCTTCAATGCCTTCATCTATTTCGGAGCAGATAAACTTTTTCTGTAAAGAGCTGGATAGCAGATATTTTTGGCTTTGCATATCACATATGGTCTTTGTTGCATATGGTCGTTGTTTGTTTTTGCTTTTTTTTTTTTTTTTTTTTAAACAACGCTTAAACAATGTAAAGCCATTTATACCTTGAGAACTGAGCAAAAACAGGCTGCTGGCTGTTTTTGGCCCAGGGGCATAGTTTTCTGACCCCATGTGATTGACTGTATTATTGAGATTTCACTTTTAAGGAACAAATACTTGGCTCAGAGAAGTGCCCAGTGATTATTTGTTTCCCAAGTATCAATGAAAAGCTGAAACTTTTGATCAGTTTCAATTATGCCAGAGCCGTCTTAAAAATGGTATGACTTTGTTACCATATGTGCCTCAGGATTCTCAGCTGTACAACTCATGGCTCTTGCTACCTGCCTCGTTAGTGCTTTTAACACAGTAGGTACTCAATTAAGGGTTGTTTGTTAATAATAAAGGCAATACTCAGTGCACCAGTGCCTCAGCATTCATAGAGCAGAGGCTCTGCGTGGAGCCTAGTGGGTGAAATACAGAGCAGATGCACAGTCGGTTCTGCAGGACCCAGAAACAGAAGCCAACCAAAGAATCATCTTCCGAACATCCAGTATCCCTCAGTTAACTGTCATGCAGACTGAAGTATCACAGGCATGTTAAGTAAAAGGAAGGAGGAGAGCAAATGGGTGGTATGAGTCAGGGAGGGCTTCGTGGTGGTACTAAGGTTGTCATCATTAACTATCTGAATGTTAGATAAACAGATGTGATAAAGCAATCTGTTGAACTTTTAAAGACATATATAGAATCAGTATATAGCCATTTATAATTTCTCCTGTCCCAGTCCTGCTAGCCTCATTTCCCTCTCTACTTTTTGCTCCCAGGGTTTTAATCATGATGAGTTACTTGCTGTTCTCTGTGTACAAGATTTTCTTATGCTTTCCCACAAGCTGTTCCTTGGCGTTTTTTTTTTTTTTTTTTTGCACATACGTATTTTTTATTGAAGTACAGTCAGTTTACAATGCTGTGTCGATTTCTGATGTGCAGCATAATGCTGCACATATATGAACATACATATATTCGTTTTCATATTCTTTTTCACCATAAGTTACTACAAGATGTTGAATATAGTTCCCTGGGCTATACAGCATGAACTTGTTGTTCACAAGCTGTTCCTTGTGATAGGACCGCCTCACTTTCTCTGTTGACAGATTTCTACGTGCATGTCAGTTCTTTTCTAAGGTGTCACCTCTTCAAATAGCTTCTCGTGATCCTCCCCACCATCAATCCATGCTCCTTCCCAACTCTGTCTCCCAGTCAGGGCTGGGACGTTCCCATGGGATTCAGTGTCTCTCTGTTTACACCTCTAATACTCTAATCACACTGCATTATAACTGTCAGTAGTCTGTCTTACCTACTAGATTGTCAACTTTTGGAGGGCAAGGATTGTTTTTCTTTACCCCTCTGTATACCTAGTACCTAGGACAGCACCTAGCTCAATCTATTTTCAGAAACTTACTTAGTGTTGCCAGATAAAATACAAGATAGCAGTTAAATTTGAATTTCAGCTAAACTATGATTTTTTTTTACCAGAAGTATATTATTACATAGGAAACTCATACTTAAAAAAAGTCATTGTTTCTCTGAAATTCAAATTAAACTGGATGCCCTGTATTTTTATTTGCTAAATCTGGCAATCCTATTTTATGAATTAATGTATGTATGAATGAATGAATGAATGTCATTCTTTTCTGTATTATGGTAAGAAACCTTTTCATGAATTTATGCAGTTTTCAGATTAGGGAGTGAGCCACAGTAGAAAATTTAATCAATGCGATCTGAAACCCTTGATTGCACTTTGAAAGCATGTGTTTATATTAACAATGGAGGGATTTAATCACTATGAAGAGGTAACTGTTAATCTTTGAAGAACTTTTCAGATTAATAGACTCTTCTATTAATGACAGTTATGATGGCTTATTAGTAGGTAAGCAAGGATAAATAGAAGCTATTGAGATTAGACATGCTACAATAATAATAAATTACAAAAAATCATTATGGAGAGAAAATTTATTTCCCAATTATTAGTGAATATATTAAAATATAATTTCAAAGCAATATTAAATATAAATATCAATTATTATATATATATACACGGATATCTATGTGAAATGTTTTCTATATACAAATAGAATTGGCAACTTAACCTTTTAAGAGATCCAAAGTACCAACCTAACAGTGCTTAAGGGTGTTAAGAATCAGATGTCCCTACTCAAAAAATACCTTCCTTAGTTTGTCATCTAGTTCCTATAATTGCTGCCAATGAAAATGGGGCAGAAGGCAGTGCTGTAAGTGACACTGGGGGATACTGTGTCAAGTGTTTTTTACTCACTCCATCTGCTAAGCCAGTGTCTCTTCAGTGTGGTCAGGCTGGGCCAGCTATAAGTTAGCTGCAGCTCTGCTAGCTGGGGATAGCTCTAGGGTAAGGGTTGAGTGGTGGAAATTAAAGATCTGATTTATTCAAGTATCTGAAAACATTCTACAATGAAAACTGTTATTAGATGTTGCTTGTACTGTGCTATGGACCACACACATACTGTCATACCATTTTCTGAAGACTTGCAATGCCAGTGATAGTTTAAAAACTGTAAACCTGATGGAGGAGGAAGACAGTTTAATGATTCATCCAGATCCAGAGATGTGTCAGAATAAAGGACAGGTCCAGTTGGCAAACAGGTGTTTTATGATGGTATCCAAGACGACATAGTTGGTGATCAACAGTTCAGAAATGCTTCCCCAAAAGGTGGATGGTTCTTTAAAATGTTTCAGGTCATAACCCTTGCAGAAAACACTGATGTTTAACACACTGATTCTCAGTCCAGGAAACATGAGTCCTCCAGGTTCCACATGGCTGGGGTGCCCCTGCACCTCCTAGTGCTGTAACTAAGAGAGTCCTTTGGACCCAACAGGGAGCACGTGGGGGCTGTACACCATCAGGCTTAGTGGATGGCAGTGTAAAAGACGATCCAGCTGACCAGGAACAAGGCAAAAGATGTTACAAACACTTCTTTCGTGAGCTCCGACATGCCTCCATAGTCTTCCTCATCTATCTGTAGGTAGTTGCTGAAGTAGAGGTAAAAGGACTCCTGCACTGATCAGCCAGAATCCTGCTAGTCCTGAGAAACAGGGATGGACAGTAGGGAACCGGGCAGTCGACATACACAAGGCCTTCCAAGAGAGTAAAAGACCTCACTGGCCTCTCTGCCTAGGAGTTCCTTGTAAGAGTCAACTTCAATTATTTTGTATATTTACTTTAAAAAATATTTGTTGTATGACAGGTAATTCAGATACATAGTATAAAATTCAAAAGCTACAAAAGTAATTTCCCTCCTTGCATCCTTTAATCACACATTCTCTTCCTTGGATGTAATTATTTTTTCTAATGCATCCTAAAAGAATTCATGCATTTCACTGTATGCTTGTGTGTGTGTGTATTTTACATAAATGGGAGCATATGCACCTGGTTCTGCACTGTGGTCTTTTCACTTAAGATATCCTGAAGATCATAGTCATACAGGTTTTCTTCAGCTCTTTTAATTTTTTTTAGTATTCCCTGACATTATTGTAGAAAAATTTATTTAATTAATTTCACATTATTAGATATTTAGGCTATTTTCAGCATTATTACACACAATACTGTGGTAACATCCTTTTAATGTGATTATTTCCCCAAACTGTGAATACATACGTGAAATAAACAATTGCAAGATAAATACTAAAAAAAAAAATAGTGCTGAATTGTTACACAAAGCTGAATTGCCTTTAAAAATTATATTAGGTTATGTTTCTACCATAGCATATTCACATGCCTTTGCATTTCTCTCACTGTGAGTAAGATGTGGCATATTTTCGTATGTTTAAAAGCAGCTTCTACCTTGTCAATGACCTATCTATATCATTTGCTCACTTTTTAATTGAGGAGGTCTTTTTAATATTCTTAATGACTTGTAGAAACTCTATACATTAAAGAAAATAGCTTTCAAATATTTAGATACTCAAACTATATAATATTTGAAACCACTCAAAACCATTATATATGTAATTTAAATCACAGATGCTGGGCAGAAAGAACAAGTCTAATGTATAAATTTTTTGGTAAAAATTGATATAGTGAATAAATTCAATACCCTGTTTGCTTTTGTAAACAACGCCAATGGCAGGAGTTTTGACTGTATTCAGTGGTTTGGCTTTAGCACTTTTTATTCAAATTGGCCTTATATACATATAGCCATGACTTTCCTTGTCAATTATGTTGTTTCTTCTGTTTACCTTTGATTCAAGGTTACTCATTGATTTGGATGAAATTATAGAGTATTAGATGAATTGCACTTTAAAATCACTGAAAAATTTTGTTTAGAGAGCTAGTTATTTATTCAAATAATACAAAAAAGCATAATATTTGGTGAGCAGATACCAGAAGAAAGAGATCTTTTACAGTTTATCTCTATTTTAAAATTCTAGATATTTCTCTTCCCTAAAAGAGCCCAATTAAAATCTTAATTATAATTTTTAATAATCAAAACATGATTTTCTAAACATTTATTACATAGTTGTTGACTTCTGATTATGATGCTCTATTATTTCAAATGAACACGTGTCATTCCTGTGTGAAAATACATTTTTAGTCATGGATAAAGTCAATGTGGAAATCTATACCATGATAGGTCACATATTCAGATGGTAAATCACAATCGCAGGCTTATAATTCCCCTTTCTAGCTAAATAAATATCCTTGGATTTGGGATGAATCATCTCAGGAGCATTGCAAACTGTGATAATTAGAACTTTTTAAAAGTGTCCACTTTGGTAAAAGTAATTACAGAGGAGAACAGAGCAGTGATTTCAATCACCATTTCACATGTGAAAAACAAGACAGAGAATGGGACACTTTCTCAAGGTCACCCACTAAGTTGGCAGTAGAACCAGAAATAGGAGACACTCTCCTGACATGTTGCCTAGAGTTCTTTATAGGAAAGGACACACTCAGACTTGAAGGCACTTTAAAAAGGTAACAATCCTTTGAAATGTGACCATGCAAATTAACATTCATTCCAAATGCATATCAGTTGAAGTTTACTAGTACATCAATTCCAGTCATCATTTGAATATGCTTTTCCTTCTACTTCAAAAATAGGAAAAATTGAAGAATCGTTTTTCAGCTCCATGGCTTACAGAAGAAATAAAGAAAAAGGAAAATACCAATGCATTATTTTATTCTTGAAAGTACTCGTGACCCATGAAACACTCATGGAATAATTAGTTTATTAATATCATCCCAGAAATTCAAACTTCCTTTGGCCAATTGCATTGCACACATCACTATCTGAAAAGAGAAAACAACAGTTATATATTAATATTAATCCGGAATGTATTATGAAATGGTTCAAAGATGAAGAACCATAAAGTTAAGAAGAAAGTGAGTATTTGATCTGAGTAACTGAACAGAGTATTATGTTATACACCAGGTTTAATTTTTTTTTTTAATTTTAATAGAGTAAAATTCTTTCTTCTTTTTTCCTCATAAATTAAAATACTTGTAAATCATTCAGAAATAGATCAAATCGGTCCCTAAGAAAACAATGGCAATGTAATATCTAAATCTGTGCTTCTGAACAACTAATAATAAGGAATAAATGAGAACAAGCTGTTCTTTCTCTCCATAAAATAAACTCTGGAGAGACATTCTTTAAATTTGTAAGACTTTACCAAAGAGTTTAATACTTGAAGCCACAGAACAAAGTAAATACCATTTGTACTCTGGGAACAACAACAGCAAAGAACTAGGACTCAGAATTTCTTCTGTGGTTATTTCTTATCCTAATTATAATGGAATGTACAGAGACTTGTCTTTAATGACTAGATAGAAGACTGAAAGCCATCCATCATGTCAACATTCAGCAGCATCCATGCATTCACGTATGGAATGTGGAAGCAATGTGGATTACTGTCGAATGTCAGATCAGTCACAAAGGGAGCACAACTAAAAGGAAATAGCAATGTGTATCCTTCTGCAATTGCTCTTTTGTCCCCTTTCGCTTTCACTAATTCCATGTATTAGGCTGAAATTGCCAGTAATTGGCCATTTTTAACCTGCAAAAACAGCATCGTTTGGTTCAATATAATAAATGTCTATGTTCATTGTTATTGAAGCCTGCTGTACAATGCGGAGTTCATAAGTCACATAAAAAAATTCGTTATGCCGTCCACCCAGCAGAAGTAATATGGAAAGGGAATGTGAAAATTGAATTCTTCCAAATTCATCACTCTATTTATTGTGACCTACTATGAGTGTAGATCTGAAAGGATTTGCATTATCTCAGGAAGTGAATTAATACAGTGAGAGGAAATACCCACCTGTGTTACCAGAAAGAGTAGCCTTTAGAGTTACTTCATGGATAACATTTATAATTGTTCTGCCTAGAGACCTCTTTGAGGTCATGTCATGAGTCCCTATTATTGATGAAAAACTAGAGACTGCCATAAGTGGAATCTTTCTAGAAAGAGTATCTAGTTTCAACTCAAGTCTGTGTTCATCATGACAAGTATTTCTGAGAATACATTGATTTTTTAATGCATTTTTTTTCATTATTCCTATATTCTACACTGGAAGATTCTAAAGGGAAGAGATCACAAATTCTGTCTAGATATATTTTTTAATATATAGATAGTCATACAGCAACTTTTAATAAGTGGGAAGGACATCAGCATTCTAAAATTATTCACCTAAAAATATTTCCCTGATACTTAATTTCATACAAATTGTCTCTTCTAAGTTTCAGCTTTCCAACAAACTTTTAAGATTTTATTAATATGGTAAAGGAAAAAAGGTTCACTTAGTCTCTTTTGAAAAGTAGATCCTTAGATGAGCCTACAGTGTCTGAATGATGTGGCCCTCCTTTCCTTTCTGATTTCCCCTGGCCCTTACCTTCTTTCTCTCAGTCCCTGAACTCCAGCCTTATTTGTTTTACAATAAGCTATTTCCTACCTCAGGACTATTGCGTATATTTTGTTTTTCTCGAAAATACATGTCCTGACTCATTTTGGTAACTCCAGTTTTGGGGCTTAATTTTTAAGGTCCTCAGAAAGGCTGTCTGTCCTCTGAATTGCCAAATGCGATCCTCCCTGTGACACCTCGGTTTGTGTGCTCTTTGATAAGCATTTTCAGTTACACATTTGTGTACTAATTTAACTTCTGTCCCCACTAGACCATAGCATTTAGGCATTTAGAATATAGTAGCCCTCAGTAGATATTGGTTAAAATAAATACTGACTTCTTACATTCATGAAACAAGTGAATAGTTAAGAATAACCGTGTTTGAAGGCTGTTCACCAAGGTGTTAACCTTGGTTATCTCCTGGCAGATGGCATTATAGTATTTTTCTATTGTCTCTTTTTTGTTGTTTGTTTAACTATGTATGTTTCTTTTCCTGTAATTAATATGTAGATCTATTATATGAATTTCTTTTCCTTTAAAAATACTGTTGGAAGATCATGGAATTTTGCATGGATGAAAATTTGAACTAGCGTAGATGGTTCTTGGAGGATCCGTCTGCATGTGCGCAGGCATGGAGGTAACAGCTGGCATATCTGAAGGAAACAGGTATCTGCTGCAAGTGCAGCAGAGGCTAGTCTGTGTGGCTTCTGGAAAGGTGGTGGCTTAAAAGGCGGAGGACCTCAAACGCTAAAGGAAAAGGTAGGGGCTTCTCTTTCTAGCATCTGTCTTCTGAAAGTTTGCATGCAAAGAGTTGATAGGACTAGATTCACGTTTGAAAATGTGCTGCAAAGTGAGATACGGATCAGAAGAGGGAGAGCGTAGTGGTGAGGAGATCAGTTATGAGGCCAGATCAGCATTTCACGGTAGAGATGGTGATAGTCCAAAGTAAAGCAGTGGTTATGAGGATGCAAAGGAAGGATATGAGAGAGAAGGCAAAGATAGAGCCAATATAATCAATCATATGGAGAAAGGAGAGTTAAAAAAAAATGAATCTAATCTTTTGAGCCTGGGTGAATGCAAGAGTAGTGATGTCATTTACCAAGATAGGGAACCCAAGGAAAACAGTACTTTTGAGATTAAAAGAAAATGCGTTAGGCTTGAATTTGAGGTTGCAATGGAACCTTCAGACAAGGGTGTCCAGTAGGAGAAACGTAAAGTCAGAAATGAAGACTTAGAAGTCATTAACATAAAACTAATAACTGGTACCATTGGATTATATGAGATTTCCCCAATAGGAAAAGTCAGAGCCATAAAAAAGGCCAAAAAGAGAGTTTTGGAGAAATACATATTCTAGTGAACCAAAAAAGAGGACTCAAAAAAACAAACTGAGAAGGTAGTATCAGAAATCAATTGGGAGACTGATTTATTACAGAAACTTAGGAAAGGAGATTTCATGAGAGAAACTACCTGCAAAAGGGTAACATGCTTTCTAGATGTTAGAGGATCCACAATGATGATGATGATGATAGTTAACATTTATTGGTTGTTTACTCTATGCCAGACTTGGTTAGAGGACCTGTATTTATTTGTATGTGTTAATTCATTTTATACTTAGAACGTGTGTTCTGTTAGAGTGTGGGAGTTATAAACCATGTTGGAATAACTTTGTAACTAAATAGGAAGCTGAGTCAGTAAATGTCCCAATACAACTTTTTCTACAAGAACACTTATCTGCTCCGGGACCAAACTTTCACTTAGTGCAGTTGAATTTCCCACAGATTCTAGTTTGTAATTAATTCAGAGTATAATTTCAGTAAGTGGCTCTTTGGTGCTTGTCACAGCCTATCAGTTTTGAATATCCTACTTAAGATTGATTTTGAGATGAAAATGATTTGTTTTGTCTTAAATTTAACTGTGGACGTTGACTGTTGCACTTGACTGAGAATGAAGGACTCTGACCCATAAGGTTGCTGTAAGCTCACAGGCAATTGGAGTAGTGTCAGTTTCCAGGAAGACTGGCGCTGATAGAATGCTAGGAGTCTGATGACTGCAGTCACATTACTCTGGAGCTGAAAAGGGAGGGCTCCTACTGGGTTAGTTACTTTGTGTGAACTACGTTCTACTTTGGCCTCATACATTCTGTGTTTGTTCCCTGGAGATATATCAATGCACTGTAGCGTTCTCTAGCAGCCATGAGGCCGGAGAGAATTGCTTCAGAACGAGAAGAGTCAGTGTAAACCCTCTTGATATGGATTATTCAGATACTGACAGTGACTGTACTTTGGGATACAGCGATGATGAAGATTCCAGTGATGAAGTTCAAAGAATATCAGAGTCAGTGCACAGAAAACTGTATTTGCAATTTTTTGGATATTTCTCATGCTCTATGATTTCATTGAAAGGAATTTCTAACTTCTCCCAAAATGCTTAAAAAGAGAACACTACTAAACTGCATAGCTTTGACTGTAATTTTTCATTAATCAATAGCAATTTTGTGAAATATCTGTTAATCTGCCGAACGGTACCTACTTCTGCAGTAGTACATGTTTATTAATTGTCATGCTGAAATAAACTAATATGCAGGTACAGAAATGGATGGTTATGAGATTTTGGTTTTTAAAGACAATGTGCATGTTAGACCTGGACTGTTAAGTAGACACATGTACCTTTACTTACCATAAAGAAGTGTGCTGTGTTCAGAGGTAATGTGTGTTTGGTGAAAGATTTTAAGTATATTGGACATTATCTTATAATTCTAACTATAAAATCCTCTGTGGTCAGTGTTTTCAAAGTCTCATATATTATTCTATTAGAAATTATCAAACACCCTGATGTACCAAAAAACTAAAAATGGAAGAAAGTTCAGTTAAAATAAATAAATAACTCTATCTCCCTCTCTCTTCTCTTTCCCCGTGTCTAAACTAGTATGACGTGAAGCCCCTGCTACCTTGGCAGATGTTCTGTGTGAAGCTAGTATCATAGCAGCTATGTATGGATAGGGAGAAGTTTCATAACAACATGGAGCTATTAGACCTCTTTTATATGAGTATTTAATATTTCATACCTTAATCCAAATGATACTTGCTTTTACTATGGTCCTTGAACCTGTAAAGGAAATAACCATGCACAGTAAGTCACAGTATTGTCAGCATATATAAATAATATTCTCTCATTAGAAGTTTCTACCATTTCTCCTAAAGTAAGGGATTGATATATGTCAATTCTAGGTCAAATAGCAATTTTCTTTTTTTTTCTAATATTTCTCCCTCCAAACTTTTAATATTAAGAAGACTTTCCTTTTTCAATTTTTTTTTAATAGAGGTACTGGAGATTGAACTCATGACCTTGTGCATGCTAAGCCCCCCACTAGATAGCAGTTGTCTCTCACAGGAGCAGGCTTTCTGAATGCACAGGGATGGCATTTCTAGATACCTGCATAGACAGGCATAGTGACATTAAACACCTTAATAGTAGCGACACAATCACAATATAGTATCAACATGAATTTGGCATTGAATGAACTTGGCATTGACTTTCTATTATTATGTAACATTATCACAAAGCAACACAGTAAGGCTAGGATATAACTATGGATAAGATTCTAATTTGAGAATCAAAGTGGTTTATTGGTTTAGCTTTGTATTTGGACACCCATAAACATATCAATGCTCTTTTATTTATAATTAAATATACTTTTATAATGATGGACAGAAGAAATTATGACTACTTACTGTTCAGAAGTTATTCTGCATTAGAATGAATTTAGGATAGTTGTCCATTGAAAATCTGATAGCAGAGTGCATAGACAGTCAACTGTTGTGAAAAGTACATGGCTTTGGAGCCAGCCAGGTCTTTGTTCAAATTCCAGGACTACGACTCATTAGCTATGTCTGTCTTTTGGTGTGCTACATAACATCTATCCCCATGTGTGCATTTCGATAAAATACCCACCCTCTTTTATATGTATTGAGATTTGTGCAAATTACTTAATATAGTTCCTGATATACTAGATGCTCAATAAATGGCAAATACTATGATCTATTGTTTAATATCTATTTAATATGTTGTTTCTTCCCCCCATGTTATATATCTTTTTGTTTTGCTACATATCACTTTACTAGATACTAAGTCTGATTGTGGGCCATAACTTACAAATCTTTTTTTAAAATAAAATATTTTCAACTTCTATTGACTATGTCATTCTTCTGATCTTTGATTTTCACCTTTTAATTTTAAAATACCTATGTATTTTCTTTTTGTTGCAAGGAAATTGCATTCATTTTTGAAAATATATCCAATTTACACCAGATAATATAAAATTTTTAAACATTGTATATTTGTCATGAAAGCATTTTAAAAAATTCTTACATACAGAAAGTGTATTCAAAATGAATCATTATTTTGTATATGTTATATTTATAAAGACTATGGGCAATTTTAAATTGTCATGGTAGAAATATATTTTAGGGAAAGTTTTGTATAAAGCTGTGGTAGATATTTTGTTTTAAATACACTGGCAACAATTTGTAGTAACATATGCTGCCATGAGCAATCTCCTGAGAAATAAATCATTCATACAGTTTATGGAGGATCAGATGAACATTACTAACCATTTCTGCTCATTGTGTCCACTTCACCAAAAATTCCTACTCAGAAAGTGCTAATGGACTTGAAAATATACACTTCACCAAAAATTCCTACTCAGAAAGTGCTAATGGACTTGAAAATATATTATCTACTTCTACAGAGCAGAAAGAAAATTCTCACTTTGTTCTTGGGTGGTGTTTCAAAACAACAGACCGCACCTCCAAAGGACAGACATCACGGTGTTGGTGATGAGAATACAGAACCATTGCTGTCTATGTACTGGGCAGATAAACTTATCTTTATTGCATTTAAGACCATTAAATGGGCACTATTATCATTCCCTCTTTTATAGACGAGAAAACTGAGGCTTTCACAAAGCTTGTGGTTTGTCTTGTAAAACCAAGACAGTATGACTTCAAAACCTGAACTCTGTTCTTCCCAAGGACTCAAGATTCCTGTACCACACACTTACTAAGCACCTCCCATGTGCCAGCCATTCAGGATAAAATAGGGAGCAAAGTTAAGTCATTGACCCTGGTTTAGTGGAAGGGGAATAGATACAATAATAACCTGACCATACAAATAAATGTATAAATTATAAACTGTGATCAGTACTTGGATGGAGAGGTACATAGGACCGTGAGAACAGATAAACAGAGAACCCAATCTAGTTAATTCAACATGGCATCCCTGAGGAAGGGGCACTTGGGCTGAGATCTAAAGAGTAAGCAGAGGTGAGCTAGTCAAGGAGTTGGGGAGGAACTTACTAGGCCAAGAAAGGCATCTTAAGAGGAACTCATGACAGGAAGGAGATGATTTATTCAGTCATTTAAAGGAGGCCATTTTGGCTAGAAGATGGGGGATGTGAGGGAGGCATTGGGAGGACCATAGGGGAATTGAAGAGACTGTAATAAAAATTTTAGAATCAGAAGAGAACTTTGTATGGTAGTTGGATTTAAAAAAACAATAATCAATAGGGGTTTTTGTTGTTGTTGTTAATAGCAATAACCAGTGAGAAACAGAAATGGGAAAGAAATACCATAAGAGAAACTGGTGATATAAAACACCTAAAAGTACTTTTTAAAAAATGCCAGGACTCAAGTGAGAAAGATTAAGAAATCTTATTTATAGACATAAAACTAGATCTAAACAAGTGGAGAGTCATGCCATACTATTGTAAGGAAAATTAATATAATCAGAAAGTCCTTCTTCTGAAATCGATGTATAAATATAATACAACTCTACTAGAATCCCCATGTGGGTTTCTTTAGAAGCAGAAAAATGATTTTAAAGTCTGTATGAAATATAAATGCTTAAGAATATCATCAAGATATTTCTGAAAAAATTTCAGTAAGGAGAAACTGCTTTTCCACATAGAGTTCAGAAGTATGTGTGAAAGCTTGGTGTATTTTGAAAAAGTAAAGACCCACTGGGAAAATCCTTATTTTTAAGACTTTAAAAACTTGTTATTAGAGACATACAATGTTTTATGATGTTTAGAATGTATTATTAACCTTATATTATTTCCTATGTATATATCTTTGTAATGTATTTAAACCTTAAATTTATCATTAATTATAATAGCTTAGAAATTTTACCTCTCTAGGAAACAGTGTATTTTCAAGTATAGCTCAATGTTTACATGACAGTGCTACTATTACATTTTTAGTAGCTTAAAATGAAATGTGAATGTTAACTTATCAAATCCACCTTTGACCACTGGTTAAAACAACAGATATCAGGGCAAATTTTTAAAGATTTAAGAGGTTAATAGATATTCCTACAGTGACAAACTAGATGCTTATAAAGAGACAGTACATATGTACGTATCCCAAGCAAAGTGAGTAAGATTTGTTGAACATTCTTGAAGAACCGTAAGCTCTGGTATAGGTGAATAACACATTAGTAGTTGCCAGAAGGTTAGTCACGTAAGTACAGGGTCTTCAAAGTAAGAAAATACTTAAAACAGGTCCATCATTCTCAAGGTTATAATGATAAAGTCATACGCAAATGGATTAGATACTCAGTGTCCAAAACTATACCTTCAGGTCCTTTAAAAAGTTTGCTTATTCATGTTCATTACTGTCTTTATCATTATCCAGTTTATTCATCAATTTTCCAAAGAGCATAGGGGATGATACACAATGTTGTTTCATTTGTGTTTGAAAATTATGACTACTGGACTATAGCTGTAGGATTGTGTGATAATGACAAGAGTAATGTGGTTCCTCGGGACAAAGGAATTTGAAACATGAACAAAGCTTAAACCTGAAAGTGGATACATCAGAAGAGTATCCATAATTTAACATGTGTCCTGAATTAATCATAATGAACACTTTTCTTTGATATTAAAGGTGGTTTTACTTCAGCATCTCTGTTTTTTATACAGGGAAGATGTGAGAACAGCCAACGTAATTGCTGCAGAAGCTGTAACCTGCCTTGTGATTGACAGAGAGTAAGTACCTTGCTTTATTACGCGACTGCACACTCATGTCAGTGACACACAGAAGTTCTATGAAGTTACTAATACTTGTTTTATGTCTTTTTATTTAAAGTGAGTTCTATAGTTGATTCTCATTCCCTACTCTTGTAAGTGGCTGGCTCTGCCATTCTAGCTTTCTGATCTTTAACAAGGTGCTTAAACGGCTGTGAGTCTGACCTTATTAGCTCATCTGTAAACTGGGGATAATGCAACATCAGAGATGTTGTGCGGACTGATGAGTATATGTGAAGAAAGCATGTGTCCAAGTGGTTTTTACCCAGAAGGCATTCAACCAATGCCATTTGTGTAAAATTTTAGAAAAATAATTATTATTTAATAGTTTATAAAATTTATAATTTGTAATAGTTACAGATTATTATCTATGTATGTACAACTTTATTACTATTATTCTTAGGAAATGGACTATTCCTTGAGCATGTTTTAGTTTTCTCCTCTATTCTTTCATCCCCAAATACCTAAAATAGAAGCACTTAGGAAGACACTTTTGGAGAAGGCATCAGTTCTAGACATAAGCATATTTAAGGTCATTATAAGTTTGTTCATCTGTACTTCTATCCCTGTTGCTGGCTTGCTAGTCTCATTACCTGAATGCCTTATAGGTTAAACTACAAATAGCAGATTATTGACTCTCCCAGAGCCTGAGTAAAATGCATGTACCCTATCTGCAAGCAGTCTTCCAGACTGTTCCTCAGTGCTGTGTATGTGGAAACGTTTATCACAAAAGCCAGGTGCCTGACTGAAGAGAACAACTCCTAAGTACCCACTTTTTAGTGGCGCCATTGGAGCTGGAACAGGTTGTGAGTGTCAGGGTGGAATGAAGCTGAGGGGGCCGATATGATCAGTTCAAAATGCTAGAGTTGAATGTTGAGCTCAGGGAGCTCTGGGCGGAGAGGAATCCCACTTGACTCACAAATCTCACTTTTTCTGCCTGCCCCTCTGTGCTGGATCTTTCTAACCAGGGCGGTGGCACCCACCGTTGCAGAGTGACAGCTACACCCATGGGTGTTTCTGAAACAGCTATTCTTTGTCTGGTTCTCAGAAACAACAACTACCTATTTGTTCTTTCGTTCATTTGACTAACATTTTTCTGAGGCTCTGCTGTGTACAGGGCATTGTGTTAAGTGCTGTGAGAAGAATCAGAGCAGCAGCTCAGATGCTGGTTTTCAGGGTGAGCATCTAATAGAGAAGCTGTGGCATATACACAAATAATGAGGCAGAACGTAAGATGTGTCCAGAGTCCACATTTGTGGGAGTCCAGATAAGGAGGTGACTATTCTAAGGAGAATCAGAGAAGTCTTCAGGAAAGAAAGGGTATTATGAGGTGAATCTGGAGGTACAGGAAAGGCAAGATAAATAGTGAACAGCATAAGCGATACTCAGAATAAAACTCTGAGCCATTTCAACTGGCTAAAGTGAGGCTGTGTAGAGGTAGTTGGAGGAGGTCTTGTGACAAGTTCACAAACATGTTGGAGCTGGTTCGCCAAGAACACTGAATGTTGGCATAAGGGTGACTGACAATTCTATGCAGCAAAGTAGTGTTATTGTAACATGGAGAATGCTGTGTAAGACGAACTAGAGGGAGAGGTTGGAGGCAGAATATCTGGTTAGTAGTCTATAAATCCAAGTGGTGATCATGAGACCACTCATAGAATGAACAAATAAGAACGAGGAGGTAAAACCAGAGGGCTTAACACACAACTGGATGTGAAGGGCAAGGGAGAAATTAAGCGTGTAGTCAGGATTCAAAAAATCTAGAAGGAATATAGAAAAGGGATTAGTTTGGGAGACATAATTGTTTTTCACTAAAAATATAATGAATTTGATATCCAAATGGGGCACTCAAGAACAGATGCCCTGCAGGAGATAGAAAATGTGGGACAAAAACTCTTGTTGGAGTTAACTTAAAATTAATTTAAAAATTGCTTACATGGAGTTAACAGCTGAAGCCATAGGACTAGATGGAATTGTTTGAAAGAATAGAGAAGATAAAAAGACCAAGGTTAGAATTTGGGAAAATTCTTACATTTAAAAGTGGGGAAGGAGAAGAAAACCAGTGAATAAAAAACTGCAATGTTGGCAATCAGAGCTAGCAAAGAGTGTAGGAAACCTCGGAAAGCAAGAGAAGATTTCAAAAGTAAAACGGTAGGCAGCATCGTTAAATGCAAGAGAGAAGCTGAGAGGCATATAGAGAGAGAAAAGGGCAATGGGTTTAGTGACCAGGGAGCAAAAGAATTTAATACAATGATGAGAAGGGAATACAGATGACAAAGAGTGAGTGAGTGCAGAGGAAGTGAGAGCTTTGAGACTAAAGGTTTAATTTGGTTGAAGGAAAAATGAAAGGGAGGGGAGGGAACATGAAGGAACAGTGAGGTCTTGGAGAGTTTCCTTGTGATAGGTCTATACAAGCATCAAGGAAGATGGAGCAAATGAAACACCAAAGGGAGTACTTGATGGAAGTGGGTCAACAGGGAAGGAAATTGTGGGCAAACAGGGAAAGGTTACTTGGAGAACTTTTTTTTTTTTTTCTGAAAATAGTAAAAACGAGAAGAGGTAAAAAATTTGTCGAGCTAGAGATAAGAGAAGTTATGGGAACTTGGCTGGCCTTCATTTTGTCTCTAAAGCATAAAGCCAGGGAATCTGGTGAGGGAAGGAGTGGCTGTGGGACTGAGGGTCTTAGCTGATTGGGGATGGATGGGAAATCAGGTCAGTTTGTATCTCTACAGTCCTTTGTAATTTATGAATTTCCATGTGTATGAAATCTTACCTGGAAGATAGGATGTTTGACAAAAAGGAAACTGAAGCCCATTAAAGTTTAATAACTTGATGAGGTTTCATGGTAAATGGTAAAGCCCAGAATAATCAAATCAGGGAAACAATATGGACAGGATGTTGTGAGTCATCTAGTGCAGGTTCTTCAGTTTATTTAATTGATATCCTGAAGGACGGAGCATCAGGTAGCATCACATACATGTCTTTGCCCTCATTCTCATCCTTCTCTTTCTTCAAACCTAGTTGTGAATAGTATGCAGTGGCAGTGCATAGATGTTGTCAAATAAAACTCAATACTTGAATTTTGACCGTGCCATGTTATAAGAATATGGGCACGTTATTTAAATTCTAAGACAGTTTCCCTATCTGCAAAATGAGATAGTATTACCTAAATTATACAATTGGTTTGAAGGTCAAACAATGTAATATATATCAAGGTCCATGTACAGCACAAGATGTGTAGTAAGCACTCAATAAATGTGCCCTTCCTCTACTTAGAGAAGGCAGAGGAATCCCTTGGATTTAGCGGTTTTTCTCTAATCAGTGTAAAATCTTCAGGGATATATACATACAGAGAGGATACCTTGAGGGAGGTCTAGATTTAAACATAAATATAGAGAAGATAGCTTGAGTCTAGGGCTGAAGAGGTACATTTCTGTATTTTTATGAGAGAAGTTGGGCTTACCACCAAATGTTGAATTCACAGCTTACAAAAAAAAAAAAAAAAAAAAAACAAAAACAACTGCAACTGAAGGCTCTTGTCATAAGCTTGCTGCTGGTACCTAATTTATGGCCAATTAAGGGAGCATGAGGGCTTCGTCCCATGCAAACAGATGGCAGACATTAGAACTGTCAACTAGAGGAGCTCCTTTCACAAATTTACAACCAAGGTACCGTGTTACATAAGCCAGTGATTATGCTTTATCATTCCAGAGGCAGAGCAGAAGAATATGATTGCAACTAATCATAAATGTCAGAATTTTTTTTAAAATTCTCATTGACAACCTAGAAGATTATATACAGATGCATGGTTTTCTCAAAAAGCATTCTCTGAGGATGGGTTTCTTGCAGCCTGAAAATTATCTTAATAAGTGTGTGCAGTGATTCTAAAATTTATGAAAATAGAAAAGAATATTAATCTAACAAAGCAATCAAACTCCTTTAATGAATTTCTTGAATATATAAAACACAACTAAGTATCTTCAGCATCTCTTGTTTTGGAATGCATGCAAAGAAATAAATATAAAAGTAAATAAGTAAATCTTTGTATCCCGTAAGCAGTGATACAATGCCTACTTCTTCACAGGTGTGGTAAGTTGTTAGTGAAGCTAAGAGTTCAAGTAAGATAATTTTTTTTGACATGTTGAAATCATTACTGAAGACAGTAATGTAATTACTAATAAATACTCAAAGAGTTGCATATTTTTCCCCAAGAAATTAAGACCTAAGTTACGAGTCTCAACTATATCCCTGATTTACTGTGTAACCTCCAAGATGTAGCCATATTGGTTGTGAAAACTGAAACATTTTCATTCCAGTTGGTAAATAGCAGTCTGAACTCCCTGTGTGTTTTTCCCATCCCTTCGCTGCCTGGTCATCTGATTCCTCAGCCAGAGATCCTCCAGATCTCTTTCTGATCCTCCAGATCTCTCTTTGATCCAGCAACTCAAAGGGGACATCTGGTACACACCAGGGCCAGTGTCCATTCTGATTGGTCAGTTCTAGTGTCATATCGGTCACTAATTATTTTGACTATCACCCCTGGTGATGGCAAGCTAAAATGACATTTTATCACTAGGAGTTTTCAAACTTCTGTTTTACCAAACCCATTGTTTACATAAGATAAATGAGAAAACAAGGGAACTTTTTTGGCTGTCAAGGGGGTAAGACCTCTAGACTACCCAAGGTCTTCTATCTCATCCTCCAAATCGCCCCAAATGATTCCTAAGGCCCTCCATGAGACCCCATGTGTCACTAATATAATTTACAAACCATATATGACTAACCCTTCCATCAGTAATACTCTATGGTATTTAATCATACTTTGGAGCCAGTTGTGTTACTGAGACCAAATCTGGGGGATAGAAACCAAGAGATAGTCTAGAGGAAGTACAGTGTGCTGGGGCATAAAAATTATGAGATTAGGAGTTGTCAAATATCAGATTATCGGGCATTGCAAATGGCCATCTTAGAAATTAAGCCATCTGTATAGATGAGAAAAGCCTGATTGACTATGGTTCAAATTTTTACTGCCCAGAGTTGTAGTTGGCTTTTGTGTAAAAGACATTCATACCATATATTGAAAAGAGTAGCAAGACTGTAGCACAGACGCTAGGCTAATGATTAGGAAGGAACTCATAATAATTCTAAGGCTGGTCACAAGCACTGTATAAAACAGAGCAAAGAGGTTACTGAGAAGACTGCACTCTATTAGAAAAAAGTCACTGCAATTGCTAAGCTGAAGACTATTTCTCGATATTCAAACTGGAGCCTAGGTATCAAAACTGAGATTAGAGCCAGACTAGGAAATTTGGCCATATATTCATGCAGAAAGTGAATAATAAATGCCTGTTTCCCCTGTCAGTTGCTTGGGTGAATCTGATAAATAGAACGCAAATTCAGTATAAGTTTGAAAACTGAGCATGTAGGACCAGCTCGATTGTATCAAGATTTTCTTGTTATGTATTTACCACCACTGGTAGCCAAACCTCCTGTGTGTCTATTCACCCTGTCCTCCCCTTGTAGCCTCTCTCTGTGCTGGTTTCTGTAGCTGCACCTGCATCAGTCTCCAAGGACAGTGCTCCTGAGCAGCGTCTGCCCAGATCTCTTCCCAGCCTTCCTGCTTTTGGTGGTTTGGTGCCTTCCTCCAGTCCCCTTTGCTGTGACTGTTCAGGTGTTCAGCTCCAAGTTGAAGGCAAGATAAACACAAATACTGAATCCATGCACTGGGCTAGGTAGAACAAGCAATGGACCAGCCAGGCTGGAGGCTGGGAAGCCATCCCTGTCAGGACTTACCATGTCAGAGGAGTTAGAAACATAGGATAAAAGAGCATTTCTGCAGCTTCTCACAGAGAGGGTGCTAGAGATGTTTCTGACAAGGAGCTTGGTGGGGGGAGGTGAGGCTTAGCAAGGCACGTGCTCAAGGAGGAACAGATGATCGCTAAGCTTTCCGACAAAAATGGTGGGTTGTGTTATGTGCCGGTTTTCTTTTCTGAGTGGAGTATATAAGTATGAGGCTATAGCTGCATGACTTAAACCAGGTGTAGGAAAACTTTTTCTGTGAAAGGCCAGATAGTCAGTTTTTTATGCTTTGTGGGCCAGATGATCTTTGTGGCACCTACTCAACTCTACCATTGTAATGCAAAAGCAACCAAAGACAATATGTAAATGAATGAATGGACATTGTTCCAGTAAAGCTTTGTTTATGGACGATGAAATTTGAATTTCATATTATTTTTACATGTCAAGAAATAGTATTCATCTTTTTAAACTTTTTTGTTCTTGCCACTTAAAAGATGTGAAAATTATTTTCAGCTAGCGGCCATACAAGAAACAGTCAATGGACTGAATTTGGCCTGTGAGCCATAGTTTGCTGCCCTCTGACTTAAACAATATTAGAGAATTGAGGGCTGCCCCCAGTGGTCCTATTACTGATCTTCCTCCGTGCTGTGCTCAGCCTATCCTTAAAGCAAATGAGAGTTATGATTTGAAGTGCCTTCAGTTGTTGGTCCTGTCGATGCCATCAATTTGCTTTCCCCTCTCTGACACCCTCCACTTCCAGTTCCCTCCTTGTCCTTCTGCTGGCACTATTCTCATCACCACCACCCCCCCGGCCTGCTTTCTTCTTTCTTTCTTTCTTTCTTTTTTTTTTATCCCTAAACTTCTTAATTCAACTCTTGCATTCTCTAGGATTTTGCTTCAGGCTCTGCATTAATTTGGGTAGTAGATAATTAGAGATTAAGATGATTCTCTGCAAGAGTTATCTGCATTTTGATGACATACCCCTGAAGACTGAAAAATCATGAGAATCCAAAAGATTGTAGAATTTCAAGTGTCATGGAGGGTGGAAGAAAGGACTGTATGGGAGGAATTTGGTGACAGCAGAATCTTTCAGGCACCGTTCCTTTCTAACCCCATAACCAGGTCAGTTTCATGAAGGCCCACGTACCCAGTGACATGTGCCCTAGCTAGGTCACCTGTGTTCTTGTCTTTCTGTAGCTTGTCACTCTGTGTCCACATGATAGGAGTATGGGGACTCCACATGCCACAGTGCCTATAGTCACATTACTCAACTGACAGTGATACACTGGAAATACTTCACAGCCGCAGCCTCTCCTACAGTCTAAGTGGGTTTTGTTTTGGCTCATTTTCCAGAATGAAATCTGGGGTGATGTGAGGATATCTGCAGGATGATCACAAGAAAACAAATTGACTTTGCTGGAATGATGTCAGTTGGCATCATTTGGGCTTATCTTTTTTATGGAGCTGTTATTGATTGGTGTGCTTTACACACACACAAAAAAATTATTAAGCAGAAGAGATAAAATCCAGAAGTTGGAAAGAGAGGCATTATATTGGTTCAGTTTAATGATGTGAGTTGAATCATCGCTTGCCGTGAGCAAGCATGATCTAACTACAAAAGAAGCACATTTCCACTGGAAAAGGATTATATCTGGAGATTGAATTAATGGTTTAAAGCCATGGAAAGGAGTGAGTTGGAATAGCTCTTCATCATGTGTGCCTATCCTAGTGTTTTAAAATGGTAGAGCCTCCTCCTACCACAAGCCATTATAGAAATGGCATATGATGTTACTGATTGTGGAGCTCCTTGGGGAGGCCTGGCCTCCTATTTCATCCACCCAAATAGAACTTACTGGTTATGTTAGCCACTCAGGCATCTCATGTTTGGGGGATTTCGAGGCAAATGTATAAATATTACATTACCTATTTCTATCCCTATTGTGTGGATAATTTCCAGCTCTAATTTGTTAAGTCACAAACTGACCAAGGTTCTAACATTATTCATTGGTAACCCTGACTCTATTCAAAATAAAAGAAGTCCAATGTCATCAATATGTTGGTAGGCCATTAATCAAACTTTAGCATATATTTTTTTGTTTGTTTAAAAAACAGTGTCAAAAAATTTTAGATGGTGACTGGATTAGTCAGAAAGTCCTAGCAGAAATTTAGGGAGAAGTTGGAGGGACCTGAGACCCCAGGGCTTGACAAACTTTTTGTATAAAGGTGAGATAGTAAATATATTCAGCTTTGTGGGCCATATGGTCTCTGTCAAAAAGCTTAACTCTGCAATTTGTCCCAAAGTGTAGATTGCTAAGCCCCGTACAGACCAGCTTTATTTTACAGATGAGGAAATTGAGGCCCAGAGTGTCAAGTACACTAAATCACCCTGTTTAATAATAAGACTTAATCAAGATGGATATGTATTCACATCTTTGTCTTCTAATGTATTTGTTATAGCTTAGAATTTTAGAACTGAACAAGACCTTGAAAAACTTTTTCTAAATCCTTTAGTTTAGAAATGGAAAAGGTGAAGAAAGGTGAGTCCTGAGGAAAGTATGGATGGTCCAAGCTTTTTAGTGCCAAGGATGGGATTGTAACATAGGTCTCATGATCACTGTTTCAGTGCTTTTTCACCTGAATCACATTTAGATTTAAATTACCAAGGAAAAAAACACATCCATTTATTAATTCAGTGAGCGCTTATTGAGTAACTACTGTGTGTTAGGCTCAGTGCTGTGATAAACAGAAATGCCTTTAAGTGAGAGATGACCGCAAGAAGCTTAGAATCATGAAAATGAACATATAATACGATGATTTATCACAAAGGTCCACTTGAAAGATAAAAATTTGCTGGCTTATGAATCAAGGTAAAATATTTCACTGAATTACATATGAAGCTAATTCTGCTACTTCTAGGAAAAAAGACTAATGAGTCAAATATAGGATTTCCGAATGGATACAGACTTCACGGAGTCAAACCCCCCACCATCCTAACTAAATAGTTGGAATCATGCAATTAAAATGTCAGTTGTAATAGCAGCACTATTTACAATAGCCAAGACATGGAAACAGCCTAAATGTCCATCCACAGATGACTGAATAAAGAAGATGTGGTATATTTATACAATGGAATACTATTCAGTCATAAAAAAGACAACATAATGCCATTTGCAACAACATGGATGTCCCTGGAGAATGTCATTCTAAGTGAAGTAAGCCAGAAAGAGAAAGAAAAATACCATATGAGATTGCTCATATGTGGAATCTTAAAAGAAGAAGAAGAAGAAGAAGAAGGAGAAGGAGAAGGAGAAGGAGAAGGAGAAGGAGAAGGAGAAGGAGAAGGAGAAGGAGAAGGAGAAGGAGAAGGAGAAGGAGAAGGAGAAGGAGAAGGAGAAGGAGAAGGAGAAGGAGAAGAAGAAGAAGAAGAGGAAGAGGAAGAGGAAGAAGAAGAAGAAGAAGAAGAAGAAGAAGAAGAAGAAGAAGAAGAAGAAGAAGAAGAACATGAATACAAAACAGAAACAGACTCATAGACATAGAATACAAACTTGTGGTTGCCAAGGGGGAGGAGGGTGGGAAGGGGTAGACTGGGAGTTCAAAATTTGTAGATACTGACAGGCATATGTAGAATAGATAAACAAGATTATACTGTATAGCACAGGGAAATATATACAAGATCTTGTGGTAGCTCACAGTGAAAAAAAAAAGTGACAATGAATATATGTATGTTCATGTATAATAGAAAAATTGTGTTCTACACTGGAATTTGACACATTGTAAAATGACTATAACTCAATAAAAAAAAATTTTAAAAATGTCAGTTGTATTATTTAAGTTTATTTTATCAAAACCAAAATGGGTCCTTGATTCAGTCACTCCCCTGACCTTCCATAATCAGCTGTGTTCTCCTGTTGTTTTTCATCTACCATCTTCTACTTGCTACGTCATACATTTACAATAGTTGTTTTCCTGTTTTGACTTGTGAACTCCAAGCTTGATAAGGACAGGAACCATGTTTATTTTGTTCACTGCTGCATCCTCAGTTCTCAGCACATTGGCGGGAAGTATATAATAAGCACTCACTAAGGATCTGTTAGAATGAATAAATGGGTAATGCTGCATCAATCTGGGTCCAGTCAAGAGGAGAAGCACACAGTAATCTGAACAGGAAAAGTTTATTATAAAGAATTAATATCTGTAACAGAGGATTGGAGAACAAGGGCTTAGCTAGTGAGAAGTAAAAAGAGAGCTCTAGAAAAAATAGAAATAGCAGATACAAGGAGTAGTCACCAACCCCAGGCCTATAAGAGAGCACTGAAGGGAGACCCTCCCCTTCCCCACCCTCCACTCTGCCCCGCTGAGACTAAGAACTAGACCTTGTTATGGAGAAGGGTTTCTGGAACTGGGTACTATTAACATTTTAGGTCAGATAGTTGATTTTGGGGGAGCTGTCCTGTGCATTGTAGGATGTTTAGCAGCATCCCAATCTCTACCCACTAGTGACTAGTAACACTCCCCTACAACCCCAGTGTGACAACAAGTATCTCCAGACACGGCCCCAAAGGGGCAAATCGCCCCTGCTGGGAAGGAGGCAATCTTGGCTTGCTGGATGGCACTAAAGTGCTCCGGTGCCAGGCCAGTAGAACGTGTGCCAGAAGGGTTCCAGGAAGAGCTGTGCACAGCGTGGAATAAACTGCCTGAGGGGAAGTGTGCTGGGGAATCTTCTGGCCTCCAAGTACTGTAAGTAGCCCTGCACTGGAGAAGCTGCAAGAACCTACCAAGCCAACTGGAGCCGGAAAGCAAAATCCTTTTCTTGCATTGTCTCCCCAATGCCCTCTACTGGCAAAGTTTCAGTGCCAGTTGGGAAAAAAAAAATGTAATAACCCAGATCCATTTTTATAGAGTGGTCAAAAAGGGTGAATTTAAAGCTGACAGGCAAAATTTAATAACCAGTACAGATTCCAAACCAAATCCTATCCCAAAGTCCAGAGCTATAAAGATAAATAGCTAAGTCTTTGTCTACCTTGGAGTAGCTCCTGGTCAATATAGATGCATTAAAAATCTTGAGAAACTGCCATTTCAGTATGAAAAACAACATACTTGGTGGGAACTGAAGATGGAGAGTTGTGCTTTTCCTGTAGCATCCCAGAGGACTTGCTGGGCAAGGTGATATGTGAATCAAGTCTGAGTAGGGGTTTTACAAGTGGAAAAGGGAGGGTAAATACAGCTCCTGCTGAAAGAAGGGCATACACAAAGGTGAGGAATTTGGAAACGTCATTAACAGTAAAAAGCGGAGTATTGCAAGAAAAAAGGATTTATGGGTCAAGTAACTGGATGGTGAGCTGGACAGCGGGAGTGCTGGAAGACATGGCTGGAAAGAAGATGGGGACAGATGATAAAGAAATCTAGTATCTCAAGCTTAAAGAATATGGATTTTATCCTCTGGGCAATGAGGAACCATCAGAAGGTTGTTGCTACTGCGGTTTGTTTCTGCTTTTGAAGGAAGAGGGTGGAAGATTGATTCCAGTGGGATGAACTCAAGCAGGGAAAGTATTAGGAGACAACAGCCACAGCCTTAGGGATTGTTGGCTAGAGTTTAAGAGTCTAAACTTTACTCTGAAGTAGGTTTGGGGAAATAATTAGATGTGAGAGATTCGGAAAGAAGTTCTTCTGTCTTGGGAGACTTGGCTGTTGTCTATGACACATCAGGAGTGTGAGAGATAAAGCAGGTGTTGAAACAAACGTAATTGGTCGACCCAGTTAAGGATGTTAAGTTCAAACTGCCTAAGTAGTATTTAAATATTCAGATAGAGACTTCCACTGACAGTTAGAAATGAATTGTTTTAGTTTTTTCTGACAATCAGATGATAAATGGAAATTGATGTTGGAGTTCAGTTTATCAATTTTTAAATATTACAACCATAGCTTTGGTTTTGTTAATTACAGTGACTGTTTTGTTTTACACTGATGGATAAATAATTCATTTCCCCCCATAAATGCTTAAAACTTTAGTGTGTTTCTGAGGCTTTCATTTTTTTCCCCCATCGGACCTTTTAGAAACTGTTTAGAGATTCAGCAATGTCTTTGGCATTCATAAGCCAGTTGTATGAATGAATAAGAAAGATCTGTGAAAAATTTTAATTGTCAAATCTAAATAATCAGTCTTAATTTCTTCAATTAAAAAGGTAATATTTGAAAATTCATATTGAAATTCTCTGTAAAAGTCTCCTTTTTAGTGTTTTTGGCTGTTTATTTTGAAAGAGGATTAATAATGCTTCTTGTATCCTTGAGATAAATCAGGGAAGGGGAAGATGCAAGGACGAGTTTCTGACAGAATCCTAACAAGCAGTTTAAAAATCAACAGTGTCATCACTAAGTTTGGAAGTTGAATTCTGCTTTAGATACTCACATTGCCCTTTTGGGTAGAGTTAAGAGGTTTTGCTTACTTTAGTAGGCAAAGTTCCTGGTGAGACTGTTACTATAGGCCCAGCTGGGTCATAAAGATCTAAAACTGTACTTTTTTTTTTTTCAGTATGTCTAGCAGTTGGTACTTATTTTGAAACTCATAGCATAGACACAAGAATTGGATTAGCATAAGCTACGATAACAGTGAAATCTTATTCCCATGTTAAGCTTTATTTGCAAAGGAGGACCTTTCAGAATTTACTAGTTTGGATGAAGTCTAATGGTCATATTATGCACTACCCTGCTACAAGCACGTAACTGAAATAATATTGAAACAAAAGCCAGGCCAGCAAAGACAAATCATGATTTGGTGGTTAATAAAGATGACGTTGTCCTCCCGTATGAACTCGAGGTAATACATTTTCATCCAGATGAGAAACCCACTTGGGCTGAGTGGGAACTTTTATTTATTGCCTTGTTCTCACAGGCTTGATTTTTTTTTCTCTCTTCTTGGTTTTGTTTTTACATTTTTGTATGGTCAAGTCAGGTGATGGTAAATGTAATAGCTTCTCATGGAAAAAAATTGGAAAGCACAGAACATTATAAATATAACCTTGCCATTCATAGGTAACTACTATTACTATTGTAGTATATGACCTTAAATCGTGACATCACACTGCCTACATTTTTTCTTACTTTTCCCACATACAGGGGCAGCATAAATCACACACACACACACACACACACACACACACACACACACGTATAGACAAATAACAGATAGACAAATATACCCTGTCATTTACTGAACACATATGCCAGTCCCAAAGCTATTGGAGGTGGATAGATAGGCCAATGGATTGATATAAATATACATACATACATACATACATACATACATAATATATATACACAGATACATAATTACTCTCACAGAAAACATGCAAAAAATACTTTTCATCCTCCATTTTAAATTAAATTTGGCCCCAGAAAGCTGAAATAACATGTTACAAAATAATATGGCTTGTAAGTAGAGAAATAGTGTTAGAATCTAATTCTCTGTTTTCAAGGCCCATTAAATCACACGACCTTATCCCATTGCATTTGTAATTTACCATGTTAATAAAAATATCTTATGAGCATAAGCTGAGTCTCTTTGTCTCAGTTTCCTAGATAGGTTTGGACATGAGCTCACTTTATTTTTTTATTTTGTAAAGAATTCTTTGCACATATATCTTTGTGCCTTTTTAGAAGAGTTTCCTTGAGGAACTCCTCAGAAGTGGAATTATGAATTCAAAGTGTAAACATATTTTTATTTAAATTTTTTTTAGTAAAGTGTAGTTGATTTACAACATCAGTTTTAGGTGTACAATATGGTGAGTCAATATTTTTATAGATTATTCTCCATTTAAAGTTATTATAAAATATTGGCTATATTCCCTGTGTTATATATTATATCCTATAGCTTTTTTATTTTATACCTAGTCATTTATAACTCTTAATCCCTTTCCCCCATCTTGCCCCTCTCCCAAGTCCTCTTCCCACTGGTAACCATTAGTGTACCCTCTGTTTCTGTGAGTCGATTTTTGTTATATTCATTAGTTGATTTTACTTTTTAGATTCCACATATAAGTGAAGTTATACAGTTTTCATCCTTCTCCTGTTTTACTTACTTCACTAAACCAAATAGCCTCTAGGTCCACACATGTTGTTGCAAATGACAAGAGTTCATTCTTTTTTATGGCTGAGTAATGTTCCATTGTTATACCACATCTTTGTCCGTTCATCTGTTGATGGCCATGTAGGCTGCTTCCACATCTTGGCTATTGAAAATGCTGCCATGAACATTGAGGTACATGTATCTTTTCAGTTAGTGTTTTTGTTTTCTTTGGGGGAATACCCAGGAGTGAAATTTCTGGGTCATATAGCAGTTCTATAATTTTGGCAGGAACTTCCATACTGTTTTCCATAGTGGCTACATCAATTTATAATCCTACCAACAATTTACAAGGGTTCCCTTTTCTTCACATCTTCCAACACTTGTTATTTTTTGTCTTTTTGATGACCACCATTTTGACAGGTGTGAGGTGATATATCATTGCAGTTTTGATTTGCATTTACCTAATAATTAGTGATGTTGAGCATCTTTTCATGTGCCTGTTAGTTATCTGTATGTCATGTTTGGAAAAATGTCTTCTGCCCTTTTCAAAAAAATGGGTTGTTTGCTTTTTTAATTGAGTTGTATGATCCCTTTATATGTTTTGGCTATTAATCCCTTATCAGATTTATCATTTGCAAACATTTTCTCCCGCTCAGTTGGTTGTCTTTTCATTTTGTTGATGGATTCCTTCACTGTGCAAAAGCTTTTAAGTGTAGTTAGGTCCCTCTTGTTTATTTTTGCTTTTGTTTCCCTTGCCTGAGGAGACAAATCCAAAAAAGATTGCTAAGACTTATGTCAAGAGTATACTGCCTATGTTTCCTTCTAGGAGTTTTACCGTTTCCAATCTTACATTTATGGCTTTAATCCATTTGAATTTCTTTTTGCATATGATGTGAGAAAATGTTCTAATTTCAGTTTTTTACATCTAGCTGTCCAGTTTTTCCAGCACCACTTATTGAAGGCTGCCTTTTTTGCGTTGTATATTTTTGCCTTCTAAGAATATACATATTTTAAAAGTATTACCTAGAACCACTATACAGTGTACTCCCCTGTGGCAATGTTTGAGATCATCTGTTGCGCTGCAACCTGACCAGCTTGAGTTTTTGATTAAAACAGTCTTAAAAGACATGATGAGACAGATCAGCCCAGGGCATGAAATATGTCACAATTCTAGAGGAGTTAGTTTGACATTTATTTTTCTCTTATAATTGATACACAGAGCTTAGTTATTGACAGTTAAAACTTGAAAGATAGTTCATTCTTTTGCAGTTACCTCTTTGTCCTGGAGGAGAATAAACACATTTAAAAGCCTTCAGAAAATTGTGAGAGTATATAAAAGCTCAAATAACCTTTTTCTGAAATGTCAGAAATAACTACTAAGGGCTAACAAGGTACTTGAAAAAGAAGGATAGACAGGGAAAAATAGAAAGCATCCAAGTGACTAATTAAAATATGGACCAGAAATTATGATGTGAGAAGGCCCCATTTATAGATGATAGAGTGTGGTCAGTGGTGGAGAAAAAGGGACGATTTCAGGGAAGTTAATATATGAATTTTTTGAGTGTATCGTGATGATACCTTTGCTTTAATATGCTTTCAGCTCTTAATTCTTACAATGGTCCTGTGGGAAAAGATGACATAAAAAATTCAGAAAAGGGAACTGAGGATCAGAGAGACTCAGTGACTTTTTCAGAGCCACATAATGGGATTAGAGCTGTAGGGATGTCTGACTTTAAGACCATGATCTGTCTGTTATGCCCCGTTTAAGCTGTTGCTTTTGTACCAACAAATTGTTAACTAGCAAGGTAGAATCTGTTTAAAAGAGTAGAGAGAGAGAGATTGAGGCAGAGAAACCAAGTATGCCACTTCTGGGGTAGGGAAGAATGTCAATAGCCCTAACAAGGCAATGAAAGTAGGATTGACGGGGGGAACCGATTCAGGAGAGATTACAAAGATATGATGCACTTGGGTAAAAGTGAAGAGTCATACATAGCACTAAGATTTCTAGCCTGCATCATTGGTTAAATGATAATGTCATTAAGGGAGATAGACAACATAACCACAAGTCTTGATGGAGGATACAGTTATGCAGTTAATGCATTTAATGCTGCTATGGCTAAGTTGAGTTTGAGGTGCTGGTGAGATACTCACATAACACTGAGCAAAATGGTGGCAGTATAGTTCCGAAGGGTTGAAGGACAGAGATGTAGATTTGAAGGTCATTGGCCTCAGGATCCTAACTGAAGTCTTAATAGTGATTTTTATTTTCTGAGAGAGCTTAAAGATAAGTATAATTAGTATATTATGAGAACTAGGGTCTAGTAAAAAAAATCAGTCTATCTGGGATAAAATCTCAGATTGACCACTTTCTAGCTTGGTATCAAGTTACATAATCTCTCTGAGTCTCATCTCTTGTTTCTTGTTCTCAACCTGCAGACATTGACAATGTCTGGAGTTTTTTTTTTTTTTTTTTTTTTTTTTTTTTTTTTTTGTCGCAATTGGGTTTTCTAAGGGCATCTAGGGTAGAGGAGAGAAAAGCTGCTAAATATTCTACAACGCACAGGATAGGCTCCACAATAGCAGTGCTGAGTTTGAGAAAACCTGTAAAGCTTCTACAAGGTAGGGATAATTGTACTTACCTCATAGAGTTGTGAGGTTTCAGTCAGATAATGTAAGTAAAAAATACTGCCGAACATGTCATAAACAATAAATATTTGATAAAAATAATCAATTGAGTGGAATAAAAGGGGCAAAAGACACAATTTGGGTACCTGCTTACTTCTAAGGGATAGCAAAGGAAGAAGTGTGTGTGTGATACATGCTGAGAAATAGCACAGATGAGGAGGAGGAGGAGGAGAACCAGGAAAGGGAAAGATTAGGGGGAAGGGTAGAGTAGTTCAGTGCAGCCCCACACGTTTCTACTTCATGGCTACTACCAGAGAAGACCAGCGGGGCCATGACTCTCAGATAGGTCACTTAGGGTGGGATCTGGAAAGAGACCACTGGGATTAACAGCAAGTTAGTGATAATTTAGAGGGGAAAGTTGTAACAATAAGAGTGAAAGAAAAATGGAAATAGAAAGTCAAGTTGCAGTAGGTTGAGAATTACGTGAAGAATAAGGATGAGAAACTGGAAATGCAATTTATTCAAACTGGCTGTTTGGCACAAAGGATAGTTTTGTGTTTTAGGATCAGAGAGGCCATCCTGTTTATAGACTGAAAGAAAGGAAAATTCTAAAGGGAAACAGTGGAACAATAAGAAATACTGTAATTGATGGAGTAAGAGTATAGAGGAGGGAGATGAAAGAGTTTATGGTTCAGGTAATGAAGATGGGATTTGCTTTAGAAAGAACTGGAGGTGATTGCTCTGGGAGAGAAATACAATAATGATGTCATTAAACTGTACGTCCAGGGAAAGACATGGAAACCAAGAATTTAACTTTTTATGAACCTGTCAAGAATTATAAGTTAAAATGTTCTAAACAGCCCAGTTACATAAGAAGATGTATCTTCTAAATTGCTGTTAATATTTCTTCATGAAACTTTCTGTTATGAACTGATTTCCCAGATTCACATGTTGAAGCCCTAACCTCCCAGCCCCAACCCCATATGACCGCTTTTGGAGATGGGGCCTATTCAAGGTAATCAAGGTTAAATGAGGTCATAGGGGTGGGGCCCTAATCCAAAAGGACTGGTGTGTTAGAATAAGAGGAAGAGACATCAGGAGGGCATACACACAGAGGAAAGGCCACAGGAAGACAGTCAGAAGGCGCTGCCTGTAGGTGAGGAAGAACCCAACCCTGCTTGTTTGCACCTTGATCTTAGACTCCAAGCCTCCCTGACTGTGAAAAATTTATTTCTGTTGTTTAAACTGTGAGGCCTGTAGTTTTTTGTTATGGCATCCCCAGCAGACGAATACATTTCTTAATTAGAGCTTCTATAGATATAATATAATGGAAGAAATAAGGTAATCTGTTAAATAAAAAGTAGTTCTTTTAAGGAGTTGACCATGAAGACAGTATGTGAGAGAAAGCAAATATTTGATACCAAACTCAAAGCCCAGCTATTAACCAGCAGGCTTCAGCTTCCGTATTGGGAGATAAATATGATGTGAATAATGGTGTGGATTGCGAGTGTTAGAGTCAGGTTGCCTCCATTCAAATCCCATGTTTATACTTACTAGTCATGTGACCTTGGGTACTTACTTAATTGTCTTCCTTGTTGATTTATCTGTAAAATAGGGTAAATTTACGTCAAATAGTTTGTACAATTCTTGACACATGCTCGTTATTATTTTCATGTTTTGCCTGATATTTTTGTTTTTGCTAGATTTTCCAATCACTAATTTGTGGCATGAAAGGATATATTATCTCTTAATCTTCAGTGATTTTTAGAAAAAATAAAAACAGTAGAATAGATCAGAAATAAATATCCACCGACAGTGATTTTTGAAAAAAAAAGTTACCCTGGAGACTAATACTGTCTTTATTTCAAAGAGTTTTAAGGCATAACTAAGTATACTAAAAAGATATTTTGAGATAGATTTATTGTGCCATCCTAGCATTTCATTTTCAATTTACTTTAAAAAATTCAGTGATTTTTTCATAGCATTTTCTGTTCCCATGCCATTTTTCTTAGCCAAAGTTTTCTAAAGGCAGTTTTTAAATAGTTACAAAAAAAAGTAGACTGTTTTTACTGATATCTGATATAATTAATATATCTACAGTAGACTGTTTTTACTGATATCTGATATAATTAATATATCTACATAAACTAAGATATATCACCTATGGATTTTTGTTGTCTTTAATAAAATGGCCTCTTACTTTTAGATAATTTTGAGTGAAATATTATTATATGGGTTTATTCATTTTAAATAATTTCTAAGTAGATAAGCTTGAAAAATACTGAATAGATAAAATACCCACTGTTGCCATAGATTAAGCTTTGTGAATAAGAAAATCTGGAAAAAAGTTGAACCTTTGTGTATTCCTATTGAGATAATTGACATCAAACTGGTCTTTGAATTAAGAATCTACTGTGCTATGAGGAAAGTTAAATAATTTAGTATTGATATTTGTTTCCATTGAGGGAAATTGATTATTTAATAAAATTAATTGGCTATATATGAAACATCATCATTAGTTTTCATGTCAAAACAGTCATATTTTGGCCCAGAAAAATCAATGGCAGAAAGAATAATGTATAATGTCTACTTTGGTTAGTATTTATTTGATATGGTCAGGTAAAGAGAGTTTCTGCCACTTACTTAAAATAATTGGTCAGCCACAAGAAGTCTGTCTACTGCATGAACTGTCTGATTTAAGTATAGTTGGGAGGGTTTTATTCTTAAGGAAATTGAAACATGAATTTGGCATGCTAGGGCAATCTATACTTAAAAGCATGTTTTTCTCTATAACCTAAAAGGCTAAACTATCACAGAGATTTGATTCTAATTTCTTCTGCTTTTAATTGAAAATGAAAATTGTGCTACAGTTTCTAGTTCTTTCTTTCATTTTAATTGCAACTGGGATTCATGGATATAAATTCCATTATAGTCTAAAATAATTACCCTAAGTTAATGTCCTATATATAATTCAATGATAAATTGCTAAATGTTTAAAACCACTTTCATCCATATTTATACCAATGTATGTCATCATTAGGACTCCAACTTTAGATTTTATTTTAACTAAATCTTTGTCCTAAAAGTTCATCATTCATATAGGTGAATGCTCACAGAGGCACACTGGACTTTTAACTCATATACCTTGAATTATAAATTTAAAAATGCATCAAAAAACTTAAATGCTTTCTTGTCTTCTCCTGGTCAAACACAATGAGTGAATGAATGAGTCTATTAATCTATCCTTTAATTCATTTCCATTATATACCAGACAATATTCTAGTTCCTGGAGAGTTATTGATGAGTAGATAGACTAGGTCTCTGATCTCATGAAGCTAATTCTAGGGTGGGAAAGACAACAGATATTAAACAAAGTAGTTTTTTTTTTTTTTTTTTTGGAGGGGAGGTAATTAGATTTAGTTAATTTTTTGGAGGAGGTACTGGGGATTGAACCCAGGACTTTGTGTATGCTAAGCATGTGCTGTACCACTTGAGCTATGCCTTCCCCCCAAAGTAGTTTTTAACAAGTGATCAATGCTAGTATGAAAATAAAATTGGTTGAGATGACAGTGACAGTGTGTTTGACGTGAAGGCTACTTTGGTCAGGGAAGACCTGTCTGAAGAGGACTCACTTGGGCTGAGACCTGGGTGTCAGTAAGGAAAAATCATGCAAAGATCTGGAGAACTAATATTCCAGGCAGAGGACAAAGGCCCTGAGGAGTATGCAAGCTTGATAACGTTCTAAAGTCAGAGGGAGAATAGTCAGAGAAATAGAGAGGTCATCGAGGAGTGACATGATCTGACTTATGATTTTAAAAGTTTACCCTGGCTTACCGTGTACGGACAAGAGTGGTAGTAAAAAGGGGGGCGGGGAGCAACTCTAATAATTCCCAAAAGAGAATGGTGGCTGGGACCAAAGGGGAATAGGAAAAAGGGGATTCAGTTCAGATTATTGAAGGTAGAATTGTAGGATTTAGTGTTGGGTTATATATGAGGGTGGCAGGATGAGGATAAGAGAATGAGCTGGAACCGGGGTCTGCAAACTTTTTCTGTGAGGGGCCAGATAATAAATATTTTCAGGTTTGCAGGTCATACTGTCACTGTTACAGCTAGTCAACTTCATTATTATATGTAAAAGCAGCCACGAACAATATATAGAGAAATGGAGGTGGCTGTGTTCCAATAAAACTTTACTGACGAAAACAAGCAGTGGGCCAGATTTGGTCTGCAGGCAGAAGTTTGCTGACCCCTGATCTAGAATAACTCCTTGAAAGAGTAAGAAAGCTCTTCTCTTCTGGAAAATCTTACCATAATATGGAGGCTAACAGATGCTATGAGACCCCAACTCTCCCACATTAGTGCCACCATCCAAAACATGATGAATAAAGAAGAGACCCTGGGCCTGTTGGAGAGAAGAGACCGTCCTTGATTCAGGGAAGCCCTTCTCCATCATTTTCCAGACTTTTTCACATGACCTAAAGGTAAACCAGCAGATGCTCAGGTTATGTGTTTGTTTTGACTTTCTTTACCACCCATGTATGGTAGAGTTTTTAGGCAAATACAAGGTGTTGGGTTTGGCATATTCAATGATTTTTATCTGCTCTGCTGCCATCCATTCTATTATCTATAGAACTGTACTTTTTAATAAATATTTTCCATTATAATTATGTTAGAATATTAATATGTATTATTTGTAGCTAAAAATTCTTGTATATGCCATTTATTCTTTTAACTCCCTCTGAAAATACAGAATTTATCAGGTGGGAATCAGAAAGGGGCACAGAGGGTGGGAGAGAGATGAGTGGTCTAGGTTAGTGCTTCACCAAGGGTCTGTTCTTAGGACCAATTTTGTTTTGTTTTAATTTCAAATCTATCATAGACAGATGTTTTTATAAAATAAAACACAAGTGGATTACTTGAAAAATAAAATGAAAAAGGCATAAAAATAAGTGCCTACTTTAAAAAAATATTAGATTGACCATACATAAAGTTATATTTCAATAAAGATATCAGAACAAACAACACTGAATAAAAAGAATTACAAAATTTGATCACATTGTCACTGAAAGCATGCATATAAGCAATAAGAAATAGAGTGGGTATTATGCTTATTTTGCTATCATAATAAAACCAAAATTTATGAGTGAAACAGCAAATTCTCTGGTCCTAACTGCAAAAGGTACATTTTCAAAGAACAGCTTGTATGTCAGTATTTGTTCTTCATGTGCCAAATGTGCCTCTTTCTTGCTTGTTAAGTTTTCTAATTGAAATTGGATTGATGGAAATGACACTTGCAGGGAATAAGGTGTATCTAAACTGTTCTATGTTTTGTTTAGTAGACTCAGTAGAGAAACCATTCTCAAAGAGGTGACTTATAGCAAATGGAAGAAGTGATTTTTAAAACAATTTCAATACACTCAGGATGTTTTTTAACCCAAAATGAAACAAGTGATTTTGCATTTTCATTGATCCTTCAATAATAGCCTGTTCTCTCAATTTATCCCATAAAGTTTATGGTTAAATTTAAATTATCATTCAATAAAATAAATAGATTCTGGGTTTTATACACTTTGGGTTACAATTAGCAAACTAATCTTAAAATATCACACATTTAACATTGTGTAGTACTTATATGCAGTTTATACAAAGCAGTTCTCACCTCATGAGTTTGACAGTAAGTAAACAAGTCTATACTCTGTTCAAAAATATGAGTCCGTTGATCTTGTCCTTGGATATTTCAGCAATATCAAATCACTATAAAAGTTACTAAGTCCACTACTTAATCTCTTCACAGACAAGTGACTGTTTACCAATGCTACTGTGAGTAGCAAACTAATCTACAGAAGATTTCTGAATTTAATCATGCTTAGGGAAGGGTGAACTATATGTAGGAATCTTGTACATAAAAATTTAAGATAAAATATTTATAAATTCAAAATGGTTTGCAGGGAATCTGAAAATATATCTTTTAAAAATAGTTTTTCTTTTATTACATTCCTTTATTAAGATACATTCTTAACAATTACAGATTAAAAGTCAAAAAGAATCAAAAAGAAAGCTTTAAGCCATAAACTGTTGCAAATGCTTTGACAAATTATTAGATAAACAAATAAGTAAGATTGAGACATTTAGTCAGTCCATATGGGATGTTTTTACATATTCAAGCAAGTCCTCCACTGGATTTTTTTTTCCCTTCAATTAACCACTAAGTTAGTTACTATATAAGCATAAACATAGCCTAAAGTCAAATACTAAAACAATATGGTTCCAATTTTGAAATAAATACATTGAAAAATGTCTAGAGGAATTGTGCCAAAATAATAAGGTTTAGCTCTGGGCTGTGGAACTACAAGAAATCTTTTATTCCATAAAGTTTTTTAGCCTTCCAGAATTTCAACATATTATAGTTGGGATCAGGAAAAAAAAAGTAAATCTTAAAATTCAAAACGAGACCATGCCATTTGACTAATACAATAACCCTGTCAACTCAGCAAGGCTCTGCCCTGCAGAAGACTGACTATGTAGACATAATAGACACGAAAACTTGGTTAACACTATAAGGCGTTTTGTTCCTCAAAAATCACAGTACATGAATTGACGGAGTTCTTGAAATTAATTCTTTCCTTTGATTTCTTTGTTCACTAGGCCAATTTGGATTATCATTCTCAATTTTTGATTATTTTAATGTGTATAATTATAATCAGGAAATGGTTTAAATTAAATGTGTGTTATCTGTAATTAATTTTCCCTAATGAATAATCTCCACAATAGATATGGGGTTATTGTTATAAAAGAAAGATAGAGACAAATGTCTAACACTCTAAAAGTATGTGTACTTTTCACTTGCAAATATAAACGTATGTGCAGAATAAAAATACTGTTGAGAAAACTACTTGTTCATAAAAGTGGCATTGCTTTCTACGAAACCACTATCATACAACTTTGAGTAGATGACATTCTTTTCATAGACACTAAAGCCTACCTTCTGATGAGTATTCAACCATTCTTGACCTCCTACCTTGTATTATAGTTGTTTCTTATCTCTAATATAAGTAACTTCCTTAAGGCTGTATCTTATTATCTTTGCATAATTCACAGTAGCTTGAGTTGTTCTTTATGAATAGTAGGCTTTGCATAAATACATGTGTGGATGAATGAATGGAGAGGATGGATGGGTGGGATGGATAATTGGAAAAATATAGATGTTGGTTGGTTTTATTCCATTTGGGGCTCATTTTCCCTCTAAAGAAGTGTATTCATATGTTGCTTCATAGTATAAACCACTAATAATTATGCCTGTGCTAGTTAAAAATAAAACAGTCAGACAACAAATAAGGTAACAATCATGAGACACTTTACCAGAAGCCACACGTGAATGAACAGATTTTTTTTTCAATAGAAGAAACAAAATAATAAAGGATACCTCTAAAATCTTGGATTTAGCTAGGTAACAAGCATCCCAACTAATCTGGGTCAGTAATTTTCTATTTTATTTTAATAAGTATATTTTAAAGGATTTATCCAAGATTCATCTTGGGAAAGTCTAATGGGCTGTAATCATTTACACCGGTCAAATTAAGAGAGCTGTGTAAGACTTCAGATAATGCTTGACAAATGTTTTGCTTAGCACTATTGAAGTATTTGCAATACTTTCTGGTTTAAGGTTTTACTTTTGACTCATTTTGGCTTATAATCTTAAACTATTAAGCATAGATTATCATTTTATTTAAGGATGTGATCAAGAAAAAAGGTTCTAAATAAGTTTTGAGATTTTCTCCCATCCTATTCTGAGTTTGAAAAGATTCTATTTTAAACATTCTTATACAAGATTCCCGAACAGTATGAATATGGTATAAGAGATCCTGAGGACCAAATCGACTAAAATATATTATTGAATACATACATAAATTATGAATATAAAAAATGCTTTGTAAATTGTAAAGTGACATATAAATGCTGTTATTTTTTAGCAGCATGATAATGCTAATCTGTGATATTTGAACTGCCTTTCTAATAATATAATAGCCCTTTTCTCTCTAGATGAAGTCTCATCATATCACAACCGAAGAACAAAATTACACACTCTTTAGACATACCACTGTGTAATCAGCTCCCTTCAGAAGGATGTTTTGGCTTAATAATGAAAACATCTTAATAACTGAAATCATTACCCACTGAGTTACCATCAGTGTCATGTTCTAAAACAGACAAATTTCCTAGAATGAGAAACACAGCCCTTTTGACTGAAAATTTCTGTAAATACCATTCTTGATGTAAAAGGGTCATCACTCCTCCCTCCTTTTCTCTCTTCTTCCCTCTCTCCATCCATCCTTCTCTCCTTCCTTCATTCCTCCATTCTTTCTCTTTCTTTTCCATGCCTTCCTTGCAAGTATGTTTAAATTACCAGCATTAAGCACAAAAGGGATTTCTCCATTTGCCCTCTTTCTACCACAATATACTCAACTAATAACACATTATCCACCTCCTTAAAAGATTCTGTCAAGACTTGTTAAAGTTTGATTTTACATCCCAAGAAAAGTAGCAGAAATGTACCTCATTACTTAGTGTATAGACAGTAAGGTTTGCTGTTGAAATGCCCTAAATTAAAACCTTGGTTCATCAATGTCTCCTACATTTATTTATTATTGAAATTATGCCTACTGAAATTGGCTACTTTATTTTACACTGCTAAAATATAACTCATACATGAATTGTGACTTTGTTTAAAAGAAGAATTTAATGATTTTCCTCTAGTCTCCTACATTTGTTATAATTGATAAATATTGTTTTCTGGTTTCTGCACATTCAGTTGTTAAAAGGCATCTGATACCTATAATAATACTTTTTCAAATGCCTGTTTGATGAGGGTTCACACAGATGGCAGGTGTTCCTGCAGAGTATCTGTGAGAGGGGGAATGGAACATTAATTAGTTCCTACTTGTGCTAGGAGTGATAAATTCTATAATGACATCAATTATATTATCAAGATATCTTAAATTATTCACTGATAAGTGCAGAGATATAGAGATAGTTATTTGAAACTCATTAATATTGCTTGAAAATTCTACATTTTCTTAAACTTCTAGTTGACTATAATGGTCAACTTACTGTTTGAGGAGACAGAATATTAGCAGAATGCATTTGTTTCATGTTTCAAAAAATGTTATTTGGCCAAGATTGCTTACTAAATAAAGATTACTATAAAGGACATACGGTTCCAATTCTAAAGTCAAGATTATATTACTGCATATTTTTATTTCAAGAAGAAATTCCATGTGTTTAATCTCTAATTGAGAGTATAAATATAAATGTTTAGATAGTTGCCATGCCCCCTCCATCATCTGTATATGTATGCGAGTGTGTATGTGTGTGGGTGTCTGTGTGTGTGTAGATGAGTAAGTAGATATTCTATCATGTGTGTCCACGCAATGACCTATTATTTTGGTTATGGGAATATTGCTTAGGGAGCTTTTAAAAATAAAAGTATTCACTTATGATACAATATTAAGTTCAAAATCAAGATATTAAGTCATAGGTGCTTTATGATTGCATCTTTATAAAAAAAAACAACAATGAAGCTATGCAGAGAAAAAGTAAAAAGAAGTACGTAAAATGTTCCTGTTAGTTATTTGTGGTTAGAGAATTCTGAGTGATTTGTTAATTTCTTCTCTCAGTTTTAAAATTGTTTCCATAAAAAATCAATTACACTTTAAATGAAAAGGATTTTCCTCAGGGAGAATTTATTTCAAAAATAATTTTATGTCATATCAAAATAAAGACCTTTTGTAAGTACATATCATTTCTTACTTTTTTTTATTTAGTAGTAAAATAAAAATAATAAATCATGGATCATTAGCACCACATAGAAAATTTGTATTTTTAAATCAAAGGCACTCTAAAATACATATGAAAAAGACATACTTCAAATACTTCTTTTGTTCATTCTTTTTAAATTGTTGGCTATGGCTAAGATTTAACAAAAAAGGATATAAACAGCTCATCACCAGGTCTAAATATTTTTTCCCCCAGTCACTCTTACCTTTTAAACTTACTTCTGTCATTAGATGTTTTCTACTTTTGAAAATCTGTATAGCTTGCCAGATGTAGTTTTTTCCATGTGTATACTTTGCTAATAGAAATTTCAAACTGTATTTTCAAAAAGTGATGCGCAGTTTTAACTGAGCCTAGTGAGATGAACAGATTTTAAGTAAAAAAGTCTCCCTTCTTATCAAATTTGTTATCAGTTTGCTTGGTAATTCTTTGATAATGTACTAGTCTGCTTAAGATGTCTTTAACTCAAATAGATACTTGGAGGAAAACAGGATTTTTTTTTTTAACTATTTGAATTATCAGAATTACTTAAGAGTTTTAAATATTTAACCACATAATCTATAATATATCTAAGCATATTTGAAAAGCTAAGCTTTAGTGGTTGTTTCTCTCTGGTTTTACCACTTAATGCTCTTTGGTTCCTCTCTGTCAGTGCCTTTTCACAATGTTTGGATTTGGTAGTATTAAAAATTTCTAAATATTATAAAGGACAGGAGTGATATTAGAGAATATGGACTATAATTCTAGATGTGCTATTAAACTGCAGTCATCCTGGACAAATAAGCTAATCTCTCTGTATTTAAATTTCATATTTATCTGTAGAAACAGAAAATCAACCAGATACCATTTTTTTCATAATAAAAGAAATATTGTATTTTACTTTACAATATAAACCCATTTAGCCTTAAGGAGTTTCTCCAAAAGCAGACTTTGTCTAGTAATGACCAAGATGTTCTGTGGGAAGACGGAGAATTTTACCACAGAAAGAACAATGGCAAAAATCATATTTGAACTATTCTCAACCATGGGGATTATCTTTAGCATTTGTTTTATCATTAATTATATTTTTGAAAATTTAATAGCTACTTATTGCTCATTCATTCATTTGACATTTATTAATAAATTCATCACAGAAAACCTGACACTCTATATGTGATTCTTGCTTCTTGGCTTTCTCTCTAGTTGTTTTCTTTTGGTCTCTTTCGTATTGGAAATACTATTTAGCCCAGCGTTCTAGTTACCCTGTCCTACAGGTGCGATCATTACCCAAGGGCCTGAGGTAATAGTTGCTCCATTCCCCTTACAGCCAGCCCCCAAGCAGCAGTGTCAATTTCCTCTTTATAGGTCTGTTTTGTTTTGTTTTTGTTTTTTTTGAAAGTGTAGGTAAAAGCTATTAAGCAACGTTTAAATTTTAAGTCAGCAAACATCCTATATATTTCATGCATATTTTGTTCTTTAGTACTCACAACACACAAAGCCTCTTGCATGTATTAATATTATAGAGCTTTAAAAATAAAATGTAAAATCTTAAAGTACTTTAAAAGATTGAAGAGATCTTTGCTCTCAGTTTGTATCATTGTATGATATTTCTTAGTAACATCCTAGATTAAATGTTTGCATTCATTTTTATTTAGATCCTTTTAGATTGTTTTAATATATCATTGGCTAGGTTGTCATTGTTACAACTTTGCAGAGGATTTATCCTGATCACTGTGTTTTTTTCCCCCACCGACAGCTCTTTCAAGCATTTGATTGGAGGACTGGATGATGTTTCTAATAAAGCATATGAAGATGCAGAAGCTAAAGCAAAGTAAGTAGAAATTTGGGGGGGCCTTAATTTTGATTTTTTAAAAATGATTTTGAGTAGAAATAAGATCAAATATTTTGTTGGACAAAGCCCAACACTCTGACAGGAAGAAACTACTTAAGAGGAAAAAGAAGCAATCTCTTCAAGGTAATTATTACATAGAATGCTTACTTTGTAAGTATGTCTCTCCTTAAACATGAAACCTTGATTTTGTGAGGAAGATCATCTGGACAAGGGAAAATGGTTAATTTAAAATCCAGTGTAAACAGTTGAATATAAACACATCTTTCTCCCACTGAAAACATTTTCTGAATGAATGGTGATTGTGTTCAACAGTTGTTTGTGAAATTGAAAAATAGTAAGGCTGGAAATATTTCTTCATGTGAATATACCCTTGTGTTGCATTAAACTTGAATGGCACCGTTATCATAATGATCTGAGATAGTACATATCCCATTAATGATCATTTTTATAAAACAAAATACCATTTTATCTACTAGAATAGTTTAAAACAAAGCTTTTTTTTTTTGACAAAGATGCGAAATAATTTGATATTTGCTTTTTTTTTTTTGAAAAAAATTTAGGTTACTTTTTTAAAAAGTGTAATCTATATAATTCTCCTCTTCTCCCAAGAAAGTAATTTAAGGAAAAACAATTTTGTATTTGATATCATACAGGACACCTGAAGGATTAAATCAGCAAATATCAGTAAATAGATAGTACAGGCGAAGGAGGTGATTGGTTGGTCTTGTAGTTACCTAAAAACCAAAAGGAATAAAGTAATTTCTTTGCCTTGAGAATTTATGAAGATTAAAAATTTGGTCTAGAATTAACTGCTATAATCCATTTTGACTGATAAAATTCTATTATTTTCAAAGCTGTATAAATAATATCCACAATTTCTTCTCTGTATAGTTTTCTCTTGTTTCTTTTGCTCTTTGAAGGGACATAGACTTACATCCCGGGGTCAAATACCAGTAGTGTCTCTGCCCAGATTTGCTCAGGGAATTACACCAGCCACTTTTAACACCAAATTTCATGCAGTCCTCAGTGTTGCCTGTACTGTGTGGGTGGTTGGTATTAATTTCCTGGTTTCCTACATTAAGTTAAAATATGTGTTTTTACTAAGTTTAGATTTTAGTTTCTGGTATTTACAGTAATCATTGTGAGATGGTAGAAGGGGACCGTTTTAAAAGTTATAAAACTTTCTTTGTTTTTATTGAACCCTCAGAAGAACATTTTCTTGCTGTATAAAAGCTCATATTTATAACTTATGTCAGCAAAGTTTTTCTTGAGTTATATATTTAATTAAGACTACCGTGGATTATTATACACACACACATACTCACACCATTCTGTATACATTTTATATATACAACTATATACAACTAGTGGTAATCTTTAAAATTCATCTAAAATCTTTAACTATCTAAACATTTGTAGAATTACTGGAAAAAGTCAAAGGTCTTTTAAACTAAATATTCTTTGATCTATTTCTGTTTTCCTGTTAACCTTTAGACAGATTGTCCAATGAAAGTTTTCGTATAACTCCTGTTTACTCTACCCAAAGTCATGGCCAGTCACTGGCTTAAAATTGATCAGTGATTGGGAAGCAATTGTAAATTAGTTAGATCCTTCTTAGTGTACCGTTGACCTTAAAAGATTAAACTGTGTGTGCATCTCATGAATTCTGGGCATTTATAAGTTCACTTGTGCATGTTTCAAATAAAGGTGGGAAGGAAAACAGACATACTGAAATTCAGATTCAGTCAGTTAGAAGATAGGTGTGGTAACAGATCCTCATGCTGGAAGACAGTCTGTCAGTATGAGAAATATGACCCTGAATGAGGACCAGAAGCCCCGCATTCTGCTCCTGGCTCTGTCATTCCCAACCAAGTGATTTGGGTCATGTCTCAACACCTGTCTCTCAGTCTCATTGTCTTACCTATGAAATAGTATTGTTGTGATTTAATTGATGAAAAATACTTGGTAAATTATAAAGGGCTATAAAAGTGGATGAATACGTTTGTAGAAGTAATCATTGGAAATATACCCTAATGCATTTGATACATGGTTTGATTTACAAACAATTACTGCGTATCTATGATGTAAAACTAATTTTACCTGGGCAAAAAGTCTTTAATCTTCTGTAGGCAAACTAGTCTCACTTTGGTAGCATGTCATAAAATTAAACCTAGCTTCGGAAAAAAAAATCCATAAATATAATTTTTATAAAGTAACAATTAAAAGAAAGTTCAATTATGATTAAAGAATAGTAAAGGGCAATGAAATGATGAACTACATCTAAATATTGTTATTTGATGCATAAATTTAATAGATTATAAATTAGCCATTATATTTATACTAGAATATAAGTCAGCTAGATAGATTAATTTTAATTTTTCTATTCAATTAATACTAAATCTAAATGAATGCATAACCCAGATACCTTAATATTGATTATTATGTAGAAAATGGGAACGCTTGGTGAAAAAAAAGTCTAAAACCATTGATCTAAATACCAGAGAGATTGATAATGTAAACTTTACCTCGAAATAGATAGATAAATAAATACTGCAGGAGGTGGTGTGATGCATTTTACACTGTTAGCATTTTACAGCTTTCTAATAAATAATTAATATCTGAAGATTTCTGAAGTTGAAAGCATTTTTTAATTAGGTGTCCTATCACTCAGAGTAGGTAAACTGTAAATTATTCCCTTGGGAAAGCTTTTTAGTGGAACTAAAACATTTAAACGTTTATTTGTGTTTGCGTTGTTTTCGCTCTGTATTGAATTTATTCCCCTTAAGTACATTGTGCCTTCACTTTGAATTTAAGTAACTTATAAGGTTTGCCAACATTGCAGGGATTAGAAACTGGCTCTGACTGTTCTAAAGTCCCTGGATAATTCTGTTAATGGCTCTGAATTTCTATGTAGATCACAAATTCTGTACCTTTTAGACCTGAGGTGATGAATTGGCTCCATTGTGTAAGCTTTCCTTTTTTAAGGTCCCCTTGACTTTGCAGAATACACTAAAGATAAGATTGATATTTTTTAAAAAACCCAACCAAAATGATCATATTATTTATCAATGTGTAATTGTTGTTGGTATTGTCTCAATGACTATGACTATTTGGCTAAAAAAAAAAAAAGTAGGGCTGACTGCAAAGATCGATTAAGATATGACATTTAGAAACTCAGCTGTGAGAAACTTATTAGCTGTTAGCACAATCAGGCTTCAATGGCGGGATGATTTTACAAACTGTATAGAACATCCCTTTCACAGAAATCATACCAGGCATGTGGTTTGGATGGCTGGCCCATGAAGATGGGCTTGAAAGAAATATCTCAGTGAAATGGTTCTCACAACTCTTCTGCTGCAGGATATGTGCCCTCAGTCTGTCTCATGAGATACATCTCCTACAAAGAAAATTATTCTTGACAGAAACTTTACCTTTATGGCACATTTAAGCTTCTTTTGATTGCGGCTAATTAACCACTAGAGGCTTCTCTTTTTAAAATATGAAGTTATACTCACAAAGATATTAGAAGAGACAACATCATGGAAGATAAGGATCATTACAGCTTATTTAGAGCAGAAAGTAGCATGTGTGATGAAAGCTACACATTATTTTCCTTTGAGAATATGTATTCACTTAATAAACAGTTTGAAATTCACTTACGGTGAGTCGGGCATTGTACTTTACAACGAGCATGCCAAATAGAAAAAATATAGTTTCTAAAACTAAGAATCTTGCTGTTTAGTGGGGAGACTGATGAGTAGCTCAGTAATTATTTTCAAAGTTTACTTCTAAGTTATAATACTTAGTGTGATATATCACTCTTTGGATAGAGAGACCTATCTCCATATTTATACTTTGTCTTGTAAAAAAAAATAAATAATAACCATCCAGAAGATCAAATAGAAAAAAGTAGGTGTTTTATTTCATTCTAAGTATTTCTGATATATAAATATAGACTTCTTATATGAAATATTTTCAAGTTATACTATCATTGCTCTCTTAATTGTTGAATACTGTATTTAGCACTTAGAGGCAAAACATCTTTTTCTGAATAAAAAGCCTATATATATTAACAATCTAAGATGAACTATATATATATGTATATATATAAAATATGTAATTATAATACTCGATCACAAGAATCTTTAGTGTAAAAGTTGCTCTCCAATAGGGTGATTTACATACACCACAGCTGTATTCCCAGATTTTGGTCATACAGAGGGGAAATACAAAGCAACAAATTAAAATCAGTGTTTTATTTCTAATGGTATCTATTTTTAATTAAAATGTTTTATATTTTTACTTTAGTAGAAATAATATTTAGAGATAGATTAAAGCATTTTTAAAAATCAGTCTAATCAAACACAACCGCTATCAACTACCTTTGTATTTTACAGTTATACTTAGTCATTTACAGCTTTATATTCTGCTGTTTCAATTTACCACCCATCATATAATAAACATTTCTAATATTACTATGTATTCTTCCTAAGCATCATTTTGGTGGTGGCCTGATAACACAATAATTGGACACCTAGTATTTTAGACTGATTCAATATATACCCTTGTTGATTCAGTTTGTTGTGCTTTTGAAAATAAGATCTCAATCACTTCTTTTAAAAAAAAAAAGCAACAAACAATAACCAAAAACCTTCAAATTGGTCCCATCTAGCAGCACGTTCCAAATTATATTCTGTCATGACACTTGTAGAAAATGGGTATAGCATGGGTATTGACGGCTCAGTTGCCCTAGGTTCAATCCTGTTGCTCTGAAGGCTGAAAGAATTCGTATCTAAGCCCTTCAGTTGAGAAGCTCTGACGGCTCTATGAATATAGATTCATAAATACTTAATTTATGATCTAAGTTGATGATTCTCAATATTGTTCTTCATGAGGAACTCATTCTCATGGCAAAATCTGTGTTAAGCTTGTAAATGAGTGTGGTCATGTTTTTTAATCTACAACTTTACTCGGTGTATATGTGGATTTAAAGGCTCCCTGGAGTGATCTGGCAACCCCTCATGTACCAGCATCATCCATGTTCATTCAATTTGTCATATGCATTCATTTATTTAACAACTATTTTCTCTGCACCTATGAAATGCTACATATAAAGCAGTGAATAAAACAGACATGCGCCTTGCCTTCATGGTATCTATGGTCCTGTGGAAGAGAGCAACACATATTAATTATTCTGGGAAGACTTCCCTTAGGAAGTGACACTAACTAGACTTGAGCTGAATTTTGAAGAATTAGCTGGTACTATCCAGGCAAGAATTAATTGGCATTATCTGGGCAAGGAAGTATAGAGAGCATTCTAGACAGAGAAACAGCATGCACAAAGCCTCCAAGGTAGGAGACAACATTATGTATTGAAGGAACCAAAATACCAAAATGGCTGGGTCCTAGAATATAAAAGTTGGAGATTAGATGTGAAGGATTTAAAGAAATCACTTCAGGTTTGTAAAATAGCAAGTGAGATGAGTTGGTGCTCCTTGTGATTGGAGGAGTGAAAAAGTGAAAGCAAGGAGAACATCCAGAACATTTTCCAGGTAAAAGCTGATGGCAGACAGAGCTAGATTGTGAGTGGAGAAAAGCATTTGAGAGGTGTTAGGTCGCAAAGCCAATAGGTCTTCTTAAGGAAATAGATATTGGTGATGAAGGGGAGAAAGGTCAAGCATGTTGCAAGGATTTTCAGTCTGGACGTCAGAGGGATGCAATGACATTGGCTAAGACAGAGAAAGATGATATGGTTGCCAGAGTTGGAGAGCAGGATAATCATGACTTGAGTTTTGCTCAGGTTAAATACGAGGTGACTATGAGACATCTTTGGGTAGGTGTGGGGCTCAGAGAAGAGATGCTGTTCATCTGAAAATAATGAGAATTCAAATGGTAGACGCTCATTTAAAATGTGGATGAGACAGAAGGTAGAGAATGAAAGGAACATGGCACTGAGGATTGACTCTGGAGGAATGTTAGTATTTAAACATCAGGGAGAAGAGAAGGATTACACACACACACACACACACACACACACACACACACACACACAAGACTGAAAAGGAGAGATAAGAGGTGGAAGGAAAACCAGACACATCAAAGAAGACAAAAATGAAGTGTTTTAAGAATGGAGGAGGAGACAGTGATATCGTGTGTCGTTGAGAGTTCCAGTGTGTTAGGTAACAAATGCCAGTTGGATTTATGGAACCACTGGCTCATTTTCATCTTAGGATGGAATGATAGGGATTGAGTCCCCTAACATGGACTGAAAATGAATCTGCTTTGAAGAAACAAGAGTCAGTGAATTAATACAGAATTACAAGAAATGTCAAGTGAAATAGGCAGAAATCTGTAATGGCAGATGATGGGTCTTCAATACTGAGAGAGAGGTGAGCATGTTAAATCCAGTAAAAAAAAAAAAAAAGGAGAGAGTATAAGACTGGGAGAGTTTAAGGTGAGGCAAGTGGGTCTCAGGTCCTTTTAAGTTCCATAAACAAAAGCAGAACTTCAAAGGCGAAGTCAGACCGTCTCCCTGGGTAAGGTTTGCACTGCTTGGCGAAGTGATTTCTTAGGAAGGTTTGCACTGTCCTGTCTTACATTTGTTAATATTCCTGAAGGTTTAAATATTGTCCTCTTTCTATAAAGAAATATCAAAATTAAAAATTCTCATAAGAGGAATTACAGTTTTTTTCCTGACATGAGAGTGTAAATTTGCACGTAAGTTCCTTTCTCCTCCAGAGAACATGAGTTTGCCTCTGAGCCCGGGGCGGGGGGGGGGGGGGGGGGGCACTGAGTAAGGAGGCACAAACGGGCAGACCGACCTGGAAATCACCATTTTTGTCCTGCCTCACTCTTCTCACCACGTACCTCAAAGCAGTGTGTTCATTTTTTCTCTGCCTCGTCCTGAAAAAAAGGACTTTCGTCATAGATTCACATAATACAAAAAGGAAAATTAAAAGTAAACAAGAAAGATGTCCCTTCTTGGTAGGGAGGCAGAAATAAGGCTCGTATACAAAGCAGGACCTATGTCATCATTGGACAGGAAGGGTGATACATGAAACATTAGATACACCAGGGATGACTCTGACCTGTTGCTGCTGAACCAGTGAAAGGACCACAGTCATTTCCTCGACTCAGGCACTGTCGAGAATATTACCTGCATATGGACCACTCTTGTGGCCTTTTGATTTAGTACAAATAAATAGTGCACTTAGTTTCCATAATGAGCCCTCACTGATTTAAAGCTCCCCTTTGTTTACAAGTTCATTTCTAAAGGAAATTTTTAACCTGTCTGATATTTTCAGGATTACTTTTGGTGCAGAGCCTTGTTGTTTGACACAACGTGACAACAATAAAAGATATTCCCTCATTACATTTCATTAGCGGAGACAGCCCTGTAGTTGCTCACTCTGCTTGTTGTGGGGCGGGTGCTCTGTGCTCTTTGGCCCCTAGAGGGAACTGCTGATGTTGCTCAGGCCTTTGAAAATTCACTCATCAAATGCATCTCAAAACACAGGAGGCTATGCAAATCAGAACAGAGATCATATTGTTTGGTAACATCTTCCGAAATGCCTCAAGGTCGTCAAGCATCTAGCAAACGTGCTTTTAAAAGCACAGTCAAATGCACATGGGGTTGCTCTTTTGAACACTCTGACTTAGAAATTTTGGCCTTTCTTATTAGTGTTTCTCTGCCAAGCATTTTAGAGTAAAGATCGTAGTATTCCCACAATCTTATCAACAATTTACTTTAGCCAACTTGGTCTAGATCTAAGCAATTCTCAGGGAAATGAGCCTGGAAAATTATTTTTTTCCCCAATGGAAAGAATTCAAGTGAGTAATATCCTGTTCAAAACTGGAAATTATATGCCAATTAAATGGGAAGAACACTGAGAATGGCATTATGAAATAGCCCTGAAATCAGAGTTAGAACTTGCTGACCAGGCCAAGGGTATAGCTCAAGGGGTAGAGTACATGCTTAGCATGCACGAGGTCTGGGGTTCAATCCCCAGTACCTTCTCTAAAAATAAATAAATAAACCTAATTATCTCCCTCCCCACCTAAAAATAAATAAATAAAATTGAAATTAAAATAAAAAAAAAAAAAGAACTTGCTGACCACTTCTCAGGTTGAATAGGTCAGAAGACAGTCCCATTCTCTGGGCAATAAAGATAGTTTTCCATTTTATTGCAGGGCAAAGCATAGAGACTTGAAAAATTTGTAGCAGTTGGCCCTGAACTAATAAGTTGGTTTTCAGTTGTGTTAAGAGCTGTTTGCTTTTCAAACTCTAGTGTGTAAACAGGCTGAGAGGAGGTATAGAAGAGTTCCAAGGCCACCAATGCTGGCAGATGAAGCTTTTAGTGTGACTTGTGACTACAGAGAATATCAGAGCACATTTTTTTCTTCCAAGTGTAGTGAGACATTTGGTGGCTCTCTTGAAAAATGATTTTCAGGATAACACAACTTGGCTTTGGGTAGGAGTATTTTTTTTTCCTATTTCATTAAAAATTTTAAAACTCTCAAAGGCCACTTGGTAATTTCTTCTCTACTGTGCTTATCTTTAATAAGACTCCCTAGGTAGCAAGACTTTCTAAAGGTGAACCCCAGTATGTCCTTGCATGCAACTGTTTCTAACTGACAGAGCAGAAGACTAAAGATGATTGAAAATCTAGTGCTGCTGACTTGCGTGGTGAATGCAGACAAGCCATTTGATTATTGACTCTTGTTTTCTTTTCCTGACAAGGAAGGATGATTCCTTTCCACTGTTACCATATTAGATAACAACAATTGGAAGTTATTTTCAAAATATCAAGAGCTCTTTAAATCTGAAGGATAACTTGATCTCCCATATGGCAATTCAGTCAGCCTTTCCAGAGCCCCAAACTCTCATAAAAAGAGAGCAACCCAGTGCGTGTGTCTTTTTTGTCATGCTGACGTCCGAGAGCCTGTTGTGATGTGGTACCTTTTAAAAAGCAAAAAGAATATCTAATAATATTGTTTGTAATAGATCCCTTTGTGTTCTCAGCAGTTTCAATTGAAAAAGAATAACATTTGGCTAAAGTGTCTTTTCTTCTTCAGTAGAGGTAGTCTTTCGCACTGGAGTGAAGGCAGCATATAGCGTAATTCTCACTGTGCTTTACGTTCACGGTTGGGCCGTCCTAGAGAGAAAAGTGTGAACCTAGTGAGAACAAGGTAATGCCCAGTGCTGAAAGAGGTCCCCCTGGTGAGCCCAAGCTTAGCAAAAGGAATATTATCTTGGAGATGGGAGACCTGGGCCTTAGTCACAGCAGTGACACCAACTTCTCCATGTGACCCTGAGCACAAGGTCTAGAACCTAGCACCTAATTTTGGACCTGTTTTCTACTCTGTAGAAATAATCATCCTGAAATCCTATCTAGTTTAAATGCTTAGGATGTAGAAGTTGACAAGTCATTCTTTTTTAAAAAAAATTTGTTTGTTTATTTGTTTATTTATTTTGCATTGTCTTTTTTGTGGGAGGAGGGTAATTAGGTTTATTTTTATTTACTGTTTTAACTGGAGGGACTGGGGATTGAACCCAGGACCTCTTGCATGCTAATTAAGCACACACTCTACCACTGAGTTATACCGTCCTTGCCAAGTCATTCTTTTAGATACGTAACTCCCTTTTATATAAACATTATTTTCACCTTTGCTGGTTTCTAAATGGAAAATGAAGACATCTTTGTAACCGTCAATAGAAAACAGACTCTAGAGGATCCTTGGGTACTTGGTGGGTCTACATTTTAACAGAGGTCACTGTTGTATTTCTTTTCTCTTAGAATCTCAAGGTATGATTGTGAGTGCTTACTTTATTCAAAATATTTGTATGAAAAACCATGCCTCTGTGCTTGAGGTATGTTTTAATAACTCAGTAGTTCAATAAAGTAGCCTTTAGAAACAGCAGTTTTCATTTTCATCATTATGCGTACAATTTTCTCTTGCCAATGTGACATTTAGATATGATAATAAGCCAGGCTATCTTTTAATAAAATGCCATTAGAAAATTACAGAGTGCCTTTGAAACTGGAAATGTTATATCAGTATTTCCCCCATGAATCCTTTTAGAGAGAAATGATTTTTAAATAATGAATTAAAATAGCATAAATTGTTTTGATACAATGAACATAACACATTGTGTCAATTTACATCTTTAAATTGTTATTTGAGGAAACTGAGATAACATAAAAGAGAAGCATGGCTGTTGCTCTTAGACATTTGGGTGTATCATACCAGTTTCCTCTGATGCATAAATTGCAAATATTAGTCAACTGTATAAACTGTATTAATTATGTCAGGAAACCAGCCTAATCCCTCGTAGATCAGACACTTAGGGATATAAAACAAAAGCTATTTACTGTGATAGTCAGAAACTGTTCAAACATTTTAGACAACCTAGATAAGTTCTGATTGAGCATATTGAATGGTCATGATCCTAGTATCCTTGAAAAGGGGACAAAGCAATTTCCTAAAATGATTAATTTAAGATCACTTTCAGTTTAAGGACTTGGAAAGTATGACTCATAGGGTAATCCCCCATCCGGTTTTCTAAATTTTTTTTTTGGTTAAAATAGCTCTGCTTTATTTTTTTAAGCACAGTGTGCTTTTTGTGCTGGTAAAATTTGCTCATCATAATGTCACAATTTAGTGAAACATACATTTTACTGAAAATGATTTTATTCAAGGAGCTATTCTCCCAAATCCAAGTCCCTTGCCCACCATGCCGGGAAGCAGATTAATTTTGGACACGCCTCTGAGTGGGGCCCATGATGCTTCTTCTTAAGCCTCTTAATTTTATTATATTACTTGAACAGTTAAGTTAATGATGAAGAGTATGCTTTAGTCAGTAAAACAATTCATTTCAAATGAGATCCAAAAATTTCCCTGAGATAAAAAAAAGTCACTGAAGAGATGACACCTTTATAAACAGACCGAATGACCATAGTGTTGTTTTGAGTGATGTGGTGACGTGAGCTAGAAGAGTAAATGAGCCTTGAGTTTGGAAAACACATTGGTAATTATTCCCTTCTTCCCTGAAACAAGTGATCAGAACAGTAGCTTCACGTGCCAGCATCTATAGGGAGCAGGGAGGGAGTGCAAGGAAACAGGAATGTAAGAGAAACATTTAATCACCTATTGAAATGTGATTTCCATACCTCAGGTTTTGGGTTTTTCTTTTTTTACTTTTTTTTTTAATGAGGTGTAGTCAGTTTATAATGTTGTATCAATTTCTGATGTACAGTGTAATATTTCAGTCATACATGCACATATATTCCTTTTCATATTCTTTTTCATTATAGGTTACTGTAAGATATCAAATATAGTTCCCTGTGCTATACACTATGAACTTGTTGTTTATCTATTTTATATATAACTGTTAGTATCTGCAAATCTTGAACTCCCAGTTTATCTCTCCACCCCTCCCACCTTTCCCCCCAGGTAAACAGTAGTTCTCTCTGTCTTTGAGTCTGTCTCTGTTTTGTAAATAAGTTCATATGTCTTTTTAAAAAAATATTCCACATGTAAGTGATATCATATGGTATTTGTATTTCTCTTTCTGGCTCACTTCACTTACGAGTTATGGTCTCCAGGTCCATCCATGTTGCTGCAAATGGCATTATTTTATTATTTTTATGGCTGAGTAGTATTCCATTATATAAATATACCACGGCTTCTTTATTCAGTCATCTGTTGATGGATATTTAGGTTGTTTCCATGTCTTGGCTGTTGTAAATAGTGCTGCTGTGAACACTGGGCTGCATGTGTCTTTTTGAATTATAGTTTTCTCTGGATATATGCCCAGGAATGGGATTGCTGGATCACATGGTAAGTCTATTTTTAGTTTTTTAAGGACCCTCCATACTGTCCTCCATAGTGGCTGCACCATTTGATATTCCCACCAAAAGTGTAGGTGGGTTCCCTTTTCTCCATACGCTCTCCAGCGTTTATTATTTGTAGACTTCTTAATGATGGCCATGATGACTGGTATGAGGTGATACCTCACTGTAGTTTCGATTTGCATCTCTCTAATAATTAGTGATGTTAAGCATCTTTTCATGTGCCTGTTGGCTGTCTGTATATCTTCTTCGGAGAAATGTCTATTTAGGTCTTCTGCCCATTTTTGTATTTGGTTGCTTGTTTTTTTGATATTAAGCTGTGCAATTTGTTTGTATATTTTGGAAATTACTGCCTTGTTGGTTGCTTCATTTGCAAATATTTTCTCCCATTCTGTAGATTGTCTTTTCATTTTGTTCATGGTATCCTTAGCTGTGCAAAAGCTTTTAAGTTTAATTAGGTGTTTTGCTTTTATTTCCATTATTCTAGGGGCTGGTTCAAAAAAAAAATATTGCTGTGGTTTATGTCAAACAGTATTCTGCCTATGTTTTCCTCTAGGAGTTTTATAGTATCCGGTCTTACATTTAGGTCTTTAGTCCATTTTGAGTTTATTTTTGTATATGGTGTTAGAGAATGTTCTAATTTCATTCTTTTGCATGTAGCTGTCCAGTTTTCCCAGCAACACTTATTGAAGAGACTGTCTTTTCTCCATTGTATATTCTTGCCTCCTTTGTCATAGATTAATTGACCATAAGTGTGTGGGTTTATTTCTGGATTTTATATCCTGTTCCATTGATCTGTGTGTCTGTTTTCATGACAGTAGCATACTGTTTTGGTTACTGTGGCTTTGTATTATTGTCTGAAGTCAGGGAGCATGATTCCCCCAGCTCCATTCTATTTTGTCAAGATTTGTTTTGTCTATCTGGGGTCTTTTGTGTTTCCATATAAATTTTAACATTTTTTTTTGTTCCAGCTCTGTGAAAAATGTCATTGGTAGTTTGATAAGGATTGCATTGAATATGTAGATTGCCTTGGATATTATGGCCATTTTAACATTATTGATTCTTCCCATCCAAGAACACTGTCCATACCTCAGTTTTTTTAAAACCAAAGATACAATAGTTGCATTATACAGGGCATGTTTTACTACCTCATATTTGTAGCTATTTATTGCATTCATGAGCTACACTAAGAAATCATGAAAATCAGATTAAAAATACTTCTGCTTCTAAAAAGCATATATATTCCCAACAACTAAATAGATATTGTTCAAAAACAGAAAGATCTTAGCTCACGATTCCTTAGTACGTGCAAAGGCAGGGTACGCGATCTGCTTTACAGAATTTTCCTTTCCTCTACGTTAGTATTTAAATACATCTAAAATATTATGTTTTATTGATATTTTGCTTCTTAGTGAGGTTGCTATTCAAGTAATAGAAATGAAAGTTAATAAGAAATTCATTTTATTATATCAGATTGTATGAAACTATCAATATTTGACCACTTTTAGCCAATTTCATATGGTTCAACCTGTGATTTCATAAGTAATTTCTGTTTCTGTGATTAGAACAGAGTACTTAAGAATTAGACTGCTATTGTCAGACATCATGCTACATTATTTAATTTATGCATTCTGAATTTCCTTCTCGACATGTCAGTGTTTAACTGTAGTCTCCACCTTATAATTTTAATCATTTCGTAAACATTATACCTAAACATTATACCATTTTATTCAAAAGCTTGTTTTATGAGCCTCAGGCTTTTGCTGTTTTTGTAGTCCTAGAGATATTACATAGTTATCCATGTAGATAAGAGTTTTTCAACTTCAGCGTGATGAGTATTTTGGCCAGACAGTTCTTCGTTGGGGTGGGCTGCCTTGTGCATCATAGGACACTTAGTAACATCACTGGCCTCTACCCACTTCTGAGCTGTTTACTCACGATACTTCTTATGCCAAATGAGTGGGGTTTTCCCACACTGACAATCAGTTAGTTCTCTAACTCTTTAGTGCCAAATGAATGTCCTACAGTTCAGTCCTGACACTAACTACCTGGAGCTAGTGCAAACTCCATAGTCAAGTGCTCAGTTTCACAGACTACTCCCCCTTCAGACACCTGTCACTGGTCCTAGGTTACTGCCTGTGCTTCTGACCGACAGGCTATAAATCAGGGGTTCCCATGACCCCTTCTTCAGGTTCTATAATTTGCTAGAATGGCTTGCAGAACTCAGGAAAACAGTTGGCTTACTATTCCCAGTCTACTATAAAGGATACAGCTCAACAACAGCCAAGTCCAGGAACTGTATGGGGTAAGGTATGGGTGGGTGGGTGCAGAACGTCCATGCCCTCTCCAGGCACAGAGCCCTCCCAGCACCTTTGACGTATTCACCAGTTTTGACATTCTCCTAACCCCATTGTTTAGGGGTTTTTTATTGTATAGGCAGTTTTCATTACGTGGGCAGAACTGATTAAATCTTTGGCCCAGGTGATTGAAGGCAACCTCCAGTCCCTCACCCCTCTCCGGAGGTTGGAGGGGTGGAGCTGAAAGTGCCAACCCTCTAATCATGCCTTGGTCTTTCTAGTGACCAGCCCTCATTCTGAAGCTACCTAGGCGCCCCCAGTCACCAGTCACCTTGTTAGCATGCCAGAGATGCACTTATCACTCCAGAGATTCCTAGGGTTTTAAGAGCTATGTGCCAGGAATCAGGGACAAAGACCAAGTAATTATTTCCCATGCTACTGGCACCACCAGATGCCAGTAGCATGTCCCCCCTCCCACTGCTTGAGTCATGACAATCAAAACTGTCAGTAGACATTGCCAGACATTTTCTGGGTCAAGCGAGGTGTGGCGGGAGGACAAAATCTCCTGTGGCTGAGAAGCAATGGTATAAACAGAAGTCAAATAAATACAAAATTGTGGGGGAGAGGGGACACTAAAATTATATTAGTGTCAGAGTACAGAATTTTATCAAATGTTGAAAATGAGCCTTACTTTGCTATAGTTTCACTTCCAGGAGAAAGGTTTAGGTGTGATAAGTGTCACAGTTGGCATCAGACAAGACTTTGATTTCCAGAAGCTCGGGGTTTGCCAAAATTTGATTTTTTCAAAGGCTAGAATACAAACTATACAAAATAATTTACCTACATTCAACTAAGATTTCTAGGTGTCTCCCTAATACTCAAGATTTTTAAAAACTTATATTTATTCCTTCAAAGAAACAGAATTTAAGCATAATGGGACAATTAATTCATGGGAGAATCTGGCTCACCAGAATATTAAAACTTTTTTGTTTTAAGACAGTAGAGTTAGTAAGTTTGCCAAAGCTGGGAAAAGACGCGGTCTCAGTTTGTTCCGCACACGGGTGTGTGACATTTTTCACGTTAGATGCTAAGTCACTATAATAGTCTCAAATATAATTACTTTGGGTTATAATACAAAGAATTTTCTTCCTATTTATGTAACCCCTGGGTTATACTGGTAAAACATGGCATTGTATTAAGATAGAAAACACAAAAACAGATTTTGGGTAAAACTAACATCTATAAGAGAAGGCTAATATTACATTGGTAATAAAATACAAGTGTATATTGTTGTGAAATTGAACGCACTACAAAAGACAAAGTGCAGCAGGCAAAAAAAGAAGTGCTTTCAAGGACTAGAAGTCACAAACTTGACAGTGCCTCCAAATAGGAGCATTTTTACATTACAAATTCTGTTGACATGGTTTCATTAACTTTTAGAAATAAAGGGCATGCCATTCTTTAAATTCCACCTTTGCGGTAATCATGAACAATAGATTCTGCCAACGCAATGCTCTGTTGTCATCCTGCTGCCCGTAGACATGATTACTATTCCCCTAGTGCTTCCAGGGGCCAAACACAGGTCAATTTGACTCCCTGCTGATTGTAGAAAGAGCCAGAAATAATTAGAGAGACATAACCATGTCAGTCCATAACATGTTGGCATCTGTACATCCTCAGATGCAGAAAGTAGACATTTGAGATGCAGAGAATGTTGAAATTTCTGTGAAAGAGAAGAAAGGTAGCAACACTTGGGAATACATAGGCACTGGGTTTGTTGAAAAGACCCCCAGGAGAAAATAATTTAAAATAGTAGACTGCGGGGATTATTATAAAAGAATAAACCTTCAGAGTGGTGCTCAAGCTATAGTTTGCAAACCACTAGGGATTGTGAAGTTCATGTCCTGCATCATGACCAGCATTTTTATTATTTCAGGTGAATTACATGCAGTGACGTTGATTTGTTAGTGTTTTCCTTTGTGTGCGCGCGTGTGTGTGTGTGTGTGTGTGTGTGTGTGTAAAAGGATAGGTATGATGAAAAATGTATTTCTTGATATGACTGTAGTTAAAAAGGCTTAGAAACTAATAAAGAATATAAATGCCTTCTTCCTAATTCAGCTGTACTATTCATTATAATTTTACTTTACTTTTTAAAAATAGGTGATATTTTGTGTGCATTAGACTTACCTTCTGGCTACAGATGACACCTCCTTGGTCAATTAGGTACCTTAAAAATTCATGCAGTTGGAAAAAAATATAAATGCATGCAATTGAAAGAAAATAAAATTTAAAAAATGCATGCAGTTGAATTGAAGGAGACAAAATGAGAGGGGCCAGGTACACAACTGTCCATTTGCAAAACATGTCAGTGTCATCATTTCCATATCAAAGGATAGTACATCATGATTGTGAAGAATGAATTAAGTCAATATTTTTTTCAATTCAGATATACCAGGCATGTACTAGGCAAAGAGAATACGGAACAGATATGTTCTCTTCTTGAGAAACTTAAAATCTGATAAATGCGGCAATTATGTTGTTCATTGTGGTGTTATTTAGTAAGAGGGGAAATGGAATACTGTACGAGCACTTAGAAGGAGTATAATATTCACCTTAGGATTTTAACCATTTTCATCAAAACATTCTTCTGTATAAAGAAAATTATAGGAATGTTTTTAGCCAAGGAAGCATTTAGCTTATGGAGATTTGTCTGTAAACATCTGTGGAGTCTGTTCTCCAGAGCGCTAGAAGATGTGGTTGCTGGCAACGTTTTGATAAGTGTAGTTTAAAACTTCCTTTATACTATATTTATATTCCTATATAGCAGTCCTCCCCCTCGCCCCCGGAGGTATATATTTGTGACCGGGGAGGCTGAGCCACTGACCCAGGTCCTAATGGACGTGTTTCCATTTGCCAGTTATTGGTATTAGTTGGTCACAAGGCATTACTGCATTTCAGGTTGTGATATTTGGAGTCTATGTTTAAAGGTGCAACAAAAACAAAAAATAAACTTATCCTGCCTTTGAGGACTACTGCTGTCAGCTTTTAAGAGCTACCTTTTTTACAAGTGTTCTCATTTATATTCTCAAGCTAACTCTTCAGAATTGGAAACCTTTAATAACCCTGTAGTCGCCACAGATGTTTATCAATGTGGTTTTTATCTCTGCATTTGTTAGACATAGGGAGTATCTATTTGCAATATAGCATAAGCCTCTATTTATGAAAAATCTTAACAACTAGAAAGTACAAATAACCCAAATTATCATTGCTTTGGTTGATACTAATGATAGTGAAGACCAAGAGGATCAGCAAGAATTCATATTTTTCTAAGCTGTGAAACAAAGCCTTATTTATTTTCAGTACTTCATTCCATTCTTTTGAAAATTAATAATTTTTCCATATAACTTTTACAAAATAAATACCAGTTAATTAAAATGCTCAGGGATCCAAACAACCCAAATCCCAGAGAATCTGAAAACTTAAATATATTCTATTAAAATAAAATATATTATTTTTAATGAGATAAATATATTTGAAAACAGCTCATTAAATATAAAAATACTTTGTAATTTTAAGATTATCCTGTTCCACTTATATTTTTAATAATTTATAAGTATAGTGATAATTAATGGCAGTAATGGCTCACATTTGTTGAGCACTTATTATGTGCTAGGCTTTATATGAATCATCTCATTTAATCATAACAGAAGTTCTGTGAAACAAGTCAGTCTTATTTCCCCTGGCTTTACAGATAAGTAAACTGAGCCCTAGAAGGATTAATCCCAAGGTCACTTAACTTGTAAATGATTGAAGCAGAGATTCACCCAGGCCACCAGATGTCTGCTGCCAAAGCCCATTTGTATATATTTAGATCCCTGTTTCACATACAAATTTTCATGAGAGAAATTTTGGGGACTTGTTCTTATCCACATTTTCAATCAGAGAACATATTGCCATGGACTCTTCCCCTTATAAACATCACCCAGATTCAACAATCATCAATCTTATTCTATAGTTCCTTCATCTAATTCTTGTTACATTTTTTTACTGAAATATTTTAAATAAATCACTAACATTATATCCTCTAAATATATCCTTTGTTATGTATCTTCTAAAAATAAGGATACTTCTTTTTACATAACCAGAATACACTGCTTCTAAGAAAATGAGTATCTAGGCATTATTCAATTTTCCTGAATTGTCTTAAATATCTTTTTTATGGTTTATTTGTTTGACTTGGGATCAAAACAGATCTCATCCATTACATGCTGGTTATGTCTCTTAAGTCTTCTTTGATCTAGATGAACCCCTTTAATAGCCATGTTAGGTTGTTGAAAGAAATGAATCAGTTGTCCTATTAGAGATCCCCCATCTGAGTTTTGTCTTATTGTTTGTAAATGGTGTCACCTACCTGGTATCTCTGTAGCCTCTGTATTTCTTAAAGGATTATCAGACCTAAAGGCTTGATTAGATTTATGATCAACTTTTTATGGTAAGAAAACTTCATAGGAGGTTCAGTGTACTTCAGAGTTACATTATAGCAGAAGGCAAACAGTGCATAACCAGGCACATTTCTACTTTGAACTACTTGAAATTGAAACAGTGGGTTAGGAAGTGACAGTCTAATCCTTTGATTGTAATGTTTCCTATCGAACTTTTGTTAAATGTTTTGATACCAATGATGATCATTGCCTGAATCAACTATTTCATTAGGCTTTTAACGTGATTATTTCATGTTAATTCAATATCCGTTAACTGGAATTCTCTAAACACTCTCCATCATCAACTAAGAATCTGACAGACTCTTTATTCTTGTACTATTCATTTAAGACACGCAGGGTGAATGCTTTTTATTTCCCATTAATCACCAATTTCCAGAGTAAGTAATTGATGCCCTAGTTACTTCTTAGTGACAAATGATGGGTTTTTTGCTCTCTTTTTGCATTACTATGAATTCGGAGATTTTTACACATTCAGTGCATCAGGTTGGCTCCTTGTTTTCTTCAAAGACAATCCATTAGTTGCCAAGAGCATCCTTTCTGAATAAGAAGATGTCCTAGGTTCTTTGTGTGTATTTCCTTCCCTGAGCCTGACATAAACCATTTCTCAAGGAACCATGGTTCCTCTTAGCCAGAAATGGTGCTAAGTAAGGGTGGTCACTGCTACTAAGTCTCTTTGCTTCTAGACTTTTTATAGTAGAAAAAATAAGGGAACATTTTTTTAAATAAGCACATTATTTAACTTACAGTATGCGCTTACATTCTTGCATCATTCCCATCTTCTAAGAGGGTAGCATATTAAGTTAGAAACAAGATGTATGATTCCCTAAGAATGATTTTCACATCAAGCTTTTTGTCTATGTTCATATTTCAAAGGGACTTTTTGTTATTTTAGGAGGAAGTCAAGGGTGACAGCTTAGCTTATGATGCCAATTAAACTAAAAAAAATAATTCTTCCAGATACCAATAAATACAGGAGCCTTCATAGAGTAGGTGGCTTTCTAAGATAATCAGTATTTATATAAAAATACTAAAAATATATATTTGTTTGGATATTGAACTTAATTTGCATTAGAGATGTATTTCTTATTTTAGGTTTTCAGGAGACTGAGACCATATTGTTTGTTTTAGAAAATGTAATAAGCCATAGACTTTTAAAATTTTTTTTACCCAAGCAAGTTTCCTATCAGATGTTTGAGACAAAAGCTTCACAATACCCATGTCACTTGCATTTCCATTTATCTCTGTCTTCTCCAAGGTCTTGGTTTTGTGGTTGTAATGAACTTCAAGGTGTCTTTTCTCTGGTCTGTGATTCTTTAGTGGACATGAAGCACCAACAGTTAAGGGCGATTGCTGCCAGCGTCTCCAGGAGAAACAAAGTGTGTCCACTTTCTCAGTCATTTGTCCAGCTCTCCATTTTCAAGAAGAAAATATTAAAGAAAAATTTTCCATGTTAGGCACTGTCCCTTGTTTCTGTTGTGGGAAAAGCAAAAAGAAGCTGTCTCTGTCTTCTCTGAAAAGCCACACACTAAAATCCTAACATTTTACTCAACTACTTAAGGCCTCTTTTAACTCTATGACTTTTTATTAACTAGACTCTTTATTTCAAGGCACTGTCTGTATTTCTCTTTAATAAATACCTGTACTTTTAAAAAAAATCTAATAATTAAAAATATATACAGAGTAAGAGGTAAATCTTCCTTGTTACGAGCAAGCATTATAAGTGGCTTCCTCTGGATCCCTTCATTGATACAAGTATACATTAACTTGTACTTAAGTAAAAATTGGTTGCCTCTTTCTAATTTATGATTTTTTTTTTAGAGGAGCAAAATGTAGGAAGTAATCAATACTTTGGACAAAGCCTCCAAGAGATTTTATAAGACTGCTCCAAATCCTCTTAGGTATATTAAAGAATTTTTTTTATTGTAAATGTACATCTAAATCCTAGCTGTATGGGTTTAGTGATATTTAGTAAAGATTAAAATGTATTTATCAAGAGTATGACATTAATAGTTTTTCCCTAAGATTATTTAAAATTTTGCTTATTTTATCTTATATGGTAACAAAATTCAAGCAATACAATAAAATATAAAGAAGAAAAAGAAAAGAAAACCTCATATCTCACCACCAAATAACTAATTCTCAACAGAAAAGTTTAAGTGCCTTTAGGTAGAAACGTAATTTCTTATTTATAAAAGATAAACTGTTATTCTATGTAATTTATGAAGCCCCTCTCTGTATTCTTACCTGTCTGAATAATTGAGGCTCTTAACAAAAACAACACTGTCAACTTAGACCTAAAATGGAGATGTTCTACCATTTCATTCTTTCTCCACAGTTTCCATGGAAACATGACAGTTACGACAATAGAAGAGGGGGGATGATGACTGTTAATTAAAGATAAAAATGATCACAGGATTAAATACTTAGGATTATACAACTCTTAAAAACACCATGGAATTAATGTATAAGCTATCAAAGTAGTAAAGAGAAAATTAAATACATATTTAGCATTTAAGGTCAAAAAAGAATGAATAAGGCTAATGTTGGCTCTGTCAAGTTTCCATTTATGCAATCTGTGTTTCTGCTTTTAACAATGAGAAGCTAAATTTTGGAACAGCGTTTAATTAATGAAGTTCAATGTAGAGCAAAAATTAGTAAATAGCAGTTGAGCTATCAGTGGCAGGAAATTTGAAAAAAGTAATCTTCTTTTTCCTGTGATGTTTTACCAACTGACAATATTTAAGCACTGTAAGAAAATATATATCCATATTACCATGACACTTCTATTTTTAAAATAAAATATGACAGAATTTGCTATCCCAAACCATCAGTGTGTACCAACGTGAATAAAACAGAACTTTTCACTATATAAGCTTATTAGTGTGAAATAATTAGGGAAACCTTCCTTACAGTGACACTTGCTTTAATGAATCGTGTCTCATCCAGTTCAAATTGAACATAGAGAAAGTACCAGTTTAACATTTATAATAAATACGTTAGCGGTGTTGTACCAAAATTAATGTTTAGATTGTTTTATGATGACAAAGAAATAGAATGCATTATTTGGTGAACTGATATTTTTGTCATAACTCCTATAACAATGACATAAAAAGAGAAATGCATGCAAAGTGGAATATAGCTGGCAGCCAACTGACTCAAAGTGGAGCATGCTTAGTGCCTCTGCTTTTCATGTTTGCTTATTTCCTCATTAGCCCAACTCTATGGGATTTTATATTTGTTTGGAAGACATCTAGCACCAAAATGAAGGCATTGCTCTATAGCATAGCTACCTATTTTATAAATTTAATAACCAACACCACGTGCTACAGAGAGCACACATAAAATATCAACAAGTGTTCTTAGTGATATTGGCCTTGGTAATTTGATGAGTTGAATTTTTCTCTAAGTAGCAGAATTGGAATCTGTTGAAAACCTAAGTCTCTATCTGAACTTCCCAATCTGTTCATTTCTTATGACGCAAAACTTGGGCAGTGTGTGCTGGGTTTAATTATATTCCTACGAGATTCGAATACACAAGTGTGTTTTTAAATGCCTATCATTTTTATGTATAACCTTTTGGGAAATTAAACCTTTTAATTTTTAAATTTGAATGTAATTTTATTTTAGTAATCACTTAGAAATAATACCTCACATGTCTAAGCTCATTCTTAATGATTTCTAATTGCAGTGTCTGAATGACAATTTTTTACTTTAATTATATTTTTAGATTAATTATATAACCAGAAGGAAATCATCTAAATTAAAAACTGATAGTTACTCAGATTTTTGTTAACAACATTATGTGTTACTATATATGCATTGAGTATATCAGGAGAAAAGTCTACCCCCATCATTTTCATGCTTCAAGTAAAAACTGAAGAGAAAATGAAAATTCATCTCAATTAGTAATATGTGTAATGGTTGATTAAACATTCAGAGAAATGCTAAAAGGATCATAATTGAGTCTTTGTTAACATCTTAATTACCTAAAGGATGTAGTCAACAAATCTGTAATTCAAAACGTAGGTGTTATTCCCTAGGAGATGTTGCAAACATATAAGAGGAAAAGAGGGCACAAAATGGGATGAGGTAAAGAGAAAATTAATTAAAACATAAGTTAGAAAAACAAGGCTCACCAGCAAGTAGTCATCTGAAACCCATATATTTGCCAACAAGGAAAGATACTCATTTTGGTCAATGAAAGCCGAGGTTTGGGGATTCTCTAAAGTGACTCTGGGGTGTTAGTTAGCTAGTCAATGCGATGTGAACGTGCTAAGGCAGCTGTGTACTAGAGCAGAAACAGCTGGTCGTGTGAGGGATATGTGGGCACAGGGAGTTCTGTTAGAAATAGAAGATAATAATAGGAATAGAACTTCCCTGGGGAAATGATTTTCAAGATATTTTAAATCATCTTTGAAATGTTATATTTACGATAGTGTCATGTTGAGTAAATCCACTATGATTATATGCTAATTATGTTACAGGCAGGAATTAAATAGTACAAAATGTCCATAGAATTTCCAAGCAAATGAGATGGAGGTGCTTCCATGTTCCTGTTCCCCTAGAAGCGTTTTAGGAAGACACTTAATTCCATTTTACAAATGAGGAAACTGAAGCACAGAGAGGTTAAATAACCTCCCAAGTCCCCCGGCTAGCAAGCAGACCAAGACCCCGGCGTAAGGATGTCTGAGAGTCAGAGGTAATTCACTACCAGAAACTACTACTTCAGTCCACAGATCAGGAAATACGATATTTCCTTATACTTGACCAACTTCAAGGAAACAACTTCTTTAAGGTTTACTCAGTATCCCTTTGTCCTCTCTTAGAGCTGTAATGTGGTGTATTGGAGGATAGTTCGGAAGGTTCTCTTTTGCTTTGTTGGCTATTGTTTCTTGAAGAAGGTGCTAGAAAGAGAACTAAAATATTTACCAGCTGTTTAAATAATTCCCTTTCCAGATATTCATGCAGTTTCATTAATTGGAGATTATTTACATACATAGAAACATGATGTGTACGATCAATTTTTTAAAATCTTTTTTTTTTTTGAAGCATAGTCGATTTACAATGTTGTGTTAATACGATGGCTTTTTGATACGCTGAAATTTTTAAAAGTAGAATATACTAAGACAGCAATTATAGATTTACCAGTTGCTTTAATATTTACATAATTTTATTTTACCAATGGAGTGATATATTGAAAAAAATTGTGTTTGGGGGGTTGGTGGGCAGAATTTCTTGAGGTGCAAGAAAAATACTTGAATATAGAGGAAACCATCAACATTCACAACCCTGAAATTCATCTCTAATCCTTGCACCATCAAGCAGGTAAATTGGGCAACACCTGGGTCAAAGGTCACCGAAGGTCCAGAATCCTCCTTGCTTTCCTTCTGATAAAGTTGATACTCCCTGAAGCAGAAATACATTTTTTGTTAATGTAAGAGTCAAATGGTGCTGCTTTCACCTCAGTGCCCAGGTAGTAAAATGATAGTTGGTCAAACTATCTTTCGTTTGAAATGCTTTTAGAAATCATTTCAGAAGTATAAAAATATGCTACAGTATGTAAAGAACTTACCTTAAACATTTTAGCTATTCAACCCCCAAAACTCTAAAATTAATAATATTTCCTTAAGTATTATTTTTAAAATTTTTCCATAAAATTTCAAAATGTTAAATTATACATAACTTTTGAAACTTTGTTTTTTTTTAACATAAGGGTTTTTTTCCCCAGTTTTTAATCTGAAAATTCAAATTTTGGTCTATTTCTCTGCAGAGTTAAGTAGTTAGTGTTAGGCGGCTCTCAGGGTTCTAAACTCTAAGGATATGAAGGAATTGGATGTCTCCTTTTGCACTCATGAGGCTTACATGCCACCCGGCATGAGAAATGAGCTCATCTTGGGCTTCAGCTGAGGACTGGATAAAAATAAGTAAACATGTCAGCTGAGGACAAGATGATACCAAGCAACTCTGCTGCTCATTGTTCCAAAGCACGTTTTGATACAGTCAGAATGACATTAACAGAAGAGATATATTTATAGATGACAAATATTGTGTCTTTGAGATGACTAGAGAAAAAGCTTCATTCAAGAAAAGAATCACCTGGGACCTGGTCACAACCTTGCACTTGAACGGTCCACACTCAGATGTTTATTTTGGCTACTTTCCTTGCTAAGTCACAGCAGTACCTGGGCATTCCGTTTCAAAACTTTAACTCCCCAAATACCAAGGTATTCACACTGCATCAGTATTTTATCCTCCTAGAACTTTAGAGGGGGCAGAGAGTTCTCCAAGGCCAATTCCCTCATTTTACAGGGGAGGAAACCTTTAGCTATTCTAGAGATGCAGACTTAGTCATTTTAAAACTAGACCTCATGGAGACTTATGAAATATGGCTTTTAAAAATTATTATGCCCACTATGAAACACTGAAGCAGTACAAAAGCTTCTTCCTCTTCGTGACAGATACTTAAGGATGCTTCATGTACCTTTGCTAGTCACTAGGGTACCATTTAGGGCAGTGGAGGAGTTGATTTACAGCATGGTGCGTACATAAATGTCTCAGAGCAGCTTTTTACTCACTGGAAGAACACGGCATTATTTCAACACTCATTTCAGTTCATCTTTGAGCTTGATTCTATTCACATAGCAGTAAAAGGCAATGACAACATTATAAATATTCAAATAGTTTATTATATTTTCTCAGCTTTGTGTGCCTCAGCTACTTCCCCTTTTTCCAGATAGATCCACATTAAAACTTGAACACCTGTAGTATACAGTTTTGAGATAACAAATTTGAAAACTGCATCTCTTAAGGGTATAATTACTTGACTTAATTGGCATGCAGTTTGATAAATATTTGTTCTGTGAAAAGAAATAATTTGTTTGGGAACTCCATTGGTGACTGATATACATTGTTTTTATGACTCAGCATCCCGTAGATGAGCGAAAGAAATGGTGTTTACAGGGGCACACTCAGTGAGGTCCAACTGAGCAGAAAGGAAAATAATTTTGTAATGTCTGAGAGTGGGTTCAGGAAGGAAGAAACAATGAGTGACTAGAACCAAGAAAATCTATAATTATTTGGGTGATAATAAAAGCTGTAATGACATTGTATTAGTTTCCTGCAGTTGACATAACAAAGTACCACAAAAGGGGGGGCTTAAAACAAGAGACATTTATTTTCTCACAATTCTGGAGCCCAGAAGTCAGAAATCAGTCTGGGCCCCGTCAAGGTATTGGCAGTGCTGCCCTCTCTCTGGAGGCTCTGAGGGACAAGCTACTCCTTGCCTCTTCCAAATTCTGGTGCCTACTAGCATTCCTTGGCTTGTGACCACATCCCTCCCATCTTTGCTTCTGTCTTCACACTGTCTTCTCCTAGTGTGTACAGAAAAGCTCACTTTGCCTCCTTCTTATGAGGATATTTATGGTCTACCCAGATACTCTGGGAGAATTTCCCCATCACAGGATCCTTAATTTAAATCACAACTGTGAAGATGCTTTTTCCAGATAAGGTACCATTTATGGGTTCCAGGGATTGAGACCCAGTATCTTTGGGGGACATTTTCCCACCTACCACAAAGAACTTAACTGGTTAGTTAGTACACTATATCCAGCAAACAGTTCTGTTTCCCTTTCAGAATGCAGAGGCTGCTACTCTGAACATACCCCAAGTGACATTTGATGAGGGATGAGGTCAGATCCCACCCATCCTGGCTCTCTTTCCTTTTCTTCTGATTCTACACCAGTCCTACAACCACTGTTTTTCTTCCTTGCCTCAATGCAGGGAGCAGCAACCATATTCTATAACGTTTGCTGGTATCCTCTCCCATCCCCCAGCCTACCATCTTGACCTAGCCATTCCTTTTGAATTCTTAGGTGAGACCGTGGGCCACTCTGTCCCCTCCGTGTAAGTGTATGTCACACTCACAGGACAGTGAAGATTCTTCTGTCTTCTTTTGAAAAGACACTAGAAACTGCTAGACTCAACTCAAAGCCTATGTGTGCCACATAGTCTAACAGATCCGCTGCCATGGGTACCTTGGTGTAGAGTAGCCACCGAGGACGCTCAGTGTGACCTGTGGAATGACTATTTATTTGTTTCTCAAGGACTGTACTGACCATCTTGGAAATTAGCTGCAGAGATCTGCGTGGTGAGAGCTAGCCCTGCCACATGTAGGTGGTTCAGATTTGCCTGATCGCCGCAGAAAGGAGATGAACTATCCATGTGTTTTTGAAGTTCCTACTGCAAAGCCTCCTCCCTGGAGTTACTCTCTGTCCCCAGTACAGCTGTACCTCCCTCCACAGAAGCATCCCTCATTTGCATAGAGGAGTGTGGATTCCACAGGTCATTTTAGAGGAGGTGGGTCCTGGGGAGCTGTAGTGTTTGTGCCAGGATCATCCTCTGGTCCCTGTTCACAACTTTCATCTTTGCAAACGTAGTTCTGTAGGTTTGTTTCATAGCAAATGAAATGGTACAAATAGATGAGCTTTATCATAGGGAATATCACCCATGGAACTGTAACCGACTCTTTCTCTAAACATTTACCAAGTAGCCATGTAGAATCCATAAGATTGCAAAGAGTGCTTTTGAATTCATGAATATATCTTTCCAAAATGATTAGCTGAAATTGAACACTTGATTTATGCCAGGCGCTGGGCTAAGCATTTTATTTGCATTCCTTCATTTAATCCTTTGAATTAGGATCTATTATTGTTATTATCCTAACTTTCTAGATGAGGAATTTGAGGCTCAGGGGGATTGGTTGACCTCACAGATAGCTGTGGAGTTGAAGGCTACAAAGTAAGTTAGCAGGGGGAGTCAGGATTTAAACCCAAAGGGTCTATCTCCAGAATTCATCTCTGTAACCCCAACGATACTATCTCTTGACCATAGTTACAATCTTGTGATAGCTTTAATCTTGTAATGTGGTTTTCATCTGGAAATGTGCATGAGTAACTTTGATTGTGAAAATATCCCTTGTTTATGTTACAAATGGCAGGCACTCAAAATAAGAAAGAAAACACTCCCTTTTAAAGACTGCTTTGGAATCCTCAGTTGTAGCTGAACCATGAGTTACAAAACATATAAATTGATACTTCAGGTTTTGTCATAGCTTAGAAGTAATAACAAATGATTCTGAATGGCATAAGCTCTTTCTCCCTATCATATTTATCACATCACATAAGTGTATTATGGTAAAATGTTCTCCTGTAAAACCCTGCAGTATCATAGATCTGCACATTTAGACAGCTGAACTCGCCTTATGTCAGCATTACCAAGTCCACCCCTGAGCAACTGAAGTAACTTTACAACCGTTCAGCGCTCACACTAGGACATTGAGGCATCATTAATGATCTACTGGGAGTTTCAAGTAGCATTATATCCATTAAGGAACAGGAAATTGTAGAAAGATGATCTTTAAGGCAACAGCAGGTGAAATGGCAAATTATTCCTGCCTTCCAGTCAATAATGTTTCCATTTGGTCAAGAAATATTAGCTATTTTTGCTTTGGGGGCAGCTGGTTTTTAATGTATGTATGATTGATAAATTATACATTAAATTGTATAAATTATACATAATTTATAGTGTATGTATGGTATGTAATAAGAAAACCTGATTATAGCTACAATCACTAGCTTTGAGCTAAGTCATCAGTCTCACTTCTAAACACAGTAGTCAGAGTCCTTTATTATTTAGAGGTCTTTCAAAGTTTACCTCAAAAGGTTTGTGGGTTGCTTTGGTTTACTTTTATTTTTAAATTTTTGACAGTGTAGAAAACATGCTTGAGAGAGAGAGGGAGGGAGAGAGAGAAAGAGTGAATTGAGTTTTCCAACTACTACCATGACATTTGGAGGGAAATCACTGATTAAAGTTTTATGGACAAAAAGCCATCAGTCTTCTCTTCCCAAATAGGACCTTACCGGAGAACAGGAGTCCACCAGCTTTTTCTGTAAAGAGCTTGATAGTCGGTATCTTGGGCCCTGCGGGCCGTTCAGCACCATTGCTGCCACACAAATGTAGTCACAGACAATGTACAGACAGATGACAATGCCTGTCTTCCAACAGAATCTCTTTATAGAGCCTGGAACTTGAATTTTCCATCGTGTGCTTATGTCACAAAATAATACCCTTTTAAAATCTTTTTTCCACCATTAAAAACTGTAAACCCCATTCGTAGCTCACTGGGCCACACCTGAAACATGCCCAGGCTGTTTCAAACCTGTTCCCCCCCCAAGTCTTTCCTATATCAGTAAAGGGCAGCACCGTGCATTCTCCTCTCCCATGTTCACCCCCCACCTCAAGTCCATCAGTGCGTTTCTGTCTGTTCCTTCGAGAACCCACCGCCTGTTCACACCAACCCTCTCTCCCCTGAACCACCGCAGGAATTCCCAGCTGGCCCCCGAGCCTCTCTGCTCCCCCAGCAGTCCATTTCCAGGAAAGCATCTTGAGTGACCATTTTCACAGCAGAAATCCGATGATGTCACATATGCTAGCTGCAGTCTTGAGCAGGTTAACCAAACCCTTTAAGACTCCATTTCCTCCTCTGTAAACAGAAAGGGTCATTATCTCTGCTTCTGTGGCTTGATGTGAAGACTAAATGACTAATGATGTGAAAACATTTCGGATGCTGCCTACCGCTCAATCCCTACGTAATGAACTGGTGCTCATTAACTGGTGGCCGCTGTCATTACCGTCCTTGCCACCATCCTTGCCACTTCGCTAATTAAAGCAGGCTGCAGTTGGAATACAACCCGAACGCCCCACTTCTGAGGCCTGGCCTAATCTGTCTCCCTTCTCCCTGTGTGCCTCGCGCCCAGAGCTCATTATGCCTCAGCTCCCTGATCTTGTTTTAATTCCAAATGCCTCAGGGCCTTCATACGTGCTCCTCACTACTTCTCTTATAACTATATTCTCAATATTACTTCCTCAGGGAAGCCTTCCCTGACTGTTCATTTCAAAACTATTCCCCACAAACTAACACCCTTCTCAACCATAGCTATCTGCTTGTTTCCCTTATAATAATTCCCACGGCGGATTACTTGCTTGTTAATACACTTATTTTCTATATCCCTATTAGAGTGTAACCCTGAGGAGGGGAGAGAGAGAGGGGCTTCCTTCAACACTCTACGCAAACAGTGACCCTCAGTTTAAGTATTTACTGGATGAAACAAAGAAAAATAAAACCTCAGAGCTATTTGTCAGTTTTGCCTGTGTTCTGATACATTCATTTAAATTCAGTGGACTCTGAATTCAGGTAATCAGTCAATCAGTAGGCTCCCTCATTCTTCTGTCCATTTATTCAGCAAACATGTGTTAAGCACCTTCTGAGTCAGGCTTGGCCAAGAAACAGGATGGAGAACTTTGGTAAATACTTTCAAGGACTTTATAACACGATTGCATAAGTTGTCATTTAAAAATATGCATCAAACTGTATCTAACAATAAGTCAATATATTAGTTTCCTCCAGGTTTAAGTTTTAATTTCCTTTTTCATCAAAGCATTCATCATATGGAATAGCGTGTCTAATTGGCCCCATTAGTTATCCAATAAACATTGATTGGCTATGTGGCAGCTACTGTATTAAGAACTAAAATCCTAATTGGCTTATTATCCATCTGATAAAATTCTAGGTTTTTTTTTTTTTTCCTGCTAAATTTTACTTTTAGGAGAAAGAAGCAAATATCATCAAAATCAGTTACTGGGGATTCTAGGTTTCTTTTTAAATTTGTAGATTATGTCTTAGGCGTGGTAGGCATGTATCATGTTCTGCTCCACTTTCTGCCTGGACTCCGGTCCCCATAGGAATTCATGGGGCCCTCGAGAAACTCCAAGGTCTTTGGTCTAAGGGAGACTCTTTTACCCAGGATGTTTAAGATTTTCAGTACTAATTATTTAAGAAATACATTTTTGTCCTTAAAGAGGCTAAATCTCCATAATCCAAACACCAACCATCCTCAGATACCTGTCTCTGCACTTCCAATAACTTGTTTCCATGTGTGCGGTCAGCAGCTGTCCAGGTGTGGGCCTTGTTTGCAGGCTCCACTCTCACTCGGTTGTTCATTTCCATTTAGGAATTGTGTGTGCACATGTAGAAATTGCTACCCTCCTGGGCCAAGCCTCTAGATTTCCACGTTATATGGTTAATTCAGCAAGACAAGGGCAAGTTTCTACTGAGTTATCTTTATGACAGATGAGAAAGAGAGTAATTAAAAATCTTCAAGTAGTTTTTTTAAAAAGTGACTATTTTGTTAAAAAAAAACAATCTGGGTACAGTTTACTAGTGAAGAAGTAGGGGGGTCATCATAACATCAGTGTAGAACATCAGTGTAGAAATGGGGAGCTATGCCTGCAGTGGCATCACCTGCCAGTAACTGGGGGACCTGTGTTGATTCCATCCCTCTTGACTCACTGTTTATATCTTAAAACCAGAAAAGATGGAAAGGATCTCTATAAATCTTGTATTTCAAATTTAAGGTTTTTTTTCCTATTCCTTGCTTAAAAAAAAAAAAAGGAGAATCAGAAAGATAACACATACTTTGTGCCTTCCAGTCTAGCTTTTTCTACCTCTCCATCCACAAGGTTGAAGCTGAGAGAGCAAGTGAAAGACATCTCAGCCACAGGCAGCGTTATCCTTCTGATTGGCATAAAACCTCATGGATTCTTTCCTCTCCAACAGAAGACAGCAGTCAGCTCACTCCAAGTTTTGGCTTCATTTTTCATTATGTTGTAACTGGATTCTAGTGTGAAACCCAGTTTCAATTTGCCTTCTGATAGAGATTATCTTTTTCAATGGGATTGTAACCCTTTTCCATTAAAAAAAAAAAAAAAGGTTATGTTAACCTTCAGCTGAAACACTGCAAGAAAAGTGAACAAGGTTTTTAAAATTCCTATGCGGTGATTTTGCCATTACAAGAACAAGTTAGAGATACGTGGGAAAGGTCACCAACTCTGAAACTGCTTTTTTATTTTACAAACAAGATATAGGCTTTTACACTGAAAGTGAATATATTTTTAAGTAGCTTAATATTAATTCCACATCTGTGGTGAATCAAGCACTATGTAAAACACAATGAAATTGAAGGTTAGTCCAGGCTCTCGAGAATCTTAATTTGCTCTTTGGTCAATTTGTAGTAATTTTCTTCTTTCTTCCTTCCCTTCCCTTCCCTCCACTCCCCGCTTTGATTTTTTTCCTTCCTTCATTTTTTTCCTTCGTTTTTTCCTAAGAGGGGAGTAAAACCTAAAGGCATTTAATGATTTTAAAAACTGAGTTGGGAGCAAACAAAATGAGTGACCATCTCACTGGATCCTGCTGTTCAGTTAATAATTTGTTGTGATCTTTTTATGTTCTTCACCAAAACTTCATTCCTGATTTATAACACTACCTCCTCAACAGGCAGACTCAATACAAATCTCAGCTGTTTTTTAGTGAAGCTCAAGGGGATAGTCTTTAAGACTCGCATAAGGAGGAGTTCATTTTAATAGAACACCGTTGCATTGATAAAAATCTTACCTGGAGGCCGTGCAGAGATGGACATACAGACAGTGTGCTTTGTGGCTTGTTAGGAAAGAAGCACCACCCTTGCCACTGGATGTGGGTGCTGTGGAGGAGGGTGGCCAGGTGGCTCCAAACAAGCAGCTTAGTGCCATCTTGTTTCCAGAAGTGGAGAATCAGTACAGGGATGGAGCAAGGCCCTGACTTAGCAGTGAGAGACTGCAGAGGGGCAGTGGCCACTGTGACGAGCACACCCCCTAGAGCAGAGACAAACCAGTTAGGTAGATGTCTTCTGAAGTTCGCTTGATATCCTGCCTTCATGTGAATATTAAACGGCTGTGTAATTTAAGGAATACTAGACATGTACACATTCAGACTCAATGAGATTCACAGAAGGAAGCCATTTGGATGGAGGGGCCATTGAAAAAAAAAAAAAAAAAAGGACAAAAGGAGGCCACCCTGCAGAGGTCCTTTAATGCCCAGAAAATTTCCAACCTGATACAAATACAATGAGGAAAGATGCAGCCTTTAGGCAGCCAGCTAACATGATACTGTTTTAGAAGGTTAATTCTAAGGACAAGAGAAAGAAGATAGGGAACAGGTGACTCATTAGGAAGGCTTCCACTGAGGGAACCTTTTTTTTTTTTTTTTTTTTTTTTTTTACTATGAAAGCAGAATAGTTTTTAAAATTTGTGAGTCATTTTGAATATTGTTGTGTTTATTAGTTATATGTTTATTTTGAAATGTATTTTAAGAGTTTCTACATGATTTGGTATAATTTTAACACTAAAATTTTAATAAAAATGTATCCTAAAAAATTGCCAGTACAGCGATGCCCCTTTCAAGAAGAGTATAGCTCTAAATACAAATGAAGCTGACTTGCCAGAAACATACAAATCCTTAAAGCGAGGTACACGAGCTTTTAGCGGCAAAGGAGGCGAGAAACCAAAACGGTTTCCTTCTGTGCATCTCAGGTCATTGTACTTTCTTATATCATCTTGATGTTTTCCCTTTCCATCATGAAAAAAAAACTGCCTAGATACATTTTTGGTGATAGTCATAAATTCATATATTTTTCAAAAGAAAATAATCTCCTTATGAAAATTTAAAATCATGGATTTGGATAAATAATCTTAAAATACAAAAGATAGGTTATAGGAATTAAAGAATATAATTAAAGTAAATATAACAGAGATTAGCAACGTAATTTTTAGTTTTGATATTACTCAGAAAACAACAGCAACAAAAAAAATAGCAACAAAAAAATCAGACAAGGTAAATATTGAATAGTTGTGAATCTAAAAATTAAAGTGTTTTTTAGCCTCTAATTGAGTATCTCAAGGGTGGATTATGTACAAAAAGGATCACAAAATTAGGGAAGGGTAAATTTTGAGGCAAATCTTGTACTTTTGTGCCCTCTAGTGGTAACTTGAAGGATTGACCTATCCTCATAGAAACACAAAATAGCTAAGGAGAATCAGCCAATGGTACAGAAAACAAGCAAATTGTACCTTTGGGGCTTTGAATAGTTCTTTCTCTTTATCTCGTCTAACTAAAGGCAGAAGAGAGCTAGCTGACTTTGAGTCTTCAAACTGCTTCCAAGAATGTAAAAGCAGTCTTCAAACTGCTTCACAGGTAGTTCTGCTGATCATTCTTGAATATATCTTCTTAGACTCTTTTCTAACATGAGTTTACCAGTCTCAGAAAGGAAGCTTGAATGTTCATCTCAGTCAGGGACTCGTGCATGTGACACAGATGACACCAAGCCTCAGAAGCTGTGGGAGCTGGACCCTTAGCAGACAGGCTCCTGGGCTTGGGACCCCCTTGGGAAACCAGCAGACAGCTATCACAAGGCCAGGGAAATAAGAGTGCTAGCATTTCACGTGGGTTTTGCAAGATCCTCAAAATCAGTGTGCACTGACAGAGCAAAGATGTTTGCTGTTAAATTTTAATTCAAGAGTCGTAAGTATTCATGTATAACTGAAAAATTGTGCTCCACACTGGACATTGACACAACATTGTAAACTGACTATAACTCAATAAAAAATGTTAAAAAAATAAAGCAATCCAAGAGAAAAAAAAAGAGTCATAAGTAGATAGAAAATCCAAATTAGAAAAACACTTGTTTATTGAAACGGAAATTATGTACCTTTTCATCTATACCTTTAAGCATTAGTCTAGTCCTGGAATTAGATGCAGTTAGTAAAGGCAGGTCTCTAGAGCATCTTAGTTACGTTTTTATTCCTATGACCGCAGTTAGATACATTTCTGATGCGATTACTTCCATGACCCCTAGAGAGAATCGAGCCTTTGGCCTTTAGGTGGTTGTAGATTTTTTTTTTTTTCAGATCACTTGTCAGTCCTGTTATGAGAATTAAATGGGTTGAACTGCCTCTATGAATTTTCTGTACAGTTTTGTTTAAACCCAGCGACTGTATACATGTTTACGTAATAATTCTAAGAAGTCTTCAGTTTTCACAAGTGAAAGCGTTTTCTTCCTAGGCAGACAACTTCTTTTAACAAGTGAGTTCCGTCTGATGCTGCACAGAAGTGAATTTAATAGCCTGGAGATCCTGTTTCACTTTCTGAGAGAACAGATCCTGTAAATTGCATTCTCGGTGCCATTCCACTTCCTGTCCTCAACGATGGTGCTGCAGAAAAACAGCTGTTGTGTGGGAACTGTTCAGAGCTGTGTTTCTCAAACCACAGGTCATGGAAGGGTGGTTATGTAGGCTCTGTTTCCTGTCCTTCCAAAATAGCACCCAAGGCTTTTCTGACCTTGCCTCCATCCACCTCTGAATCATAAGCCTGCTGGGGCGTAAGCTCATCCTACTTCCTTTTGTTGTATTTATTTTTAATTGGGAAGGAATAAATACATATCCTGAAAGAGGCTAGAGTTCCCTTGAGAGATCTGCTAGGTTGAAAAAATATATGTATATATATTTTATGTACACACATATATATACATATAGCTGAGTTCTCTTGGTTACAAAGTTAGTGTCTGGTGAATCTCCTAGTCTAGGGTCTACAGCAAACCACATCACTCTGATTTTCATATTTTAGTACACTTTATTTTGACTCTACCCCTGAATGGTATATAGAGACTTTTGATTATTAGATATGGTACAACAGACACAAGCATTTACCTAGGTTTACAATTATTCAAATGCTAACAATTAAACGATATACAACGGATTGAAAAATATGCTGCTTATTATACCGGGTAGGAGAAGATGGAAACAAGTTTCACTAGAGGCTTGAAGCAGCTGAGGCAAGTGCTCTACCTAGAAGGAAAATGCGGCCTCTCTGCCTTGTTGATTGTCTAGACATCTCACAAAAGGTGTGTTAATAATGACCACATTGCTAGTCTTTCCCGTCCTCCTTGACTCTGTAGTTGTAATTTGCATGAAGAATGAAATCATTATTTTGTTTCTCCTTTCGATGGCTTCTCTTAGGAAATTCATGATTTAGAAAAATAAGTTGACGTTGTTTTCATAAAACTAGGGTGAACATGGGGTTTTTAACAGCTGGTACCCATCAGAGGGTGAGGCCTTTTGCCTGGCCTGGAGATCACAAGCATAAGGTCGTTAAGGAAGAATGAATCCAAGTAATTCTCATTTTTAAAAATAGCAAGATGACAACAGAAAGGACAGGCTGGAATTATTAGATGATTTTTAGGCTTCTGGTTTGCTTGTTTTTAGGTGTGTTCACGTCTGACCTAATTCCTTTTTGATTCAGCGCAAAGGAACTCAGTTTTGTGACTAGTTGAAATGTAAAATCTTCAGTCATAGTAACCAAGGCAGGGTTCTCTTAACCTAAATAGAAGTCTTAACTTTTGAACAACTTTTATTTTTTATTTTTATTTTTCTTTGATTTTATAATTCTATATTCATTACTTTTGGAAATATTTTTAAGGCAAAATAGGGTGATTACTCTGGATTCTTAAATTTAAAAAAAAAATTATAAGGATTGGGATGCTTTTTCTAGGTGAATTCCCATTTTGGTAGCTTCTAAGTATTTGATGAGTAAAGAAGCTGTTTTCATTTTCAGATCCTTCCATGAAATGCCATTGATCTTTATGAGTCTCATTATGATTTAAAATTTTTTTAATATATTTATATAATGTAAATATATACATATATATTTTGAAATTTAAAGAAAATTGTGTGGGGGGAGGTAATTAGGTTTATTTATTTATTTATTTATTTATTTTTAATGGAGGTACTGGGGATTGAACCCAGAACCTCATGCTTGCTAAGCACGTGCTCTGCCCCTGAGCCATACCCTCCCATCTTATCATCATTAATGAATAATTTAACTTTTTAACCAAATACAGTTTAATGCTAATAATTCTATTTCCCAAGAGCCTCTTGAACAAAGTGTAAGAGATAATATTACCCAACTGTGTTTAAACCATAACAAAATTTAAAATAAGTTACAGAAGCCACATGTAAAAGGCAAATGATAGCACGTCTACTTTAAATGAAAACAAAATGGAAAAGGGGAAGAAAAGAAAGAAGCATGTCCCCTTGTGGGGTTTCTTGGTTTCCATAGTGAGCTTTTCTATAAGGTATACTTCCTTTCTGTGTTCACAGTAGAGGTAAGTGGTTCATCAAACATTCACATACTCGTATGGATAGATTTTGAGCTTGGAGGCTTTAATTAGCCATGTGCAACACATTTACAAGCTTAGGAGAATTGGAAAAGTCATGGGAAAATAAAATAAAGAAGTTAACTGAAAAAGAATGGCAATGATTTGGCCAATTAGAAAATGTAATTAGACTATGCTTTCCTTCAGGTTACAAACTGCCTGCATGAGCGTTCAATAATCTTTTGAGTCTAAAAGGCCGTCACTGATCACCGAGACTAGGACCAGGCATTACAGTCAGGTAGAAAATAAATACTAACAGCAAATAACCCCAGCATCTTACTCTGCATATTCACTTCTTATTCTCCCGCAGGAGGCTTTTCCCCAGGGTGGTAACACACTACTGAACTAGCTGATTTTTCCCACCACCTACTAATGAACAGTCTGATTCCTCAAGTGACCTGTTAGGGGCAAGGAGGTGGAGTTGGAAGGAACACAGGTGACCCCCTCATTGGCTGACAAAGTGTTGGACAACCAAGAATTGGCTGAAAAACACTCACTCTCTTGTTTGTTATTTTTTGTTGTTGATTACCCTCATGAATCTCTGTGTGAACACTCAGGGCCCAAAGAAATTGCTGCTTCTGACTCTTTACTGTGAAATCCTGGGCATACTTACGACTATCCGCCCAGAGCAAACTATGCCATATGTCTTAAAATGTTGCAAATGAAAGGGGCGAGGGAACCAAGATCAGCACATGTTTCCCATTCACTTTTCTAAAGGAATTTAATAAATTCCCTTGGAGAGAAAGTTTGAAACTTGAAGGTCATCTTTAGGTCATATATCTCAAATCACATGTCTTTGTAAACAAATAAGCAAAACAAACTCCATTTTCCTGGAATTCCTTCTAGTAACCAGATTTTTTTTTCCCTCTTAAGTGACATTGGTTCTTCTAAACTGCAGAACAAAGTCCAGACGCCTGGGTCTGGCATTGAGGGTCTTATGGGGTGTGGCCCCCATGCTGTCCAGCCCACTGCTGGGCCAGTTATTTCATAAGTGGTTTTCAAAGGCAAAAGTCATCTACAAAATCTTGTAGATCTCACTCTGAGTGCTACTTACAGGTTTTTGTTTTGTTGTTAGTATTTTTGTGATTCAGTCATATAACTGGTCATTTTTATTACTTCCCATCACTGCAGGAGCCACAGTTGATTCATTTTAGAAACTCTCTTTTCTTCTGGCACCTCGCCCATGTCTGTCCTCTAGTAAGGAATCAAATGTTGCTTGTGCACAATTGGACTGAGCTCATAAGCTATCCTGTGTATTAGGATCACAAAAACAAGCTGAATTCAGGATAGTACTTCTGTGCTAATGGGATGTATATCTCTCTCACTTCTTCAGCCATTGTTGTTTGTTGGGCACTTGGGTTGCCTTGTCTTGACCATTGTAAACTGCTGCTGTGAACAGCGGGGTGCATGTATCTTTTTGAATTTGGAGTGTTTGTCCTTTCTGCGTATTTGCCCAGGAGTGGGTTAGGAGTGCCTCTTGAAGCGGAAGTGGGCATAAACTCAGGAGGTGCAGAGGTGCGCCACAGGTAACTCATGGGGACAGCCTCTTCTCTGTAGGCACCAACTTAAACTGCATCTTTCTCCTTGAAGAGGAACCTTTCAGAAAATAAGGGGAGATAGAGTTGAGATCAGTTTCTGGATGATAAGAAGTATTAACACATTTTCACTAATTAGCTATTTGTAGAGATCCTTTGTCAAGGGTAATTGGTTTTCCTTATCAGGATCAACTCCAACTCCTCTTTACGCATATAAGGCCCTCTGTGAGCTGGCACCCTAACTACTTTTTTCATGCCCACCCTCACACAAAGATTTAACTAACTGCTTTCAGAGTTCTGTGGGCATTTTGTCCTTTCACTCTTCTGCATGACATGATTACTCCCCTCTTCTTGAAATGTTCTTCTGCCATTGTCCACTTGCTGAACTCCCAGCCATTTTCAATCAAGTAACTCTTCCATCATGTAATGCCAGGCAGAGATGAGTGCTAGAGAAGGAAAAGCAGACAGGGAGTGACAAGGAAGGGCGTGCCATTGTGGATGAGGTGTTTGGGGATGGCCTCATGGAGGAAGTGATGCTTGAGTAGGGACCAGAACGTATCTAGAGAGCAGCGTTCTCCTCTGAGGACAAAGGAACAGGATGCACAGAAACCCAGAGATGGGAATGTTCTTGGCATGTTGGAGGACCACCCAGGAGGCCAACAGGGCTGAAGCACAGCGAGCTGGAGCACAAGTAATAAGTAAATGAGGAGGGAAAGGGGGCCAGGGGAAGGCCCTACAGAACCTGGTAGACCATGGTGGGGATTTATAATTTTATTGTAAATGCTGAAGCTGTTGGACAGTTACGATCAGGGAAATGACATGATCTGATTTGTGATTTTAAAGAGTCACTTTGACTCTTCACATAGAACAAAGTGAAGGTTCTGGTTAGAAGCAGACAGACCAGTTAAGAGGCTTTTGTAGTCGTCCAGGTCAGAGATGAAGGTGGCTTGTAACAGGGTGGTAGGAGTGGAGGGGATTAGAAATGAATGGTGTGGGGACTTTTTTTTAAGGAGAATTGCATGTATTTGCTGATGAATGAATATAGGTTTGAGGAAAAGGCGAATCAGGGAAAGCTTTATAGTTTGGTCTGATTTGGTCAGTAATGATGTTTACTGAGATGAAGAGAGATGGTAGGAGGGGTAGCTATAGGCTGGCAGGGGTGGGGAAAGTTGGGGTAGATTTTAAGTTATCCATTAAAACTAGGGAGACAAAAGGGGCCTCTCTCTCTAATACTATCTGCAAAATATTTGATGATTGTCCCTTATAAATTGATTGTTACGCAGTCTTTGAAGGCAGGTTCTCAAATGGAACCGCCCTAAGTTGGTAAAATCCTCTCTAAACAAAACACCAGTTTAGAGATTTGAATAATCCTTTCCTGTTCACCTTGAGGAAGAAGTTCCCTCACTCACCTTTACCATTAGACAGAAGTTTTGATTTTATTTCCAGGCCCTAACACCTAGAAGCATCCAGTGTTCCTTGAATGAGTCACAAGTAAAACCTGGTAAGGGAGCCCTACTGGCCAGTTTTTACTGTTATGCATAAAGGAGAAGATACGTCTGTGAAAGCACATCTTCTATGAATGTGTATCATTCCCAGCTAATACACTTTTCTTTCTTCCATCATTCCTGCTTATTTCTCACGTTGAGAGGAGGAGAAATCATATGTCTTTGTCAGGTTGCTGGTTTATACCTATTTGGAACCCTGCCCTCACTTGCTACTTTGGTTCATGGGAGAGAGTTCTGGAAGCAGGGCAAAGGACTAGGGTGAGGCAGATGTCACAGGAAGACAGTCCATTTAAAAGCATGTACTTGGAGGGTTATGTAAGCAAGTTTCTGTTTCGTTAGTTACATACTTAAGAACACATGGACAGAATCTAGTTCAAATAGTAATAGGTAACTGAATATAATTAAGAACTAAAATTAAGAATTCATTACTAGCAGGAATCAACAGCAGTGACACATGCTTGTTGGGTACCTACTGTGGGCAAAGTGGTAGAGGGCTGTAAAATGTCACCCCTGTCCCCAAAGATTGAAATGCCACATAAACAGTATATAGCAAGGTAAGGGCTCAGTAAATGATGAGGATGGTAAGAATAATAGGAATTCAGAGGAACAGGAGGCTGTCTAGAAAGTAGGATTTGAGAACAGAAACTGGGTCAAGAGGTTAGTAGAAGGGAGACAGGCACGAGTGCATTCTGGGGTGTGGAAATGTCATGGCTGAAGGTGTGGGCACAGGAGTCTCTGGGGTGCAAATGGGCAACAATTTGACTTGATTTCTGTCTTTTATTTATTTTTTTCCCCCTCCACATCACATTCATCCAACCTTACTCATTTCTTTCTTATGCAGATTTTCTCTTTTGCCAAAGAAATGAAATCTGGACTTTAATAACTGGTCCTGTGCATTCCGTTTGAGTCATAATTATCTCTTTAAAAAGTTCTCAAGTGCTTTGCATATATAGTTGCTCTATAAAATAATAATCCATTTAAAAATAGTAACTGCATGCTGTTTGACTTAAAACCCTCCCAGCATATCCAGTACAGAATCCTGCCGCTAGCAGATGCTTAATAAGTATAATTAACAAATTCAAGTTGAAATGGTCACATGCAGGACTGGAATAAGGGGTTATGACACTTAGTTTCATATTTTGTTTATTCTGCTGTTTCATTTAATTGAGCACTATAAAAATTATTCACATTTTTGTAAACTAATAGATTATTGCTACTGTTGAAAATGGTTTGGATTTGTAAGCACCTAAAATGTAAAGAACGTGTGTATTAGCTTCCTAGGGCTGCCATAATGAATTACTGAAGATTGGGTGCTTAAAACAACAGAAAAGTATTCTCTCACAACTCTGGAGGCTAGAAGTTTGAAATCAAGGTGGTGTCTGAGCCATGACCCCTGTGAGGGCTCTAGGGAAGAAGTTCTTCCTCGCCTCACCCTACTTCTGGTGGTTGCTAGCAATCCTGGGTGCTTCCTGGTTGGTAGCTACATTACTCAGATTTCTGCCTCCATCTTCACTTAGCTGCCTTTCCTCTATGTGTGTCTGTGGCCTTTTTCTAAGAATACAGTCATCAGGGTTAGGGCCTACGAATCCAGTATTCAGCTGAACTAATCACCATATCAAAAGATGCTGTTTCCAAATCTAGTCACATTCTTTGGCTCTAGGTAGAAATTGATTTGGTGGGTGGGGGAAACACTATTCAGCCCAGTACACCGTGGTAGCCAGGTTCTGAGGCGGTCATCCAGTGGGCCTCGCCTCCTGGTATTCTTGTCCTTTCATTGTCATCCCCCACATTCAGTCATGGATGGCCTGTCATCAATAAAACACTGCGGGGGTGACATTGTGTGACATCTAATGCTAGGCTGTAAAAGACATTGTGGCCTCCACCTTGCCCTCTCTGGCATTGCTCACTCTGGGATGAGCTAGTCACTGTGTGATGAGGACACTCAAGCAGCCTATGGAGAGGCAGTGAGGCCTCCTACCAACAACTGGCACCAACTTGCTAACCTTGGGAGTGAGCTCCCTTGAGATGGGACCTTTTGCCCCAGTCAAGCCTTCAGAAGACTGTACTCCACCTGACAACTTGACTGCAACCTTATAAGTAATCCCAAGACAAAACTTACCAACTAAGCCACTCCAGAACACCAGACCCACAGAAACTCTCAGATATTAAATGTTAAAAACAATAAATTGTTTTAAGCCATTACATTTTGGGGTAGTTTGTTATACAGCATTAGATAACTAATACATATTTTGTTTCCTGGAATTTTGGTGCTGCCATAACTAAACCAAAATTGAACTGGGAGTGGGGGTGAAATTGAGGGTAGGCAGAAGCTTTGAAGTAACTGTGAGCCAGGAGTCTGATGGTCTTTGAGAAGGCTGCCAAACAGGACATAAAGAAAAGTGAAGATGTTATTGTAAACTGGAGTAAAGGGAACCTTGTTATATAGTGACAGAAAGTTTGGCAACACTGTCACCTGCCGTGACATAGCTAGTAGAAAATGTATCTAGTGAACTAGGTAATGTGGCTAAGGAGTTATTTTCTAGGCAAAGTGTTGAAGGTGCAGCTTGGTTTCTTCCCGCTGCTTATGGAAAATTTGATATGAGAGAAATAAGTTACATGAAGAATTGTCAAACAAAAATAAGCCAGGGTTTTCTGGTTTTAATAATTTTTAGCCTCTCTAGATGGCAAATGATGCTAAAATTAAGTAGTGGCTTCCAGGCAAAAATCAAATCCGGACAGTGTCAGGAAATATGATATAAATACGGAGCTAAAAGTATGCCTGTGAAATCTTTTGCTGTGACCTCAGAAGTATTTAAAATAGTGCCTCAGAGAATTATTCAGACAGTGGGGTTTCTGAAAAGTCTAAGCGTATTGTCCCTCAGTGGTCTCAGCAGAAGCCTAAAGATGAAAGTTCTGTCAAAGACATCAGAGAGTGTAGCTTTTGTCTATGGAATGAACTCCAGTAGAATGCATTGGAGATCCATTAAATAGTGAAGAGAAGCATATTGACCAAACATCACCAACTTGGACCAAACCAAACAAGGCAGCACAAAACAAAAAGAGGCCTTTGGAACCTCAAATTTCTTCAAGCAGGAAGTAGGCTGAGAAAACTGTTTAACTTCAAAAATGGGCAACTAAATATGACTTAGAGGGAAGAAGCAACAATCTGGAAGACAGAGGTGAAAGCCACAGAGAATTAACTCCAAGCCTTCGATCTTAATCAAACGACTACCAACCTATATCTTACTATGGACAAATTTATGCATGTTTGGGGGCAAAGTTGGAGTGTCACGTAAGTTTCCTCTGTAATTTGTATAGCTTCAGATTGAGATCTATACTCAAAGAGTTGTACTCAAGAAATCATGTTTGAGGCGCTTCATCTATACCTGGATCTGATTTAGATGATTATACACCAGACTTTAAGCTGATGCTATAAATGGGGTGAGAATTCTGGGGCCTTTGGGAAGGGGTGAGTGTATTTTGCATGTGGGAGCAATGTGAACCATTGAGGACCAGGTGTTGGACTATAGTTGCCAGCTTCTAAGATGGCCTCAAATGAGCCTCACCTCCTGATATTCATGCTTGGCCATCCCCTCTCACATTGAATTATTGCTGCCCATGTGACCAATAGAATGCTATGGAAGTAATTGGTGTATGACTTTTGAGGCTGTGTTGTAAAACACTGTGAACTCTGCCTTACTCTCTGAGATGACCTACTTTGGGAGGAAGCCAGTCACCATGTCATGAGAACCCTCAGGCAACTTGTGGAGAAGCTCACCAGAAGAGGAACTGGGACCCCCTGCCAGCAGTTAACACCAGCTTGCAAACACGTGACTGAGCTGCCTTGGAACTGAACCCTCAGTTCTAGTCAGACTTCAGATGATGATAGTCTCAGATGACATTTTGATGAGAGACCCCAGACAGACTGCGTAGCAAAGCTGAATTCCTGACTCACAGAAATGATAAGATAATAAATGTTTATTATTGTTTTAAGCCAATATGTTTTTGGACAATTTGTTATGCAGCATTAAATCCCTCGTGTATAAGCTTTATTAAAATCTAATGTAAGAAGCGTGCTGAATGAATATACTACAATAAATTTTATTTAGAAATAACTCAATACATCTTATTTTGTTTTGCTCCTGCTTAAAAATAAGATTATTTGCATAGCAGCATGTTTCATTGTACTTAATTCTATGCATGTAGAACTTAAAATAGAACTTTATGAAGTATAATTTTTAAAAGAAAATCTGAATATGAGTTCTAGGTATTAAGTTGTATTGACTTTAAAATAATACAAGTGTTCACCTAGGTATTCATTAAGTCAGGGAAGAAATTAAATCAATACGTGAGGAGCTTTAATAGATAATTTTCACTTGATTCACCCACACACACGAAAGACAAGATAATAAATCATTTCTACAATGAAGTCTTTTAAAAATCAAGTATTTTATTGAATGTCTAGTATAGGCTTAATATACCTAATTATTGTTATAAATGCAAAATAAGACATAATTTCTCCCTTAAAAGTTTTTTTTTCCTTATTAAAAAGCAAAAAGCTAGCAAATACCAAAACTTTAATAAAAATTAAGGTAGACTTTTGTGCTGTTGGGCTGAGTACTTTCAACATTCAGAATTCTAGAAGGAGAGTTGGCGAAGTGTTCATGAGAACGGTTTGGATAGTCAGATAAATGTCACTTTAAGTTGGACTTTGGCGTCCGCTGAGGGTAGAGGTGAGAGCACTCAGCCACCAGCTGGTCCCTATTCCCAGGGTCAGGGAATTGTGGGAATGGCTAAGGAGGCCCTGCCTCCAGTAAACAGTCCTTGATGTTCCCTTAGAATCAGCCCTTTGATGACTCCAGCCAGTGTACCAGCAGGGGTGACCCCTTTTAAGAAGTTAGTATAGTTCACCCATGGGAGCTACACATTACTCCTCTATGAATAATTAGCTTGCTTCTGCCCCTCTCCTGTGGGTTGTGGCTACCCAGGTGTCTCCTGAGAAGAAGAGGGGTACAAAGCCAATGGTTTTTAGTCTCCCAATAATGCAACTGAGCCAAAAGTCAATCTGGAATCCATTCTTAAAATCCAACCCCACTATAGTAACATGAATTGCTACCTAGAGTCATGGTTTTGTATTTAACATTTTATTTTCTTATAAATATTTATTACGGGCTCGTGAGTCACATGAAATATTAAATATGTGATACTATAGGATTTTCTAGGGAAGTAAATAGATGGATCTATAAAGAGATGGATGCTAAGAATCAGATAGTGTCTTTGCAGCACGGAGTCTAGACTCAGATGACCTGCATAGAAAACTCATTTCTGTTCCTTACCAACCATGTGATCTTGGAAAGTTAGTAAACTGTCTATATGTTAGTATCCTCAGGGAGGGGTTGTTCCTGTGAGAATTAAATGACAGTTAAGTGTAGAGCATTTGGAATAATAACTTTCACATATTACACATTCACTTAAAAAAAAAAAAAAGCTGTTTGTGTCTGTTGATGTTGCTGCTAGAAAGACAGACTGACTTGTATCGATGCTTTAGTCTATTCTGAGGTCACGAGTGCACTCCAGCATGCTAAATGCAATGACTGATTCTCATTTCTTATCCTATTGAAGCGATCTGTAGCTTTGGACACAATTGGCTACTTTTTCTTTCTCAAAACGTTTTTCTTCTGTTGGCTCCCAGAGCCCTGTATTCTCATGTGTTTTCTTCTGCATTGGCTGTTCCATCTCTGCTGCTTTGCTGGTGGCTTCTGATCTCTCTGACCTTTCAGTATCCATGTGGTCCAGGGCCCAGTCCTGGGATCTCTTCTCTTTTTGTGTCATCCCTGATGATCTGGGGTGATTGCATAGCTGTCACATGCTGGCAACTCCCACATTGACACTTCAAGCCCAGATGTCTTTCAGGCATCCAGCAGCCTACTTGAAAAATCCACTTAGAGAAATCACATACACTGCAAACTTCAAATATCAAAACTGAGCTCCTACTCTTCCTCCAAACCTGCTCTTCTTACATTTTTTCCATATTTTGATAAATAGAATTCCATTTTTCTTGTTTCTGAGGCTCAAACCTTTAGAATCATCCTTTTCTTCTTCCTTTCACTTACACTTTACATTCATCTAACAGCAAATTGTATTGACTCTACCTTCAGAGTATGTCCCCAAACCAGCCACTTTGCATTACCATCTCAGTCCAAGCCACATGTCTTCTTGTCTGGATTATTGTTTTGGCGTCACACTTATTTCCATATTTTTGCTTATGCCGTCCTAGTCTATTTTTAACATAGAAGCTATAAAAACAGAATGTGCAAAACCATTCTCTGTGACTCCAAGTAAGTCAGATCTACAGTGGTCTGCGGTTTGCACACCTGTCAGCCACCTTGCCTCCAGTCTCATCTCTTCCTCCTCTTCCCTGCCTTCACTGTGTTCCAGACACTAGAGGTTCAATGCTAATTGTAACACATACCAGACAGACTCTTGCTCCAGAGCAACTACAGTTTGTTTCCTCTGCCCAGAATATTCCAACCCCAGATTCCATGGGGTTCAGCCCTTCACTAATATGTCTCCTCCACACGGAGATCTCCCCTAATTACCCGAGCTAAAAATACAGCCCTCCACCTCCTGTTCTGGCACCCCCTAGTCCCCTTTCCTTGCCTAATTTTGCTCCATAGCACTTACCACAATTTAGCATTCTATATTTTACTTGTTTCTTCTTCTCCTTCACTAGTATGTAAGGCACAGAGGGGGTGGATATCTTTTCTTTTCTTTTCTTTTTGGTATGCTGTGTCCACTGCTGTATTCTCAGTATCTGTAACAGGGGCTGGTGTATGCTTGTTTTCCTTGGTAATTTGCTAAAAGTAGTTCATGATCTCATAGACCTCTCTGATTTTGCTAAAAATATAGGAAATTTGAATTCCATTTTGATTGTAATGCTCAGGTTGCTTAAATGGTCTCGAATAATTCCAGGGGTTTTTATTTCATCTTGCCTTAGTTGGTCCCGGCTATCTACCATAGTCTATCAAGTGCCTTTTAGCATAACTGACTTGTGTAATTTACTAGTCTCAAGAGAGTTAGTTAGATTGGTAAATGCTAAAAGGATTACAGGATTTTCCTGGAATTGGTTTGTCTCTCACAGAAGGATTATTTTGTCATTAGCCTGGGGATAATTGCTATCACTCTCCACTTGGTCCATATAAAACATGCAAGGCAAAGGTCACATCTTACCAACATTGAAAATGTACTTTGTGGTTTTAGGTCAATTGAAATGTTATTTCCATGCTGAAAAAATAATGACGAAAAGTATGTCATAACCAGATGTGAAATGGGCCAAGCCTGCCCCAGGCATCCCTCAGTGGTGGTTTGAGTCATTTGCAGAGACAGCTGAGTCCCTGATCAGAGGATGTTCCACTGAACGTCATTTTCATTTCTCAGAAGCTTCAGAGTAGGAAGAAAAAAGAGTTTGTCGTCTTTCAGGACCATTAGATAGCTTGTATCCATCATTTGAATAAAGGTCACAACCATAGGGGAAAAAAAATTGAAAATGTTATGAACTGTGTTGACATGGCAGTCATAAATACTGATTGAACTTAAGGTATATTTTGAATTCCTTTGAAGTGTGCAGAAATTGTTCAATATCAGTAGATTCTATCCAATGTTTTAGTGAAAAAAAGAAATATATAATCCTAAATTGCAAGAGACCTCATGTTTTGTCCAAGTGGAATGAGGTTATAGTTGGAGAATTTTAATATCTGGTCCTTGAAGCAGTTTGGCAGGATTGAAGAAGTATTATTTATTATTATTATTTGTGAATTATAGTGAAAGGAGGAATAGTATATGAAGGCAACATGAAGACGAGTTATTTCCAAACTCCCCTCACATCATTTATAAGATTTCCAGTCCCATCTCACAATACTGACAAGGAAATATTACTTCTCTAACACTTAGTGCTAACAGTCACATCTAACACTCTTTTTTCCCCCCTTGGGGTAACGCATTCATAGCATGCTATTTTACTACAGAGAATAAAGTACATTTAGTGCAGAAATGATAATATAGATTGTACAAATGGAAGGCAGCTTTCTAACAAAAAAGAGTCCAGCACGTACAGTAATATCTAAAGACGTAAATAGGATAAACATCTTCTGTAGATATTGTATAAACTGTAGGGCTGCAGTGACAGATCAACAATGTGACACGAAAGTGTCCCCTTTTCACTACTTGTTGAAGTTGCAGTGCATGTGTGTTCAGTTATATTGTTACTATTTTTTTCAGTGGGTAATGAGAGAGAAGTTGTTTTGTAAGCAATGAAATACTGATCATTTCCATGTTACTTCTTAACTTTGTTTCTAATTTCAGATCTCCTTCCCCTTCCAGAGGAAGTTAGCCATGCCATAGCTTTAATGTCTGTTTTAGCTACAAAACTCAAATGCTCACTTTCTGTTAGACAATCTAAAACAGGTGGTATACAGTTTCTCATGATTTGGAATTCTTTAAAGGCAAGTAAATTTGAAGTTCAAGAGCGGGTAGGTTAAGCTGACGTCACAATCCTGGTAACATTTTCCTGAATAAAAGGAAAACCTTTCTTGTGTAATGCAATTATCTGTGCACTTGTGACTCACAATTGCATCACTGCCATAATCATTACAGCCTCATTTTCATTAACTTAGCAAAAATTCCAAAACTAATCTCGCGTTTGATTCTGATTTGGATTTTCAATAGAAAGTAAAAGATGTGAAATGAAGAGAGAGCAGCTAAACCAGGAATTTAAGCCCCTGCACTGCTGATCTTGGAAGGAATCTGGTCTGGAAGGAGGAGGCCTGAACTTAAAAGGGAAAGTGCTCTTGTTCAACTTTTAGGGGATGCCCTTTGACTTAGAAGCCCCTGCTTTTTGCCATTTGTCCCAGCCTGGCAAACATTCTTTAAAAAGTGGTCAAATCAAGCCTGAGACTGACAGGCCTATGTTTCAGGTTCTTCTCTGGTGATTCTTAATGCTCTTCTGTGCGTTTCCTGCTGGGATGTGTACCTGAGCAGGTGTCTGCTCCTCTTTACTAAGAGATCTATATTTGGAAGCACATGGCACAGTGCCCGGCGCATAAGAAGGTGCTTGACTTTAATTGGAGCACACAGATGTGGACTGATAATAATAGGGTCATATGCACAGTGAAAATGTCTTCTTGACCATGTCTTAGCTTACTCTCTTGTGTCCATGTCTGGAGGCCTATGGACCTTATTAGTCAGAGTCCGTGCAGCAAACCAGGCTCTTCAGGTCAGCATCACTAGCTCGAAGTAGACCTTTGCTAATATTTGCTAGAATGGATAGCAGTGAAATAACTGCAGTAAGTGGATTCCAGAAGCTTATCATGTCTATTTCATCTCAAAAACATCAGGCTTTTATGAGTAGTTTTCCACTGACATAAAACATCCCCATGCGATGTTAACTGTATTGTGTATTAACAGCATGACTAATATATTCACGTGACATGATGAAATGTTGCAAATATGCTTTGATTGAGCCTTATAAAAAGAAAATAGATCTTCTGTGTCCTTTTTTTCTTCTGTTGTCATTTGTCAGTATAATGATAATGAAGAAATCTTCTTTCTCTTCAATTTATTTTATCTTCAAAACTCACCTCTGGGAATGTTCCCCTAATAAACGTTACTCAGTGGGGTAAAGACATTATAAATCGTGTAAGGCCTTTATCAAAGGAATATTTATAATTATTGCCAAAGGCGAGGAGGTGAAAGATCTGAAATTTAGCTATCCTCTTCTAAAAGGCACACTTAGAAATCTCTGGTCCAAAATGAGGCATCTGCAATTTCATCTGCACGTGAAACCAGTGAGATCCTTTGTGCTGCTAGAACTTAGCTAGGTCTTTGTCCTGTTTCCCAGTGAACTGCCCTCAAGGTGGCTTCAAGGAAGTGTCTCATACTGAGTTAAGTCCCAGGAAAATGGGAGAGGGGTCTGTTTGCAGGATTAGATCACTGATGGCTTCTTGGCAATTCTGATTTTGGCAACAATTCATCCTCAGATAGGACACTCTCAGACCCTAACTGTCTGTAAATGCCTCTCGAGACTCTGTTTCAGGCATTCCCAAGCTCTGGATTATGATGGTCGTTGTCTGACTCTGTATCTATTGCCTAACTGGGGCTAAGAGCATGGTGGTGTATTGTCTGTCTCCCACAGGCTCAGGGAATAGTTGAAGGTAAGGGTCTTATGCTGAAGCAACATGAGAACATTATACTTTTCTTTTGTCTATGCGATGGATCATAAATTCCATATCCCCGAAGAGCAACACCTAGTAGAACGGTGAAAAGTATATTAAATTTAAATGTCAAAAGTAGACCCTCCTGTACCCTTCTTTTAATAGGGGGCCTAAAATAGAGTGTAGAGAACCACATTTCATTCATCATATGTTCCACTGCTTTCAGTTTAATTCAGTCATTTGATAGCACCTGATCATACACAAGATGGTGAGAAATGAAATGGTGAAAATGTAGCACGAATTGCATTATTCAGCAGCAGTAGAAAGCATTAACAAGGTCTGTAGGGAGCATGATACGCCACTGATGAGGACATTTTGAATAAATAGATTGAATATTAGGAAAAGGAAGAAAATACAACTTTATGGTATATTTGCATATTTGTATCTTCCTAAGTTAATTTTTACCTCTACATAGTAACATCCCATTTATCTCTAGTTTGCTTGCTAAGCAACTCTACTACCTAGATCCTAGCCCAATGAGGGGGAAAAAAAAGACAACGTAGAGCAGCCGAAAGTCCAGGGACAGGAAAATCAGGCAATTAGTAAAAACAAGAAAAATTACCTGGCACATAGGAAAAGCTCCATGAAAGGTTAACGATCATAGTTTTTGTTATTGATTCCTTATAATTCTATTTCACATGCATTATCTCATTTACTGGTTACCATAACCCAAAGAAGGTGGGAAACTGAGGCATAGAGGGACCCTGTAGCTATTCAAACTCACGTAGCCATTGAACAACAGAGCTGGGATTTATCCAAAGCAGACTGGCTCCAGATACGTTTTAACCATCTTACATGATTGTCTCCTTACGTACCCACTGATTGCATAAATATATTATAGGTGCAGTTCTAACCAATTTGGCTATCTGGCTTTATGGCTCCTAGAAAATAAGTGTGTCTGGGTCAGAAATGAGAGGTAAGACAGGATTCCTGACTCTTATTAAGAGATAATACTTAAAAACTGAGCAACAAATAACAATGTTATACTATAGAAGTTTTATTAAGATCATCTTAAATAGAAGTAACATTACAGTAATTAATATTTTTAAATTATGGTTTGGAGTCATCCGCTGAATGCTCTACTGTGTTCAGTAAATTCTGCTTTTAAATGTTTTGAAATAAAATAATTCATTCTCAGAATATTGATGCTCTAAAAAAGAGGTGAGAGAAATCTGTGTGGTAGTTAGAAGGGATATTAAGCTTCAATGATCTAAACGATGTGCTTCTTGGTGGAACACCCCATTTCTTGATGGTGCTGGATAATTTGGGGTTTACTGTTTTGTTTACTATTAAACAAACAGTCATACTTTCTAGATCCTAGGTCTTTGAAACATCTGATAAGTATCTTGCTGAGCTTGCTTTCCCTCAAACTTTTTTTTGAGTTATAATCAGTTTACAATGTCATGTCAATTTCGAGTTTAGAGCACAATTCTTCAGTTATACGTGAACATTCATATATTCATTGTTGCATTCTTTTTTGCTGTGAGCAACTACAAGATCGTGTATATATTTCCCTGTGCTATACAGTAAAATCTTGTTTATCTATTCTACATATGCCTGTCAGTATCTACAAATTTTGAACTCCCAGTCTGTCCCTTCCCACTCCCCTCCTCCTGGCAACCACAAGTTTGTATTCTATGTCTATGAGTCTCATTCTGTTCTGTTCTCTTTGTTCTTTCTTTCTTTCTTTTTTTTAGATTCCACATATGAATGATCTCATATGGTATTTTTCTTTCTCTTTCTGGCTTACTTCACTTAGAATGACATTCTCCAGGAACATCTGTGTTGCTGCAAATGGCATTATGTTGTTGGTTTTTATGGCTGAATAGTATTCCATTGTAGAAATATACATCTTCTTTATCCAGTCATCTGTTGATGGACATTTAGGCTGTTTCCATGTCTTGGCTATTGTAAACAGTGCTACTGTGAACATTGGGGTGCAGGTGTAGGGTTCCTTCTGGATATATGCCCAGGAGCGGGATTCCTGGGTCACATGGTAAGTCTATTCCTAGTCTTTTGAGGAATCTCCATACTGTTTTCCACAGTGGCTGCACCAACCTGCATTCCCACCAGCAGTGTAGGAGTGTTGCCTTTTCTTCACAGCCTCTCCAGCATTTGTCATTTGTGGATTTTTGAATGATGGCCATTCTCACTGGTGTGAGGTGAGACCTCATTGTAGTTTTGATTTGCATTTCTCTGGTAATTAGTGATACTGAACATTTTTTCATGTGCCTATTGATCATTTGTATTTCTTTCTTGGAGAATTGCTTGTTTAGGTCTTTGGCCCATTTTTGGATTGGGTTGTTTGTTTTTTTCTTATTAAGTCTTATAAGCTGCTTATATATTCTGGAGATCAAGCCTTTGTTGGTGTCATTTGCAAAAAATTTCTCCCATTCTGTAGGTTGTCTTTTTGTTTTACTTATGGTTTCCTTTGCTGTGCAGAAGCTTGTTAAGTTTCATTAGATCCCATTTGTTTATTCTTGCTTTTATTTCTATTGCTTGAGTAGACTGCCCTAGAGGAACATTTTTGAGATGTATGTCAGATAATGTTTTGCCTATATTTTCTTCTAGGAGGTTTATTGTATCTTGTCTTATGTTTAAGTCTTTGATCTATTTTGCGTTTATTTTTGTGTATGGTGTAAGGGAGTGTTCTACATTCATTGATTTACGTGCTGCTGTCCAGTTTTCCCAGCACCATTTGCTGAAGAGAGTGTCTTTATTCCATTGTATATTCTTGCCTCCTTTGTCAAAGATTAGTTGACCAAAAATTTGTGGGTTCATTTCTGGGCTCTCTGTTCTATTCTATTGCTCTGTATGTCTGCTTTTGTACCAATACCATGCTGTCTTGATGACTGTAGCTCTATAGTATTGTCTGAAATCTGGGAGAGTTATTCCTCCAGCCTCTTTCTTTCTCTTCAGTAATGCTTTGGCAATTCTAGGTCTTTTGTGGTTCCATATAAATTTAATTACGATTTGTTCTAGTTTTGTGAAATATGTCCTGGGTAATTTGATAGGAATTGCATTATATCTGTAGATTGCCTTGGGCAGTGTGACCATTTTAACAATATTGATTCTTCCACTCCAGGAGCATGGGATATCTTTCCATTTTTTAAAGTCTTCTTTAATTTCCTTCATCAATGTTTTATAGTTCTCTGTGTATAAATCTTTCACCTCCTTGGTTAGATTTATTCCTAGGTATTTTACTACTTTGGGTGCTATTTTAAAAGGGATTGTTCCTTTACTTTCTTTTTTGGTTGATTCATTGTTAGTGTAAAGAAATGGAACAGATTTTTGAACATTAGTCTTGTAACTTGCTACCTTGCTGAATTCTTCAATCAGCTCTAGTAGTTTTTGTGTGGACCTTTTAGGGTTTTCTATATATAGTATCATGTCATTGGCATATAGTGACACTTTTACCTCTTCTTTTCCAATTTGGATCTCTTTAATTTCTCTCTCTTGCCTGACTGCTGTGGCTAGGACTTCCAAGACTGTGTTGAATAGGAGTGGTGATAGTGGGCAGCCTTGTCTTGTGCCAGATTTTAGTGGGAAGCTTTTGAGTTTTTCACGGTTGAGTACTATGCTGGCTGTAGGTTTGTCATATATAGCTTTTATGATGTTGAGATATGTTCCCTCTATACCCACTTTGGTGAGAGTTTTTATCATAAATGGGTGTTGAATTTATCAAATGCTTTTTCTGCATCAATAGAGATGATCATGTGGTTTTTGTCTTTTCCCTTGTTGATGTGATGTATTACATTGATTGATTTGTGTATGTTGAACCAGCCTTGTGTCCCTGGGATTAACCCCACTTGGTCATGATGTATAATCTTTTTTATGTGTTGTTGGATTGTATTTGCTAATATTTTGATAAGGATTTTTGCATCTAAGTTTATCAGTGGTATTTGTCTGTAATTGTCTTTTTCGATAGTGTCTTTGCCTGGTTTTGGTACCAGGGTGATGGTGGCTTGATAGAATGAGTTTGGGAGTATTCCCTCCTTTTCAATCTTCTGGAAGAGTTTGAGAAGGACTGGTGATGAGTTCTTCTTTGTATGTTTAGTAGAATTCCCCAGTGAAGCCGTCCGGTCCTGGACTTTTATTTGTAGAGATGCTTTCCCTCAAACTTAAACTGATGGTTTAAAGAGCCTTTTGCCTTTCAGCAGATTCTTGATCCACTGATATGTTAGATATCACATTTCCTTTGTTATGCACCTAAGAAAGGTCTTCTCTCTAAACAAATTGCCTTGCAATACTCTAAACTGTTATATTTAAGAATAGACAGATAGTAGTAGAATTTACTTCCTATATGTAAATATTTTCTAGACAGAGACAAGGCCTGCAACTGTAATGTTAGCCTCCTGAAACCTACAACTGCAGTAATTCTTACTGCTACTTTTTTACATTTTTGCTTTCCAGCGAGCAAGTATCACTCTAGAAATTAATAATCACTTTTATGAATCTTTTTCAAATCTTGTCTCTTACAAGAAGCATAAATTTTAGGCTTATTTCAGCTTCATACATAGGCTGTAGCACAATTTAGAAATAAAAGTTAACTTTGGCAAGCCAACGAACTCACTTACATCAAGGTCATCTTGTGGCCTGTGTTGGTGATTTAATTATCCACACTTTGGCAAGAATGGCCTGTAGGAATCTTGTTTCTGAAGCAATTATCATTATAGCAGTGGATGTGTTGGCACCAGAATGTCAATATATCAGCTTTTTAAAGAACAAAACTCCACAGACCAACTATCCATGTATCACCTGTTTTCTGTTACATTTCTTAAGTGGTATCTTTGTACAAATAGCACCATAGTATAATTTCATTACTACTGAAATATCCTTTGTAGTTCAGTAAAAATAGAGTAATCATTGCTAAAGACAGATTTCCACAATTCGTAATTGTTTGCCTCATATTTGATATATTTTATACATTTACATTGAAGTTTATGTTCCATCCATTTTTTCCTATACCTGGCCAAATACTCTGTAGTTCTACAGCGAGAAACTATGTGACCCTTTCAGCTTTCCACTTGGAAGGAGAGACCACCCTTCTCTGCAGCCCACCCTCTAAATCCCAGTTTCCTTCTAGTTCATTGCACAGGACACTGCTCACAGGTGCCAAGATACAGTACATGTTTCTAAGGCTCTCACCTCCAGTTCATCAATTTCCTGTTCTAAAGGGGAAGAAAGGTTTTCTGTCCTCTATCTGCAGTTCTGTTATGTCTGCAAAGTTACAAGAGGGGCACATCAGACTGAGAATCCAATCAGATGCTGTCTGCCCTGTGAACACTTAAATGGATATCCAACATCCAGATTGTTAAACATGGTAGAGAGAGGCAAGTCAAAGGGATGCTCTCATCACAAATGTAGCTTGTTTTATTGTTAAAAGACCTTGAAAAACCAAATTAATCCACCAAGGCCATGTGAACTTGGTTAGCTGGTAACTCCTGAGAGAAAATTTAATAACCTGGATGAAGAAAAGGAGATCACAAAAAGAGAATTGAGAATAGGTTGTAGCCAAAATGTCAACTCTATCCCTAAAAAAATCTGGGAGGAAAAGGAAGTCAAATATTGAAAAAATATTCTCTACCTGTTAAGTGGTATAAAGAATAACCATAATAGGTCTGAATGTCCCTCCTAATTTCCTTCTTTTCACTCTATTATTTATTAATTATAAAAAAGGAGAGGATTATTTCATGCTATTCAATAAAATATGTAGTTATCAGATCAGGAGCTTTATGAGGTGGTAAGATAGACCAAATTCATCGTTTTTCACTTTAGGTACATAGTTTAGCAACTTCATATTGAAATAATTCACTTAGTGTTCTCTGCAATCTGTTAGTGAGTACCCCTCTTTAAAAACCATTGTTAAAAGCACAGAAAAATTGCCAATATGTGCTAACTCAGGAGTGAAGTTCAGTTTAAGTGTTACAGCATTATTTATTTAAGTCAAAGGTATAGCTAAAGTGAAATCTGATTACAAATTAATTCTAAACTTCCATGACAAATGAGGCATGTACTGTGAGAGACAATTATTATAATAATTCCATACCATTATAGAAAAGAAGCAGTGATTTAAGGATATTGAGTTTTTCCTTTATCACCATTATCTCTTCACTCCTGTGATTTGTATAAAAAATGTATGGAGAGACACCAGCTTCAAATACTGTGGCCATCTGTGCAAATCCTAACCAGTGTATTTTATTGTGAGCCTTTTGAATCATTGTGCAGACATCTTAGCAGCGTGGAAATGTGTAATGCCTTTTTTGTAAAGTGAATTCATCTTGAGGGGGACACATGCTAAGGTAAAAAATTATGGAGAAGACCACATTTTAATAGAGCTCCTTTTGCATTTCTTGGTTCCTGTAAGTATGTACTCTGTCAAAAACTATAGAATTAATACCTCAGCCAGATGATCAGGGTCCATGATGTCATATCCATAGCATATGTCCTTGATATGATGTGATGAAAAGGGCACTTTACTTCATTCTCCACAACTTATAATGAGTAAAATCATGAGAAAAACATCAAATTTGCCCCAACTGAGAAATATGTACAAAACACCTGACTGGTACTGCTCAGACTGTCAAGGTCAGCACGAACAAGGCACGTCTGAGAAACTTGGCGCAGCCAGAGAGAATCTACGGAGGTGTGACAGCTACATGTGATGTGGCATCCTGGATGGGGTCCTGGAACTGAAAAAGGACATCGGGTAACACTTAAGGAAATCTGAATAAAATACGGAAATCCCCTTTTTTAAAAAAAGCCCCAAGCCCTATCGATTGCTTTATTATTCAGTTCTATTGCCTGCAGCATAGAACAGTGCCAGATTTTGCATCCAGATGGCAATGACTTGATAACAAATACATGGTATTTTCTGAGAATTCATTCATTTGATAAATGCACCACCGCTATTACTGAACAATTTGACACGGCAACATTTTTGCTTAATTTTCTTTCTTTCTGCTTAATATGTTCTCACTCAGGAAAAGATAGACACACTTTCCCCTTTTCGAGAATGGATAGCATTCTCAAAAATCATTTGAGAATAACTGGAACTTGGGACACATTACCCTGTGATACTTGTACACGTTGTGATAAGTGTCTGTCACATACATATCAAATTAATATGAATAGTTCATTAAAACTTACATACGGTCATTAACCTTGGTAATTAACCATGATAGAGACTTACGCATGAATCCTATTTTAAAATACCAATGCCTGGTCTGAAATCCTAAGTTTTTGTCAAGGTCTATGTTTAACTCAACCAGTAATTCTGATATGAATCCTAGGTGAGAAGGAACCTCTGGTCTATAAGAATCTATGGTGAAATGCATTTACAGTTCTATTTTGAACATCAGGACATATATTTTCCAACTGCTTGCCTTCCTTGCATACCAGAAGCTGAGGGCAAGATGCCCTTAAGTTATAGCCTCTGTTAGTATTTCCGAAAATAAGAGCTTCAGGAGTCAGGGATCAGAGGACACAAAGGAGGAAAAAGAAAATGTGGGTACTAGGGCTTTCTGAGAAGTTGTATTTCTCAGGACACTTGCAATCCCAGAACAGTTCATCTGCAAATGAGCGTTATAGACACGTCTAGTACAAACCTTGCATTTTGAAGAAAAGGAAATGTGTTGGTCAGGTTGGTCCTGGACCTACTCCCTGATCACTTCCTTTCTTATATTCCTAGAGGCCTGCGAGGGTAGCGTATAGTCTTCTCAATTTTCTTCTTGCCCCATACACTGCATTTTATTGCCTTTTCTTCCTTTGACGCACTGTGACAATGACCACGTCCCCAAGCTTCCTGTCTCTGAAGTTCATGCAGAATCCTTCAGAGATAAAAGAGGAGCCATAAAAAAAGGGTGAACATAGTAAAGGTCCAGAAATAGAAGCTGAACCCTGGTGTTAAGTCTTGCTAATCCTTCTGTTCCCAGTTCAATCTCCTAACTGATCCTTTGATTAAGAGAACAATTAAGATTAATTGTAAGGTTTAATTAAGCTTAAACTTTCTCTTGTTTTTGTTTGTTTGTTTGTTTGTTTTTGAATATTTTAACCCTCATCTAAAAAATGGCCTATCAGAGGCCTATCAGAAAAGGCAAAGACTTCTTAGTTCTGTGGTGGAAAAATAAATTTTTGTATTTGAGGGGAAAACTTGGGCTGTCTTTACCCATCCCTTCTTTATAATGTAATCTGTGGCAAACACAGTCCTCCTGGAAACTGAGTGGGAGTGCTGCTGTGAGGGGTGTTAACGCTGGGGTGGCAGGAGGCCGAAGGATGAGGATGAGGGAGGCTTCCCAGGCAGACGTGTTGGAGCAGTGAAGGCAGGAGGTATCATTTTCACCTGTCTTCTTTCCCCTTAAACCTCACCTTCCTGGCCTTGGGAAGCTGTGCTGTGCCAGTCTGCACCATCCTGGTCTACAACCGTAAGCAAAGGACTCAGGATGAGAGTCTGAGATGTAGGAAAGGGAGGAGGAGGAAATTAATCTGCACTGAGATGAGAGAGAACTTCCTCAGACCCTGGCCTCTGATGGCTGTCCATTTATGTGAAGGAAATCTCTCTCCTGGCAGAAATAAAGTTGGGCACTGCATGCTTTTATGTGTGATTGCATACATTCAAGTATCCATATTCTTGAAAGCAAAAATAATAATTGCTGAATAACTTAATAAATAACTTTCTATTATGGGCCAGTGAGTCTGTTAAAGTAACAAACACCATAGGGGAAAATATATCAATTCCTTTTTGCCATTTTTTCCATGGCAGTATGTATTTACTTAGGCCCTTATTTTAGAAAGAGAAAAATTCAATTCAATATGGAATCTATTTAAAAATTGAGTAGCTAAAAATGCATATTGGTCAATACATTTTAAGCTAACAGCAGGTAGCATATCCTCGCACATCTTTTACAAATTCTGCTCTGATATTTGAATTTTTAAAAACTATCTTTTGAGCATCATTGTACTTTTGTTTCGAGTCCTTTCATTTAACTGGTGCACATACACACATACCACACCACGTACAAGAAGGCATCAGTGCTTAGCTACAGAAGTCACATTCTTGACTTAAATCCATAATAAAATAGCATATTATGAAAATATATTTTATAACTTGTATGTTTGCTTTGTTCTTCAAATACAGAGTATTATAAAAACTGTGAAGATAGAAACAGACAGTAAAAAGCATCACAGACCACAAGTCAAATCACCAGTCCCTTATGCCTGCGTCTCTGTGACTGTGGCTCAGTCACTTACCATCTCTGGACTTAGCTCTCTCATTTTTAAAAATGTGAAGGTTGGATTAGATGAGCTCCCAGTGGTGTTGATCTAGATTTTGAACTATGTTAGTATCTTAATCCTTCGAGATACAAACATCTTTAAAGTTGTGTGATTCTCTATCTTGTTTAAAATGAAGTTTTTGGAATAAGTATAAATATGCCATGATGTGAAACATACCCAAGGCTTCCAGCCCCAGTTATTCTAGTGTGGAATTACTGAAATCAATCACATCAATAACTGGTCTACCCAGTTGCAAAATAGAAGTGAAAATATTTATTATTCCATCTTCACAGAGAATCAGGGAGGCTAAATTAAATGAAAGAAATTTTAGTCCTTCAAAGAAAAGACAGGTGCTTCCTAAATGCAAAATATTTGCATTATTATCGTTCTTATTATGCAGCCGATATGAGAAAACCAATTTCCCTGTGTATTCCTATTGGCTCTATCTCCTCAGGGGAATGTATCTGAAAAATATGTAGAACCAGTTCATGGCTAGAGTACTTAAAAAATGGCTGTGTTTCTGGAAACCACAATTTTGAAAATAGAGGAAGCAAGCTAATGTCTCAAAATCCGTGAAGAGATTACATTTTCTAGAGAAAATTGACATAATGAAATACTTTATATTCATTGTTACTTTCAAACTTTTTATTTCTTCAAGTTTTTACCACTACTAAAAGAATAGTGACTCTACCTATATGCTTTATGGCCGAATAAATTAGAAATCATCCCTTTTTGTTTAGATTTTTAAGAATAGGGTCTCTTATGTCTAAAGGGTTTTTAAAAACCTTATAGTAATAGGGATGTTTGTAAATCCTTATTTGAAAAACAGTATTTCAATTGGAAATAACTCCCCTATACAATATAAAATAGTTCACAGTTTTCAAATGAAGTAAAAAAATTCTGCTTTTAAAGTTTAATTTAACAATGAGACTTTAATAAAGCAATTAAATTGAGAAGATGATTGATGACTTGATTATAGATTTAATAAAGACCACCCATTCTTACCTTAGGGACTAACCTTTAATTCCAAACATTTTAGAATCAGGGGCATAGGACATGTACTGTTTTCACATACACAAAGTTAAAAAAGCCCAAATCACATCTGTTCTAAATATGCAAATAAGTATTATTGGTCCAGGGACCAATTCTACTTTCTCTATGGCCACTTATCTGGCTGAATTTGTACTTATTCTACTAGACCTACAACTTAATGCACCAAGCTTCATTAAATCAGAAACTATTATTGACTAAAATCCTATGTACCAAAGTGTTTTTTAGGTAGATGGCCAGTATTATAGCTTGCCTATATCTTAGACCAGGTATCTATTTTATGTTTAAGTCTGATTTTTTTGAAAGTTCTTACCCCTTTAAATTACTTCTGTAGATTATTTATAGAGTTCAGTGTTCTTTGATCACATAAAAAGTGAAAGGATTTCTAGGCATTTATCTGAACATTTAAGCAAGCTAGGATTCTGACTTTATACAAATCATACTTATTTACTTAAGTGTATGTTTGTTGATACTTCTACAAAGGCCTGAATGTTGAAGAAGTCAGGACCTGTAAGTACAGAGTCACTGACGGAAATAGGACCACGAGTCATGAGCGTTCGTCTGTACTAGGATGTGCTCTTGCATCATGTTCAAGTCCAGCAGAGACATCGATGATCTCGTCTTACCTATTACAAGTTATGGAATAGGAAACTTAGTCATAGATGAGAGCCCATGAGTATTTACTGAAACATTTTATAGGTTTCCCCCAAGAACTGATCGAATGAAATTCAACAGGAAATATAAATACACCAAGAGCAGATGAGCACAGGCAAAGCAGTGGGAACTGATTTGCATGTGGGTTAGAAGGTGCTAAGACTTTACTTGACTTTCCTCAGAGACATTTAGAGCAGACTTCTGGAACTGATTTGCGGGACAGACGAGCTGGGCTACCTCAGATGGGGCCACATTAGTCTGCTCTTCCGCTGGCTCTTAATTACTGGCTTTTGTATCCCATCTGGAACTACTGTTATGTTCCTTTGGTTGTTGGACCTACTTTAAAGCTGCACATACTATTGTTTGCTTTGAAAAATAATTCTGAACCATTTCTGTTATTGTAATATCAAGGAAAAGATAAAAATCTTAATTTCCATACATTTTTGCACTGGGTTATTGAATCTTTGTATTTGGTTTTCAGTATTAAGGAGAAGTGTTTGCTTCTTAATAATAATGGTCAGTCATAAGGAATAGAACATAATTCTGTTATTTCGAAATGGAGACAGAATTGATTTTGTGGGTATATGGCAACAACAAAAAACAATTGTGTGAATAAAAAAGGACGTCTGATTCTTACTCCTCGGTTTTGTGGACGCTGCTGCTGTTGGAAGAGATAGAAAATGCAAACTAAGGGTTATTATCTGATTCTGAAAGGAAGTAAATGTAATACTGGATAGATGTGTAGTTTTAGAAGGAGAAAGAGAGGTTAAGATTATTCCAGTATTTTTCTGTTTCTGGACTTTGATGTACGTCTTGGTCTCATCCTCTTTACACCTGTGCCTTTACGCTTTCATGTCTTTTAGAACCTCCCCGGGTATATAGCAGAAACAAAAAGAGGAGGTGAAAAATCTAGGCCTTCTAGATCTTAGGCGCTTTTTTCTAGAAAAATCATTTTCTTTTTAAGCAGTTCTTAAAAGTTCTATATTTCACTATTTATTTAAATAGTAGCCCTTACAGATTAGGTGGATCTGATCACCATAGGCCCAGGTGAATCTTATGGTCAGGCATGTTTGAGAAATAATATATTATCTGTCTTCCTCACCCAGCACACTTACTCTCTTGTTGTATAGTTTTTTTCATGTTGTTAACCTATTTTGAGGGTTTTTAAGCTTCCTCAAGTTAGATGCAGACAGGGTACGTTGGTATGTACACTTCTCTGGAAGGAGGATGCATAGCTCTAACCCCATATTAAAACAAATACATGAATACAGTTGACTTTTGAATAACATAGGTTTGAACTGCGTGGGTCCACTGATCTGTGGATTTTTTTCGGTAGCAAATACTATGCGATCCAGTTGGTGAACGGGCAGACACGGAATGGCAGATTCAGGAAGACTGTGCATATGGAGGCCCCACTATAAATTATATGTGAATTTTTGACTGTAGAAAGGTTGGCGTCCCTAAGCTTTGCATTGTTCAAGGATCAGCTGTAAATAATAATATTCTTTGAAAAAAATCTGTATCCCAAACTAAGGAACATTAGAAAATATACCTTATACTCCTTGCTAGATTTTAAGCAAGGAAACATCAGGAACTGTATGTCTTGCTGATAGATGTTTCCCTTAGCACTTGGCAACTGTCCCTCTCATAAACACTTCTGCACAGGTGGATCTTAGAACTGCGTGAAGCGGGGCCTTATTTCTTGGCCCCGGTACCCCACAGTAGTACGTTATCTAGGAACTTGTGTTCCACGTTTACCTCCTTTAGGCAGAAGGATTTTATAGAACAGCAGCCATTTACTTAACCAGTTTATTTAGTCTCCTTTCCCATTCAAAATTATCATTAATTAAAAGAAGTAGAACATAATTGAGGGATGCAAATTATTTTCAAATAATCCCTGAGTAATAAGAAAGAATGAAAATGTCCCTCCAAGTTACAAGCTTGAGTGGTTAGATACCTGCAGAAGCTAATTCATCTGTACTTTTAGCTTTTGTACAAAGGTCTCTTCCGGTGGTGATTTCCATGGTGAAAAAACAAAGCTGTTGATTCAAAAAAGAAAAGTATACAGAGTCTGTGTGGTGATGAGACTCCCTAAAGGGTAACCTCAATGAGAAAAAATAGGTATGAAGTACTAAGCAACTAGCACTTCCTTGGTAGAAAAGAGGAACAGCTTGGTCATGTTCTTATGTTGTTGGGCTTCCCCCAGAATCACCTGAGGCAAATACAGCAGAAGTGAAGATCAAGAGCACAATTATCCAAAAGCCCCTTCAAAATGTATCTCACCAACCATTAGATAAAAATCACCCAACTAGTAGTACTTTAAAAATTTACCTAGAAATAACAGCAAAGTAATTAACGAAGATTAGCAAAGTATGATGACAAGGTTACCAATCTCTTTTCATTAAAACACATGAAATACTTAACTGTAATTGGTGTTTCCAGTATAGAAGGCAGTATATATTTAAGCAGATTTTAATGGCTACAAAGAAAATCTCTACTGTTTAATATGAGATTTAATACATCCCTCCCATCCATTAATTAAAACATGATCAGACAGTAACTGTAAACTAAGTCAAAAGGATTTTGCTGTAGAAGGGCAAACACAAAGTAACCACCTTGTAAGTTTTGCATTCTGCATGTCTTTTTATCCATGTTGCTTTTTTAAAAGCTGTGATAGCCATTACAGAGCTACTGTTCATTCCTATGGGTCTAGAATGACAGGGGTAGGAGCAAAGGACAAGTTATAATAACCCCCAATACTTTTGACATGAATGCATCATACCCCAGACTCATTGGGCAGCTACTGATTTTCCTGGACCATTTTAATCCACCCCAAGATCCTTCTGTGGCTTCTGGAACCCCTTGAGGTGTTCAGAACTATGGTCCTAAACCCTTACAGTGCATCAGAATCATCCAGGGAGCTTTAAAAATGTGGATATTTGATACTGCTTCCAGAGATTGCTGATTCACTACCCAGATTAAGTAGTTTCTAAAAGGTGCTCAGGTAGTTCTGATGTGCAACAAATCGCTGACCACTTACTTGGATATTTCCAGCCTAATTTTACAGAGCCCAAGTGTAAGGATTGGGAGGGGGTGCATCTTCAAGAGTTATAAGTAATAACACCATACTTTAAATGTATAAAATGATATCAAAATAATCTGAAAGAGTTTACCCTCTGTGCATCTGAGATTTCTAAGTCCAGCAAGCACATAGGATGTTATTCAAAAACAATCTCATTAAGAATCTGACTGCCAGGAAATGCTTGAACACAAACTATCACGGAGTCTGATCCAAACAGATGTCTTTTTAAGCACCTGTTGGTGTGAACTCTGCCACTGGCCCTTTAAATGGGATGGAGTTTTAATTTTCCAAAAGTAGGGAGCCAGTTGGCATGCCAGAAATGTGCATTTGTTGCTTGCGTTCCATTCTAGAAAACTACCTCTTGAAGTGCTATGTTGATCTCTTGATTGTGTAGTTAATGAGAGGAGTCTGCAAATACCATGCAGATTGACTAGCAGCCTTACTTATAGAGGTTTATTATAGGGAGTTGATTTCCCATAATCAGCTAATAATGAAAAACAATGTTTTTACCCACTTGTGAATTTTTCAAGAATTGACGTGTTAAAAACCAGAACTGTGGTTGTAAATTGGAGAATGTTCAAATCTCACCTGGAAAGCCGTTTCACATTTCTCCCACGTGGAGAGTCTGAGTTTGTGTTTGATTATAATGGAATAGCTAAAACGTTACACAGCCTAACACCAAACATGTCTGTGGATGATTCTATCCAAAAAGTGACACAAGCTGTGTTAGTATCAGTATTTCAAGCGTGTTGATCATGTCTATCTATAGCATCCTACTGAATCAGGTACCACCTGGCTGAAGGTCATGGGTTACACATAGCTATTCAGATAGTTCGAGACAGCTGAATTACTCTCTGACCTGACTTTAGTGAGTGGGAGGATCATCTTCATCTTTATGCCTTCCTGCCCTTTCTAAAAATAGTAGGGCCTTTAACAAGGAGATATTTTAAGCTGCTCATATTCACTTGTCTCATCAGCAGCAGCTTATTTTGGCCACTTGCATGTGTCAGATTTGCATGTGTGCATAGTTAGACTTCTTGGAGGAGAGTCCTTGCTCCTCTGCACCTTCCATATAAGAAACTGGCGAACAGAAAGACACTGGGATGACTAGCTGAGAGTCAGTGGGCAGACACAAACGGAGGGAAGACACTTTTTAGGAATGTGAATACGCTTCCAAAATCATCCATTTCAGACATTTTCACATCAGTCCTCAGCTTTTCGGATCTGTTTTCATAAAACCTGGCTGTGATTTCACTCCAGAGACCTCAATGATCTTGCCGCTTTTAATAAATATTGATAGGAGCCACTGCCAGCCTGTATCTGGATAAGGGAAACTAATGAGAAACTGCCATCCAAAATCTGAACGGCAAAAACAAAACCGAGCCAAACCAAATAACCCAAAACAAAACCGAAAAAGAACAATTCAAACAATCCGTGCTCACAAGAAGACGCGTAGAAAAACACCAGGATGTAACTTTGATTTGATAACTGGATTTATCAGTCACATGACTGACATGCAGTGGGTACTTTGTATTTTTCTACTTTGAAAAACAAGTACAAATCTATGTTATTCTGCACAACGGGGACCAAAAAATTATGAGCGTGAGAAAACGCAGACTCTAAAAGCAAGATGGAATTTAAGCAGGTAAACCCTGTTTCACAGTCATGTCATTCCGGTACAGTTGTACGTGGTACTCGTGTTGGCACCTCTAAGAAATTTCCATTTTTTCGCATCAAAAAATCCAGATATGAAGCTGAAGCTGCTTTCTTCGCCAACCTGAAGCTGTCTGATTTCAACATCATTGACACCCTTGGAGTCGGAGGTTTCGGACGAGTAGAACTGGTAGGTGATTGTTCTTTAAAATGCTTTTTAAAGTCTCCATCTTCCTTTTTAACTTTTTCTCCTAGATTAAGATTTCTCTTATCTCTTTTCTTCTCCCTCTAATTAATCACGACTATTCCTAAATCGGTACCAAATACTTTCATATCAGCACATCTGAGTTTGCAACATAGTGAGCTATGTTATACAATCAATAAGCTAAAAATAAAATTAGCACTGAAATCGTTTGTAGAAAACCTCTTCATATTAAATGAAAGGTAAATACATTTACTTAATGAGGAGTCATAAAGCACTTATTACTCAGCTGATTTTCTATGGTCTCTGTTTACTTCCTTAGTTCTGAGCAGTGCTCACTAACTCAGTTATGCACCCTGTCTCTAATCACAGTAATTAAACTGTAAATTTATATATAAAGGGACATGGGATATATTTACATATATGTTTATGAAAATAACATATGTAATTATTCTCACCACTGCTTTAAAAATCAAGTAAATGGCGTTGTAGTTATTCTGTGATTCTGTAGTTTCAAGCACCTATTTAGATTACAGTACGTATGTACTATACCCCTATTTAGGGTACAGTACATAACCACATAAGATTGATAGTTTGAATATTTTACATAATTTATTTCACACAGATTTTTATTTGTATATGTACATACAGACACATACACACAAAGCTAAGTGCTAGTGAAGGTGAAGATATTTTGGTGCAAGTTGTATGTTAAATACATTGTATGAATGTGATGGAAACCAAATGAAAGCATGTGCTCTATTCTGCCTTTGTTTAAAGTATAAATTTTAAAAAACTGACATAGTGCAACAAAAATTAGAAAAAGATGTATTCTGCTGACTGAGTTGCTGCATTCCAAGACTGTGTGGCTGAAAACTCTATTTGAGATTGCAGATTAATCTCCACCTCTCCTGAATGTGGAGGAGTCCCTGATATCAGACACCAGTACAGTATGTGAGGAACTCCCTGAGACTGTGTACAGTTCAGTAAATAGTTACTGTTGCCATCAGGAGACTGGAGAAATCCCCTTCCATAAAAGTAGACTGACCCACTGCTATTTTTTCTTTATCTTTGTCCATTTGTGTTGCAGCTGGGATTTCTTACTCTGACAAGCAGAAAAAAGGTTATTTACTTAAATATTAGACAAGAAAGTGTCTCACTGACTTTGCTTTGTGCTTCTCCTAACACTGGCTGGAGATATACTACTGGAGTAATACTCCTTCTGACTTCATAGTGCACCTCTGGGAATCTAAGTATTCTCACTTATACGAGTGAAGAATCAAGTGAGGGCCTAGAAGAACCTCTTGCTTTTCTGAATCCTGCCAACTAATGCAGTCTTAGATTTGTTTGTCAAGAACACTGATTTTTTGTGATAGTATACCTGTTCACATTGCTAATGAAGATTTAGTGACAGTGCTCTACATTAGGGGTATTGGGACATATAAACAGGACAGAGGGTAGAGCTCCTTGCCATGAAGGGTTTATTGTCTGATGTATTTATTTATGTAGTTGTATATGTCTAAACCCCTCTGTGAATGAAGCAGTCTAAAGGACAGAAGTTCCTAGAGATTAATTTTATGATGGTTACAGTTTCTTAAATAATTTTTAAAGACTCGACAATAAATTGCCGTTTTAGTTGACCAAAAAAATCAATATTATAACTTTGCGGTCTCCTGGAGTTCTGATAACTTCAAGTTGGGAACCTTTAAGTTACCAGTGAGCTACCCTATGAAATATAGGAATCTACTCAGAATTTCTGAAATATGGGAAATCATTCAGACACTGAAACCACTTCAAGCTGAATAATCAAACGCCAAGCTGATAGTGGGACTCTTCCAGCAAATTCCCTCAAAAATATGTGAGGAGGCACAAATAACCACAAAATTAAGGAAGGTTCAAAATGGGTGTATAAAAGGTAATGCAGTTTAAAAAGACTGTGTTTGTATGCATGTGTGTATTTGAGTACACACATACTTCTATTTAATCTCCATCACAGGAGAGATAGTCAAAAGTAGTTCAGTCTAATTTTCTTCTCATGGACATTGTATTTCACTCTTTTACACAAATGTTTATAGACTCAGGGAAATCATAACCTCAAGGATGAATTTAGGTTGGAGCTATAACCCTGTTTACAGACACTCTAATTACATTGCTGAATGATAAATCCATAATGGGTTATTAGGTACAACCAGTACATCAAGGGTGGAGATGCATGTCCTTAACCTCTGAAGTGTAATCTTGCACTTCCCAAACACTATGAAATGATCAGAATACTCAGATTGTCTTCACTATTCAATGTGGACAAGCCATTGAAATGATCACTATTACCCTTGAATCCATTGCCCCCAATTTTTACTGCTTACTAACTGCCAGATAATATTAATTACTGGGTAGGAAAAATAATCTGTGATCGCTCATTTTTACATGTATTCAGTGATGCCAGAATTGTGAGTTTCGCCTCAATACTTTGTAACCACACATACCATTGCCATAGTGTATAGCAAATCACCATGAGGGCAGTGGTGACTGCCCAGGTGTACCGTTAGAGTAGGACCCACACCATTCACAGGTAGGATGATCTAGGCAGAGCCCAGCTCTGTCGTGATTCCAGAATTTTTTTCTTCATTCCCCTCTGCAAAATGGTGCATGTGAGATAATTGTATTGATATTATAGAGTGCTATTTTTAAGCAATATAACCTTCCCACGGACTCATTTTACATATGTATACCCAGTACTGAACATGTTAACACCCAGTATGTAATATTCAGACACTGAACTTATCAATCCTTAGTTCAGTAGTAATGTTGATAAATGACATAAAAATGATCAAAAGTTGTACTTTAATTTTATAATAGTATTTTTTTAATTCCCCAGGTGTAGATTTTAAGATTATAAACTCTTGGATATGAATAATTAAGAAATTTGAGTTTGTGAACCCCATTTCCTGTTAGAACTAAGTTAGGACTGTTTATATTCTCTTGCTCAATGTAACACCCTTTAAAAGACGTCTTAGCATTTCTTACTTTTTATAACATGTCAATTTAGATGAATTTAGGTGCAGGGGTATGCTTCAGGCTGAAGAATTGCTAAATAGTTTACTGCCAACTTTTGGAGATTAGTACATAATTTTGGCACATAATAGAGACCTAAATATTTGTTTAATGATTAGATTAGAAGCTTGAAGTAAAAGTCTTACATAAATGGAAATTCTGATCAAAAGTTATTCAGTCTATTTCATAAATATTTTTAGCATAACCGATTTTAGCTAGTTTAGTACCAGACATGTCCTGTCCACACCCATTACCTACAGGAAGTCATTTATACTGCTTTCCTTCTTGTGATCTGATATATACCATATTCTGCACGTGTTTTATTTTGAAGAATGGGCTTTCAAATTTATTCAGTGCTGTTTACAGAATGTCTTCCAGAAGACCACACTCCATTCATAATAGCACCTTCAGCTAAAGAACTCAGCTTTTTAATATGTGATTTACTTGTTAAAGCTATAAGGACTGCTATAAGACATCTAGATAATCCTGTTAATTTACAAGGCGTGACTGTAAAATAAGGAGATTGATTTTACTGATTACAAGTGAAAATTAGTCCCATTGCTTTATGGTCGCATTCTTACTTTACTTTACTTTGCTCTTGTCAGAGAGGTATGTACTTACTTTTCAGAGTAGATTGGTACAAGCCAGACTTAAAACTAGCAGTGCTGGGTGATGGATGCTTTAAATATTATATGTGTAATCTATTTATTCAGCAATTCAGTGCCTCCTCTAGCAGAGCACCATACTTTATATATGTAAAATTTAGAAGTGATGATATGGAAAACATAATCTCTGTCTTCTTGGATTATATTCTTTCTACATAATTTATTATGTATTTATGTAGTGAGCTCTCTGCTGGGACATACCACGCTCAGTAGACAGTGCCTCTAGGGACTCACAGTCTCCTGGGAGAGACGGTCAAACAAGCTAATACGTAAACCCGCAATCCAAGTATGAGCAGCACATGCTCAGTGCAGAGAGGAGCAAGCCTTCCTGGAGGAGGCAGCATTTCTAAGACAGAGGGAGAGTTAAGGGATCAACATAAATAACCCCCACAGCATATGGTGCATTCCTGCAAAATCAGACTACTGCAGGATGGTTCAAATACACTGGTGTTACTTTCTTACTAAAATAATCAAGCTTTTCGTTTGAACCCAGCTTTATAATCTTCCAGTTGCTCTCATATCCAGTATATAACTTCACCTTCCTAGCTACCCTGAGAGGCCTGATCCACATTTCATAGGAAAGAAGTCAGGAATGATGCATATGAGGGCACCTAAGACCACACAGTCACTGACGGAGCTGTTGCTGTTGCCATTGCCCAGAACTACTGTTTTTTGTTTTTGTTTTTGTTTTTTTAACTAGAATTTTTTTTTTTTTTTTATCATTCTGGCTTCTAAAACTATTTATATTCTTACCACCACCAGCCACCATTATAAAATCAAACGTGTTACTTCTGGTTGCATGTACACCTATGTTTTAAAAGAAAGTCTTGTAGAATCCAAGAACCTGCATTAGACATAAATACAGAATAGATGCTATGATTATCTGCTGTTCACCTCTACTGTCAAACCTTCAGAGAATGTATTTTTTCTGAATCCTTTCCTGCCCCTAGTTTAGTGTTAAAACATCTGTGAAGGGGGCGGGGGCAGAAATCAGACAGTATCACATGGTAGCTAAAAGCTAGAGCTCTGAATCAGACTTTATGGATTCAGATCTTACCAACCGTATATGATTAGTCATTTACTTACCCCATCTGAGCCTCAGTTTCCTCATCTCTAAAATGAGGATAATAATAGAATATGTGTCTCATAGGCTGCAAAGATTAAATGAGTTAAAATCCCCAAAATAGTGCTTCACACATTGTAGGTCAGTAAGTGTTGGCAATGTTGTTCTTGTTATTAAAATATGATAATGATACACTTCTCATTTTCAACTATCCATATAGAAAAGGAAGGGAACGGAATAATTTTACTCTTTAATCTCCCAATGTTAAGCCAAATCCTGGGAGTACAAGCATTTCTCCAATATTAGAAAGAGCCCAAGGTTTTCAAACGACCTACAGTGATAGCTTCTGTTAAATTCCCCCAAACCACTAAAGCTCCTGACTTTCTGATCTCTCATGAGTGGAGATGGGAAACAATTTTCAATCTTCCTCACACTAAACCTTTGTGCGCTTGAAGTAGTCTGCTCTTACTTACCCATTTCTCTTCTAAAGAGTAAAGCCCCACCTCTTAACCTCTCAGTAGGAAATCTTTTTTGTTGCAAACGGATAAATCATATCCAGTTTCTCCAATCTCCTTAAACCATGGCACCCCAATGGGGCCCAAGAAGGGTCTGGCTCTTGCCAAATGGAGGACAAAGGTCACCTCTCATTTGGACTGCCCAGAAGGGGGGACTGCAGTAACAAGTTGTAAGAACCCTGCCAACTCGCAGCCACATTTGCGTAACAGGGTCTGTGTGCTGTATATGTGAGCATCCTTACCACTCTGGGGGCAGTCTGGCCAGCTGCTTGGTCACTGTGAGTCACATGCCAGTGGCCTGGAAGGCTACGTAAACCAACTTATAAAAAAAAAAAGGGGGGGGGGGACTAAGAGATGACTAAGCAAGATATTAGGTGATGAACCTATTACTCAGCCAACAGAGTTTTGTTTCATCATTATGAAAAGCAAAAGCTTAACTCCAAAGGGAAATCCTATGTAAGATGAAAACATTTCAAGAGCATCTTACTGCCAGGCCACACAACAGTGAAACAGAATAGCTGTGGGATTGCTGGGCAGCGTTGCCATTTGCGCCCACAGTGATTTGCGCTGCAGAGGATGCCTGGGGGAACCCTGCTGTCCTAAAGTCAAGTGTCCTCTGTAACCAAAGTGACTAAGGACTCTACACTGGTTGAAAACTCAAAGATTGCCTCATTTTAACATAGCCTTTTCTCTAGGCTTACCCTACTTGGTTCATTATTAATACATCATCCTCATTTATATCGATTCTTCAAAAGAATAAAAACTGACACAAATTATTAATTGTCATAAATAGCACTGATTTCTAAGAAAATAAGTTATTTAGATAGCTAATGAAAAGCCAATTTGATAAATGCTAATGGAACATGACAAGCACAGTCTCAGCACAGGCATCCCTCAGAGAGATTGTAGGTTCGATTCCAGACCCACTGCAATAAAGCCAATGTCATTATAAAACAAGGGACAGGAAGTTTTTGGTTTCCCAGTGAGTATAAAAGTTATGTATACACTATACTGTAGTCTATAAAGCATGCAAAAGCATTATGTCTAAAAAACAATATACAGACTTTCTTCATTGCTTAAAAATGCTAACCATCATAGCTGAGTCTTCATCAAGTCATGGAAGTGACATCAAAGAGCTCTGATCGCAGATCACTGTAACAAATATAATAATAATGAAAATGCTTGAAATATTGGGAGAATTACCAAAATGTGACACAGAGACACGATGTAAACAAGTGCTGTTGGAAAATGGAATTGACAGACTTCCTCAATACAGTGTTGCCACAAAACTTCAATTTGGGGGAAAAAAATACAGTATCTGCAAAGTGCGATAAAATGAAGCAGAGTAAAAGGAGGTATGCCTGCATACTGTAATGCCTGAAGTGTCCAACCACAAGATAGTGTCTGAGCAGAAATCACAAGTAATAAAATTTATCTCTACTTTGCCATATGCAAATAAAGTAAAATATGCATCAGTCCATCTTATTACTGTAGAATATATTTTCTTTAGCACATTGATAGTAGCAACACAATTTAGACTACATGAATAACAAATAGAACAATTACCTTCTTACACATCTTTTGAAATTATAGGACTTTTATATACTAATTATCTATTAAAATGAAGATTTTTTTGTTTGAAATTAGTGTCCTATAGTAAAGTAAAATGTTAACAATTCCTCCTCTAAATCTGCAAGTTATTCTAGAAAGATCAGTGTACAGTCAGCCCTCAGTATTCATGGATTTCACATCCATGTGTGCAACCAACCTCAGATCCAGAATATTTGATAAAGTTTCAAAAAGCAGAAGTTGAATTTGACGTGCACCAGAAATTATGTACATTGTATTTACAACTATTTACATAGCATTTTCACTGTACTAGGTATTAGAAACAATCTAGAGGTGATTTAAAGTATACGGGAGGATGTGTATAGGTTCTTTGCAAATATTATGCCATTTTATGTGAGGAACTTGAGCATCTGAGGATTTGAGTACCCACAGGGGTTCTGGGACCAATCCCTCAAGAATACTAAGGGACAACTGTAAATCTAGAAGGTACTGGACATGTCTTTCCAAGGCTTTGAATAAATTTTGGATGAATTGTTTTATTGCCAATTAACAGTGTAGTCACTCACCTTTTTATTCTCTGTGACATAAATTTGATTTTTTTAACCCAGTGAATTTATGGTCACATCACATTCAGCAAAAAATTATCTACTAAAAAATTCCTAAATAGTTTTCTGAGATATAGAAATATCAGGTATGATTCCTGCCTGCAAAGAATTTCTTGCCTTCTCCTAACTAAGAATATAAGATTAATACATATGGATGATATCAAATGACCTCCTTTAATATTGTATTAAATTCTAAATCTTGCAGAAGGGTTCTCGGCCTTTCAAAAAGGGAGCATTTGGAGCTGTTGATGTAGAGAGGCCCTGAGAAGGCACAGAACTCAAGCCAGGGCTCAGAGAATAGGCTGGGAATTAAGTGAACAGATGATTAAAGGCCATTCAGGGGAAAGGCCATTCCAGGAAAAGGTTACAACAGGGAAGGCCACGTGTTTTCACGGGACACCAAAGCAAGTGCCCTGATTAAAAGCTGTGTGAGGGAGCAATGAGAAATATTAGATAACCAATTGATAGAGTTTAATTATATTCTTAAAGGAAATTAGACTTGAAGGCATTTGGCATTTGGGGGCATTAGGTCAAGTGAGGAAAGCGAATAAACAGTGTCAGCTCTGAATTTCCCCCATGAAATAAAAGAATACGCTATAGGGTGACTGGACGGTCTATTTTTAGGTGGCGCTGCTCCCAGAAGTAAACATCATAATTTCTCTTCTGAATAAGGTAGTTCACCCTGTGCCAAGATATATTCCACATCCCTGAAAATTTTATGTAAACACTTTCAAAGAGAGATCCCTTCCATGAAGAAGGGAAAAACTGTCTCCTTGTGTATGTTAGTAGTGTTGAAAGTAGCCATGTCCTCTTAAAGAAAATGAAATGATTTATTTTGCTTTCTGGAGATAAACATAAGAAAAGATGATTCTGTATGTTTCAGTGTAGCTTGTCAACTGTATACATTTGATTTATTGCTAATTCATACTCTGTCCCACATGCTACCATCCCCCATTGCCAGGGATATATACCACATAATAGATTAAACACTGGGCTAAGAGATCAGGAGATTTTCTGGGCCAGATGTCTTGGATCTTAGCCCCAGCTCCAGCTAACTGCCTTGCAAGTTCACAGTAAGAAGAGGGAGCTCATTAATACTCAAAAAGTAAGAAGCTAAACTAGTGAGAACCACTGTCCTGCCACAGTTGTAATCTCAGATTCCACATCCACATGAACAAAGCAATTTAAATGTTTAATGTAACTGCTTTTCATAGATGAAGTTAGCATAAGCAAAAAAACAGTAAACATGTGTTGAACTGGCTTATCTACGTTTGAAGTACCAAATCCTGTGAAAATTTTGAAGTAAAAAAGAAATTATATTTTCTTTTTAATATCAGAAAGGGTGAAGTTTGAGTATAGCATATATTAAGATTTTAAGATCTGATTATAAGCTATTTGATTAAAAATCTTCCAGTATGTAACAGTTAAAAATTATAGTTATTTATGTCTAACATTTCAAAAGTATGACTAGAATGCAAACACTCTCATGAGTTAATCTGATCGCATCTCAGAGAGTTGAATTTTGCAATATGATTCTGTTTCATTTCAACTCATTTTAAACCTTCACAGTCAATACATGAAAGAAATTAAATTGTCCACTTCTTATACTCAACCCCATCTATGTGAAGTTTTAGGTTATGCGTGCTTTAAGTATTAGAATTCATTGAATTCTGTGAAATATTCAAGTGATCAATTTAGAAATATGTAAGCAAGTTTAAAATTGCTGCATGTAGTATTTCCTTGTATGAGTGAGATTATGGTAATAGAAATTAAATCTTATGGGAAACAAAATATTTGATTATTTGGTGAAGGAAAATAAAATATAAGTAATAAAAATCAATTTTAATAATCACAACTAAATGAAATAAGGTTTATGTAACAAATACTGTAGGAAAGAGAAATATGCTTAAATTGCACATTTCAGTAAGCAGTCTTGAATCATTGTAGGTATATAGCCTTTTTTTAAAGTATATTTTTATTGAAGTATAGTCAGTTTACAAAGTTGTGTCAATTTCAGTGTACAGCACAATGCTTCAGTCATATAGAAACATACATATATTCATTTTCATATTCTTTTTCACCATAAATTACTGCAAGATACTGAATACAGTTCCTTGTGCTATACAAGATAAACTTGTTGTTTATTTTATATATATTCCTTAGTATCTGCAAATCTTGAACTCCCAGTTATCACTTCCCACCCTCTTCCCCGCCCTGGTAACCCTAAGTTTGTTTTCTATGTCTGTGAGTCTGTTTCTGTTTTGTAAATAAGTTCATTTGCCCCCTTTTTTTAGATTCCATATATGAGTGATATCATATGGTATTTTTCTTTCTCTTTCTGGCTTACTTCACATAGAATGATGATCTCTAGGTCCATCCATGTTGCTGCAAATGGCAGTATTTTATTCTTTTTTATGGCTGAGTAGTATTCCATTGTATAAATACACTACAGCTTTATCCAGTCATCTGTTGATGGACATTTAGGTTGTTTCCGTGTCTTGGCTATTTAAATAGTGCTTCTATGAACATTGGGGTGCATGTATCTTTTCAAATTAGAGTTCCCTCTGGATATATACTCAGGAGTGGGATTGCTGGATCATATGTTAAGTCTACTTTTAGTTTTTTTGAGGAATTTCCATACTGTTTTCCATAATGGATGCACCAAACTACATTTCCATCAACAGTGTAAGAGGGTTCCATTTTCTCCACACCCTCTCCAGCATTTATTGTTCATGGACTTTTGAATGATGGCTATTCTGACTGGTGTGAGGTGATATCTCATTGTAGTTTAGATTTGCATTTCTCTGATAATTAGTGATATTGGGCATTTTTTCATGTGCCTATTGGCCATTTGTATGTCTCCATTGGAGAATTGCTTGCTTAGGTCTTCTGCCCACTTTTGGATTGTGTTGTTTGTTTTTTGGTTATTAAGTGTAGGAGCTGTTTATATATTCTGGATATTAAGCCTTTGTCAGTCATATCATTTGCAAATATTTTCTCCTATTCCATAGGTTGTCGTTTTGTTTTGCTTATGGTTTCTTTTGCTGTGCAAAAGCTTATAAATTTAATTAGGTCCCACTTGTTCATTTTTGCTTTTATTTCTATTGCCTGGGTAGACTGACCTAGGAGAACATTGCTAAGATTTATGTCAGAAGATGTTTTGCCTATGTTTTCTTCTAGGAGATTTATCATGTCTTGTCTTATATTTAAATCTTTAAGCCATTTTGAATTTATTTTTGTGTATGGAGTGAGGGAGTGTCCTAACTTCATTGATTTACATGCTGCTATCCAGTTTTCCCAACACCGCTTGCTGAAGAGGCTGTCTTTTCTCCATTGTACATTCTTGCCTCTTTCAGATTATAGACATTTTTGATGAGAGGTTGAGGTGACTTTGGGAAGAAAAACAAGTATGCAAAGAAGAGAGACTCTCTCTTGATTATCATTTGTACAAATGGCAGAAGGAATCAAATGAAAAAGCATAGATAAAAATGAATTAGGCTACTTTTCTATGTTCCTTTGTTCTAAAAATGATATACCTGACCATATGTATGAATAATTTGGTGTTTATGTATGAAAAAAGTTTTACACATAAAATCTTAACCATGAAATTGTACACCAGGAGCATGCCTCTATGCTCGCAGCTGAATAGTTTTCCAACTCTGACGTCCCTATTAAAGTCACAGGCCATCCTTTGCATTCTCTGTGTCAGCTGGACATGCCTCATGCAGACTGAACACTCCCTGTGTTCTCTTCCTTGTGTATCCTCTGGGACAAGCCAGATGCTGTTATTTCTTAAGTTTTAGATACTGATTAAAAGAAATCAATTATATTATTGTGTGATACCGAGAGAAAGGTAAGTAATAAAAAACTGTGGATAACTAGTGAGAAGAGATTTTAACAACAGATGAAAAACAGAAGATTTTAATTAAGATTATGGTTAATGTTTGTAATTCAGTAATTCTCACATAATAATTACCAGGTTTGGGTTTTTTGGTTGGTTTTTTGAGTTAGGAAATGTTGAGGAGTACAATCCAATACTACTTTGTAGAAATGCTTTCTGTGCACTTAAAAAAAATTTCACTTTCAATAATGTAGTAAGTCAGTTCTTCCTGAATATATGGGCACATTAGCACGTCACATCCAAAAAAGCAGAGTCAGAGCTACAGCACTGCTTTTTCTTTGTCAAAGAAAAATTTCCTTAAATTCAGAAACATTTTTCCTATTCCTTTTTTTTGTTCAGGTGTTGAAACAGCTAATTTAAGAACAGATTTAGTTATGAATTGTAATAACATACTACTTATAAGCATCCATTTTAATTAACACTCCCACATATCTTGGATATCATGGTAATAATGATTATAGTTCTTACGTAGCACTTTTTAATTTTCAAAGTAGTTTCATACACTGTCTGATTTGGTCTTAAAATATCCATGTCTAATAAGGTAATATGATTTTATTCTCATAAGTGAGGAAAATGAAGCTCCAGAACGTTACATGAACTTGGGTATGATTACAGTTTGTACAGTCTTAAAATAATAAAAGACATTACCCAGCAAAATACATATTATTTTGACTAGAGAAGTCTTAAGAATTTTGTGATAATTATGTACATTTTACTTAAAATGACCCACAGTCACACCTTTTTTTTTGGACATGCCTTTTTTTAATTTAGGCCTTTGAATAGATAGCAAATAGAGAAATCATTAAAAAAATTTTTAATAAAAATGTTAATAGTTTACAGAAACGCAAGTAAAAATGAAATATAGTTTTGATTAATTGGGGAACTCTTATTGAAGGGGTAAAGATAAGCATAGAAATAAATGCATTTCTGACATCTAGTTTCTTAAAACAAAGTTAAAATATAACCATTTTCACAATTAATAAACATAAGAACTAGAAAATATAGATACACATCTTCTCTGGCTTTTTCTTCTTTTTAAAAGAAGTCTTTAAAAGCTTTGTTGAGTATACTCTATATACCACGAAATTGTACAGTCACCACCACAATCCAATTTTAGAACATTTCCTCTGCTTTTAATAAGAGTCCCTGTGGAGTATTTGCAAATACTCTCCATTCCTACCCCAGCTCCAGCAACTACTGAGAGTTATGATCTCTCGCTAAACAGTAACTTTTTCTAGTGTACGTTTTCCTATGCTAAAACTTCGTTTTACACTAAATGTTTTTATTTTCTTCATGAGTAATTGTAAAGCTACTTCAGTGTGGATCTAAATATCCAGGTGTTTAATGTACAGAAACTTCATACCTTTTTTCGTTTTCAATTTTATGATGATTTCATAGCTACTTTATACTCTGGTCCAGCTTTATTACTGTACCAACTGCTGCAGAACTTAACTGTTTAAGTTGTTTTCTGAAGGTAGAGGCTGAAGCCAGTATCTGATAGGCTATGAAGCGTTGTCTGGCAACAGATGAATATTGGAAAATGATGGAGACAGAACAACCTAGTGCTTACGCTTGTCAAGAGAATCTTAATAGTTGGGTGACTGGTTCTCTTGGTTGTTAAAGCTTTATGATAGGTCTTTCGCTGATTTGGTGAATGTGGTTGAGAACTGTAACCGGAGTGGAGAAAAGCACACTCCTGCGGTTTGCAGTTTATCTTATAGAACAGGACGTGAAAGCTCTCTCAATCTGGGGCTTGCTTTCTCTCTTTCTTGAGCATCCTTCCTCCCTTCCTTCCTCTTTGCCTTCTTCACGTATAGAACTTTTCACTATAGACCTTGTCATGAATTCTGTAGGTTACCTCAATTTGAATTAAATGTGGGCTGCTTAAATCTTACAATACGGACTATGGCTGGTGTTTCTGGATTACTAAAAAAACTATTTCCTCTCAGCCAAAAAGAAAGAAATGACTTTATGCCATCCCACATAACATGGATGGCCTGATTAAACTGTGTGCTGTTTTGTTTAGAGAAAATATTTGCCATTCCTGTTCTGCTGCTGTCCAGCTATTATAATTATGACGACTCTGCCTAGAGTCCCTTATGCCTTAGGGCCTGTTTTAATGCTCTTCTGGGAAAGCTCCTGCTATTTGTCCAGTGCATAGTCTTTGAAAATTAGTAATACAGAGAATACAACAGGTACGAAGCAGATCCCCTTCAGGTGTTGGGGTTGGGAGAACAGGGCAGATAAAACCACTTCCCAATAGAATGTGCATGTACTGTAAATGCCAGGTCATGCTTCCAGAGTGAATCATCATGTTTTTTTAAGCTACCTTTGTGTTATTTGGGCAATTCCCCCTTTATCCTTTGGCCCAAGCTATTGCTGCAGGTTTGTTGGGCTATTTGCATAAAGTTAAAGATAATGAATGTGCTTTAAAAATGCGTATTTACTATGTCAAGTTGCAGATTCATATAATTTTCCAGCTGGAAAGAACCCTTAGATGTAATTTAGTTTGGCCGCCTTTTTCTGAGAGGTAGCCTGAGGCCCACTGAGGTTATATGAGTAATAATAAACCTATTAGTGAAAAATCCAGGATGAGAACCCAGGCTTCCTATGTAAGCTTTCCTCTTCTTTTCTGAAATATAGTTGACGTACAGTATTGTGTTAGTTTCAGGTGCACGACACAGTGACTTGGTATTTGCATACATTATAAAATGATCACTACAGGAAGTCTAGTAATCATCTGTCCCCATAAAATATTATTCACCATGTCCCTTATGCTGTATATTACATCCCTCTGGCTTATTTATTTTATAACTAGAGGTTTACCTCTCAAACCCCTTCACCTATTTCACCACCCCCACCGTCTTATCCTCTGACAACCACACATTTATTCTTTGTATCTATGAGTCTCATCTTGTTTGGTTTTGTTTGTTTCATTTATACGCGCACACACACAGCATCTTCTTTATCCATTTGTCTATTGATGGGCATTTAGGTTGCTTCTATATCTTGGCTATTATAAATAATGCTACTATCCTTTGCAATTAGTGTTTAGGGTTTTTTGGTGTAAATACTCAGAAGTGAAATCGCCAGATCATATGGCAGTTCTATTTTTAATTTTTTGAGGAACCTCCATTCTGTTTCCCATAGTGGCTGTAGCAAATTATGATCCCACCAACAGTGCATGAGGGTTACCTTTTCTCCACATCCTCTCCAGCGCTTGTTACTTGTTGCCTTTCTGATAGTAGCCATTCTGACAGGTATGAAGTGATATCTCATTGTGGTTTTGATTTTTATTTCCTTGATGATTGGTGAGTTGAGCATCTTTTCAAGTGTCTATTGACCATCTCTATATCTTCTTTGGAAAAATGTTTATTCAGTTCCTCTGCCCATTTTTTATGGGATTGTTTGTTCATCTGATGTTGAGTTGTGTGTGTCTTTGTGTATTTGAACACTAACTCCTTATCAGATATCATTTGCAAGTATCTTCTCCCATTAAATAGGCTGCCTTTTTGTTGCTAGTAGTTTCCTTCACAGGTTTCTAGTTTGATGTAGCCCATTTGTTCAGTTTGAGTTTTGTTCCATCCCCTGAGGAGACATATTGAAAAAACATTGCTGAGACTGATATCAAAGAGCCTAATACCTGTATTTTTTCCTAGGCATTTTAGAGCTTCAGGACTTAAACATTAAGTCTTCAATCCATTTTGAGTTTATTTTTTGTATATGATGTGAGAAAGTAGTCCAGTTTGAGCCTTTTGTATGTAGCTGTTTAGTTTTCTCAGAACTATTTATTGAAAAGGCTGTCTTTTCCCCACTGTATTTCCTTGCTTCCGCTTCATGGCTCAACTGACCATATAAGCCTGGGTTCGTTTCTGGGCTCTCTATTCTGTTCCACTGGTCTATGTGTCTGCTTTTGTGCCAGTACCTACTGTTTTGATTACTATAGCTTAGTAGTGTAGCTTGCAATTAGGAAGCATGGTACCTCCAAGTTTGTTCTTCTTTCTCAAGATTGCTTTGGCTAGTCAGTCTTTTGTGTTGCCACACAAATGTTGGAATAATTTGTTCTAGTTCTGTGAAATGTGCCCTTTTGACAGGGATTGCACTGAATCTGTAATTTGGTTGTATGGTCATTTTAACAATATTAATTATTCCAATTCATTAGCATGGAGTATCTTTGAAATTGTTTTTGTTGTCTTCAGTTTCTTTCATTAATGTCTTCTAGTTTTCACCATACAACTCTTTTACCTTCTCAGTTAGATTTATTCTTAGGTGCTTTATTCTTTTGATGCAGTTATAAATAGATTTGTTTTCTTAACTTCTCTTTTTGATAGTTCATTGATAGTGTATAAGAAGTACAACAGGTTTCTGTATATTAATTCTGTATCATGAAAGTTTACCAAATTCATTTATAAGTTCTAATAGCTTTTTGGTGGGGTCTTTAGGATTTTCTATTTATAATATCATGTCAAGAGATTAATCCAAAAAGAAGATACAATAATTGTAAATATATATACACCCAACCTGGGAGCACCCCTAGAGAGCATACAGCTCTGGTGAGCAGAGGGGAATGTGCTGCTGGGCCCCATAGGATGTCTCCTACATAAGGCCACTTCTCCAAGATCAGAATATGTAACCAATATGCTTAGTATATAGAAATAAAAACAGAGAAAGGAGGCTATGTTCTGAACAAAGGAACAAAACAAAACCTAAGAAAAAGAACTAAATGAAGTGGAGATAAGCAATCTACCCAAGGAAGGGTTAAAGTTAATCATAAAAGTGCTCCCCAAACTTGGGAGAAGAATGAACTGCATGGTGGCCAGTGTAAGCCGAGCACAGTGAACAAGGGGGATGTGAGACTGACAGGAAGCAGGGTTCAGACGATGTAGGACCTTGCAGGCCCCTGTGGCAGCCTTCTCTATACCATGAGTGAGGTGGGAAGCCACTGCAGTGTTCTGGGCAGAGAAGTGGAACGATCTGGCCTTATTTTAAAGACAAGGTTTGATCTGCCCAAGGTACCTGTGGAGAGACCATCAGTGAATGCCTTCCTCATGTAAGGTCACAAGAACTCCACACAGCAGGTGGTGGTATCCTTAGCAAGAGCACAGGCTCAGAGCAGTTCAGGAACTGACCAAGAGGAGGACTGAGAGGGACCTTACATGGCGTCAGGATTGAAGTCCAGACCTGTGACCCTAAAGGCAGAGCTCTTGCCTCCCACCCTCTGCGTAAGTTAAAATGTGTGTTATCATCTCTGAAGAGAGTAAGTTTGATATTAGGTGTGTGACCTACACTGGACTCCTGTCATTTACCTGGGTGAGACTCTACAGAGGGACTATGAGTTTTATTACTGTGACACAGCTCATGTTTCACGTCATCTTTCTTAGCAGTCCAGACTGCTTTTAGAAGTGGATTTTCGTGTTTTGTGTTCTATTATGAACTACCGCTGAATTCATCTGCATCACACTAATCTATCTTAAAAAGAGTTTCACAAGTGGATTAAGAGGGCCTTTGGCCGTTTAAGGCATTTTCAAATACCCATTTTTCCGTCTAATCTGTAGTGTAGATTTCTAAATGCTCATTTGAAGTGTCCTCGTGTTTTCCTCTCAGGAACCTGCCACATTAATGCCCTCTCAGTTGCTTCAATCTGTACATGCGTGCACGAACCAGACACTTCCGAGTGTCACAGTCCCTGCCTCGGTAAACAATTCACAGCTACAGAGCGGGGCAGAAGCAGAAACAGCTTGTCCTGTTACTTCTCCAAGGCTTTCATTAGTTTAGAATAACATGGGCTATTTGGTATTATCTTGAGAATTCTGTTGCTTGAGAGCACTGGGTGGTACCTCTTTTACATTGCTATTAAGTGATTAGCTCTATTCGCTCTTCTTTCAAGTCACCTTGTTGAAATTTTTTTTGTAAAACAGTGAACACAGACCAGCAGCCTGTCTGAGGAATGGCATTTGGTGGATGCCACCGAGAGCCTTGGGGGCTGCAGCAGAGGCATGGGAGCATGGAGGGTGGCACGGCTCAGCTCAGGTCTCCCCATTAGTGTAGCTAAGGAGTAAGAAGAGTTAGAGTCAGATAGGATTAAAGTCATCAGGCCTATTGGAGAAAAAAAAGAAAAGTGGTTTTCTAAATCTCTTGAAAAAAAATTTTGTTACAGTTTTCTTTTTAACTGGAGGGAAGGAAAAGTCGGTGCAGTAAAAAGAAATAACAGTACGTAAATTTTCAGTCTCAGCAGAGACAAAGGACTGTCACTGAATTGAATCACTCTAGAAATGTTTGTGAAAGACTAAAGAGGAAAAGCATAAAGGACCACAGGCTCCTACTTTTGCCACACTCACTTTAAGTAGAACTGGAGAAGAAATTACTTTTTTATTTGTTTTTTTGATTGAAGGAGAAAAAACTGTCAGGTACACTCAAACACATCATATGAAATGAAATGAAATAATCCAGTGAGAATCAAATACACCTTCCCTCTTCTAATCCCAGTGGGCACAAAACTACCGGGGGGTCTAGTTAATGACATCTGTTCCAGTGGAATGAGGTTGGGCAAGAGTTGTGAGCCCCTGGGCTTCAAACCGAGCCCCCAGCCAGGCTTTTGTGACTCAGGTGGTGTGTGGGGTGTCATTTCAGTGCTCCCTGCACCTGCTAGTTTGGGGATAGGAATGCAATCTCAATATTGAGTTGTATTAACTCTACAGGGGTGTTTTCTCACTTCCTCTCTTCTTTCTTTCTTCAAGGTCCAGTTAAAGAGCGAAGAATCCAAAACCTTTGCCATGAAGATTCTCAAGAAACGCCACATTGTGGATACCAGACAGCAGGAGCACATCCGCTCGGAGAAGCAGATCATGCAGGGGGCTCATTCCGATTTCATAGTGAGGTAAGGACCCTGCCGCCCCAGGGCTGACGCCCCCACCTCCAAGTGGAAGATCCACCACTCAGTCTCTGCCATTTGTGTTCACTGTCACACAATGAAACAGATTTTTTTAAAATCAGATTTAAAGAAAGTTTTGACTGAAAAAAAAAAACCGCTAAACTTTTTTTGCTTGTTTTTTTTTTTTTTAAATGAGAATCAGATTCTGTTAAAAGAACATGTTTTTCCCAAAGGAGCTGTCAGAGTTCCCAACAGTCCATTTTTATCCTGTTATTCCAGAGCTCTACATGGACCTCTGGTGGTTGAAAGACAGAATATCAAAAATCAAGCTACTTTATTTACCTTGAATTACTTTAATATTGTTTGAAGATTTTAAAAAATGAGATGACTAGTCCATTTTGAGAGCACTACTAAGACAATAATGGGGATTTTTTTATATATGCAGAAACTTTTCTAGTTAATTTGCCAGTGGCACTTGCTGAAAATATAACATCAATTTAAGTGAACAGTGCACAAATTTTATACACATCTATATTTTGAAGTGTAATCTACTTTATATCCACATACACGGCATGTTTATGATCACTGAATATTGCTCAAGAGTCCATGCCTGAAACATCAGCCAAATTGGAATTAGAGGAATCCTAAGAAGTCTGCCTGGTCCATAATCATTTGGATTAATCCATTTCAAAGGAGAGATCCCCCATCCCCACCTAAGGTGTGTAAGTGAACCATCACCTTCTTTTAACTGTTTGTGAACTTCCGTCTTTCTCATTCTTTTGACAAAGAGTCAAGCTTGGCAAATCAAGAGTAACTCTCATCTGGGCACTCAAAACATTTACATGCTTTTAAAAGACAATGTTGTTTATAACTGTTTTCTCATTTGCGATTCACAGACTGTACAGAACATTTAAGGACAGCAAGTATCTGTATATGTTGATGGAAGCCTGCCTAGGTGGGGAGCTCTGGACCATTCTCAGGGATCGGTAGGAGTTTTAAGAAATTTCTATCATGTCTTTAAAACATAGTTGACTGTGATGGTTTGTAATAAGAGTCAATTATTATAAAGTATAAAATCATATTTACATTTTACTTATGCTCATATTTCAAAATGTAAATATGGGTCACAACTTACTATGCACATATGATTTATGATTTACTGTAAATATGAAACTCACTGTTTCAGATTTGTAACTGATAACAGGATTAGTCCACCATAAAAATAGTACCTCTCAGCATACAGAGGCTTTAGTTTCACTTGATTATCAGAATCAGACAACTATATACCTAGAAGTCAATCCACTACTGTAACATGCAGAGAGTTAAAGTATTTTATAGTTGCAATATGGAGTAGCCATCAGCTTAATTGTTCCACTCCTTCTCCAGATGGGCAGTCTGTCTGTCCTGACACTGAGAGTTTTTTCTCAAGTAACTTTTCCCTCTACCTTTATATTGCTCTTTGGTTTCAAAAGTAACAGAAGTTGCTAGCTATCCTTTTCAGCCCTTACCTAGTTTGAGGAAGAAAATAAATTCACTTAAAAGCAGTATTTCGTGTAAACAATCTAATTTAGATTTACTTCTTGCAAGTAAAGTTGGTCTAGTTAGTGCTTATTTGTTTCTTTCAATTATGCATAATTAATTTCTATCTCCTATTTATATAACCAGTAGAACTATCTTTTTAAAAAACTGTTATTCTATAAAATGTCCTGGGAGATTATTATCAACCCTAAATGTTTACTTTAAAAAAAAAACTGCAGTTTTCTGTGAATGATCTAATAACATTCAAAAGTCATCCTTGTTCCTTTGAACATTGACCTTTAGACATCTCTTTTTTTTCTTACTTATAGTCTCAACCCACAGATTCTCCTTCATTGGGTAACATCTTTCAAACTCAGTGTAGACAGTCCTGTTTCTTCTAGAAAGCCATTATTTTTTTGACAATTTGTTACTTTGTAGATACCCCAGAATAGAACAAGTTGTTCTTTATTAACTATTGTTTTAAAGTTTCATTCCTAATTGTCTTGGTATGGTATTTCATATCTTCCTTCACATTGCCCTTTCAGATCTCTTATTCCCATTCCTTACCTGTATACATCAAATGGATTTCTTTTTATCTTATTGTGTTCTTTTTAATTTCTTAAATTCAAGGTAAATAAGCATATAAGGAAATGTATCATTTTGGCATTAGGGAACATTAGTACTGATGAGTATTAGATCATAGGGTATTATGACATTACTGTTAGTTAATTTTTGGGTACAGATAATATGCCAGGCATTGCAATAGAGGTTGGCGATAAAAACGATAAAGAGATACTGTCCCACTCTTCCTAACTTACAGGCTACTGCACAAAGTTAATATTCTGATTTGTGAGTTAATGTCTGGTTTATCCTAATGTGCTTCTACTATATTATTTTTGACCTGACCTTTTAATCCACTGATTTATTTGAAATCTCTTTCCTACTTTGTTCTAATTAGAATAGGAGATTTGCAGGTGGAAGTAAACACGAAAGCAATAATGAACCACTTAAGGAAAGGAACAGCTATTTTAAACTTCAATTAACTTCTTCAAATAGCCAACAATAGTAAAAATTAGTAATAATAATAGTCATGATGAAAGTTAAGTCCACTCAAACATACATAGCATCAATGTTCACTTTTAGTTTTTGAAAGGAAACAGTATTTAATATCTCTTTAACTTGATTTTGCATTTTTGGTACAGAAATGCTAGCCAAGACTTCCAAGTGAGATGCACTTTGATTTGTCAGGGTAGCAAAGGGACGCTACTAGGAAGCAGCTTATCTTGGGGAGGAGGGGAGGGAGGGAGAATATCAATAATGGGCCTTTCTCCACCTCCACTAGACTGCTTTTTTGATCCTTTCCTTTTTTTCTCCCTCTTACCAGACTTGGGGTTGGGGTACACAGTTGCTGAGTTCCCCCAGTGTACTTAATACTCCATGAGGAGGCATGATCTGGAGAAATAGCAGCTACCTGACCCTCCCTTAAGATTCAGAGAGATTCACCTCAACATTAAAAGTGTTGGAAGTTTCATATGAAATCACCTCATAATCACTATCCTCTGGCCAATTTCCCCTCATATATATATATATAGCCATATTGCTTTCATTCTAAGAAACTTTTATTTTTTTCCTACTCAAGAAATTGCTGGAGGAAAGCATAGTTATGACATCCAGGCTCCAGTTAATATTGTCAGTAACTAGCTTTCTCATTGTTTAAACTGTTGTTGAAAAATCCTAATTGTTAGGGAAAAAATTACTAAGAGAAAAGGGAAAGTGATTATCCATAGTCAAAACAAACCATACTGTGCAATTTGTTTCATTTTCCTCTCACGTCCCAGGAAAGAAGTAGTAAGGGAGAAGCTATTTTGAAAGCATAAAGGAAATGTGTTGTTTGTATGGCTGATTTGAAAAAAGGCTTGTGTGACCTCTGAGACTCAGGCATTAAGTACAGGAAGTCTCTGAGAGCAATGGCATCCTCCTTCCTTTACCCAGCAGCTGAGCTGGCCCTTTCCTGACTCTCACTCTCTTTCTTCTCATCAGCATAGAGAAAGAACAGAGAGCAGTTTTGAATTTGTTCTCAAGAAGAATTAAAATGATATCTTATATACAAATAGGTTTTGAGAACTATTATTTTCTTACCTTTGCAGCAATTAATATTTCAGTGCTATAGTTCATATTTCAATTATTTCCCTGGTTTATTCCTTATTAGCTATCATGTTTTATCTTTTAGTTTGTGACTTTTTGTTTTCCACAAATTCTGTTCCATTATTTGGAATACATTGGTACAAACTATACTTTATTCACCTCTTCTCCATAACACTTAAGGAATTGGCAATCCCTGCAACTTTCTTAAAAATGTGGTTAATATGATAAATATATATACTATAACATTAGCATTTATATATTATATAATATATAATACATATTCTGATATTAATGAAATTTTACATTTCAGTGGTTTACTAAATTTGAGTTTTTTAGTGTATGCTAATTTTTCCTATAGACTTTGTTAAACAGTTATTTAAGAAACCGTAATTTTTACATCACACACATCTCACTTCTGGTCTTGTGTCTTCCTGGATGTGTTTTGTAACTCAGTAAGTGACTTTCTATGTACGTTTTCCTTTATTCTAGCTATTTTATGAAAGATGATTACTTAAATTCCATCTTAGATGACCCAGTAGATGGTATTTGTGTCACTTCTTAATGTGATTGAAAGCATTTTAAGGAAGAGTCTATTTTCATAATACTTTAGTCTTCCTAACAATTGGCAATAAACCTGCATGGGCTGCAACATGCTTCAGGTTAATATACTGAATAATCGTTAGTCACTGAAAAAAAGGAACTTACCTTTCAGTGAGAGATGCTTTGTCTCTGTTACATCCTGCCATTTCAGGACTTGGTTTTATGATAAGTTAATTAAACACCGTGATTAAATTTTAAATTGAGTATATAAATATGTATACAGAACCATCAAGTTCCCTCAGTCAAAATGTTGTTATCTACTGCCATCTAGCTAGAATAAAACACCTACTCATTCCCAAAGAGGATACAGGGCCTATCTTTTACTTGTTTTAATTAAAATGGTACAACTGTCAAGGCATAATTTGTTATTTCAAAGAGCTATATTTAGGGCAGTGATTTATTTCTTTAAGCAACTTTCTCACTGTTGATAAAACAAGCTTTCGTTTTTGTTTTAAGTCAAATTTACACTGTCATTTCCAATTCTAATAGTAATTTTTCATTGTGAATCACCCTAATGCTATGTTTTATGACTGTCTTCCAAAAGCATATTTTAAAATCCACAAATTACCTACATCAAAGGTTTAGTGATGGAACTGTATTGTTGGTAAACATTTTGTGTGCCTATATTGTGTTGATTGTCTCAAATCCATTTGCATGTTATGTGACAATTTTTTAATTTAACTTTTAAAATCAGTTACAAATATATTGATATATGAGAGATACTCAATGTAGATCTGTTGAAGGAATGGAAACCAGCTTTCTTGAGCCATCTAAATTCCAAAATGGCTTAGAAATAAGCCTTGAAACAAACAGAGCTGTCAAGAACTGAAGACCCAATGTAAAGTGATGTAAGTTTGTGGTCAATTCACTTCACAGTGAAAAAAAGTAGGGTTTTGATTGGCAAGCAATACAAGGACAATGTTTTGCCTGTACATGGAAAGAACAGAGATTAGCAGAAAACTGTTCAGAGCTGACTGACAGCAATTAGCCTTTGCAGTGAGAAGCAGCAAATACTTCCCTAACAGTGATAATTAGAGTTACAAATTCCTAACTCCCATCCCCAAAAGACTGTTCTACATCAGTTTTCCTAGATTAAGACATAGGTGCTAAAGAAGAGTTTTTTGGTGCTCAATAATAATGGCTGCCATTTATTGAGCACCAATTGTGTACCAGGCACTTGTTCTAAATACACACCTCAATTCTTTGTATACTCACAACAACCCAAAAAGATAGTTTCTGTTTTTAGCCTCATTCTGCACATAACACTGAGACCCAGAGAGATATAGTTAGTTGCTCAAGATTAAACAGTATTAGAGCCCAGATTTTTCCTAACCTATTACCTCTTCTGATGAATTTGAGTTTATATGAGAATTTTTTTCATCTCCCTGCTAAAGAGCAGCTTAGTCAGAATATGAACATGACTACCATTCAGCAGAGATTTCCTGAGAAACTGATCCCTCATTAAGTGTGTACTCTCCTTATAAGAACAATGCATTTGGTCCCATTTTATTAACAACTGAACATTAAGGGAAACAGATCTGTGGCCCAGCATTTCAACTACAGAAATAACCTCCTCTTTTAACAGTAAGCAAGAATTTGTAGGCTTTCGCAAATGCTCTCCCATATCTCAGTTGGACAGTCCTGATGCAAGGAAGCCATCAATTTTCTTAGTAAAACGAGGCAAGTATTGTGAAATAAGACAAAGCTCTATTCCATGTCCTGTTTTGTTTGGATTGTCCTTTGCTTTATTTTGCTTTGCCAACCTCTTCACTAAGAAGGGATTGAAATTATACCTGGCACTCAGTATAGTTAAAGTTGTACGTTAATTATCTACAGACTGGTGCTTAGTATTTCAGGCAAATAATCTCTCCAATTCAAAGAAATAGCACTGCTCTTGAAAGACAAACATACTTAATTAAGGGCAAAGATGAAAGGACCTTTAAGGTACAACTTTCATCCCTTTCCCAATGCACAGGATTACATAGTGACAGCTCTGCAATGATAGCGCCAAGTTACAAAACAGTTGACAGTATAAACTATATCATTCATTTCCTAAAATAGATGCAGCTCTTCTTATCCTTAGGAATTCACAACTGTTCCATCCAGATACTGCTAAAGAGAGATCCTAGAATCTTAGTAATCACAATTAAGAATTTAGTATCTAGAGGAATAGATACCATCATGCATCAAATTGTATTTCAAAAGAAAGATATTCCCTTTGGGAAGAAATAATTATTTCAGTGACAACTCAGGTGACATTAGTAGTTACAATGAAGACTACCTTTCTGAAAGACATTATGTATTTCTAAATCATGACCTGAAGGAAAGCTGCTTTTGCTGTGGGTTCACTGATTAATTTTGCAAAATAGCAACCACATTCTACTTCTCAATATTGAAAAAGAATCAAAATGCAAACTGGCATTGGTGACTCTCATGAAATCAAGTTTAGGACCTCCCCTTTGTTGTATGTCACCTAAAGCTACCTGAGTGTTTCTCTTTCTCGTTACATTTTAGCCACCTCAAGAACTGATGTTCTTGGATTATCATGAATATCACTAATGTTATTGAATTATCATAAAATTATTAAATAACATTTTTAAAAATTATTATTAAAACTATTAAATAATTTAAATTGATTTGTTACCTGGAAAAGAAGAGGAAAAAACATAGTTTATCTTTTTAAGGGATTCCATGGGAAAAAAAACAGGTAAAGTATAGAGGTTCTACCCTAGAACCTACCTTAGATGCTGAGGGTTTTTTTCCTTTGTGATTTCATTAAATAAACACACTCACCCACATAGAGAGAGAGAGACAGAGGTACAAATCATAATCCAGTTTAGTAATAAATATTTCCTTCCAGTCACCTCTTTCCTTCTAATTATCTTTTAGCTCCATCTTTTCCGGCTAACAAGAAGGCAGTAGTGTAGAAAATATTGTTTGTTTTGCTGACAGATGTTTCAAACAGAAGAATACTTAGATTGCAGTATGATTGTAGCAGTAGCATTTAACTCATTTCCAAAGTGGTTCTTTGGAAACTAACTTTTATTCCCATTCTAATGAACTATGTATTACTTATTCTTAGATCGATTTTGAATCCTTTAAAAAGCACCCCTTGGTAGACAAGGTCTAAAATAGGGTTTGCTTCTGTTCTGCCCATCTATGTGCCTTTTTAGATTGTAGTGGGCTGTTGGGAGAATCCACCAAGTACATGATACGTGGTAGGTGGTTGAACTCTTCTTCACTGTATTCAGGAAGTAAGGGCAAAGAATTCCTTGACTTAACCCTCTAAATGCTTTTGAAAATCCAATGCAATTTTGGCCAGTAGGACACTGGTCTCTGGGGTCACATTTTGGCATAGAAATATAAGGAAATGAGAAATAAAACCTTACCAGAGAAACTAATTTCTTTCATACCTTTTGTTCCATTTTCTGTATCTCAAGAGGTTCATTTGAAGATTCAACAACCAGATTTTATACAGCATGTGTGGTAGAAGCTTTTGCCTATCTGCATTCCAAAGGAATCATTTACCGGGACCTCAAGCCAGAAAATCTCATCCTAGATCACCGAGGTTATGCCAAACTGGTCAGTGTGTTTCACACATGGTTCTTCCCTGCATTTTATTTTATTTTAATTATTTTTTTAAAATACTGGTTTATGAAGCTGTGTTCATTGGCTAACAAAATCTGTTTTCCTTTTAAAATAGTGTAACTTTTTTTAAAAAAAAAGAGGCTTTAATGTTGCTATTTTCAACTAGCTGTTCTTTCAAGTTATGAGAAATTCAACTGGCTAAGTTAGAATTAATAATATTCTGGCAAAACCTGCTTAAATAGGCTCACGCTTGCTGGCATGTTTGTAGACCCAAAAGAGCTTCATGGAAGTCCTTTTTCTAGCTGGCTTTCTGCCATCCAAAGGGAGTAGGTATTTATATTATGGAAAACCATGAATCATTTTAGTATTTTAGATTTAACAATACTACTACTGAGGAAAAAAAAGGGCTTTGCAGGCAGCGTTATCCAGGCCATGCTAATAATAATAAAATTGATCATGAGCTCTAAAGATTTACTGTAGAAGGGAAGTTCTCTTATTTTAAAATGTATAACTTTTGTAGACACTGGCTGTTTCCGTGCTTGATCTTATTACTTAAATTTTTGGAATTTTTACTCAACCTACAGCTTTCAAAGAAATCAAATCAATGTCACTTAATTATTTGTATTCTCAACCAATTGTGAGACTCCTCATTCAAAAGGTTTCTAGAAAAATGAAGACTCCATTTCCATTTTATCTCTGTCTTTACCAAGGGAGGTATTGGTCTTATACCTTTGTTACTTGGCTCCTTCAAAAGTAAAAATGGCTTCTCAAATTAATACTAAATGAATTGTCAGCTTCATTAAATGCAGCAGATACCATGTATATCTGGAAAATATGTCTGAGGAAAGAAGAAATTATTTGTTTATGCCCCAAGAAAGTATTTCCACAAAGAAAGTTTTATCTTATTTTTGATGTGAATTTTACTCTGTGTTAAGGTTTCAATTTTTCCTATTGTAACTGAGCTTGATCAAGGAGGCTTTGTTTGAATTGTAGTTGACTCCATTTAGAAGACATGACTGTAATAGATTGTATCTGTTTTTCTTTTATTCCTACTATCATCAGCATACTTCAGCAAAGTAACTTTTTGCTTTTAAACTTAATCATAATCTTGTTTTTCTCTCTTTGTAAGGTTGATTTTGGCTTTGCAAAGAAAATAGGATTTGGAAAGAAAACATGGACTTTTTGTGGGACTCCAGAGTATGTAGCCCCAGAGATCATCCTGAACAAAGGCCATGACATTTCAGCCGACTACTGGTCACTGGGAATCCTAATGTATGAACTTCTGACTGGCAGGTATGGACATTGATAGAGAACCACCAGTAAAAATAGACCCACAAGCAGCTCCACACTCCTGTCTGTGTCACTCTGATTAGACCATCTTAAAGTACTTTCACCCTACCTTGTTACCACACTTCAGAAATGCAGATAACCAGGAATTAATAAAGCAGAATGGTCAGATGAGGGCAACAAACTCAACATCAACTTTTGATCATATTATTGCTAATTATTTATGCATATGTGAATGTGGAATGACCATCTTTCTGTGAGATCTTTGAGACTAGTCTTTCAGCCAGCAAGGAAGATGATAGTCATATAAAAATAGAGAGTCAACTATTTATAGAAATAAGAGAACCTGTTAACAATTGTTACATCGAAGTGAAATGTAAATGCTCTGCAGATCTGTTGTGTAATAATGTTGTAGTCATCAGCAACTAAAAAAGGTATTAGGGGTATAAACTCCTCAAGGAGAAGAAAAACAAATGCACTACCAAGCCATGTGCCCGGGACTATGAGTAATAGGGTTATTGGGAACTAGAGAGTTCAGAAAAAGGTTGAGTTTGTCCAGGGAGGCTTTTGAAGAACGTAGGACTAGCTGGGCTTTACAAGAAGAATTCAGAGAGCAAAGTAAAGGGCATTCCAGACAGAGAAGCATGATTTAAATAGAAGGGGAGCAGTGGGCAATGACACGAAGAAGGTTCATGTTTAAAAATGATGAGAGATCAGTAAGAATCATCTTTCAAAGATCATGATTGCTGTACTTGAGGGTTTGGATTCCATCCAGAGAGGTAATCATGGAAGATTTTCTGATAAAGGAGTGACTGATATGTGTTGTGGTATTTAAGGAAAATACAAACTGGCAGCAATGTGTAGAGCAAATTGGAAGAGACATGGGGAATCCTCTTTGAAGATCATTCCAATAATTCAGATCTAGGAAGCTGAGAGCCTCAGAGGGCCATGGCGAAGAGAGGAAGAAGCATGAGACGGGATGTGAAAGAATTACTTACGAGAACTTAGTAGCTACCGTGAAAATGAGAAGATGGGACTTTTTGCCTCCTGGTTGTTTGTGAGGATTCAGTGATTCTATGAAGCACTTAGAAGAGTGTCTAGAATTTAGGAAGCACTCCAATAACAACAGCTACTACCATTTCTAGGAAGAGCTATGCAGTTGTGGACTTTCTTATTACTCTTAACTTTTATGTTGACTTCAACATACACATATGCATAAACAGATCAATAGATAATATTTCTTGTGTTCTTTGAATTCCTATAAAAAAAAACTCAGTATGCACTATTAACCAAAGAATTAAAATACCATTAATAACTAGACTAAAATGTTAACCATGCCAATTTCTATTTCTCCTCATGCATTTTTTTACAATCGTTATTTCTTAATATAGAAAAAAAAACAGACCCTTATTCTTAAAAATTGGCATGTATTGAAGAGAAAGTCTTAATAACAGAAGAATCCTTATTCCTTCAAGATAGAAATTTCACAGGCTGAAATATCTGACTGCAATACAAGCAGACCTCATATTATTGTGCTTTGCAGATAGTGGTGGGGTTTTTTGTTTTTTTTTTAAACAAATTGAAGGTTTGTGGTAACCTTGCATTGAGCGAGTCTGTTGGTGCAATTATCCCAACAACATTTGCTCTGTCACATTTTGGTAATTCTCACAGTATTTCAAACTTTTTCATTATTATTATATCTGTTATCAGTGATACTCAGTGTTATTATTACAAAATCCTAACCATCATCTGAGCCTTCAGTGAGTTGTATCAATATTTTTTAATTAAGCTATGTACTTTTTTTAGACATCACACTATTGTACACTTAATAGACTATGAAAAAATTTGTGTGACTTGCCTTATTGCAGTTCACGGAGGCTGGAACCAAGCCCACAGTATCTCTGAGGCATGCCTGTATAGTGAAAGGAGAAATTAATACAAAGATTTAACAGAAAAAGTAAACATTTGCAAATTAAAAAAAAATCACTTTTCTAAATAACCACAAGGTCATAGAAGTTATGGAATAGTAGAACATTAAACATTAATAAAGTAAATCATAATTTACATGGTATGGCCAAAACTGAAGTTATTAACAAATACTTATAAAAACATTAAATGAGTTTAGGGTGATCCAGTTCAAAATGGAGCCATAATAGGATCCTGAACTCTCCTCCTGTAAACACAATGAAACTGCAGCTACTTATAAAACAACTTCCTTTGAAAACAAAAAACTGGTTGAGCAACTCCCGTGCATCAGGCGAGTGACAGAAAGTTCGCACTGAAGTGGGTCAGAGAGGCTGGGATACACTATCGCCATAAACCCTGCCCTTGTGGTAACCCACAATCAGGAAGAACTCAAAACCCAGAGCTTATCCCTAAGGAGCAAGGAATTTGAACCCCACATGAGGCACCCCCAACTTTTCAGACCTGCACCTGAGAGATGAGCCCTCAAAATATCTAGTTTTGAAAATCCACAAGGTTTGCATCCAGAAGATCCACAGGACTACAGTGATGTGGAAAATGGCCCTAAAAGTGCTCATGTACTTGGACTCTGTGTAGGAGGGGTTCATTAGCTTATCTCGGAGCACTGGCCGGAGGGGCCAGCACCTGCTGGGGATCTGCTGTGATGCTCTCCAGGGATAGACATGGGCAGGTACCTCTTTGGGCTTGCTCTCTCTGCGTTTCTCCAGCTAGCAGATGTCTTTTTTCCCCCACCTTTTTTCTTTTTTTTTTTTTTCCCTACTGGGCACCATCTGTACAGTCTTCCTCTGCCTTGCCCCCAGACTGCCAGTACCTCCTGGAGAGAAACATTTCTATCATCTGGTGCCCTGCTTTTGTGGCTGCTGCCAGGGGACATGTCTATACTGCCTGGCTCTGAGGGCCAATGGGGCTTATGCTCACAGATCCCTCAGGACTGAGGAGCTCAATTATCATCATAGCTGCAGCCTGAGGAATAGATTTTAATTAAATACACATCTAAGGGGCTTAAAGACAGGGCAGTTGAACTCACCCAATTAGAGCAGCAAAAAGGGAAAAGAATGAAGAAAGAAAGGTGAAGATAGCTAAAGGATGAATATATATAGTAGAGGTACTGGTTTAATCACTTACAATATGAAGGTTAAAAGACAGAAGTACTGGAAATAAGTATAACTACATTAGCTAAGGATAAACACAGGGTAAAAAGATGTTAAATGTGATGTCAAAAAGGAAACATGTAGGGGAAAAACATGTAGAGCTTAATACATTCAAACTTAAGTGGGGATACAATGTACAGGATGGGGACTATAGTTAATAACATTGTATTGCATATTTTAAAATTGCTAAGAGTAGATCTTAAAAATACTCACAGGGAAAAAAGTATTATAACCATTTACAGTGACAGATGTTAGCTAGACTTACTGTGCTGATCATTATGCAATATATACAAATATTGAATCATGCTGTATACTTGAAATTAATGCTACATTCATCAATTATATAAATAACATAAATAAGCTTAGTACCCACTGCAAGAAATAAGAAAGACTTTAGAGAACATGGTAGCACTTTGCTATGAGCCATATGACCTCCTGAAAGCCAAAACTTGAAGGGAAATAAATGATCTGGTGAGAGGTTTCCTAAAGCAATAAATCCTAGCGAAGGACGCTAAATTTCCCACTTGCTCCCCTCCTTCTAGCCTTCTTTATTCTGTTCTTCAGGGTGGCTAGTCCCACTGAAGGATGAGTAATAATCAGAAAGGGCCCACAGGACCCATTCCCCACCCCTCTCACAACCTCAGCCCTCTTCTGCACACATGCTGGTTTTGTTCATGCATCCATGAGCCCCCACATAACTTAGGAAAAGATGAACTCATCTCCAGCTTCAGTTCATGTATTCCAGTCACAGGGCGTTCCCCTGGTGATTGGCTTGGATTAGATTGGACACACAATCTAAACTGGCCTGAGCCAACTTGAAGAATTTCAATATAAATCTGTGGAGGAAAATTGTCAGTACCTTTAGTAGGTCCTCAAATAATTACTGAATGTATATAAATCCCTGTTTCCACTGGGAACCATCTCACAGCCACTCAGGGAAACATCCTTAGGATGAAGCCAACGCTGTGTTGAAGTTCAAGTGTTAGATTACATTATGTTGGTTGATGATGGTTATGTGATCAGTTACATTAGGTTGAGCAGAATAGGCCTTTTTGAGGAAGCAACATAACACTTAAGTTAAGACTTGCTAAGTGAGGCATTAGGCAGAGTGCCGTTGAGAGTGCTTGGTACTTCAGAGGAGCAGAGAGAAGACTGGTGTGCCCAGGTCCCAGTGAGGAAATGAGATGGAGTTGTACCACTGATGTTGGACTTCATCCCAAGTGTAATCAGTGAGTTGATGAGAATGAGAAAGGGCCAAAAGTGGAAGAGGCTTCCTGAATGAGTAAGGATAACAGGAGAGGGTTGGACGCCTGCACTAAAGAGAAGTGAGGGGAACAAGGGACAGACTTAACCCACTACTGGTTTTGCTAAGAGATTTGCTTGGAAAAGTTCCCCCACCATTTTACTATTAATCAATCAAGTGTCATTTAATTATCACTATTAATATATGTCCCTAAATCAGAATTAATGTCATTTGTGGAGTTATAACAGTGTATGTTTTCTGATTTCAAAAATAAAAGCACTGTCTCTTTTCATGTCTCTCACTCTTGCAGCCCACCTTTCTCAGGCCCAGATCCTATGAAAACCTATAACATCATATTGAGGGGGATTGACATGATAGAATTTCCAAAGAAGATTGCCAAAAATGCTGCTAATTTAATTAAAAAACTATGCAGGTAAGCATTTCAACTACATTAGGTTTGGAAGGAGAAAACAATTCAATTCCTAAATAACTGTTATGTTATTTTTAGGGATAATCCGTCAGAAAGATTAGGGAATTTGAAAAATGGAGTGAAAGACATTCAAAAGCACAAGTAAGTGTCCTTTCCTTATACCTTTAGGTTTGAGAGTTCAGAAAGCATTCTCAGACAAGCACAATTTTCCCAGGCTGATGTTTTTAAGTTAGTGGTTGTCTAACTGATGCAATTAGTCTGTGGGAACATCCAAGGAGACATGTGGAATAGTTAGCCTTGTTATTTAAGACCTTTCTAGTTGTCTCTGGGACTTTATTTAGATCCATCTGACCCTGTGACATTCTAAACAACAGATCCACCAAATTCAATGTCTCCCAATTCATATTAACTGGTATTTTTCCTCTCTAGCATGAAGAGGAAATATATATTCCTAATTCTAAGATTCTATTCTCTACTAGAATATTAAAAATGAAAGCCTTCCACCATATCATGCTTCATTTCCTAGACTAAAACTAAGAGACTATACTTTTTCCCCCCATCATATCCTCTAATTAGAAAATGGTTGGAAAAAATACATCTCTCTTTTTTTTTTTTTAACAGTAGCAGAATTTACCCATATTGACTGGATGTTCTAAAGCTAAACTAAGACCTAATTGGTATTACCTTGTTAGTCTGTTTCTGTAACACTCCCAGGAAATTCACATCCCCAGCAGAGGAATGTATTTACCAAAATACCTATAAATACCTAAAAGGCCTGCCAGGAATTTGGTGTAAGCACTTGAGAATGGTGAAAACTTTTAAAAACAAATTTTAAAAATCCCTTTGTGATGTTTGGTCATTTTCACAGAAAGGCCATACACAAATTACCTTCATTCTAGCAAAAAAGGAAAATAGGATATGTAGAGACCAAGACAACGATATGAGGGGCTGCCCACTGAATCAGTGGCAAAGATGGAAGGATAATTTTCTGTCCTGACACCTCATGTCCTGATTCTGCCTTCTTAAAACATCCTGTAGGGCACCGGGCCACACATATTATGGCATTTATTAAGTTACAATGATTCTGTAGGGACAAGGTCACACAGACATTATGATTAACATTACTAGAATAAAAAGGAGTTGCTTTCTAATTGGCGTTTAAAAATTTGACTACTAGATTTTTTAAAATACACATTCCACATAAGTAATTTTTAAAACCTCCCATTAAATAGAAAACATTTTTTCTCATTGAAAATGTTTGCCTGTTTCCCATCCGTCATGGGCATCATATGTTGTGATGAGAAAGCTTCAGCTGAGGTACAATGCCTTTAACAATCTACTTTTTTTCCTTCCTTAGATGGTTTGAGGGCTTTAACTGGGAAGGCTTAAGAAAAGGCACCTTGACACCTCCTATAATACCAAGTGTAAGTAGACTTTCCAACTTGTAATTGTGTGACACACATGAAGGTGTTTGTCAGAGATCTGCTATTTCAAAAGATTTTATCCTATGTTCAAATTAAAGAAACTATAGGATGTACCAGATTAAAATAATGACATCTAAAATCCAAGCTTAAAAACAGTGTTAACTATGTACAACTATTGACAGAAAACTATAATGAATCTTTTTCCCCATAATATAAAAACTTCATATGTCTCAGCCCAACAATAAGAATATATTAACAACTCTATTTACTTAGTCATGAATTATTACCAAAAATATGTACACTATTTTAAATTTCTGCACATATAAGTTAGTGGGTACATGAGTGTGGTTGGGTGAGTTAGGATAATCTGCTCTTGTTACCTTCCATTTATGATTCCAGTTTACTCTCTGCCATGCTCTGTCATGCTGTGTCCCTAAGAGTCCAACCCAAATAGACACATCAAATCATTCCCTGCCCTCTAGCTTCTCTTTGGCTGCTGTATTGTTGACCAAACCCTATCTCAATAACCATCAATTCCTGGCCAATATTGTTTCCCTGATGCTCCCACATAGCTCCTCCTCCCTTACCCCCATAATACGTTGAAGCACTCCTAAGCTCAACAGTGTTCTTCAAAAGATTCTCTTAACTCTCTTTTCTTAACACATCAGGTGTTTTCTTAAACTGCTAGTCCACTGACTGGACTAAATGTTTACACTATATTAAATAGATTTCAATTGACTGCATTTATCTAATAAAATGTGCCTTAATTAAGGAGGAGAGGGCTTTGCAGTCCTATAAGTCTTTCATTTATATATTTCCATTTTCTGGGACAAACTTCTTATACAGAAACATTTTCCCCACTTCTTAGATTTATTTCTGCTAATATTTATGCTTATTCACAAAGTAAATTACAGATGCTAATTGTATTCATGAAGCTTTGTTTTTAGAACAAGAGCAAAGTAAGAAAGTTGAAGAGATGAATATTAAGCCTAAATTATCTTATTTACCAGGGGTCTCGTTTTATGCAAGAGTAATATAAAATGGGATATGTATGTGATATATTCTATAATATTTAAAACTTCCTATTCTATTATTATAAGGGAAACTAAAGTAAGTTTCTTCACTGCTTTTACTGATGCTCTGCAGATTGGACTTGCCCAGCGCAAGTTTTGCTTAAGTTTATATATGGCTTTTTATTATACTTAGAAATAGGAATAATAGGCAGAGGTCATTTTGAGGATTTTATGTAATTATTCTCATTCCACTCCCCTCCTCTCTTAGACAGCAGCCAAGTTGACCTCTTTCTTAGGTGTAATACAGTACTTTTTAAAAGAGGCTTTCTATGACTACTCTCTTACTCTCATGACATCTTGTATTTTTCCTTTGTGGCACTAAACAAAGTTTATAATTATCTACAGATGTTTATGATTATTTGTTTTAATCACACAATTTATTCTTTCCTAGACTAAAACTCCATGAGGGATGAACCATGTCTATTTTCATTGACCACTGTTACTTACCCCCAAAACAAAGGACAAAACCTGCTGCATAGGAGACATTCCAAAAATAACCCTTTTAAAAAACCTACCTTGAAATTCTACTAAAAAAGCCAGAAAACTTTTACTGTCCGTTCTCTCATTTGCAGGTTGCATCACCCACAGACACAAGCAATTTTGACAGCTTCCCTGAGGACAATGACGAACCACCACCTGATGACAACTCAGGATGGGACATAGACTTCTAATGTATTTCTCTTACCTGCTTCTGCCTTGCTGAAGACAGCTTTTTCTGAGACAGCTGCCAGCAAACCTGAAGGAAAGAGAGAAGATTAGTGCTCGGGGTCACCATGATGCCTTCGATCGATGCTGCTCCAGTAACTACAGTGGCGTTAGGACTCACTGCTTAGATGACAGTAGTGTTCTTCACACGTTTTCTGTTTGAACCTAAAAACAGCAGTTGACATGGTGGTCCTGAAGCCAAGCCTTTCACCAGTAAAGAGATGTTTTCTATTGTTGCAATGACCTTGCTTTGCTCTGATTATAATTTGAAAGACTGTAGGAAACACTTCAATTTAGTAAAAGATAAAAGTCTGTACCTTGCTAGAGTTATCCAGAAGATCAAAAAATAATATATTGGGTACGATAGGTTACTATGGTACAGAAACTGGGCTCTTCCCTTTCTTCAGGTTGAGGGTTGTGGGAACTATTTACTGCAAGCCGGTGTATATACCACACACAAGAGGACCACACCTCTGTTGGTCACAGTTCATGTCAAACCAGTGCTAGAAGTTTCATGATTTTATTTCCCAGCAATGCTGATGACGAGACTGAATGTTACATTTCCTTCTGACAGATTTTAAAAATTGATGTGATAAAAGCACAACTGCTATGGACTCTGCTGAGAACTCTCATAACAGGTAGATACGCGTTTTCACACAGGATTGGAAAAAATCAACATGCATGATATCTGTTCTTTTTGATAAATTGGCATGACAGAGTGGAAAAAAAGCAATTCACAAACCATTTCATACTTTTAAAAATAGTATGCTTAAAGATGGTCCTGGAAATAAATGACTAGCAGCCAATTGGTTTTTATTTATTACCTAACATACCCTCAAACTGAGGCTTAAAATATTCCCTTTTATAAAAATAAACCCTTGGGGTGGGGTCAGGGTGGGGTTGAGAGGGATTAAGATCCATCCAAAAAAAAAAAAAAACTATATAGGTGCTATGTATATCTTTCATCTGTAAATGTCAGTGTCTGAACAGACAACACAAAATCTAATCATTACATGTTTAGCCAGAGAATGAAGCATTTTCACTAAATTTATGAAACCAAATTCCTGTCAGATTTCACTTACACAGCATCGTCTAGGGTTGAGGGAGAAAGGTGATTAAAAACCTATTCGAACTAGCTTCTTGTCTTAGGCCTGAACCAAAAAAGAGACAGAAGGAAAGATTCATCAGATGAGAAACCTTACTTATGTGAGGTCTGGGAACAAGACAAGACCCTGGCCAGCTGTTACTACCTTTTTGTCAGTGGGCAATAGGAGTCCATTAGCTGAAAGCAGGAAATGAGTAGAGAGGGAAACAGAAATCTCATTTCTTAAAAAGTAAATTGGAGCTAAATAAATAAAACAAATACTATAATTCGGAAATAATCACACTACCTAAGAAAGACTAGGTTTGAAAAGATTAAACTGATTTGCCTTTTTGCATGGGGAAAAGAATCAGTGATTTAAATTGAGTCCTTCATTGGCAGGCCAGTTTACTGTTACCGGCTATCTTCAGTCACAGAGCCATTTGGAAGCTTTTCCTAGACAAACGGCGTTATACCTTCTTAGACAAATGCATACTTTTACGAGCTATCATCCTGATTTGGAAACTGTGTTTGCATTTGGTACATTAAATAGAGGTTTGCTTTTTTTCCCCATAGAAAGTGTTTTAAAAAGTCAATCAAATGTAGACATTTCTACAAAACGTATGTCCATCTAGGTCATTATACCACATCCAAGAAGGCATCTATTATGACATTTGTTTGAATATTCATGCTAAGTCTACTTTTGAATCTGATATGAAAATATAATACAGTACGGGACATTTGGAAAATTAAAATACTAAGAGCATATTATATACAATCAGAATAAAGTAAAACGAAAACTTTGATCCTAAGGTATTATTGTTAATCTTGGATTATTGGAGTTTTTTCCCTCCCTTACAAAAGAATTTCTCAAAATCAAACTATTCCCCAAGATACCAACTTTCTTCTACAGAATATAAAATGAAACTATCAACCTAAAATCCAGCTGGCAATGCTATTCAGAAGTTTAATATAAGGCTTTAAAAAAGATATTCCAACATTATTTTTAAAGAGAGACCGTGGTTTAGGCATGCTAAAGGTTGGCTAGAATGTTTAAACCGACCTAGTCATTTCACATAAGAGCATCTTCCCCTGCAACTTTTCAAGTATCTCAGTAGCCCCAGAGATTAGCACTTACAATGGATTGTGTAACTATGGTTCAAGGCTAAGACAACCACCGAGAGGCACACGTCCTATGGAGGAGGAATGTAGCGGCTTTCGGTATAACATGACTGCAGGTCGTTTCTCCGACTCGTGACTGCATCTTTGTTCATTTCACCTGTGGCACTGCATTAGGCTGTCTAAAGCAATCACCAAACAGTAAAGGTGAACTGCAGTTTTCAAGAATTGCTAACGGAAAACATTCATCTACTTTTCAGCATTGACTTTTAAGGATTTACATTTGTCTCACTGAAGACACTAGGGCTAAAATTCATGGTCAGTTTCATAAAGCACGTCTCACTTTATTTCTGACTTTTTCATGCTCCCCTCTATTTCGGGTACGTTAGAATAGTGCCAACTTGTTTTGATTTGTTAACTGACTTTCTTGTCAATACTTCAAGTATGGGAAATAAGGGCTTTCTGTGTGTCTTGACTCACAGGAAAACTGAAAATTGCCAAGAAAAGGAACACCACAATATTTGAGCTAGATTGACTGTATTAGAGAAAATCATTTCTGGAAATTTGCTATGAATGATTTTTATGTTTGTACCTTCTTTGTTATTCACATAGGAATCAGATCCATGTGGCATTTTAAAGATTTATTTTGATTATATTCAAGTAAAAAATTTTACTTAAAATTATGGGATATGCATGTGAATCACACATGTATAATATAAATATTCAACTGTTGGATTTTTCTTGTTTCATTTCTAAATGACTGAATTGATGGTAAACTTAAAAAAATCAGCTACCATACTGAAAAAAAAAGGATATTAGAACTGATTTCATACAGTAGAAGTGATCTGTGCATTACCCATAACAATGTTTTCTTTCACACAGTAGGACCAGAGACAAATATTTATGTAAATAGATATTTTTGTGTGATATTTTGTGGTACATATAACTTCTTTTTTTTTAGTGATTCACAGCATTATTATTTCATTTAATTTGTACTGAATAATGTTTTTAGGTCCAAGTAGACTTGAATTAATGTCATAATTGTCAGTATTATTGAAAATTATGTCAACTGTACTGTTACTCATCTGTCCCATAGTTTAGAACATGACCTGGCTATCTGGCATTGTTGCAAGTGCCTTAAATTCATGGCATCCTATTAAAAAACAAATTTGGTGTTATGCTGCATGACAAAGACAAACACACCTCAAAATGTTGTCCTTTCTTAGCTTGCTGCGTTTTACAGTTCTTTCTGCTAACAATTTATAAGCCTTTATTATATAATATTGATGAATTACAGAAATGATGAAGTTGTTCTCTTATTTCTGTTAAATGTACCAGAGCTGTGTATCTGTTCATGAGATACAGCGTCATTTCTGTGAAATGTATAAATGTATGTGCAGGTCAAATTAATATATGACATCCTATCAGTCTGTATACAGGTATTCCTGTTTTGCTTAGTTGTGCAGGTTCAGTTTTAAAAAAATCAGTGCAGTCAAGTTCTAAAATATCTCATTTTTTAGACTATTTAACAACGGCCCAACTGAAAAGAAAAATTGGAAAATGACTGCTAACCACACCTCGTTATGAAACCAATGACAAAAAGGGACCTTGGTGCACCACTCAACAAAACAGGATGCTTCTCTGAGTTCTTGTATATGCAAATCACTTGTGAGGCAAGTTTTCAACAGACTTAGAAAGATGAACATTGAAAGTGTGTTGTTAGCCCTCCTCTTTATCTGCCCCTGCATCAACAGACAGAGCTCTGGGACCTTGACAGTGACTCAGAGGTTTGGACTTTCCGAGTAAAGGGACATTTCTTTAAGCAACATCCATCAAATTTATTTCAATGTATGATGTTTTTACAACTGGTCAGTTCTTTTGTATTCTTACAGCTATGGTTATTTGATTGTCCTCTTACAATTTGTTCTACATGGGAGAGTCCTTTGTTAGTCAGAATGCAACAACTGTCATCAAATGGTCATTGACCACTTGCACTCTTTTGATGTAGATTAAAAACTTTTTCATAAACTTAACCTGCTTTGATTTGCTCTGTATTTTTCCTGCAGCTGTAATTGCTGAGTGCCTGTTGTATACTTTATAGAGTTGAAATAAAAAAAATAATTACTTTTGAATTTAGTTGATGTTTGATTTCAGACAAGATTCCAAGGATAGATAGTGGAAGAAGCATTGATATATCATACTAGAATTGACATATCATGTAATGCTACTGTTGAATGCCACTGTAAGAATGTAGAAAATATTTATAACCCAAGTATCCATCATAAAATAATTGTTATAATCTAATATAAAACTCATCTAACAAATTGGCTTGAAGAAGTCAACAAGGATAACATTAGGTCATCCAGTGTGAACAGCCACACAAATGTGAAAATTAGCAGTTTTCTATACACAACTATACACAACTACCATCCCACCACCATCACCACAACTATCACACTCCTTTTGGGGCTCCTGTACCCTGGTCAAACTCTGAATTAGGCAAACTATCAAAGGGAGAACTCCTGTATATTACTACATGCTAGGAGGGAATTATTTAATATCAAAAGCCACTTCATTATCTTTGTCTAAGGTTTGTTCACCTGATACCTCCTCTGTTAAACATCATATGCATAAAAGACACAGATTTAGAGAACAATGTGACTGCGACAAACTCAACTCTCCCAACTCCTGGTGAACACGTTCCTGCTCCGTCCCTCTGCCCCTCACTGCAGTGAATGGTGCACAGATTAAAACTGGTTGCATCATAAAGGTCTCCTCAGTCTGACTACCTTGGTCTTGCTGACACATCCCATTGCCAGTGACGGTGAATTGAAACCCCTTTCTAATGAAAACTAGAAATTCAGTTCAGTTAACGTTCTCAGACAGAGCCAATAAAACAACTTTAAAAATTACGTCGCTATGGCACATCCAATAATTTCGCTTTTCCTACAAATAGAATGGAACCATAAGTCTTTAGTATTCATCCTTTCCCACAAATAGAACTGAACCATAAGTTTTTAGTATTCATCTTCTAAGTTCTGTGATTTTCATACCCTTGATTTAAGAACGGATTTCTTTTATCCTAGAAGGTTTTTGTTTGTTTGTTTGTTTGTTTTTTGTATTAATCACAGTTTTTGGAGGGACATGCAGATGAATCCTTATGGTCATTACTGGGTGAGGGGCACGGTGGTGAGGATATTGTATCCACGCCACTGTCACATCTTGTGCATGTTAACTGCAATTGAAGTAAATCATGAACACTTGACTATGGCAATGGGAATCAATAATAAATTTGATATGAGTAGGTTAGTAGTGTGACAATCCAAGTTGCTCATGAGTTATGCTTGCAAATGTACCCTCAGATTCTTAGTTATAGCCCTAAATGTGTCATGCTCATAATACAGGACAGCCACAATGCTAATGTTCTTTTCTGAGAGTCCTATTTACGAGTTCCCTCTGTAGTCTATATTTCTTCTTTATAACCATAAGGCCTACAAATTGACAAACTAGTAATGTTCATCTCTGGCCGTTGTGTTTCTCACCCAAGTTAAGTCTATGAAGCAAACGACAAATCCACCCATATGCCCATTAGCAAAGCCAAACAAGTTAAATCTCAACCTTATGCAAAAAAGAAAAAAAAGAAGAAAAGGGAAAAAGGCAAAAACCAAGGCATCTAGGCCAATGTTTTCCAAATGTCAATGTTATAAATTGTCTGTGGGAAATGTGATAAAAAAAAATAAGAGTTCCAGCATCATTCATAGTTATTTTGAGGTACAGCCCAGTAATCTGCATTTTTAACAAGCACCTTAGTTTATTTTGATAGAAACATTTATATACATTCATGGGAGAGACACAGGAAAAGAAGGCCAATGGGAAAGCATCAACATCCAAAGCCTATTAAATATCCTCAAAAATGTTAAATGATATTTATATTCTACCTATATAAACGTCCCTTCTATTTTTCATATTCAAATAGTATATTGATAATAAACCATTTCTAAGAAACACATCCCTATCTTGACTTACATAGCCCAAAAGATGTACTTCTGGTATCTGGTATATCGGGGCAGGATACTAGGAGTATAATTTGTATGATGGCCCTTAGTCCTCTAGGGAGAAACAGCAATAGAGACTTGAGCTTCTGGCCCAGCTGGATTTTGACTATAGTTCACCAATCCCTGGTTTCCCTCCCTGAGGAACTCCCTGCCCCACAGAAGGCAGGTTTAGCCTTTGACTGGCTTTAGCATTGAAAAAGGAGCCTGTCACTTCAAGAAGGAACATTAAAAGCCAATTATTGCTTCAACACATACTCCCTTCCCTCTACAATTCTTCAGCAGTGGCTGTTCCATCAGGTTCAGAAGCAGAGAGGACGGCAATGAAGAGGAGCAGAGCTCCTACCAACCCGCGAAGGCCTTACGGTGGAACAGATTGTGTGGAACCCCTGAGCTTTTGGCTTTACCTATTTTATATTTTAACAGCATAACCTTGCCTGTTCTGACGGATACAACTAGTAGACACAGGAGACAGCCAAGGCCTGCTTTAGACTTGGCAATGTGAATAATCCACTCTCAGATAGAAAATAACAGAGTAAGTCATTAGACTCTGAATGAAGGGCAGAAAATCTTCAGTAAAGAAACTTGATGAATTCACTCAAATTCCCAGTCCTTTGTCAGAAAATAGCTTAAATGGGACATAACAATGATACATTTTAACAGGCTAACGGAAGGAAACGTGTTTAGAACCCAGACTGTCAAAATTGGAGGAAGCGGCTAAGATGGCGGAGTAGAAGGGCACTCAGCTAGCTCACCCTCTCCCACGAATACAGAGATGTCCATGGACCCACCCATTCACTCAGAACACCTGCTGAACTTTGACAGAACATCGCCTTTTTCAAAAGACAACATTCCTCACAAATCTGGTAGGAGGGGAAAAAAAAGTAAGAAAAAGGGAATTAGTGCAGGACCTGTCCTGAGGGGAGGGAGCAGCAAAGGAGAACTAGCACTTGTAGGTGGGGTCTCCCCCTCTCCAATGGAGAGGTCAGCGGGATGGAGGGGGAGCCTCTGAGGCTCAGATCTGTGCAGAGTAGCTCTTGGCTGACAGAACTAAGTAAAATGGGCACAAAGGGTCCCTGTGACCCCCAGGCCTAGACGCACAAGCCAGTGGGGGTGGGACAGGACAGGCTGCCCTAGCTGGGTGGAGGACTGGGTCCGACTGCACAGAGGCAACCTCAGGGGCCGTGGCTCAGTGTATACAGAACAGAATAGCCTGGGTCCCCCATAAAAAAAAAAGAAAAAGAAAGTAAGCAAGCAACACTGCTGGTGTGCGTTGAGGGGAGGAGTGCAACGTGGCTGGGCCTAAGCTTTTGTCTCCACTGATCCGCGGCACCATCACCTGCGCATTCTCCCAAGAAGAGAGGCGGGGCTCGGCCACAGCCACCATCTTCGCAGGTGAGCAGCTTTCAGGTGGAGCCCGGGTTGAAAACTGAATCCTTACCCAAGGGCTCCGCAACTTCACATGGCACGACTGAGATTTGTTTACAGCCCCAGGCAGAGGGAATCATGTTGCTCTGCAGGTGCCTTTGTGGACCCACACCTCTGAGACAAAGGAGCAAGGACAAGAGCTCTGGCACACAGCAGGGGCGAGGGTTGGTGCGGCGTTTTCAGCGAGACTGCCTACCGTGTGTGGACAAAGGGCTGGGAAGGCTCACTGACCCAGTGGCATGACCCGCAGGCCTCTGGAATGACTGAGCCGAGTTCGCACAGCAGGGTGAGTGCAGGAGCGTCGTCTGGTTCTGGGGACGGCACTGACCCAATAGTGTGCCATGATCCAGGTGTGCGAACCAGAAGTTGGCAGGACTGCACTGGTAACTCTGAGGATAGAGAACCTTTAGGCACACCACAACAGTACACTGACATTCCCTTAGCTAAAGTGGGGACAAGGCAGAGTCAACAAAGAGTACTTAAAGTGCTCCAACCCCACCTACTATGCACCACAGCTCAGAAATAAGTTTGGAAGCCTCCATTCCAACAAAAGGGGAACAGACCCAGCCCCTGTCAGGGCTGTGACAACCACAGAACAAAAATGGAAACAACAACAAAGCAGGAGTACCAATACTGATTTCAGAAAAAATAGACTTTAAAACAAGGTCATAAAGAAAAGTAAAGATGGACACTATATAACGATTAAAGGAGCAGTACAAGATGAGGATATTACACTTGTTAACATATATGCACCCAGTAAAGGAGCACCTAAATAAAGCAAATACTAATAGACATAAAAGGAGACATTGATGGGAATACAATCATAGTAGGAGTCTTTTTAACACTCCATTAATATCACTGGACAGATCTTCCAGACAGAAAATCAATAAGGCAATTGAGAAACTAAATGACACAATAGAACAGTTGGACTTGGCTGATATTTTTAGGACATTATATCCCCCCAAAACAGAAAATACATTCTTTTCAAGTTCACATGGAACATGCTCTAGGATAGATCACGTTCTCGGGCACAAAAGAAGCCTCAACAAATTTCAGAAGATAGACATTATCTTTAGCATCTTTTCTGACCACAATGCCATGAAATTAGAAATCAACCACAGAAAAACAAAGGAGGAAAAAAATGACAGCATGGAGATCAAACGACATACTACTAAAAAACCAATGGGTCAATGAAGAAATAGAAGAAATTAAAAAAATACTTTGAGACAAATGACAAAGAAAACACAACCACACAACTCTATGGGATGCAACAAAAGCAGTCCTAAGAGAAAAGTCCATAGCAATACAGGCCTTTCTCAAAAAAGAACAATCTCAAAAAAGAAAACCAAACTAACCTATCACCTAAAATAATTAGAAAAAGAAGAGCAAATAAAACCTAAGATCAGCAGAAGGATGGAGATAATAAATAAAATAATGATTAAAAAATTAAAAAAAATAAATCAAACCAAGAGCTGAGTTTTTCAAAGAGTAAATGAAATTGACAAACCTTTGGCCAGGCTCATCAAGAGAGAACACAAACAAAGTAAGAAAGGAAAATGGAGGGATTACAACAAATACCACAGAATTATAAAAAACCATAAGATAATACTATGAACAACTATATGGAAAAAAAATTGGACAACCTAGAAGAAATGGACGTTTCTGGAAACATACAGTCCACCAAGAAGAAACAGAAAACTTGAACAGTCCAATCACTAGAAATGAAACAGAATTAGCACTGAAAAACGTCCCTGCAAACAGAAGTCTAGGACCAGATGGCTTCACTGGGGAATTCTACCAAACAGAAAGAGGAACACATACCAGACCTTCTCAAACTTTTCCAAAAAATTGAAAAGGAGGAAGTACTCCCAATCACATTCTATGAAGCCAACATCACCCTGATACCAAAACCAGGCAAAGACACAAACAAAAAGGAAAATTACAGGCCAATGTCACTGATGAACACAGATGCAAAAATCCTCAACAAAATATTAGCTAACAGAATCCATCAGCACATAAAAAAGATAATACACCATGATCAAGGTGGGTTCATTCCAGGGACACACGAATGGTTCAATGTACACAAATCAATCAATGTGATACACCACAAAGGACAAAAACCACATGATCATCTCAATAGATGCAGAAAAAGCATTTGATAAAATTCAACACCCATTTATGATAAGAACTCTTACCAAAGTGGGTACAGAGGGAATATATCTCATAATAAAAGCTATTTATCAGAAACCCACAGCCAGCATAATTCTCAATAGTGAAAAACTGAAAGCCTTCCACTAAAATCTGGAACAAGGTAAGGAGCCCACTCTCACCACTGCTATTTGACATACCCTTGGAAAGCCTAGCCATAGCCATCAGTCAAGAAAAAGAAATAAAAGGGATCCAAATTGAAAGAGAAGAGGTAAAATTGTCACAATATGCAGATGATATGATATTATATATAGAAAACCCTAAAGACTCAACACAAAAACTACTACAGCTGATCAAAGAATTTGGCAAGGTACTGGGATACAAGATTAACTTAACATACAAAAGTCAGTTACATTTCTTTACACTAACAATGAATTAGCAGGGAAAGAAAGTAAAGAAGCGATCTTTTAAAATCAGATACAAAACAATAAAATACTTAGGAATAAATCAAGGAGGTGAAAGACTTATACATGGAGAACTACAAAACATTGATTAAGGAAATTAAAGATGACTTAAAGAAATGGAGATATATTTCATGCTCTTGGATTGGAAGTATCAATATTGTTAAAATGGCCATACTGCCCAAGGCAATCTACAGATTTATGGCAATCCCTATCAAATTACCCAGGACTTTTTTTCATAGAACTGGAACAAATGATTCTAAGATTTACATGGAATCACAAAAGACCCAGAATTGCCAAAGCAATATTAAAGACAAAGAATGAAGCTGGAGGAATAACCCTCCCAGACTTCAGACAGTACTACAGAGTGACAGTAATCAAAACAGCCTGGTATTGGCATAAAAACAGACGCATGGATCAATGGAGCAGAACAGACAGCCCAGAAATAAATCCACAGACCTGTGGTAAATTAATCTTTGATAAAGGAGGCAAGAATGTACAATGGAGAAAAGAGTCTCTTCAGCAAGTGGTATTGGGAAAATTGGATAGCAGCATGCAAATCAATGAAGTTAGAACATTCCTTCACCCCCTACACAAAAATAAACTCAAAATGGCTTAAAGAATTAAATATAAGACAAGGCACGATAAACCTCCTAGAAGAAAACATAGGAAAAACATTCTCTGACATAAATCTTAGCAATGCTCTCCTAGGGCAGTCTACCCAGGCAATGGAAATAAGAGAAAAAATAAACAAATGGGACCTAATTAAACTCATAAGCTTTTGCACAGTAAAGGAAACCATATGCAAAACAAAAACGCAATGGGAGAAAATATTTGCAGATGATGCAACTGAGAAAGGCTGAATTTCCAGAATATATAAACAGCTCATACAACTTAACCAAAAACCCACCCAATCCAAAAATGGGCAGAGGACCTAAACAAGCAGTTCTCCAATGAAGAGATACGAATGGACAATAGGCACATGAAAAAAATGCTCAATATCACTAATCATCAGAGAAATGCAAATCAAAACTGTAATGAGGTATCACCTCCCACCAGTCAGAATGGCCATCATTCAAAAGTCCATGAATGATAAATGCTGGAGAGGCTTAGAGAAAAGGGAACCCTCCTACACTGCTGGTGGGAATGTAGTTAGGTGCAGCCATGATGGAAAACTATATGGAATTCCTCAAAAAACTAAAAATAGATCCAGCAATCCCACTTCTGGGTATATATATCCAGAGGGAACTCTAATTCAAAAAGATACCTGCACCTTAATGTTCACAGCAGCATTATATACAATAGCCAAGACATGGAATTGTGGTATATTTGTACAATGGAATACTACTCAGCCATAAAAAAGAATAATGCCATTTGCAGCAGCATGGATGGATATAGAGATCATCATCCTTAGGGAAGGAAGCCAAAAAGAGAAAGAAAAATGTCACATGCTATCACTCATATGTGGAATCTAAAAAAAAAAAAAAAAAGGACAGTATGAACTCATCTACAAAACAGAAACAAGAAACAGACTCACAGACTTAGTAAACAATCTTACAGTTACCAGGGAAAGAGGATAGGAAAGAATAGAATGCTTCTCTATAGCACAGAGAACTATGTTCAATATCTTGTAATAATCTTTAATGAAAAAGAATATATGTATGTATATGCATGACTGGGACACTGCTTTAAACCAGAGGTTTACACATTGTAATTGACTGTACTTCAATAAAAAATAAAAATAAAAAAATGAAATTGATGCAACATGTTACTTGGGCCACTTGTGTAGAGTCAAATTTAGATGCACCAGGGTTAGTGACATGAAAAGCAAAGATCCCCTATAGAAATTGCTAGTCATGGGATTGGGGAAATTACAATTCCTAGGGAGAGCATGATTCTTCAAGAATTTTCAGAAGAGATGAAAGGCTGAGTGTTTTAATGATAAATACAAATTAGAATAGGAACAAAATACTATCTTAACTCTATTCATGATATCATACGTTGAACTCTTTGCCAGGTTATATGTGCCATAAATTACTTTAGAAAGTAGTGTGAATTACTGGGGTCTTGGTTTCCTTACCCCTAGGAGGATTATTAAAGTGCCTTTAGTGATAAAATTCTGCAATTCTAAGTTTCTTTACTTTTCTGAACCATCCTTTCCTTATTTTTCAAAAGCAGCGGCTGGCAAACTACAGCCCAGGGACCAAATTCAGCTCCCCAGCCTGTTTTTGTAAATAAAGTTTTATTGGAACAAAGCCAATACCTATTGACTGCAGCTGCTTTCACACCACAGCAGCACATGAGCTGGGTACTGAGAAAGAGGTCACATGGCAGTGAAAGCCTAAAATATTTACTGTCTAGCCCTTTCCAGAAAAGTCTGCCAAACCCTGTTCAATGTACAATGGACCAGTGACTGCCAAGTTGAGTTTTTTTAATAGAGCCCCCGGATATGGAAGTGATGTCTCAGAGTCCATCAAGATGGAATATGTAGAGAAAAACAGTTGACCCTCGAGCACCACCGGGGTTAGGAGCACAATCCTTCATGCAGTAGAAAATTAGCATATAACTTTATAGCCAGGCCTCCGTATCTGTGATTCTGCATTCTCGGATTCAACCAGCTGCAGGCTGTAGCACTGGAGTATGTATGTAGTGGAAAAAAAACTGCATATAAATGGGCCCATGAAGTTCAAACCCATGGTGTTCAAGTATTCATTGAATACGTGCTAAAGAAAGGAAATGTGCAGTGAGTAGGTTCCACAGGCTCCAGATTTCTAACTCAGATTAAATCAGAGAAGTTCTGCTATTTGTTTCATGTGCTGGGGATGTATGTGATATTTAACTTTGAAGAAATTATTCTGTTAATTTTTAATGGTTGGAAAAAAACCCCCACTGAACTAGATTAAATTTGAGGTTCTTTTCCTGTGCAAGTTTCTAGGTATGGGGTTGCTCATTTCTTAGGAGAAAAATTAATTTTAAAGATCCATAGGGATCAAAGTTAAGGTAATGGTTAAGTCTGGGGAGAAGTAGTGACTGGGGGGGGGGGCACCTGGGGTGTTGGTCATTCAGTCTCTTTATCTGACTAGGGACACAGTTGTGCTTACTTTGTGAACACTCACCACATTGTACGCTTGCATATTTTACCTAAATTAAATTCACTTTAAGTAAATATTTAAAGTAAAGTAACTTAATTAAATTTATTTACAAGAGTTGAAACATATAACAAAATACAAATATATGATATACCAATAGTTAGGACTTCATACAGTTTCTTGTTCTCTGTATCTGAGTTCAAGGGGGTATGACTACTTTACACCTTTTCCTCATGTATAAAATTAATTAGTGTGTAAAAATAACTTCAATTTAATATATATTTTTTAAAAGTCTCCATTTCTCTAGCCCTTATTCCCCTCCAATCTTTTCTCCTTATTGAGATCCAATTCATCTTTTTAAAAAATGCCAATCTTACCTTGGCATCCCTAGTTCCTTTCAGTGTCTCCCAGATGCCCTAAGGATACAATCACACCCCTTAATGAAGTTAGTTCCCCAGGCTCCCAACCACCTGCTTGGCTTCCAGGCTTTTGCAACTACTTCCAGTCCTACACAGAACTTCATACTCCCTTCTATCTTCCCACCTTTCAGGGACCAACTCAAGCTGTTGTGACCTCAGCACAGGCACAACCACCATTAGGAAACTCCCTTGGACTTACTAGTGCTCTCTTGGTTCTTATACACTGGTCCAAAGTCTAGAGATAGAGAAAACACTCTGACTGGAAAAGGACTCTGAAAGTCTAAGAACTTGTTTGTTTGTTTGTCTGTTTGCCTGGGAGACCTGATGGAGACTGTGTCATCTTGAGACTACCGGGAGACAGCTAGAAAAGTAATACACTTATTGGGTAACAGAGGACTCTTTGGAGAGAAGGTGATCACAGATAGTGTGGGACAGATTTGGACATACTTCGCTTCAAAAAGTTTGACATATGGAAAGATTAGGGATACCCAAAGATAATTTAAGAGTTGTTTATTTGTATTACAAAAAGGTGGTTCCTGTTTGACTGAAAAATAATACACTTCAAGAGGTGTCCAAGATGGTGGAGTAGGAAGAGCCTGAGCTCACCTCCTCCATGGGCACACCAAAATTACAGCTATTGACAGAGTAACTATCGAAGAGAAAGACCTGAAGACAGGCGGAAAAGATCTTCCATGACTAAAGATACAAAGAATCCACAAGGAGATGGTTAAGAGGGACGGAGACATGGCAGTTGAGACCCATACCCCCAGGTGAGTGACCTACAAACCAAAGGATTGTTTAAATTGCAGAGGTTCTCCCCAAGGAGTGAAGGGTCCCAGACCCACATCAGGCTCACCAGCCCAGGGGTGCTGCACCGACCAGGAAGATGTGCCCCCAGAATATCCGACTTTGAAGGCCAATGGAGCTTACACTTAGGAGAGCCAGAGGGCTGCACGAAATAGAGGCTTTACTCTTAAAAGGCGCACACAAAATCTCACATGTTCTGAAACCCAGGGTAGAAGCAGCAATTTGAAAGGAACCTGGGTCAGACCCACTTGCTAATCTTAGAGAGCCTCCTGGAGAAACAAGAGCCAACTGGAGCTCACCCTGGGGACACAGATACTGGTGGCAGCCATTCTAGGGAGTTCACACTACCACAAGGGCACAGATGCTGGCGAGTCCCATTTTGGACTCCTCCCTCTAGCTTGTTAGGGCCAGGATCTGGCCCTGTCCGCCTCCCTGCTGGCAGCAGTCCTGGGATGCCTCAGACCAAGAAGCTAGCCAGATGGGGCACACCACCACCTACCAGCAATTCAGCTGCCAAAGAAGTCCATGGGCTCCTAGGCACCCTGGAACCAAGCCTCTCCTACCAGAAGGCTTACAACCCAGACCCACCCACCAGTGTGCTGGCACTAGCTCTGGGACCCTCTGGCCCTGAAGCTAGCTATAGGTACCCAGACCCACCTACCAGTGGAAAGAAACTGACTCCAGGGACCACAGGGACCTGAAGCCAAAGATCCCAGGACCTGGCCCTGCTCACCAATGGCCAACAGCACCCCTAGGACCTCCTGGGCCCCTGCCCCAGCCATCTGCAGGCCACTATCAGCTTTGGGATCCCCAAGTACCATAGCCAGATACTCCAAGACTCAATTCCACCCATCAGTGGTCCAGCACTAGCCTTAGGACCCAGCCTTCCCCACCAGCAGGCCAGCACCAGCCCCAGAATCCCCTGGGTTCTGGCCGTGCCCACCAGCAGGCTGATACCAGCTCTGAAACATCTTGGGTCCCTCAGTCACCCATCCCTGGATCCAGCTCCACTCACCAGGAGGATAACATCTGCTTTCAGACACCCTGGACCCTACACCCAGCTGTGTCAGGAAACAGCCCCAACCATCAGCAGACCAACACTAGATCTAGGACCTTGAGTCCCACAACCAGCTACCCTAGGACCCAGCTCTGCCCACCAGTGGGCCAGCATTAGCTCCAGGACCCCCGGATGTTCACAGCCAGCTGCCTTGAGACCTGGCCCCACCACCAGCAGCCAGCAGCCTTCGCACAGGCAGGGCCCATGTGGATCGGGGGGCCAGTCACACCCACCAGACCACCCACAGTAATCAGCCCTCCACAGCCACACGTGGGGAGCCCCCAGAGTTATAGCACTGTTGTCCAGAAGGGAGTGAGCTAGTGGTATGCCTAGAATGTCTGCTACAAAAGACTGCTTCCCTAAGATTGGGAAATATAACCAATCTACCAAATACAGAAATAAAAAGCAAATTAAGCAAAGTGAGAAGACAGAGAAATATGTTCCAAGTGAAAGAATAAGAGAAAATCCCAGAAGAAGAACTAAGTGAAATGGACATATAAAACTTATGGTAACCACAAAACAAGAATCTATAATAGATACACAAAAAAGAGAAAGAAATCCAAACATAATGCTAAAGATAGTCATCAAATCACAAGGCAAAAGAGCAAAATTAGGAACAAAAAAAGAATTATAGAAACAACCAGAAAACAATTTTAAAAATGGCAATAACTATATACCTATTAATAATTACATTAAATGCAAATGGACTAAATGCTTCAATTAAAAAAAACAGAAAAGCTGAATGGATACAAAACCAAGACCTATCTATATGCTTCTATGAGAGACTCACTTCAAATCTAAAGACACATACAGAGTGAAAGGGAGGGAATGGAAAAAGATATTCCATGCAAACAAAAATGAAAAGAAAGCCAGGGTAACAATACTTATATCAGACACAACAGACTTTAAAGACTACAAAGAAAGCATAGGCAAAACATTCTCTGACATAAATCTAAGCAATGTTCTCCTAGGGCAGTCTACCCAGGCAATAGAAATAAAAGCAAAAATAAACAAATGGGACCTAACTAAAATTATAAGCTTTTGCACAGGAAAGGAAACCATAAGCAAAACAAAATGACCACCTACTGAATAAGCAAAACAAATGATGCAACTGATAAAGGCTTCATTTCCAGAATATATAAACAGCTCATTCAACTTAATAACAAAAAAAACCCAAACAACTCAATCCAAAAATGGGCAGAGGACCTGAACAAGCAATTATCCAATGAAGACATACAAATGGCCAATAGGCACATGAAAAAATGCTCAATATCACTAATTATCACAGAAATGCAAATCAAAATTATAATGATGTTATCACCTCAGACCAGTAAGAATGGCCATCATTCAAAAGTTCACAAATGATAAATGCTGGAGAAGGAGAAAAGGGAAACCTCCAACACTGCTGGTGGGAATGTAGTTTGGTATAGCCATTATGGAAAACAGTATGGAGATTACTCAAAAGACTTAAAATAGACTTACTATATGATCCAGCAGTCCCTCTCCTGGGCATATATCCAGAGGGATATTATAAATTCCTTAATTCAAAAAGATAACATGTACCCCAATGTTCATAGCAGCACTATTTACAATAGCCAAGACATCGAAGCAACCAAAATGTCTATTGACAGATGACTGGATAAAGAAGTTGTGGTATACTTATACAATGGAATACTACTCAGCCATAAAAAAGAAAATAATGCCATTTACAGCAACATTGATGGACATGGAGATTGTTGTTCTAAGTGAAGTAAGCCAGAAAGAGAAAAGAAAAATACCATATGATATCACTTATATGTGGAACCTAAACAAAAGAAACAAACTTATTTACAAAACAGAAACAGACTCATAGACATAGAAAACAAACGTATGTTTACCAGGGTGGGAAGGGGGTGGGAACGGATAAATTGGGAGTTCAAGATTTGCAGATACTAACTACTATATATAAAATAGATAAACAACAAGTTCATTCTATATAGCACAGGGAACTACATCCAGTATCTTGTAGTAACCTATGGTGAAAAAGAATATGAAAACAAATAAATGTATGTTCATATATGATTGAAACATTATGCTGTACACCAGAAATTGATACAACATTGTAAACTGACTATATGCCAATAAAAATATATATACACAAAACCAAACAAAACAAACAGCTAACTAAGCTTTCCCAAATAACGCAACTGCTAAAGCTATAGCCAATCAATTTCTTGCTCTGATTCCATGTCTTATTTCTAGAAGTCTTTCCTCCCAGCTCCTGTGGATGGAGTGTTCGTAATCATTTCTGGTTTAGCATTACCCAATTTGAATCAAGTTTTGCTCAAATAAACTCTCAAAAATTTTTTAAAAATAAAGACTATAACAAGAGACAAAGAAGGGTATTACATAATGATCAATCCAAAAACAAGATACAATAATTGTAAATACATACACTCAACATAGGAACATCTAAATACATTAAAATGCAAATATTAACAGACATAAAGGAGAAATTGACAGTAACACAATACCAGTAGGGAACTTTAACACCTCGTTTACATCAATGGACAGATCAGATAGAAAATCAATAAGGAACCATGGCTTTAGATAACATATTAGATCATATGGACTTAATAGATATATATAGACCATTTCATCCCAAAATAGCAAAATACATCTTGATTTCAAGTGCACATGGAACAAATATCCAGGATTGATTATATGCTATGTCCTTAAACAAGTCTCAAGAAACTTAAGAAGACTGAAATAATATGAATCACCTTTTCTAACCCCAGTGGTATGAGACTAGAAATCCCCAAGGAAAAAAAAAAAAACCAAAAAACACAAAAACACGTAGAGGCTAGACAATATGCTACTAAACAACCAAAGGGCCACTGAAGAAATCACAAATAAATTTAAAATTTCTGGAGACAAATGAAAATGAAAACATTACAATTCAGAATCTATTGGACATAGCAAAAGCAGTTCTAAGAGGGAAGTTTGTAACAATATAAGCCTACATCAGGAAATAAGAAAAATCTCTAATAAACAATTTAACCTTATACCTAAAGGAACCAAAAAAAAAGAAAAAAGAAAAAAGAACAAATGAAACTCAATATTAGTAGTAGGAAAGATATAATAAAGACCAGAACAGAAACCCTTTGCATTTCTATACACTACCAATGAACTAGCAGAAAGAGAAATTAGGAAAATAATTCCATTCACAATTACATCAAAAAGAATAAAATATCTAGAAATAAATCTAAGGTAACAGACCTGTACTCAGAAAACTGTAAGTCACTGATGAAAGAAACTGAAGCTGACATAAACAGATGAAAAGATGTATGGTGCTCATGGATTGGAAGAATTAATATTTTTAAAACAATCATACTACCCGTGGCAATATACAGATTGAATGGAATTCCTATTAAATGCCAATGATGTTTTTCAGAGTACTAGAATAATTCTAAAATTTATATGGAAACACAAAAGACCCCAAATACTCAAAACAATCTAGAGAGAAAAAGAACAAAGTTGGAGGTATCACACTCCCTGATGTCAAACTATACTTCAAGGCTACAGTAATCAAAACTGTATGGTTCTTGAACAAAAACAAACACACAGATCAATGGAACAGCATAGAGTCCAGAAATAAACCCACACTTACATGGTCAATTAATCTACAGTAAAGGAGGCAAGAATATCCAATAGGGAAAAAGACAGTCTCTTTAATAAACAGTGTTGGGAAAACTGGACAACTACACGCAAAAGAATCAAATTGGACTACTTTCTCACACCATGCACAAAAATAAATTCAAAATGGATTAAAGACTTAAATGTGAGACATGAAACCATAAAACTTCTGGAAGAAAATATACACAGTACACTCTTCAACATCAGTCTTTGTAATATTTTGGGGAATCTGTCTCCTCAGGCAAGGGAAACAAAAGCAAAAATAAATGGTGCCACATCAAACTGAAATGGTTTTGCAAGGTGGTAGAAACTATCAACAAAATGAAAAGGCCACCTATTGAATGGGAGAAGATATTTGCAAATGATATATCTGATAAGGGGTTAATATCCAAAATATACAAAGAACTCATACAACTCAATATCCAAAAAACAAACAAACAACCCAATTAAAAATGGGCAGAGGATCTGCATTGAACATTTTTCCAAAGAAGATATATAGATGACCAACAGGCACAAGAACAGATACTCAACGCTGCTGATAATCAGGGGAATGCAAATCAAAATCACAATGATAATCCAATGATTTCTTTTTGGAAGCAAGTATGTCACTGGTGAAGCACTAGCACACCTGTCAGAATGGCTATCATCAAAGATACAACAAATAATAAATGTTGGTGAGGATGTGGAGGAAAGAGAACCCTCCTGCACCATTGGCTGGAAAGTAAACTGGTGTAGCTACTATGGAAACCAGTATGGAGATTCCTCAAAATATTAAAAATAGAACTACCATCCAATCCAGCAATTCCACTCCTGGGCATTTATCAAAAGAAAATGGAAAAACTAATTGAAAAAGATATGTGCACCCCTATGTTCATCGCAGCATTGTTTACAATAGCCAACCTAAGTACCTACCAGTAGATGAATGGATAAAGATGTGTGGGGTGTATGTGTATCAGTGTGTGTGTGTGTGTGTGTCTATATATATACACACACATACATATACATACACACATACATGCATAATGGAATATTACTCAACCATTAAAAAGAGTAAAACTGTCATTGCGACAATATGGATAAACCTAGAGGGTATTATGCTAAGTGAAATAAGTCAGACAGACAAAGACAAATATTGTATGATTTCACTCATACATGGAATCTAAAAAACAAAGCAAATGAACAAAATTACAGAAACAGATTCATAGATACAGAGAATAAACAGGTGCTTGCCATATGGAAAGGGGATGGAGGGAAGAGAGAAATAGTTGAGGGAGATTAAGAGGTCCAAACTTCCAATTGCAAAATAAATGAGTTATGAGTATGAAATGTACAGAGTGGGGATATAGTCCATAATTATATAATATCTTTATACGGTAACAGGTGGTAACTAGACATTGTGGTGATCACTTTGAAATGTACAGAAATATCAAATCACCATGTTGTGTAACAGGAACTAACATTGTTTTATGGGTCAATTATACTTCTAAAACAAACAAACTCATGGAAAAAGATCAAATTTGTGTTTATCAGAAGTGGCGGGTGGGGAGAGAGAAAATTAGATGAAGACAATCAAGAGGCACAAAGTCCCAATTACAAGATAAATAAGTACTAGGAATGAAATGTACAACATGATAAATATAATAAACACTGCTGTATGTTATGTATGAAAGTTGTTCAGAGTAAATCATAAGAGTTCTCATTAGAAGGAAAACACATTTTTTCTATTTCTTTGATTTTATATCTGTATGAGATGATGGATGCTCACTAAACTTACTGTGGTAATTATTTCATGGTACCAAATCATTATCTGTGCACCTTAAATGTATACAGTGCTAAATGTCAATTATAAGCTTCATAAAACTGGAAGGAAAAATTTTTTAAAGAAAAAAAAGATGCACTTCAAAGGGATTTAAAATGTAACTTGATTTATTTTTGGAAGCAAGTATGTTCCTGGAGAAGCACTAGGCTAGTAAGAGACCAGGAGTTTTGAGTAGGGTCCCGAATCTGACACCAATATACCATATGACTTCAAGCACCTTAACTTTTCTGTATTTTAATTTTGCCCATCTGAAAAACTATACAAGAATATGCACTGAAGCCCCTTTAGCAATCTTCCACTTGCTTTAATAAAGCCAGAAGAAGAAAAGCAGATATTTAAAAATAAGTAAATAAGTACCAGCAGCACACACAAACTAGACGGGAAACTCTTGGTAGACAAGAGACTATGAGAAATTCCCCAAAAAGGAAAAGAGTAATAAGCAAGAGACTAGACATAGTAGACCTAGCCACAAGGGAAAAAGAAAACAAAAAACAAAAAAAGGTTGCAACTCAAGACCCACAAGGAAGAGTTTGGTGTAGAAAAGTAAGAGAAATACCAGGGGCACTGGTACACTGGGGAGTGCCAGGGGGCAGAAGCGGGAGGAGGACCCCAGCAGTCAACAAGAGCTTACACAGGGCTGTGTTGTTCAAAGTGGTAGCCCCTAGCCACGTGTGGCTATTTAAATTAAAACTGAGTAAAGTTTTGAACATTCAATTTTTCAGTCTCACCAGCCACATGGTAGCCAGGAGCTAGTATTACAGGACAGGGAAGATATAGGGCACTTCCAGCACCACAGAAAGTTCTACCAGACAGCACTGATGTAGGTTATCATGGCAGAAGGAGCCAGAAGTCTAGCCCTCAATTCCTGTGTCTCCAAATTAATTTAAGGAAGATAATTTCATTCTCACAGAACCTCTTCTAGAAAGTAGAAAAGGAATATACTCTCTTCCCTTATTTTATGAGGTTGGCATAACCTCGATTCCAAAATCAGATAGAAGTATAAGAACAAAAGAATACTGAGAGTTCAACCTCTCTCATGAAATGGACAAAAAAAATCCCAAAGTATTAGCAAAACGAAATCAAACAACATATACATGTTAAAAGTGGCCAACTTGGTTTTATCTCAAAAATACGAAGGAGGTGTAACATTTTTTTTTAAAGATACCCTATATGCACAACTCATCACTTAAACAACTAAAGGAGAAAACATTATCTTCTCACCTCACTTATCTTTTTGTATATGTTTTACTTGTATTTTTCCATTTAGATGACCAGTTTTTCCAGTTCATATATGTATATGAAAATACATGGAAGAATAATGAAAGTCCATATATATTTATCTCTCCCAGCAGTACTACTAAACTGTCTTAATTAACAACTTTACAAACATTCTTTATATCTTATAGGACTATCCTCCTCCCTGCCTGTGTAACTGCTTTTAAAGTTGATTTAGTCCTTTTTTCCATATAAATATTAGAACCAGATGGTCAAATTCCATGAAAACCTCTTCCAGAATTTTGATTTGAACTACTTTGAGTTTATAGATTAATTTGGAAGAGAAATTATGACCTTATGATACTTTTCCACCCATAGACATTTATACCTCTTCATCATTTACATTTTCTAAAATGCCTTCAGAACTATTTTATAATAGAATTCATGCACATCTTTTGTTGTTATTTAAAGAACACCTAAAATATTACATTCTCGGACTTGAACTTTTTCATTTGCATAGAGGAAGTGAATAGAGGTTTTTTTTTTTTTTGTATATTACTCTTGCATCCAGCATCTTTGCTGAAATTTCACTAATTCATCTGTCCATCTCTTGGGTTATTTTTACAGATAATGCTACCATCATCATGTATAATGAAATGTCTTATTACAGTCTTCCTAGTTCCAATCATTAATTTTTTTGAATTAATGTGTTGACTTGGACCCCAAATAAATATAAAATAACAGAATTACATTTGGCATTCTTGCCTTTTTCCAGATTTTAAATTTCACCATTAGATGATTGATATAGGTCTTATTACGTATACATTATCATATTAAAAATGTTTTTGGTTTGTCAATCTTTTTAAAAATCATGACCAGCTTTTGAATTGCAACAATTCTTTTTCAGCATGTACTGAAACAGGTCACATAGTTTTCTTCTTAATCTGTTATTGTGGTATACTTGCAGAAAATGTCATAGATTTCTAATACTTAACCACCAGTGCTTTCATGGCATGAATTCAACTTGTCATGACATGCACTTTTAATACACTAGTATTTTATTTTCCAATATTATATTTCAGATTTGTGTGTCTATGATCTCAAGAGAGTAGCCTGTCATTTTCCTTTCTTGATCCATTCTTGTCTGGTTTGTCTATCAACATCATTTAGCCTAAGGAGTTTGATCAAGTTTTCTCTTCCAGAGATTAGAAATATATGCATATATACATCATTAATAATCAGTAACTGTAAGTTTAAAAATTAAATGAAGCCATTTCCATCCATCTGATTTGAAAATTAAAATTTAAAATACACAATATTGGTTAAAAGGTGCAGCAATGTAAAATTCTTATGTCTTCCTGGTACAAATGTGAATTATTATAACTTTGAAGAGCAGTCTTTACAATATTTAATAAAGCTGAAAATGTCTATATTCTACAACTCAGCACTTCTACTCACTGGTATATTTCCTAGAAAAAAATTTAACAGATGTTCACAAGGTGATATACATGAGGATGCCCACAGAAGATTCTGAAATACACAAAATTTAGAAATCAAAATACTCATCATCTGGAAAATGGGCCATTAATTTGGTACATTCAGACAATACAAAATCATACTGAAGTCCAGAGAAACGTCTTAACTAAGTCTAATGTAGAAGAATCTCACAAAGTGCAATGAAAAAATTGCATGATAACAGTCTGACAGCATTTATATATTTTTTTAAGTTAAAGAATTTTCATTTCTGGGGAAATGGCGAAATGGCAGTTTGGGTTCTGCAGACCAACTCCCTACTGAAAAAGAAATGTAAATGCTGAGTATATGTATGTATTTTAGAAGTCTTGAAAAGTTGAAAAGAGATTAAGAAATAAATAAGCAGCAGCCATTCACCATGAGAAGTGAGTGGGTTACTGGGGTTGCATTCGCCTTGAGAACAAACACAGTCTGGTGCACTTGAATGTGGTGAAACTGAACTTTGGTTCAATGGCAACTGGGACAAAAGATCCCAACATCAATGCCCAGGGATTGCCATTTTTAAAAATTAAAGTACACAAACTTATCATTAAATAAACTATATTTTTAAAACAAGGTAGTGAATATGCCAAATTCATCACTTTCTGTTCTACTTCATTTTACTATTCATCCAAATTCTTCAGGTTATTTACATCAGTTGTATTTGTGTGAGGAAAATATTGCATAATGGTGAGCTCTCCCGTTTCTTACACACTTGCAAGTAAAAGCCCCACTTATTTTTTACTTACTTATTTACCTATTAACTTATTGCTTTTCTAATCTCAGCTATTAATAAAGCATAGCAAGTTTATCTTCTAAACAAATTTAGGTCTTTGCCTGCAAATCAACAACCTTAAAAACAAAGCAGACATACAGCTTTAGCTTTAGATTCTTAGACTTCACAGCTCTATCCACAGTTTCATGCTAAAATTATTAGCAAATGCAAATGATAATAGTAAATGATATTAGCAGAAAGGGGTAGGGGAATAGGCTTTTGATAGAAAGCTAATTAGCCGCTAGATCTCTGCCTGACACTTCTATACCTTCTAAGTAAATTCGTAGCGAGGCTGAATTCACAGAACTGTTGATATTTGCAAAATGCTTTTCACTAGTTAGACTTAGAGCCCACTTTAAAGAGTGCTTTTCTTGTTTTGTAAATAGAATCAGCTGAATTAAAATAATACTGTTAGAAAAAAATAAAAATACTAGTGGAAAACATAGCTCAATAAAAAATCATGGAGCGTCCAATCAAACAGTGACATATTGAAAAGTTTGAGGTCAAGTTGGTTCTTACTTTAAAGTCATTCTTGTAAATATATTTTAGATTGTAATACTGAAATAACAGTATACAATTTTATACTTAGCATCTAACATAGCAAGAATTTAGTACACAATTCTTGACTTGAACATTAAGAGTATTTCTCACGGACTCCCAGAATCCTTTATTCTTTAGAAGAAATTCTAGTAGGAGAGGAAACATCTTTTTACTGCTAGGACTTCTGCTTAAGAGAAACGAGTTATAAGAAAAAATTGGGGAGTAGTTTAGAATTAACTGTTAAATAATAATAATAAATAACTAATCTACTAATTTAACAGATACATACATTATGTAGGAGATGCATTTCAAAAATGTATTATTAGTTTTTCTAGTGTTATTTTTCTACTTGTAAAAAAGGGCTCTAAAGAAATAAAAGTATTAAACAGTGTAATATTACTCTTATTTTACATAACCATATAGGTTTGTAACTCCTTTTTGAACATGGAACTCTTCAATGGTTAATGTTTCATCATTCAAATAGATGAAAAATAATATTTTTAATTTTTATTCTTCCTGGATAGTTATATATGTATGACCTTAAAATTCATTTGGCCTAGGATTTCCCTGTAATATGATATTTATAATAATCTGTAGACCTTGACATTTTAATCTAGGGATGCAATATAGAGCCTTTCAACTTCAATCGAACAAAATGAACATTTATTGAGACCTATGTCTCGGATCCCAGTTGTCATTTTAATTCTAATTTGTGAAAGTTCAAATTATTCTGTGAACAAGGAATTATGTGAAGTATTAAGAAGGACAAAAGAATATTCAACCTCGAAGGTGCTGAAGCATGAAGAATGCGTAGAAATATGCAAATATCTGGACCAGGAGAATAATCTTCTCAAGGGTAAACTGAGCGATTGGTCAATTATTTTTATCTTCCCTATGAAGAACTTCTAAGGAAATTCCACCAGGGGGCAGCAGAAGAGCGGCTTTCTCGCACTTGCCGCCAGACACAGGGGAGCCTGACGTCCCTCGGAGCTTTAATCTTCCCCTCCGTCGCCTTTCCTCTAACCCCCCTTTAATTAAGTCAGAAGGGCCCTATATTTATTTGCCCATGAACTGACACAGCAAACCAACAGCAACCATTGTAGTGTGAATGGATTTGCGACCAGGCAAGGGGCTTCAGCCGAGATTACCCGCCCCACAGCCGGATGAATGTGCTGAGCACAAAGTCTGCTCAAAGCCGAGCAAACGGACTATTTGTGAAAATGCCATCCTGGCTCAAGTCTGATTAAGACCGGGGGTCCCCAGGCCGTTTGATCTTTGCTCATCAAAGAGAGTCTTTAAACAAGCTTCATTTTACACTACTGTATGCTGGCGACGGGTTGTGACACCAAAGTGCAGCCACCGTGAGCAGCCTCCCGGGAGCGCGTGAACAATGGGAACTGGAGGCTTGGTTAGTGCAGGACACCCCCCGGCCTGCCTGCTGGGAAATTATCCAGGGCTGGAGGCTGGGCCTGGAGCGCAGGGCTCGAGTTTAGAGGTTTCTGGGTCTGCCCAAAAAGTAGCTCCCCGACCTCGCCTCCTTCCACCCTCCTCTGCTCCTATCTGAAATTTATTTTTTACCTTTGGGACTTAAGGGTGATGAAGAATCCTTTGCACTGTTTATCCCTTCCCTTTCCCGCCAAAATTAATGCTTCTGTTTCTAGCCTAACATCCTGGTTCATTCCCTGGAGAATCTAAGACAGAATCTTGGGACAGTAGAGTTTTCAAGGTCCCGCTTTCTATTTTTCACCTCAAGGTCCCATCACAATTCACTAGTTTGAGATTTAGTGATTATTGGAAGAAATCTCTAAAACATTACAGTCAATTCTGTGAGGCAAAAAACCAAAACAACAACAAAAAAACCTCTCTTCCTTTCTATCCACATAGATGGGCATGTGTTTGTGTACGTGTGTGCAGAGACTAGAAGTAAACTGTGGTTTCCTTTGAGTGGTGGGGTTGCACGTAACTATTGACTTTTATTTTGAACTTTTCTGTATTTGCTGAATTTTCTCCAAGAACATGCATGATGAATTATAAATCTATATCTAAATGGATGTATATCTTTTTAAAAAATCACCTGGTTTAAGTAATTTACCTTATTTCCAGAGACTTAAAACTGATATGTTTTCTTTAAGAATCTTATGCATTTTCTTCAAAATCAAAATACAGTATTGATGCCAGTGATTATTACTTTAGACTGCCTGAAAGAACAATTCTCTTGCAGGATGTTCTCATTTAATCAGAATACAAAAGGCCTTGCTCCAGGGCAGTGCTTGAGGGGGGGGGGAGGGGAGAGAGGGAGAGAGAGGGAGAGAGAGGGAGAGAGAGGGAGAGAGAGGGAGAGAGAGGGAGAGAGAGGGAGAGAGGGAGAGAGAGGGAGAGAGAGGGAGAGAGAGGGAGAGAGAGGGAGGGAGAGAGAGGGAGAGAGAGGGAGAGAGGGAGAGAGGGAGAAGCTTTTGTAATCAGAAGATACCTCTCTACCTCCCCATCACGCTATTTTATAAAAGAAAGACCAACACCAGCACCAGCACTGAGAGTTAAATGGCTTGACCAAGTCCCCATATGAACCAGCCAGCTGGTGGTTGTCACAGCAGCAGTGTCCAGGGCACAGAGTTCCAGCCCCAGACTCCTGAAACCATGGCACCTTTGTTGGGCGTGACTCTTGGAGAGTGACTGCATTACAAAGGAGGTGATAACAGAAACCCAGTGACGTGGAAGAAAATGATTTTTCTCTAGCACTGGAGAATGTTTCAAGAGGATCATGCACCCTACTTTCTGCTGTCACTGGTCTGTCTTCATGGCTGGAAATGTCAAATCCTTTAAGGGATGTTGAAGGGGCAGTTCTGTACTCCCTGTGACTACATACCACAAACCTTTCTAAGTGTCAGGACATCAGAAAAGTTTGTCTGATTTTTAGTTAAAGGTTTCTAGGTTGTGAGTCCCATTCTCAGATCATTTCTGAATATGCAGCTCCTGTAAAACACGTCTTCTGAGCTAGGGTAGAAAGCTACCATGGAGCCTGATTTATCTGGGCTGGCCATCTCCACTGACCAAATAAACATAATCATTGTCAAATCTCGCCTTCTCTTTTTACTGAGGAGTGCAGAAAAGCCTAATCCGTCCTCTCGGGAGTAGTAACACAGGCCTGCTCTAAAAGCTCTTTTAACATCATGAAGAGCATTAAAACCAAAATCTTTTAAAGGCCAATGAGAAAGTCGTAACATTTTTCACTAGACTTAGGAATGAGGGCTCCCTACTATAAATTCAGGATCCCAGTGCCTACAAAAATGTTGGCAACCCTCGCTGTATGAAATGATGTTTTTTCAATGTTTTCCCAGTGAAGTAAAAGCAAATGGCAACAGATCTGTCTCCTTTGGTTTAACAAAGAGAAAGACACAAAGAAGGAGGGGAGGAAGGGAGAAAGGAAAAGAGAGAGGGAGGTAGTGAATTAACAATGCAGCAGTCAAGTAAGAATCTGAAATAAGAAAGATGAAAAACATGTTTGCAAATAACACTGTGTTTTTTGGAGTGTCTTTGTCTCTCTACCTCATGGATAAAGAGGTTGATGAGCATCTATGCCAGGCATACAGCGCTGAGAGTATGAAGAAGGCACGCATTATAACATTCCTGAGTTCTGTGGCTAAGTTCCACGTCAGTAAACATATTCCACCTATTCTAAAATCTAATGCACAATTTTAAACTTACTGTATTAGTTACGGTTCTGTTTAAGCCAGATCAAAGGAGAGGCAGAGTCCCTACAGAACTAAATAAACTAGGCTTAATAAACCAACTACACCTGCTGCAACTCTTACCACCTCCATCATCTGTCTGCAGGAGAAAGTCACAGTTAGCAGAACACTGTCTTCCTTGAAGCTTGCTGGTCACAATTACTAGATCGAATATGCCCCAAAATACAATCTTCCCCATGACCTACTATGTGCCAAAGTAGAATCTGTTTTGGAAAAAATTTCTCCCTCCATTCCCACGTAGGTATATTTGTTTCCCCAACAACTCAAAGACTGAATTCAGCTTTCTGAGAACAAAAAGGCCCTCTTTAAGACGTTGGAGGTATACTCCCAAATGGACTAGGGTACCGTTTTGCATATAATGGGCACTCACTGTATATGAACTAGATGCTGTTGGAACAATGAACTTCACTCTGCCTCCTTACTCATCCTGCTCTTTTGTTGCCATTAAGCAAATTCAATCATGAAAAGGATTTTCAAATGAAGATTCCACTGACCAAGTAAATGTTTCCATTTGGAACAAAGGACTGGCCTGCTATAGACCTGGGTCTCTCTGGGGATCTCTTACTTAAGTTCTCTCCTGCATAATTAGTGAGTTTATTTCCCATCCTCCCACTAAATTATTTATAGATAGATACTGTGAGTACTCATTTTTTTTTACACTGCATACAGTGCTTAGCTCATAATAGGAACTCAGATATTGACCAAATCATTATTATTAGCTTTCAGATCATGACAATTTCAGGAAGAACACGGAAAGGGGGGAAGGCTCTGCTCTTGAAATGCTGCTCTTGGCCCTAACTCCCCTAACTCAACACAACACTCTATCCAAGCTTAATGAATATTAAACCATACCAGACATATATGTACAAGGATCAAGAATGAATTTATGCAACATGCCTTTTTGCTAAAGTTTTCCTTTTGCTAATTAAATTGTTCCCCCCCACACCTTTTTTTGGCCTCTAGACAATAGTTTCATTTGTGAATTCCAGCTCTTAATCAGCCAAACTGGTTAAATGTATTAACATGTACCATCCCTCCTAAAAAGAGGCAAAGAGATTGCTTTTAGTGTGGCTCAAGCATATTTTCAGAAATATTTAATAAATATTCTATTTAAATAGGGTAATAGGAATAGGAAGAAATATTTTAACCCATTCCAAGGTCAAGGGATTCTTTCTCCACATTTCAACTCGGTAAGAATTCAAGACAGATTGTAGATTTTTTTTTTTACCACACTGAAGATGCTTAACATCGATTATTGACATTATCATCAATATTCTGCAAGTGATAATATGGTACCTAAAATCCCCTATGCCTCTACCCTGTCTGTATAGACTTCACGTTGGCTGAGGGTCACCACGTATCTGCCCGAGGGAGACCTGGTTCATTACTGATTCTCAGTAAAAAGTATACTGACATATTCATTTCTTAGACTCATTTTTAAAAAATCCAATATAAACAATCTCCCCTTTGTTTCCAAATTTAAATTTGTTCCAAAAATTTCTAGAGTAGTAGCCAAGTCTTGGTCATTGTATATGTTCATAAAAAAAAACAAAACTAAAGAAATATGTGGGAGTTAATCCACGTTAGAATTTCAACCAAGAATTGTCAGTAAACCAGAGGAAATTTCACTGGATAGATGGAATTTGGGATAGGAGGGGCACCAGTGTAACTAGAGGCAATATTAAAGAATTGTTTAGAAAATGTTCTTAATGTGACCTCTGAAATCCAAGGATTTAGAACACAGACCATTACAAACTTAAAAAAAAAAATTACCCCTCCCTCACTTAACTTTAGGATTACTATACTACTGAAAAACTATCACTGGCTACACTTGGTGCTGGCCCAAGTTATGTAGGTCAGTGTGCAGAGTGATCATAAACACCCTGTAGGTTAGGGAGCACTCAATATACGTACGTGTCCTAATCTTTTTAACGTTTCTTATTCAATCACCTCTTCTTTTGCTGAATTCACATAGTAACTGTCCATTTTGTGACATAACACCAACCTGCTTTAAGAAGAGCTGTGTACATTTGTCTTTTATTACTACTATAATTAGAATATTTGTATTCTCTGCACCCCCCACAACAGGGGAACAACCTGAAGGGGTTGCCCACTCCCCCAGCACTAAACTTCCAATATGTTTTTGTTGAATCAGTTATTTCCAGTGTATAGGCAGAACAGCATTCTTACACACTAGCCGTAACCGTATTATTTGTACACACTGATTTAAATGACAGCAAATTCACTTTGAGCTTCTCCTTTCCTGAAGCTAGTCTTGCATCTCCCCAGAGCGGGTATTCCCTGGTCCCGTGAACGGTTCAGACACAGGCGTTCTCAAGCTTTGCGATATGAAATACTAACGAGGAAGGTAGGCGCTAAGCCTTAAGGGTTTCTTATCGCCCTGTGTTCGCCCACCACTGAGAAGGGGGAACCAGGGAAGGACCACTGACCCAGCCGTCGGACCCTGTCCGCTTTCGTCCTGGCCACTTTGATCTCGCGCGTCTGCCTAATCAAGTTCATCTACTGCCGCGACTGCTCAGATTCAAAGCACATTAAATAGCTTGATTATCGGATGGTCATTTCCCTCTTCCCTCCACCCCTGATCTCGTTTCCAAACGCCAGTCTCTCGCCTCCCTCTCTAAACTTCCCATCAAAAGAGAATTAGTTCTTCTTCCTTCTTACCCTCGTTTGATGTGCTAATGTCTTTCTCTTTGCACATTTTTCCCGTGGTGGCGGGTGGCGGGGGCTGGGGGAGGTGGTGGGCACAGAAGCCAGGGGAAGGAACTGAAGGAACTTAAAGCAAAGGATCTCACCACAAATCTGAAAACCGTGACTGTAAAGGGTTAATCAGCAACTTGCAACGGCCACTTGACCCTCTCGCTAGACTTTGAATTACTAATTGATTTGTACTTAATACTGAATATTATCTACGCGCTCAATAAATCAGTACTGGCATAAGGAAGAGATAAGTGGTTTTGCAGAGAGTATCACAATGCCTGTATGAAAAGTATTTCAGATCCCGATATTCCAATCCCTACTTCAAGGCAAGGGCACCCAAGTTCCCGAAGTTCCACCGTCTTTCCGCATTTATTAAAGTCGTTTCCTCTAATGCTCACTGATTACCATCACCCCGAAGGTGAGCTGGGCAGAACGGCGGCCGCGCGCAAGGGAGGGGCGGGGTGAAGATTGTCAAAGGCTCCCCTTCATGTACACAAACACACCCCCTCCCAGCCCCTCCCAACGCTTTGAAATCCCAACCCGGCTTTGTTGTCTCCCCCCAAGGGGCCGGAATGCTCAGAGCCCGCAGTATAAAGGCAGCCGCGGTGGCGGTGGCCGCGCAGAGCCCCGCAGTGAGGACTCCGGGACCGGCGGAGGCTCTCGGAACACTGACTCTGCAGCTGCGCCGGCACGGCTTCCAGGAGACCAGGCTTGCGAAGTGACATTCCTTTCTCTTTCTCTCCCTGAGCCTTTCTGAGATGACGACTCTGGGCACAGTAGGTGCTGCCCGGGTCTTGGTAGCCCTGGTAGCTGCGGCTCTTTGCAGCCACCCTCTGCTCGGAGTGAGCGCCACCTTGAACTCGGTTCTCGTCAATTCCAACGCCATCAAGAACCTGCCCCCACCGCTGGGCGGCGCTGCCGGGCACCCAGGCTCCGCAGTCAGCGCTGCTCCCGGAATTCTGTTGGAGGGCGGCAACAAGTACCAGACGGTTGACAACTACCAGGTGAGAAGGGTCTCAGGGATCTGGGAACTCTGTGACCTTGAAGTGGTCTCATTTGGGGAGGAGGGAGTAGAACGTGCTAGGTGTGCGCGGTTCAAGGCTTATTCGGAAAATCTGCCTTTCGGTGCAGTGGGCGGCAACAGCTTTTGGAGAGGTGGGCAGAAAGGGACTCTGATGAGCATCCAAGTTCAGGAATGTGGTACCTGGATGCCCAGGTGCCTCACCCTCTCCTGGCCCCATTCCCACAGCCATACCCATGTGCCGAGGACGAGGAGTGCAGCACTGATGAGTACTGCGCGAGTCCCACCCGCGGAGCGGGCTCCGGTGCGCAAATCTGCCTCGCCTGCAGGAAGCGCCGAAAACGCTGCATGCGTCATGCTATGTGCTGTCCTGGGAATTACTGCAAAAATGGTGAGTCGGGCAGCTCCCTTTCAGACTCAAACTACCCTCTACGAGCCTGAGCCCACCGCTGGGAGACAACGCTCTGCTTCTGAGAACACGCTGCACCACCTGCAAGTGGGACTTCAGCGTGAGAGGTTCCCCTGCAACACCTTCGTGGCGAGTGTTAAATTCGGGAGCAAAGAGAAGGAAGTTCTGGAGCTCCTTATCTTCCCGTGCCCCTCGATTATTTAACACGACGTCTTACCTCAGAATGGACCCTTACACAAAAATTTGTCTAGGGAGAGTCTTGACACCATTTGAGAAAGATGGGGTGGGGAGGTGTAATTATAAAGAGACCAAGGAAACCAGAAGGGATGTTTAGTTGCCTCTTTCATTTTTCTTATAGTGCCTCTCCCTCACGATCCCTGTTCAAACTGTTATCTGTCAGCAGACAGTGATTTATCTGTGCTGGCCATTCTTAAGGGAGACCTTGATAGCCTTGCATCCTTGGCGTCTCCATCCTTCTCTGCCTCCAAGTCCCGCTGCCATAAAATAAGTACTCCTCCCCTCAACCACATGTCCACTAAAATTTAATGTCTCAAAGAGGTAGATTCAGACAGCCAAAGAAGTCTCCAGAAATAAACTGAAGGGTGGCGACCCTTCTTAGGACCCAGTAATACTCCGGGATGAACTAAATCTCTGTAATACAGAAATTATACAGTAAAGTAACTGGTGAGTGAGATTGTAATCTTCGAGGCATCTGGTGTTGCATTTGCTTAACTTAGTCTGGCAGTACCCATATAGCACTAAGGGCAGAGAAGTTATTTTTAAAAACTTTAAGTGACTGATTTTATTTTTCTTATCCCAAGGGTGATATTAAAATGGGCAGAAATCTCATTGCCACTACCACAGTTGGTGGGAAGTGTCTTAAATGGCTAGATTGGGGATATTGCCTATGAGTGCACACTGACGCTTCTATCCACTTGGGGAATTTTGCTTTAACAGTAGAAAGGAAGTTTGGTTCATGTTTAAAATAATATTACTATAATGAGGTAACTCAAGTCGGTGCAGGTATAACAGACTGCCACTGTCACAGCTATTAGCAGTAACACATTCCAGGTCAGGGGTTAAACACTATCTTCTCCTTCCTTAGGAATATGTATGCCTTCTGATCACAATCATTTCCATCGAGGGGAAATTGAGGAAACCATTATTGAAAGCTTTGGTAATGATCACAGCACCCTGGATGGGTACCCCAGAAGAACTACACTGTCTGCAAAAATGTATCATAGCAAAGGTAGGTTAAAAGACCTTAAGACTCATTCTTTTTGGTAAGCACCTCAAAGTGTCTTTTGGACTACCTTAATGAAATAACGGAGGCTTAGCAGTGACCATGTGCTTTTCCTATTGTCTCCTCCTTCCTAGGACAAGAAGGCTCTGTCTGTCTCCGATCATCAGACTGTGCCACAGGGTTGTGTTGTGCTAGACATTTCTGGTCCAAAATCTGTAAACCTGTCCTCAAAGAAGGTCAAGTGTGCACCAAGCACAGGAGAAAAGGCTCCCACGGGCTGGAGATATTCCAGCGTTGTTACTGCGGAGAAGGCCTGTCCTGCCGGATACAGAAAGATCACCATCAAGCCAGTAATTCTTCTCGGCTTCACACCTGTCAGAGACACTAAGCCAGCTGTCCGAACACAGTGGACTCCATTTACCTAATATATTCTATGAAAACCGTTTGTGACTTTTGTGAGCTCAATCCTTAAGGATATACAAATTCTGTGGTTACAGTTAAACATTCCAATAATACCTTCCGAAAATCTGGAGTGTAAGAGCTTTGTTTCTTTATGGAACTCCCCTGTCATTGATTGCAGTAAATTACTGTGTTGTAAATTCTCAGTGTGGCACTTACTTGTAAATGCAACAAAACTTTTAATTATTTTTCTAAAGGTGCTGCATTGTCTATTGTTCTTCTCGTTATGTAAATTTTTGTACACATTGATTGTTATCGTGATTCTAATATTCTATATTGAATTGAAATAAATAATTTCAGCTGACACTTCCTAAATGCATAAGCCTTTCCCCTTTTAATTCTAGAATCTAGAATGCAAGGAGCTTTTAGAATGGCAAATGATAGGTATATAAAATTAATCATGAAAATATTAGCTTATTTTCCAAAATGTACTATCTCAGTGCTTGGATTATGTTTACCTCTAGGCTGTGATAGTCCTTGAAATAAAATTTAACATTTAATACCATGAAGTGTTACAAGTATAGATAAATTTTGGCAGTGTGATCTGAGCGGGCTGTATGTATGTGGTGTTTGCATGTAAACAATTGATAAATACATGCAGATTTTGTACCAAATTAGTTAATTTGAAGTATCTTAAATACCACTTCATGCCAGAAAAACTTGCTCTAATTTCTTTGATTTTTAAATAATTATTACATAAAAACCACAAATCCTCTTTCATTTCATTCTTTTCTCTTGCTAGGTGAGTTGAATATTTCAATTTTTGCTTAACCAGAAATCTGTTGATTAGAATAAGGATGCGGGTTTATTGTTTAAAAGAAAATCCACAGAAATGAAATCTATACTGACTTTGCATTTTTACTTGCCAACGTTGATACTGGCAAATACGAGATGGGGGAAGGGGAGTGCAACGGTCCTAATTTACACTTATTCTGTAATATACAAAAAGTCCACATCCAAACCACACAATGCTGGCTTTGAGGCACTCCAGAGGACAGTGACTGATCAACTGTCCAGAACATTTCCTTAAATAACACAGATGTCCTAGAATGTTTGTTGTTTTTGTATCCCTGGAAGTGGTTCGATTTCAAGGGTCTTTGCCAACAAGACACAAGGGTTGGTTGGTTCTTCCCTGAGAGGGGAACCGGCAGGATGTCTGTTGTTACATTCTTTTTGTCTGCAAGTTTCAGCTTACTCACCCTGGAGAAACTTTCTTTTTCTACATGTGCTTGTTGGCTGATGTGCCAGGAAGGCCAATTCTAAGGCCTGCTGTCTCCAATAAAGCACAATAGAGGAAACAGGAAACCCTTTCTTCAAAAATAAGAAAGAAGGGCCTCTGTTTTAAGAGGGGAGAGGAGCAATGGTTTAAATGGGCCTTGGTTATGGGATCCCTTCACTCCTACAGGAACGGGCTGAGGCCAGACTCTCTGCCTCTGTACATCTCAGCACCAGTCCTGGTTCTAGCCCTTCTTGCTTCCCGTGGCCTGATGGGGATGGGAGGACAAGAAACCTACCACGGGCAGATGCCTCTTCTTCCTACCCATCTGATGAGTTAGAAAGGCATATCAAAATGAAATTCTGCACATTTATTAAGGTGAAAAAAGTATCAGGAAAACTGCAGATACTTTATTAGCTAGTAATGAAGGCTGGAAGATGGAAGTCAGATACAATACAAAACAGGATCATGTAAGGAACCTCTAACATTTTAGATAGTGGCTGTTAATATTTGAGGAGTATTTTAACAATTTATTTAAATGGAAAACAGAAGAATTTGGGAATGCATTCACAAGGTATTTCCTCAAATGGTAGCATACTCCACACTGCCCTGTGCCTTGTACGTTTTAAGTGTCTCACAGATCAGTCTAGGTAATACATAGAGAGGAGTCTCATTTCTTTTAATGGTTGCCTTGAAAGTGTGGCATTTTGGAATGGCTATTCCATAATTTACTTAGAGTCATTATTGACAGACAAATTGTTTCCAGTGTTTTTGTTTTATATTGTGTCATTAGTAGAGAATTTTTTTGTGTTCCTGAGCTGATATTGTTGTAGGATAAGATAATGACTCATTTTGGAAACAAAATCTGAATATAAAAAGCAGACTTTCTGTAGCTCCTCACAAGGGGTGTCATGGGCAAATGTCCAGATGCCTGCTTATCATTGATCTAGTGATGACTGAACTCTCGATAAATTGTATCAAAGGAGGAGGAGGGAAATATAGGCTCTTCCTAACAATTTCACACTAAACAGTCATCTCTGTTTTAGTTTTTAAAGGTAGTTAGTTAAAGGTAGACTTGTTTCAATTCCTTTGATTTCAAAATAATTATTAAATACAAAATTAAGTTGTTACCGTTTTTATTGTTTTGCTAGAAGAGTTAAATATTTCAAATTTTGTTTAACCTGAAATATACTGATAAGAATGAGGATGGGAATATATTATATGGAAAAAAATAAAGATATGCAACCCAAATGTGACTGTTCAAATTTCAGCAGATCAAAACAGTTTATGGATTTTTCCCATGGTAAATCAAATTATACCAATTCAATCATGGACTTAGTAATAGTTACGTAGTCATAAATGTTGTCAATTTCAGTATTTCTAATCACATAGTCAAATTAGCACCTTAGGGAAATTTCAGGTAAAATCATTAAATTTTTCTTCACTTTTAACTATAATATCTAACTTTATCAAGCTACCAACTTTGTTTATAATCTTAAAGAGAAATGGACAATGCTACCATTAGGCTTATAACATGTGTTCCATTGAGTTCTATATTACAATTATCATATTTTCTAAATTATTACTGGGTACAGAACCAACATAGAATTATTTATCTCCACACTAAAAAAAAGTCTCCATAATTTAGGCATCTGATATTTGTACAAATGTGTGTATAATGTGGGCCTTTATATCTGTCCTAATGTTAACAGCTTAGAAACAGACAAATCTATAATTTGAGACTACCAACTGGGTAATGCTAGATAATTTTAATTTAATTAACATTTACTGAGCCTTTGGTGCTCAATAGGTACTATACTGGAATTTGAAACAATGTACATAATATCCTCTCTAATGTCAAGGAACTCACCTTTTAGCAAAAGGGGATGATAAACAACTATTAGTGCTGGGGTTTGGTTCAGTACAGTGGTTTGAGACATAGTGCATGGAATCAGATTTGTGATGGAATCATGGCCCACTCTGTTTCTAACTAAATGATGTTGGGCAAAGGATATAACCTCATTAGTAATGTGGAGTGAATACCAACTTTAGAGCGTAGATGTGAGAATAATGCATGCATTATAATAATACTTAGCATTATTTATAGCTTATAGTAAAAAATCCATTTTAGATCTTTTCTATTGAAAGACATTTTATAAGATATTGTGACTACCTAACAACAGATTAAAGTGATTAAATCAGCCTGTAGGTGCTCCAAAAAAGCTTCAGGGAAGCAGTGGTATTTGGACCATCTTCTCTTCAAGTCCATTTATTTTAAGGAAGAGAAACCATTAAACTAGAGAAAGTAAAAGGGATACATGGTTGGAATGCAACCTCCCATGGAAATTGGTATGAAAACCATTCTGCAGACTGGCTTCATAGCTTGCTAATGATTTCTGCTCTACTGTAATTTGCACATGTCTGTTGCTTGTCACAGTAGCACATATCCTGTCCCCAATACAAGTGGCTTCGGGCTCAGCTCTGCTCAGCAAACTGCTTAGCCTCTCAGAGACTCCACTCCAAATTCTTGGGCGAGGGTTCTGATTAGTTCAGCTTTGATCTGGGGTTCACCTCTGGTCTGCTTGGCTAGCTTGGCTACCCAGATCCCAAAATACAAACACAGCTAACTACATCCAGCCCACCCTTTAATAAGAACTTTGGTAGTTCTACAAGGCACCATGTGTCATGTCTACCACATATTAGTTTTGAAGAATGAGCAGGGGGTTCACAAGGTAGAAAAGAAAGAGTGTTGGAGACAGAAGAAGCAATGTGAGCCAAATTACAAAGCTATAAAAATGAAATACATACTGCGTTTAAAAAAAAAAAGGCAATAATCCATCATGGCTGAAGTGTGGGGTATCTGAGAGGAGGAGGACTTTGCTGCTTCGATATGCTTGTAACTTAATTTGTTGCTCTGATTTGGTTGTAACTTAATTTGTTATCTAGGGAAAAGAAAAGGTAGAAACTCTTCATTTTCAGCAACAGTTACCGTATTAGGTGAAAATGGAGTTGAAGACAATGTTTGAGACGTATTTTGTCTCAAAAGATTACTAGACTGTCTTCACAAAGTGTGGTGATATTTTTTGCCAAAAGAGTCGTAAAATAAGAATAACATTACTTTATTTCCAGCATAAGTTGTTGTATTAGGTAGAGTTGGAATTAAAGAAATTATATTTGAGATTTCTGTTTTTGACTTGTAATTAATACATAGCTTTCACAAATCATGGAATTATTTTTGGCCAAAAAAGTCATATAAATTAAAATCATATGACAGTCTCTATTAGTGAATGTAAAATTACATTTGAAGGCCAGTGATAATTGACCCCCCATAGTGATAACCTATGAAACAAATTTAATAAAATAAAAGTGGTGGAAGACATGAAGCATATCTGAGAATAACTCCATATTACACTTCACAGTATTTCACACTAACTTTATTCTGATAGGCAAAAATTACTTTTAAAGAGAGAGCTATTGCTGGATAATTTCACGTATCTGTGATGCTCTCAAGTTCAAATTAAAAGAAGATAGTCTTGGCAGAGGATCAGAAAACAGGGCAGTCTCATACACTGCTAGTAGTAACTGCAATCGGCTTTGCCTTTCTGGAAGGCAATTTGGCAAGTATTTTTAAAATGTGAAAATTCCCCCTGCAGCAATTTAACTTATACAAATTCGTTCTAAGAACTGAATCATGAAATGTGTATACAAAAAACCATCTGCAGTGACATTATAATAGCCCGAATTAAAAATGAATTGTGTCTAATAAGAGAGAACTGTTTAGATAAAACATGTCCTGAAAATATTCTGCAATCATCAAGCTTATCTGGAGAAATGTTCATATTTCTTCATGTTAGAATGTTTTTAAAAGTTATATTACAGAACATATACAGCATTATCAGAATTACCTGTAGTAACATCAAATATGTTAGTCTAGACAGCCATATCTGGATGGTAGGATTATGGAAACTATTTAATCTCCTTCTTTTCATTATTTTCCATTTTCCACTCAGGCAAGATACTACTACTAGCAGTAAATCTAAACTAAAAACTTGGGTTTTCTTCAAACTTTTGGACATGTCAAGTAGATATCTTGACGCACCTCATTCTGATTAGGGTCATCGCTCCCTCCTTGCCTACATTTAAAACCTTTCTATCCCTATCAATCTAGTGGTCAGGGCATCCGGTGTGCAAAGAGGAATACTCCGGTGTGCCAAGAGGAATACTCACATTGTGATGCCAACAATCTCTTAAACACTGTATATTTAAGAACGTTATCAGCAGTACAGAGTTACTCTTCCCTGAATTTCCCAAAGAAACATATCCTCTCCCTACTAACCAGATTCTTTTCCTTTCAAGAAGTACTGACTGGTAAACCCACAGACCTATGGTCAATTAATCTTTGACAAAGGAGGCAAGAATATAAAATGGAGAAAAGACAGGCTCTTCAGCAAGTGGTATTGGGAAAATTGGATAGCAGCATGTAAATCAATGAAGTTAGAACATTCCTTCACCCCATACACAAAAATAAATTCAAAATGGCTTAAAGATTTAAATATAAGACAAGACACAATAAATCTAGAAGAAAACATATGCAAAACATTCTCTGACATAAATCCTAGCAATATTCTCCTAGGGCAGTCTACCTAGGCAATACAAATAAAAGCAAAAATAAGGAAATGGGACCTAATTAAACTTATAAGCTTTTGCACAGCGAAAGAAACCATAAGCAAAATAAAACAACAATGTACAGAATGGGAGAAAATATTTGCAAATGATATGACTGACAAAAAGCTTAATTTCCAGAATATATAAACAGCTCATACAACTTAATAACAAACAAACAAACAAACAAAAAACCACAATCCAAAAGTGAGCAGAGGACCTAAACAAGAAATTCTCTAATGAAGACATACAAATGGCCAATAGACACATGAAAAAATGTTCAATATCACTAATTATCAGAGAAATGCAAATCAAAACTACAATGAGAATTACAGGGAAATATATATAAGATCTTACGGTAGCTCACAGAGAAAAAAATGTGACAATGAATATATACATGTTCATGTATAACTGAAAAATTGTGCTCTCCACTGGAATTTGACACAACATTGTAAAATGATTATAAATCAATAAAAAATGTTAAAAAAAAAAGAGAAATTGTGGTATATTTATACAATGGAATAGTACTCAGTCATAAAAAAGAATAAAACAATGCCATTTGCAGCAACATGGTTGGACCTAGAGATTGTCATTCTAAGTGAAGTAAACCAGAAAGAGAAAGAAAAATACCATGTTATTATTCATATCTGAAATCTAAAAAAAAGCCACTACGAACTCACCTACAAAAAAGAAACAGACCTGCAGACATAATGAAGTCTTACAGTTACCAGGAAAAGGAGGTGGAAAGGGATAAATTTGGGATTTTGAGATTTACAAATGTAGCCACTATATATAAAAATAGATTTTAAAAAAGTTTCTGCTGTATGGAGTGGGGAACCATGTTCATTATCTTGTAGTAACCTTAAATGAAAAAGAATATGAAAATAAATATACGTATATGCAAGACTGGGACATTGTGCTGTACACCAGAAATTGACACCTTGTAACTGACAGTATTTTGATAAATTTAAAAAAAAATACTGACTGGGAGAACTCTATCTGGTACAGAGAAGACCCTCAGCAAGTATTTGTTGAACGAATGAATAACGAATAAAGGAGAAATAAGAATATTTGTTAAAATTTTAGTAAAATTACAAAACATACTAAAACAAATACTTTAAAATATCCAAAAGAAGGACTGGGCAAAAGAAAAAAACAATCACAATTCTGTTATAACAGATACATTTTTTTCTCTATGTTCATCTGTCTTCATACTTTATCAACTACTATATATACAGGGATGGACTGTTTGACAGGGCACATAAATCACACAAATACATAAACTACCAAAGCATGACGTGGCCTTTAGTTTAGATATCTTTATTGATGAGAAAACTCTCACTCTTCTCTTCCTGACGATATAGTTAGCCTTCTCAGACAGCTTGGCTTTTAATCTTACAGGCATGGGGACTGAATTTTACAACCAACCTAAATGGAAAGCTCTAGACAAAATGGAAACTCTTTACTCAGGGAGTTCTGCATATTTCACAGTTTTATTACCAGTCTTGATTATCTTTTTGATCAAGTAGGACTAAGCTCTGTGATGTCTGACACTCAGGTGCTTATTGCAGAATATGTTTAAAACATACCAAAAAGCCCACTTTCACTTTTCTAAGGCTGAGGTCACTTTTTGGCATAATTCAATAACTGGTCAATGTCTTTCTTAAATGAAGCCTTCATTCAGCATCTTTCTCCTTGCTGCTCATACCATCTCTCTCCCTTTTAGAAACCCTATTCTTGCTTTCATAGTTTTCGCTCATTCCTTCTCATCTATTTCATTACCTTTTCCATGAGACTTTCAATGTCTTTTCTATTTTATTGTTTTTTACTTCTCATGACCTAGCCTTTAGCAGATGCTTCCTCCCAGACCTGTCGTTTTAGACCTTGTGGCTGAAACTTACTTAAACTAGTTTTCCTTCCCTCCTAAGTCCATTTCGCAGCCTCCACTGCAGTCACATGACTGACCTTGGCCAAGGGGTTATTTGCCTGGAGACACTGCACTAGCTTCTCCTCCATCTGCCGGTGTCCAGGGAGATAACGGCAGTCCCGCTCTTCACTGGAAGAGCCTCTCTCCTCCCGCATTTCTGCACAGTAGCAGGAACAGATTCTCCTGCCCTCCATCCTCCACTTAGACGAGCAAGAAGTAAATTTTAATTGTGATACACCATTAAGATTTAGGTTTTTTGTTTTACTTTAACTAATACACACCTCCAACTTTGCCTTTCTCCTTCCTTCCCTTTGTTCTCCTTCCCAATTCTATCATTCTGTCATTGGTTTGATAAACCATAAGGGCATGAAACTGTGGGGAGCAAATGAATTCACACTGTTACCATTTATATGAAGATGTGAAAGCATGCACTAATATGCCTGAACAGCAGTAGGGATTCAATAAAAATTCTACTTTTTCATAACTGAGGCTTTTAAAAATAAAACTTCCTTCCAACTAAGCAATACAAATGGCAGGAAATGATCATGATAGCAACAATTTTTCAGAGTGACTTTCACTACCGGAGACTAATTTAAGTGTTCTGTATATATTTATTTGTTTCACTCTCATAGTGCTTCTATATGTAGGTATGTTTATTGCTCCTATTTTATAGATGAGGAAACAGAAGCTAAGAAGGCTTAAACTGTTTACTTGAGTTCATGTAGCTACTAAGTGACAGCCAGATTTGAAATCTTTGTCTGCTTCAAACTCCAGGCTCTTAACCACTACTAATAGGGCTGGGTATTCAACCATCTAAAGTTTCTGTATCCAAAATGCACGTGAAAAAATGCTCAGTATCAATAATTATAAGAGAAATGCAAATCCAAACTACAATGAGGTATCACTTCACGCCAGTCATAACAGCTGTCATTCAAAACTCCGTGAATGATAAATGCTGGAGAGGGTGTGGAGAAAAGGGAACCCTCCTACACTGCTGGTGGGAATGTAGTTTGGTGCAACAATTATGGAAAACAGTATGGAGATTCCTCAAAAAACTAAAAATAGATTCACCATGATCCAACAATCCTATGCCTGGGCATATATATCCAGAGGGAACTTGAATGTGAAAAGATACATGCACCCCAATGTTCATAGCAGCACTATATACAATAGCCAAGACATGGAAGCAACCTAAACGTTCATCAAAAGATGACTGGATAAAGATGCTGTGATATCTTTATACAATGAAATAGTATTCAGCCATAAAAAAGAATAAAATAATACCATTTGCAGCAACGTGGATGGGCCTAGAGATCATCATTTTAAGTGAACTAAGCCAGAAAGAGAATGAAAAATACCATATATCACTCATATGGAATCTAAGAAAAGAAAAAGAAAAAAAGGACACCAAGAGATCATCTACAAAACAGACTTGCAGATGTAGTAAAAAGTCTTATGGTTACCAGGGAAAGGAGGTGGGAAGGGATAAATTTGGGATTTTGAGATTTACAAATGTTATATATATATAAATAGATTTTTAAAAAAGTTTCTTCTTTATAGCACAGGGAACTATGTTCAACATCTTGTAATAATCTTTAATGAAAAAATATGAAAACAAATATATGTATGTATATGCATGGCTGGGACATTGTGCTGTACACCAGAAATTGACACACTATAATTGACTATACATCAATAAAAAATAATTTAAAAAATTTTAAAAAAGAAAAAATATAAAGTTTCTATATCCCTTAAATTATTTTGCAGTTATTTTTAAAGTAGGCTAAAGATTCATCTGATGACTTAGAAGGCAGCATTCAAGTTTCTTAATTAAAAAATTATTTTTATGAAATTCCATTAAGATGTATTTGAAATGTAACACCCTATACAGTCTTTCTCCTGTGTTTAAATGAAAAAAGTCTTCCCCCTGTGTTTAAATTAAAAAAAAAGTTAAAGATTAAATTAGTAAAACTGCTTTCAAGTTAAACATCTCTGTCTTGAATAGAGAAATAGTTTAATGAATAAATTACTAGAAAAGTTTTCTTTAAAGTCACCAATTTTTATGCTATTTCTTCTAAGAGAATGGTTTCTACATGTTATATCACAAACTACATTATGATAATCCTTGCATTTAAGTCCAGTTACCAAGTCACCTATACACAATGTGTACTACTTCATAAATGCTGTCCTTGCATTCTGATTATAGTTGCTTTTCCTTTAAGTCCATCCTTCAAATTATACTTTGTGTAGTGACAACAAATAATAAGCATAAATGTAGTTCTTTATTAATAAGTGACCACTAAGTGGTTTCAACTTCCAGAAGAAAAAAATCTGATATAATTATATCATGGATTCATCCTGAAGAGCTAAAAATAGCTCATACACATAAACACAAATATCTCAATTCAGTGTTTGAGTAAGAGCACAAAATTGATGATGAACTCACAACTTTGAGGCAGAACTTGGAATCAGGGTTGAATTTCACAGTTTTAGGTCTCAGGATAGGCATCAAGTACCCTGTTTTACTGGTTGTTCTGCTACAACCATGCATTGACTCCAATGTGGGTGAGTTTTCAGTGTGTCCTTGTGTGAGAACTACTGCAGCCCACTGTTAATTCAGGATGCTATAATTATATCACAACAGTGATGTGTCTCCTGCCATCAGGAAGGGCTTTTCCATGTCAGTTTAGATTCAAGAAGTCAAGGTGTTGTATTTTAGTCCTAACAAAAGGGATGATCATTTTCTAACTTTCTTAGATAAGTGATTTCTAAACTCAGTGCGCCACCTGAAACCTCTGAGAAATTTTAAAAAATACAGATAACTGGGTCTCTTACAAGATCTACTGAATCAGAATCTCTTGAGATGAGGTATATGCATCTGTATTTTTTAAAGATCCTCCATTCATTGATATTGTACATCTAAGTTTAGAACCCACTGCTACACATCCTTTAATCAAAATACTTCACTTCCAACAGAATAGTTACGTAGGGGTTATGTGAAAAGAGCGGAGCTATTAGTTGAGCACTCATACACCAGCACTTGAGCCTGGGTATCTTATTTCATGTGATTTGTTCAACAACACTAGCAGGTGTATATAAATTGTTCATAAGCTTCTATGTCTATGAGTCTGTTTCTATTTTGTCAATGAGTTCACTGTGTCTTTTTTTTTTTTTTAGATTCCACATATAAGTGATATCATAGTGTTTTTCTTTCTCATTCTGGCTTACTTCAGTTAGTATGACAATCTCCAGTTTCATCCATGTTGCTGCAAATGGCATTATTTTATTCTTTGCTATGGCTGAGTAGTATTCCATTGTATGTATGTGTATGTGTTCACACACACAAAAAACTTCTTTATCCAATTCGGGAGTTAGGGATTTGCAGATACTAACAACTATATATAAACTAGATAGACAACAAGGTCTTACTGTATAGCACAGGGAACTATATTTAATACCTTGTAACAGCTTATAGTGAAAAAGAATATGAAAGGAATATTTTATTTTTATATAGAACTGAATCACTACGCTGTACACCAGAAACTAACACAACATTGTAAACCGACTATCCTTCAATAACGGTAAAAAAACAATCTACCCAACCACACACACACACAACTGTTCACTGAATCAATAGGGCAATAAGACAAGGAGATGCTGAGAAGTAAACTGATGTCCTTAACACCACACAGCTAGGAGGTGGCAGAGTGACAACTAAGAGCTGGATGTTATGGTCTGGAAGTACATTTTGTGTCAAGGGTGACAAAAATAGTAATTTAAAAGTTTTTTTTTAGGTGGTAGAGTTAATTTTGTATGTTTGCAGATACTTCTTTAAGAAAACTCATTTTTACTGAATTTCAAACTTGAATGAAAGAAACTGAAACAGATACAAATGATATTTCACTACAGTCAGCCCCATTTTCTCCTAATACTAATTTTGTCTCATGAAATCCCAGCTTCCTTCTAAAGGGAAGTCTTCCTTGACCTACTGTTTATTGCAGACCAAGTCAGCTATTTCATGTTCTATCATGAGTTATTTTTCATAGCGCTTATTCCAGTGCAAATATGATATTTTTATATTTACTGTTTAAGTGATTGTCTTCCCCATTAAACTGTTGACTTCATGAATACAAGAATCTTGTTCATCCTTCTATCCACAGCACCCAGTTCTGGGCTTCCTATAGTATTTACTCATTAAGTCCTTGTTGAATGAATCAGTAAACTCCTGTGCTTTCTTCACTGAATGGATATATCTATATTATTTATCATATATAAAAATATACAAAAAGGTTCAGTAACTACATTATTTTGTTCTATAACAGTATTATTTAAGAGCATTAAATAAGAGGGATTACAAGGGATTAATTACAAGGAATTACATAATTAACATTAACTCAAATAAAATTAATCAACTCTTAATTAATAACATTTAGACAAAAATAACTTACTGATTTACATTGTCATTGTTTTTGTACTTAATTATACTATATATATAATTTGATAAAAATAATCACAGAGCATTAAAATATATATTAATTTATTCTATTATAAAATACTATCATGTATTTTGTATAATTAGATAGCTTTGAGAACTTGAAGGATGGCTTGACTATTCTTGGCTTTCATAAAAAGAAATTTTACTTTCAGTTGTAATTCACATTTATTGAGATGAAGTAACCACAGAGACCCCTCTGGCTTCACCGTTTCCTGTGGGTTGACCATAAAATGGGTATTTTCATTATTAAAGAATCTACTTTTCAAAGGAGCTAGAATAATAGGATCAACACCTGGATTGAAACTCTGACATTAGTTTCAGATAAATTAAATTAAATTAAATAAATAAATTAAAACAAATTCTACAGATGTTGTTAATTAGCAGTTCCCACTGTCTTTCACTCACATTGGGATCACCTGAAAAGCTTCAATTACAAATGCCCGTGACCCCTCCCCAGAGACTGTGACTGAGTGGTCGGATTTGTGGCAACAGTTTTGGAATTCTGACAGGTGATTCCAATGTTTGGGAACCACTATCATTAGTCTCTGCCTTCTTCAGAAAAAGTAGAAGTATTGAGAATTCCACCTTAATTTTGAAGTGGATTTGTAGAAAGCTAGGTTGCCTCTGAAACTGGAAATTAAACTGAATTTCTGAAGCTTGCCTGCCAAAGGATTGCAGCTAGGAGTGAGAATACTTAGGGTATTTCTTAACTCAGGAATCTCATACCCTCTGTGTCAAGACCCGAGACTGGGACCAATTCCAACAGAAGTTTTGAAAGCAAGTTTACTACCTAATGGGAAAGTTGAAAAGGAGTAAGAATAATTTATGGATTTTTAAAAATCCCTCCCATCCCTACTTTTCAAAACATAGCTGAATTGAGCAGGATGAATTATAACTCGGTATTAGTGGAAAAGTGGGGATTAAAATGAGTTGAACATGATATGATTTATTAGCTGAAGAGACACATCATAGCAAGCTCTAGCGAAATACCAGTTAAATGATCTTGTAACAGAGAAATTTATGGTCTGAGAGAGATACACACATTAACAATTATTAATATTGCTGTGTACTGACCTCACAAAATGTTCTTCCCAAAGCATAGAATGCAATTGAAAAATCAGTGGTTCCTAAACCACAGAGACTAAAAAGAACCCTCCCTCAAAAAAAAAAAAAAATCAGTGAAACTAAGAGCTGAGTTTTTTGAAAAGATAAACAAAACTGGCAAAACTTCATCTAGACTTGCCAAGACAAAAAGGGAGACAATATCAGAAATGAAAGAGGCTGTATTACAACTGATACCTCTGAAATACAAAGGATCACGAGACTACTATGAAAAGATGCTCAACATCATGAATCATGCAAATCAAAACCACAATGAGATATCACTTCACACCTGTCACAATGGTTACTATTGAAAAGACAACAAATAACGCCAGCCAGGATGTGGAGAAAAGGGAAAATTTATGCATTATTGATATGAACGTAAATTGGTGCAGCCACTATGGAAAAAAGTATGAAGGTTCCTCAAAAAACTAAAATGATCATATGATCTAGCAATTCCACCTTTGGGGATTTACCTAAAGAAAATGAAAACACTAACTTGAAAAGATATATGCACCCTCATGTTCACTGAAACTTTACAATAGCCAAACTGTGGAAACAACTTACGTATCAATAGATGAATTGATAAAGAAAATGTGGTGTATATGTATAGTTTTATATACAGAAAATTTCTCTTTATATATTTTTCTTTATATATTTTATATATTTCTTTATATATTATATTAATATATATTTATTTATATTTTATAAATTTTTTCTTTATGTATACTTATATATATACACCATGGAATATTATTGAGTCATAAAAGAATGAAATTTTGCCATTTGTGACAACATGGATGAATCTTGAGGGCATTATGCTATGTGAAATATGTCAGAAAAAAATACTGTGTAATCTCACTTACATGTGGAATATAAAAAAAAGCTCATGGATACAGAAAACAGGTGGTTGTCAGAGGCAGAAGTGAGGTAGGAAAAGGGAAAAATGAGTGAAGGGGGTTAAAAAGTATAAACTTTGATCTATAAAATAAGTTATGGGTATGAAATGTACAGAATGCTGACTCTAAATACTGCATTGTGTATTTGAAACTCGCTGAAAGTAGATCTTAGAAGTTCTCATTACAAGAAGAAAATCTGTACTGTGTGGTGATGGATATTAGACTTTAGGGGGTAATAATTTTGCAATATATACAAATATTGAACCATTGTCATACACCTGAAAGTAATGTTGCATGTCAATTATACCTCAATTAAAGAAAAAGGGGAAGGAGCAGATGGGGAGGAAAGGGAAGATTTTTGTAAGCTTAACTTGGGGCCTCAGAATTTATAATTATGGTGGCCATTGATCGATTCTATTAAAATATTTGTTTCTTGGGTGATGACAGGCTGCTTTTTTCCACTAGATTAATCTGGATTAACCAAAAACTGCATGAACTGCTTAAGAGATCTGAACACAGATACTACTACTAAATATGTGTTATCACTCAGTGTTTCTTAAACCAAAACAACTTCGGTCTATAGTTGTCATTTAATAGCAAAGACACCAAGTTCAATTAAAAAAACACTTAAAATGAGCTATAAAACCAGACACCAGTTATTTTCAGCAAAATTTTAAAACAGGGAGTCCAAACTCACCTGAATCTCACTTTAGGCAAGAAACCCAAGATGGAAACAAAGGGTAAACCACACAGTTTGCCCGATGCCCAACTTTTTATACACACTCAAAAAATTCACAGTAAGATCTCTACTTCTGACAGTTATCCCAGTTACAAGATACCAAGCCCGGGAGTAAGATGGAGAAAGGAGGAAACAAGCTGATACTTTCAGGCACAGTCTATTGTATGCAAAGGCAGAAGCTAGGGCTCGAATACACTCCATGTCTAACGCCACTACTGGGTTATCATAAATAGCTAGTGTAGAAAAACTGGTTTACTGAAATTACTGAAGTAATTTCATGATAGCGAAAATAAAGTGCCTTTCCCACTTTTCCACAACCCCCACCAGACCAAACCCCAGCTAGCCTGTTCAAGAGCTGAGTTCATCTCCCCTGAGCACGGAAGAGGAAGATGAGGCCCACCGACGTTTAAAGACTTACCAAGGCCTTGCAGCGGGGTGGTGGTAAGTCTAGGGGACCAGAGGCTGGTTCTTGAGGTTCCTGCTGGGAGCATCAGAAGGAAAAGAGGAGAAAGAGGAGGAGGGGACTAAAAAGCTGGCCTGGAGAGGGAGAAGGACCCGGATAAGCCAGCCCTCACTTACCTCCCTCCCCCAAGTCACAGGTCTTTTCATTCGTGGAATTTCCTCCCCAGCCCATTTAAATACTTCTTGATTACACCTCAAGTCAAATCAGGTTGTGGGCATTTACAGAGTGGAAAGGGAGAACTGAGAGGATTATATAAACCATTCTCTTGACCTCTGCTGCATCTAGGGATTGCCCCCCAACTGCTTTTGCAAAAGCCAGGGGTACCCCACTTTTGACAAAAAAAAAAAGCTTCAGTAGGTTCAGGTGTGAGGACACATTTCTAGGTTGCCTCTGGTCCCCAGCTCCCTCACACAACTCATGCAACTCCTTCATACATATACACAAACACATCCCCCCCTCAAAAAAAAAGAAAAGAAAAAAACTGAAAAAAACAAAACCTGCGGTTTCTGTGCCTAAACATACATTTAAAAGCCATTAAACTTCTGAAGGGCTTGCGGTGTTAAAAATGGCTGAAATTAGTGTTCCAATGGCAAATATTTAAACATCTACCATGGTCTACTGTGGCCGTAAGGCCTTTTGTGTTTCTTTCTTTATGGAAATGTATGAGCAGACACATATTCCATCACCATGAAGGCTTTGTTCAGTGGCTACCAGGTGACGCAGGCCTATTGCAGAGGCACAGAGAATATGCCGAAAGTTGTTTAAGTACCAAAGAGAGAAGAAAAACAGTAAACCACCTGCTTAAGCTGATCTCTAGTGTCTTCTAATTCTTTGGACTCTTGTCTCTAATTGAACCTTGATCTCATTTGGGGTGGGGAAAATACACACAGGTGGCCTAACTTCTAATTATTTCATTTCCAATGAAAGGCACAGGTGTCAAAGTCTTAAGGACTGTGGGCCTTCATTTAGTGCACTGAATCTTGTTTTTTTCTTTTAAACAAAACACCAACTGCCCTGTTAATCCAACATGAGCCTGTGGCTCCTTTTACTTGCCCTGTTACTTATGCTATCTCTTCAGGCTGTTCTGATTTGCTGTGGTTGCTCCTGTTGCTGCTCTGAAAGCCTTTAATGTTCTCTAAGACTCTGAATCTCAGTCTTAACCGCTTTTCAGATCTCCTGGGCTGTTCTGAAACTGCTGAGGCCCACGTCCCACCCGTGGAGATTCCAATGTAACTGGCACGGAGTGAGGCCTGGCCATTGGGAGTTTTTAGAGCTCCCCAGGTGATTCCATATGCTGCAAAATTCGACAAGGACTATTCCAGGATCCTTCTCCAGAGCTGACCTTTTCTATCTTTGACCTAGCATTTGTGACTATTTGCGATGAAATGTACAATGGAAGTACATATAAGGAGGGAACTGTCAACTTAGTCTATCTGTGGAGTGTTATATCAACTTACTGCATTTATTTTTAGTATAGACTGGACTTGGGGTTTGCACAATACAAAGACTGCAGGATGTGTATTTACCATAGAGTGCAGAAGATGCCAGAACATTATCTGACAACTGCTCATCCAGTTATGCAAACAAATTAAAAGAAATGAAATGTTAAATAAATCAGAGAGGAATATAACTATTTCTGATTCTGAATATAAATAACACTAGAACATGAAAACCACCAATGAATATATAATGAGAATACAAGCTTGTCCCTAGCCTGAGAATGAGCAGTGACTTAAAATCAAATATTTAATTTGGAATAATGATGCAAGGTATAGTGAAACTATATTCACCCAGGTTTTACTGACTTGGACTTTGTAACTGTAAAATGGCTTAGATATTTCTTACTGCATTTGGAGTGACTTTTTTTTTTTTTTTTAATCTGTGGAACTTCTTACAGCAAGAAGAATTCAGGCTAAAGTCATTGATTACAAATGGTTTTAATAAAATGAGAATTCTGGGCTGAGCTACTCTTTTAGAGTCCTTTTTGGATAAACTCCATTATAGCAATAGATACCAAAGTGAAAAAAAGAACATTTAACAGGCAGCCATAATATCCCAACGAAACAGTATTTTCCTAATCGAAGGTTAACTTGCTATCCCCGTATCTACAGGTAAGCAATTTATCTACAATTCCTCTAGGCAGAAATTTTCTTTCTAATAATGACACATTTTTTATATAGATCTGGTCGTCCATGGATTAAACTGTTTATTGACATGCTTCATTTTATTTATTAAACTTACGTCAGTTTATAGGTGATACTACTCTTGAAAAATCAAGAGTAAGACATTTTCTAAAACAATGCCCCATAAGTAAACCCCTCTTATTTACTTAAAATTAGCGAGGCTTTGCTATATTTTAAACTCTGCTTATATTTTTTGGACTTTGTTGCTTATTTTCTTTTACCTCCTTTCCTTTTAATTCAGAAGTAATACATGAGTATGTTTTTATTATTTAAAAAAATGAAAAAGATATAGGTGACAAGTCTTCATGATTTCCTTCCCTTTCCCCAAATCTTCCACTTGCCTAGTTGTAACTATTAAGTACTGTTCTTGTATAAATGTTGCAGTTCTATATTAATTAGCTTTCAATTCTTTTTTATCCACTAAATATGTCTTGGAGAGTTTTGAAAATGAAATACATGGATACTTGCCACATTCTTCTATAAAGATCTTATACTGTTCTGTAGTACACATGTTCCTGGGCTATTAATCGTTTCCTTTTTGAGTGACGATATGCTTCCCATTTTGCATTCTTCCAAGCAATGAAAGGCTGCACACTCTGGTATGTTCCTTTGTGCATATACACAAGCTTTCCTTAAACAAGTCTTTCAATTAACAGTTAATAGATGTTGCTAATTGCCCTCTAGTAGTTTCTGCTATATTATATTCCTACTATCATTGTTTGGTTGGGGACTTAATTCCTTGCATCTTTCCTAGTGGTAGATACTACCAATCTTTAATTTTTAACAGGTAAGTGAGTGAAAATAGTTCACTTACAGTTTTAGGTTGCTTTTCACTGTTTATTAATTAAGTTAACTTTATTTAGAGTATTTATTACCCATTTATATTATTTTCCTATCAATGAATGTTATTCATTTTTTAAAAAGTAAAGTGGAGAATATGCTGGATTAAAGAACATATAATTTCTTAAATTTCCATGGGGGAAAAATGATACAAACATTAAATTTAAAGATATTCATAAGATTTTTCCAAGTGGCAAAAATATTAGAAACTTAAAATTTTACATGTACTTTAAAATTATTACATTATAACAGCTTGCTTCCTGTGAGAACTGATATAGTAATTTCTATTTGTTCCCATAATTAATAGAAACATTCTAATCTCACAGACAATCTTTCTTTTAGAAAAAAAGTTGTCTGTGTGGCATGCTAATGGCTAGCAGGACTTCCATCTATGGAAAGAGGTCCTGGGAATGAAGGAAGGGGCACTGAGATCTGAATCCAAGCCTGTGATGGGATGACATCCTCTGTCCCAGACAGACAAGGAGGGCTGGGGGACATCTGCCAAGCAGAGATGTCACTGAGGAACAAGAGCCATAGGGAGAGGACAGGGGAGAGACAGTGAAACAGGAGAAACCAAGAGAACATCAATTAAAGGAAAAAACACAAAGCTGAGAGTGGGGGAAAAGAAGCAGTAAGGAAAACACATTAAGAGCATTCTAAAAACGTTTAGAACATTAAAAAAATTAATAGTAAATGTTTAGTTTCCAGGTAAATAACTAATTTTTAAGCCCTTCATTGTGACTGATTTCTATGATTTTTTTGACTAACATTTTGGTAACTTATGATGTTCATTTGCATTTCTGTTTCATTTCTTGGCTGACGGTTTTATACAAATCATTGCCAATTGTTATTTTTATTACACAGATATTTTTACTTGATTAAGTATTCTAGAAATTAAACTCAGAAAATTTAAAAAGTGGGAGCAAGGTTTTGAAACAAGAATGGCTTCTGATCGGTGATTTACTATCACTGGTACTATCAACTTAAGTCATCTTCATTTCTTAGCCTTTATTACTAAAATTCATTTTAATATGACCCAGATAGATGATAAATGCCTGAACACATTAGATAGAAAATATATGCTGATTGTATTGAATAAAGTGTTGAGTCACCAACTTTAAGGCATTGTATGAGCCGTAAGGAGGTTTTTATTGCTCTACTCAGTATTTTAAAACATAACTGACACTGATATCTTGATAATAATATGCTGATTCATGTATCCATCTCATCTTTAAGCTTTTCTTAAAGTAGGCTTTTCTTTTCCTGCCACAGTAGGAAGCAATAGATCCTTGATATGATATAGAATGCTGGAAGCAGGTTGTAAAAATGCCATGAAAACTAAAGGAGAAAAAAAAAAGTTGATAATCTCCCCTGCTTGTTTGAGGAAAATCACAATGAAACACTCGTCATTTCAGTGAAAGGGTCTTATCGGTCAGGCCATGCATATGCATATAAACTCAAGGAAGTTCACTGATTCTAATTTCACGCATTTATAACTTCACAGATAAAAGAGTATCTCCAAAACGTGTATTGATTCTGTTGCCATATTTTGAATTTCAATGATGTAAGTGTGTTTAGTGATACCCTGGAGCTTCTAATTATAGGCTCTAATCTTGATTGTTATTTGGCCTTAATTATTACGTTTATAAAATAAATGCTTCTAAGTTAAAAGCGTTTTAATGGATGCTGCGTATTCCTGGATTTAAAGTCTAAACCAGAACTAGCTATTCTAAAAATTGCTAATTCCCCACTATAATTTTTAAAATCTCATACTAACTCCTATATTGCTGTGAAAGATCATTCACTTGAACTAAAACCAAAGAGAGAGCCTTTGTTATATAATAAAGGAAAGATGATACGGAGTGTAATTGTAATGAACTCTTTTTGGTCTACTCCATTTTACTAAGTTAAAAATTAAAAATCAGAACTTAGAGGAACATGCTAAGGTGATAAACTACGGGGAGAATCCTATGTGATGTAGTGGAAAGAGCATGGGCTTCGGTGTTACAGAGACCTAGGTTCAAATTTTGGCTCTACTTGTGCACCTTTCAGTAGCTATAAAAAAAGGAGGGGAAGAACCTATCTTGCATGAGTGTAGTTCATAATACAGGAGAATGCAATAATATACGTGTAAACAGTGAGCATAGTCCTTGCCAATGGCTGATGTTTATCAAGACTTTACCAGGTATCATATTAAGGGTTTTTGATGGGTTTATCACTTCCAAACTAATCTACAGTGCAGGTACGATCATTATTATGCTCATCTGAGGTAGTTTCCTCAAGATCAGACAACTAGTCGGCGGTAGATAGAAGCAACTAAGTTGAGAATTAAATTCTGGGCCTTAACCAGCCCTTCTCATCTCATAGAGTGAAGTGGATAAGCATTTCAAGCCTCTGGACTGGAATCCGAATCCAGCTTTATCACAGACTAGCTTTGGGCATTAGGCAAGTTACTTAAATTCTCTAAACTTAATTTTCCTCCTCCACATATTGGGAATGAAAGTCACTACCAAATAGGAATGTTGCAAAATTTAGGTAAACTGTACACTAACGTTGCCTTTGAAGTACCTATTGTAGTATACCATAAGTACTCAGTAAATGTTAGCTAGAAACAATATGTGATTCTCACAAAGTTAATCTAAGAAGAAATATTAATCCTTCTCCTTGTAGCTCTGCGAGGTTTCTTTTGTGTGTGTGCGCAGTCAACTTCAAAATGTTGCTAATGCTCCAAGATGACTAACGTTTACAAATTTTCTATATTTGAAAATGTTCACCTTAACTCTCTGTACTTTCCCTCCAAGTTCTTATTTCGGAAAGGTTGAAAGAATAGTACAATGAACACCCTTCACCTAGATTAATAACTAAGTATTTTTATCATTTCATTTCTTTCCTGTGTACATTTTTCTGAAGCATTTAAAAATAAATTGCACACATTATGCCATTCCCCTCCCCCACCTGAATACATCAGCAGTTATTTCCTCAGAATGAGAATATGCTTCTACATAACCAGAACAGCATTATCAAAACCAATACATTTAGCCCAGGTAAATATTATTATCTAGATGCAGTCTATAGTCAAATTTCTCTAGTCATCCCCCAAATGCTTTTTATCACTTTTACTTTTAATCTAAGAAAAAAATTATACATTTCATTTGGTTGTCATATCTTTTTAGGCTCTTTGATGAAGAAGTGCCCCACCCTTTTGTTTTTCCTTGACACTTTAAGGAAAAGTTCGAGACCAGGCCAGTTGTCACATATACCACAATGTGTATTAATGTGATCATTTACTTGTGATAATTTCTGATTAAACATTTCCAGCAAGTTTACTACATAGGTGGTGTGACTTCCATTTGTATCACATCATGAGGCCCACAAGATCAGTTTGTTCCATTACTGAAAAGGTGAAGTTTATCTGGTTAAGGTAGTGTCTCTCCACTGTAAAGCCACCCTTTTTCCTTTGTGATCAATATATAAGTAGCTGGAGGGGTGACAATTTCAGACCATGTGAGTATTCTATTCCCAACAACTTCTCAGGCAATAGGTTTTATGTCCATGGATGATCTTTGCCAGAGGTATCAATATGGATTCATGTTTTAAAAATACTTTTCCTAGCTCACTGTATTGAATGATCTAGAAGCCATGATACTCCAGTAGCAACAAATACAGCTAGAGTACAGATCTTGATTTCTAAACATCATTTATCTTTTATAAAAAAAAATGCTCTGGGGAGGATATTTGTTTAAGAAATTTCTGATTCCAAGTCTAGGACAGGCAAAGGACAAAGTAAACCCCAAATGCTTTGCTGTACCAGAAACCCAGAAGGTGCTCCAAGACTAATGGGCACAAGTCATAAAGACACAACAGTCAGCCTGAAGGGGCTCTCACTGGTCAAATTTGAGCCTCAAAAGAAAAATTACCATATTATTCAACAATGGCATATTACCATATTATTCAAAAAATATAATTAAAAAGGAGAAGTTGGGAAAACTGGACAGCTGCATTTAAATCAATGAAGTTATAATACTCCCTCATACAAAAATAAACTCAATAGCTTAAAGACTTAAACATAAGACAAGACACTATAAACCTCTTAGAGGAAAACATAGGCAAAACATTCTCTGACATAAATCTTATAGCAATGTTCACCTACCGCAGTCTACCCAGGCAATAGAAATATAAGCAAAAATAAACAAATGGGACCTAATTAAACTTCTAACTTTTTGCACAGCAAAAGAAACCATAAGCAAAACAAAATGATAACCTATGGAATGGGAGAAAATATTTGCAAAAGATGAGACTGACAAGGGCTTCATTACCAGAAGATACACAAGAAAAAACCAACAACCCAATCCATAATGGGCAGAAGACCTAAACAAGTGATTCTCCAGTGAAGACATACAAATGGCCAATAGACACAGGAAAAAATGCTCAATATTGCTAATTATCAGAGAAATGCAAATCAAAACTACAATGAGGTATCACTTTACATCAGTGAGAATGGCTGTCATTCAGAAACCCACAAACGATAAATGCTGGAGAGGGTATGGAGAAAAGGGAACCCTCCTACACTGTTGGTGGGAATGTAGTTTGGTGCAGCCATTATGGAAAACAGTATGAATATTTCTCAAAAGACTAAGAATAGACTTACCATATGATCCAGCAATCCCACTCCTGGACATATATCCAGAGGGAACTTAAATTCAAAACATACATGCACCCCAATGTTTATAGCAGCACTATGTACAATAGCCAAGACATGGAAACAACCTAAATGTCCATCAACAGATGACTAAAGAAGATGTGGTATATTTATACAATGGAATACTATTCAGCCATACAAAATAATAAAATAATGCCATTTGCAGCAACATGGATGAACCTAAAGATCTTCATTCTAAGTGAAGCCAAAAAGAGAAAGAAAAATACCATATGATATCACTTTTATGTAGAATCTAAAAAAATGACACAAATGAACTTACTTACAAAACAAAAACAGACTCACAGACATAGCAAACAAACTTATGGTTACTGGGGGAGAAGGGTCTGGGAAGGGATAAATTGGGAGTTCGAGATTTGCAGATTCTAATACATATAAAATAAATAAACAACAGATTCATACTGTATAGCAGAGGGAACTATATTCAATATCTTGTAGTGACTTAATGGCAAAAAAAATATGAAAACGAATATACGTATGTTCATGTATGACTGAAACATTATGCTGTACACCAGAAATTGACACATTGTAAACTGACTATACTTTAAAAAAGTATATATATATATATTAAAAATAAATAAATAAACCAAGTAAACACCAAATGAAAAAAAGGGAGGGAGGGGAGTGAATTTAGAGTTCCAGGGAACTTGGTTAGCTACTGTCTTTTTAAAATTTGACCTGATGATTCAATAGTGGCCTATAGGTCAGAAATTACAGAGAAGTTTCTGCTTTGTCTTATTTTTACCTTTATTCTGAAGGGAAAAAAAAAAGAAGGTAGTTTCATTGTTAACATTTGGCCTTAACATTTCCAAACTGATTTACTGAGCAGAAATGTGTTTAAAATTCTAAAGCAAGGTAGTTGAAAATCTCTTTTACACCTGAAACCAATCTTCTGGGCTGACAGTGGAAATTTTGAGGATGCTGGATATTAAAATGTTAGTAGTTGGGAGGAGAGGTACATCACATATTCTAAGTAATAGGGAAAAAGCAAAGCCAATCTGCTTTAGAGAAGATGTCAGCTGGAAACAGAATTCCACTCAGAGAGGTATTATGGAAACTAATTTAATGAGAGGCTAGTCACAGAAGTGTGGGCAGAGTTAAGGAATCACTGAGAAATTTTTGAGAACGATCCCTCAGGAGGAAAGAATGGCAGGAAACCATTGTGACTCCTTGCCTTGAAGGAGAGTTAGAGCAGAGAGTGCCAGAGCCAGGGGGGAGGGGGTGCCCAGCAGAAGCACAGAGATAGGGAGGGAGGGAGGGGAAGAAATATCCACAGAGAGACACAAAGTTTGGGAAGTTAAGGTGAGTGTGTGTGTGTGAGAAAACAATGATAAATAAGAAAAGGTCCTGCTTGTAAAGAATTTGCTATCTAGTGGGAGGTGAAGAGCTGATACACAGGAACAATCCAGTGTGATAAACGCTAGAATGGAGGACTATGGAAAGGATGGTTTAGATGGTTTTCATTCTGCCCAAAGGTTAAGGGAATAGAAAAATACAAGGTGGCCATAAAGTCCACAAACATAGGTTATTTTACCAGCTATTGGAATGCATCATTAATAAGTCATGTATTATATTTCACTTGTGTTTCCAGACTGGGTAGCTACCCTGCTGATTCCAAGAAAAACAACCAGACATTGTCTTGGGGCAAAAAAAGAGATGGTAGTGAATGCTGTTAAAAATATTGTGGTATGTCAGGCCACTAAAATTGAGTGCTTGTCTAAAATCTAAACTGTCTACATCTATGTAGGTGGTGTTTGGGGTTTCCATTATAATCTTAACTTCTACATAATGCAGATATTTCCATTTCTTAGAATAAATGCACAAAATAATAATATAACTTCCCCTAGGCTTCCCTCTGTGGGTACATATGGGTCACAGGTTCAGCTTGTTTTACCCTCAATTTCTCTCATAAGTAATTTTGGCAAACAAGGCTTATATAGTCTCATGTCTGCTCCCAAATGAATCAACTACCATGCCCAACCAGGCTATGATGCTGTATTTTTTAAGATACTGCAGCTCCCTTAAGGCCCAGAAGCCTTTGCTGAATGTGATTTCCCCTCCAAGTATTTCTGCATTAGCTGAGCAAGCCAGGCTGCCTCTCTAGTTCCTGCTGTTGTCCTCCACTGAGCACTTAGGTGCCTCAAATAAATGCCACCACTGTTGTTGAGAAGTTCCCAAGGCCCTGAGCTGTGGGCACTCTGGAGTACAATTTGGGAGAATGTGTTGCTATGCTGTGGTAGCAGGTAGCAGCAAATCTGTGCTTCTAATGCCCCAACGTCTTACAACGATTTTAGTAAACTAGCTTTTACTGCAAAGCCCCTATCTTCATGGACCCACTTACATTGTTCCAGGGAGGAACTGGGTCATGATCTAGAATCATCAGGGTAAAACCTGTAACTTCTTTAAAGAACTCTCTTATCATTGATGTAGTGTCGCCTAAAAGTCTTATTTTATGAGGAATATCATTTGTTTTCATCATAAATTGAGATCACAACTTTATTGTTGGATATTAAACATATAGTTTTGAAATATTTTCCTCAAATTGTGTGAAACAGGGAAAAAACATTATTATGATATTACAAAAGATAGTAGATATTATGAGCAAAGTCTACTAGACTCAAAAATAGTGGAAAAGTTTAGTGGATACCTTTTAGCATGAGCCCAGTTCCCGGCGACTGCTCCCTCTTCAGTGAACTGCCTCTGATCTGTGGGGTGAAACCCTTCCTACCCAGCATGCAGTGGGATTAGATTTGGGACATCTGATCCAAATCTAGCCAATTGGATTCTAATTCCAAAGATTTAGAATTAGCCCCAGCAGGAGAAAATTAATCTCTGCATTTCACTGGGACTATGTAATACATATATATCAGCTGGGGCTGCTTAATTCTGTGATAGAGGAGGTATGGAGAGGGAAGAGAGAAGGGAAAAGAGAGTTTTTGCAATTTTCTAAAGTTTGGTTCTAGCCCCTATTTGAGAATTGAGTCCTAAGAGACATTCCTAAAACCCTATGAAAAAAACCCACCTTCTCTTGTTCAAATTTAATTTCTGATTAATGCCAAGAATTAGACAAAATATTTCTTTTGTGACTGTATTTTGGAATCAGAAAAATTAAAATCCTGAATATCACCGATCTCCCTTCCTATTATTTGTAGATATCTAATAAAGAATATTAAGAAAAAAGTATATGTAAATAACTTTATAGATTGTTAGCTATTATAAACTATTTTCCTAAACCACCCCTACCAACCCCTGCCAAAAAAAAAAAAAAAAAAAAAAAAGCGCTGTAAAGGAGGGAAAATCACATCCACTTGGAAAGGTCTGGGATGGCCTTTGAGAAGATACGGTGTTCTTGAAGAATTACTAGGGTTTTGGATAAACTGAGATGGGGGCTAGGGAAAGGCATCTGGACAAAGGCAGCCAAAAAATATATGAGGTGGAAAAAAGTGTTGGTCCAACTGAGGCAACACCCAAGTGGTTGCCATTGACTGGATTTTCAGGGTTGACTATAAAATGTTTCCTATGAACAAGGTACTGCAGAGCATTAGAGCAGTACTAAGTAGATGTGTCCTATAAAGACGGTACTGTTGTCAGCTCCATTTTACAAATGAGGAAATTGAAGCTCAGAGATATTAAGCAACGTGCTCCAGTCTCACAGCAGGTAAGTAGTAGGACCAGGATTCAATCCTAAGCATTTTGAGTCCAGAGCCTGTCCTTTTAAGAGTTAAGCTACACTGCCTGTTACGGCCTTCTGTAGAGATCACAAATTTGTATTTAACACAGCAGCTGAGTAAGAACTTGATTGCTTGACAAGCTTCAGAGGCTACTCTGACAGCACTGTCTAGGATGAGTGGATTAGAGTGAAAATTATGCAACAGGTGAAAGCTCTTTAAGGCGGCCATGGCCAATGCTAGGAGAGTGGCTGAGCTGGAGAACATGGTAATTTTATTGCATTTCTACAAGGACAAGTATTGCCTTCAAGTTGGTGAGCCGACTATGGCACAGGACTTGTGCAGATGGGTGTTTAAGTCCCAGGGTACTATCGAGCATTTGTACCCGTCCATATTCCCTACATTTTGGAGAGTGCAAGGAGGGTGGCTGGAGAGGGAGGGGAGAAGAGAAGAATGGAGAGAGATTCCAAACGCTTAGAAAATAAGGTTCCTATCCTTCACCGGGTTTAACCTTTTATTGAAGAAGCTTAATGGAGAGAGATTGGAACATATGAAAAGACCGGAGAACAATTGAAGATCACTGGCAATTGTGTGAGGTGAATTCCAGGTGAGGTAGACCTGGATGAAAGGAGAAAACAAAGGACTAGAATAGACAGGTAAAGGGCAGGAGGCCACGGAATCAAAGGATGGTGACACTAAAAACCCTACAAGGGTGATCTCAGAAGAGGCTAAGAGAGGTCACTGAGACTGAATATCAGACTCCAGGGTCTCGAAGCTTCCGCCTTCCCAGGCTCCAGTATGTGCTCTTCTCTGCTTTGCTTTTTGACAGTCTCTTCACAAGTACCCATTCATTTTTATTACTGTTTAAAGAAATCTCTGGGTGAGACCAGTTTGTTGTTACAGGTTGATCCAGCTGCTTGCCATTTCTAGGGTCTGCTTCAGTATTTTGTAGCTGCTGGCAGTATTGGTAGACCCTTATCCTTTGAGCCTGGTCACAGTCACCTTGGCAAATGTGTCGCTCCCTGGTCCTTGGAGTTAGAGCACCAGCACGCAGTCTGCCTGCCCAAATCAAACCCCAGTCCACCTTTGGCTGGCTGGGTGACCTCACTCTGTGTTAGTTTCCTCACTGGTAAATAGGAATAATAATAATAGTACCCACCTTTACAGGGTTTAGGGGTAGGATAAAATGAGACAATCCTACATGCAAAAGGTTTAGTACCTGCCACGTAGTTAAGGATCGCTAATTATTACAATTAATTCCTACAACTTCCAAAGCTACTGTGATGATACATTTTGTACTTTAAAATGTCCAGTGTGACTGCTGGGGAAAAAAAGAGTGAGAACCGCTGCTGTAATACACCCTTCCAGTCCCAGATCACCTTGAGGGCTCCCAGGCCCCAGGTCTTCTAGGACGTTTTAAGCTTGTTCAGAGACTCCTCTCCAGCCTGCATGCTCCCTGTGGGCTCTCCTGGTGTCCTATCCATTTTATCAGTACTAGCTAGATGAATGTTCTAGAGCCACAGTGGTATTTTCAAGAGAGCATGAAGCCACAAGACCATTTAGTTTATTGGAATAGCATTTATACAATTGTCAAGGATTAAATGGCTCCAATGAAATGTCACAGATAATTATCTCACATTGAAATGTCACAGAGAATTAGAAATACTTTTTCTCAGATTCACCATAACTAGGTCTTTCAAAATAATACTTCGCTAAAATGCTACATCCATAAACTGTTAAGAAAATACTCAACTTCTAAGCTGTCCTTTGCTGCCTGCTGTGACGAATTCCTACAACAGGGGTTGGCAAACTTTTTCTGTACAGGGACTGATGGTAAATGTTTAGGCTTTGCAGGTATACTGTCTCTGCTGCAACCTTTCCACTCTGGTGTTTTGTGCAAAAGCAGCCACAGATAGCATGTAAATCACGAGACTAGATGTATTTCAATCAAACTTTATTTATGGATACTGAAATTTGAATTTCATATAATTTTCATGTCATGAAATCTTCTTTTTCATCTTTTTTTATCTTTAAAAATGTAAACAGAATTCTTAGCTTGTAGGCTGTAGAAAAAAACAGGCAGTGGGTTTTTGCTCACAGATCAGTTTGCCAACTCCTGTTCCAAAACTGATTAGTGTTTTTGCTGTTTTGTTGTTGATAACAGGAAGGGAAACTGCCTTAATGGCAGCAAATGGCATGGTCTAGCCACAAAATGTAATGTGATTGTAAGAAATAAGGCAGTTTGTACACCCATGTTTATAGCATCACTGTTCATAATGCCAAAAGGTGGAAACAACTCAGGTATTCACCAACAGTTGAATGGATAAACACAATTTGGTCTATACATACAATGGAATATTATCCAGCCTTAAAAAGGAAGGGAATTCTGACACCTACTATTATGAATGAACCTTGAGAACATTATGCTAAGTAAAATAAGCCAGTCATAAAGACAAATACTGTATGATTCCACCTGTAAAAGTTACATAGAATATTTAAGTTCATAGAGATAGAAAACAGAATAGTGGGTGTCACAGGCTGGGGGAGGGGAATGGGGAGTTGTTGTTTAATAGGTACAGAGTTTCAGTTTGTACGATGGAAAGAGTTCTTGAGATTGGTTGCACAATAGTATGAATGTACTTACCACTACTAAATTGTCCACTTGAAAAATGGTTAAGATGGTGAATTTTGTTATATGTAAAATACATAATTAAAAATAAAATTTTTTAAATGAGGTAGCTTAAGATTTTACAAATAAATTCTAAGACACAAACTGGACAGTGATATGCACGGTTTGCAGGGAACATCTCCAGCTCACGTGCTATTTTCATGGTTCCTCTCATCCTTTCCTTTCAGCTACACTGTTGAAAGCAACAGCTATGCTGTTAAGTTCAAAAGTTCTTTTTAAAATCACCTCTATATGCCAGGAAATCACTTGGAAAGTATGAATACAAGCATGATTAAAATATAGTCCCACACTGCTGTAATTGATTCATGGACACCAAGTTATCATTCCCCTCTAGTGTTACTATAAATTCAGAACCTTGCCATGGCTTCATGGTAGGTAGAAAATTCCTTACCCCTTGACTTTGGGCTTGCCCATGTAATATGCTTTAGCCAACGGGACGTGGATTTTAGTGGCCTTGAGTAACATAGAGGCTTGAAATATGCTTGCATTTATGCCATTGCCACACAAAAACATTTCAGGAGACACACAAAACCAACTTGACTGGGCCAAAAGCCAAAAGCCCTGCTCAGCCCAACCAAACCCAGATTTGTCAAATCCTAATCCATCCACAGACCTGTGAAAATAAATGATCTGTTTATTCTTTAAAGCGACACAGAATTATTGCAGCTAGAGCAAATGGATAGATGATCTTTGAGAAGCCTATAGACTTATGTAGGTGCACAGAAATGATTCACTCCTCTTTTAAACTCATCTCCAAAAAGCAGGGTTCTCAAACTCTGGCATGTATAAGATTAACTTGAGGAGCATGATAACATTTTGGATTTTCAGGGACCATTGCCACAGAGTCTGGTATAGTAGGCATGGTGTAGAGCCCAGAAATATGTATTTTTTGGAAGCACCCCAAACAATTCTGATGCAGATGAATCCAAGCTTGCAATAGCTTCACTATATTGTAGAATATTAGTGATGGAGAAAGATGCTTGCCTACAAAAGCTCACAGGGATCAGAGAGAGTTGTCAGCAGAAAATCAAAAAGTTATGTGCATATAAAAAATGTCTGTATTTCTAGAACAAGGTGAATTAGCCACTTTACAATGAAAGATTTGAGGTAACTCTATGGGAAACACCAAATAGCACCACAAGTGAACTGCCTTTGCCTTCTTCCAGCCTGAAATTCAGCCAGTAGGGTCATTCCTTTGGAGTAGACAGAAACCTAACACATATTCATTCCTTCTGTCACCATCATAGTTCCAGGCTCTTATCAAATCAGAGCTGATTCTCCAAAACCCTCCGAAGCTGATGTTTCTCCTCCCAGGCTTCCCCTTTCCCATGTATCCTGCCTTGCTGCCACCAACTTCCTCACATCACTCCTCTGCCCTGGTATCTACAGTTATTATTCACCAACACTTTGATGTGATATCTAGTAGTATTCATCGTATTTTAAAGGTTTTTCTTTTTTTCCTTCTGGTTGGTAACAAGACAGATGCATGATTAAGTTTATTACCTGGCTGTCACTCCAGAAGTTAGCAGCCTTTTCCATCTCAAGATTGATCACTTCAATAAGAGCTTTTGTGATAGCATCTCATTCTCCACAACTCCCCACTTTTACTATATTTAGCTTATGTTCAATTTAGTAGTTTCTCAAATACTATCTTTAGAATGCTCTTTAATTATTTCTTTAAATAACTGTTTGTTGTCTTTCCAAACTGGAAAAAGCACTTTTATATTCATTTGATATATATATACCCCTAGAATTAGGATGCTATTGATCCCACAGTCCTTGGTGGACCAAACTGAATTGCAGCACAAGCTTGCATTTTGAAATACATAAAAATGATAATAACACACCAACACAAAATAAGAATATTTGTAAGTTAGCTGAAATTTTAAAGTTCTGATCAGTATGCTAAGTATTTAATTATACTTTCTGTTCTAGTCAATCCTCACAACAACCCAGGAGGAAATTACTCATAGTATTCCATTTGACAGATAACAAAAATGAAGGATGGGCCTTGTCTAAGGTAATGGTGCTTATTGGTAAGGACTTGACCCGAGTCAGAGCAATGGACTATTTCTTGACCCTGCCTCCATTTTAACAAGGCTACCGGCAACGAAGAGTTGTTTTGTTTTGTTTTGTTTTTCTTTTAAATCTTTCTCTTTAAAATTTTGTTATTTTGATTTTCTTTACATTAAAAATAACACAAAGAGTGGTTAAGAGTGTACAACTGTAAGGTTTGCTAGATTCAAAGCATCATTCTGCCAATTTGCATTAATAAATAGCATACTTTAACCACTTAAAACCTAGCTCATTTATTAGTTTAAAAAAAAAAAGATTGTAATATTGCCTAACATGTAGAGTTGCTCTGACAATTAAAGAGAAAAATGCACAGGAAGGGTGTAGGTCAGAGTTTGAAATACAGTAGGCAATTAAGGAATGTTTGCTAAAATGATGATGGTGATGACGGTTAAATTCTCCAGAGGTCCTCTTTCTGAATATGCAAAAACTTCTCCTAGGCTATAGTCCTTTCTCTCTGGGAAAAGAATTATAGTAAATAATCTTCATTTGTATTTGTTTCACCTGTATGCTTTGGAAAACAGAGTTTTAGATATGGTGACTCCCTAGAATGACTTGCAAAATAAAACTTACTCAACATCTTCAGAGCTTTCTGGGCTCTAACTTTCTGAAAAGTAAAAATCTGGAATAACTTCTTAAGATAGATACACACATTCATGATATTATGCCAAGGCAACCCATTCAGACATCGAATCCTAGAACTCAGGCTGAAATATTTGTGCAGTAAATTGAAGGAAATCACAAACTGCAAAGTATAATAAACATACTACCCATCTCCCTGTTTTCTTCTGTTCAGTATAGCAGTTCTGGTAGGTTTTTATTTTCTCACTGAAGACTGCACTACTCTTAAATAAACATGATTATAGCCTAGAAGAGCTACAGACTGCTTCAGATGCTAAAAATAAAAGTTAAAATGGAGAGACTTCAATTAGATGCGGGCTGCTCAACAATTTAACTTCTAATTGTCTTGTGGTTATTCCACAACTAGGAATTGACCATATTCCGTTTAAAGGAGATTGAAGGTCTCAGAAAAAATAAGAAATGAAGTGGATTTTTTTTCTTCCCAAATCCCGATCCCCAGAAACATGAGCAAAAATAATCATATTCCTACTCTAAAATAAAAATATGGACTCAAGTCACATCTTAGGATTTTCTCTTTTCAGAATAGCTTAGTATTCTCCCAGTCATGGAGATTAAAGCAAACATATTGCTTATTAGTAATGGTGTTTCAATGAAAACATTCACTTCTTATTGAATGACAGATGCAAATAGTTCTTAATAAAATTCCGTTCAAATTCTTTTCTCACTTTCCACTTCATCTATGAGAAGTTTCCAATGTCATATGCATTAACCTGATAATTTTCTAATTTATTTTCTTAACTTTAGACACATGTTTTACTTTATATAATAAAGCAAATTCTGACTATTTGTGTTTCTTTTGGCTTGTAATACTGAATTGAAAAGAAGCAATGATTCTGATAATCCAGTGTGAAGGCAAGTGTATTATTTTTCATATTATGGTGGTGAAAAGGCTATTTTAAAAGCATTCGTGTGAACAGTATAGAAAAATATACACATATAAGAAAAAAATGTAATTATATATATTTAGTCTTGCCACCCCCAGACCTAAATCCATAGTTAAATAGATTTACATAACATTTAGATATTATTAGCATCCCAATCCCAAGTACACTGAAATAAAGTCTAGATTATTGGGTGGGTAGTAGGGTCAAGTGAGTTTTAAGCAACTGAAGTGAACAGTCTAGTTCTCAATATGGCCTCCATGACATGTTTTACTGACTGGATCTTCTTAGTTTACCTGGATACTTTTTTTCTCTCCCAGTCCCTTACATTCTGGGTTTCGTTCATGTCTGTATTCTCAATTACCACTTCATTTGCTTTCTTTGAGCAATCCAATCCATTCCTTACATGATTCAAGATTTTAAGCTATTTAATATTTATTTTCACTGCTGTATTTAGGCCTTTTACATCTTTGGATTATCAAAATAACCTCCCAACCATTTCCTATAAAATATGTCTAGTATAAAAAGATTAACATATGAGATCTTTTCAAGGGATCCATATTTCTCTAGCCAAATCCCCAACCACCTATTTATTCCTCTAGTCTATTTATTCTTCAAAATACTGAGAAATTCTAATACATCCAACTCTTTAAAGTTCCTCTGTCTTCTCTCACATTTTCCATCAATCTAGAGTGATTTTTCCCTATTAGTTGCCTAGGTAATCCCTCTGTTTACCCTTAAAAACCATACTCAGATTTCACCCCATTTGAGGAGTCTTTTCTGAGTCAGACAGAATTAATCACTTCCTTTGTTCTGATTATATATTTCTGTGTAACAAACAACCCTAAAACTTAGTGGGTTAAAATGACAACCATTTTATTATGTTTCATGATTTTGTGGGTCAGGAAGTTGGGCAGTGCGCAATTGGCTGGTTCTTGACACAACACATGGTTACTTGGTGATATTCAGCTAGTGGCTGGTCAGGTTTGTGAATTTAATATGGTTTTTCTCACAAGCTGGGCACCTTGATGGAGATGGCTGAGAAGCAGGGCTCAGATGAACCCCTATCTTCTCCATGTAGTCTCAACAGCTCTCCATGTGATGTCTCCAGCAGAGCAATAGTGTTTCTTACATGACAGCACAGCATCCCAAAGACCAAGGAGGGATGTTTCCAGTCCTCTTAAAACTAGGCTTAGAATGTTATAGTGAGACTTCCTTTGCATCAAAGTGGTCACAGTCCAGTCCAGGTTTAAGAGAAGGGGAAACAGATCCCAATATTCAATGGGGGGAGTGTCAAATAATTTATGGCCATTCTAAACCATGTTCTGAATTTTACATAGACGCCATGTAAGTACTTATGCTAATACAGCATCATAATCTATCTGTTTACATGTCAGACCATGAGCTCTTTGAAGGCCAGAGATCTACCATACTCATCTCTGTATTGTCAACACTCAGAATCATGCATGGTTTTGTTGCATCAGCCATGTTGCTATTCCTCACTCTGTCTGGCTGCATGGCTACTTCAGGAGGTCTAGTACAATAGTAGCACTGGGCAGTATTTATAAAATACCTGGGCCAGTTTTCTCCAATTCTGCACACCAATGAGAACTTTTTCATTCTTGTTCTGTGGTATTTTTCCCTGTAAATGTTTCTGTTAGTGACCATAACCAGTAATATTTTTCCCATCAACTTCTTCTCAGTGATACCAGAGTAAGATGTTGAAAAAGTAGGATCAGAGATTTAGAGATTCTTTACCTTTTGTTACTGACAAGCAAAATGGGGTCTAGGATCAGCAGAGAAAGAGTTTTTTTAAGAACAGGTGAGTGAGTAGCTAGCCTTAAAAGAAAAATTTTGTCACTGAAATAGGATGGAGGAAATATTGGCTATGTAATTAATTCACCATTCAAAATTGCTGGATGATGTAAATATGGCTTTGATGAATGGTCCTTTACTTCCTATATTTAACTTTATCCTTGCTCAAATCACTTATGTCCTCTGTTTCCTCACCCAGAAAAAGAGGTTGAATACATTCTAAGAGATTACTGTCGTTTTTATATTTCTGTGGACAACAGTAGAGGAATACTATCAAGTCTTAGAAGATATTTCTAAAATAGTTAAAGATGCTTTTAATTGTGGATTAAATAACACCCCCACCTCATTCATCTCAGCACAAACATATGCTTTAGTTCTGAAAACTGGACAAGTTTTCCTGTGAGAGTTTATTTCTCATTTCTCAAATTTGAGTGATTTTACTTTATGTTAAAATATAAATTCACAAAGGAATCTCCAGAGGGAAAGACCTAAGAATTTTCCTAAGGTGATTCTTTTAACAGGCAAATTTGGCTTTGAAAAGAAAGAAAAAAAAAATCTTATAACTGTTATATACCCATAACCCTTGAGTTAATCTAAGTAAAAATTTCTAAATTATTAGATAAGGAATTTTCCCTAGAACAGGTCCCACAGAGAGAATCAGGCTGAACTGAAGAATTCATCAAGTACGTGTTTTTCTTGTGAGAATTCAACACACATTGACAAGAGCTGAAGGAATCATCTCCATCCCCCATTTTACAGACAATAAAACTCAGGCCCATTTTTTTTTTGTTGTTTTCATTTTTGTTTTTTCATTGGCACTCCTTAATAGACTCATCCACAAGAGGAAATTATCACTAATCCATCACTTCCTTCTATAGCCTATACTGATATCTTCTATCTGCTTATATTATTGATGCTTACTAACTTGTGCTGAGGTACCAATTTCTCCAGAATTCAGACTCAACATATGTTAAGAAACATCAAAAACTTTTGGGAGAATAATTGTGGTGATCACAGGGAAGAATAGTTAGACGATTCGTTTTGTTATTGAGGTTGAATTTTACAAGATGATTGCATCTATTCAATTAGATTAATTTTTTGAAAATGTGCATGTTTTTCAGTTAAATAAAAGAAACAAACAACTCATCAAAAATATGGCAGAAAATCTAAATAGATATTTCTCCAAAGAAGACATCCAGATGGCCAACAGGCACATGAAAAGATATTCAACATTGCTAATTATTAGAGAAATACAAATCAAAACTATAATGAGGTATCACTTCACACTTGTCAGAAGGCCACCATCAAAAAGTCTACAAATAATAAATGCTAAAGAGGATGTGCAGAAAACGAAACCTGCCTACACTGTTGTTGGAAATATGAATTGGTTCAGTCACTATGGAAAACAGTAAGGAGGTTCCTTAAAAAACTAAAAATAGACTTACCATATGATCCAGCAATCACACTTCTAGGCATATATCCAGAAAAGACAAAGAGTCTAATTAGAAAAAATACATGCATCCCAATGTCCAGAGCAGCACTACTTATAATAGCCAAGACATGGAAGCAACCTAAGTATCCATAAACAGACGAATGGATAAAAGAAGATTAAAGATAAATGGAATATTACTTGGCCATAAAAAAGAATGAAATAATGCCATTTGCAGCAACATGGATGGAACTAGAGATTATCATGCCAAGTGAAGTAAGCCAGAAAGAGAAAGACAAATATCATATGATATCACTTATATGTGGAATCTAAAAAAATGATACAAATGAACTTATTTACAAGACAGAAATAGACTCACAGACATAGAAAACAAATTTATAGTTACCAAAGAGGAAAGGGTGGAGAGGGATAAATTTGGACTTTGGGATTAATAGATACACACTACTATATATAGAACAGATAAATAACAAGGACCTACTGTATAGTACAGGGGAACTATATTCAATATCTTCTAATAATCTATAATGGAAAATAATCTGAAAAAGAATATATATATGTATAACTGAATCACTTTGCCATACACATGAAACATTGTAAACCAACTATACTTCAATAGAAAATATAAATTATAAAAAATAATTTGATTTATTAATAAGCACTTTCAGTGTATATCTAGTTATAATATCTATCAGTGATCATTTATTTTAATGATGTTTCAAGTAAAAAGTTGACCACAGTAGTTTTAAAAAATCATTTTTTGTATACAAAAAGTATCTTCATACACATCAAAATAGACTCCTTTTAAAAAAAATAACAGGAAGCTTGGTCATTTCACTTTTCCTATTGCATCAAAAGTCACTAAATGCAAATCATTTTCTTCTAGAAATTAAAATCAGTGCCATACTCAGAAAAATATGGTTATAGGCTGAGGTGCCAAAAAAAAAAAAGAAGTCAGTTATCCTAGGTCATGTCAGCTAAAATAGTTGTGGGCATTATATAGCTTACATACTATGAGTTATGGAAAAGATTTCAGGCTCAGAGACACCTGGAACTGAAGCCTGCTCCAACTGGCCTATTCTGAACCTGTGAAAGATACTCCATCTCTTTGAGTCTCAGCTTCCTTGTTTATAAAACGAGCCTGATGAAAATTGTACCTACTTCATGAATTTACTTATATGAGAATTAAATAAGTTACTGCACACACAATATTAGAACAGTGCCTGGCATATAATGTGTCCAAGAGTTGTTAATGATTATGATGACTGAAAGAGTAGGTACAGACTAAATCATCACATTTACATTGCTATTTTAATCTTTTTTTTTCACTATAAAGATTCATCTGAACTTTTTTGAGATCTCATTTTAAAAACACGATTGAAAATATATTTGGTTCAAACATAAGATGCCAATTTCATACAGAATACAAATAGTGAATTTCTGAAAAATTTTTAGCAATTGACCATCTCTATGATCCACTAAACATCAAGTTCATTCTGTTTTTGTCTATATCACGCCCACCTGCCAGTTCAGGGATGGATATTGTATAACCTTTTTAAGATTCTTTTTTTATAGGATGGTATCAGGAATTGGTAGAAAGGCAGAATAGAGTTGAGCAAAGGAGTATCTATCAGGAGACCTAAGCACCTATGTGACTCTAGTTAATCCACTTATCCATTCTATGAATCCAGGAAGTTCCAGAGTTCACTATTTTAAACCATCCTAATTCTGTTATTAATGCTATCATTCCCTCACACTCAAGTCTATATCTTATCAAATGCCAAATATAGTTGACCTTTAGACATGCAGGCTCACTTATATGCAGATTTTTTTCAGTAAATATATTGGAAAAACTTTAAAGATTTTGCAATAATTTAAAAAACAGATGAGTTGCACAGCCTAGAAATGTGAAAAAAAATTACGAAGAAAGTATGTCATGATATGTATAAAATATGTACAGATAGAAGTCTATCCTTACACAGGTATAAAGTGATATTTAATATAAAAATAATATATTAGTTTCTTACTTACTGTTTTATAACTTTGCTTTCAAAGAATTGCCTCACTGTACGGTATGCGTTTCTGTCTTCCATAGTTGGATAAACTGCATATCAGCCTATCATCACAGGTTAAGTAATTTTTTCAAAAATGTAACAGAGTTTCTAATACTGTATTATGAACATGACTGTAATACTGTATGCCATAAAAATCTTATAACCATTCATTAATGTAAAGGCAAGGCTATTGTGAAGCAATTGTATCGATTACACTAGGCTTCCACATAGCAATCATAGTGTTGCTTCTTCACTATCAATACAGGAATTATTATACCTGTAAATAAATACGAACTCTTTTACACATTTTTTTCATTTTTTTATGTCCAGTGTTGGTAATATACATAACATCTAGACCGCTTTGTATCATATAAGACAGTATTGATAATAGGTCCTGACAGACAATTCATCTTATAAACTGATGACATAAACTTACAGTATCAATAAATACAGTACAGTACTATAAATGGATTTTCCCTTTCTTATGATTTTCTTAATAACGTTCTTTTTTTTCTAGATTACTTTATTGTAATATTATAGTATATAATACATAGATAAAATATGTATTAACTCTTTATGTTATCAGTAGGGCTTCTGGTCAACAGTAGTTAAGTTTTTGGGGGAGTCAAAAGCTATCAACATATTTTCAACTGCACATGGGGTGAGTGACCATAACCCCTGTGTTGTTCAAGAGTCAACTGTAATGATATTTTTTATTTAAAAAGACCCCTTACATATATCTCTACTGTTCATTCTGTGTCGATTCTCATCAAGGCTCCATTATCTCTCTGGGGTTTGAAGAGCTTCCGAGGTGATGAACAAGAATACATCCGCATGCAGGGGGAGTGGCGTGCCCCAGACTCTACAGGGCCAGAAGGTCCTGTGCTTGGACTCTTCAAGACCTCACCTTTTGAATCTCTTCATCTGACTGTTTGTTTCCTTTAATATCCCTTGTACTATACTGTTAATCTAGTAAGTAAACTTTCCTGAGTTCTGTGAGTTATTCTAGAAAATTAATCCACCCAAGGAGGCGTTTGTAGGAACTTCTGCTTTTCAGCCAGTCAGTAAGAAGTACAGGTTAGCAACCTGGATTTGCAGAAACGAATTGATTGTAGGACCCCCAGCTGGTGTTGCAGAATTCCTTGGTGTGGGAAACCTCCCCATCCACATGTTTGGAGTACAGAGTATTGTGTGAGTAGTGAGTAAAGGAAAACAAGAGTGTTTTCATCACACTTTGGTATGAGGTTTTATGGCAAAAATCCTGACAACTATTTGAACTATTTCTAGTCTCTTTCTACTCAAATGTGTCCCACACCTGCTACAGATTCAATCTCCAAAAAGCAAGGCTATGTGGCTTCAGTTTGACTTTTCAGTCTCAACCTAATTTTTTCCAGCATATACCTTATTATTTTAGTCCAACCAGTCTTACCACTCACTGTTCTCCAGGAATATCTGCTTGAATTTCTAGTGCACCCCTCACTTCATTTACACATCCATATTTTGCAAATATCCACCTTCTACAAAACCTAATTGATTCCCCATATCAAAAGGATTCCTCCTCACTTGACCCAACGTAACACTTAGTTCACACTCCCACTCCTCTTTGTTTCTTTAATATGAAGAACACAGGCTTTAGGGGAAGATAAACCTTGATACACTTACTATGTGACCGCAGGCAATTATCTTAACTTCACAGAATTATAGACTCACCTGTAAAATGGGGCAAAGGTAAAAGAAAGTAAAAGACTGGATAAAGAAGATGTGGTATATTTATACAATGGAATACTACTCAGCCATAAAACCCGACAACATAATGCCATTTGCAGCAACATGGATGCTCCTGGAGAATGTCATTCTAAGTGAAGTAAGCCAGAAAGAGAAAGAAAAATACCATATGAGATCGCTCATATGTGGAATCTAAAAAAACAAAAACAAAAACAAACAAACAAAAACAAAGCGTAAATACAGGACAGAAATAGACTCACAGACAGAGAATACAGACTTGTGGTTACCAGGGGGGTGGAGGGTGGGAAGGGATAGACTGGGATTTCAAAATTGTAGAATAGATAAACAAGATTACACTGTATAGCACAGGGAAATATACACAAAATGTTATGATAACTTACAGAGAAAAAAATGTGACAATGAGCGTGTATATGTCGATGAATGACTGAAAAATTGTGCTGAACACTGGAATTTGACACAACATTGTAAAATGATTATAAATCAATAAAAAATGTTAAAAAAAAAAGCCATTCTCACCTTGCTGAATTACTGTGAGGATAAAATGCAGCAAAGTTTATAAAGAGACCAGTGCAGAGCTGGCATAAGAATGAATGACAGCTATTCTTATGACTGTATTAAATGAGATATGAATTAAAAATAGGTAATTAATAAAACATGTCTTATAAATGCCAGAAGCTCAATGATAGTTGACTTAAATTTAAAGAGTAGAAAAATCATCACTTGAAAAAATTTTCTTCTGCCAATAGCTAAGCCACCTACTACCATGGTAAGAATGACTACACTGTACAGTCTTAGAGGTTTTTCTGCACAAATAACCAAGGAGATGCCTGCGACTACAAACCTACTACAGTAACATACAAATTTAAAAGCAGTTGAAAAATTAGAGTAGGAAATAAGTGCCCAAAGCTTGCCAACCGACAGCAAAATGCTAACCTGCTTGAATATTTTCTTGGTTTCTGTTTTAAAAACATGAGGGCTGTTGTACTAAAATTTGTGATCCCAAAGTAAACTTAGTAAGACACAAAAAACAGCGTAAATGTTTTGGTTGTGTCACCCATCCTTCTTTGGTGGATGGAACTTGGGAAACAGACAGTGGTGTCCATAACTGATCACTGACACATCCTCTATTATGTGCGTTCAGAAGAGGGCCGTGTAGAGGGCTGCTCTCATTAGGAGAATTTGACCTGTGTGCAACTCATGGCTCAGAATGTGATGTTAACATGGCAAATGACTTGGAACTCAGGAGAGACCATTCCTTAACCTGAGTACTTTATCAGCAAAACTAATTCTAAAATCATCACTTTTCCATGGGGCCTTTGGTCAACATCTCAAACCCTAGCCAGTCAATAAACAGAAAAAGGAATTTGAGAATGATATGGGAGCAAATGGGAAGAGGAACCCCCTTGATTTCACAATGGGAATGATCCTAAAAAGAACCAGAAAAGTTCCAATTGAGGATTTACCTAGTAGTTCTTCACGCCTGTTTGGTCCTAAACACTTTCATCTTTAATTTCTGGGGTGAATTGTTACCTCTGGAACTTTCTGTTCTATTCTACCACTCTCTTTCCTCTGGTCTCTTAAATTCAGGATGAAGACTAAGCTCTTTCTATGACAAGCATTCAACATTAGTCAATCTCAATAGCTGAGGCAGAGTTTCACTGTGATATAGTTCAGGAAATAATTTATTATAGCATATCCAATATGTTCTAACTAGCAATCTTTTATAGAAAATATATTCAGGCACAACAGAACAGAATTCTACTCTTCCCTTTTCTTCCTTGTTTTATTTAAAAAAAAAATTCCTCATTTATAAAATGGGGATGATAATAGTAAACTCCTTTGAAAGTTTTTGAGAGTATTAAACAAGAAAGTTCATGCGCAGTTTTGAGTATTTAATAATCACTCTAAAAAGTATAGTCATCATGTTAAAAATATTGCCTCTCTAATTATGCTATTTGGCAAATATTTATGGGACATCTATTTTGCAAAATGCCTAGGGATAAAAAACTGTAATTGCTGCCCTCAAGGTGCTCTCATACTAGAAGGAGTAATATGATTTCTTACAAAATAAGAGGAAAATCAGTAGATGCTATGACAGCTTTGAGGGAAATGATTTGACTCAACCTGGGATCCAGGAAGAAGGTGCAGGGAAGGCTGCACAGGGAAGGCAATGAGTCTGAAAGAATTTGGTAAATAAAGAAGAGATTTAGTAATAAAGAAGGTAGAAGGAAAATACTGAAAAGGCCCAGAGATCAGAGAAAGACTAGCATGTCAGAGATATTGAAAGGGGCTCTGTAAAATCGTTTAGAATTGGTGGGGGCTGGGAAAAGACAGGGAGAAACAAGGCTGGCCATGTGCTCGGGGCCAAGAGTTTTGTATGCCAGGGGCTTGAATTTCAAACTGGAGAAATTTGGTAGGCACAGAAAATTTTAAGAGAGGGCTTGAGAATGACAGGATTAAATCCACATTTTTAAAAGATTACTGGCAGCAGCCAGAATGGATTAGAGAGGATTATACAAAAGAAAGGAGACTAAGTAGGGAGCCATTGCAATGGCCCACACTCAAAGAGGTAAACTAGGCAAGGAGAGTAAAAAGGAAAGTTCAGACAGAGTGTTTCACAGTAGTCCATTGTTTTTCACTCAGTCAACATGACCTTATTTAGTACCATTTTTTTAGTATCTAGAAATTTTAAAATGTTGTTCAATGAGGTTACAGATTTCTAAAATGTGTTCTTTTAGTTAAGATGTCATACTTTTGTCTTCTTCTTAGCAAGAAACTTCAAAATAGTGTGAATGACTTGAAAAACTACTCAGGTAGTTGAGTGTAAAAAAAATGTGAGCAAGCAAAAATGATCAGGAAAAATGATTACAATTACACTATATTTTCTGCTTCCTTTGTACCTATAGTGAAGTTTAAATGCCTCACAAGCAACAAAAGCAAAAAGAAACAAGTGAACTACATCAAACTAAAACGCTTCTGCACAGCAAAGGAAACCGTCAACAAAGTGAAAAGGCAACCTATGCAAAGGGAGAAAATATTCGCAAATCATATATCTGATAAGGGGTTAATATTCAAAATATTTAAAGAACTCATACAACCCAATAGTAAATAAATAAATGAATGAATAAAGAAATAATTTAAAAATGGACAAAGGACTTAGACATTTTTCCAAAGACATACAAATGGCCTATGTAAAAAGATGCTCAACATAACTAATCATCAAGAAAATGCAAATCAAAACTGCAATGAGATACCGCATCACACCCGTTAGAATGGCTATTTTCAGAAAAAACACAAGAGATGTTTTGGAGAAGTATGGAAAAAGGGAAATCCTTGTGCACTGTTGATAGGCATGTAAATTGGTATAGCCATTATTGGAAACAGTATGGAGCTTCCTCAAGAAATTAAAAATAGAATTATTATATAATCTAGCAATTTAACTTCTGGGAATATATCTGGGAATATATCCAAAGAAAATGAAAACACTCTCTCAAAGAGATAGTTGCATCCCCATATTCACTGCAGCATTATTTACATAGCAAAGACATGGAAACAATCTTAGTGTCCATCAAGGGATGAATGGATAAAGATGTGGTATATGTACACTTATATAATGGAATATTATTCAGTTATAAAGAAGAAGGGAATCTTGGCACTTGAGACAACACAGGATGCACCTTGAAGGCAGTATGCTTAATGAAATAAGTCAGAGCAAGACATACTGTGATCTCACGTCCACATGGTATCTAAAAAAGTTGAACTCATAAAAATAGAGATTAGAATGATGGTTGCCATGAGCTAAGGAGGGGTGAGGGAAATGGCGAGATATTGGTCAAAGGATATAAACTTCCAGTTATAAGGTGAACAAGTTCTGGGAACATAATGTTTGACATGGTGATTATTGTTAATGACACTGTACTGTATACTTGAAATCTGCTAAGACAATAGATCTTAAATGTTTTCAAAACAAAAGAAAAAAAAAGGTATGTGAGGTGATGGGTGTGTAACTAACTTTATTGTGGTAATCATTTCACAATGTGTATGTTTATCAAATTGTTATGTTATACATCTTAAATGTATACAGTTCTGTCAATTATACCTCAATAGAGCTAGGGTTAAAAAAGAAAAAAAAAATTGCCTCAAGGAAAGTACTATGGAGGCAGGTAGTAACACCTTCATTTTGCCTGGCAGATACTGCCCCAGAGAGAGGTCTAGAATTTGCCAAGGCCACCCACCTAATTAGAGGAAGAGTTGGGCCACCATGCCTGCAGTATCTCAAGATCACATTAGTAGGAATTTGGGCATTTGCCTTCTTAGGAGTTGTAGCTTGAATTCTTCAGGGAAAGATGGGAGTGGTGATTAACTTCCTGCTCCAGGGACACTATGCAGAATATCTCTAAACCCTAGACCCTTGCTGCTCATACACACACACACACACCACACACTCCTACCCTTCATGTGGGCTAGGGTGAAAAAATCTTTTAGATCAAAAATAGAGTTGAGGGAGGTGAAGTTCGCTTTCTACCTCAAAATAGAGTACAAACTTTCTCAGTCTTTCAGTAACATACATCCTCTTCACCATCTTCAGTCCTATCTCCACATTTACCTCCTAAGAAAAATGAACAGAACTGCCTGCAGAATATGGGGAACATGGCCAATGAATCCTTTGATATTGGGTTTTACCTGCAGGAGAAAGATGAAGTGGGATTCTAGCAGCAGACACACCATGATACATGGAGGGATACAGATAAGGGAGGTAGTTTGATCAAAACCTAAAGAAGAACAGCAATAAATTCCATACAAGACTAGGGTTTATCTTGGGCTTTCACAGGTAACGGCTGTTAACACTACTTCTTGCTTCTTTCTATTCAGTTACATTTTCCAAGTACACTGCACTAAGCCTGATGAAGGAGTTAAACTCTTCTACTTTTAATCTTTGGTATGCTCTTGATAACCTTTACAAGCAGGTTAGATAATGTACTGAGGGCCCTACATTTCTGGTTTTTGATCTTTGTCTTGCTGATCTCCTAGCACGCCGTTTTCTCTTTTACTTAACAAAGGAGACTAGCAATACAGTAGACATTTATTTACCAATAATTAGTTTTTAGTGGATTAAGATAATATTTTTATCCCATCAAGGCCAGGAATAACATCACATCACAATGGACTTTCAAGCAATTCTTCAGTGTACACATTTATCTAATTCTTTTTCTTTTCCTTTTTCTTTCCCCCTAATCAGCCCTGTAGAGACATAGGACAGGTCTAATCAAGATGAGAAAACACAAGTAAAGATAAGTCAAACAACTTGCCAATCAATAGGTACAGTACTGTGTTCTTTTGAACCGCATATCAAGGCTCTGACTGTCAGCCACGAGGTCAGTGAAATTCAGAACAATTCATAATTAAATGTATCTGCATGGGGTGGGAGAGGGTAGCAAAATCAAAATCAAACAACGCTTGAGATTGTATAAACAAAACAATTGATTAAATTTTTAATGTTTGGAGGGTGGTAAATAGTGAGATTTAACTGATTTTTATAGTAATTTTCATAACGATTGGAAAACTGCATGAATATGGAATCTAATACAGGATTGGATCTTGTGCTGCTCTCTAGTCAGACACAATACTTTTCCCTTTGAGACGCTCTTGGTACTTAAATGGAAAAAAAGAAGTATCAGCAAGCAAATATCTTATGGTATCTTAACTATCTGTAAATCCACTATTATTTTATAGAAAAGAATCAGAAGTTTAAAGCTTTCCTTGGCTATTTAAAGCAAATAAGTTCATACTTAGAATATTTTCTTCTTTTCTTTACTGTTGTCAATTGACTTCCTCCTTACCTGAACTGAGATTATATAGGATTTTAAAATATGAAACAATGCAGATTAAAGACTAAACATCAAACTTCAGAAGTGAGTCTTTGCCTTCATTTGCCATGAATCCCTCCGACATTCCTGACTTCTCCAGGAAGGCATTAACAATGATATTAACAATTACTGAAGAGCTAAAGAAAGTAAAATCTGCTGAGAAAAAAGTCACAGTTAACGCAGCGTGGAGATTTGACTGCTTAATCCATTATTCAAATCAAACTTTATGTAACTTTTATTAATGAGCCAAATGAGAATACTTTGCTGTAATTTTTTTCCCAATGATGACATGTAAATAATGTATTTTTCTCCTCTCCCCAACCTCCTCTAGAATTTGTGCTCTCTTCACTTTGAGCAGTGTTGAGACGCATTAAATAAATACAATTAGCTTGACACAGAGCAAACTTATTTTCATCCTGAAGGAGTCACTTGCTCAACTTCTCTACCCTGACTGGGGACTTTGTTATCACCCATATCTTTTAAACACACAGTACCCTTTCTTCCTCCTTATCCAGGCTGTCACCAAACCTTTTTATTTCTTGGCCAACAGTCTCTTGAACTCTATCTTCTCTTTGGTCTCTTTTGCCAAAGCCCATATGCTGATTAAGTCTTCTCGTGTTTGTTTTAAACTCCATGATTCCCCTTTCCCTGCTTGCCATCTCTCTCCTAGAATCATTTTTGTTTCTGGGATTTCCATTAAAGTATTACATTTTCTTCTCTTCTAAATGATATTAAAAGTGTCTGTCTAATAAGCACCCTGCTGGTCCCAGAAGTCAGGAATAGAGATGTACATTTGGCTTGCCATGTGTTTATCTTCTTATTAATTTCCCCAGAAAGCTATCATGTATTTTAAAAATGCATCCTAGTATCTAAAAATACACAACTTTAATTTTAACTCACTCAAATGAATGAAATACTTATGCTACAACATGGATGAACCTCAAAGACTTTATGACATTATGCTAAATGAAAAGAAGCCAGACACAAAAGATCATATAGGATTCTGTTTACATGAAATACCCATAGAGGATAAACCTACAGAGAAAGGAGATCAGTAATTATGGGGCTGAGAGTGGGAGTGAAGAGTGACTGCAAAGGGGCACTGAGGTTTCTTTTTAGGCTGATAGAAATTTTCTAAAATTAGCTTGTATAAAGATTGCAGAATTCTGTAAACTAAAAATCATTGAATTGTACACTTAAAACAGATGAACTTCATCTTATGTAAATTATACCTCAATAAAGCTGATAAAAATAAAGATAATTACATGAAAATACACAAGACAGATGTTTTAGGCCAAGATGATGGATATATTAATATTTCTTATATTTATCAATATACCTGTCATTTTATATAAATAGTGATATCGAACTCTAACAATTCTTCAGGTAATAAGCACTAATTATCCCATTTTCCAACTGAAGGAGCTGAATGCAAATAATACTTGTACTTTACTCCACATCACATGGCCCCCTATTAACAGTTACTCATCTTTTATGTCTACATTGCTCATTTCTTTCTTCTATTAGTAGTGTGATAAACTTCTTTATACCAGCTCCAGTCTCTCCTCAAGATTTCCTAAAAGAACTGACCAGAAGTATGGTTCCCAGCTCCAGAGTGATCTTTTAGACCCCTGCAGCAAAGCTCTGGGCTTGAACTGTGGGGAAATATGCATTGTCTTACTTCTCAGCTAGACACTAAAGGTGTGGTTCTGTCTACCTTCCATTAGTACAAATTAATTGCTCCTTTAAATTTAGAGGTAGGGGGGTGAGATTTAAGATAAATAAGTTTTTGAAAGAAAGTAGAGAAAAATTTTAAGATATCTGAAAATGTAGGTCCACAGCATGAGTACCCAAGACAAGAGGGAATTGACTAGGCCTCCAGGGAAAGAGAAGTTTAAGAACAGCAACACCTTAATTGCTGAAAGTTTAGAAAGAGCCTAGCGTCTCCTTACTTCCCAAGATTCCACAGTTAAAATGCCTCCCTTATTTCTTTTTCATCCTTTTTTTTTTTTTAATAATTTGGTCATTTATTGAGCCCAGTGGAAATCATTTTCCATTTACTATTTACAATAATCAGTAAGTTTCATGATGCTATTTTCATTTTTAATATATGTAATATTTATCACAGAGAATTTAAGTGATTTGCCTAAGATCACTTGTTAGTAGTAGGTAAAAGAGGAACAATTTGAACCCAAATCACTCTGACCTCAAAAGTTAAGGCTATTAACCATTACCCTCAACTGCTCTTTCTAAAGGTTTCTATGTATCTACTTTGCACCACTGAGGATAAGAGGATGACTCAGACGTTATCCCTGATCTCCAAAAATCAAAAGTTAGACTTTTTAACCATTACCCTCAACTGCCTTTTCTAAAGGTTTCTATGTATCTACTTTGTGCTACTGAGGATAAGAGGATGAATTAGAGGTTATCCCTGACGTCAAAAAATCTACAGCTTAAAAAGGAAGGTTAACAAGGGAAAAAGAATTGTTATATGGTAAGGAGTTATTGCACAGAAATTAGCCCAGTGTTCTAACACTACTGGGTGATAGAAAAAGAATTGCTTTTTCCTGTCACGTGCCCCAAACCATCTCCTAAAAGTAGATTGGCCAAAGCTTTCTTCTCTAGAAGAATACTTAGGAATAATTCACATTAAAAAAAAAAAAAACATAAAAAGGAGGTGAGAACAAAAGGCAACACTATTAGGAAGCAAAGAGAGGGAGTTAAGTAGTCTTCATCTTAAGAATGTTAAATAAGGATTGTAAAAAAATTCATAATATATTAAGCTTAAAAGAGTGAGATGTAGAATAACGTGTTTTGAACTATTCTCTTTTCAGAAAAACAAGCAAATACAGTCTCTCTCTCAGACATGTATGTGGTTTATGTGCATATGAGGAAGGAGAAAGGAATGCATACCACTGGCTACCACGATGGGCTATAATTGGAAGGAGGGAGTGTGTTAAAGATTAGTGTTGTGGTCCTGCATCTCTAGGTCGTGCTATTTCACTCATTACATCAAGCATCTGATTCTTTGTAATCTGAAAGACATAAAAATGGAGAAACATGGGAATTATTTTAAAAAGTGAAGTAAGCCCTACCATATCAGGTTGTAAAACTGTGGTTTAGGAATCCAAAACAGAGCCATAAGATATGACAAATATGAATACTCATCTGTGGGGATGATTTGAAATTATAATTAAAATGGTTTTGGAAAATTCAGGAAATGTTTACTATCATATATACTTTCTTCTCTCTCTCTCTTTTTTATTACCTAAGGAAGAAGAGAATAACAAGGAAGAGGAAAGAAATAATAAAATAATATTTTTTTGAGTATACTTGACTAAGTTTCAGGCCCTGTGTTCAGATCTTTATCAAATGATCTCAGGTATTCAATACTATCAACACCCCAAAAAGGTAAGCGTTATTATTTCCATCTTACAGATGGAAAAACAGAGGAGCAGAGCTGCCTGTATCTTGCCCAAGGTCATACTATCAGTTATGAGAGTCAGGAGTCAAACCTAGGCCCGTGGGACCTCAAAGTTCATGTTTATTCTTTTCACCACAATAGTTAGAGGTCTATCTACCATGTGCCTTATTAACACATTGAAATGACAAAGCTCAAAAAAATTTGTAAACATGTATTTTTCCTCAAGGCAGTATGTACCCACAGTCCATTCTCCTTCCCCTCAGAGGGGGAACCCTGACTGGGTGAAATCCATGCTGACATTGCCACTTCTACTGGGACTTGTTTTGGAGGGGGAGCTGACAAAGGGGCAGAGAAAGTAGAACAATATAGATGGGAGGGGAAGAAATCATTCTAATTTGATTCTTGATCTTGGCTGGGCATTTGGTCCTTGGTTTTTGTCTCAGCAAGTCACATGATCTCAATATTACTAATTAAAGAATATACTTAAATGTATGATTTAATTCTTTAGTCCAAAAGAGAACTATAATAACAGATGGTATTTATTGAGCATTTCCGATGAGCCCAACATTTCAGTCATCTTCAGTCCTCACCACAATCCACTAGGGTAGGTATTATCAACCACTGTTTACCGAAGGGAAAAACAGAGGCTCTGAGAAAGAATACATTTCCAAAAGTGGTAGATTCAAGACTCCAGCACAAGCATGTGTAACTTCAGAACCTGGCTGATAGGATTGTAAAGAAGGAAAAAAAAAGGACTAGAATATTCCAGGATTCCAGGCCTGGAGAGGTGACCAGTGGAACAGACTGGATTCCGACCCCCTGAGAAGGGACTATGACTTTTCAGCAATGGTGACAAAACCTTCTTCACACAGTTATATGAACAAGCTTTTTTGATTGAACTCTTTCATAGAAGGAAATATTTCTGCCCTGATGAAGAGAAAAGGTAGGTATTACTCAACAAAGATTGCAAAGAAACTTAAGCACTTCTTTAACATATCCAACATTATCTTTTTCTTGCTACATAATATTAGGTGAATATAAGATAATTAAAAATAATGTTTAGCTACAAAAGTAATCCATGTTTGTTAAAAAATTAATTATATAAAAGGATGATAGAGAATCCTGCGCCATCCACCTACTGGAAACTCTATCTCCCAGAGGTGAATAATTTGGTGTATATCAGACTCACGAAAATTTCATATGGAAGGAAGAGTAGGTATTGTAAAGGAAACATGAAGTAGGCTAGAATTACAAAGAACTGAGTTTTTATTAAGCTAGCAGTTCTTTCATGGAGCAAAGGGTGTTTATAAAACATTTAAAACATTGACCACATATAGTTTCTTCTGCCTCTTCCTACCACAGTGAACGGGTTATTTCAAATTGTCTAGTCTTCAAACTGTAGAGTCATCTTTGGCCACTCCTCTCATACCCTACCCATCCAGTTCTTTGTGATGTCTTCCCAATTCTACCTCCATAGACAAGTCTCCTATCTGATCTCCCCTTTCTTCCCCACTGTTGCCCTCCTACTTCTGATCTCCGTTTCTCTTACTTGGACAGTCATAAGAGATATCTCATGGATCTCGATACCTCTGGCTTTTCCCTACTCCAATCAGTGCTACATCTTTACTGCCAGATTAAGTTCCTAGAACACAGCTCTACCTCTGTTGTCTCTTTTTTTTCATAAACTTTTAAAAGCAGTATTATTGAAGTATACTATACATATCATAAAATTCACTTGTTTTAAGTGTACAATTTGATAATTTTGAGTAATTTATGAAGTTGTGCAACAATTATCAAACCTAGTTTTAGAACATTTCTGTCACACTTAGAACACCCCATGCATGACTGTATTCAATCCCCACTTCCTCTCCACAGCCCCTGGTGAATACTAACCTACTCTACTACTAACCTACTAACTCTGTCTCTATAGATTTGCCTTTTCTAGACATTTCATATAAATGGAATTATACAGTATGTGGTCATATTGGTCTGCTTCTTTTACTTAGCAGAATATTTTTAAGATTTAGTCATGTGGTAGAATTTATCAATAGTTCAGAATATTCCATTGTATGGATATACTACATTTTGTTTCTCTGTTCCGAACTTGATAGATGTTTGGATTGTTTCGAGTTTGAGGCTATTATGAATAATGCTGTTATGAAAATATAATTACAAGTTTTTATGTAGGCATATGTTGTCATTTCTCTGGATATATAGGAAGTAGAATTGCTGGATCATATCATAACTCTATGTATAATCATTTGAGGAACTACCAGACTGTTTTCCAAAGTGGCTGCACCATTTAGTATCCCTTACAGTAGTGTATGAGAGTTCTAGTTTCTTTACAACTTCATCAATGCTTATTATAGTATTTTCATTATAGCCTTTCTAGCGCATGTGAGATTATGTCTCATTATGATTTTAATTTTTTTTCTCTAATAACCAGTGAGGTTGAGTATCTTTTCTTGTGATTGTTAGTCATCTGTATATCTTTGGTGAAATGTCTATTCAAATCTCCTCCCCACCTTTTTTCAATTGAGTTGTTTGTCTTATTATTAAGTTGTAAGAGCACATTATTTATTTTGGACACAAGTCCTTTATTGGATTGATGATTTGCAAACATTTTCTCCCAATTTGTGTCTTGTCTTTACATTTTCCTACTGGCATTTTTAACTTTAAATTATAAAGTTTTAATTTTGATCATGTTCAACTTGTCAGTATTTTTCATTTAGGCATCACATAGTTCACATCCTAAAAAAGCATTGCCTAACCTAAAGTTATGAAAATTTTCTCCTGTTTTCTTCTAGAAGCTTTTTAGTCTTAGCCCTTACGTATAGTATAGGTCTATGATCCATTTTGAGCTAATTTTTGTGTATGGAATGAAATAAAAGTCTACATTCATCTTTTCGCATGTGGATATTTGACTGTCGCAAAAACTGTTTGTTGAAAAGACTATCCTTTTCCCATTTGTTGAAAATTGATTGAAAATCACTGTACATTCATAAGCTCTCAATAGTTCCATACACCGACTGAATCACTTTACACTGTTCCGCCTGACACCACAGCTCTCCCACCACAATCTCAGAGAGCCATCACAACTTATTCACAACCAGTATGATGTTTCACGATCTTCTTTCCATTACTCTGTGTACCAATTAACCTAAATTACTTGATTTTTAGCATGCGTTGTGCTTTCCAGTTCATAATGGTTACACTGGTTACTTAGTTTACAGCATTTTTCTCCCTTGATATTCCTAGATATTTAAATCCTCCCCATTCATTCAAATTTCAGCTTTAACGCACCTCTTCTGAGAAGTCCTCTTCTGTACTAGATGTGAGCTTTGCTTCTTTGCATGCTGCTGCCTCTCCTTCTGTCTCTCTCTTAGGATATGTGCCACTTTCTACTTTGGATTATAACTGTTCCTGTAAATGCTTTATCCCTATTATGGAGTTCAATATTCTGCGAAGAGAGTGTTTGATTTGCACGTAATTGATCCTCAATCAGTATTTTTTTTAATGAATGCGAATAATGGAAGGAATAATATTCACATATGACTGCCCTTACAGGTTTAATGGTAAGCGGTTTGCTGATTGATTGTCAAACAGAAAGCACTATCTGAATCCAAATCCCAGGAACTTTACTAATTCTGCAGGAGGGCAGTTCAACAACCTTTTATCAAGAGAGAGTCTTGATTTAAATGTGTTTCCTTTTATCAGAAGGGTAAGACTCTTATCTGTTGTTTTCTGAGGGCTTGGTGGCTGTTTTTGAACACAAAGATCAAAGAGTTTTGCTCTCCTGCTTCCAAAACTAATTGTAAAATATTTCAGAAAGTTAAATGTGAGGAATATTGTATTCAAATGTGAACTATTTGAATGTGAATCCTGAACATTATTCACAGTTATTCATTTGACATTTTGTAACAGTGGGAAGACAAATGTCTTAGATTTACAGGTAGTTGTGAATGTTTCCATTGGCCAGTCAATATATTTTTGTTTTCATAGCAACATTTGGAAGCTAGGCGCTCTGACTCACACCTTTTCATTAGAATCTTTGTTTAAAAAGGTTTTTTTTTTTTTTTTTTCTAGAAACCAACTAGTAAAGTTTCCAAAGATGTGACTCTGGAAAACATTGGATGTAAAAGAGATGCATGACAAGGAAACCCACTACATTCTGACTTAAGAAATTTACCAGCACAGGAAGGTCTTTTCAAAAGTGAGGTGGAAATTTAGAATAAAACAGGGAGATTTAAAGTAGGGTGATCTGGAGAATGACAAAAAGATCAGAGTAGGGTGGGAAGGATTATGGAAGAAAGAAGAAAAGATGAGATGGGGTGAAGAAGAGGGTAAAGTCTTTCCATAGATTTAAATAAGCTTTAGGCAATTATCTGAACTTTGAAGGGAATTATCTGAACGGCACATCTAAATTTGCTGAGGTTCCTCCATTGTAGCTAGTATCTGGTTAAGGTTTGCATGGTAAACTTGCTTTCTTTTGCCATGAGTGGCTTACAAGTCAAAAAGATTCAGTGAAATCTTCAAAGTAAATCTGTGTGCACCAAAGCAATTCACAGGTCTGTTTACAACTTTTCCATCTGTCTCCTCGACTGTCTCCAAGGATGCAAACTTCGGACATTACATTTGTTGTTTGGGCATAGAGTTCATTTTGTCAAAAGGAACGAGTACATGCTGGCCCACAACTTTAATGAATACCTTAGTAAGGATTTCAGAATTTTCCCTATAAGATAAAATTAACCAAGCAACTCATAGATACCTCTGGCTCTGACAACGGAATAATTAAGGTGATCAGCAAAGATAATTCTTGGTTGCCAAGAAAATCATTGGAAGGACATTTAGTTTTGCCCTTGTGATTTAGAATCTTAGCACAATGTGATTCAGAATCTTAAACATACCCAGACAAAAATAAAAAACCAAAGCACTCTGATAATCAGGGTGTAAATTTAAACAAGTAATGAGAAAGGACTACTGGGTAAAGATTGGAGAGAAAGTGGCAAATTCATAGGAGCAATGCAAAGTCCCAAGTGCTCTGCCGAACGCTTGGTCTATGAATGTCTGAGTTCAGGTGTTACTAGTTGTAGCTGGTCAGTGGCTACGTGTTAGAACTGAACATAAGGAGTTTTAGATATCGTTTATCATATTCAAACAGGCCTTTGTCATTCCATAGTCAGATATTGTAGAATCCACAAAACAACGGAATTCACTGGGAGGAAACTACTTTGTAGTTACCTGATGAAGCAATAGGAATGACACAACTTTCATTGAACTGCTGGGGTAAAGTGGATTGCTGGCCTTTCATCTTTTATCTCTGAAATTGGTCTCCCAGTAGTGGCTTTGTTAAATTTGACACATCTTGAATTTGCCTTTTTTAAATTGCAAATTTAGCAGCTAGTGGTTTTATCTTTTTCAGCACCTAAGTTTCCACATTTTGAAGAGACTATTTTACTGGAGCCTATTGTTAAATAATTAATATATACAGCGTTCAGTTATTACCAGGTTCAGTTAGACTCTTCCCCCACATTCAGAATATGCATTTACAAAGCAGACAGAAGTTTTTTTTTTTAAATTAGAGGAGTAAATATGGGTAATTTGTGATACATGGAGATATATTTTGAGAAGAGACAACACTGAGAACAAGGAAGGGAAGTTTATCTAAAACCTTTAAAATAAGCAATAACCTGGGTCCAGATACCTGGACTTTCCTGTTCTCCAGGCATTTGAAGAAATATTAATTTTAATAGCTGTTTCTGCTGAAAAATAAACATTCATACACACAACACATTCACTGTCTTAAAGAGCTTCTCAGTCTTCTGATTCAGAATGGTTTCATATGCGGTTGAATAATTGTTAGAATCCTCTTTTTTATGTATTTACTTATTTTAGAAGACAAACTGTCTGACTCGATCAGCTTTAGAAATCACTTGTTTTTGCAGAAGCTAATTTAACTTTCATGTACGGGTTGCATTTCCTTCCTCAATTACTAACTACTGAAGATTAATGTTTTCAAACAAGGCCTTTTCTCCATATAATCCATCTCCCCTTCCTGCTTCGATCTAGCAGGAAGGCTGCTGAAAGAGGTCATAATCCTTTTGTTTGCAACATTAGAGTCTATGACACTGAAGATGTTTAGTGTGTAACTACTGCAGTGAGAATCTTTTGTGAACAAGTAGAAAGTACAGATCATGAAAGAAATTAGGGTAGATTTTCTCTGGTGGGTGAATGAACTGTGATGGGCTCTTTTTTTCAGTGTGCTGAGGATGTGCATTTTGAATGGAACTGAGGGACCTGAAACTGACTAAAAAGGAATGCACAGCAGGAACACTACACAATGTTGTGTAAACGCTACCAAAGCAGGAGCTTCTTCATCATCCACTTCCTATCTCTAAATCCAACCAACTGTATTAAATGTAACTGAGAGAGCAGCATTCTTCTTGGGACTGGCCACCACAGAAATTTTACCTGCTTTGCAGACATGTAGGTGTTAATCAGCTATTCTCTGTTCAATTTATTTATGTCTGTGCTTTTATAATTTTGACATATATACATTTATTATATAACTGCCATAAATTTTTTGGCAACTTCTGGGTACCATTATAGTGACCCACATTCAGGTGCCTGCAAATTATTTATCTAAAGCCCTGAATAACACTTTAGTACTGGTAACAGTTAAATTTAATTTGTTTAAAATTTGAGATGACCTCATAAATACACTATTTGAATGGGAGATATTTGATTTTTTTTCCCCTAAATAACCTACAATTTTTTTCCAAAACAAAGATGGTCCAGAGTTCATTATTCATTATATAACTGGAATAATGAACTGCACCAAGTATTTAAGGTAAAGAATATGGCTTGCTTTATTTTTTAGAACTGCTCTGTTGATCTCATGAATAAATAAAGACACATTTTATATTCATATTTATATATCAAAAGGTCATATCTTTTTAAATTCAAATAATTAAAAATTTGGAATGATGTGGTATAAATATAATCTTTGACTCAGTACTTCTGTAAGCTTTTGTTTCTTTGTTTGCAACAATGGAGAGCTTTACAAAAATTATTAAAGCAAATATAAATACCCATTCTTGGAAAGAGGCTTTCAAGTGCCCCATGCTCTGGAGAGCTAAAAAGGTGTTTCCTTGCTTCTCTTTCTTGCCATCAGTCAAAAAGCAATCAATGCCTGATGTTTAGGAATTTGTTTCTAATTTAGGACCTAAAAGTTGTTTGCCCTGAAACACTCCTGTGAATTTAATCTCTTGTCCCACTGGATTTTACAGCTTTTGTGGAGGAGCAAATTAGATAGGTATATGTAAATGCGGTGAAAGCATAGAATGACCCACAAATGTACAATGTGATTATAATTATTTAAGTTTGAAGAAAAATTAGGAATACGTGCCATTAAAAATAAACAAATATAATTAAAGATAATGAGGAATTATAAGTAATTGGAAAAGAATGGGAATTCGTGGGCTCACACCGATAATAAATAGCTAGGTAGTTAGCCAGATAAATAGAAAAATGGGAAGGAAGGGAAGGGTTTTTTTTTTCTTTGTCTTGTTTTGTTTTGTTTTTGTTTTTAGAGCATTAACCTATAATTGTTAAAGATGTAGTGGAGTTGAAAAAAATGTTATTTTCCTTATCTTCATTGTGAAGATTCTCATGAATGAATACTAAATTTACAGAGAAAAGATTAATGCGAAGCAGGATACACACATGGTTTTAACATGTAACATGTTAGGCCATGTAACACGATTCCCCACGGCTTACTTATTAGTTGCAAACAGAAGAACAGTAACTAGACAGTGGAGAAACAGAACAACATTCTGACTAGGTGACTGAAATAAGTATCACAGGAGGGCTGATGGGCATAGCATGCCGCCAAGTGTGATACCTTGAGAAGGATATTGCACCATCTACATCCTATTTCTGCAAGGATGCGTAAACTGAATGAGGAAACATGGGGCAGATCCAAGGGAAGGAAGGAACACTTTATAAAATGATTGGACTTTGTTCTTGAAAAATGCCAAGATTATGAAAGTAAAAGAATAAAAATTAAGTACTACTAAAGCTGAGGAACTCTTCCATATTAAAGGAAACTAAAGAACATGACAACTGAGTATAATACATGATCCTTGACTGAAGGGTGGAAGAAAGGCTCTAAAATACCTCATTGGAACAACTGACAAAATGGGAAAAGAAATGACAGATTAGATTTTAAAAACTATGCATCAATGATAATTTTGTATTTAATAACTGCAAAAAAAAATCCACGTTCTTTTTAAAATCCATGTTCTTAGAAAATATACATGGAAGTATTGAGAAGTGAAAAAGCATCTTATATACAACGTATTATCTTACAAATCAGAAAAAACTATATTATGTACATGTATTATATGTCTCTATATAATGTAGAAATATATAGTTATATCTATATTATTTAAATAGATATATGTGTATAACATATAGTATGCAACATGCCATATATAATAGTATTAATATATGATATATATGATATAAAAATACACATTTTACATTAAGTGTGATGTATATGTAATATACATGTATGGAGAGAGAGTGCATATGACAAAATGTTAAAAATGTTAAAGATTGGTGAATCTGAGTAAAGTGCTTATGGGATTTCTCTGTATTACTTTTGAAACTTCAGTGAAGCTGAAATTATTTCAAAATAACTTTTTAAAAATGTGATAAGAGTTTTGGCAGTTATTTTAATATTCAACATATAAAAATATATATATGTATATCTGTATATATTTTTCCAAGGAATAATTCTGTTTGAATCATGGTCTGGAGAAGTAATTCTCCTTTAATTGGTATGGTAATTTGGGATGTATCTTTCTGGCCTATAGTAGATGACCATTCAATATTTATTTGATTGGGTGCCTAAATGAATTAATGTCTAACTGGATCTTCCTTATCTGTTTCTTGTTTTATTTCTCCCTCTAATTCTTCCAGAGATATGAGATAATTCTCAAAGATATATTCACCTTAATAAGTTTTATCTTGTAGACATTTTGGGGCACATCCTTACAGGTCACCAGAATTATCTAGCTGTATCTCTTCTAACAGCTTGGAAACCATTGTGTAGATTTTGAGAGAGTTTGCGTTTCATGGGTTTGTCCATGAGAAGGACGAGATAAGACTGGCCAGAAAAGAGAAGAAGAGAGAGGATCTGCGGAAAACCTGGCAGTGACATAATAGCAAGAAAGGGAACAAGGCTTAGGCTTGGAGGAACAAACTAGAATTTCTGGCAAAATGATTTCAGGTACAAAAGGAAGGGAAGGCCACTCAGGCTGGCCAGAGGCATGGTAGCAAGAGCAGCAGATGGAGGAAGAGAATACCTGGTACCCGTGGTGGAACCCAATCAAAGCCGCATATGGTGAGACTCAGACTCCGTGTAAAGGGGGCCAGCAGGTGAGTCTCTGTGGGGATGCCTAGTAACGCAGGGTTTTCCAAATGTAGCCTATGATAAGGATTGCCTGGGAGTAATGGTTTGAAAAACCACTTGACCTCTTCTGAATTACAAACTCTCTTAGGACAGGCCTTGGAATTGGTGTTTTAAATAAGCGACCCAGAGAGTTTATTAGGTGAGTAATGGAACTCAATTGAAAAGCAAAGGTGCCAGAATGTTTTTAAAAGAGTTTAAGGTTGCTATGAGCAAATTAAAGACAGAAGTGGGTGGATATTTGTTATCATGTTTCAATTTTGAGTAAAACTTTAAATGGATAGCAGTAGAATTCCACAATGTCTCCTCTCCAACTCCTAATTTCCCAAAGCTCATTGAAAAATACTAAATTCTGAAAAACACGTGGCCCCAAGATTTTTGGCTAAGAGATCCAGATAACTATGCTCCTATAATTATGCTATAAGAATAGCTAATATTTATTGAGATTAACCATAGTGCTGGTCATTGTAGAAAGTACCCTATACTAGTTATCACATTAAGTCCTCACTGCAACAAGAAGGGGCTGGTTTTGCATTATAAACACTCCTCATTTTATAGATAAAGGAAAAGTGAATTTTTGGGAATTTAAATAACTTAAATATTAAAAGTCACAAAATGTGTTAAATGACAAAAGACTTCAATCCCAGGCTTTCTGACTCCACTGTACACATGCGAACTATGCAACTATTCAAAAAAAGAGAACAGGATAAAATATAAAACTGTTCACTCTCCTGTAAACCCAGTGATTTAGACAGTGATAATAAATATGGCTTGCTTTTTGTACTATACTTACGAGAGTGGAATGAATCAGAGGCCTCTTTCTTCTGCGCCACTTGTAAGTGAGAGAGAACAGGATGTAAGGGAGCCAGAGCCATCATTATCTGCAGGATGCTTTTCAAGCCATCCTCCTGCAACACAGAAGCAGAGAAACTGCTCAGAAATAGCAGATTCTGGTTTAAACAGGCTCCTCAGAGTAGGAAATCAACTCTGAGATGAACGATGTAATTCGGGGCCTGGGGTAGGTCTTTAACTTCATCCAGAGGAAACAGCATGATTTTTAGAGTTTAAGCCCTCCCTGAAAAATTGAGTCTGAATAACTGAAACCTTCAGCCCTGTACTTTACCAATATGACTCCCCATATGGGAACCACCTGCCGATTGTCAAATCAGGTATACTAAGAAAAGCATTATAGCTCCTGAATGCTCACCTCACCTATCCATTATCACCCAGGTGAGTATACGCCCGTGTGCACACAGACACACACACACATTCAGACAACGCTGTTGGCAAAAGAGAATTTCTTTTTCTGACAAGGAACAAGGTCTGCCCTCATTCTGCCATCGGGAGTCTAGGGGACCTAAATCAGTCTTCAAAGTAGAATGTGGGAAGAAAATACTAGAACTTCTGTTAATACTGATTTTTAAATTATCATTTAAAATTTCCATTTTAATGTTTTATACTGTACATGATATATTAGTATAGTAGTACACTCCTATTTATAAATAAATATACATATATCAGAATGAAGTTTGGAGTCCACTGAGCTAAAGAAACAAAGGTTTTCATTTAGTAAATAGCTCAAAAGAGTGAGATTAATAGAGAGTATCTGGCATTCAGTCTGTAGGATTTTCAGACTGAAAATTCACCCACGGTTACTACATGTGATTGTGTACATGGGCTTTGCACAACTCTAGGAGGCACCCTTCATGTCATGGTCATCATGGATTTCTACAGTTATTCTGTTTTCCAGCAGATGGCACTGAAGTGTCTTGAGGAAAGGGGATCTTTCTTTGAGGCAGCGGGCAGGGCTGGCTTCCACACATGGTGTACTAACTCCTGAACTCCTCTTACACTTGTGCTCCTGCCAGAGATTGTGAATATGGGGCTATGAAATCACATACTCCAGTTCCTCAGTCGTGATGTATGTTCAGCATTCTAGAGAAACAATGTTAAACTTTGATCACTGTATTGTTGAAACCAAGATTTATTATAACACCATTATCTTAATTTACTGATCTAATGATAATAATCAATACTGCTGATAAAAAAAACCCACTGCTTTGCAGGGTATATTTTTAATGAATCCATGATTGCTCCTAGTCAGCTCTTACAAGCCATTGATTTCATCAGCTGTTTCAGAATTTTTCCTGACAATTACATAAATGTCATATAATGCAGTTTCAGGAATGCACCACTTTTTTTTTTAAGGTGACATCTGCCTGTCTCCAGTCTTGTGCACTTCTCCAATATAACCTTATTTCCATATTCTCCCACTATCTTGAGACTGATTCATCTGGGTCCACAAAATTAAACTCACTCTGTAGGGTTCTATGCTTTCTTTGCATTTCAGATTTCAATTCCCTCTTCCCTCTTTCCACTTTGATGAGTCATCTTCTGAATGGAGAAGAGAGAAGAAAATGGAAATAAATAATGTCTTTTCTGCCATTTATATACATTAATTCAATCTTTGCAAGCAAATGTGAGCATCTTTTCAATGGTGTTTTAATTATACCCTGTGTAGGATATGTTTGCTTGGATATTAACGGACATTGTCTTTTAGAATCAGTGTCTAGCATTTTTAAACTTGTCTGACAATTTTCAGATAGTGGATCTTCCTAGAGATCACATGCTGTATCTTCTCTTCACTTTAATTTTTCATAAAATGCCTGTTATTTTGTACTGCAAAACAGTATATTATACGGTCAATATAAAGCTCAATTAATGTTTAATAAACATATGAAACTTACACTTTGAAGAAAGAAATGTAAACATTTAGATAACTAACATCATGGAATTTCTACTAAGTTGGGAAATACAATTAGTCACAATATCACATTCAACAAGAAACATTTATTATGCACCCACAGAAACTTATTCGGAAAGGTAAGAATGTAAAGTATTTCATTATGAACAATGCCCAAAGGAAGAGTCTTTAGTTTGTACATTCTGTGGTCTAGTTTTTAATTTATGTGGCTTACTTTTTAATTTATGTTCTCATCCAAGGAAATTCTGTGCAGAGTAAACACCTGTAATCAAATCCTAGCTCTGCCATGTACCAGCCACGTGAATTTCAGTATTCAGTATTTCAGAGCCTCAGTTTTCTCATCTATAATTTGGGAAACGTAATGTCTACCTCAAAAAGGAGACATGAGAGTTAAATCATACAATTTACAAAGGGTCTTGACATAATTCCTGATATCTACTCCATGAATAAAGACTTTACACGCATGTTTATATTGGTGTTTAGGCAGGCCCTTTCCTCTGTGCCATGGTAGTAGGGTCTTTTGTTCTGTCCCATTAAAACTACCCCGAGAAAGAATTCTCTGGTTCTAAGAAATTTCAAGGAGATCCTTTGCTCAGGTTTCCAGTTATCTTGCTCCTCTTCAGACCACAGGATACCTTTTAAAATTAATTTCAGTTCTGTTTTAGAAAAAGCAGATATTGCAAGGAATGATGGAACACAGTCCTTGATTTCATGTTTCCTGAATTATAAAAATATACTATGACTAAGCTTGCTGTTTTCCTAGTCATAGTACCTTGCTTCATTTGAGGAGAAAATATTTTTTAAAGAATTAATCCAAGCTAAACAGGAACTCCTTAATAAGCTCCCATTAGGGGGTGTCATGTGGCTCAAAGGACTATTATTAAGCATTTATATAGCACTTTGTATTTACAAAGTGGTTTATAATTACTTTTATAAGTAATGTATAATTCACAAAGACTCTCTGAGCTAAATTGATATTGTTATCTCCATCTCATAAACAAGGAAACAAAGGTAGTTAACTAAAGTCATGTAATTTGCCTCAGAATTCAAAAAGGAACTGCCTCAGAGCCCTCACTTTTCCAAAAGCAGGTATGGTCTCAGTATCTTTCTCCTAAAGGGGGAAAAATAGTAAAATAAAATAGCAGCACCTTACTTATCACAGTCACATTACAGGGTCACTTTTATTGATGTTTATTTGTTTTGGGTGAGCATCTAACATTTGAATTCTGCTTTTTATACTAGATGTTTGAAGCCTTTCTCTGGCTTATTTGCCCGCATCAGAAACATCTTTCACAAGAACATAAGTGAAATAAGGAAGTTTCTTTCCAAAAACAAACCTTTTCATCATGCATCCCAACCCTTACCACTCTGCAATTAGGAGCGTGTTCCCTGTAAGCAGTAGTTTAAGGGGTGCGGTAAGGAGCGAGGTACTTCCTGTGAAAGTCTGGAAGTCCCCAAATTGAGCTACAAGCAGCATGCCCACCCCCCACCTCTCACGTATTGGTATTTCTTTCCTGCATCAAAAGTCTAATGGCTAAGGGCATTTTCTCTTCTTGTTAAGTCGAATCAATTATCCATGATGAGATTCTCTTCTGTTAATTAGTCCCATTCCCTTCAACTATCCACTGGTTCTCCAGTACCTAAAAATGCTATGTGACCAGAGCTTGTCAGAGTTCAGCATGCAACCTACTTTCAAATGGTTTAGCAAAAATAAATAAACATATTCTGGAAAATAAAAATATGTTTACTTCATCTTCACAGCAATACTTTGTGTGTGTTTTATTATAAATTTACTGATACGTGTGTATAAACAATATACAGTCCCACTAAAAAACTATATATTTTGATATTCATATGCTTATTGTATGTAATACATACAGTTTACCCTTGAACAAGATGTGTTTGAACTGCATAGGTCTACTTATATGTGGATTTTTTTCAATAAATATTACAGTACTACACAATCCGCACTTGGTTGAATTTGTGGATTCAGAGCTACAGATAAGGAGGGTGGACTACAAAGTTATAAGTGGATTTTCCACTGCATGGGTATTGGGCACCCCAAATCCCCATGTTGTTCAACGGTCAACCATACATATATGTTTATTCTAATATATAAATTATACAATATATTTATATACTATAACATACATTCTGATTTACATATGTTAAACATATCTTATGTACATATATAAACATATTTATAGATGATATAAGCATATGTGTTATATATAATAAGTATATATATATAATACGTAGCTTTATAATAATCATTTTTCTGGAGCCATAAATTTTTTATGTAAATATGCCAGTTTTAGACACAAAAGACACATTTATTTACTATTTATTGAAACCATTTGAAAGCAAGTTTCAGGCACCCTAACACTTCAAATTCTTCACCTTTAAACCTGGCACACATTTCCTAAGAATAAGGGCATTTTTCTATATAACTGTATTACAGTGATTACACCAGAAAAGAATTAACAATAATTCCAATAAATTCAAATATCCAGTTCACTTCGAAATTTTCCCAAATGTGGCAAGAATTCTTTGATAACTATTTCTGTCTGCCTGCTTTGTTTTGAACCAGCAATCAAACTGAGTTCAGCTGCTACATTTGGTTTCGAACTTATTTGACCACCTCACCCTCACTCCAAAAAGCTTTTCTCCTTGTGAGTGTTCCTTGGAATACACTTGAAGAATCATGAATATGGAGCATAAAAATATTTCTAAAGAAAACTGATCCAGTGCTGGCATAGAGCGTGAATTAAACAACAGATTATCAAATGAAAAATGAGTTGGGAGAATTGAAGCACAGCCAGCCGAGGAGGCAGGACAAAGGCAGTGCTTGTTAGGCAGGAAGGGAAAAAAGTTACTACGAGATGAGATGATGGCACCAGACACACATTTTTCCTTCTTTACAATTTCTCTCTCTGGATTTGTGCACGTGTTAAACAAAAATACCTATCTAAGCAATTTCATAAGCCCAAACAGATGTCCACAGACAGGTACATACACATAGGAACATACCAGCTCACACATACAGAGGGTGAGTGGAGAGGAGAAAAAGAGAGCAGGAAAGAGATAACTGAAGGAAGAGAGGAAGGGAAATAGCATAACATACATATTGCCATTTTAGAGAAAATTTGGAAAATATAGAAAAGGATAAAGAAGAAAAGGCAATGAAGAATGTTTAATTGTGATCATTATCCTATCTCAAATATAACTTACGATGAAAGGTTTTTGTAAAATTTGGAAATCAGGGTGGGGAGAGCCAGAAAAATAAAGGGGAAGAGAATATTATAGAAATTTAGGGAGATAAATGGCATTCCTAAGAATGAGAGCTTTGCCATTGTATGTTGTTCTTTACTCGAAATACTCTTGCTATTCAAGATCTGGGCCTTACTTGGACATAATCTGTCATTCTTGCCAAATGTGTGTGGTATTTTGGGGATGTGGACAAATCTCCACAGGAACTTGGCTGAGACCTACAGATATATTTTTACCTCCGAAGGCAAACAACCAGGGCATTAACTTGCTCTGCCATTTAGCACTTAACATTTGAACCACAGTGGACCAGTCTAGTGTGGTCCTTCATAAGCTGAAATTAGAGTGCTGTCATTTGCTTTTTAGGCTTTGATTTTTTCCAAGATTTACAAAGAAGGAAATCACAGAATTTAAAGCTGGATAAACCCTCAGAGATATGACTGCTTTGTTTAATAAATGAGGAACACTTGATCCCACGGAAAGGGTACAGGATAGAAAGCCTGGAAATTAAAGAGCTATACAGTTCTGAGCAAATCACGAAAATATTCTCAGGCTCAATTTCTTCGTCTGAAAATTGACATCGATTTTATTGATCATAGTTCCAAATGTCATTAGATCTCAAACTCCAAGATCCAGTAACCTATGAATTTGTTATTCTATGAAACCAGAAAATTTAAGTAGTTGTTATAATTCTTCATATGGAACTATGGAATTTGAGATGTCTTTCTTTTTCCTTTGCTTGAGGCTTAAGGATTTAGGCTACCTTATTAGTGAGTTTGCTCAATCAAAAGAGAAAGGGTCTAATAATCTGCCACCTGCCATGTCTGATTTGATGAGCTACTGGTACAGTGTAATATGGAAAACGCGATATCCCATAGAGTAATTCAATACTGCTGACATCTGCCTTCATTTACTCTGTTCAAATAAAAATTGGTGGATGGGGGGGTTGATGAATAGCAACAGATGTATCACCTTCAAACCAGATTAGATTCTTCACATGTTTATAAAGAAAAGGGGTGGTATAAAAATATCTGCATGTATTAGAGGTTCCTTGGATAACTGTCTGGACCATTACTACTGAAATCATCAAGTTCATAAAAACAAGGGGAAAGGAAAGAAGAAAGTCAGGGCACGTATTCTTTTACTTGATACATACAATTTTGAGGGGTATGTGGTAATTGGTCCATTCTTAGAGATAACAAAGTTGCAGCTCCCTGTCATTCAAGTAACTTGGTTATTTTACCATAGCTAGCTAAAAATAACAGTTCAGGTTCCAAACTAGTCCTGCCTCACTAGATGGATTATTCACTTTCTAAGGGTACCTGCTTGGTATTCAATACCAATCTTTTCCCAACTCCTTAGTTACTCTGGCCAACTAGGCCCAGGACCTGCTCCTTATGCATTCTCATCCCTGAAACTCAACACACAATTCCCAGTCTCTGGAATGAATCTGACCCAACAAAACTTGTTTCCCGTGAGAAGTCTCTCCTGAGTACCCAGCTCTCAAGGGTTCTCTCCCTTTTCCAGACTCCAGTGGCCCGTATCTTATGGTGCTCCTCATTTGACATTTAGTATTTAGTTCCCTTCTCAGTGGTAAGCTTCTTACCTGTCCAAGCACATTGTCGTCTGGGTTTAGAAAAGGTGGCACATGGCATAGCTTCCTTACTAAGCCTACAGGAGACACATGTCTCTCCATTGGCATCTGAGATGAAAAAGACTTGTGTTCTAGTTTGCATGGGTTGCGGGTGGACTACCAGTGGGTCTGATTCTTCCATTCCACTGTCTTCCATGCTCCCTACAAAGCGATCCAAATTTTCAAAGAGGAAGAAATGAGCACCTTATCTGCAGTCCTGCCTAACTCTGCTTTTAATGAAAACTTGGTTGAAAATTAGAAGGCTTTTCTCTTCTTTCTGTCTTCTGAAGACATAAACACCAAGTGGGAAAAGACACAGGTCATCCATATTCACCTAGTTTAGTCAATGATTTAAATATAAACACTTAACAGACTAAAGAGCAAAAATGAGGGAAAGTATTGATTAGTGAACCTTGTACATCCTGTTCAGAGATCAAAGGGGCCAATGAACGGGGATCAAAGTGGGGGGAAATACAGAATGTAGCACCCTTGTGAAGCGGCATTTCTCACGATGTGCTATGGCTTAATCAGAACCACTCTGTTTAGCAGCTGCACAGAGGAAAAGGGAAACAACCCTGAAAATTATTAATTAGGTAAGCTTATACTCCATGTGCCTTTCATGACATAGTCATTTCAGCTGCTTGTGCCAACTTTCAGTGGAGAAGTATTTTTGTAGGAGGCCGACCAGTGTTGCAGATAGATTCCTTTTAGAAATGGGCACAAGAGCACATTGTCACGACAGCTATACAGCCACACCTAGCTCAACTCAGACCTGCAGAAGTTCAACACGATGCATGGTGTGTGGGGCTTGTTCACATCACAGGATCATGTTTCTTAGTACTTTGTATGTGAAAGGTAGAAAAAGAACTCCTTAAACCAACAGATGTCCAACTCAGAATGTTACAAAGATTTAAATGTTTCACATCTGGATAGTGCTTTATAGTTTTCAAAGTATTTTCACACATTTCCTTTCATTGGCTCATCACAACCTTACTTAAGTGACTTGCCGTAAGGCCACACAGTTAGTAATTAGCAAAGTAAAGACTTTCATCCTGGTCTGAGTGCAGTGATACTTCTACATGTGCTAGATCATAAAATGCAACATTTAAGGGAAAAAAGTTGGCAATATTTGTGAACACAAATGGTAAGGAAGAGAAAGAGTCTGCATCAATCCTACTGTTCTCTTTCTCAGTCTGTGACCGCCAGTATGCTTTGACTTCCCTGACGGAGAATTTCTCCATAGTGTGTATTCATTTTCTTAGGGATGTAAAAGATCTGAATTTTATGAGGCCATGCTGTTACAGTTATGTTATGGTCATGGTGGTAGTGGTGGCTCTGCTGCCCTGCTGTCCCATAGTACAAAGCACGGGAATTAGGAACATCCCTGGCCCCTCTACAATGGTTCCTACAGGGTGATGAAGTCACCAGAGATAACAGTGGATGAGATGCACGATTCTATGGTCAAAAAGGTGACAAGCATAAGGAAAACACATGGTTCTTTCCTCCTTTGTTCCCTGCCCTGGAAGAATGCACACCAGCTGCCTCAGCTGAAAACTATTAATTCAGGAAGTTAGACTGTCCCTAGAAATTCCCTATGGACCCATATGGCTCATCTGTGGCTATTTTTTTCCCTTTCCCTTTTTAAATTCTTTATTTCAATTGTTGTATACTTATGAACTTATTTTATTTTCTTTTGGGTGATTTGTTGTGTCTTAATAACACATCTCTTAATGTCCCTGTTTTCTCTTTAGTATACAGTAACATTTTGTCAATTTTTTGGTCAAAATTTTTCTCACTTTTTAATCTTTAACATTTTGAATTTTTCATTCATCTTACTCTATTTTTCTCTAGCTGGCTTTTCTTTTTTTAAAATATGTATTATTTTCTGTTGAAGTATAGTTGGTTTACAATGCTGTGTTAATTTCTGTTGTACAGCACAGTGATTCAGTTAAATATATATATATATTTCTTTTCCTATTCTTTTTCATTCTAGGCTGTTATAAAGTATTGAATATAGTTCCCCGTGCTATACAGTAGGACTCCGTTGTTTTATCTGTTTTTTATATGGTAATTAGTTATCTGCAAATCTGGAACTCCCAATTTATCCCTCCACCCCACCTTTTCTCTTTGGTAACCGTAAGTTTGTCTTCTATGTCTGTGAGTCTGTTTCTGTTTTGTAAATAAGTTTATTTGTATCATTTTTTAGATTCCACATATTAGTGATATATATGGTAATTTTCTTCCTCTTTCTGCAATAAGATATATCTTAGATATGTAGCATTAATCTACCTCTTTTTCTTTCTCTCCCTGCCCCCCAAATATCTGTTCTTGTTCAATAATGCACACATTTTTATATTATATAAATTTTAAGTTTCATCCTAAAGACTTAAAGGTCAGTATTTCTAACCCTGCCTTATAAAACCTCAAATTCATTTTGTCTTTTCATGCTCTGTGTATTGTTATTTGGAGATCTGCTATTGTAAGTATCTGTATTCTTTTTGTCCCTCTTCCTAATTTATTATTTCTTATGTGTATTACTGGATACTTTAAAACATCCCTTAGGTATTCCCAACCTCTTCTGGTGGTATTGTTGATTCTCACTTGAATCAAATGGAGTGGACAGTGGTCTCTGTGGGCTGTTACTTTCTGGATACATGCTTCAGAAACACAGGACACTTCAGTTTTGGTCTATTGGTCCACTGACAGTGTCAAATATATTTATTTTTCCCAGATCATATCAGATTTCCTAGATTTAGGAGTGATTCCTCCTTATTAATCTAATCATTCATTCATTCAACAAATATTCTTTTAGGGACTTTTGTATGTAGATTCTGTAGAAAAAGCCCTTCTCTTAAATACCAGATCTATTCTTTATGGATGTGTCTTCAGGTGACTCTCCAGTGGGGCCACTTCTTTGTTCTCTCCTCATCTGTGCAGACTTACAGAGGTGCTATGGGAAAATAGTTTCTATTTCTCTTCCTATTCTATACCTTTTATTGAATGTTCTTTGTAATGGTTCTGAGTTTTGGCTGTGTAATCAGAGTCATGGTCTCCTGACTTCCTTTCTGAATTATTACTACCACCGTTCTACTTAGGAATTCATCCTGACAAACCAGAATGTCAAGAGGCCCACCTCTTCAAGCATTGTAGCCACATAGCTGGTACTTGCTTTAGGAGGAAGACAAATGTAACACATTCCCTTAAACTGTTTGGAAATAGGCCCCTTGGTTTCTATATTTTTTTTTTCTTGGTTAGTGTTGAATCTCAAATAGAATTAGCAAGCTTTGTAACTCCCCTTGATAGCTTTCCCTTAGATGACCCTCTAAGTGAACAATTCTCACCTATTTGGTTCAGGCTTTGATCTTCTGCAGTTATAAGAGTTTGCTTTATATATAAACCACTCCCTTCTCCCACTAACCTGAACCGTTTTCCTCCGTAAGGCAATGCACAGTTGGCTGGCAACTGCCAGCAAATAACACCAACTGCCACCAAACTTTTAGCTCCTCAGAGTAACCACTATATTACAAAATTGCTCACCTTTTCCAACCCTCTAGCTTCTGCTGCAAAGACAGTCTGCATTGGTTCATTATTAGGTTCATTACTTTAAAATGGCAAACCACAGAAGGAAGAGAGTTAATTCTAGGCTCTGGGTGGTTGAAATCAGGTGATTTCTGCATCCTAGAGAGAAAGTTTAAGGGAAATAAGAAAAATGGCTAATATCTTAGTACTTTGTCATCAGCCTTTTTAAATTTTACTTTGGGAATTTTTTTCTAAAAAAAATCCTGTTTTAAATGGACAGATGATTCACTTTACAGAAACACTTTGTGTTTAGTAAGAACTCAGAAATAACTCTTCGAAAGTTTGTTTGAATAAACACTCAACATGTAATATTGTGGAGAGATTTTCTCAAACCATACTAAATTCAAATATATTTTTGGAAATACAAATACGAAGTTTTGGCAATAGAATCACCAGCAGGCACTGACCACTAATGTAAGTGGGTGTCTCAGTTTGATCAATGATTATTGTCAATAACTGATATAATAGGATTTTAATCATAGTGTTAATTGTTCTTTCTTATTTACTGCATTATTAACATTGATGTGGATCCCAATATTAAAGAGCCATTTTATTTAATTTTATCAGGTTGAATTAACACAGATTGTCTCAAAGTGAATACAATTTCACCTCTGGTACACTTTCTTTAATAATTATTTGGTTTTAGGAAGATTTTCTTTCACTCTTAGGGAGTTAAAGAGTAGTCCTAAATTACTTAACATGACTGATGTAAGAAAATTGTGACAACTTGTGATCCATCTACACTAGTCCTGTTGGACATTTTGTGAAAAAGAGTTATATGTTCAAGTAAGTTTAGAAATATATGCATCTTTATCTTGGAGATACATTTGGCTTAAATCAGTACATCTATCTCAGAACTAAGTTTTAAAAATACATATTCAATAGTTAAAAATATATATTTGATAGCTTCCCTGAATTATTTTCTCTTTTTATTTTTTGCCTCTAGGCATTCCATATTTTAAGTGTATTTTAAGGATAGAAATCCATCTCATTCATCTTTTTGTTTCAAGTAGTACCTTGTAAAAGGACCTAGCAAAATTCCTGTTCATAAATAGTTTTTGAAGTTAATACCTACGTAGTGTCTTTATGAATATATCTGTCTTCTTTGTCACAATATAATTTTCTATCAAGTATACATTTATTATAATGCATATTGAATAATTTAGATGTTTATTCATTAAAATGACTTAAAATATCTAATGTCAAAATAAGAACAAATACAGTTAGAAGGTGAAACATGTTGGAAAAGGAATCAGAAGCTGAGTCCTAGCTCGAAGAACTCTGAGTAACTGATTTAATTTCCTAAAATATCAATTTCTTCATTCTTGTCTCTAAGAATATGTATCAGCTTGAATTTTACTATACATTGTAGGTTTAAGGAATGTCACATTCTTTTATTTCCCCAAAAAAGCTTTAATTTGCTCCAATACTCCTTCCCACCTGGTAGGCAGGAAATTAAACCACTACTATTACCAGGGATCCCTCACCTCCCTACCCTCCAAGGTTGTACAAGAGCCTGGGGTTCTTAGATAGTCTAGGACATCAGCCTCTGTCTTTGCCCATAGTGATTAAATGCTCACTCTCCAAGCTGCTTATCTTGATTTTGATGGAAGTATCCTGATAACCTGGAAACATAGTATGGTACTATTCTCTTCTTTACTCTAATTCTGTAGGACTGATTTTAAGAATAGTCTCTTGATATGTCTCCCGTGGTCAATTCCCATTTGACCAGTTGATACAGATATTAGGTTGAATTAATATTGAAATCTATTACTGTGTTAAAATCCTGATAGATATTCCCTTCCACTTTCCTAATTTCAGTTGCCAGAAAATACAGGTAGCTGTCCTGATGTATGTCCATTGTATCCTCCTGCAGTTTTGTTTTTGTTTTTTTGAAAACCAGAGTCCCAGGTTTCTTTCTCTGCTTCAAGTCTCAGTGAAGGCATTTTTCTGTCTTTTTCCTCTTCTGTTTCTCTTATATTTTTTAATACATATTTTTATTGAAGTGTAGTCAGTTTACAATATTGTGTCAATTTCTGGTGTATAGCAAAATACTTCAGTCATATAGGAACGTATATCTATTTGTTTTCATATTCTCTTTCACCATAAGTTACGTAACAAGATACTGAATATAGTTCCCTGTGCTATACAATATAAACTTGTTGTTTATCTATTTTTTATAAATTAGTCAGTATCTGCAAATCTTGAACTCCCCATTAAAAATGGCCTTTCAGCTATTTCCTGGCTGCTTTCTTCTTTCTACAAAACCAGTGGAAGGAAAAGGAAATATATGCATTATTGGGTAGCTCTCATGCACCTGCTAGTGGTCTTCCCCGCTCCCCATTCAGAAGGTTAGGGAGTAAAGTAAATTTTAACTGAGGCTTAGAGCTGGTCTCCAGTTAGGTGATCTGTTGGCTTGCCCTGCCTTTTAAGATGACGTTAAGTTGTCTTGTTGTATTTCAAACTGAAGGAGTCCTTAATGACAAAGTAAAGCTGTGCCAAACCTCGGGCCAATTAAAACCACCAGTAAACAAATTCACATTTGGTATTTGTAAAAGGGACTAGGGTCTTCTGGAAAAGGATGTGGGCACATTTTGAGTATTCAGTTCAATGTTTACTCATAATGACACAGTTAATGTCCTCAGAAGTATCCATGGTCCCTCTTGCTTCTGCCATATCTTAAGGAAGTTACCCAGAGACACACAGGTTTTGGTTTGGGAGACCATCTCTTCTCTTTGCAGGAAGCTGGGGGAGGAGCCCTTTAGTGATTTACTGGAAATCTGCCCTTAGACTTTGAGGTCTGGAAGTTAGGCTTGTTATGTTCACCATTTAGTTAAAACTTACTGTAATTTTCTGAGTTTTAGTTTATTACTCCGAATCTAGTGTGTGAATTATATTTCCTGCCTTTAATGCTGATTTATTAAAATACCCCTTAGAAGGCATGGTTGAGCGGTAGGAACATTCCATTTCCTATTCCACCATTAAAAATATTCAAATATATTCCTGCATGCATATGCTTCATTTGAACTTAAACTTTTATTGTTTTAGTTTGTAATTTGGGGCACTTTCCTTGAAAGTAAAAGGACTTACATAATAATAATAATAATAATAATAATTATAATTATATATATAGTTGTATTTTATACTTTTACAGTTTTTTTGTTTAAAACACAAAACATATTTATAATTACATAATTATAAATGATACACGTATTTTTTTTCAACTATAAAAAGAACTACATAGGATGCCAGCTCCAAAGATGATCCCCAAGCCCTGATTTCATGCCCTTCAGTAATTCTCTCCTATTGAGTGTGCACTGGACCTAGTGCCTTGCTTCTAATGAAGAGAATATAGCAAAAGTGAGATGTTCCTTCCAAACCTCAGTGACAAAAGATTGTGACTTCTGTTTTGCTAGCAAACTATCTTGTTAGTTTGATGAATCAAGCTGCCACAATGAAGAGGCCCTTGTGGCAAGGAACTGAGGGCAACCTCTGTCCAACAGCCCACAAGGAACTAAATCCTATCAACAATCACTGAATAAACCTGGAAGCAGATCCTGTACCCATTGAACCTTGAGATGGCTGTGAACCTGTGCCAAAACCCTGACTGCAGAACTGTGAATGATGCTGAGCAGGAGGACCCAGTGAAGCTATTCTTGACTCACAGAAACTGCGAGAAAATTAATGTGTGCTGTTTTATACTGCTAAGTTTTAGGACAATTTGTTACATAGTAGTAGCTATCTGGTACAGACTATGTCCTCCTCCATTTCCTTACTCCATTACAGCTTCCTTCAGGTTTCCTGGAGTTTGTTTTCTATTCTGTATCTTTAAAGCCTGAGCATGCAGCCAGGTATAACCTTTTCCTTATAATCTCATCCCTGTAAGTATAAAAAGGTATTTACGTTCTTGGTATGTTTCTCAGTCTTCCTCATGACTGCAAGAGTTAGATATGTTCTGAATTACTTGCTGAAGGAAGCACCACTACTAGACATAAATACAGTAATAGCTCATTTTTCTGATAAATTTAACTACCTAGAAATGACCAGAAAAGGTCCACAGCTGAAATAGTCCTTAATTATAATTTACCTAAAGACTCCTTTCTGGTCCTTGCTCAGCTGAAACTGCCATCCTTCCCTCCCTCCCTTCCTTCCTTCCTTCTCTTCCTGCTTCCTTGTCTTGTTCCCTTCCTTCTTTCCTTTCCTCTCTCATTTAGTAAACATTTACTGAGTACCTATTATGACGTAGGCATTGTGCTAAGGGTTGAGGAACCAATGATGAATCAAACTAGATACGATCTCTGACCACATGGAACTTGAAATCTTTTGGAAGGCTTGACTGTTAATCACATTACTGTGTTAGGAAATGTTTAACAACTGAGTGATACAGGCATTCTGGAAAAAAGTAACAAAAGATTTAACACAGAAGTTAAGAGGGAGGGCTTTGAGTTGCCTTGATTTGAATCCTACTCCCAATGGTTCCTACTTTTGTGACTTTGAACTGTTTACTGACCTGTCTGTGCCTCAGTGTCCTCATCTGTAAAGTGAGAATAATAGGGTCTGTAAAATAAGGTTGACATGAGGATTAAACAAGTTAATTCAGGTAAAACTCTTAGAAGAGAGCTTAGTACATGGTCAGTGCTCAAAGGATACTTAAAGGGATTTGACCTTGATGTAGGTCTGGGAAGTTTTTCCTGAGAAATTATGGAGGGAATCTGAAGCCTGAGGTGCAGACTCTATTTCTAAGGTCATGGTGGATAAAAGGAAATTAGTCGACAATTCTACCTGTTAGTGATTAATTTCCAAGCTTACAGAGTGATAACTGACAGGAGAGGAGACAAACTATACAATTGAACACAAAAACTAGAAAACACAGAATATTCTGAATTATCTTATGTAATGAAATACAGCAAAGGCTGGTTATCAGCCCTGCAAGCATCACTAACATAACAGAATAAATTATTGTCTCGACAGGATGATTTTAGTTATAACTGGTGATCAACCATGCTCAAACAATATTGCCTGACACAGCTAAAAGAGAAAGGGAGATACACAAATGCAGAGAAAGAGGAAACTTCATGAATGGTTTGATTCAGCTACTCAGTGAGGTCATCACAGGCTGGTTATCTTTACTTTGATCTGTTCTGTCTTCTGGTTTGTAACAGGAACTGTACTAAGGCAGTTTCATACTGGCTATTCTTGTGGTTGAACTGTGACTGTTAGTCCTGGGAGCTAACTTCTGGGACAACATCAGTTATACCTGGAAAGATTTAGGAACATTTTTTCTTAAAAAACTCAAGCAAATAGCTTCTGTAGTCTCATGGGCCCAAATGGAATAGAAGCCCACCTGTGAACCAGGAGTGTGGACAAAGCATGGTTTAATAAATGGTGTCTGAGATCCTCACTTCTCATCTCTAGCGCCAGAGAAGCTGCGAGCCGGATATTCAACTTCCCAAACCTGGAGTCTTCATAAATCCTTGGGGATACACTAGATGTTCACAATGATAATCCTGAATTATATAAGGAAATACATAAATCAATGACAATGAATATAATTTAGGAATAAAATCCATTTGAATTGCTTGAAATTCTGCTTAAGTGGAGAACATTTTAGTTAATTTAGATATTCACATAAGTGGAATACTTCATTTCCCATGAATGCCTCACTGATATGTCTCATTATTCATAATTAGGTCTCACATGAGAAATTCCTGAGAATACGCTTGCCAGTACGATGACATCTGAAGCAGTGAAAATGATATTTCTTTTGTGATGTCTACTTATTCCTAAAAAAGCATGACATCAGTGGCCTCAAAAACCTTAAATTATGACAACTTCCACCTCCACTGTGATGCTAACTTTTTAATCCATGATATTTAGTTAAATTGAATTAAATAACTATCAGGTATGGAGAAAGTCTGACAAAAATAAACATAAATATATAGGTAAAAGAATATACAGGTTCAAAGAAAGAGTTTCTTGTGACTTCCCTTTGCCTGTTAAAACAAAGGTAAAGATAACTGTGCATTTGGTAGAAAAACATACAATAAGAGTAAAGTATTATAAAAGAGGCAAGGTTATTTATGAGAGAAAAAATTAATTGGCAAGTGATAAAAAAAACACTAGGGTCATGGGGCAGTAATTCAGAAACAAATTTACAATTGCTATAATTGTCTCTTTGGTGGCCAGCATTCCATAAATGCTGCACATAAACACATTCATTTCTACTGTTAAACAGTTCCAGTTATTTTTAAAAAGATTTTTTTTTCAACACATGAAGAAGTTTAAAGTTTCAGCATTATGAAAATATCCCTTGGTCGGTTCATGTGTTTATCATTTAGTTGAGGAACATTTGTGCCTCCACTTCTGTCTTTGTGAGCAGTTTTTAGGTGGTCCAGACTGAGCGTTCCATATCTATGGGAAATTTTAATTTGCTGAGGAAATTTTTCAAAAACATTGAAATTAACCCAATCTTGGCATTTCTGTCTTGCATTTAATTAAGCTGTTTTGGGGAATGAGTAATCAGAATATTTCCTTAGGATCAGCCATTTCTCCAAGGTGTTTAGAAATCAAGGTCTGGGCAAAAGGTATGTTCACTGTTACTGGGTTGTCCTGGCTTTTAACCTTCTCAGTGGATAGAGCAAAGAAATGTATGCATGTATGTGTGTGTGTATATATATATATACACATACACACACACACAGATGCACACAGATATGCACACATACACACATTTACACTGATTTCTGTGTCATATATATAGAAAAAAATGGGTCATTAGTTCCCTTGGATACCTCCAATTCCAATGCAGAGCCTCAGGGTCCTTTCTAGTCTTCCCCCCTTTTATATTTATAAACCTTTTTTTGACAGTGAGAAAGTTGATTACTCTTTCTGTTTATTTGCTCCATTTCTTTGTCCATAACTAATCTCTCTAACCTGCCAATCACTTCTCGTTAGTCCCCTTCTTCCATCTCTGTGCCCTTATGGTTCCTCCCTTAATGCCACTGCCACCCTTGCAGCCACCATAGCTCTGGAAGTTTAAAATTGATACAATTATGTAACATAATTTATATAATATAAAATAGAGTGCATGAAAATCATTGTAGATTTCCAAAGAATAGTAAGGCCATTTTGGTTGGGTGACTGGCTAAAGGCCAAGAAAGGTATTTGATAACATTATTTTAAAGATTATCAACTTTCATAATCTCCTTATCAGACTGACTCTTCTAGCTTAACATATATATACATTTATATAGCTCTCTATATATAGATATAACTATATAATTTAATTTATATAATATAAAATAGAGTGCATGAAATAAAAATATATATATATACGTATATGTATATATATGTAGAGAGAGAGAGAGTTTCTTCTCCCATCAGTCCATCAGAAATACTCAGGGATCCTTGACTTTCCTTCTTTGTGTCAAATAAATCCTAATTTCTACTATGTTTTCTCACAGAAAGCATTTTGTGTCACTCAAGTTTTTTTTAAGGACTGTAAGAGGTAGAAAACTTAGAAATCATTTGGTTTAAACTACTAATTAATTAATTAATTAATTTCACAAATATGTATAGATCATCAACTCCAGATCCTCTACTAGTTACTAGAAATATAGTGAGGGACAAGAGAAAAACAGATTCTGAAGGGCCTAATAATTTGATCCCATATTTCATAAAAGTTAGTGCCAAATGGGCCCTGGATTTCTTGAGTCACTTAATTTACCATCTATCCACTGTACTGTCTATTTTTGTGTTTTTCTTGGATTCTCTCTGGTTTCTTAACCAGAGGTCATACACTAGTAGCCCCATGGCCAGATTTGGACAGTAGATTTGTTTTGTTTGGCCCACACATATGCAAAACTGTTTTTTTTTTTAATCAGTTGCCAAAATTTAGAGATCTTATATACAATTTGTAATGCAAACTCTTAAAAAACCAGATCAAGCAACACTGGTCCTGCATCCTTGCATAACAATAACTAGTTGGAACCAATACTGCTGGTCACCTTCAGATAGGTTATAAAGTGTCCAATTAATTGCAGACTCCACCAGTTCCTATAGCTTTGTGGGAAGTCCACTTTACTAATCTGCTTGTCCCTGACTGGTCTCTTTTGAGTGCTGGTTTGCAACTTCTTCTTTATACTGAAGTCACAGTGTATAAAAATTTAGCTGCTGAGCACATTGCTAAATTTTACATACCATACTGCTTATAAGAAATCCATAAACTAATGCATAACAATTTTTTAAGTGTGACTTTTCTATTACAACATATACAGTGATGGCAAAAGTTGGATGGCGATACAAATTTTAACAGTAAATTTAATTATTAGTGGTGAGAGATGTCTAACTCACAATTAGCTTTGACCCTAACTAATTCCACATTTTGACTTACTTATGTACCATACATGTTTTTCTCCTATGTTTTCACATGATTTGATCTTACCACTCAAATTTTATAATGCTCAATGCATTTTTATTCCATCCCTGTTTATAGTGAGTTACTAAAAACCCTGTTTTCAGGCATATTTTCTACAGGCAATTGGCTTTTCCTTCATATTGTAGTATCTTGCACACTAAATGAGATTTTATGCTCAAACACGCCTAGGTACAGTACTTCAGTATACTCCAAAATGGTCTTTATCTTTAATGAGTTTTAAGTGTACTTGTTAGCATTCATTGTATTCATTTACTTATTGGGTAAGGATCTTATGGCTTCCTCTTGAAAGCTAGCTGCTTGTTTCCCAGACACTCAGGTTAATAGGTAAATAGGTTAAAAAAAAATAGCTTTTAGATGATCTCTAGGATAAATTCAGATTAATGGCATATATGTCCAGTAGTTTGCTGCTTGCATTTATGTATAAGTGAGCATGATATTCTGTAAATTCACTTAAAATGAAATAATTATATGAGGTGTTGAAGAGCCCACTTAGAGGAACAGAATATACAGCTCTCACCTATTATCCAACTTTCTCCAAGCAAAAAGGGTTATGATAAACTCCACGGGACAGGATTTATTTACATGTCTACAGACAAGAATTATGTTTGCTTTACTATCAGTTTTCTACAACTTACAGACTTGTAAAATATGTCCCCATGGACAATGCATAGTTTTCCAGTGAAGCACACATTTTTCCCTGTAATACTTATATCATCAAAGTAATATCTGCTTTTTTGTTTCCTTCTGTTTCTTTGTTTTCTTTCTGGGGATATTCAGAAACTTAATCAGTGTCTTTGCCAGCTCTTACTGAAAACATGACACTTCAAATGACAATACATGTGGAAATAGGAACGTATCAATTTTGAAATTTGGTGTTTTACCTCGTTTTGCTTCATGAGGTTTTTATCTGAACTCAAGAAATTAAAGAATTAAATTAAAATTTTAAAATAGTTTTGAAATAAAAGTGTTTTATCTGTGAGAGATATCGTATTATTTGGGCTTGGATAAGGCCAAAAAAGAAAAACATTTGCTTAGTTGGGATTCTAATTAGAAGAGAACTAACCACTGTATCAAAGTTGAAACAATATGGAAATTCCCTTCTGCCAAAATACACTTGGCTCTTGAAAGTGGGGAATGCCTGCATATTTGTTTAAATATTTAAATTCCCTTTGGGCTTTGTTTTATGATAAAATGATATTGTCTGTTCATTGTATTCCTCTATCTGCTAGTTTCTTCTCTTTCCAAACCCAAAGGGCATGTCTGTAAGGGTTTTGCCTATTCCCTGAATGAATAACACATTTATAATAAAAGATTCTTTGTTAGAGGGTGGAGTCGTTTCACAATAAAGGCATTGACATTAAGATGGTAAAATTTGTGAGCTTTCTCATGAATAGACTTCCAATGATTTTTAAAATGTCTATGTAAATGCACTATGGAATTTGACCCGGATAGTCTTGGTTAAATAGCGCTATTAGCTGAAATTACCTGAGAAATTTTCTTCTTCTAAGGCTTCCCTCCCTTGAAACATTCTTTTTATTTACACCTTCCTTCAAGGGCCAACTATATTTGAGGCCTAGTACCAGAATTTCATATTCTGGGGTCTGTTTTGTTAGGCTGTGAGACCTCAGGTTTCTAAACTGCAAGAGTCTATATCTACTTTATTATTTCACCCCACTTTATGCCATCATTTATTGCTTCTACATTTTATCTTCTCAGAGTCAACTGGATAAATCTTCCTTCAGTGGTGTCAACTAGATAAATCTTCCTTGCCTTAGTTTATGCTAAGATCAGTAATTGTCTTCTCTACCTTAAATAGGTTATTTGTTATGTGAAATTCTGTATGTGCTGCCTATATTGTTATTCCCTCTGTATTTTATAAAACCCTCAAAATAAGGGAAACTAATTGGTAACCAAACCATGTTCATGTACTAAGAGATAAATATTAATTTGTATGTATAGTCATTTTATACACCCTTTTGGAGATTATGTCTTTTCTTTGAAAAAAATAACAATGCTATTACATTTCTGGAAAAAACATTCTTGTAGGTATAAATTTACCAACATTATTTAAACCAGATCTTTGTTGAAAGTAAATAATTTTATAGTTGTTGTGAATGATTAAAACTCATGCTGCTTTGTAGTTATAGTTCAGAAGCATCAATGACAATCATATTCCGTAACTTCTTTCCCTGAAAGAATTGCTTAAGCACCTGTTTTGTCCTCTGCAACATGCTCACGTTGAGGTTTCAAGATAGTTCTCTGAACAGTAATGTTAATAACCTAGACGCTCTGAAAAGATTTTTACTGGGTTTTACCGCTGCCCTGAACTTTAGATGGCCCTCATGACCACTGTATAACTCAATGATGACTGGTGGGAAAAAAGAGAAATAACAAAATGTGATTTTAGGAAGTCACCTTAAACTTCAACTTCAAACCTGAGGAACGGAGTGGACAGTGTTGGCTTCCTTGTTTGTTCCTCAAATGTGTGAGGCCTACCTCTGCCTCGGGGCCTTTGCACTTTCTCCTCTTCCTCATATCTCATTCCCCCACAGTTTTCAGTCTTTAACAAAATGTTATGATTTCAGCGTAGCACTCCTTTGAACAATTTGTTTAAAATCATGATGTCTGCTCTTTATCACTGACATGTATTTTTGACATGTATTTTTATTGACTGATCATGTTTCTCTTCTATCTCCCCCATTTGATCAAAGGCTCCACAAGCTTAAGGATTGTTTGTGTTTGGTTCATTTCTGGTTCTTCGGGGTCCAGAGTAGAGCTCGGTACATCATAAGCACTCAATAAATATTTGTCAAACCAATGAATGCTTTTTGAACTTCCTAGCCATGGAGCAGCACCCAAAACACACTTGACTAAAAAGCACTAGACCAGCTATTATGTTGATTCAGGGAACTTACCTTCCTTCTGTAAGAGAAGCCCTTATTCTGACAGCAGTTTTCAACTTGAGGTTCTCAGTGGTGATCATGAGTGTAAATTCTCCTAATATTTCAAAAACCTGCAAGGAAATTATTTGTACACTTATGCAAAGATTAAGTCTCTCGCTTCCCTGCCCCCAGCTAATCAGTAAATGTTTGGGGAGAAGATGTGAGAATAGGGTGTTGCAAGAAAGATTTTTCCAGATGTAAGTATCTTTGATTAATCAAAAGTGGGAAAACAACTTATATAACAAATACAACTTGAAATCACAACTTTCAAACATTTCTTCCATGTTAAACATATTAAAAGGTTTTTTACTGGTAAAAACATAAGAATTCTCATTTTACGTGTTCAAAGCAGACTTTACATAATAAGTTCCTAACATATTTCTCATACATTATTAAAGTCTAATGGAGGGACAGTTTACTGATTGGTCTTAGACTTCAAATTGTTTATGATCTACTTAGAACAATAGAAGGTATGTAATGATAAAGTATGATAAATACAAATACCACATTATATAATTTTTACTTATTTCTTATATTGTATAAATATATGCATAAAGCATACAGATGTCATATACAGATATATACATTATATTGCAATATAATGCATCTCGAAAATACAGCATTAAATAAAACTATGCACAGTAAACAGAGGTGTTGCTGAAAAAGCAGCTGGTTAATTTAAGCTCTACCTTTAGGGCATTCATTGTTCAAACCAATTTTAAGAGAATTAGAATATAATGTGATCTCTCTTTTGATCATTCATAACAGGCTCAGAAACTTTAGATGATTCAGATTTGTGTTTATAAAGATAACTCCCTTGTACTGTGTGCAAAAATCATCCTGGTGTTTCCCATTCTTCTAGCTACTTCAATTCTGATAAGTGTGTAAATGGCACTACTAATCCTTCAGGTGAGCCCTCCTTCTGTGAGTCAGCCAGAAATCAGTAACCTCATGATAAAATCTCTGAAAATCAGGCATCCTGCCAAATTCCTACTCAGATAATTACATTTTATCTATCTAAATCCCCTATGTAATTGCATCGGAATAAAGGCTTAATTATCCCTCTATTAATTTTCTTTCACTTTATCTTAAAAGTGCTTGCATTTTTCTCATTTGGAAAATAATTCCAAGGAATAATTCTGAGTTTCCAATATGATCTTGAGAAATGGAAAACTTACGTGGATGGACATCTATTCCTCTCCAGCCTTCTAACATCCGGTATTTTCTTTTTCTAATAACAGTCCAGTGTCCCTTGAGGAACATGATAGCCCCTCTCTCAGTGCCATATGTCACAAAATGCATCTCTAAAATATGGTATTAAGTAGCCACAGTTAATAAACAGAAGTATTGATGAAAAAGCACTGATGAGATTTGTGATAGTTCAATCATGGGTGATCATATAGCCTACTCAGTATTTTTCTCTCCTCAGGCCTAAATGTGTAGTTCAGGGAAGACAAGTGACCTAATTTAGCTCAGTCTGATCTTAGTCATTCATTCATTCAATCAATATTGAGCAACTACTCTGTGACAGGCATCATAGGTTCTGGGGATACAATGGTGAAAACACAGCCCCTGCCCTCATGGAGCTTACATTCTAGTGGGGAATGTTTTCTGTGGTGAAAAAGGCAGTTTTCTGGGGAAAGAGATGTTCTTTCATTCTGCTGGGACTTGGAGCTGGCTGTGAGCACGTAAGGCTGGGGCTGCTGGAATCTGTCTAAGAAAGGACACCTAACAGAGAGAAGCACAACTGAGAGAGGAGAGAACGAGACTAAGTCCTAGACACCTAAATTCAGAATGGTTTTGGTCATCTTTTGAGCCCTTGGATGTCTTAAGTTGGCTTAACACCTGGACTTCCCATGATGTGAACTAATGAATTCTTCATTTTGTTTAACTTAGTTTTAATGGAGTTTCAGTCACCTGCAACTGAGAATATCCTGATTAGCCACCTGCCAGAATGATTTGGGTACAGTGCCACAGCAATTGCAGTCCCTGTGTTTATGTGTGAAAATGATAAAGCAGACCTGAATAATCAATCCATGGCTCCTGATTGGACTCTTAATTAGACTGGCCTAGTTGGAAGAAGAAAAATTCAAGACGACATGCTCCAAGGTTGGTGCCAGTTAATTTTGCTAGAATGAGTTGGGGAAAGTCTGAGGTTGTTTATAACACTTTACAAAGGTGTTTTTGTTTGTTTCATTTAAAATTTTAAGCTGCTTGTACTTTGGAGTATTTTGTTATGTATCAATAGATAACTAACACATAAACGGAATTCATGTGAAGAGCAATACGTATGTTCAATAAACATTTGAAAACAGTTTAGCTAATGAAATGCAAATAAAAACCTATGGATATATGATTTTAGATGAAAAAAGGCAAGTTTCAGAACAATATAGATATACAACAATGGGCTTTAATATTTTAAAATAATTCAATTGAGATTCTGATCTAAGCTATAACTGTCAAATCCTTATACACAAATGCAGTCAGGTTTTTCCACACATTTTCAAGGGTATTTCTTTTTCTTCAAAGTTAATGTTTCTTTTTTAATTGAAAATACAATGATGGACTGCACAGATAGGCATTTTGAATTATAGGCAAAGTATGATGCCACTTTCAGCTTCTTGTTCAATCTCCATACACTACAGAAAATATCAGAGACATTAAGTTGCCATGGTATAAATTTACACTTAAAATTCAGACTTATACAAAAGTGATTTTAGAAAAACTGTTCCATGAGAATCAACATTGGATGTCCAAAAATTTTTATTTCAAAATAATTTATCTGAAAATTTATTGCATGTTGCAATATAAAATACTATAGCAGCTATAGTATAGCAGCTATAAAATACTCTTAGCAGCTCACGTGATAGTTGTTGCATCAGCAGAAAGACACTCCTCAAAATTAAAAAAAATATCAAAAATGATTTGCACTCTCACATATGCCAAGAGTGACTGGTGCTGCTTTCAGTTATATTGATTGAAAATGAACCTCCTTTTAGGATAAATTTTGATGACCTAATAAATGAAATTGCAGGAAAGCAAGCCAGAAAAAAATAGTAAAATGATTTAAGATATCACATTACTTATTACTTTTTATTATTTTATATAAATTTATGGCATCAAATTTTTTTGCCATTGGTAAGTTTATGTTGTTACTCATGTATCACTGCTATCTTTTATAGGTAAAATATTTTTATTCAAGGGTATTTCTAAATATTGTTCTTCTGTCCTCTGTATTTTCATTTATTTTTCTGTTCTAAAACTCTCTGTACAATTTACTCAATGTCCAGACATTCAAAAAAAAATCTTTTCCATACTTGCTGCACTTTTTTTATGTCTTCACTTTCACTGTCCTTTGCTTTCATGAGTTCCTGTAATTTATGCATTTTTCATACACTTCACATCACTTCCTGTCTCTTGTAAAATAACCTTTGCTGAGCACTTGCTAAATATGTTATAAAACCATCTCAATTAACCTTCACAACAGCCCTATGAAGAAGGTACTATTACTACCCCAATTTGACATATAAGGAAACTAACCCATCCAAGATCAGTTAATTAGTAAGGGGGAAAAATTGAGTCTTGAATCCAGATCAATCTGTTACTTTATTTAAAAATTCTACACACTTTCTGTGTTCCCTCCTATATTTTTTCTGGTTTCAATTTGTAGACTTTTTCCTCGACTGTCTATACTTGTTTCCTAATCCAATGCTTCTCTCTGCTCCAAATCCAATCTCATTCATTCTGTCACCCTCCCATGTGTTGCTAACCTCCCGACAAAAGGCTGCACATGCTCTATAGTTATGCCCCTAGTTCTTGACTTATGCCATGAAAACACTATCTCCTACAACTGAACTCTGTCTTTTAGATCAGAGAGCACTGCCTTCCTGGGAGTGTGAGGGAGAAGAACATGCCCCTGGGGAATGAAATCAACTTTCCTATTACAGTGCTTTTTGTTTCCCTTAATGTGACCAAGAACACAGCAAATGGCCAGGCTTCAAAACCTGGCAGGAACTGGCAGGAATAACTCTTAACTGGTTTTCTTAAAGCTCTTTTCTGACTACTTAGTATGGGTCACATAAATGGTTACAACAGTTACCAAATTATGGCCATAACTTTAAAAGATTATTGCAAAGTGATAATAGAAGTTTGAAGTTCAAAAATATGTTAAAGATCAACAAAATTCAACACTGTTTACTGAACACTCTCTAAATGGCCATGACTAATCCTTTTGAATCAAACAACTCAACATTTATGTTGAATATTAAAATAATCTATTACTCAACCATGAAAGAGGAGCAACACCTACTAGGTCATCAAGTCTTTTTTGACTGAAGACCCCTAAAATTGTAGGACCTTAGGAACAATTTGTTCCCAGCATTCGGAGGCTCTTAATCCATGTGATTATACTACAGCCCTGCTTTTAACCTAAAAGTAGGTAGATATGAAGTGAGGCACCTCCTTAAGTCTTATTTCTTACCAAATATCTTGCTCTTCATTGGTTTGTTAGAATCGGCTTCCTTTCAAGCTTGCCCCAAATTACCTCCATTCAATTTTTTCTTTTCTGTTCCAAATCCTCGATTTAGTCCTTTCCCATTAATAAACAATCAACAGTTCTCTCAAATAAGATCTAAATAGGTAAGTTATGGGGATAATGGAAAACAGACTTAACAGAGTGTCAGGGATTATGGAACACTTGTGTACCAAAGAAAGTTACTGAGTACCCAGAAAAGAAAACGATAGGCACACAATTCTCCTACCAGATGATACTGCCTACTGTCCAGTCCTTGCCTTTAACTATACAAATGAGGTAATGTCAAATGTTTTAACAATGGCAAACTTTAATTATTTACTTATGTAATCATAAACTTGAAATGATTGTTCTTTCTCTAGAGCAGTCTCTACATTGTCCAACATGGTAGACACTTGCCATATGTGGCTATTTAAACTAATTAGAACATTTTGTTTCCAAACTGCACTAGACACATTTCAAGTACTCAACAGCCACATATGACTAGAGGCTACTGTACAGACAACTCAGATACAGAACCTTTCTATCAACTGAAATAATTCTATTAAATAATGCTGTTCTAGTGTTTGTCCAGACCAGTGCTTCTTAAATTTTAATATGCATAAAAATCACTTGCGGATCTGATTTACTAAGTCTGGAATGTGGTGTGACATTTCTTATTTCTGACAAGTTCCGTCTGTTTTCCAATGCCTTTGGTCCAGAGATCCTAATTTGAAAAGCAAGGTTTTATGCTACAGTGAAAGGTGGTAGTTCTTATAATGCTGTACATGAAAATCCTGATGGTTAGGCAGCACCTGACACCTATTAAATCAGAATTTTTAGAGATGGGACCTAGGAATCTGTACTTTTGAAAACTTTCCAGATGAATCTAGTGTGTAGCTAAGTTTGAAAAGCAGCAGTATAAGGTAATGGTTCTTAAACTTTAGCCTTCATCAGAATTACTTGGAGGGCTTAATTAAAACATGAATTGCTGGGCTTCACTCTCAGAATTTCTGATCCAGTAGATTCAGAGTGAGGTTAGATAAATTTGCATTTTTAAAGTGCCCAGATGTTACCTATGCTGCGGGTCTGGGGCCACTCAGAACCACTGATGTATATGGCCTTCATATCACAGCACAAGTATTTCCTGGGAGGGCTTAAGAATCCTCCAGAGGTCCTGGAACCAATGCTGCATGGGTAGCAAGGGAGGACTGTATTAGTAAGTGGAAGTATATTTGTACCTTCTTCTTCAGACAGGTGATGGTGTAGAGCTGCACTATGTAATTCAGTAGCCACTAGCCATAGGGATATTGAAATTACAATTGAATTTAACTAAAATTAAATAAAATAAAAAATTCATTCTTCAGTCACACTAACTGCTTTTCATGAGCTCCACAGCCCCATATGGCTAGTGGCTACTTATTGGATAGTGCAAGTGTAGAGTTCTTTTCATTTTTCTCTTTAAACTTCCAACAATACAGAGATATTATTTTTCTTCAATTAACAGTCCCCATTCGCACCCATGACCCAAATTTCCCTCTACTTACTAGAGATAGACCCTGTAAACAATTTGATGTATATTCTTCCAATCCCTTTCTATGTACTTTGAAATATGTCCATGCATACATGTTTCTTTCTGGTTATTTATATGAATGGCAACATTCTTTACGCATTTTGTAGCTTGCTTTCATTCACTTAATATTTCTTGAGAGAATTCCATACTCATACATATGTCTATACCATTTATTTTAAAGGTTTCATTATATTCCATTCTGTTTATAATATATATTTAAAATATCTCTTTGTATATTTAGTCTATTTTAAATACTTTGCTATTGCAAACGATAAAGCAATGAGTATCATTTTGCTTACCTTCTTTTGCATTTATGATAGTATTTCCTTTGAACAGTTTTCTGAAAGTATGGTTACCTCATCCAGGTATATGCATATTTAAACTTCAATAGATATTTTCATCTGCCTTTCAAATACCTCTGTTTGAAATGCCACCTTTATCTCAAACTAAATTTCCATGTATAAATGGCCTGTTTCTTGACTAATTTTTTCCAATGATCAATTTTTCTACCCCTGTGTAAATATTTTTTTAGTTACCAAGCAACATAGTGTATTTTAACACCTGCTAGGGCAAGTCTCATCATTCATTCACTGATTTATTTAATGTCCTTGTTTTTCCTGACCATTACCTCTTTCATAGAACCTTAGAATCAAATTAACTTCTTCAACCTAAACTCAAAGACCAAGCCCACCTAAAATACAGTAATATATTTATATGCATTTGTCTATATTTCCTTTGAATTTATCAAAATTCAAAGCACAGTCTGCACTGGGCAATGCATAGATTTGCTAGTTAACAGATCCATTGCACTTAGAAATGACAAGGGCATTGTTCATTAATTATACTTGACATGTTTTAGGCAATTGCTCAATCTTTATTGAATAAGGAAGATCAGCCTTACAGTTAGCTTTTAAATCAAGTATTTTAAGAATAAATAGCCTCATTTAAGAATAAATGATCCCTAACATCAGAATTTTGATTTATTATGTTTTGGTACTGATTTATCGCCAAAATCCTTTAGAATGTCATATCTCCAAAATTATTTAACTCAGTTAAACCTATGTTTTAGGAGTTATTTTGTGAAATAAGAGAAAATAAACATTTCAATCATCTTTTTCTATTGTGGTTGCCTTTCAGCTCAGAATTCATCTAAAAATGACAATTATACTTAAAAACTTTTAGAAACTGAAGTACAATTAAATGTTTATGTGGATCAACTGGTGTTCCATATTTTTTAATTTTAAATGAAGAAGGAAGAGGGATGAAAAAGCTTTCAAATCTCCTGGCTGTTTCCCTAGTAACACCTTTCATTTTAAGTTTAAAACATTTTAAGGAAAAGTTTTGCAGTTTTAAGAAAAAGTTACAAAATGCAAGCCTTCCAAATGAAAATTAGAAGCAAAGAAAGAAAAGCTTCTTTCTTTTTAATGTCATATTCAAAGGAGGTGCTTTTTCTCTAAAGTCTCTTCTGTTTACTATGAACCAAGAGAAAACTTGGCAGGTGAAGAAGAGAAGTCAAGCACACGCTTGCGCTATTTGAAACTAAACCAAAATGGGGGGGGGGGGGGAGCGCCTAGGTATTCATGCAGACTAAATCATAAACCGCAAACATCTGAATTTCTCCCCATTCTATATGCAATTTTAGAGTTTCAAAGATACATCCTAGATTTCTATAAAATGTAAATAAATGAGAAAGTTAACTATGTAAGGGTAAATACATTTCTAAGGTGATGTAGCAATACGTATTTCATGTAACACTGTTTATATTTTTAATATATATTTTTGTAGTGCTATGCCAAAGAACAATTTTGTAGTTTAGTCATCCGTGTGATTAATTCAAAAATGGCATATTCTTACAAGTGGAACGTGTTGTATTGATTTGTTTCAGTTTCACACCACTAAGATACAGGATGTCGCAATTTTGGAAAAGTCAAAATAGCAACAGAAACTTGGTGAACGTGAAACTCTGCTGAGAAGTTTTATATTCTGCAAAAATCAGATGTGTTTGATTTTGCCTTCCTTCTATACCTAACAAAAAGCACCCATGAAACAATTTGAGAATTGGAGTCATTTTATTTGTGTTTTATGTATGTTTATAGAAAAAAAAAATCCCCTTGTCTTTTCTGCTGTCACAGACCCTCTCTGGGTCTGAAACAACAGGTCTCATTGGAACAGTAAAGAATGTTTCCAAAGGCCTTGTCATGCAGTGTAACGTCCTAGTAAATCATGGTTTCTTATGTGTGACCCCATGACACACACACATGGATTCCCACAGTGGAAATGGTAGGCCCTTTCTGCAGATGACTGAAGGCTATTAAACTATCATTTAACAAGTGAAAAAACATGTCAAAGGTGGCACTTCTGAAAGCATCTGAATCTGGTTTTCCCCAGGCCACTAAATGGGTTCAAATATAATTTTGTATCCTTTGGAAGAAGGAACGAAGTAGAAAAAATAATTTAAAATCTGGCTATTATAATAATGTATTTCTAACTAAATAGGATCATGTTGGAGGTTATGCTGGAGAACGTACTCGAAGTAAATACATCTTTACCATCAATGGCAATGTGTCCAGACCAAGATTTCTCAATATTGGCACTGCTAAAATTTGAATCTGATAATTCTTTGATGTAGGGGCTGTCCTGTGCATCATAGGGTGTTTGGCATATCCTTGATCTCACCTACTAGGTAGGAGCAATCCCTCAACACACACACACACACACAGTTGTGATAACCTAAAATGTCTCCAGTCCTTGCCAGTTGTCCCCTGGATTGCAAAAATGTCCTAGACTATATTTTTGCTTGTTTTCCAAGTACAAAACTAGTGTGCTGATAAGTCCATTCACTCATTCATAATTATTTTTTTCTAATTAATTTTTTTTTAGTATAAAGAATTCAAAACTTTTTCTCCCTTGTGAAATCAGAATGATTTAATGCTGTCAAGACATCATTTAGGTAGGGCCAGGAAAAAGAATATGCTGAGTATGTTTGATAGGTCCAAATGAGGTGAAAATTCTTGCAGTGGTAATTTCCTTGCCCCAGCAGGTAAAATGTTGTAATTTGGAGGGGTATAGTCAGGGAAAGGTATCAGTATTTCTATAGAAATACTAAAAATCTATAGAATTATTGCTTCTTTTGGATGAACTTACATAGAAGAGAGCAGAGGGGAAGAAGGGAGAATAAAAAGCTGACTCTATTAATAGCTGATGAAGATAACCTTTCCTGGGCACTTACTGTGGGTCAGTCACAGTACTACACACTTAACACATGCAACGTCATCTGTAAGGAAGGTGCCACTGCTATTCCTGTTATACAAAGCAGGAACCTGACGTTTAGAGACATTAAATAATGCCCCTAGTTATGCATCTAGAAACTATTAGAATTAGATTAGAGTGAAATGGATTCAGCTCATAGACTACTGCAATACGATTCACTGACTATTTTGGTTTACCTTTAAATGACTGCATTATTCATGGAAAGTATCTCCCAGCCATTTAAAGATATTCAGTGACCCCTAAATTTCATCAGTGTGTATTCAGCAAATAGAAACTTATTTTATTACTCATGAATCCAAACATCTTTAATCAGTTAATATAATGAATATGTACATGTATATGAAGGGGGACATAATATAATGTGTTCCAAAGAAAAATACAAATAATTTCTTTAAAGACCACTGTTTCAGATATTTTTATATTCTAGTTCTCCTCATTACTGTGGGAAATTGGGCATATTCAAAATTCAACTCTTCTGGAAACAAAGACTATAAAATCTCCTCAGGTGTTTTGGGTTGCCAATTCATAATCTGTACAACATAAAGCAAGTGTATCTCACTTTATGAATTATATACAGTTCAAGAGTTTCTAGCTCATCAAATTTAGTTATAAGGTATAATGATTAAGAGCATAGGATTTGTTGTCAGAAATCTTTAAGTTTAGATTTCATTTTCACTACCTTCTCCCTGTAACTTTAAGCATCAATGTTTTAATCTCTAAAATGGGTATAAAAATAGTATTTCCCTCATGTCTGGTGTATTTTGGAGGATCAGGTACAATGCATGTAAAGCAATTACCATCTTCTCCTTTGCAGCAGGTTTTTGGTAAATGGCAGCCATATCTGCGTGCTCAGGCTCAGTGATTTTTCATGAAGGGAATGAAGTTTGGTCATATTTCTAATAGAAGGGCTATGCTACAAGCCATGGCTACCCTACTAGGAGCCCCTTGAAAACTATTTCTGTTATAGTTTTAATTCAGTTATTGCCCAAATATCAGCAAAAACTATGGCCACAATCATGTAGTGGTGAGGCAGGTGGGGAGGAGCTGATGAACTTGTGGGACTCTTAAAAGCAGTTCTGGTGTCATTTTCAAGGAGTGATTAGTGGGGGACAAGTGGCACTCCAGCAGGGATTGTGGACTAAAGGCATCTGTGTCATATCTTCAATCATAGATGGTTCTTATCTTCTAATTAAGACCCCTGGAGAGCAGGGTCTCTAAGGAGCCATCTTTCTTACCCTCTTCCTTCCCCCTACCCCTCTCAGAATTGTTTCCTACTGTGAGGTATTGCCTGTCCAGCATTCATTTTCCTTTCTTTGGCTAACACAATCCTGATTTTCTTTGGGAAGCCACCCCTTCTATTCTCAGCCATGTGGTTTTGGTGGCCTTGATCTCTTTCTTAACCCAAGGGCTGTGCCCTGATTGCCTTAAGCCAATTAGAATACCCATACTCCTGGTCAAAATGATTGGTTTGGGATTGGGCACTCAAGACAATCATAGTCCAAGGGACGAGAGGAGATTTTGCTGGGGTGTCTGTGAAACAGAATCTTTCTCTTTTTTCCTAGATGTGGGGTAAAAATATGTAAGCTGTGGAAAGTTTATAGCCATGTTGCTACCAAAAGGTAAGATTGTAGGGCTCAGACTATCCACTAGGGAAGACATTTAAACTGCTGGATGAAGCCTAGCCTACAACTAGATCTGCATTTGGACTTTATGGCTAAGGAAGCCAGGAAACATCTTTTTTGGGGCCAGCTTGAGAGGGTTTCTCTTCATAACATCTTAATCTTTTTTTATAGAACTTATACTGTGCCTTACATTATGGTTATTTATGTACATGTCTGTATTCTGCACTAGGTCAGGGGGTTGGGTAAGAAGGACAATGATTTTCCTCCTTCTCTCCCTCTGGGAAATGGCAGTATTTTTAGATGCAGTTAGTATTCAGTGGGGATAACTGTTGAGTAAATGAATAAATAATAAGCACAGAGCTGTAATAACACAGTTGTATTCAAATACAGCTTTAAATCTCTTTCAGAATTGGCAAGGTGATATCTTTACTTTGCTTTTCAAATCCTCAAACAACTAATGCATTTGTTCAGGATTATTTAATTAATTTTTTTCCATTGGGGGAAAAAAAGGATAGATGAAGGAAAGATAAAGGGTTCTGAACAATTCCTCTGATCCTGGGTAGCCGAAAGTTATGTGGACTCAAGAGTAGAAACTAGAAACTAATCTGTCTGTTACTTTTAGTCATTTTTAATTCCTAAGCAAATAGTGCATGATGAAATTATAAATTCCAGCGGATGGTGGCCTCATATTTAGATACAGGTAACAGGTGCCCTCAGATCTGTTTAATTCACTGAGAAAGGCAAGAATAACAGCCCAGCGGCCAGGAAAGAGCAGATGCATGTCTTAAAGGGCGTGGGAATAGTGAACTCGAGACCATCTTATAGGTATTCATGGTCCTCTTCTTTTTTTTTTGGTTTATTTCAGTTTAGTTTTTCGTGCAAATGATTTGATATCTGTGTAAGCATCCAGAGGGAAAGTGCTGCTGGAACAATAAATCATTTTTAGAAAGATTCAGTTTGATCAATACTGAGCGGGAGTTGATATGCACTCATGTCTCCTCATAAGTGGTGCAATTATGGGTTTGGGCCAAACAATACCGGCCTCATGTGCTAAGGGAACGGTGAATTTCCTTATGTGGAGGGCATGTGTGTGGGCTGGGGTGGGGGGTGCAGTGCAAGTACCTCTTTACTCACATGCTAAAATAGCCCTGGCTAAGAGAGAAGAACAATAGCTGGACAAAGCCGCTCTAGCTGGAGTTACATGGAGGCCAAGTGTTTGTCCTGTAAAGGGAAAGGCCCTGATCACACTCACTCTGGGTGCAGTTGATGTAACTGCACTGGAGCTGATGATGGCTGGGACCAGCTGTTGTTCTGTGAAGACTGAGCTAAAATTTCTCCCTATCTCAGACTTCAGCTTCCCTTTGATCGAAGAGCACCTGGTTCTTTCTTATTATTTTCATTATGATTATTATTTGACATTTACTTAATACACCATGAAATTGGTGGGTTTGATTTCTGAACCTGTTCTAAAGAGAGGACCTAATCGCCTAAGAAAATGTGCACCACTTCTTAATATAGATTGCAGTCATGGTCATGGGGCCACTGATGATGCCTCTGGAAGTAGAGTGCGGAGGAAGGTTACACCCTCAAGCTGCTTGGCTGTGAGCTTGGCTTTGTCTTTTGCTCTGTAACCTTGGGTAACTGACTTATTTTCTCCAAATCTCAATTCCTCATATGAAAAATGAAATAAAAATAGTACTTCTTTCATAAGGTTAAGAGATCTGCTTGTGACATTTAGTACAGTACTTTACTGGCATGTAGCAAGTGCACAGAACATGTTAGCTGTTATTTTGAAAACTTTATGTTTCCCATATTGAAACAAGAAAAGGATAAATTAGTGCTCATATTTATGGGTGGAAGTCTCTCTGAAATAAAATTAAATTTCCAACCTCACCTATCAACTGTCCAAGAATTCCCCCAACCAGTCTCAAGACAAAAATCATCAAGAAACCCATCATTAAATTTTAAACTGGTGAGTTGGCAAGTGTATATCTACCCTGGAATGTTAATAGCAGATGTCAGCATCCACACTGTAGCCCTTGAACGACACAGTAGAATCCCGTGTGCTGCTATATTACCCGTTCAAGAAGCTGTTTTATGTTCTCCAAACTTTTCTTGCTTTTTCATATAAACAAGTGAAACTTTCTTTTTTTAATTAAAATAAAATCTGAGATCGGTTAGCAGCGTTCTCGTGACTCTTCTGTGTAGAGTAAAATAGACCCTTTGAAGAAATGAATCATGCTAATACCTGGTTAGCTGGTTAACTTTTAAGCAGTGTCCACGCGCTTCTCACTCTCCTTTCCCTCCCCTCTCCACGTTGCTGCCAGAGCAGGTACTTGCTCCTTATCAGCCGTCCCTGCCAGTTTTCCGCTCCAGGTGGACAAGGACTGTGTCTCTTTCCTCCACATTTTATTCTCGGGGAGTAGCGCGATGCCTGATTGATAGTACTATGCTCATTAACATTTGGTAAATTAATAAATGAGTATCCAAATGTTAGCTAGAAAAATCAAACATGTTGAATACCAACATCAGCTGACTTGAAAGTAGTGGGTCAACTTCTGCTAGAAGCCAGGCAACTACTCCCTAAAGAACTTCTTCAGGAAACTTTGTGGCTTGTCTAAACGAGTGTTCACTGATGAATGAAAATTGATGAGTAATATTTTGGGGTGCCAAATCACATCTATTTTTAATTAGAATTTATAAAGAGCTAGAACTGGAATGGACTAAAAACTTACAAAAGTTCCCCTTCAGAAATCCCTTCAAAAGAATAGTTCTAGTAACTGGAAGTGAAAAGTTGTGTTGATCCAACTTGGTAACAGTCTTTACAATTAGTCTTTCTTTTGTAATGGGTGATCATGAAAGACTGAGAAATACAAACAACTCTCTCCTAAAAAAGGGTATTTTTAACCAGAGATGACTTAGATTAACAATTGAGAGTATATTATTCAGGTCATATACATATGCACATATAAAATTAAATTAATTTTACTAAAATTAACTTTATTTTTCTATCTTCCCTTTATTATAGAAACAAAATCTACTTTAAAAATAAAACTACACAAAATATTAAAAAAAGAAAGTGAAAGTTTCATGTAATTTCATGCCCTAGAGCTACTCTACTCAAAATGTGGTCCACAGACCTGGGATGGTATGTCTCAAACTGTTTGTAACGAGTCTGCTGGGAGAGAATAAACAGAAACTTTAATAGCAGTTTGACACTCATTATATTTTACAAAACTTCTGGTCCCTGTGGGATTAGAAATAACAATAATAACAACTTTAAAAAACCTTATTTCTTCACTACAGATAAACTGAAAAGCACTGGACTAAAGAGACTTCGGTATGTATTAGTTCAGATTATTTTCAATACATACACTACTATGTCTATATATCTCTACTTATCCATATACATGAATATATACATATAATTTATTCACAAAATATATATATATACAACAAAACTGAAATTTTAAAAAAAGAAATTCTAATGGTAAAACACACATATAGAATATATATTTTACTGTTTAATCCTCAAAATAGCAGCAGGAATTTGCTGCAGTGATTATCCCTAGTTCACAAACAGATGCTTGTTCTGTAAACCCGGTAGTAACTTTTCAGCAGAAGTAAGCTGCTCAAAGAAATTTCAAGCAGAAATATGCATCTAGAATTTTTTTAAAGACAAGAAATAACTTTGAAATAACTCAAGAGTTAGAGCTAGGAATCCAGAGAGTGGCCTCAAAGAATCAACAAAATCCCACTGCTTTTTTTTATAGGTGAGGACACTGAGAGCTACGATAAATAATGTGCAAGTTGGATAAGTTGACATTGTGCCAACCTGGAAACTTGTGTGCAGACATCGTTAGATCCATGACTAGTTTCCAAGTCTCCAGGGTTCCTCTTCTCTATTCTACTAAGGAACTGATAGTGGAATATCTGTTAACTGTAGACATTGTCACCTAGCCCCTCCTCCAGGTTAACAGTAGGAGTTGATTACAAAGATGGAAGTCAGGGATGGAGCCAAGAGTGGGTCATCCTTAGGGAAAATCACAAGTGATTGTCTGTGTTGACCATTCTACTTTGAACAGGTACACTAAATTAAAAAATTTCAGGAAATTGTCAGGAGATCTGAGCTAAGTCTACATGGCCAAATAAGGTAATTCAGGTATAGAAGAACATTTTGCCAATAATTTATCTGACACTTCCATTTGCTTCATCTCAACACATCCCTAAATTCTGCACTTGAGCAAAATCTGGGCCACTGATTTTGCTTACCATAGGCTTATTCCATAGAGGAAAACAGTTTTATCTGTAAAAAGCTGACTTGTATGCTTCTCTTGGTTATCTCAAAAGTCCTACATTCATGACAATTTATCCTTTTTTCTCTATTTGTCCCTTCCTCTGAAAGGAAACCTAATATCTACTTTATAATATAAAGGGTACATATGACATCCATGGCAATTCTAGTAGAGAAATTTGACATATATATCACTAAGAAAGTCACTTATTTATTTTTAATCTGCAATAAGAACTTAATTCTTTTTTTCTTCTTGCCTGCATTGCTTTATGAGACAGTGAATCATGGTGATGAGACTAAGCCAATTTATCTCAATTCCAAGAGGCTTTTTGTCAGCCACACGTGTTATCATCCTGTAGCCATCTGAAATACTTCACATTAAGTCTGACTATAACAGTATCAGCCATCTGATACAGATCATTAATCTCACACTTCAAAAGAAGTGAGAATTTCAGAGGGAACATTTCACATCTGGTATTCTACTTGCTGATTTTTGCAATCCAAATCTGGACAATTGATTGCCAAATCTCTATCATCACATACCAGGCCAAGCACAAAGAAAAGAAAATAAAGTTTTGTTGTTTCCTTTTTTTTTTCCTAAGTCACTTTGTATTTCAAAGGATATATAGTGCTGGTTCTATTTTTTTAAGTCATATATACAGCTATTTATATAAAACATCAGAAGAGTGTATAAACTAAATGATGAAGAAGTTACTTACAAAAGAGAGGATTATAAGTGTTCTTTCTTTTTTTGGTTTGTATTTAATGTTTTTCTATAATTAACTATTATTGTTTGTTGAATTAAGAGTTTTTGAGAGTATAATATTATATACATTTTCAGTTACTTAAATAAAATTTTTTAATGTGAAGATTATTTTTTTTAATTATTTTATTTTTTTATTTTGATGGGGAGAGGTAACTAGGTTTATTTATTTTTAGAGGAGTTACTGGGGATTGAACCCAGGACCTCATGCATGCTAAGCAAGTGCTCTACTACTTGAGCTATACCCTACCACCCAAGATTATTTTTATTTAATGAGAAAACTATTGGGTTTAACAATTGTTAAGCATGTGGCAGTTATAATAGGGAAGGAGTGATATACACTTGAGCTTTGTATACAAGAAACCTGAGTTCAAAAGCCTGGGTTTTTATCATTGATAGGGTTGCAGACAAAATACAAACTTCCAAGTTAAATTTGAACTTCAGATACCAACAGATAATTTTTAAACATATATATGTTCCAAACATTTTATAGAACACACTTATATTAAAAATTATTTGTATATGTGTAATTCAAATTTAACTGACAGTCTTATATTTTTATTTGAAAACTCTGGCAACACCAATAATTGGATATTAACCGTCTGATTAACCTAAGAAGTTCTGTCTTATATCAGATAGAAAGAATATTACCTGCATCCTTGGTTGCTCTGAGGATTACAAGAGAAACCATCAGAGAGATTTTTAATGAAGTTAATGAGGCTTACGCTTCACTTCACTGGCATGGGCTGCACACACAGTCTTATAAATTTTATATTCATATTTTCTTAAAGCCTGCCTCCCTGCTAATTATATAAGCTTTGACGCTTCTGAAGGGGTCTCAAAATTTCCATCTTCTCTTGGAAAATACATTAGTGTTTACCTAGTAACTTGCACAGAGTAGTCACTCAGTAAGAGTCTCTTTTGCTAACAATAGTCATGCTAAGAAATTGAGGCCTCTATTTTAAATAGGACAGGTGATCACCAAATGACTATATTTAAATCTGCCTTCTGTATCTCTGAGTTTCAAAGTGCCATTCTCCAGTAAGTAGAACAAGTCTCCGCTAGATATCCAGATCCCTGATCCCTTCTCCATGTATTAAGAATGGAAGAGCATAGGAATTCCAGAGATCCAGGAATTGGGGACCCTTATTTGATGAGAGCCCCAGAAGATTTGTAAGTAGTAAGTAGTGGGCCTGCTTTCTTGGTGCACAGGGGCTTACTCTGATGAATCTGCCCTAAGGGTTGCTCAGGAACCTAGGCAGAAAACTCCATTCCCACGAATTTAGCCCCTATCCAAACTGTTGGACTCCAGCTCTCCTGGAATGAAGCACACATACTCAAACCTGGCATCTCAAACTCATTAATCACTAGAAGCTCACATTAAAAATGATAAAGACATCCCCCTTCACCCCCACCCTTCAACGCTGTCATTCACTTCACCTTCTTCTCAGAGGTCTACATGCCCACTAACAGTCACTAAGCACTCAGTGTCCACTCACGGTCCCTGAGGAACCATGGGAAAAATTCCTCACATATCACAGGAACTGGAACAACTATGCTCTCTCTCAGGGCTTTGATTTTGGCTAATCTCATGCCTGACTGTACTTTCAAACTATATTTACTGGATTATTAGAATAACCTGCTTCAAAACTGCCATCCATATATAGCACATCTAGAAGGACCCTGGGACTGGCATTGTGGGTACTAACCTTAATTTAATCTACCTTAATTTTTTTTCCAATCTATTTATCTTTCTCATTGCTTTAGTTTCCACAGATTGGTCTGTTTTTCTTACATAGGTTTGTATACATTTCTGGAAACTACCTCAAATTCTCTTTTCAAAGGAGAAGTGTTACATAAATACATAAATAAATAAACATTTTTTTAGTAGCACTGAATTCAGAAACATTCTGGTTAAACCTTTGGTCAGAACTTACTTGAATCAAGACCATTGGAGGTCTGACTTTCTTAATTTTTTTTTTTAATTACTAGCATTCTGTGGCATGCAAATAGTAACTGACATAGTATTTACTAAAATTTAAATACGTGAATAATACTATTTGCAATCATAAACAAGAAAGTAAAATTAGATCTGATTCAGCTTGGCACTTATGAACAAGATGGGATTTGAGTGCTATTTGAAGGGATAATATTTGATTTATGAAGTATGAAGTAAGTTAAAAAATGCCTTCTTTTAAGTTCTCACCACCCCCAGATGGATGCCAGCCTAGAAGTGGGGTGTGCAAGGACAGAGCTGATGGTTCCTTATAAGTGCCCACAAGGATATAATTATAATGATTCCAAGAGACTAGTAAACTTTCTTTGTTGGCAGCCAGATAAGTCAACAGAAACTCAGAAGAGAGTCCACTCTTGGTTTGGGAAATAACTTAGACCAAGAAATGAATCACAGTAAAGAGAGAGTTGTTTACCTTCTCCTCACCAAGAAGAATGAGTTTTCAGTACCCTGCTGGAAAAACACTGGATCCTTTGCATTCATACTTGCATTTCCCACCCTGCCTGGCTAATAACTCTGAATATTTCTTACAGAAGAACTCTTAAAAAGCACAGTTGCTGTAAATTTGATTCAATAATGATGCCTCAGTACTTATAAGGAACATATTTTCTGCTACTTTTACTATAAAATAAATGGAAAATTCTAAACTTGAAAAAGCAAAAAATGTACATTTTGGAATTTTTTTCAACACCATTAAATAATAACATGAATTTTAATGCTGTTTCATATTGTGTTGACAATATAGTGTCTAAATCTACAATAGGTGATGAATTGTAATTAGTCTTGGAGCAATTAACTGGAAATAGGACTTGCAGAAAAAGAAACAAAAATAGCATCTTTGAACCTGAGCATGTGACCACTCTAAGTATTGTATTCTTCTACTCCATGAAAAGGTTCATTTTTAAAAGGACTAGTGTCTAAAACCACATTGAGAGGAAAGGAAATTCAAAAGAAAACATTCTTAAAGACAAACCAGTACACTATTGATCTGCAAAGGATATTTGCTCAAAAGGGTGACAAAAATCAACATAAGTTCTGGTAGCCAAGTCCTTTTTCCAGCTTTTCACAACAGGTGCTTTCAGGGCTTCAGCAGAATTTGACACATGGACCCAGGCTGGCAGCTCTGCATTTAGGTGCTTTTGTAAACACTGGACTCAGGCAGGGGTGTCCTAGCTTGCTCGATTATGGAATGGCATGAAAAGTTTTACCTTCCTTCCTTTTCTACTATTACTTAGAAAATAGAAATGAACTTTGCCATATACATTGCCAGAATTTACACACCACTGTATTTTCATTATAGAGACCAAAAAGAGATAATATGGAAGCACAGAAACTTATGATATTTTCCTGGTAGGTTTAAGAAAGGAAGGAAGGTAGAAAGGCCCACTTCACAGCTCATTAACCTCAGAGGTAATATTACTATGCTGACACTGAAGATTAAGAGTCTAAACGTGTGTCTAACTGCCTGAAGTCTGAATAGCAAGGTAATTTTACAAATTAGCATCTATGATTCTACAGTCTGCTCTGGGACACTCACTGGTGCTCTCAGTTATGTGTCCTTGGACCCTTTCCTCCAATTTCCAAGCCAGAACTAAGGCTTGGGAATTAGTGGTGGAATATCATAATCTCTATTTCAGGGAAAAGTAAGAACAAGTACCAAGGTGAAAGGAAAATTTCTCCTCCAGGCTCCATAACTTTCTTTTTTATACAGGTTAGTTAATAAAGCATGCTTCCTTTTTGATTACTCAGGCTCATTAGTGTAATTCAGCTGTTAGCAGTAGACCTTTAAGCTCTGCTGACATAAAATAGACCTTCTTCCAAGACAAAATATATTTATCAGCAGGGGGAGGGTATAGCTTAGTGGCGGAGTGCATGCTTAGCATGAACTAGGTACTGGGTTTAATCCTCAGTATCTCTGTTAAAATAAATAAATACATTTTATTACACCTTCCCCAAATTGAAAATATATAAATATTTACCAGCAGATAACTATCTATAAGTGTATTTCATTGTGATTAGATCTTCACAACAACCTTATAATGTAGAAGGGTCTGGACTGTCATGTTCCATTAGACAGGAGGAAATTGAGGCTCTTAATTTAAATGACTTGCCTTGGTCACACAGACGGACAGACTTAGCCCTGCTGCGTGTTCCACCTTCAAACTCTATGCTCCTTCATCTTTCTATGTAACCCCCTCTTCATTAAAAGATAGAACAGTCAAAATAGTTGGTGTGATTGTTGCTGTTGCTTTGCCCATTCTTAATTTTGGCCACAAGTTAAAGTTTTTCAAGTAACTATACCACAGTTTTTGAGTGATACCTGTTGACAAGTGTTCACATTGGCCAGACACATTCTGAGAGGTTACTTTGCCACTTGATTACCCAGCACTGATTCAAATTTTCTACTTTTTTCTCAAGTTTTACTTTAACACCAGAAGCCAATAGAGATATTATGAGGCTAAATATAAGATATTTAAATATATTTCAAGGGCTATTGAAGAAACCTCCTTGTTTTATGATAATTATCAGAGTTCTACTAGAGTTGTCTCAGTTTTGGTGGTCCCATAGCGAGTTCTCCTAGGTTGGAATTATCAACATTTTTGAAACTTGGAGGTTATAGTATCCTGGCAGGGGGTCTTACTCTAACCTTGGCTGGTCCCAGAGACACTAGAATTTTTTCCACAGATAGAAGTTTTAGGAAAATGAGACAAATCATATTAAAATTTGCCCTTAGTTCACATTCATTTTCATGAACTCTTTGGCATAAGAAAGAATACTTTAATACTCCTTTAAAGACCGTGGATGTGAGTAAGTGAAGTAAAACTTATATTTGAAAAAAGGATGACCAACTTTACTATTCCAGTTAATTAGTTTTCAAGGAGAAAACAGTTTTCATTTCTTTAAACTGATCTACCATACGAGTCAAGACTTTGAGACAGAATTGATCATTGTACTATTAGAATTTGAAAGTACATTTTCCTCATTTACCTAAAAGATAAAGTCTGTCACCAGGAAAATCTTGCTTTTCTTATAAATAAGCCAAATTCATCCTAAACCATGAGGTTTGGCCACTTGATTTTTTTGTTTCCAGGTTGTATAACTAGTATGAAAGACATGGTTACTAAATAATGTAGTTAATAACATTCTATAAATAATTTTTATTTTCTCATCTCTCAATGTCTTCAAATTAAAAAAAAATGTCATTCTGGACATAGGCTAATGGAGCTGGAATGTTCTCACGGCAAGGAAATTTACATAATGAACAAGTAAACTTCATTTAGTTTTTATTTAGACTAATGGTGCACTTTATAATGTATCAAAACTGAAACTAGATTTGTGGTCTAAATTTTCACCCCTTCAGAAAATACTAATTTTCCCATACCTTCTGTTTGAAACTGTAGGTCCTATGGTGCCACTAAATTTAAAACTATTTTTGTCTTTGTAATTTGAAGTTTAATCTGATCTCAAAAGACTGGTTCTGAAGGATGAACATGGCTCTTCCCATTCATTTTTTTTTTTTTTAGAAATAAGAATTATAGTGAGGCTAGAATAATTAACATAAAAATAAAATACAGAATCCCCTCACTCTTACATAGCAAAATAAAACACAAGTCTCTTATTCTTAACCACCTCCTTCTGAAAAAGTGTATAATTCCACCATTTGTTCTCCTCAAAAGAAAGATTTGGGCTGGAGAGAGACAGCTTAAACTAGTCTCCTTTGCTTGCTGGGCTCTCCAAGTAGGTAATTGCAGAAAGAAAAGACAATTCTTTGATCTCAGTGAGGTGCTAATTTGTAAGATTTTTGAGCTGTTTGGGCCTTAGGAAGCGGGATCAGTACGTAAACAACGGCGTTTATCTGGCAGCCTATTACTGACACATTACTATCTCAGTACTTACGCATTTACACTGGTGTTTGAAGACAGGACTATGTGTCAATAAAGGAATTAGACCAGACACCTCAGTCCATCAGGTTTATCTCAGCTTGCTGACAGGAACAGTAGGTGACATTAAGCAACAGAAAACACTTCAAAGTTTTCTAGTCTTGGTTTTGAAACTAAGACAAACAACATTTACTGCTTTAGCAGCAACAGACAATGAGTGTAAGACTGCAGAGGGAAGATGAAAGAGCAGAGCGAGTTATCAAACGCACTGCCTGCTTGTACCCCACGTCTAGTTGTCCCTGAATGTAATTAGAGAGATTTTAAAAAAAGAGATTTCAGTGATAAGTAGTGATCATTTGGACTTCTTAAAAGGAAACCCTTTTGAGAAGGATGGTAGGACATAAGTAGCTGAGAATATTTTACTTAACTAATCATCATCTACTCTTAAAGATTTCAATATTAATTTATTCATTCATTTCAACAACTTTTCAGTAAACAACCGAGGTGTGTCTACTATGTGCTTCCATCTGTGTAAAGGTAATGCTATTACTATTATAGATGCCTGAAGATTTGAAAAGTAACATGAGACTTTATACATATATATATATATATATTTATATTGACTGGAGAAATGTATTAGGTGAACTATGTCTCAAATGGACTGGATGGAAGGCTGTCTATATTTTTAGCTTAATGGAAATTGAAGGAAACTTGAAAAAATACTTTATAGAATCATCAACTGAAAATATACGCCAGATTTTTTTCCTCTGTACATCTAAGTTTAGAATTATTTACCAGAGTACTTTGCACACAATTTTGCTAATTTTTTGAGATCTATATTAATTACTTTATTCAGCAAATATTTATTGAATGCTTAATACATCAGTCCTTGTTCTGATTTAGCCTGGGATACAGCAGAGAACAAGATGGACTAGATTCTTGCTCTCATGTGAGGAGACAAACAATAAACTGGTAATTTTGGAGATGGAGTGTCAAAATATCATAAAGTGAACAGAATCAAGTGGTGAGATAAAGAGGAAACAGAATGAGATGGGAATAGTATTGGTGATAGTGGTATTTTAGAGGAGTGGTCATGAAAAGGAATCATAATGATAAAAAGTAATAGTGAGGAGAAGGAGCATTTTAGGCAGATAGGACAAAAATTAGGAAAAACAGAAAGACCAGTATATACAGTTAAGTAGTGTGAATGTGGGAGATAGTGAGGTAGGAAATAAAAACTGGAGAGGTAGTCAGGGGCCAGATCATATTGAGAAGGGAGAAAATAATAGATGAAGTCAGAAAGGTAATGAAGAAGCATTGTGTAGATGCTTTCAAGTCCAGTAAGAGGAATTTTAGAACATATTCTACTTAGAATTTCTTCTAATTTTGCTCATCCTACATGCAGCATTCAGCCACATTAATTTCTCCTTCCTCCTGGAAACCTTTTCTTCACTCAGTTTTCAGACTCTACACTCTACCTATTTACCATCCCCTTCACTGGCTGTTCCTTCTCAGTCTCCTTTGCTGACTCCTCCCCATCTTCCAGTTTCCACTGGGCCCTGCCTTCAGACGTTTTCCTTTCTCTATTTACGTTCTGTTTTGATGACTTCACCCAGCCTCATGGCTTCAAACAACATCTGTACGTGAATGGCCAACAAATATGTATCCCTAGCCTGCACCTCACCTCTGCATTTCAGACTTAAATATCCAACTGCCGACTTGACATTTTTGCTTGGATGTCTAACATATGTCTCAGATGTATCCCATACAAAACCAAGCTCCTGATGTGTTGTCCCAAATCTTTTCTTTCTTCAGACTTCCCTGGCTTAGACTTGATGGCAACTCTGACCTTCCTGGTGATCAGACTAAAAACTTGGAAGTCATCCTTGACTCCTCTCTGCTCCATGTACAGAGGCTGAGCATATTTTGGCTCAAAAATTGCAGTGGAGTTCTCACTGATAACTCTCTCCTCAGCTCTTGCTCCCCTTCAGGCAACCACATCATAGTATCCTGTGTTCTTCTTAAACCCTAAGTCAGAGCACGTCTCTTCTCAGATCAACACCTCACTCAGAGTCTACAGGGTCCTCCATAACCTGGTCTCTGTCATCTGAGTCCTCTGATTTCTCTCACTCTCACTCACCCTCACTCACTCTGCTTTTTGCTGTCCCTCAGCAGTTGCTGTTTCTTCTCCCTGAAACTCTATTCCCTGCAAACTTCACCTGCCTGTGGCCTCACCTCCATCAGGTCTTTGCTCAAAAGGCACCATCACAGTGGGGCCTTTTCCTGACCACCCTTTTTAACGTTGTAACTCCTCCTACTCTTAAACTCCTTGCCCACCTCCTTGATTTATTTATTTTCCACAGTGTTTACTGCATCTAATATGCTACATAATTTTCTTCTTTTCTTTTTTTTTTTCAGTTTGTTCCCGCATTAGAAATTAAGTTACATTTGACAGGAATTTTTGTATATTTCGTTCCCTGCCATGTCCTCAGCAAGGAGACTAGTGCCGGGAACATAGTAAGCAGATGTCGTATGTCAGATTAATGGCAGAAAGAAATAAAAAAAATCTTACGCAAGAAATGACAAAACATGACTTGTGTTTCAAGATGACCATTTTGCCTAACCTGCAAAGAATAGACAGGAGGGGCGGAGTTGGAGCTGAAAATGGAATAAGCAACACCATTACAAAGCAGAAGCAGTATTTCAGGTAAGCGACGACGGTGCCGTGGGCTGAGGTAATAGCGGTGAATGTGTCCAAGATTTGTCTGAGAGGCTGATATTCTTAACGGCCCTCAGGCCTCCACAAGGGTCCTCCTACCTGATGTCCTTCCAGCCCGCAGAACAGACCGAGTTCGGTTCAGAAGGAGAGTGTTATTCTTTGATCAGAGAATGGAGCGGTAGGTGCTCCGCGCTCATGCTCTAGAGCACACGCGCTCCCGGATAGGCCATTACTGAGAATCAGTCACAGCTGTGGGCGCTCCACTCCAGGTCACAGCGCGGGGCGCAGCGCTTCTGCACGCGGCCCATCGCCGCCACCCCACCGCCATCTTGAATGGAGTTGTCATGCGCGGGCTTCTGCCCGCCCCCCCCCCCCCGCCCCCCACCAGCTGCCGCATCCTGCGCGGCCGCAGCGTTTGGCGCCAGAAACTCCGGTCTGAAGTGCCAGGGCCCAGGCCTCTGCACGCAGGACCCTAGGAGCAAATGAGACAAGACTAAGCACAAAGTGAAAGGAAAAAAAGGTTAGACTTTACTTTATTACCCAGATTCTATTTTTATTTCCTGAGAATTGTTAATGGGCTTTGCCAGTGAGGACTTGATATTTACAATTATTTTTATAACCAGAATACTTCTGATTATTTCTGTCTTGAATGCAGCTATATAGATTCTCCACTTGGATTGCTTTTCTCCTTACACAAGAGGTATTCAAACAAATGCTGATGGCTCAGGTGGTCCAGGGAAGGGTAAAAGGAATGAGCTAGGATGGCACCTAGGTATTTTTGCTTGATACCTGGATGAATAAATGTCCTTTACTGAGGAGAAGATCGGAGTGGGGGACAATTTTAGAAACTGTTTTATGTGAGACACCTCTTAGACATCAAGGAGGAAGTTGGTTTTATAAATACATCCTATAGCGGAGAGGTTAACAATAAAGATAAAAATTTGGAATTCATCTCATATAGGTGTTTTTTAAAAAAACGACTAGACTACATAAGCTCATGCACACACACACAAAAATCTAGTTAGAAGGGAAGTGAGGACCCTGGGACACACCAACATTTAGAAATTGAGCAGAGGAGTTAAATTTAGCAAAAGAGGTTGAGAAGGAACATTCCAGAAGCCTGACATTCATGGTGGGAAAAAACTTTGGGAATTATATAGATCCTAGAACAGGAGTGGGCAAGCAACAGCCAATGGAGCAAATCGGGTCTGATGGCCTGATGCTGGTTTTCATAGAACCTATGAGCTAAAATTTTTTTTTTTTTAACAAATATTTGCAATTGACTTAATAAAGAAAACTAACTTTGAACACCAATTAAGCAAAATGTTTCCTCCAAAAAGGATTTCTATTCTTCCTGTTAGTAAACCTGTCTCTCTCTCTCTCCATATATGTATGTGTGTGTGTGTGTGTGTGTGTGTGTGTGTGTATAGATATACAGATACAGATACTTGTATATCTATATATATCTGTCTCATCAGTAAAAACATTTGTGGAGACTGTTTTTCTCCCTTGTTACCCTGATTTTACCTTTTGACCCGCAAAACCTAAAAGCCTAACATATTTAATATTTGGTCCTAATAGAAAAAGTTTGCCAACCTCTACTTTAGACTAATTCCTCTAATTCCTTCATATTGATGAAAGATAAGCTGGGGTCTAGAGATTTTAGGTTATTTTCTAGGGTTACCCAGAAGGAGAGTAAGACTCAAATCCATGCCTGAACTTTTGATTGCATTCCTGTTCCAATGCAGTATGCTTTTCCTTTGTTGTATACACAAGAGACTGGCAATTTATACCACAAAATGGGAAAGAAATTTAATCATACTATGAAAATATCTTGTCAATAAAAAGTGAAATAAATGCAACAAAGTACCAATGGCTGAATACATTCAATTAAAGGACTTAATTTAGTATTAATTCAAAGGAAATCATTCTGCTTGTTTAAATGAAATTTAAAGGAGAGAGAGTCATCGTTGTGATTGATTTTTAAGATCTTTAAAATAGTGTGAAGGATACTGCAATTACCCAAATAATTCATGTCAATAAATGACATAAAATCCTAAATTTTTAGATACACATTTCTTCTTGCTTGTCCCTCAAACCAGAGACTTAAGAATTGGTTCCAGGATAAGGTGGGGGATCATTAAGGGCTTGGGGATTAGCTGTTTGTACCATTCTTTTCTGTTATTCTACATTCTCCAAATGTCTTTTTTCCTCACATGCTGAAATCTTAGAAATTTAGATCACTTACCTCACAAATTTACCATTGCTTTCTTTTTAAATGTGGTAAAACACACATATAAAATTTACCATCTTAACCATCTCTTAAGTGTAAAGTTCAGTAGTGTTACGTATATTCACATTGTTATGCAACCAACTTTTTCATCTTGTAAAACTGAAACTCTTTACCCTTTAAACAATAACACTGCTCCTCATATTCTCCTCCCCCAAGCCCCTGGCAACCACCATTCTATTTTCTGTTTCTATGAATTTGACTATTCTAGATACCTTATGCAAGTGGAATAAGACAGTATTTGTCTTTTTGTGACTGACTTACTTCACTATCATAATGTCTTCAACATTTATCTGTGATGTAGCATATGTTAGATTTTCCTTCCTTTTAAGGCTGAATGATAATCCCATTGTATGTGCAGACCACATTTTGTTTAACCATTTGTCCATCATTGCACACTTGGGTTGCTTCCACCCCTTGGCTGTTACAAATGATACTGCTGTGAACATGGGTGTACAACTGTTGCTTTTATAACTGAGGAATTGCATGTCCTCAGTTCTGACTGTGCTCCTCCTTATACAGAGACTTTTAAACTATTTTTTATGAGCTATGACACATAAGAGGGATCTTGGAACAGATAAAGAGAAGGCACTTCCCCATTAGGAAAGCTGGGAAAGTCTAGGAAACCCTTCCAGAAAATGTCTCCTCTCATGTTTTTGACTGAGATTGGGGTGTCCATCCCTAGACCAATCGTTCTGAAGATAGGATGTTATTGAAGAAAGTGAGACAAGAGTAAGAATTAGGAAATAAGTGCTTAGGCGGATTTACATCCAGGCCCCCAGGATGGGGGGATTGCTGAGAGCACTGCTAGTAAACATTTCCATGTAGGGTAGTTGGCCAGAGGCAGGTCACAGTCCTGAGCATGTGGCAGGGGGATCAAAACTTGGACTAAAGCGCATAGAGGACAAAACTTTAAACCTTTATAAATACAATGAACTTTATGAGCCAAACTTAAAAACTTTGTAAATCCAAACTTATGAACTAGCACTAGTGAAGGGGCTTTGTTGATGAGACATGTGAATTTGAGTCTTGGCTCTGCTACTGACTAGTGACATGACTTTTGGCAAACCATTGAGCTACTCTGAGCATCCATTTCCTCACCTCTAACACAGAAATAATAATACCTACCTTGCAAGCTTATTTTGAGCATTGTATACTGATCAGGTAGTGCACACTCGGCAAATGGTAGCTATTTTTCTGTTATTATTTTTATGACTGCTAATGATAGAGGATGAAGGCCAAGCTAAGGAAACTCTTTCACATGGGAACACACAAATTATCGATGTGAAAAAACAGCTTTAGTATTTTAGTAAAAATATGAAGTCTTTCTAGCTTAATGCACATGTGTATGGAATTACAGATTTGACCAAATGTATCCATCATAAATGTCCCTTCTTAAGAATCTTTAGATGCTAAACATAGCTACTCTTGAAAAAATACGCATATTCCAGGTTGATGAGTAATTCAGTATTTATAAAACTGGTGTTTAGACATGAGTGCCATTTGGAGAAATCTTACTTTTCATTCTGTCTGTGCCTGGATTAATGTTACACATCAGAGTCTAAGAATCCCTAAATAAATACCATATGCTTCTGAATGTTGACTTTCTGATTCTGTAGGCAATCCTTTTTAATGCATTTCTGTGCACAACCCAGAGTTAGCATCCTATTTACTTAAAAGGCACATAGTCAAGTGATAGACAAAGAGGTTCCTGAAAATGTTGTGCCCCAGTTAGACATATACACAGTCTGCCATTCCTAATTTCTCCTGCTCAGAAATGTATATCACACAAAGAATATTTTTCAGAGACATGTAAACAAAACTGTAGGATGAGATTTCCCTGAATCTACTGCCCAGGTCCCTTCTCCTTTGTCTCCTGGCTACTAATGTTTCTAACTCTTTGGAGAAACAGAATGAGCAAGGACGACCCCTCTCGACTTCAGAAAGAATGGGAAGTATTCTTATGGGGGACGTGGAGTTGCATACTTCACGCCCCATTCATCATTCCCAACTACGTCATAAGGGGAGAGGAGAAGGCTGCTGAGATCATCAGTAAACAATGGTCTTTTACAGAATTCTGATGCTGTTGACACTGGAAGGCACAGAATGGAACTTTTCCCTTAGTATTTTTTCAACATAGATGTGTTGAATATTGGAGCGTGCTGACACTGGTGAGACACAACGATAAGTGGCTGGAAGTCCTATCCCAAGGTCTTACTGTGTTAGCAGAGAGAAGATGTACACAATAATAGCTTACATTTACATTGAGCACTTACTAGGGAAACTTACTCATATTACTTCACAATCTTCACAACAGTCTGTGATGTTGGTACTATTAGTCTTCCCTTTCCCCTTAATACTGGGACACCGAGGATTAATCCTTCCTCAGGGTCACATAAATAGCCAGGAATTAAACCTCAAGAAGTTTGACCCCCCACCCCAAGAATATAATAATTCTCTTGCACCAAGAAAAGTATGGAGGTAAAAAAATGTGTGCATCCTAGAGCACATGTAGAAATGGGGGTTCAGAAAAGGCTAATAGTCACACGCAGCTCTGAAAATTAGACAACATTTGGATATGAGAATAGGAATTTGGGGGAACTGAGGAGGGCTAGTGATCACAGCCTGTACTGACATTAGAAGTTGCTCTGTTCTGTTTGAGCATAGCATGCGTGAGAGGTTGCTGGTGAGGAAAAGGCAAGTTATAATGACTCTTAGAAGACTGTAATATACAAGATTAAATAATTAGCACTTTATTTGGTAGGCAATGAGCAGCCAATGGAAAAATTCTGAACAGAAAAATGACATATTCTTAGTGGTTCTTTAAGAACATTAAGCTGTAGATGTTTGCAAATAGGATTGGTGGAGAAACAGATTGAAGGCAAGGAGAAGTTAGGATGCTATGGCTGCAGTTCCAGCAAAGAGTAATAAAGACTCAGGCTAGAACATTGCCAGTAGAGACAGAGAAATAGATGGATTTGAGAAAATGAAGACACAGAATCAACAGGACTGAGCAAAGGAGCAGATTTCAGGATAAGGAAACAGCCGTTCTTGAAGGGCTTTGAAATGAGCCTTGAAAGATACACTTAGTTTTTATTAGGTAGAAAAGAGAGAGGAAACATTCTTAGTGGGGAAAATAGGCAAATATTTGGTTTCTGTCTTTCTCTAGCTATTCTGAGAATAACCAGGCGTTCGAAATGAAACCGACATTCGTTTCGCCATGTTACTTTTGACCTTATCAAAAGATAACTGAATGTAGAGTGGGTGACTATTAAATTCTTGATGACTTTCAAGTGAGAAGAAATGCAAATCATTAGAAATCTTACATTCATATCTCCTACCTCATTAAAAATGATTTCCAATGTTGAATCAATGTTTTTGTTTCGTATTTTCTTTTCCTTTTATTAAAATCAGAATAGTCTTTCAGAATGACTACTGATTCAGAAATTAAAGATTAAAATTTTAAAGTGTTTTCTCTTAGACTGACACTGTTCTACTGTTTGAAGTTAAAATAAATCATGTAATTATGAATAATATTTGTCCTACACAGATAGCTGTTATGAAAGCATCTTTGTATATATAAAAGTGCTCATAATTGGGAAAACATTTACACGGTAGCCACCTGGTTAGAGTCTAGAATATAGATGCATATAAAGCTATTTTATGTATTTTCCTTTTTTTTTTTCCCCTAACATCTATTACTTGTGGTTAGTGATCTTTCATTGCCTTTAATTTGTGGACACTTTTTAACCACCACTTGTGGGTCTTCAGGGAGCAAACTCCTTCACAGAAACATTTATTTGCCGCCACGAATACCGTGAGGATAGAGAGACAATTCAATATTTATTCTGTGTTTAACAGCATCCTTTGAGAGTTGGAGCAAGTCTCTCAAAATGTAAAACCAAAGAGGAAAATAATCCCCAAATCCAACAAACACCCTGGAGTTCTGTGGAGAATGGAACAAATAGGGCTGTTTCTCATACGTGCAGTCTGGGAGGTACTTCACAGTGTATTTGACACAATGATGACATTGAAAAAATGTAACACAAGAAAAATAAAAAGTAAAGCTATGAAGTAAAATATAAAAACCATTGGAGTATTGCTCTCACATGATACAGAATTATTCACCTGATCGTTCTGTGTCTCCACAGTACAGAGTTACTGACAGGCCTAGCAAAGCTGGTTCCTCCATTTCTTAGATGCAGAACACAGGCAGACACTTCACCTTTCTGAATTCTGTCTAGTCCTCCCATATATAAATTGAAGAAAATGACACCTGACTGACTTACATATATCACAGGGTACTGTGAGGGTCAGAACCAAAATGAAACAATATATGTGAAAGTGCTTTATGAACTGTAACATACCATCTTTGGATAAAGGCACAATGCTTTTCCTTTTCTACCTTGTAAGGATGTGGTTAAGAGAAATAAAGTAACACACAGCAAGGTCTGAGGGCTTGGAAAGAAAGCTATGCAAATAAAAGGCATATTTATATCTTATTATAATTAATTATATGAACTTATAATGATAATTCAGAAAACATATCTGTTTAAGCTCTGAATCTATGAAAAAAAAGTATTTCCAAGAGCTGAGGTGCTGGACTGATTTTCTTTTGACTCAAATAGATGACTAAAATCTGCAAAAAAACCATACTTCAGCAAGTGGAGGGTCAACTTGAATTATGGCAAGGATACATCTATAAAAAGGGGTATTTAACTGTATATTCCTTGAATATCTTTATGCATTGAAATCTGAAAATGTATTTGTTTCTTCAAATGGAAGGCCAGAACTCAGACCTTCATCCCTGAACTTGTTAATGACATACTTCTTCAAACTGTAGTGCTTTGTTGAATCTGAAGAATATGCAGATTTTTAATAATGAAGGCAAAGTTTGTTCCTGTGCTCTTCCCTTTAAAAGTCTCTGTCCTACTCACTCCCAATAGAAACAGTTTCAGTGCCAAGTAAGAGGCTCAGAACCAAGCAGCTTTAAATTAAAGAGGAAAATAATTACATTTTTCATATTTTTATTTGTTCATTATTAAATTAAAGAAAAATAGCTGGATTATGTGCTGTGAGATTTAACAACTCTCATTAATTTTCAGATCAAGGAAAAGTGCAAGTTTCCGTCAGAAATAATTGTTTCTCCTTTACCTTCTATGTTGATTTACCTTTAAAAAAAGATGGCATAATGTAGTTGTTCAAAGGCACCTGGGATTCCTAAGGAAAATAAAGTTACCTTAAAACAAAGAAAATGCATTGTTTCTAACATATTGAGGCAATATCGATTTCCATTGTCAACATTTCCACCCAATGTCCGTTTTCCAATAAATTAAACCATTTTAGGGGGAAGGGATAGCTCAGTGGAAGAGCACATGCCCAGCAAGCGTGAGGTCCTGGGTTCAATCCCCAGGGCCTCCACTAAAATTAAATAAATAAAGACCCAATTACCTACCCCCCGCATAAAAAATAATAAGTAAAAAAAAAAAAGAAATAAAAAATAAACTATATTATTGATCCAGTCTTTATGGTGATTACCAGAAGAGGCACAGGGAATTAATGGTACATATTTTAGAATTATAAAAGAGGGTCACTAAAACATTTTGGTCTAAGAAAGCACTACCTACTGTATCTTTCATCTTTAAAGACTAATTTTCTAAAATGTTTATCATATAATAAGTAAAACCTTGGAGATTTGATAATGAAATATCACTAAATTTATCCAAAGATCATAAATCAATAGTGGGAAAGTATTTTAGAATAGTAATCCTCTCATCCCTCAATCAAGGTAGCAGCTAGTTTATTTGAATTTACAGAATAATTTAGATGACAGTGATCAAACTCTCTCTTTGAATCTAAAAGCCTAGCTGTGGCCATAAGACAAAAGGCTGGGAAGAACACCAGAGGATTGTATCCTTTGTGCCCCTGACCTCTCTATAACTTGAGCTTCAGAAAGACAACTGTTAGAGAGGAAAGAAAGTTCCCTCCACTCTGCACTCTGCCGCTGTCTTACAGTTCAAGACTTAGAGGAGGGCACAACAGAAAAATTTTGGAGACCTTAGAGCAGAAAAAAGCTATGTCCTTTTTCCTGTAAAAGCCTGGAGATGACTGTATATTGCTTCTAGGAAGGAGGGCCTGAGCAGCCCCACAGAGTTCCTTGCATCTGGTCTTGGGTTAAAAGTAGAACGATTCCATTGCACCCAAGGGCAGTGAGGAATTATGAATGGTCCTAGAGGCAGCCTTAAGCAAAGTACCCGCAGCCTCGGAATGCAAGAGAAGTAGCAGAAAACCCCAGTGTCAACGAGAGTGGCGCTGAAATCGACAAGGGAGCTGGTGGACTTGAATAGGCCTTTCTTTAGAAAAAGGACAGGAAACTTACTCTCCTCACAATCCTTTGGTACTATGTAAATCTCCTAGCTCTCCTAAGACCCAGTGAGTGGGCAGAGATTGACTGAGATCAAGTTTCCATCTGGCAGTATAAGAGCTTGCAATGCTCGCAGAGAAAAATAGAGTTTGTATTCCTACTCCTTATTCCAAATCTACACAGAGCAACAGATTTCTCAAAAACTAGGGAGTGTGTGCGCTCTGGGGCTTTCTCAAGCCCCTTTCCCAAGCCTTAGTGCTCCTTGGTTTTGGTTCTCTGTAGCTCACTGCCAAACCACCCTCTCCTTTCTGTTACCCAGAAGTCTGTCTAGGTCAACACAACTTGTTTTTGTTCTTGTTGTTTTTTTAATGATGGTTTCTATGATAGCTTCCTTTGATGGCATACCTCAGGCATGGCGTTTAATGTAGTTTAATAGCTTAATGCTATTTCTAAGACACCATATTACCTCTACCAAATGGAAGAACCAGATAATGTGAATGGTTACTGTCACATGACTAAACAGTTTGTACTCCCTGCCTTCAGACCTTTCACTACATCAGTTGACTGGGTTTGTGCCCATGCAAGTAGTTGCCCTCAATATACCAGCAAGTCTAATGGGTTGAAAATTTCCTTTCCTACTCTTCCTCCACCTACAGCTCCCATGTACATTGCTGCCACACTCCAGCTCATCAGCACACCTCTACCTCAGCTTGCTTTCTTCAGAAACTAGGTTTCCTTATATAACTTCTTTGTGTCAAAACATTAGGCTTTTTCTTGATTAACACAATATTCATCTTTAACTTCTCATCCTAGCTGTCTGGCTTGGAGGAATCTTAGAACTGTAAGAGCAAAAATAAAGTCTTGATACTGTAGAGTGAGGTACAGTGTTTCCTTGAGCCACCAAGTTGTACTAGTTAACCAAAAGTGACCTCTCCAGTCTTTAAGTGGTCAATTTAAACCACACCCTGTAAAAGGGATGATACTGTGTAGCTTGGCTAAACTTTGAGAGTGGTGTCTATAATTAGAATGCTGTACTGAAATGGCTTGCTGGCACGTTGTCATCTGTGCATGCTGAATACATTTCCATAAAACTGTTTCAGTTAATCCTTCTTTGGGGTCCATCTTGGGGGGTCTGCATTTCACTGCTCTTGTACTTCCTGCCACTGAGCCTCTGTGAGCACAAGCATGTTGCTGAGCTCTTACAAGATACATACGTGATCTGCCCATTGTTTTTTCCCTTGTGTTTGTGTGCGTGTGTGTGTTTGCATGCACACCGTTATGTGCATGGGGGCAGGGAGTGGGAGTATCACAAAAGCAAACAGGAAATCTAAGCGTTATTTTAAGGTTTAAAGCTGAGCTCCAGATACAGCTCTTCCTTAGTGTAGTGTGATATACAACCAAGTATGCTGGAACATTTAAAAATGCAGCTCAGATTGAAAAAAAAAATCAACTCCATTTAAAAAATTTCCCACCCACTACTATTCTGCCTTGCCCTTGCCCTTGGTCACACTGGCCACTGCTTTAGTACAGGGGTTGAAAAACTGTCTGTAAAAGGCCAGATAGATAGTCAATAGTTTAGCCTTTGCCGGCCATAAAGTATCTGCTCTACATTTGAAACTTGAAACCAACCTGAAATAATATGTAGGTGAATGGGCGTGGTTGTGTTCCAATTAAACTTTATCATAGGCATTGAATTTTATATCATTTTCATGTGTTGTAAAGTATGCTTTCGATTTTTTTTTTCAGCTGTTTAAACATGGAAAAGCCATTCTGAGCTTGTAGGCTATATGAAAATAGAGGGTAAGCTGGGTTTGGCTTGCAAGCCAGAGTTTATAGACCCCTGTTTTATCACCATCAGGATATAGAAAATCCTAGTCACTTTCTTGGCTCTGGAAAAAAACAACTGTTTTGACTACTCCCTTTGGCCACAGCCAAACATCATGTATGAGGAGGAGCTTTCATTCATCCCTCAAATGCTTCCATTTCTTAAGCCAGCAGCTTCAATGATGCAGCAGGAAAAGTTCTAAGCTACTTAAAGCCTATGCATGTGCCTCTTGGGTGTCCCAGACACCAAATTTGATTACTACCACACGGCTCCAGTGTAATTCATGCAGGCCAATTTGCTTCAGCCATCTAAAAAAAGCTTCCTCCGCCTGTCTCTGTGGGTAAATTCAGTAGTGGAAATAGGCAAGCTTCTGCTCTCAGGAGACAAGCCCAGAGGGCACTTTGGCCATTGGGGCTCTTGCAGCAGAGATGCCAAACCACAGCTGTGAAGGGGGTGTGAAGGGATGAGTCTGCAGCAGCCCAGGAAATGGCCCAGCTGGAGAAGGACGTCAGGCAGTGAGGCAGTTCAGGCCAGGCCTCAGGAGTGCGAGCAGCTGGCACAAGCTCCCTCATTTAACTTGCTAGCATCATGTGAAATGTCAGGGCTTATGACTTCCCCTGAGTCCACTTCCCCTTCCTCAGCAGCCCGTTCATGTGTGCACCCTTCCAGCATTCTCCAGTTTCTAACTAGGGAAATGGGGTACTCTAGGTTCAAGATGGTCTCTTCCTCTCTTTGGTCCTGGAGAAGGGAGTGTTTATCTGGTGGAGACAAGAGAAACTTCATCCATTTTACTCCGGTCATCAATAGCCTTTCAGCATTACTTCATCCTAAATATCTTCCTTGGTCGGTTGCCTTCCCATCCTTAATCCTGCTTCTTCCTTTCTGTAACGACAGAATATTACATGTATCTCTATTCAGCCTTTGCATCACTTTAATTTATAATACACTTTTTCATGGCTGTCTCACTTAGATTTTTAAAACTATGGGGCAAGAGCAGTGATGTATAATACTTGTATCATATATTATGCCCTCATATATTACCCTGCATATTTGTGGATCCTCCAACAGTGCATTTCATTGATTAAATATGGAGGAAAGCATTTCAGAAGATGCCTGTGTTGGGCTGGCTGTCATTGCTTTGACTCACATATTTACTCTCCCTCCCATAATCCTTTATGTCTGCTTTCTTTTAAAATCATTCCTCTGATGCACCCTACTGCTGGACATGAGAATGATCTGGGTACAACAACCATCACCCCACTGATAGCCAACATCAGTGTGATGGACTTGGCTATTAGAGGTCACCGTCTTTTCCTTTTTTTCATTCACCCGTTGTCTCTGTCAACAAAATATTATACACACATGCACGCTCATATATATGTATACGTATAGACATTTATTTCCATGTTAAAACCATAAAAAAGAAATTATCCATAATTGCATTCCCCCCCAAATCACTGCTAACATTTTAGCACCAAATTCTTTATCCTGATGCAGCCATTATTTGTTAGATTTTCTTCTTGAAATATTAATGTACTATTTTGAAGGAGATGAATGCATTCATGTTCATATATCAAGGCAGCTAGTCCAGGATTTCTACTGGTGGTATGTAAAATAATTTTAGGATGAATTTTTTTTTATAAGTGCATTTGTTTTACTTATAGCAAAAGATAGCTTTTCCATTTGTACTGGTGATAAAAATTTTCTTACTAAAGATACTAAAATAAGTAAAAAGAGTGAGTTGATTTATTTGGACATGGCAAAAGTCATTGAGAGTGGTAATGTGAATAATTCAGGTTTGTAAAACATCTAAGTTTGTTATCAATTTATACATTTTACGAGTAACCATGTTAGACACTATGGTAGAGTCAAAGGTAAGTGAGACATGGATCCATCTAGGAAAACGCTCATGAAATTCATTAACAAGATGTTGTAACACAACTGCACACTATGATTTCTGTGTATAATATTTCAGCTCTGCTATGAAATAGCAGAATATAAGCAGGTTGTTACAATAGTAATCAGTGCAGTCTAAATATAATAACTTTGGCAGGTCTCTGAGGCTAGTCTTGCTTCCTGACTAAACAGCACAAGCATGGCTCCTGGGGTGATTCTGTCATGAAATATTAAGGGTGCAGTTTTGGCAAAGGTTGGCTGTGGTCCAGGTTCTGTGGTTCTACAAGTTCTGCAATGTCTATGAAATTGTGGCTTATTAAGGTAAGGGGACATAGAAAGGCTGTAAACTGGGGTGGATTTAGGAGGTAAATGATATAGTTGGCAATCATGTGGTTATGAACTTGGTCTTTTTGAGGAAGTGGAGGAAGGTAGAAAAACTGAACTCATTAATTGGCTTAAAATCTATTTCTTATAAATTGGTGTGGCCACTCTGGAAAGCAGTATGGTGTTTGTTTAAAGAAATTTAAAGTTGAATTACCATATGATCTAGCAATTTCACTTCTGGATATATACCCAAAAGAAACAAAAGCAGAGACTTGAACTGGTGTTTGTATACCCACATTCATGGCAACATTATTCACAATAGACGAAAAGTAGAAGCAATCCAAGTGTCCATCAATGGATGAATGGATAAATAAAATGTGATATATACACACAATGGAATATTATGCAGCCTTGAAAGGGAGGCTATTCTAATACATGCTGCAACATGGAGAAACATGAAGGCATTAAGTTAAGTGAAATAAACTAGTCAGCATAAAGACAAATATTGTATGATTTCGCTTTTATGTGGTACCCAGAGTAGTCAAATTCATAGAGACAGAAATTAAAGTGGTGGTTGCCAGGGGCTGAAAAAGGAGAGGACTGGGCAGCTTGATGGGTATGGAGTTTTAGCTTGGGAAAATGAAAGAAGTTTTGGAGATTGAGTGATGGTTACAGAACTATGCGAATACACTTAATGCCACTGAACTAGACAGTTAGAAAAGGTTAGAATGTTAAAAATTTATGTTATGTGTATTTTACTACAATTAAAAAAATCTATTTCTGCCTGCCTTCTTCTTATGCCTAGAGTAGCTCTCTCCTATTCTTCATGTCTAAACACACCCTCCGTCAGTGGCCTACATCATGGAGCAGCCCAGATGTAATGCATGTGTACAATGAAGAAGTCATATTCCAAATTATGGTTTTTTTTTAATTTTTATTTTATAGTAACCCCATAACAAGCCCTTTGCTTCCAGGCAGCCTTACTCCTGCTAGAATCAACTTCCTTGAAATGGAAAGTTTCACCATGGTACAAGTGGCACATTCTGTTTTTGCTCCCTGAAACGTAATAGACACAGTTTAACCAGCAAACGATGGGAGAGTTCAATGAAATTGTCTTTGGACAAAAGTCTGCTGAGTACTTTATTCTTACCTCCACCATTAGTGTTTCCTAAGGGTCTCGGTTTCCTTCTCCATAAAATGGACCAAGCATTGACTGAGGCACAGTGTGAAAATGAGTTTGTCCAAGTTGGACCCTAATGATCAGGAAGTATACAGGCAAAGCAACTCCTTGGAAAAATAATGATGCTCCCCTCACTCCTCTCTTTTCTATAATTTGCTTTGAGGCTTACCTAGCACCAAAGGAGATCTATCCTCCTTTATTTACAGAACTAATAAAGGGAAGTTGCCACACCACTTAACGGGGTGGTTAGGCACACAGACTCTGAAGTCAGTTAGCCTGTGTCCCAATTTTACCACTAGCTGTATGATCTTGGCCCAAGTTTTATAACCTGTTTCACTATTCGTAAAATAGAATCGTAAGAATGGTATCCATCCCATAGGGTTGCTGTGAGGATTATATGAATTAATATTTATAAAGTACATAGAGCAGAGCTTGGCAGCCTATATGAATATTCATATTATTATTAGCAACAGCTTGTGTGAATAAGCAATTCCAGGGTTGACATAAAGGTATGATGACATCCTCTAGAGTGACCCTTGATGAAATAAGGGAGAGAGTGTACTTGTAAGAGTGTAAGAGTTGACAATTTGTATTCCAGTTCAGATTCAGCCGTTTATTCACTTTGTGACCTTGAACAAGTTATTTAAGTGTGTGAGCCTTAGTTTCATCACTCTTAAGATTAGTAATATAGGAAACTGTCATTTTCAGTCTCTTAACATGTAACTATATGCATCTAAATTGTTAAGGTTGTAATGTTTTGATTATAATTATTATTATAGCTTTTATTTTTGTTCCCTTTACCTCCAAATCTGAATTAAGGCAGAAAGGAAACTTTTCTATTTAAAAATTCATTATTTTACATGGTAGATATGGTAAATGCTTACTGTAGAAAGTATGAAAAATAAAGAGAATTATTTTAAAAATCCATCATTTTACTAGAGAAAGCCACTATTAACATTATATACTCTTTCTTATTTACTGTAAAGTATCTTAATGCTCAAAGTTTTTTATATAGTTTTTTTCTGCTTTTCTGGGGCAAGATCCAAGCTGGGGAGACCTATGTATGAAACAGTTAATTAAGCATATCTTTTCATGCTTAATGTTGTATAAGAAAATAGAAGTCTTTTTTCCTTAATATTCAGACTTTATTGCTTCATGAAGAAGCTAATAATAATTTGGCTATGTTTATAATATCATTTGAGAAGAACTTTTGAATATGTATAATTCCTAATGTGCCACAATATTAAAAATGGCTTTAATATATTTTATCTCAAAAATGCTATGTAAATTCTAGGAAGGAAGATAGTGAATTATAAACATGAATAGTATTTGAAATAAATGACGTTAACAACTATAAACAACATAGGAGCTTTCTCAAAGTTAGGCTCTTTCTCTTCCTGAAAGCAATCCATCAGAATAAACTTTGGTTCTGGAGATCGAATCAGTCTGTGTTAGGAGTAGTTTACCACAGCTGGGTAGTGACTTTGAATACAGTGCCCTCCAGGGAATATGGTTTTATTTCTTCATTGCGTTTTTAAATTGAAGTGAAAATATCTTGGGAAAATCAGGAGGACATAGAAGATGATAGGTGACTTCCTGACTTCTCCCATTTACATATTGCCTTTTCTTGGGAAAATTGGCAACTCATGCTCTTTGTCATTTGTTGTCCCTTAATCCTCAACCATCCTTTCTCATCTTTTTCTTCCTTAATCCATCACTGAGGGTCATAGAAGTTTCATATTATGTGTTGTGATTCTCCACAATAAATAGAATTATTAAGGTTTTTATGAAAAAGTTGTTAATAGTTGGTATTATTTTTACCAGAAATTAAAAGCATTCCTTATAATGAAAAATTATGATGTGATTCTCAGTAAGCAGTAATGCACTTGATCCTCCCAGCCTGATATAAAATGGCTCAGCTAGTGGTGGTAAATGAAACATCCTTTTGGCCTCTCCACTATCCTTAGAACTAGAATAACAGCATTTCTTCCCTGAGTGGCCATGGAAGAGAAGGTGGAGATCATAAACAATGGGGAACTAATTTAAGGCCACAGATGGGGCTAACAGTAAATACTTTTCCCTTAATATCTACCTTTTCTGGCCAGCAAGAGACTGAAAATTGTGAAAAGAAGGTTCTTCTAACTTAAATGCTACATGTTTAATTGAGGCAATGGCTTGACTGACATATGTCTCTGAGAACCTTACCTATGGCACATGAGAAACAAAGAAACCTGCTTTGCTTGACCGAAGCCATCTCCTGGAAGCCCTTCCTCAGTTCAGTTGAAGCGCTTAGGTCAAGCAAATACAAAATTAGGAAAATATTCAAAGAACTAGTGTGTGGCAGAGCAGTTGGAAGCATTGGAAAGGGCTCAGTATTTGCTTTATTTCCTCTGAGCTCATTACTTGCCCTGAGCAGGTTAGCCAGGAGGGGAAGATAAACACTATTTAGTTAATAAGTCCTGTAAGAAACCCACAGAATGTCTTTTCTGATTTACCATTGTATGGTTGGAAAACGCACAATATCCTCTTTGCTTGTAGTTTTCCCAGCCTTCTTTGAAGTCAATGGATAATTTAGAGTGCAAATGAATGGTGAGGCTTGTTTTTTCACATCTTGCTCAGGTTAAGAATGTAAAATGTGTGTAAGACACGTTATGGGGAAAGGGAATATTACTTGGGCCTCATCTCTTAATACAATTTTAGATCAAATGGAAATGTTTCCTGACTCAGTATTTGCAGCCAAAACTGATTTTCTTATTTCCAGTTTGAAGAGTTAAAAAGCAAGAAGGAGCATGTCTATACTTTTTGATGCTGCAGTGCCCCAAATTGACCCTCATGATTCGTTTGCCAGCTTTGGTTCCTACCAAACAAATAAAATCCCTTTAAGAGCTGGTTAAACACAGTACTTGGATAAATGGATTTTCCTTACATGGCTAAGCAATGGAGCATCCTTGATTTGTGCACCTTAATACCAATGCAAATGTTCAGATTCAATTAAACTTAAAAAATCAGTGTGGGAGTATAGATGATAGGGAAGGAGAAGGAACAAAGAAAGGGGGATAGAGGGAGAAGATACTGGTAAGGTTTTCATTTAAAATTAATAAATACATTTTTAAAATAACTATGCCCTGAAAATAAATAGTAAGCCATAAGTACTGAGTCTGAAATAAGTTTTATGTTACCTTTCCAAAAAGGAATTACTATATTTTCTGTGAGACATTGTAATAATATGCACATTGATGGTTCTTGTCTGAGTTGTCTGCACTCCCTGCCCTGGCGCCTGGCATGGTTGACCATGGACATTGGTAAAAGGATGGTAAAGACTAGAGCAATAGAGTGGAATTGATCTCTATATGAAAATGCTTTGTCCGTATTAAACCTATTTCTTTGTGAGGAAGTTGAAAACCAATAAAACTTGAAAACATGAGCCTTAGCCGAAGAATTCTACCCTCTAAGTCACTGTTGGTCAGTCATTAATAAATTCACTCTCTCTGTAATAGGACAACAGATACCCAGTAATCACTAGTAATTATAGCTGACTGAAGTAACCTCTATGTTTCAGTAAAAATTTTGTGAGCATCTGTTTTGCCAATTAGATGACTGGTATTAAAACTCTTTCTATGGAAAGTATTAAACTTTGGGATAATAGACAAAAATATAGAAAAGTCAAAAAATATGGCTGTTTCTTTTTGATTTTTTCCATGTCAGTATATTTCTCAACTGTACAAAATTAGTAACAGTACAGTGTTGTGCAGATATTATTTGAAGGAATAAGAGCTCCACAATGAGTAGAGCTGGCTATGGGAAATGATATTCAATCGTTGTGTTGCTTATTTGGGGCATAAAATAATGTTTTAAAGAAAGGTTTATTCGTGTAAATAGGAAATGTCACATTTCTGCCTAATGATATACTGTTTTCAACTCAGATCCCAAACAGATAGTGACAAAGAAGGAAAACTAATGTAACAACACACAAAACACTTATACTAGAGAGCAAAGCTGTAGGACCCAGAAAACCAAATGAAAGTTATTGTTGGAGCCCTAGTTAGCAGGTCTGCTTTTATTAAAGCTTTTGTTACCAGAGCTTTGGTACTTAAGAAAAACTTGCTTGTTAATAGACTGTAAAAATCTGCAAATAGTAGTAAGGGCCCTAATACAATGACGTGAACAAAACTCAGCCAGGGTGGAAAAGGAGTTGCATAGGACACAGAGGAAAAGCAAGAAGGAACAACAGGAAAGGGACAATGAAAGAATGAGAGAAGTTTAGGTACAAACAGACACCTTCCTTTTAGTCACATCTGGGTTGTCTTTACACTTTCTTAGAAGGATAGAATTGGATATTCATATCAGCACTCAATACATATTATATATTGCTAAGTATAGACATTAGGTAACTATACAGTAAATTATGTGAGCAACACATCACTGACGCTTATGTGGAATTTGTTCCAAAACCTTTAAGAATACCCATATTTTCAAGTAGAAAAATACCTGTACAAGCTTCTGGCTTTTCCCTGAATCATATTAGAGTCACATTTTACCACAAACAAGTTATATTTTCAAGTTTTATCATTTATTTTGTTATACCGTGGAATTTTTATGAATGGAAGAAAGGGTAATAAACTATAAAGCCATCTTGAGGAGCAGGTGCTGGGCACTGAGTCTTACGTACCTGCTTTGCATGGTGTGCTGTTCACATTATCCCTCAGAAAAATCAAATACCGTGTCATGGACTTTCATGCTGATCCTGAGTAGCCAGACATCTCAGTGTTCAATTTCAACATGCCAAAGGCTCCTCGTAGTGTTCATACGAGAGTAGGAGACCAGTTCTCAAAAAAATCATTGTGTTGTTTTTATAAAGTTCTGAAATAAAGAATTCAGATTTTAAATTGCCCCTAGATGCCAATTTGGCAATAGTCTCCCAACTTTAAATAATTTCATATTATTGACTTTGAGGATTTATCCTTATGGATATGCTCAATATTTAATTCTAAGTATGCTTGTGGTATTATTGAAAATAGTAACAGAAAAATTGGAGGGAAAAAAATCACTAAATGTTCCCTATGGTCAAATAAACAATGCTAGATTTACTCAGTGGAATGTATTTTTAATAAAACTGACTTAACAGACTGGAAAATCTTCATGAGTGATATGGTTATCTTTGAATGGTGGGCTTATTAGAGACATTGTTTTTATTGCCTGTGTGATTTTCTACACTATGATAAGCATATAATACTGCATAGTCAAAAGATAAAAGATAATAACAAAAATTCTAGTTTTCCAGAATGTGCAGACCTGTGGGACAGTACCTGTTGTAGAATGTTTCTTTAACATGGTTTATTTTCCTCTGTATGTATCATGATATGCTAGTAAATCCCACAGTGATAAAATGCAAATTCCCAGATGTGCTGAGTCAGAACCTCTGTAGGTAGGGCCTGGTCCATAGATCAGCGTTAGGCAACCAAGAGAATCAGCTTAGGGAAAGATCTCATGCAGCATAAACACAGATCCAGTGAAACTAGGATTGCTGTATTAAGGAAAGTTTTATGTGAAGTGAATTTTGAGTTATTTGAAAAGATAGGACTACTGAGAACGAGGCCCACCCTAAGTACAACTGAGGCTCCTCATTTGCCCTCCTTCCCTTTCCATGGTTTGTGCCTTCTTCCAAGTTCCAGTGTCAATGACTCTTGGCTGTTTGAACCTGTTATCAGTGACTTACAACTTCATGTAAATTTAGCTCCAGCTATATTACTCCTATCAGGAAGGTTTGTATTTTAAGCCTCGTCTCTACTCAGGAAATTGAAGGATTTTTTTCTTCTTCTGAAAGATTCCAAATCTTCAACAACAGATGATGGCTGAGAAAAGTGAAGAGTAAGGGAAGAAGGCCCTATATTCTTTTTAAATCCCATCAGAGAACCGTGAACAATTCAATCAACCAGCTGAGAAGGGAGCTAGTGAATTTCTAGCTTTTCGATGATTCCAGTTTTAAATTTTAAATAAAGAACTCAGTTAAATTATGAAATATTGTGGGCATTCAGGACTTAGCACATTTTTATAGTCAGCTGTTTCAAAACTGTCCAAAAAGTCTGTGAAGTGTAGGAATTTGTAACTACATGGAGGCACTAATCAGAACCTTGAACTCCAAGAGACTGTTTTATGAGAGCAATCCCTTGGGGTAGACTAGCTAACCATCCAGAGCCTACATTTCAATATGGCCTTATATAGTTCTCTCATCCTTAAATATACAGCAATTCTCAAGGGAATTTTGTGTCTTGGGAAAACTGCCATCAAGTGGAAGGTAAAAATATATATATATATATACACATACATACATATATATATATTTAAAACTTTACAAGATATCCCTATCCTGACTGCTTCTCTCCAAAGTAAATTCCCTGTTATTTCCTAACAGAGAAATTCGGTTTAACAAACATTTGTGTAGCACTCACTGTGTATCATTCCTTGTCCTTAAAAGTTTGTAAATATTAACGTGTTTAATCCTCAAGACAATGCTATGAGTTAAGTGTGGTATTATCCTGTGGGAAACTGAGGCAACGATGTTAGGTATGTTTTCTAAGGTCAGTTTTCTAGTAAATGAGAGACATGGGATTTGAATTGAGGCAATTTGGCCGCAGAGTTCCTGCTTTTTAGGCACTATATACTATGTGGCCTCTCACACTGTTATGCTTTTATTTTTTCAGTTTAAAGTGAAGTCACTGAATCATCAGAGTAGTCTAGGATATGCTGTGGCAACTAATGATGTCAAAAATCCCGGTGGCTTACAACCTCAAAAGTTTATTTCATACTCTTGCAACTTGTACATCGCAGGGTGGCTGCAACTGTGCTTCATAGTTTCTTCACTTTGGAGCCTAGAATGATAGAGCAGCTTCCATCTGGGACATTGCTGGTCATTGTGGCAGAAGAAAGACACATGGCAAACCACATGTTAGTGCTTTAAAGTTCTTTGGGCAGATAATGTATGCTACTTTCTCCCACATTTCATTGGCCAAAAAAGTCTCATGTGACAAAACCTGTCATTAATGGGACTGGGAAGTAAAATCCTCCCTCAAGGAAGAGTGTGAAACGCTTGTGAGCAATCCAACACAGTCTCAAATTACTTATTACAATTTTAATGGTATATTTACTATTATTATTATTATTATTATTATTAGTCTCCCTTATTCAACCCACAGGTCCGTTAATCACCATTTCACATTCAGTGCCATATACAGTGTTTGGCACCTGGCAGGCACATCACATGTATGCTAAATGCATAAATGGATGCACATAGCCATTGAGAGCCAGGATCGGGGTTGATAAAAGTACAAACTTTGTTCTCAGACGAACAGTGGACTCTAGTCTCAATTCTGCCCTAACTCACTGTGGAATCTGGCAAATTAGCCTTAAAAAGCCTCAGTTGTCTCATCTTTAAAATAGGGATAGTAATAGTGCTTACTTCATAGGGCTGTTACAATGATTAAGTGAGAGAATGTTTGGCAGCAGTGACCAAGGTAACTATTATTTGTTTACTACATCTCATCTAACTGTCAAATATGAGATGCACCATTAGTTTATGGATTACAAAGAAGAGAGTTGCCAATTAAACACTTGTACAGTACCTTCAAGGTAGACTCAATTTCAGAGGTGTCAAAATGTCAAAAATGTGCATTTTTAGAATTAATGGCCTTTATATTAGAAATTAAAATGCTTGTACAAGTACTTTTGTTTTACTAAAGTTGGTGATTCATGAATGGCCAGATTATATGAGAGATGGGTGTTTTCTTTGAACTCTAGTATGTCAGATACTGTGAGTTGCTTATGCAGTGGCCATGCCCCCGCTCTCCACTCTCCCTTTCTGGAATAATCATGATTATGTTTTGGTATTCACACCATACCCAAGGAAAGAGAGAAACTCTGTGTTATAGCCTCAGGGAATTGATCATAGATTTAATTCAATCATGACCTCATTCCTTTTACTAGTGATAAGTTAAAAAATGGTTTCATAACCTAATTCTTCGAAGACCTGAAAGTCTCCCTTCTACCTTCTCGGAAAATTTTTCTTCTTAATTAAAAGACCCTCTTATGAGGAAATAACTCCCTTCTTTGCTGGTAGAAACATGTGCATTTGTGGTGCCTGGAACCATTGCAGTTACAACAAAGTAGAGAAAAGAGTTGAGATTTATAGGTAAAAGGCTCCAACTCAAAAAATAAGGGCTAGTCATTTGTTCCAAAAAGGAAATGTATGAAATGTGACTTTGTAGTTGTGAGGCTGATTTTCACTGGGAAAAACCAGTATAATCCTTTACATTTATTCTCATATTTTTCTTTTCACCCTTTCCCTTTTAGTTCTTTAAATATATATATAAATATATGTGAAATTATATATAAATATATATGAAATTGTATATATATATATATGGGTTTCTATTTTATTCAATGTTTTTAATTTACTACCATTATGATTTATTTTGATGATCCAAAGTTACCCTAGATTTGACTAGGTTAAGTCCCTCTAAGCTAGAGTCTCTATTCTTTTACAAGTACTCATTGTTCTTTGAGTATTTTCATATTATGTGGCATTACAAGAAATTCTAGGCTCATTTTGTTCATTTCCTAGCCAAGGCCTAGAAGCAGCCATATGTCTAAGGAGCCCTGCTTCCTTTTGGTGGAGAGTGGTGTTTGGAAACCAAGATCTGAACGCTAGGCATGCTCATTGCTATTTTGATATTGCTTTTCCAGGCTTTTTAAAGGTAGCAAGCTAGGGAATACATGCCTTTGTACACACACACACACACACACACACACACACACACACACACACACACACACACACTGACTTAGTCCTAACAAAATACCAGCGACAGGGTGGTTTGTAAGGTTTATAAACAATAGAAATTTATTTCTTATAGTTCTGGAGGCTGGAAGTCTGAGATTAGGGTGTCGTCATGGTCAGATGAGAGTCATCTTTTTGGTCCCAGACTTCTCATTGTATCCTCATATAGTAGAAGAGGCTGGGGAGCTCTGTGGGGTCTCTTTCACAAGGGAACTAATCCCACTCATGAGGGCTCCACCGTCATGACCCTTAGGCACCTCCTAAAAGCTGGTCTCCTAAAACCATCACATTGAAGGTTAGGTTTCAATACAAGAATTTTGGGGGACAAAAACATTCAGACCAGGGCACACACATTTGTATCTATATTTATTTCTATATACCATCTACAAAATGCTGAGTTTCCTCTGATACCTGCAATTCCAGTCCAATATCACGAGTTCATTCTAGCTTCCCCCTCCACATGTGTATCTCCCTTCCTTGACAGTGAGGAGCCAGCTCTCATTCCCTCAGACACCTAAATGTAGCCAGTTTTCTGACATCGCCTGGATGTCACCCTCTTTGCACACTGGCTCCAGCTGTCATGGAGGCCTGACAACTCTGATCTGCCTACCTCATCTGGACCTTCCTAATGGCTTTTTGATGAAAGAAAGAAAAAAGGCAATATCTGTCTAAATGAATTAAGAGAAGGCAGAATAATAAAGGAGAGCAAAGGGAGGAAAAGGAGAAATCATTACATATATTAATACATTTAAGTCTTACTATAATCTTATGAGAAAAGTATGATTCTTATCTCTACTTCACAGAGGTTGAGGACTTGCTCTAGGTCACACAGCTAGTAACCAATGAAGCTGGAATTAAACCTAGGGAGTTGACCTCTGGCCTGTAGACTCAAACATGATAGCCCACAGCCTTTTATCTGCCTGTCCTTGCCAGTATCTGCATCCTGCATTTAGTACATTTTTTCCTTCATTATTCTATGTGCCTGCCCTGGTTGAAATTGCTTAGCACCTAACGCAAGAAGAGTTTACTCTGAGTGCTAGAACTAACGCGAACAGGGAATTGCATTATCAGAGGGACATGTGGTGGTATAATTACATCAGAATGCAGCTCAGTCACTGGCTCATTGTATGCGCCACAGTGTCGCCATATTTGCAGATGTTCAGTTTTACTTTTATTAAGCATGACAATGCCCAGCAGGATCCATTTTGTCTGATTATCCTCAAATGGAGAAGAATATTAAAAGGCAGGATAATTAAAAATATATGCCCAAACAAAGGATGTGTCTACAATTCCTCTTCTAGTGCTTTGAAATTGTTCAAATTTCTCAGCTGGCTCTCGTGCGCAGAGCACTAAAAGGATGTCTTAAATTTAGACATATGTCTTCTTTCTGTTTAATGTGCCAGAACAAAAACATAGCTTGAGACCACCATGAATTGATGTCTAAGTGCTGGAACATTAGAGAACACTCGTATTTCCACGGGGCTAAATGTCATCGTAGTTTGTGATTGCACTTTCCCTTGTGAGAACATAGCTGTCTATTTTTAAGATTTGCCTCTTCCACTTCTATGTCCTTATTCCTCCTTGGGTCCACTTAATGGTTTTCTTTTATTTGATGCAACTTTAGAAAACTCAAAGCATACTCCCATTAGCAGTGATGCTTTTATAGAGAGCAAGGGAAAAATCTCATCACTTCCATACAAGGCAGTGGGCTTAACAATTTTTTTTAAATATGAAAAATATTAGGTAAATTTCTTAGGATAATTCCAGGTTTGAATGTATTTTAAAAACCTTTAAGGGAAGTAAACCCATAGGTTTATATCAGATAGGTAAGAAGTTTCCAACATATGGTATGTCAGATAATTCTGGTGATTAGAATTTTAATGAAAATAGTGTGGCAGTAAGAATATTGGAAAGGAACTCCCACCCCTCATTCTTACCAACTTGAGGCTGTACCAATCATCTAGCCCCTGAATGCTGAACCATGAAATTCTCAAAACTTAGGAAGTTTCCTCTTCAAGGTAGAGTCAAACTGGAATGTCTTCAGAGAAGAAGAAATCTGAAATTAGATAAATAAATATTAAAGCAATTAAGTGAGTGCACTTACTCTGAAATAGAAAAAAAAAATAAGTGGGGATAATATTTATTTTACCATGTATGAAAGACTGTCTTGTAAACAAAAGATTAAATTTTGGTCTATCCCAAGCACGTAGATCTTAGACCTACAAGTGAAATTCACAGAGATATAAACTTAATTTCAGTGTAAGGAAGGTCCTTTTTATGATGAAAGCTGCCCAATGATAAAGTGACATGCTTAATAAGGTGAAGATTCTGCATCGCTAAGGGCATTTAAGAAGATATTTACCACATATTAGTGACATCATAGAGCAGCACTATTCATAATGTGATCTGTATATATGTGTATCGTCTGGGGTCTTGTTAAAATGCAGATTCTGGTTTTGTAGATCTGAGGTGGGGTCTGGATTCTGCACCTAGGTGATTCACATATTGTAGGATCACAGACTACTCTCTGAAGATTAGCAAGGTCTTAGAGACAATTTGAAAAATGAAAGATTTATTCCCAAGATGTCAGGAATCTAAGGCTTAGCACACCATTGTGGAATGGTACCATAAACTTGAAAGGAATAGGAGAGAAAAGAAAATGAAGAAAATCTGGAAGTCACCTTATTGCTACAGCTGAGGGTTCCAGTAAAAAACTGGACAGCAATAAAAAGAAATACTCCTAAGATCAAAACAGGTCCAGAGCAAGGTAGAAACCATCCCCAAAAGGAAAATACTTGGTGAGAGCTAGGGAAACAGACAGTAGTGAGAGCCACACACAATTTAAAAGGAACTTCCAACCAAGACCATGAGCTCACTAATTTGCCATAAAGGTGGCTAAGGCTGTCCAGTTGAGCAGATGCTAAAGTAAGGGAGAGAGGTTCAGTAGCGGGTTTTTCCAGACAGCCTTCTGTCTTTAAGTGAGGATGAATGGAGATATTGTAAATTTCTGAAAACACCAGCATGAGGCAGCAAAAATCCCCATCCATCCCAGATAGACTCTCATCATCATTGGCTACTTGGTGGCATTCACTGGTGGTCCAAGAGGGACAAGTAGCCAAGACTCTACCTGCGAATTACACACCCAGTGTCCAAAAGCAACTTCAAAAAGCTGTTCTCCTCTTGAAAGGAAATCTTTTCTTTTCTCTGTAGCAGTGTTATAGAACTGAAAAACCTGAGGAACACATATGCCTTTAATTAGCTGAAGAATCTTCCATAGCTCTTAATTACCAAGTCTACCAAAAGTTCAATTTGACCATTTAGATGTGATTGTAATGTAACAGGTTCTTTCCAAACACTAATGCTCTTTCCAGAATGCAGCTTTTATCCAAACTGGGCATTTCTATACTCATGTATATGTTCTTCTGTATTTATTATTCCAACTTCACATTTCAATATTAGCTTTCGCAAAAATGTGTGTTTACTTTAAAAGAATGACTGAGTAACTCATTACATTAGGGTTTTTGTTTTGTTTTTTTTTTTTTAACCAGATCCCTGATGTCTCATTGAGGTTGAACTGGGCTGTCTGGTCGATCTAAATTGGAGTGTCAGTCCCTTGGCATTAACACAAACCTAATTTCTTTTAAAGTGATATTTCAAATTTAAATGTCCAAATCAAAGTCATTGAGTTTTTTGTTAATTAGAAGAAAGTGATAATAAAATGTAAAGAAAAACTGTGTATCTTCCTTAAACCATCATCTCTTCAGAGAAGCAACGTATTGGTATTATATTTGGTGCAGTTCTTTTCTTGATGACTAGATTAAAATTGACAGTAATATTGGCTGTTTGACTTCTTTGGTTTAAAACAGTGAAATTGTTACAGAGATGTCAACTAATGCTGGAAATTTATTTCAAAATTATATTCAGGTGGTATACACAGGTATGTGTTATACTTGGTGAGAGTTCAAAGAATAGTAGTGAATATGAGTAATTGGAATATAAGCCTGGTAATAAAGTATTGGGGAAGAATTAGCTTGGAGAAAAAAATAAGAATTAAAAATATTTTCATATTATATGTGTTTATTTTAGAAAATTTGAAAGATCCTGTAAAGTATAACATAAAAAAATTTCACTCACGAGCCATCTAAATCAAAGAAGTTTTTAAACAGGGATCTGGTGTGTGTGTGTGTAATGTTGTAACAGAATGGAAGAACGTGAGTTGACTATTCAGCAAGGGTGATCCAGATTTGTTACAGGAAAAAAAGCTTTTATAGTGTTATAATGAATGTTCGTTGTTGTTGTTGTTGTTGTTGTTGTTGTTGTTGTTGTTTCACTTTGTTTTTGACTGAGGCTAAAATTTATGAAATAATTTCTAAAGGAATATAAGTAGGATGAATTTTATCAGCCTGAAAATTATAGAAAGACCAAATAATTTAAAAAATTATACATTTTGGAATCCCTATTATCAGTAATTTTGTCCTAGTTCAATTACCAATATATCTATAGAAAGACTGTGTGCCTGAGTTGGCTTGGATTCTTTTCACCAAATCTTACTATTTCATTCCAGTTGTGGGGTGATGGGGGTTGATAAACTTAAATTCTTAATTTTTTTGAGGTGAGATACAAAAGTTCCTTGGCTTGAATGCTTCTAGTAAAGTTTTAAGGGAATTTACAGAGGTTTTCCCTTTGAATGCTCTGCAACTGTTTTCACTTTAACATGTGACTCTTAAATATAACACAGTATTCTGACCCTCAGCAGATCTTTCTGATGCCAAGTACAGAGGGCAGGAATGTGTTAATAATTAGGCTGGCAAATATGTGCATTTTCTTGAAAGCCCTGTTATAAAAATATTCACTTCCAAATGTTATAGTTTATACTTAAGTTCAAAGGAGGTGATGTGTAGCCCTTAAAGTACTTAATTCATTGTTCTACAAGACTAATTTTGTGCATCATACACATTACTTAAAATTCCAGAATATATGGCAATTTTAGACATTTTTATCAGCTATGACATCACTTTAAAATGAGAGCGATGGCACAGATCTATACCTTAAACCTAAACCTAAGATGTATTTGGATAGTGTTTAAATGTGTGATAAAAGATGGCGGTTACTTCTTTTAGAAATTATTTTAGAGCCAACAAGCAGAAAGTTCAAAATGTTAGGTGGTCCAGTGAAATCTAGGCTAATTATAGTGATCTGAGTGTTGAAAATATATATTTTTATTTGTATAATGTTAAAATATGTATAGATTATCGTGTAGAGTAGCTTTCTTGGACAATTTTTTAAAGCATGAATTTAGTTTAGAGTCCTATAACAAACATGAGGAATCAAGACACACTGACAGATTCTGGGGCCACTGGCCTTATAATCTGGGAAACAGGACAGCCAGAGAAAATGTAATTAACACCATCAACTAGCAGATACAGAGTGATAGAATGGAGCTGTGATCAGTGTGTCCAAAGGGCTTAGTATTTTGAAGTACTACATCGTATTTTAAGAAGACATTGACCAGGAAAAATATGTTTTGCAGGTGTAACAATGATACTGAAATTTTGAGAAGAAAGTAATTCTACTTAACCTAGATAAAAAGAGACTCAGAATGACTGAAGTAAATATATGTAGGATGCTTTCCCACAAGGGCCTCATTACCTGTGACATTATTATGCCCAATTTTTTCCTGAAGGGTAGTTAGAGTTAGGTGGGTATGTTTATTTCATGTGATCCTCACTCCCCAAACCACAGCTGATTAGATAATGGATCAGCAGTTCAAATCCATCAGGTTAGGAATATGTTCCACCCAGGGTTAAATGCTGGTAGCTCATTTTCAATTGTTAGGATCAAATTTGCTTTCATTTATCTTGAATCAGCTTCACTAATAAGCAGACCCAGGAGCTGGTAAACTTTGGACAAGCTCTGTGCCTTGTATAGCTATTTAGTTTTAGTATTTCCTGCCTTCTTTCTGTTGTTAGAGTAAGAATTCTGTTTCCTTCCATTTTTTTAGGGTTTATCTTCTAAATGAGTTGCTCTCAAACTTTGGTGTCCGTCAGAAAAACCCGGAGGGCTTGTTAAAACACCAGTAACTGGGTTTCACCTTCACAGTGTCTGATTCAGTGGGTCTGGGGTAGAGCTGGAAATTCACAGTTCCCAGTTGAGGCTGATGCTGCTGGTCCAGGGAGATATACTTTCAGAACCACTATAATTTGCCTAAACTATCTTTTTAAAATCTCACAAGAGCCCTGTGAGATAGGAATAATTATTTTCTCCTTTTACAGTTAAGGAAAAAGGTGCTCAAATGTTAAATTTGCTTCAAAAATGCACAGATTGGAGGGGGCAGAGCTAAAGCCAGTTCCCAGGTAATCTGATTCCAGAAACAATGGTCCTAACATAGTATTGAGTTTGTCTTGGAGCCTTGCTTATGCCCTAAGTGTCCCTTTGGAATGAGGCACTCTCTTGCAACAACTGGCAGCTGGCACCCCTGAATCTTGCCTTGCTCATGCTAACCTTTCTTTTGAGCTCATATCATAAATCCTCATATTTTAAATGCCAGTACCTGAGCCGTATCTAATTCTGCTATAATCCGGAAACACTTGCTTAGGACTTTTTGGCTGCCATCCCCCAGGCTGCTTAGCCACCTGGTTATTTTCCTAGGTCATCTACCTTTTTCCTGGCCCTGAAGTTTCTCCTCCTTGCTGATTATTTGCTAAGGTATCCAGTTGTCCTGAGTCCTGCCATGCATGGCATCGTGATTGTGTGTTATGTGTTTCATTGATTTTATTTCTTCAGAAAATGAAATAAACTCTTTCATCCTCTTCATCCTATCACAGATAAGTCTGATGCTCATGAAGCAGAGAAATAGAAAGTGGGAGTTAAAAAATATTAGTGTTTCCTTAACTTCACCTGGGAAGTGGGGCTTGGCTGACAGACAGCTATTTTGGTCTATGAAACCGTTTTAGCAAAGAAAGACCCATCAGACTATCATAGTTAGGCTGGTACGATTGTCCTCAAAGATTATTTACTGTCCTTTATTAGGTTTCTAGATGCATCAAATTATCTGAATTTAGATCTGAATTTGGTTTTCCCAGCTCCCAACATTTTTCTTGCTTTTAAATTCTGAATGAATGAATGGATATCTACTTTGGGAAGATTTATTTGGTTAATATAATTAGTGTGGCCCATTTAAGGGGTTCTTTCCCCACAATGAGTTACTTTATTGACCTTTTTAATTTAATTTAATTTTTATTGAAGTATAGTTGACTTATGATCTTAATTTCAGGTGTTCCACAAAGCAATTCAGTTACTGATTTTCTACTTTATATATGATAATCTTATGATTTTTGTTGGCATAAATAAGCTTTCTGCAACCTGCTTTACATTATTATAACTCTATTGAGTTGAGGACCAGATTCTGTCCCAGTGATAACCCCTTTTGAGGATCTGCAGCCCCATTTAAAAACATCTGTCTCTGGCAGTGAGCCTCAACCCTATTTGTATATAAGAATTATTTGGGAAGTTTAAAAATACATATAGATGCTTGGACTTTATTCTTGGAAATGCTGACTCAGGTGGTCTGGGATGAGGTCTTGGCGTTGATAAAGCTCCCTGTGTGTTTCTAATGTGCAGCCACACCATGGCTGCAGAAACACCTGTACAGAAGTTCACCACCACTTTGTCTGAAAGTAGTAATTATGCTTAGTATTGATGCTAGTACATTTTTGATTAGAGAAGATGTAAGCAGTTTTTAGGTTTTCTTTTTTTTTCTGGAGAGAGACTGATTAACACTTTTTTTTTATGAGAAAGCAATTTAATAGTTTTATGAAATAATGTAGTTAAATTTGGGGGGTTCCTACGCTAGGGCCTGGAAGAACTGATAAGCAATTGTGACTCTCTATCTCCACCTGGTGGCAGAAAGTACTCCAGTCTACAGAAAATACAGTAATGGGAAGAGACAATTTTAAATCTCAAAAACCCAACAAAGTAGCAGTGTTGGCCACAGAGCTGACAACTGTTTACACATGTCCTCTCTGGCTGAGGTTAACAAAAATCCACAAGCCAGGCCAAGTATTGAACAGTCCTTTGTCTGATCCTGTTCCAAGACTAATTTTTATTTTGCTTTTGAACTTAAAGCTGTCAACTATGTAAAAATAGGAAATGGTCTTTTCTTCCCTGTAGTACTTCCTTTTTGCATGAAGGATTGTTGAAGTTTGACTAAAGTTAGTTGCCAATAATCTGAAGGGATTCAGATTGGGTAAGAGTAACTGTTCTTTTCAGTAATTAGGAAGTGAACATAATAACCATATGATAAAACAGGCATTAACTTCAAAATTACCTGTTTCCAATTAGCACTTACCTGTTACCAGTTACCAACTTAAGCTCTAATTGTTGTTTCATAATCATATATCAGGGAAGACAGGATTGGAAAGGCAGAAATGATCATCTTTGAATGCTTATATATTCAATTCAGCAACTGTGTGACTTTAATTAAATAATTTAAACTTTCTGAATCTCAGTTTCTCTAAATATAAAACGAGGAGAATACTTATGTAAATTACACAGCCTAATACCTAGTCCATGGTAAATGGTGAGTGACTTAATCACTACTAACACGAGTGATTGAAGTTGCCCATGCTTGGAATGTGAATGGGGCATGTCACATGAGCTTCTAAACAGTTTATGTTTTATTTGAATATATTGTATATTGATTACCTAAGGACATGGACTTTGAACCTAGACTGCTGTCTTCAAATCCTGGCTACTCTGCTAATTAGCCTTGTGATCTCGGTTGCTTAACCTCAGTTTTTTGGGGTTTTTTTTCTCCATTTGTAAATTTGTAAATTTTGGGGAGTTCCTACCCTAGGTCATTGTGTGATTATGACTCGTAAATGTCTTATTAGCTGTAAAATTGCTTAGAGCAAGTCTGAAACAAATGGGACATTTTCAATAAATATTAGTTCTTGTGGTTGCTTTTGCTGTTCGTATTATTTACCAAATACCGTATTAGGTTCCAGGACACTACCATTGTCTGAAAATGCTAAATAACTTAGTAATTAGTAAAAAGGGAATGTGCTGAAAATATTAAATTGTACTTAAATCTACCACCAAAAATAAGCAAATGTTTTAATTGCATGCCAATATAACTTTAGTTTTACAAGATAGTTTAGGCAGTCTTTCATTAGTTTACTGTCCTCTACTTTTAGATGGAAGATATGGGTCTTAAATTGGAATGAGTTTTGGAATCTGCATCCATCCGCCACCTTTTCTTTCTCTCTTCCTGTCGCCTCCTTGTCTCACATTACCTGCTGATAAATGGTTTTAAGCATCCTGGAGGAAGGATAAGACTGATAGCATTCTGGAGGAAACAGAGGATATTTAGATCATGAGAAACCCATAATTATGCTTCAGTAGTCTCTTCCTCCTCCTTAAGGTTGACATTTAATCTACAATGGCTAATAATTTAGGAAACTTTGATATTTAATTTTAATTTAATATTTAAATTCTATTAAGAGCAGCCCCAAATGTTGACGTTTATTGTTGATATACCAATGACACATTTCTTTGCCTAACGGGATCTATTTCAAATATGTGACCTTTGAATTTGTATATTTACCTAATTAAAACAAAGTATGCATATAATTCTCTGTCTACAGATTCCAATTTAAAAATCTGGACAGAGTGAATAAAGGCAAGAATTCCATGTCAGATTGTTAGTACAATATTTTGTAATAATCTTCACATGTTCTAAAACACAGAAAAACCATAATCAAAGAACCAGTAACTGAAAAAGAAATGCTCTTGTTTAATGTATTCCATTACCTTTGATCAAAATATCACTCAGAGTTTCCAGAATCAACTCACTCTTTCTACTGAGAATTTTTATGAATCATCCCAGCAGTTTGGCAAGTTCAGGACCTTGAGGATTCAGTTACCATTCCAAAGAGTTCATTCTTATTAACTCTTCTTGATCTGAAATTATAATTGTTACTCCTTTTTTCTCTTGTACAATTCAAGGAAAGAGACATATAGCTGTTCATGAATAAAGAAAATAACGTTTTCTTTTCTTACTTTGGGGAGAAAGATATTAAAATGTAAAAACTGTATACTCCTATCACGAGCTAAAACCCCTAACTGATGTGTTTACATAACTGAACTACATGGAGGAAGGGAATTCGGGAATGTATTCCAATGATAAAAACTACTATTATTTTCAAGGTGCCTTTCTACCCATATGGTTTTATCCTCACAAACATACGTTATCAAAGAGGTATTTCAACCCAAACTCTATGCTTTTTTCCTCTAAAGTATTCAAAGAACAGTGTGACAGTTACTGTTACAGTATAAAAAGTGGTAATACTTCAGTTTAAAAAAAAAGAAAGCGAAAAAAAAGAAATGGTAATATAAAGAATGCATTCGTTATAAACTCATTGTTAAAGATATTTTAAGTTATTGTTATTATATTGTACAAATGTCCCTTGAAAAAATGACCCTAGTATAAGTTGCTTACGTCTAATCACTTGATTAACTGTGATTTTAAAATAATCAGATATTATGCTTTTTATTTCATCCTGATGACTAAATATTCAGAGCTAAATATAATGCTCACAGGACTTATATTAGTGTAGATAATTGCTTTTGGTTTATTTAAGAACATGCTACATTTTAATTTATATTTTAACAGTCTTACTCTATGTCTTAAAAAAAAAAAAGAAGCCTCTAATTCTTTCTGAAAGCAGAGGTATTATAATGAAATAGAATTAATTCTTAGAGTGGTCAAAGCTGGGCTATCTATAAGATCACAAACATCTTGGAAAGGTTTACATGGTGCAGACTGATACATGCAATAACTTTTTGCCAAGGGACTGAATTGTATTAGAAAAACATGTGTTTTCAACCATTTTTCCTACTCCAACCAGAAAAATAAATTAATTTGTGACCAATCAAAAGAGCTGAAATAATTTTGGATCCCAATTCTTATTTTTATGTCAGTCTCAAGACTGACTGGTATGCAGCATGAGACCTTAATTATCTGCCAATTGAAATGTTGTAAGGAGCATAAGAATCAGTTGTCCTGTGAAGAAATACACTAAAAGCTGGGCAAATCCTTAGCACACTCAACACACACACTCAACACTCAACTCTTCTTGACTCTTCTACACTAAACTCTAAAAGTAGAAAGTAGATATTTATTAGTTATAAAAGTTTTCAAATATATCTTCCTAGTTATTACGAATTTTGGATTCATATATTTTAGAGATGGAAAATATTTCAACAATGTTCTTGTCTGGCAGGTGCTTAGAAGAATGAGGTGACTTGCCTATAGTCCTTCTTCAAGTTCATGTACGAGACTCTCTTGAGGCTAGGAATTTGAATTTCTAGTACAATGCCTAGATAAGAGTGTGGGCTCCAGGACAAATTATGTAATATTTCTTAGCTTCAGTTTTCTCATCTTTAAAATGGAAACATAACAGCTGGATAATGGCGCTATAATAAGATAATGTGTGGAAAGTACTCCACATAACTGGCCCTCTAAGGTAGCACTAGATATATTTCTGATTATTTAAAAAGTATGTCTTCGGTATTTTGTTCTCAAGTGAGAAATTTACAAAGATTACCACTCTCTATGTTCAAATATATATAGGTCCCTTGGGTGTAGATTCTTTGTGCCGATCAATAATCTGATATCTTGAAGGCAATGAGACAAGTATTTCTATGTTATTTATGAGCCATTTTGATAATAAGGAAAGATGAAATACCTTCAATACACTTCCTTGATTTCCCAGATACACATAGTATGGATGAACCAAAATTAGAACAAAAAATCTACCTAAATATTTTGACATCAAAATTGAGTACTTAATACTACTGTCCTGGATGTCATTTTACCCAGAAGATGTAATGTTGCTTGGTCTCAGTTTCTTTAACAATAAAATAGAGAATTTGACTGGTCAGGCCAAGATCCCTTTCAGGTCTCAGACTAAGATCTTTTTATCGGATGGTTGGATAAAAATAATTTCTTCCAGAAATCTGGTCTTACATCTTTCAGTATTTTCCCATCTACTTTTTCAAATCGATAGTGATGATACATTTTACAACTCAATAGTGGATTGGGACAAATTTTCCAAGTCGTACAACTGAGTAGAATTTAAACCTTAGTAATAATTTAGGGATAAGATAGGTTTCTTGGTGTATAAGAGGTATCTGTGGACTCAGGAAAGCTGGGAGCAGCTGTGGTAATCAGAATTCTTAACAGTAGCTCTGACCATGAGTGTGGCAGAGACCTTCCTTTGGCCAATAACTTTCCTTACTCCCCACCTCCATGTTCTGTCTCTCCTTTGCCCAGCCTCCAACCTAAAACCCTAGTCAGACAGTCCAAACTTCCAGGGCCCCAGTTTCTTTTGCATTATAATTACATAAAATATAGTAATAGTAAGTTATTTCTTTTTGAGGACGTATTGTATTAGAGGAACTCTGCTAACCATTTTACGTACGTTACAATGCAGTCTCATATTTTATGGGTTAAGTGATCATGTGTCCCAGTTTGTCACAAGAAGCGATGTTTGTCCGTATTGTCCTAATACCATTCATGATTGTGCCCCCTTTTAATCTCCAAAGTGACTAATTTAGGACAACAGATTATAGGGTCATTATAGATGTATGTTGTGTGAATTTCCTAGGGTGGTTATAGCAAATTACCACCAACTTGGTAACTTAGAGCAACAGAAGGTTATTCTCTCAGTTCTGGAAGTCAAGTCTGAAATCAAGGTGTCAGCAGGGCTACACTCCCTCTGAAACTTTAGAGAAGAATCCTTCCTTTCTTCTTCCAGCTTCTGGTGGTGCCTGGCATCCTTGATTTGTGGTATCATATCCTCCATCCTTACTCCATCTTCACATGGCCTTTCTGCTCTGTGTCTCTGTGTTTCCTCTTCTGTCTCTTATAAGGACATTTATTGAATGTAGGACCTACTGTAATGCAAAATGATCTTCTTTTAATACCCTTACCTTAATTACACTGCAAAGACTCTTATTCCAAATTAGGTCACATTCTGAGGTCTTGGGTAGACATGTCACTTGGGGACTACAATTCAACCTGCTTTGTGGGTTGAATTGAATATATATGTAATAAAATCTAAAATTAGCATCTAAAGGAAAATTATTATTAAGTTGCCTTATTCAAATTGCATATGAAAATTTCCCCAAATTACCCATGAAGTACAGCATACAGAATATTGAGTATACATCTCTATATAGTCATTTTTATGCACATTAAAGTTTGAAACTGCTTGGCAAACTAAAAGAAAAATAATAAGGGAAGTCTGTATTCAATTATTAGGAAATTTAAACAATTATACTTTTAAGGTAATGATCAAATTCCAAGTCTTCAAGGTGGAAGCTTGGAGAATTAAAAAAAAAGTCTTCCTTGTCTCCAGGGTATACTCCATTTTGTTATATTAAGCCTGTATAAGCTTAGTAGACATTAGTAAATTTTTATTACAAGAACTAAGTAAAATAGATAATCCTTTCTTAGTTGCATCTCATTTAAGCCTCATTTCAATTCATAAGCTCTGCCTACATAACAGAAAATAAATTTTTGGCTCAAAGATGTTAAGTTTCCAGGCTAAGTTCACATCCAGAAAGTTGCAGACTTAAGATTCTAGCCCTGATGGCAGAACAGATTCTTTGAAATACTATGTCTTTGATAGGAATTAGTAATTATATAAAAAATGTATTAGGTATAATAATTATATATAACAGGTATAATATAAATAATATAGATGATATGATATAATAATATATAATAATCAGATAATTAGATAAACCTTTTTATTAATAAATGCAATAAATTTTAAATTTTATGTATTTAAAAAAATAATATACATTCATGGCTTAAATAATAAAAATGGTACTAAAGGTGCAAAGAGAAAAGTAATTCTTCTGGTTCCCCAGTTTGTCTAGAGAAATTACTATAATTTTTATGCTTATTAGACATTTTTCTATCCATATATAAGCATATACATTGATAATATAAAATATACTCAAATATCCTTTTAATTTTACACAAATCAGATCAAACTTGGCACAATGATCTATAATCTTTTTTAATAGTAAAAAATACTTGTTAATAGATATCCCTTATCCTTTGTAAATGCTGCCTACCATTGCTTTCCATGGATTTTTAAAAGTAATTTATTTAGATGGTTTTTAAAAACAATGCTTCAAACAATATATTGATGCACATATCTTTGAAAATGTGTGTGTTACAGGTTGAAGATGAATTCCTTGAAACAGAAATCCTTTGACAAAAGGCATGCTCCTTTTGAATATTGAAAGATACTGTCAAGTAGAGGACATGATACTTTTTGAAACAAAACTATGTTGTCGAACATTTATAATTATAAATTCATTCTTATATTGAACCCAAATTAGCCTCATTGTAAATTCCAACTATTTATGCACTTTAGAAGAACAGAAAAGTGTTTTCCCACATCAATATAACATACATTCAAATATTTTAAAAAAATCCCCATGTGAATGTTTTCCTCTGCATGTAAAACATTCTCAGCTATTGCAGCTATTCATATTTGATATAGTTTCCAGAACTTTTACCTTCCTGTTTATAATCCCCTGACTCACTTCAGTTTATCAGCGTCTTTCTTTATGTTTAATTCTTTCTCCAAGTATAGTCTTGAGGAAAACAACCAGAGATCCCACTTTGGACTGACGGTTCAATGAAGAGTCCTTCTATGTCCTCACCTCATCTATCAGTTATTTCATTTGTTGAATTTGTTATTTGTCAAATTGGAATGAATTGAGGATACAGTCCATCATGGTCCAGACATATCTTTGTCCTACTTAATATGAGATGAAATAGATTATTTTAGACAGAAAATTTTAATGAGTATATCCTGCATTCTAGTAATACTTTTTGTGTGTTTCTAACAGCATCACAGACAGACCATCCATTTAGCAGTCAGTTCTAGGATTTTTGAGGAATTAACATTGTTCTTATCTATCCATAGTTTCTATGACTTAATCTGTTTCTGTGTCTGAAAGATTAGAAATTGCTCCTCCAATTTTCTCCACTATTTCTCAAAGATTCCTCCAAGATTACTAAGTATTTCTCCAAGATCATATCAAGCAGGTCTTTTCAGTACCCTGCGATGAACTAAACCAGATCTTGATCCTACATATTTAGAAGGATAAGCACCTTCCTACTGTATTCTCTTCTAAACTGGCCTCTGAATGATGTTTTCTAAACGCTATAGGATTTGAGTATCCTTCTCTTGAGGAGTCAAAAGGTTTTGTTTTGTTTTCTTTTATGTATACAAATATACACCGTCTTCTGAAGAGATGTTAACATCTATAACTATTACCTGAATTTTCAAAATTCTACTTTTACAAAATCCAGAAATTCATAGAATCATGGTATTGTTTTCATCAAGAAGGTTATGCATTCTTTGTATGAAACATCTAAATAAAATGGGAAATACCTGCAAAAAATTCCTATGTTTCTGATTATTCAGGTGGGTCAGTAGGACATTCTGGTCTCCATAGTATCAGAATTGTAAGTTGTTCCCTTTAATCTGTGATTCTTTAGGAAGAAATACTAGAGACAAAATATGGGTATTTACATAATAGGGCTCACTTTCCTCATGTCCCAGGGTAGTACAATTATGGCCACACAAGGACTATTCCTCTATTTTTATCCCTTTGATTATAAATAACTACTGCTCCTAGAAATAGAAATGGACAAGGAGTCAATGATTTAAGAAGATACAATGACTGAATTAAAGCCACAGGAAACTTAGAGTCAGTGCTATATTATAGGTGTTAGGGGACTTTTTACATCTGTTGCGTGACCTTGTAAACCCCTTGGCAGAACTTCAAACTTCACCACCAAAGTCTGTTAACTTCAGAGAAGAGTGAAAATAACCAGATTCTGGAGTATCTTAAACAGTTAGGTAGACCTAGCCCCCATAAGCATTAAATTTTCACATCTAGGATTTTTTTATCTGGATAAGTGATTCAATTTTGCTTTATACTTTATAGTATTTCTGTTGTTTTAATATTAAAAAGTCTAGTTAAGTCCTTGAGTTTTCCTTTCAAACCTCCGGGTAAAACTCACAGTCTAGGAAGATGTTCCATGTTTTTAAAACAGATACATTGATGTACAGTCGACAGTTAACTGCACTTATTGAAAGTGTACAATTTAATAAGTTATGACTTAATGATATATAGATTAGTAAAACCATCACCACAGTCAAGGTAATGAACATATCTATCACTCAAAAGCCTCCTGGGCCCCTTTGAAATTCCTTCTCCTACTCTTCGGTATCTCTCTCCACAAGAAATCACTGATATGATTTCTGTCACTTTAGATTAGTCAATATTTCTAGAGTTTTATATAAGTAGAATCAATCAGTATGTGCTCTTTTCTGCCTTTTTTACACTCCACTTACTGAGTTTGAGATTCATTGATGTTATAGTATGTATAGTTTATTCTTTTTTATAGCCAAGTATTATTCCATAATATGGACATACCATATAATAGAATGATAGACATTCTCATGATAGACATTTGGGTTGTAGTTTGGGGATATTACAAATAAAGCTTCTATGAACACTCGTATGAAAGTCTGTATGAACTTATGTTCCACATTTATGCTGTAGCTTTGTAGCAACCAAGTACGCATACCCTTGATGGGAACCATGGCCTTATGATACTCCCCAGAGTATACTTCCTGGAGTTTAAGCTTTGAACACAGCTTATGTTCAATCAGTATTTTTTAGAATGAATAAATAAATGAGGACTTTGGTTAAAAATAGAAATGTTATTATGTAATGGAAAAGACTCTCAATCAAGTCAGGAATTTTCAACTCTAATGCCTATCTTGCCATGAAGCATTAACAAGTTATTTAATCTCTTACATCGTAGCTTCCCTAACTGTAAAAAAGATATAATATAGGTATAGGATCCCTTTTACACAATACTGAAGTCTCAAGTCTCTGAAAGTCAAAAGGCTTTTGATGCTCATTTGGTGGTAAAACTTAACCAAACCTGTACTAATTTACTAGTAAAATTGGACATGAACTGATGAGACACTTTTTACAGCTTTATTTATCCCATTTAGTGTATTTTGATATGCTACAAAAATATTAATGAATGTGATTATGGGTTGCTGCTCCAGATCCCATTATATAGTATGCACTTTATATATTGTTTTATCCTCCCAATAATCTCAACATTTTACTTCTGAAACATATCTGTCCCCTTAGTAGCGATTGTGAGCTCTCTGTTTACTTATATTAGAATTAGATATGGTTATAACTGATACAAAACACACACAGAGATGGCTCAAATAAGAAGTTTCTCTCTCATGCAAAAAGCCAGAGATAAGCAGTTCTAAGCTTTTATGATGGCTGCATGTTAGGGCCTAAGTCTTCTTCTATCTCCTGACTCTGTCTTGCTTAATTTTTGATCCTAAGGTTATGTCATAGGTAAGATCGGTTCATTTGCTTCTCAGCCAGAAAGAAGGAGAAAGGGGAGAAGAAGGGCTAGATCATGGCTTTTAAGGACATTTCCCAGTAATTGTACCACTATATTGGTCAGGCGTTATGACATGGCCATATCTAACTCAAGGGAATGTAGAAAATGTGATTTTTGTTTTAGACTGCTGTAAGCCTACCAAAAAAAAAAAAAAAAGGAAGGTCCTATTACTAAAAAAAAGAAGAGAAGACAAATTGAGAAAAATTGTAGTTTTGCCCTCTGCCCTCCTATTTTATTGGGCAGTTGTGATAATAAAGAGAAATAATAGACATAGAAACAGCTTGAGTCAAAAGCTTTACATAACTACAGGTTTAATGACAAGAAAGATCTTAAGTAGGTTATTTTTTTAAACAAACATTCTCACAGGATTTTGATGTATCACTTTGTTGTTTTCTCAGCATATCATTGGGATTGTGTTGTAATTGGTGAGCAAATGCCAGTTTCTAATATTATTCAGAATTTCTTAATTTTTTTTTTTTTGCCTATCAGCGCTAGTTTTGTTTTTTTTTTTAAGACACTTGAACATTTGGCATGTTTCCAGGGAGCCCTAACACAAAGTTGAAACAGCTTTAGCTTCAAACATAGTTTTGTTCACTCCCTACCCCCACCCCCAACACACACACACACATACATTTCTGGATCTTTTCTTAGAACTGTGAACCTGGTAACAGCTCTGTGGCTAGTAAGTCTTATCCTCACCTACTTGTTCAAGTGCTAATATTGTTTTCTAAATATCCTTTCTATTTTTGTAGGATGATTCTTTACTACTTGCTATTATGATTTAAAACAATAAAAGGCAGAAGGGAATCTTACCTAGAGAAGAATAAGAGGAAGAATTAAATTCAGTTTTATTTAGGTAATGGTGGGGGTACATTTCTACGAGGTGTGTATACTTTTGATAAATAGGTAAACAGTCTAGGCACAATTTACATCCCTTCTCATGGAACAGAGGATTAGAATTCTGCACCTCTGCCTTAACTGGTTAAGTGAGATCAATTTAGGGAGCAAGGATTAAGATATCTAACTTTCTTGGGTTCAAGTCACATTTTTCAACTCTATCTTGCTATCAATAAAGATAATATCATATTTTACTCCCCATTGATTGCTCTACCTGTTTACAAACCAGCTTGGAATTTGAAAAGGAAACAGGATGATAAAGTTCCCCAAATCCCCGGGAATACTTGATGGACAATTATCTGATAAATGGAAGGATGGTTGGTTGGTGAATAAATGAGCCAGAAGGCTTTCCAATGATAAGGAAGTTAAATTGTAGATGTGGTGAGTGTTTTTATGTTCAAAATGTAATGTTTGAGCTATGTATAAAAAAAAAAACAGAGTTTGTTGGGGTTTTTTTTCCTGTTACAGTGAACAGAATGTGTCTTTGAGTATCCATGGGGGAATGGAATCCAATGTGCTGATGAGACTTTAAGGAGAGGGTGGACTGGTGGCTGGTACATTAGGAGAAGCTCTGTAATTCAGTAAGAAGGAGGATTCCCAGGATCTCTAACATCTCTAGGTATAGTCTCAGCCACACTTAACAGCCATCTAGGAATCCACAGTAAATCTGAATCTTGTTTTGTATAATGCTGGTAACTGTTTATTTTGGTTTTTAAAAAATTAGATAAATACAAGCTGGGGTTGATTCCATACAATAAACATGCCATTAGGAGAGCCTAAACCAGGGTAGATTCTGGACTGGTACTTAGGAAGTATAATTGGTCAAGGGATTTTGTCCAAGAGCTATCAAAGATCGCGTGTCTCTGTTCTCAGCACAGTTTACCCTCTTTGTGTCAGTCACTCTTTTCTACTTAGCACTCTCTCACTCAGGATAAAATGAGCATTTTCCCTAATGGAGGGAATTCAGTCTTGATGGCTCCACAATGTCCACACAGATGCTCTAGTTAAAAAAGAAGAAAGCCTCTGGGTTGGTGCCTTATTTTATTCTATGTATTATTAGTTTCCATCCAATGAAAGGGAAATACAACATTTCATTTTTCCCTTAGGTTTTCATGAACAGACACATTCAAAACTTTTACCGAGACCAGTCCTTGAGAGTATTGTGCTACAGCTGGTTTTTATTCTTGCTCCTAGGTGGCCTTGCTGAAATACAGTTGTTGTTTTTTTTTTCTTTAGATGCATCAGTAGTTGGTTGGAAAGTGCAAGTAAATTGAGGGGCTTCTAGTTTTCATGAATACATTTGTATTAACTTAAAATGTTAGACATTTACAACTCCATTAGACCAAAGAAAGAAAATAGGCCTGGTGTATTTTAGAGCTAAATTTTCTCATTTTTAGAGACTTTAGAAATAATCTAAATGGAGTATCTTAGTCTTACAGTGAAGAAGGCTTTAAGGCAGAGATGTTAAAGTAATATTACTATTACCATACAGCTATCAAGTATCCGAACTGGATCAGATCCCATGTCTCCCAGAGTCCAGTCCAATACTCCTTTCTTCCTGCCATGTTGTCCTTTTCTTAAAAAATAAACAAACAACAACAACAACAACAACAGAAAACTGTGATTGCTTTATGAAAGTTGATTGGCTGATGCAAATAAGAAAGTCTACTATAGTTAATGTCGACCCACATTGTGCTGTTGGAGATAAAGGGATGTCTCTCAGATCATAACTCTTTGTGGGATCTAGGAAGTTTCCTTTCTCTCTCTCGGTCTCTTTTTCTCTCTTTAATTATGAATACTCTATCCAGTGGCTCCCAGCTTCTCCGCTTAAGCCTCCTTTTCTCCACGGAAGAGATGGTCATAAAGATGTTAGCAAGTAAAAATGAATCTCGTCAGTTGCTGGATGTTTGTGAATCTTACTTTTATCAGCAGCAACAACAATAAAGTTTGTCTTGCAGAAGACTCTCAAGGACCTACCTCATCTTCTCTGATCTCAGAACTGATACCAGCTCAAGTTGCTTGTGGAAACCTGTGTCCTTTCTTGCAAAGATAATAAGGAACAGACCCTCTGAGTGTCTGTTGAAAAGAGGAGAAAAGCTGCTGTCTGCTTTTGTGTTCCCCAGGGAGCAAGAGCTATTGTGAAGAAGCAGACAGGCCTTGTGCCGCAGCCTGGCTCACAATGGCACATGCTGGTGACGAGAGACATAACATCAGAGCTGTGGCTCCTGCGTGGCTGCAACTATTGATACAAGTTGCGTGGACTTGTAGTTATTATGACTTCAATCGAAACGCTGCATTCCAAATAGTAATCAGTACCATACAAACGTTTCCAGAGTGCACTCCTCACCCTAATTAAACAAAATGTAAAAGCAATGGAAGTACACATTTGAAAGCAAGTTGTTGTCCTTTCTATGGAATAAATTATCTTTTTTTTTTTTGGAGGCGGGAATTAGTTTAATATTTAAATAGCGTCAATGGAAGAAAAAGCAGCATCTAATTTATTACTGATGGGAGGCAAGAATTTTAACATCCACAGATAAATGTAATGGGGACTGTCTTTCAAGGCTTTGGAGGACTACATCACACATGCACAGTTAATCTAGCAAGTTTAAATTCTGTTTGTGTACTTACTTGCGCATGACAAAACAAACACCTAGTGAGATTAGAGTTTTAGAATGAGAAAGGAACTTCAGTATACCGTAATTCAACCATTCAGTTTTACAGCTTATAGAAATTGAGATCTATGGGAGATTAAGGATTAGTCTGTTAGTGGCAAAATAAGAACAAAAATCCAAATCCTGTTGATTTTTCATTTTGGTGTGTTGGTGTAGTTCTTTTTACTAGAAATTACCAGGAAAATGTATGAAAACAGAAATTGAAAATGTAATGATAATGAAAGAACTTATTAGTATCCACAAAGTAGCTTGAATTATACCCTGAACCGCTAAGATTCATTGGATTTTAGTACAGTATTAATGTGAAATGTATTTTATGGTGTTTTAAATTATGATGTTTTTAATATTTCTCCCCATTGATGAGAATTTTGATCAGCTAGAACACCTCATTCAATGAATCCCTTGATTAAGAGTTAATTCTGAAATTTAATCCCATTAAAACTCTGTTTATACAGGTAAATCAAAGTGAGCAATTTATGACATATTCTGGTTAATTTAGTCATTTTTATTCCTTATCTGAGGAAGAATTTTAGAAGTTTTTTTTTTAATTGAACAATCAGTCTAGATTTTTGAATAGGTAAAAATTTTTTAGATAATTTCTTATCTCTCTACATTACTGGTATGAACATAGATAGTATTGTTTTCCATTAGAAGGAAAATTTTAACATAAAGTTTCTAGCAAATTTTACCAGCCATTTATATCACCAGCAATGAATTAAAAACAAACTGAAGATGGAGAACATTAAGACGGAATCTCTTTCCAGATGCTAATATGAGTGCAGGGTCACAGGTACCCTGTGAAAATCAGGTTTTGGCAAAAGGAAGAAACTTCGTATCAGTCTACAAATGTGTTTAAAAGTTCATTATACAGATGATAACAAATGGAAAGAGGACGTAGACTTAAATCTTCAGTTCTCAAATGTTAACCTGATGATTTGGCATTTGTTTAAAAGTAGGTTCTGGTCTCCACCTCAGAAATTCTTTAGCTCTCAGTTAAGGCAAAAGTCTGCAATTTTAACCGGGAACGATACGATGCTTATACAGATAATCTGCGGGCATGCTTATTTAAGTGTTAGCACAAGAAATTTAGGTTATATAGGAGTAAAGAAAAAAAAGTATAGTCTAATTAGCATCATAATTAACTGCCATGTGAAAAGTGGAGTTTCTTTTTTTAGAGCACTGATTTATAATAACTGTAAGTCACTTCTCATAAAAAGGCTCTACAAGTCAGATAATCTTGGGAAATCTGTATACTGTAATCAAAATGTAGACATTCAGGGCATATGTTTCTATATGAAAGATACTGCAGCAGAAAAGTGTCTCCAACTTTGTTTACACCAGTTTTCTAAACTTACTTAATCATAGAATCCATCTTTACTCAAGCAAAATTCTTTTTTATATCCCACTGAGTCTATTCTCAGAAAAACCACTTAGAGAAACAATAGAGTAATAGAAAAAAATTTAACCATTTGGATTGATGTGCGAACACCTCTATTGTCAAATGTGCAAAATGCCTGCCATGAAATCTGTTTACCTGTGGAAGATGTTCAAGCTTTTGGAAGTTTATACAGGAACATGTTATTGTTGTTGCTCTGGCTGAGTATGGCTTGAGTCTCCTCCATTACTAGGAAGCCCTATTTGTATTTGTTTATCTCCTCCCTGATTAGAAGTCCTCCTAGCTACAGCAGCTGGTGTTGAGTTATCCAATTTAACTATTTCATGCCTATTTACATATTTAGTTTCCACTTTTGGGCAGTGACAAAGTGACAGAACAAAAAGTCTTCTGGTTAAATCCAAAAGAAATTTTTGTTATGCTTTATGGTCAAACTTCAACCCGGAAATGAGCAAACCATCTTCTGTCTCCATATCTGCCTACTTATAAGGATTCAAATTCTGCTGGAGAAAGTCACAGTAGAGATGAATTCCACCATGAACTCATGATCACGAACCTCAAAGAGGCCTTCACCATGACCCATCTATTCTACTGTACATCTCTCAAACACTCACCAATGACGACTGCAAACATTCTCTCCTTTTATTTAACTCCCTCTCTTTTCCCCTCATCTCAGTCTGAACCCCAACCTTATTATCTACTTTATGAGAAAACAGAAACTATGCATTGGAAACTTCACAAGGCATAGAAATATTCCTAGATCTGTCCCCATACTATCATTTTTCCTTTTTATTATCGTATAAGAGCTTTTCCTCTTCCTCTGTGAGACTAGACTGATCCTTCCAAATGTGCTTTGGATGTCTTTCTACCCCAGCTCCTAAGGACAGATTCAGGTTTTTCTCTTACTGTTTATTGGGTATCTGTTATGAACTAGTCAGTGTTCTAGGTTCTAGGGATATAACTGTGAGCAGAAGAGATGAAGATCCCTGCTTTTTAAAAAGTCATATTCCAGTGAATTCCATTATAGATTATTCCTTCTTTCATTTGTACATGCAATTCTTAACAGTTGCTTACAACTGGTATTTCATTTACTCTTCCTTTATTCACTCCTTATTCACTAAAATCTCACTTCTGTCTCCATCATTTCACCCAAGTAGCTCTTAATTTAAGACAGTAAAGAGCTCTGATGTTGCTGTATTCCAGTAAACATTTTTTCAGTCTTCATTTTCTTTACTTCTCAGTAGCATTTGACTCTATCAGCTACTCCTTGAAACACTTAATTCCCATTGGTTTCTGTGATATCATTCTCTCCTGGTTTTCTGTTTCTTTTCTCTGTTTCTTTTACTTTCTCTCTTGTTTTCAGTCTCATCCTGCAACTACCTGGTTATTTCATGGTTCAGTCTGGTCTCTCTCCTTTCTCCTATCATTGATAGCCCTTTCTAGAGAATCTCATTCAGGTCATTATCTTGAAGTACCACCTACATGCCAGTGACTCAAATTTTTATCTCTAGCTTTCTCTAATAGGCTCCGAATATATTAGTTTATCTTGAATGCCTCAAAAGCACTTCAAACTAAACACGTCTAAACCCAAATTCCTAACTCTTGAGACTTTCTTGATCTTGTTTTTCATCCAGTATTCTCTGTCTTCCCCCAGTTTGAATCTTAGAGTCATCCATCACACCTTCCTCTTCCTAACACCCACAAATCATCATGTCCTATTTTTTGACCTCTTAAATATTTCTAGAATCCATCTATTTTGCTCCATTTCCACCACCACTGTGATCAATATATCATTTCTCACCTGGAACTTTATAATAGCCTCCTAAATTGATCATCAGAATCTCTTCTTGTCTCCCTCCAATCTGTTCTCACTCAGCAGCAAGAATGCTCCTTTGAAAGGAAAAGCTTCTTATTAAAAGCCGTCAGTTGCTTCCATTGTTCTTAAGAGTAAAAGTAAACTCTCTATGTGGCCTGCCAGCCTGCCTCCCCAGCATTTGCTCATGAATTTTCCCCTTGTTCTTTCTCCTCCATCTGTACTGCCTCCTTCTGTCTCTTGTAAACTCTTGCTTCTCCTTGCCATTGGGCCTTTACCTGCACTATTTTCATTACCTGAAATTTCCTTTTTCTTCTCTTTTTGCCTAATGAACTCTTCTTAATTTTCCATATGCTAGCTCAGTTTTTACTTCCTCAGGGAAGTTTTCAGTGTGCACTAAATTAGGCCAAATCCCTTTTTATTGTACTATGTACTTTTCATCTGTAGTACTTGAAATTTTATGTTTATTCACGTGCTTATTTGATCCTTATCTTTTCTCATTAAGTCTTAAGTTCCAGGAGCTCAAGAACTATGAATGTTTTGTTCACCATTTGTCAGCAGCAGCTGGTACATACTTGACACTTTGTAGAATATATAAAATAAATTTCAACACTTTTGTCAGTAAAGTAAAACCCCAAAATATATCAGGCATTCAGGAATTGAAAAGTGTGTTAGGGAGTCAATATTTGGTGGCTTGAAACTCATGCCAGTAAAACTTCCATGATATCTGTTAGGAGATGACGCAGGACAGTCTCTTAACCTCCTCATTCAACTCTCCGTTTCACCCCCGACTGTGCTCCCACCTAATCTGAAATTTTATATTTTCCAATTCTTTAAATTGTCTCTACAGTCTAGTATTTTTGAAAACATTTTAGAGGTTACAGGCAACAAATATTTATTTCAAACTGAATCTAAGGGGAAGTCCATCTATTCCCTTGGGTAAATGTTGAGTTGTTGGAGAAAGAGTCCTGAGGTCTCTGAAGCACCCAGACATACAATAATTTCTTTAAGCATTTCTCTTCTTTAGATTCTCATCATTTTTTTTTCCTCTGTATTGTTGAAATCATGAATTACCCCTGGACTAGAGAGCTATCTTTCTCCCCTCTTCTATTTCTTTTTTGTTTAAATTGAAGTATAGTCAGTTTACAGTGTTGTGTCAACTTCTGGTTTACAGCATGTTTCAGTCATAACATACATAACTATATTCATTTTTATATGAGAGCTATCTTGATAAGGCTTTCTGGACTCCAATATGATATGTGATCGATTTATAAATATATATGTAGATATATGTTTAGTGATTATGTGGATGAATTATGTGATAAGTAGGGATTAGTAAATAAAAAAGCTTAACTAGGTAATGGGGAATCTTGAGCTGTAATTTCTAGCTGAATTTTCAGTACTCTGTTTGGCTTCAGGGCTAGAACAGTATGTACAAAGCATTCTTGCTCATTGCTTTAAGTCCTAGTTACTACTGTGTAAAGTTAAACATATGTACAAAGTAATCATAAAGCAAGTCAGTATGCATGCCGCATTCATAGCAGAGGTACCAGGTGCTGCGGGGGTTTGAATTAGAGAGGGAGCATAGCTGCTTGCCAGAGATTTAGTAAAAGCGCTGGGACTGAGTTTAATATTGTAGATTTTCCATGATTAAAAAAAATGTGTATGTAACTTTTTCTTGTTGTGGAAGCAGTATAAACTTTCTGTAAAAAATGTCAAGCAAAATAAACACATATGTGCAGTTCTACTAGATAAAAGTAACCAATGTTAACAGTTTTGTATATTTCTTTACCAATAGTGGTAATAGAGAATATTTTGTTTTATTACTTGAAAGCATAGTGTGAAATATTTTCCATGTCAATAGATATTCTTCTGTAGCATACTCTTTAGTGGCTATGTATCTTACGGATGGGCCTTGATTTATTTAAATAATCATGTAGTGATGGACACTGTTCTACTATTATAAACAATCACTATGGTGAGATAGATGGTCAAAAATTTAGGAGGGTATGGCCAGGGATGAAGGCAGGGATATTCAAAATGTTTAGCTAGACACGAGCTGAGCTGTGTAACTTAGATAACTGTAGTTTGGGATGCTTAGCAAAGACAGATGAAAACCCTGTAGCAAGGCAAAAGCCAAGCAAACCTTTCTTAGTTTTGATTAAATATAGGGTGAATACTTCATGCTAACAGAGGACTAAAGTTAAAGAAGGTAGTACAGGAAGGTAGTAATTAATAACAGTGTCTATAGATTCAGACCCTATGGTTCCTGACTTTGCCACTTACTATCTAATGATCCAGGGCAAGTCAGTTCATTCCTCTGAGCCTCAGGTTTCTCAGATACAAAATGGGAATAATTATACTGGCTAATAAGATTGTTGTAAAGATTGATATGATGCATTGAAGTGGTTGGCATGTGCTTACAACACAGTAAATGTCTATCCCATGTTATCTGTTGTTATCATCATTTTGAGAACATTCGAAAAAATATAAAACCAAAATTTTGAAACATAAATACTAAAATGGTAGTGAACATGGATCTATGTAAACTCCCAAGAAGAGGATGACTTTTTGTGTGTATGTATGATTTTTTATGTATAGATGATTGAGTTTTTCCCCATTAACAATGGTTCCTTTCCTCCAAAGGCTGTTAAAGCCACCTCTGCTCTGGTATTACCTGCACACTCAGAGGCTGTGAATTTTAGACAATGCTCACTCCACCCTCCAGAAGCATTTAATGAAAATCAAAAACACACAGCATTTGGCTAGTCATCCTCTGCTTCTTTCAAGGATAAACAAGTTATGAGATTTGGTCAAATAAAAATGATTTTTAAAAAACTACCCATATTTTTTATTCAGATTTTTTTCCTAACGAGGAAGATGTGTATACTTTTTGAATATGTCATATTATACATATATATATGGAGCTATACTGACCTATAACATTGCATTAGTTTTAGGTATACAACACAATGATTTGACATAAGCATGTATTGCAAAATGATTACCACAATAAGTTTAGTTACATCCATCACCACACAGTTATAATTGTTTTGTTTTGATGAGAACTTCTAAGATTACTGTCTTAGCACCTTTCAAATATACAATATAGTATTGTTACCTCCTGTCACCATGCTGTACATTACAGCCCCAGAACTTAGTTATAACTGAAAGTTTGTACCTTTTTGTACCAAAAGATACAAAAGGCAATGCTCCTGACCAGAAATCTCCCTTTAGGAATATCTGAATTTTAATAAAAATGCACATTTATTTTTCTAGGGATTGTACCATAAAAGATAAATCTGTTTGAAGAGCAGAAGAAAGGTTCTAAGTCCTTCCAGGACTTTCCATGTTAAAACCACTCAATCTAGTGAAAACAACACACACCTGCACACACAAAGACACATACATACACAGGCTTAATTGTTGCATAAGGAATCTTTGTAAGAGCTTAGAGTTCAGAGGAGACCTAAGCCATAAGTCATGACATGTGTCAGAATAGTCCTACTTCCTACCTTATACAAAATTCTGCTGAGGAACATTGAAAATATAATTGAAAGTAGAAGCAGAATGTTTTAGTGTAAAAAGGACTTGCTATTGCTACCCCTAATATCATGGATATTCCTTAGCTTCTCTGAACTTCCATTTTCTCTTCTGTAGAAAAGAAGTAATAGAAGTGAACTTTGAGGATTTTTTGAGGATTAAATGAATAATGTGTATGGAACCCCTAGAGGAATAATGTGTATGGAACCCCCTTAATATACTACATTTTCATCCATTCCTGCTTAATCACATTATCAAATCTAATCCTAAGTGTAGTATTTATAGCAGTAATTTGTCTGCCTTGCCCCTTTTCGGGCACTTGGCTTAAGCTCAATGAGTAAGACAAATGTGTAATTGGAACACAGACACTTTAAATGTTTAGTCTAGAGTGCTTGAACTGGGAGATCAGAAACCATATAGAGTGGGGTTAGACAATGTTCAGGTAAAGGAAGTTGGCCTGTGGAAGGAACAGAAAGAAGCTAAGATGAGAAAAACCAATAATCTCTTGACAGATTGAGAAAGTGAACAGGTTACTCAACTTCTAGTTCACGTTTTAGCTGCTAGTGAAACCAGTCTGAACTTCCTGTTCTTACGAGGTACCACTAACACCCAGGAAAGAGTAATAAATGAGATAGGTGTGGTCTTTATAGGACTGACAGAGATGCCTATGTTTTATTTCAGTAACATCTTTTTCTGTTGATGACAGCTTATCTGTATTTGGTTTCTTAAACCAAACTGACTAAAACCCTGGGCAAAGTTATAAAGTAGGCAGTATCTGTCTTATCCTCATAGAGGTTCATACTGAGGGCCCTATTATCTAGTGTCCAGATGTGGACTACTCAATGTTGCCCTTCAATGATGCATCTCTAGGAACTCTTCTGGATCTTTCTAGACACTGTCATTCCTTCTGTCCCTGGTGGCCCCATACATTTTCTTAACAGTTTCTCCCCTACCCCCGTACTCCTTCATGATACACTCATTGAGGTTTAAGTCAAGATAGAATTTGTATATAAACACATTGCTTACTTATTCAGCCCTATGTGATTATTCATATATCCCTTCTGATTCAAATAAGGAAAGAAAACGCAAGAGACTGAAAGAGAGGCGAGAGGCTTAGGATCTGAAGTATACTGTCTCACATAGTAGCCGCTAGCTACATGTAGCTGCCTGAATTTAAATTTAAATTAATTAAAACTAAATATAGTTAAAAAGTATTTGTTCTTCAGTTGCACTAGCCACATTTCGTTTGCTCAGTGCTACACATGGCTACCATATAGGACATCACAGATTATAGTACATTTCTACCATTGCAAAATGTTCTATCACATAGTGATGATATAGAGAGAGCATAAGTATCTTCCTTTTTTTATAATTATGTTCTGGTACATTTGATGAATATTATAACATAGAAAATGGATTATCAAAATATTATTATTGCAGATAAAGGTGAGATTGGAGGACATAGCTTATATCTGTGGACAAGTGTGCTTATTTATCCAAGCTTATCCAAGCAGATATGAAACAGCTGGGCTGGGATGGCTTTCGCTATGTGGTGGAGAGAGTCTGCCCTGTAGGGACAGCTGAGACATGGTGAAAGGCAAATCCAATGAAGAAAAAAGATCAGCTAGTTTGTTCTACTTACATTCATTGATCCGACATTTCAGTCCATCTCCCCTGGAGCAGAGCAAGTAAAGTAACAGAGCCAGAGCGTAGCCTTGCAGTCACTGATCTCCTTTCCTGTGGAACAGAGCAGGTATATAGAAATTATTTCCCTGAAACAAAAGACAAAAATAATGTCCCCAGAGCTTCATTATGTACTAGGAATTGTAAGTTATTTTGCTCTCTATGACTAGAACCTCCCAAGTCATGTGTCTTGAGGTAACAATCCCTTTAGTTTTCGGAGTGGCATATGAGGAAGCCAGAACTCTTTGCTGATTGTTAACTGCTTCCAAGCTGCCTCACCCAGGGTTTCAAATCCTTCATAATGTATTCCAGTTTGCCAGAAAATTTTGGTTGATTATGAAAATATTTGAGTGCCACAATGACAAAAGCCACTAAGATGGCATTCAGTTTCTTCCATCAAATCTGAAGGCTATTTGTACTCCATGTCTCCCTCTATGGACCATCCCCTTCTCCTTTTTTTTTCCTGAACTCCATAGTACCTATATTTTTGTATGAAAAAGCTTCTACTTCAAAGTGAAACTGGTTTCTGAGAATTAGTCATCTTGTAATGAGACTTTTTTTTTGGTTGACATGTTTTGGCTTCACCCCTCTAAACAAACAAGAAGTGAGTTTTACAAACAACCTAATTTTTAAAAAAAGGCAGAAAACTTAACTAGATATTTCTCCAAAGAAGAAATACAGATGGCTAATAGGCACATGAAAAGATGCCCAATATCTCTAATTTTTAGAGAAAGGCAAGTCAAAACTACAATGAGGTATCTATCACCTCACATCAGTCAGAATGCCATCAGTAAAAAGTCTAAAAATAACAAATGCTGGACAGGACAGTGTTGTTGGGAATGAAAATTTGTGCAGCCACTAAGGAGAACAGTATGGGGTTTCCTTAAAAAAACTAAAAACACAGTTGCCATATGATCCAGGAATCCTACTCCTGGTCATGTATTGTATCCAGAGAAAACTTATTTGAAAAGATACATGCACCCCATTGTTCATAGTGGTGCTATTTACAATAAGCAAGACATGGAAGCAACCTAAATATCTGTCAACAAAGGACTGGATACAAAAGATGTGGTGTGTACACACACACACACACACACACACACACACACACACAGAGGAATACTACTCAGCCATAAAAAAGAATGAAATAGTGCCTTTTGCAGCAACATGAATGGACCTAGAGATTTTCATACTAGGTGAAGTAAGTCAAGGACAAATACCGTATCACTTATATGTGGAATCTAAAATATGGTACAAATGAACTTATTTAAAAACAAAAACAGACTCAAAAACAAAGAAAACAAACTTATGCTTACCATAGGGGAAAGGGGGTGGGGGAAGGATTAAGAGTTTGGACAAACTACTATACATAAAATAAATAAACAACAAGGTTCTATTGTATAGCCTAGGGAACTATATTCAATACCTTGTATTAGCCTATAATGAAAAAGAATATGAAAAGGAATATATATATAAATGAATCTCTATCCTGTACACCAGAAATTAACGTAACACTGTAAATCGACTATACTTCAATTATAAATTTAATTCAGAAGTGTTCACTACTTTGTTTATCATATTATCTGGCACTTTTAAATTTAACATGTCTTTCTGTTTCTGTACTAAATTGTGGTCCTCTTAAGTGCAACTACATTCTCTTATCAATATGTCCCCAGAGTCCTAACATGAAGTGGATTCATAGTAATTAAATGATGAATTAAATAGATTGGATAGTTTTAGACTATTTAATATTCTTTTGTGGTGATATATTTTGGATTCAGTTAGGACCTTAAAAATGCCCCTCTTGTCAAAAATTGCCCCTGGACTGAATTGAATCCTGACTTCCTTACCTACTAGATATATGACCCTGGACCACTTACTTAAGCTCTCGTTTTCTCACAGTAAATTAAAGATAATATTGCCTATTTGCCTCATACAGTGGCTAAGTTTAATTGAACACAGCATGTAGAACATGATGAAGGGCATGCTAGAAGTGCTGGGAAAACGGGTGATACTATTTTATCTCTTTGAAAATTTAAAGATGCTTATTTAAAGTCATTTTAAGATTGCTCCATTATCTCTAGTTTCTCGGGCAGGAATTCTTCCCTTTTTTGAGTCTATGAATTGTATTTCTTGATGACAGACTTATTCATGTGTTGTTTCTTTTTTAACTCTTGCCTCTGGTTCATTTCCCATGAGAGTTACTGCTCTTGCAAGTCCCAGCACCCCTTGAGCTCAGGAAGCTTTCTTAATAGATGGGAGTTTGCAGTTGCTGCCGCCTCTGCTCTATATTACTGTTTCAGCTCAGGGTTTCTGCACCTTGCTACTCACCCTTATTCAGGGGAGGCTAAGGATTCTGATTCTATTTCTTAGTGAGGTTGGTGGTGGAGATGAATTTGTTTCTGACTATAGTCCCATCAGACCAATTGCTTCTTGTTCTTCCCCTGGACCAGTGAGGTAGAGATTTCCCGGCCCTTGGTCACAGACTGGGCAGAGCCATTCTTTCCTTTTACAAAATTTACCAGCTGTGTCATCTTGGGTGAGTTAATTTACTTTCTCTGCTCCAGTTTCTTCAAAAACAGGGGCGTACTTATAGCACATTCCTCATAGGTTTGTGTGAGGATTAAATAATCTGATGTATGTAAGGTGTGTAGAACAGTGTCTATAATATAATAAATGTTATATTATTGTTACTTATTATTTCTTCTCTAGGCATTAAACCTTAGCCCCAATCATATTAAGAGCATCCTTGCTTTTGGACCTCTTAAATTCATCATCATGGCTATGTTTTCTACTTCTTATAACTTGAAATTTTCCTATATTATTTTTTGCTCTTGAGTTTATGTAAACATTTTAAATTTTAAAAACAATTTAACGACTATTTCTTTATGTTTGGAGAGCATGAGTATGTGTGGAAGGAAGATCTGGTGGTAGGCAGAATTCCTGTGTCAACTTAGTCTATCATCTTTACAAGAATGCCTTAGATGCCTGTTATAATTGCAGGTATTCTTTTTGCTATTATTACTGGATTTGTTCCATATTTAAAGCTGCACAGGTTGTCTCATCAGTTAGAATCTTTAGATTGTAAGTCTGACACACACACACACACACACACACACACACAAACCAAAATGCTGTAATCAGAAAGAATTTATCAGCTCATGTAACAAAGTGGAAAGGAAACGTCTCAACTTGATTGAGACTCAAAGGATATACCAACGTCCAGATTTTCTGTTTCTAAGGTTTTTTCAGCTTCTGAGTATTGATTTTGTGCCAACATACAGTTTTACATTTGGTTATAAGGTGATGGAAGCAGTCTCAGTCTACATAAATGCAGTGGCAAAATTCTCATCATGTTTCATTGATCTTACTGGGTCAGGTGCTCATCACTCAGGAAGCTGCTGTGAAGTAGATGAAAGTAATCAGAACAAAATAGAGAAAATCAATGAAACTATAAACTGATTGTTTTAAAAGATCTGTAACATTTATAAGCCCTAGCCAAACTAATCAAGACAAAAAGAGAAAACACAAACAACCAGTATCTGAAATGAGAGGACACGTCTCCAGATCCCACAAACATTAAAAATATAAAAAGGAAGTGTGAACAATGTGCCTATAGATTTCATGCTTTTGATGAAATGGACATCAGAGTTGGCAGTGCTTAAACCAGTAATCATTTTCTCAAATTATTGTGCTCTAATTTGTAAAGATAAGAAACAAAGGTTTTCCCCTCTAATTGTCAGGCAATTTGTAAGTCCAGTATTAGATCATTTGGCAAATGTGTAATACGCACGTCTTCCCCTTCTCCTTTCGTTGATGATATTTCATCAATATGTATTTCTTGAAAGGGAATTTGTCTCATGTTCAGTAACATCTGCCCTTATCATTTACTTTTTTCCCCAGAGACTTATCAGTAAGCTGGTATTCTTCACCAGAATGTTTGCAGATTTGTAGGGTTTGTAGGTTTGTAGTGGGTAAAGGATACCACATTGATTATACAATCACTGATTGTATAATAGGCATCATTATTCTAAAGTTTTATTTTCCAAAACTTAACAGAACATGTACATGAGCTGAATATTCCTCCTGTCCCTAACTGCTACCATCTTGCTTGGGCCATTATTCCTATTTCCTTTCTCCCAGGTTCTCCCATCCTTTCCACCAGCTGCCAACAGCTCATAGAAAACATTGTCTTCTCTTGCAAAGCAAGCTATTTTTAGTTCATATGGCTCCTGTATTTAGCTGTCTATATCATGGGGGGGGTGGATCAAATATAAACTATTAATTAAGCATATAAATACTATCCCCGAAAAAGGTTCTTCCCTCAAAACTGGTACTGCATTTCTCCAAATACAACTGGCTCAAGTTTTGCCTCCTTTCAAGAATAATTTTCCCCACTCTCCGTATTATAATTGTTATTAACTGGGTGCTACTACTAATATACTAGATAATTATTTACCTTATGAGATAAGTACTGTTATTATCCCCATCATGCTGATGACAAAACCAAGTAATTTTTAAAAAAAATTTTCAGGTAATTACCCAAGATCATGCAGCTAATTAGGGGCAATACATACTTACAGTAGAATCTGTGTCCCTGACCACTAATTTCTAGGTCCTACCATGAAGCTGTGGACTAGGGGAAAGCAAACTGTAGTTTTAAAATTTATACCTCTATTATCTTACACAAGATTCAGGACATAGTAGCTGTTCCATAAATATTTGTTGTTCAGTTATGAAAAGTTCCTAGAGTTATGAACATACTTGTGATTGATTGAAAAATAATGATAAAAATAAAGAAATAATTCTACTGATCAATAAGACAGTATGTTTTAGTAGCCAGATGGTCAGAAGTTAAACACATGTTACTCAGGCATGAGAAATTTATTTATAGTTTCTTACTTTCCAAGTAATTTTACAGAGTAACTTTGGGAAAAAAAAACATTCAAATTGAAATGGTTCACTTAGTTTTAGTTTACATTTGAGAAAATGAATCAGATGAAATCAACAATTGACTCTTTATTGAGTAATTAGAGCAGTTCTTTTTTTAAGTTGGAAAAAGTGGACTCTAATGAAAAGTATTAAAGAAAATCCTAAACTTATCTCCTTTAGTAGTCAGATATGTTTTCTATATCTTGTTTATTACATGGAATCCTGGAGCAGCATCTCCTTAAAACTAGTATGTCAAGGTATCTCTGACCAAGATTCCAACTACCCTTATAACACTGTCCATAGTGTCCTTGTTTCATTCTTTTAAAAACTTCAGACATATTTTTCTAGGAAAAGAAATCATTATTACATTATGAGTCTTAAAGATAAACTAAGATAAACTCTGTATTAAAAAACAATTTGTAAAAATTTACCCACAAAACACATGTATTTTTTCAAGGGGATATTTTTAAAATAACGATTTCTTTTGATGAGCATTTGGGAAGATTTTCATAATTGTTTTTCCTTATCCTTCTCATATTTTTTTCTCTAGTGCTTTTTTTGTTGTAAATTACTGAGCACTGTGTGTATTTATGTATGTATCCATTTATTTGGCCAAGAATAATTGAACAACTTCTGTGTGTCTGGCTAACTATGTAACTATGTAAAAGATTGGAGTTGCAGCATTGAACAAGGAAGACAAAGTTCCTTCACAGGGGAACTCATAATTCCTTCATTTGATGGGGAAAAACAGATAATAATAATAATAAAGGAATTGTGTAGATACAGAGAGCCAGGGAAAGATCTTCATCTTTAGATAAAGATGTCCAAAAAATTCTATCTCAAACGGTGAAATTTGATATCTGAAATATAAGAAAGATCCAGTTTTATAAAGCTAGGAGAAGAACATTCCAGAGGGAATAGCAAGTACCAAGCCCTTGAGGTGGGAAAGACCTTGGTGTGTTGGAGAAATGGATAAGACTCAGGCATGGTTAAGGAGAAAATTCAGAGTTAATATTGAAGACGAGTTAAATCATGCAGGATCTTGAAGGCCATGGTAAATTGTTTTGATTCATTCTAGGAGTTTTGATAAGCCACTGGGAGGGAGAGGTTAGTAGAGGAGCGACCTGACATACTGTATGTTCTTTAAAAAATTAAAAAGATCAATTTAGTAACAGAATAGAGAATAGGTTTTGGAGGAGGGGAGCTGGGGAGGCAAGAATGGAGACTAGTTAGTAGGCTGTATCATTCTTCAGGCTCCAGTGATGATGGATGGCCTAGTGTGGAAGGAGGGGTTTGGAGAAAGTAAATGGATTTGAGAAGCTTTTGCAAGACCTGACAGTGTTTGCTAACAGATTGGATATGGTAGTGAGAGAAAGAGCTGCAAATGGGTGAAGAATTAGGATTTGGGCAACTGCGTAGATGACATTTATTTAGATGGGAGAAGGCCAGAGGAGAAGCCCCATGTTTTTTAGGTGTTTGAGTATCACTGCAGGTTTGCTTTTCACAACGGACAAGATGAGAGGCCTTGATTTTCCCTCAGTTCTGCTTCTAGAACACTCTGACTTAGGGATGACACTTAATTTATTTTATTATTAGTGTTCCTATTTGTAAACAGTTGTATGTACCTGAGTGATTTTTACAAAGCCTGAATATAATAATTCCACTACTTTGCTTAAAATCTTTAAGCTTTGCCTCTGCTCCCACAAAAAGCATCACTTCTTTATATATTTCACACAATTCTGCATGTTCTGGCTCTTTCTTGCATCTCTAACTTCACCTCCTACCATGCCTACTCTCACCCTCTCTGCCTCCTCCATCATGGCTTCCTCCAGTCTCTCGTTCTCACCAAGCTTCTCTCTGCCAGAATGTTTGCACGTAATTTCCTCCTCTTTGGAAAACTGAATTTTCCCTCCTTGGACTAGTGAACTTTCTTTCATCTTGCTTCAGATGTGGATTAAACTGTCGCTTCCTCTGGAAAACACTGTTGCCTTGATTAGATCAAATGAGTCTTTTGTATGTTCTCATAGCTCTGCCCTTTTTCCATCCCAGCGTTTGTCAACAAGCCTTACATCTGTCTGTGTGATTACTTTATTAGCTCTATTTCCTCCATGAGGACAGGCGCTTTGCCTCTTCTTAGTATCATATCTCTTGCACGTAGGCAGTGACTACCACTTGATAATGTTATTGAATTAATTATTTGTTGAATGAAAGAATGAGAAGCCAGATCACATTATGGCTGATGTTCTGTGAAGTACTGAAAACTGTAATTTGAAGCAAGAAAGCAATTCTTTTAAATGCATGTGGGTTTTTTTGGTTTTTTTTTTTTTTGTCATTGTGTCATTTTTCATTCTTGATTCCTCTGACCTAGAATATTCTCTGCTGGTAAAAGTTATTTCCAGTTTCTAGCTCAAGTCTCACTTCTTTAAAGAAATCATTTCTCCCAAAAGCAGCTCTTATTACCTTTTCCAGGGATTCTGAACTACTGTTATAAATTGAATTATGTCTGCCCTAAAATTATATGTTGAAGTGCTAACTCCCAGTACCTGTGAACATGACCTTATTTGGAAAGAGGTTCTGGCAGATGTAATCAAGTTAAGATGAGGTCATTAGGTTGGCTTTAATCCAGTATGACTGGTGTCTGTGTAAGATGAGGGAAAACCTGCACAAAGACACAGACATGTAAAGATGGAAGGCAGATATGGGAGTGATGGAGTCAGTCCAAGGAATGCCAGGTTGTCAACAGGGGTTAGGAGAGAGAGGCATGGCACAGATGCTCCCCAGAGCTCTCAGAAGGAACCAACTCTGCCAACTTCTTAATTTTGAACTTCTAGCCTCCAGAGCTGTGAGACCATAAATTTGTGTCGCTTTAAGCTAGTTTGTGGTGCTTTGTCATGACACCTTAGGAAACTAACCTCGTAATCATGCAATTCCTTTAGCTCTCTACTTGCATAGGTTCTTCTCTCCCTAGTCTCAGTCCATTCAGTGTCTGTCTTATGCAGTGTAGACACTGGAACAGCACTGACATAAATAACTGCTCTATATTTGATGCTGAATATAATGAATGAGGTTTTTATTTTCCTAAGACTAAAAAAAATCTCCACTTTGGCTAATTCCTTTACTTCCAATCTAGCAAGATGTGATTTCTTTATTTAAATAGAATAATTAAAGTTTCATTTATTTTGGAGCCTAGCATGGATTTGAGGCATTTCAAGAGAAAATTAATAAAATGACCCAAGTAGTTAGCAACACAACACCTTTACTCTCCTAAGACATTTTATATGGTCTTTTTTTTTAATACATAAAAATTAGTCCAAGGTACAATTGTGTGAAGGAAAATGACAGTTGGAATCTGTTCAATTTTAGGACTTATGTTCCAAAATTATCTCTTAACTGTGCTTTTTAGAATAGAAAGAAGTGCATTATATTCTTTTCTGCATTACTTTTTGTTATTTTAAGAAATATAAAAAATACAAAGACAAGATAATTTATATCTAACAATAAACAATTTCCAAGTAACAATATTCCAAGTCCAAATTTTTCATAGTACATTTTGTAATTTCTTCAAAACACCTGGGAGATGTGATATTTTATCTTTTTATTTTATTTTATTTTATTTTATTTTATTTTATTTTATTGCATTGCATTGCATTGCATTGCATTGCATTGCATTGCATTGCATTGCATTGCATTGCATTGCATTGCATTAGAATTTCAAGTCTCTCAACATGATGCTGTAAACCACTGGATGACTCACAGGCTTCCACTGTCTGCTCTGCTGTATCACCTGCGGGTAGCATACCCCTACCTCTTCATAGCTACAGACACTGCTCTTACACTGAAGCCAGGATACTTTCCTTTGGTTGATTTGCTTGAAGCTTCCTGGGCTGCAGGAGTCATGTTTCAGAATGGCCATCACCAAGAGCTAGGTTGGCTCATGATCTTTAAGATGCAAAATACATTAGACACCATCCACCTATTATGATAAGGGACTCCACAGGGATCATGCATTTATTTTCCTTTGCTGAACTTCGCATTTTGATGCACTAAAAGATTCAGTTCACATTCATGCAATAGTTATTCCTTCTTTTTAATATTTTTTTATATCTCCCTCCACTTTGTATATGGTATTTTTCTCTTCAGAGGCATTTGAAATACTTTATAGTGGCTATAAGTATGAGTCCTTAACCCTAAATATACAAATAATTTGTTTTTCTAAATCACAACCTAATCCTTATATAAAGACTATATTCTGCAGGAATGCTAAAGGGTTATTCCAAGGCCTCTGTGGTCCTGAGCTATTGTGGCACACCTGGCCCTTGAGTCATCTGTTTAGGCAAGAATCCTCAGAGACTTACCTTCTCCTATTTAGTCAGTCATTCTGGCATTAAGGTTCCTCGTGAGGCAACCCATGTTCCTGTCCTCAAGGCTTCTTCAAGTCTGTGGGCACCTCTCCTCCACATCAGAGCTAGACTTAAGGCATAGACATCATGCTACAGTGCTTACTTCATGACGTGGCCATGGACATTCCCAGTGTCTGCACAGGGCTCTGTCTGGATCCATTACACAGAAGTTCTTTACTCTCTCCCTGATGGTTTGCTGCTTTCCTCAACCCCACTCTAAGTATCCTGCTCTGAAATCAAAGCACCGGGCCCCTATCTCAAAACTACCATTTCTCTCTCTCTCTCTTTTTTTTAAAATAACTTCCTTACCATCTCTTCCCTCTCCCCTCCACCCAGGGGATTATTTTTCTAGTCTGAGTGGGAATAGGCTTGAAACACCCCCTTTTTTCTTTGCTTTTCCTATGCATTTTATTCTAAATCCCTAAAATTTTTTCCAAAGGAATTTAAGGTTCTGGAGCACAAAAGGCAGAGACTATCAGGCTCCTTCTGCTTTGTGTCCTGTGACATCCCTTTGCTGACGTGATGAATACAGAGTCAAGTTTTTGCCTTCATGAGGCAACAGACAGGGAAAAAATGCCTGAAAAAAAGTTTTGTTTTTTTTTAAGGAAGAAATCAGTTAACTTCTTTAATCAGTTAATTTCTTTAAAAATATTTTCCTGCCATTTTTGTGCTTTATAATTTTAGTCTTAATAGCTTTGAATTGTGTACTTTTAAATCACTATTATAATTTGGTATACTTATGATTGCCACTGATGATTCAATTTAGTAGGAGTAATACTAAAAGTTCTCATTTCTTTTCAATCAATCTAAGTTCTTGCTGTCTGCTGGCTGCCAGACCTGTACCTATTAAAATCCACATTTATTAATGCTCATGGTTCATGGTTGGCTTTGAGCCTTTCTAATCACACTGTCCTTCCTGTCTTAGTTTTCTTTTAAATCAGACTTTAAAACATGTCTCCATTTCCTACCATCAATCATTAGTTAAGCCTTGATTTGTTAAAACCTCTGTCTAAAGCATTATGTTAGTAAAATGATTAGACTTCAGGTCCATGTCTCTTATCATTAACTAGAGTTTCTGCATCTGATCCCCACAGCGATTCAAGGGAAGAATTGTTTTCCATGAGCTGTCATGGAGAAGGAGGTCATTATGACAAGAGGCTCCTGCCTAATTTATATAGTGAGGCATGCTCACTAATTCTGGCGTCAGAGCTCGGACCAGTTACTGATTGATTTCTATCAGTGTTGTGTGAGATGATAAATTTTAATCAGAGCTTTTTGGTCTCTATTAGTCTGGCTTTCTTTTTATAATGGGTTTCTCTCATTCATGCTTTCCCTAGTCTGCATTTTTATGACTGTGATGTTCTTTGATTTACTTCATTCAAAGTACAATGCTCTGGCTTCAATTACTCCATTTAACTTTAAATAGACATTGCTACAAGTCTTACTGATACAGAGAACATCTGGTGTCAATAAATTGCAGCAGGAGGTGCCATGTGGGAAGGAACCCAAGAACTAAACACATCTCTGGGCACATCCATCAGGGCATGAGCATACATGTCATGGCACTTTGCCATTTAACTTCTGAAATACTATTAGAGCAGAGCTAGTTCAAGCTCAAGCCAGCGTGGCATTTTGATTTTCATTGTAGCAATGCTTGACTCACTGATCTAAAGCTCCAGACACTAAACGTTCTGTTCAGTTGATAACATCTTTGAGGTTGACTTTTGCTAAACAAGAAAGGAACAGAGAGCAAGGGGACACTTTTTTCTATGTCTTATACAGAGTGTTTAATGAAGGATGTTGTAAAGAAGTCAGGATAAAGAACTCTGTTCCTCATACTCCATCCCCACGAAACACACCAGAACACAAAATGCTGGAGCTTCTAAAGGGAAATACATTGACTCCCTGCTATTTTGGGGTTGATCCTGACTACAAATTTTAATAATTACCTAAGACTACCAAGTCCAGATAGTAGAATATACAATAATTAAAGAGAAACCTTTACCTGCTTTTAAGCTTTGAAAAATAAATTCTCTTTAATTGCAAAAGTATAATACAGAAATAATTTACCAAAGATATAATTTACATTTAAATTTTATTCTGTATACAAGAGCTCTGTTCATAATCAAAGTTATGCACTGATAATTCAGCTCTTGTAAAAAAGATTGTCCCTAATCATAAGCTTCATTAGATGAACTTTAATTGCAGTTATTTATGAATCATATATTGGCAAGCATGTGTCTATTTTTCACAGTATCAAAGTATTTTGAAACTCAGGTTCTCAGGCATGAGAACCAAGAACCCAACTTAACCCAATTCTTCTCCACGGCTTTTTTCTGCTTGGCTTCATGGCCCTCTTCCTGTGCTGGCGAAGGAGTTGACCCTGAGCCATAGATATCATATCCTAGTTTAATGAACTCTGCAGAAAAAGAGTTGCTCTTTCCCAAGGTTCATGTATTTTATCTTGCAAAAGGACCTTAATTGGCCCTGTTTTGTGTTGTGCTCATCTTTGGATCCATCTCAGCTGCCAGGAAAACAGAGAACATGATGGGCCAAGAACTGAATCTTCAGTGGAGGAAAGCAGGTTCTGTTCCTGAGGAAAGGGAGATGAGGAAGGTTACTGGGTGAAAAACAAACCAAACAAACAACAATTACCACCATCCATGATACTTACTATACCGATTCTGGATAGGGATTGAGAGAATGAGAAAGGCATGCATTTCTGACTGGAGACACTTTGTTCTGTCTACCCAGAGCTGAAATGTTCTCATAAGACAGGCTGTCATGTCCTGCTACAAGGCGGGAGGAACCAGACATCTATTCAGCATTTTGGAAGAATGCAGTAGTGGTGAGAGAGAATGTTCTCTGGGATGCAAATATCAGAAAAGGGTTAGACTAGGTCAGTACTTCTCCCAGTGTGTCATCATAGGATGGCAAAAAATGGTGTTAAATGAGTAAAAAGGAGACAAAGTGAGAAAGCTTTCTTTATTGGAAATTTTCATAGAACCTCTAACATAGCAGAATACTTCTGAGAATTTTGTAGGATGATATGGCCTGCATAGTTTCCAAAACATATTTAGCCAGGGAACTCTTTATTTTTATTCCTTAGGGAAGATGAAAGATTAGATGGTTTCTAGGTACCTTGCTTATTCTGATATTCTCCCAATTTTATGATTTTAAGAGAGCAATATAAAGCTGGGATTCAGATCCCAGAGCTTCTGTTAATACATTGGATGTCTGTGGGTCAGAAAGCCCAGTTCCAACTTCAAGAACCTTTCTGTAACCTGTGCTAATCTTCCTTTTCTGTGATCACCACCAGATCCTGGTGGTGCAGGGTCATTGGAATCAGTCTCCTGTCACCTCAGTGTGATACATCCAACCTGATGAAATACACAGGAAACCATGTCATAGAAAGCATTGCAGAATTTGCTATATAAGAAAACTTCACTTAATAAGTCATTAAGTTTCAGTATTTAAAATCCTGGAACATCTATAGTTTTTTCAGGAGCAGATTCTCAAATTATCTGTACTGTATATTATTTGACATGGAAGCTGAAGGAAAGGGGTAATATATAACCTATGCCTACTGCCTTATAATTCCCTGATTCTGCATCAACTCCACTTCTTGCCAGAACTTCTTGGAGTCTATATCATTCTATAATGATTCAAAAAATTTAATGCACGTAGCTAAAGCTCTGTAGGTTGAAGGAAAGAACATTCAAACCAGATAAAAATCTGCCTATCTATACCAATTTCTCTATGCAGAAACCAGCTTTCTGACTGTCTTTGGCCAATGAGTATCACCTTATTTTAAATCATAAAACAAGACCTGGGCAGGGTATTTTTGTTAGTGTTTTCACCTTTTTTTGTTTTGTTTTATCTAATTCTGTGATTTTTAAAGCAATTATGTTTGTAATATTTTTGTTGGTCTGCCTTTTATTTTACTTCCTCCCTTTTCCATAGAACAAGGTTAGTTTATGAAATGGGAGACTTTGATAGAAGGCACATTTGGTGGGGAAGGTCAAGGGAGTACCACACACTCTCCCTTCAAAAGCTGATGTCAGATTCAGTGGATGTTTTCATAGCCTAGGAAAGGCACAGACAGTCCCTCTCCTCACAGACCAGATTCGTAAACACAACAGTAACTTTTATGTACTCAGGGAAAACAGTTGAGGTAGTTTTTGTAGAACAAATATGCTTTTAGTTTTGGGTTTCCTCACCCTCGTTAAATTGTCATTGCTAGTAACTAGATATCTCTGAATGCTATTCACTTTCTGAAACCACTAATAAGTCTTCAGGAATTGATGCATACTTTTACCTTTATCACATATGCTTTGAAAACTTGTGCTTGGACAGCGTGGTTAATTTAGCAGTTGGATCCCATTTACACGAAAAGAGTGTATGACTTATGAAGATCTGGACTCAAACTCTTGTTGCCGTTTCGTATTGTCTCTTCTTGAGCTAGTTATTTCACCTCCCTGAATCTTAGGTTCCTCATTTGAAAACTCAGGTGATGATGATAACGTTCGTTTCTCCCATTCACAAAGGTATGGTGATCAAATAAGATAATTTCTGTGATTGTATATTTTGAAACCTGTCACAAAATTTTATGTTGGGAATTAAGGCTTCAGTGATGAAGGAGAGACCCCTGAGCATATGGACCTTACAGATAAGTAATGATGGTGTATTAGGATAAATGCAAGAGGGGTACCTAACATCTACAGTGTAGAAGGATAAATGTGGGAGGAGTATAGAACAACTACAGTATATTAGGATAAATGTAGGAGGGGTTTCTAAGACAGTCTTGGAGGAGTGGAGACTTCTGGGGAGTGCTGACCCTGTATGAGTTGAAAGATAACTAGGCAAAATGAAGAAGGAACATTTTTCAGATGGATAATATGCAAAGGTCATGGTAGGAGAGAGAGTATGGCGTATTTGGTGAATATAAATGAGGTCAATTTGTTTGGAGCGTTCAGTCTGGGGGATTGGGCTAGATAATGGCAAGATCTGGAGTGAGAGAGTCAAATGGAGACCAGATGATTTTAAACCATATGCAGGAGTTAAGATTTAAACTGACAGTAGTAAAGAATCCAAACAAAAATTATTTTTTAAGTTTTACATAGAGAATGACATAGCCATATTTGTTATTACTGGGTTTTTATAATTATTTTAGCAGTAATATTCAGACAGCAACTCTATCTAGTTTAATCTGCAAACATTTAAGGTAACATATTGAGGTAGTATCTTAAGATACTGCTGCCCAACAGTCTACATCGCACCTTCCCTTTTAGATGGGTCTGTTCTCTGTTATTTCAGTCTCGAACACACATTTCCAATATACTTAACCTGTCGTTAAAGAAAATGGGAAAAATAATGGCAAAGAACAAAATAATTTGAAAATGTAGAAGAAACACAGACATTTATAGACTTTCAGCTGAATGATGGTGATTCCTTCAACATTTCCCATAAAATGTTAAATCTGTTAGGATCGGTGAGTTTGTAAAGCAATGTAATTCCTATGAGTTGAAAACCAATCAATGCTCTGTCAAAGAAAAGAAATCATTTTCCAGGAAATGATCTGTCCAACTGATGGCTCTTCAAGTTCACAAGTTAACGGAGGGAGCTGTGACTAGAAGCAAATCCTCTCCCATGTTTTCATTTTGTCGTGCACCCTCAGCCTGTGTGCCCTTGCAGCACTACCTTGAGGAGCCTTCTCGCCTTGCTGCTGGGATCCTCGTCATTTGTTGACGATGTTCTTCAGGTTAAAGGAGCTGTCCCTGTTGAATTGAGGAGAGGGGCCGTCTCTATTAACACTGCTTTTTGGACACATAGAAAGCACTTCTCCAGCACATTATCCAGTTGCTCCTTCTTCCTTGCTTTTGCAGTAGTCAGCTGTTTAAGTTACATTCCAGTCATGATGTAGTGATATCAAGATAGGGCCAGGGCATGATTTTATAAATATACCTTCTCATTCATATCTGCTTGTGAGATAGAGATCTTCGTTTATCCTTAACCCATGTTCCTTATAAGCTTCAGCCAGCTCATTTAAACCTCCACAGAAGTGAGATCAAAATACTTTCTTCCAAGATATGTGGCTATTTTTAAATACCTATCTGTAGGGTGAAAAAAAAAAAAGTTGTAGTTAATGAGATTTTTGAGCAAAGCACCCTATCAGAATGCAAAGGATGAGGAAAATAAGAGAACGTTTGTATGCTAATAAAATGATTCAGAAAGGAGAGGAGAGAGAGCAGAGAATGAATAATGCAGGAGAGAAAGAAGGGGCTGGAGGGATGTCTGTGAGAAAGGAGATGGGGTCTAGCACACAAATGGAGGGACTAGCTTTAGACATGTGTGGGTGGTTATTCTACCCACAGGGTTAACAGATGAGGAGGCAGAGTTATGTGTACTGATAATGGTAGTTGTAGATGTGGGAACTTCTGGAAGTTGTCTTTCTGAATGCTTTTGTTTTATCAGGAAAATAAGTCATGAGCTGAGATAGAGAATGAGAAAGAAAGTGTTACAAAACTTGGTTTGAGGAGACAGAGGCTTTAAATAGTTATCTAGAAATCTGGGAGTGTGAATGCAGTAGGGAAATAAAGGATGGTTACCAGGTGTCATTAAAATCTCACCTGGGACTTGAAATTCAAGTGTTGAGCAACTTTGTGTTTTTCTCCAGCCACATTTAGTTTCATGGGTACTGGGCAGAGTACCTAGGTGATTGGATTTAATTACAAGTAGGATTTTGTCAAATGAGTACAAATCTTCGAAAGATGGAGATGGGAATTGAGATGTATGCATCTTAGGACTTAGGGTATGACAGAGAGTAAGCTGGACAGGTAGAAAGTGATGACGGGGGAATAAGTAATAGCGTCAGAAATAAACAGAGCCTAGAAAACAAGTGAAAGATGCCTTTTTGCTATTAAAATGTTTGCTCTCTCAGGAGAACAGAGAGTTTCTGTTGTTACAGCCGAATTTGACTAGTTAATAACTACTTAATGATGCATGCTGCCAATTAACAACACCTATAATCAATACGAGGTGTATGGTTGTAGAAAGAACAGTAACCCAGGAGGGAGACCCAGCTGCCTCCTAGCACCTGTCTGTACTGGGCCATAGACCCACTGCACCACCTTCCTGAGTCTGTTTGCTCACGAGCCAAATGACAGCCTTGGAGCCTCAGATTCTATACTGTCCCAATGTTTTGTGATTCTCCTGTATTAACTGTATATTTTAAAGCTTCTGTGTTACTTGTTTTTCTCCTGTTTCCTGGCCTTCAGATGACTGAGGTATAAGGATATTTCATGTGTTTTGTGGCCTGAATGGCTTGACCTTATATAGCCTTTGAGTATCTGGATCAAATTTGCAGTGAAATAATATTCAGTTTCCCTTTCCTTCAGCCTTCTTCATTTCCCACCTCTTTCCATGATTTTTCAGTCTGTCCTAGTTTTATGAGATTGTTAAAAAAAAAAAAAAACGCACTGTGGAAGACTTGGAGGAAATGATGAGGTCGTTGGTTGCTGGGTAACTGCTCTTTAACCGTGATTCAGTGTTTAATAAGATTGTTTTATCTGGTTCCAGGGTCTTCCCAGAATTTCACTGTTGCTGATTTTGTGTTCTTTTAGGAGGAAAAAAAAAAAAACCCAGTAAACTTAGAAGCTTTTTTTCATGATGTTTCCCAAATTTATACTCTTCATTTTAAACTGGTGCTCTTTGTCAAAGAATATTTTAGCCTGATCAGGGCCTGCCCTTTGTTCTCTTGATGGAAAGGAATTTTCTTAAGAAATGTTTCAAATAATACATATCATTTCTCTCAAAACAGTTCCAAAATCCAAATGTAGAAAGTAACATACTCTCTGTAGTCTATTTCAATAGGTTTCAAAGCTCGGAAGCAAACCTTTTGACATAGCTCATCCATTACTGAATTTTTTATTCATAAATTATTTAAGTGGCTACAATTTATTCTTGAATAGTCTTTTCAAGAGGGATCATGAGTGTTACATTTCTTGAGTTCTTTGAGGTTTAAGAATGCCTGCCTGTTACCTTTATAATAAATGACACCATGGCTAGATATAATCCTTGGGTAACAATTTCTTTACTTTGAATATTCTGTAGCAATTGCTCAGTTTTCTTCTTTCTTTAAATTTGCTTTGGAGAAGGCCGAAGCCAGACTGAATTTTTCCCTCTGGTAAAACAGTATCTCTTTGCTTCCTGGATGACGGGAAACATTGTCTATAGTCTTAGATTAAATAAGAAGATGCCTTTATATTAATTGATCTGTATAAAGTCTTCTGATATATAGCATTATATAACCACTGAAAGATTCAGAATGTATCTATTTTAAGGAAAATTTCCTGAATCATACTTTTTTCTTCTTTATATTGAGTTTTCTATATTTCAATGGTTCTAATTATCTCTGCCCTTCCGCTTACACAAAATAATGACTATCCTACTTGTAACAAGGCTGAGAGCAAGCCTCAGGCATTGAAATTAAACTAGCTCCCTAGACTTTCTCTCCTCTGATGGCATCCCACTCAGAAAACAATCTGCTCCTTCAGGAATCCTCAACTCCATTATAAGGACCAGTCTCCCATCATCCTTACCTTCCAATAATCATAACTTTGAATCCACCAGCACTTTTATCTCTGTCTATGATGCCACGAGAATAGTCTCCCAGATTATGTGGTATGTATCTCATTTTGTATCCTGTAAGAATCTACGTGAACCCATCTCTGCCCCACATTTCATCCTCCACATTTCATCTGTTCCCACTTCCTGAAGTACTTCCACTGTGCTTTTCTCAAATTCGTAGTCCATCATCAACAAACTCCTTTCAGTCCTCGAACTCTTCACTGAAAAGTCACTTCACCTCAACGCCCTCACACAGACCTAGCTTTCACTTGGTGATCCTTCTTTTTCCACAGCTTTCTCAAGTAGTGATTGTTGGGTTTTTGTTTTCTTTTGTTTTTTGCTCATGACCTTTGAACCACAGACTTGGTGGCATTTGGCTTGAATCCCTCTTTGGGAGATATGCGTTATGAGCAGATCCAGTGTGATTCCTAACTCATTGTGGGTGGAACTCTCTCCTCCCTTGGCGTTAACAGGAACCTTTAAAAATGTACGTTTTTGTTGTTATTTGGACTGGCCTAAATTTTCTGTTTATGGGTTTGTGTGCTCTGTAAATTCTGGACCAAGATCAGGCATTGTGAACATTCTGAAGTCATTCCCCCTTGTGGGACTTTGTATGCAAGCGGACAGGAATCACACCCCCTAATAATCCTGCCCCTTCAAACATGGAATCTACATATTTTTCCAGGCCTGGGAAAGGCAGTCAGTATCCCAGTAAGGTTTTGTTTTCTGTTCCATAGTCATCAAGGTCCATCTCTTCCTCAAAAATTACATGATAGAGCCATCATTAGCCTAGGTCAGGGCACAAACTCAAATGCGTGAAGAAGCTAGCCAGGTAATAAAGATGGATGTAGTCTAGGAGACAGGCTATATGACTCATCCAGAGCATACAGGCTCACTTAACTCTAGCTGATGCCTGCTTTGAAAGTGAAGCCTTTTATGTAAAACACTGATTTTTCATGACGCAGTTCCGTATTTTTATATTAAATCTCTTGGCTTTTAAATATTGGCACAAATTGTTTAAGACTGTACATGGAATATACAAGTTATGTTTATAGTAGCCTTTTTCACTTGGCTTTCAGTGTAGGAGCACCTTAGCCTCTGTCCTAAATCTTCTCTTCTTGCTGCACATACTTGTAACCAGGGTCACACACAGCCAAGGCTTCACATGCTGTTCTGGGGCTCACCTCTTTGCTCACACTGCGTGCTAAAGCACCCACTTGTCATTTCTCTTTGGTTGTTTTACAGACACTTACATAAACTGTATCTAAGCTTGAACTTAAGATCTTTCTCCCCAGATTTCTCTTATTCCATTAAGTGGAACCTTCATGCGCTCAATGGCTCATGAGGGAAAGGAGACAAACTCTAGGACCCAGTCAAGGTGAGAGAGAAAGACAAAGACATCTGCATGAAAGGAGCTTCCTCTCTGTGTGTCCTAGAAATCAAACAAATAAATAGGCAAACAAATGAAAAAAAAAAAAAAAAACTAAACTAAAAAATCTGCTCACAAAGGAAGTATGTAAGGGAGACTTACCTATTTTGGCTTTACGTCTGGATGAAGAAGAAAAAAAAAGTTTCCTCTAAAAATTACCAACTGGAATTCGTCCCTTATATGAATTTGAGGCCAGAAAACACACCACCCATGTGGCTCCCAAAACATCCAACATTCCATTTGATTTGAAGCACCCCAGGTTGATAGTGTTCTCTAGCAGAAACAGATGCAAATCCATTCTCAAGGAATACGTCTTCATCCAGCCAACAAAGATAAAGTTACAAAGAATAGGAGCTCATGTTTTTAAACACCAAACTCCTAAGGAGGCTAGCTAGTATGAATAAGAACATACAAAGTAGCATAAATAAATTTGAAAAGGCTTGAAGATACTATATACAAATTTTAAGTATATTTAATGGCTGAAAAGACATAAAAGTGACAATAAATATTATGACTTTATTAGAACATGCAACAAAAAGTAACAGACAGATTGGTAATAGAAACAAATATAATTTCTAGAAATAAGAAATACTGAGATTAGAATTCAGTATAAGAGAGAAATAGTAAATGTAAAGATTCATCTGAAAAACAATTCCCTTGTAAAACAGACAGAGAAAGTGATTGAGGATATGAAGGAGCTCTTAAAATTTATGCAGGATAGAGTGAGAAAGTCTAATTCCAGTTTAATCAAAAATTTCAGAAGAACAACATAGAGACAATGGAGATAGAAAAAAATGGAAGAGATTCAAACAAAGCTAGTATAAATATGTAATGTCAGACAAAATAGATTTGAAAATTAAAAGCATTACCATAAACATAGTGTTAATGCATCCTGATAAAAAGTTCTATTCACTAGAAAGATGTAATAATTCTAATTAAGCATACTTAAAATATATGATGATAGAAGTACAAGAAGAAGCAATTAAGACCCTGATCATAATGGGAGATTTTTATACCCCTCCATCAGTATTTAATAGATAAACCAGATGAAAAGTCAATAATTCTGAAAATTGGAGCAACAAAATTAACAAGATTAATCTGATGCTTTTAACACTGCACCCGATAACTGAGTAATACATAAGGAACATTACAACACATAGCAAACAAACAAATAAAAAATGACATTTGAAATGAAACTTTTGCATGGCAAATAGAAAAAATAAAGTGCTTTTTTCAAAATTTTTTCAAAGTGTCAGAAAATATTTTCCATTTATGTAACAAAGGACTAATATCTATTTAAAGTGTTTTGACACATTAATAAGAAAAAGACAACCCAACAGATAAAAAAATGGATAAAGATAATGAGAATGCAAGTTATAAGAGATGAAGACAAATGGCCTATAAACATGTGAAAAGATGCTCGACCTCATTGGTAACTAGGAAAATGCAACTCAAAGGAAAGAGATACTACATCATATTCATCATATAGGAAAACATTAATCCATCTGGTAATGACAGGTATTGAAGAGAGAAGTGGAAAGAGGAGAGGTGGAGAAGAGAAAACTGCCATACCACTAGTGGCGTTGTAAATTGGTACATCTACTTTGGAAAAAAATTTGATAATAACTAATAAAATTTATGATATGCATACTCTCTGAGTCAGAAATTCTGCTTCTCAGTGTCTACCTGGAGAAATTTGTACTCATGGAGACGCATACAAAGATAATAATTTCAGGACTGTTTGTCATGACAAAAAAAGAAAAAATATTCGAATTGTCACTCAGTAGGGGAAGTGGATAAATCATGGTTTATTCATGTAATGAAACACTATTTAGCAGTTAAAATGAGTAAGCTTGATTTACATGCATAAACATGGAAAATCTTAAAAAATATATAATATTAGTAAAAAAATATGCAGAATATGGTAAGATTAATGCAAATATTGATATAATAGCATATACTATTTATGAATATACATATGTAGCAAAAGTATAAAACCATGGAGTTGCACAAATATTGCATACCTTCCTCTGAGGAGAGTGAGGGAGAAAAGTGTTTGTTGGGGCTTCAGCTGTTTGCATATCATTTTCTTGTTTTCTTATTCTTTTAGAAGAGTAAGGTCTAAAGTAAATAGAACGGAATATTAACATCTGTTTTAGTGCCAAATATATAAAGTATCTGTACCGAATACATAAAATATCTGATTATTTTCTGACTTTGTATGTTGCATAATGTAAAATTTTTGAAATGAAACACTAAGAAAATGTATTTTAAAAAACTTGGAAAGTTGCAATTTTTTTTGAAATAATATGAGGGAAAAACTTGTTAGAACAAGCAAGCACTTAAAAAATGATGATTGGGAAAATATTAGATTTAGTAATAACTTTCAAGAGAGCAGCATCATTAAGCTGTTGAGTGAGAGGCAAAGAAGCCAGAGGCTCTCTGGAAACTTGGAAGAAGGTAAAGAATACATGGCATAGTATAAAGCATCAGATAGCCAAGAAAAGAAGTTTTAGAATGAAAGATAATGGAATATTTACCAATATAAAATTAAATAAAAGAAAAAGTAGATGAATATCTAGATTAAGTAAAATGGGCTGATTAAGCATTTTAAAATCAATTTTGGAAGGATTCCATTTGTAAGAAAGTGAGTTATCTTTGAGAATTCTTTAACATCACTGATCTAGCTAAAGATAGACATACATGCAGAGTTTAGTAACTGATTGCTTGCGAAGCAGTTTAAAGAACATTCAGTTTCCATTTCTTACATTAAGGATGGCATCCAAAATATTTATCTAATCATATACAAATGCATTAAATTATTAATTGGAAAGGCACTTCCTCTTTAGCCTGAAGAAAAGGAAAATTAGTATCATGTGTGAAAGATTGTGGGCACAAAATTCCTAAACTCAATGCTCATTTCTTTGGAACATCAAAAAAAAAATTTCCCTTAGTTTTTAAAAATTATACAAATCTAAAATAAATGTGTTTGTGAAAAAATAATTACATTATATTTAAACATATGCATGCAATTTAAAAAGTACCCTAAAGAAGGATAACTTTAAAGGCAGACATTATTTGACAGCCAATGATGATTGAGAAGTAAGTGTTAAAATTATTTAATAATTATATACACATGACCTACACTTATGACTTTGTGAGGTATAGACAGAGTGTTGATACTGCTATTTTGTCTGTATAAGACATGTGAGAATATCGGAGCTGCTTAGAGGCACTTATGATACCTGTAATTGCCATTGCAACCATAGAATTAGGCACTGCACTGTAATCATCAGTTCCCAGGAAGCAGAAGCTTTGAGGGAAGGTTAAACTTTGCATTGCACAGAATGCTTAAATGTATGCCATACCAACTCCCCTTTAAAATCTCAGGATCCTATTTATTCAAATTAATCCCAATAAAATGAATTTTTTTCAATAGATAGTAAGTAAATATCAAGTAACAAAACTATACTTTTGATGGATCAAAAGACATTTTAACAAGTTTTCTCCAGTAATGATAATTCTGGCTTTCTTGCTGGAGAGATTCTTTATGATTTCCTTTGAAACTAGTATTTATTTCCCAACTGTGCCTTCTCTTACTTTTCCACTCTCGGTTCCATTCTGACTTCGCTTTCACTTCCTGACCTCAATCAATGTCCACCATTTCAAACCACTAGGAATATGTTCTACCTAGGACTTCCAAAGCACTAACAAACATAGAATTACCAGGGTATTTATTAGGAACACAGATTCCAGAGTACCAGCCTAAAAGATTCTGATTTGGAATGTGCTTTAATACAGGATTTTCCACAAACCATATGTGGACCCCTTTTTATTCTTCTGCCACACCATATACATTTCAGCACTGGTAATTTTCCTGATCTCCTTTCTCTTCTCCCTGCGCTGAGCCCTGCTACAAACGATCAAGGCTTCACTGGTTCCACTACAAACATGTGTGGTTAAGCATATGTGTCTTATAGTCAGAGAGACGTATATTGACCTTGTTACATGCTAACTATGTATTGAACAAATTATCAAACCACTTTCGGTTGTAATTTCCTTTTCTGAAACATGGGGATTTATTCATGATTCATTCATTCATTTATCCATTGATTTAATTGATTGATTTATATTTATTTATTTTTGTATTTTTAATATTTGTTAATACTGTTCTAAGTATCAGAGATAGAATAATGGCAACATCTAAATGTGCCTTCCTCCACAGACCTTACAATTTCATTAAATACTAGCATTTAATGCATGTGGTTGTTGAATGGATTAAGTGAAAGCATAGTTATAGCTAACACATATAATAGTTTCTAAGTGCCAAACAAGTTTTTAAACACTCTACATAATTAACTAATTTATTCCTTATAACAATAGTTTGAGGTAGGCACTATTATTATTCTCAGTTTACATATGGTGAAATTGAGCTGCAGAAACTTTTAAGCATTTTCTTTAAGGTCACTCAACTAGTACGTTGTAATGCTAGGATTCTTCCACCTGGGTGGCCTGGGTCTAGAATGCATGCTCTTAACCTTTAGTACAATACTTCCTTTCTGTAAGGCCAATAAGCTATCAAAATCAAAAACTTATCAGATTTCTAAAGAAGTAAAGCTAAAATACAGAATGTCTCCAAGTCAAAGTTTATAACTTTATCTGATAATAATAATATTTAAAGAAAAAGTATATCAACAAACAGGAATATTCTCAATGAATAATAAGAATTAAAAAAAGAACACTCCTGATAACAAAAATTGTCAGAGTCTATTCAGCCCTTTCAGAGAAGAAAGCCTTAACCATCACAATGAGTGTAGATTATTTACCACTTATCCAGGCATTGTGCTAACTGTTTTCTACAGGTTAACCAGTTTGACAATAACTTGCAGAACATATAATACATTTACAGTACAGCGCTGAAACAAGGGTCTAAGTTCTTGCAGGCAGTGAGCACCTTTAACCAGATGGTGTGACCCCAGAACACACCCTCTTCATGACCGCTAAGCACCATTTTTTATATCAGCTGTCCCATTCAATCTTGTAAGATACAAAACTGGTCATTAGACACATGTTTCTCTTAAGCAGTGTAAGAGCTGGGCAGAATATACATAGCAAAATATTAGTTAACATCAACTAAATATATTCATCTATTAATGTTCTTTCATGAACTCTATTGTTTATAGTTACCACATTAATGTTTATCTCCTCTTCTCGGCTCTAAGACCCACGTGGTTGATAACATGCCTCCTTCATTTTTCACTGTGTGCCCCGCGCTTGGTTTCTGGTATGTGAAATTTTAGTGAAGGAATGAGTGCTTTGCTTCTATGCTCATTATGTACATTTCTAATCATGTGTCTGTTCATCAGGTACTCTGATAAAGAAAAAAATGCAGACATAAGCATAGTAAACACTGGAAAAGGATGTCTTTATTATGAATGAAATAGTTCAGGGAAAATGTGTGCTAAAATGAGAATATCTAGGTTGCTTGTAAGATTTCTTGCTTATTAATGTACTTCTTTTTCACTTACATAACATACTCTTGTGTTTGTTTAGTTTGATACACCCCTGAGAGATTAATCAAGTGACTGAATAAAATTAAAGAATAGACCCATGATTTTATTCAGTCACTAAGGTGATGCTATTCTTTGCATGTCGCCTAAGCAGCCAGCCAGAAACCCTGTTGTTGGAAACTTGACAGACTAAACATAAATCTGGGGCAGCAGCAAAGTCGGAAGCAATAAACATCATTTCTTTTGAAATAATTCAATATTTCAAAATAAGGCACCAGAGTGGTCATCATGGGAACTATCAGAACTGTGTTGAACTTCATTACAAGCAATTTTTAAAAAATATTATTTTTATTTGTTTTGTACATAGAGGTGGGACACCACAATCAATTTAGTCTTACTAAAATTATCACTCCAGCCCTGAGCTCCCCAGGAACACAACTGCCATCCTCTTAAATCACATTATTCTTCCACATTATTTTTTTAACAGTTTTTATTGATTTATAATCATTTTTCAATGTTGTGTCAAATTCCAGTGTAGAGCACAATTTTTCAGTTATACATGAACCTATATATATTCATTGTCACATTTTTTTCTCTGTGAGCTACCACAAGATCTTGTATATATTTCCCTGTGCTATACAGTATAATGTTTATCTATTCTACAATTTTGAAAAAAACATGGAACACTTCACGAATTTGCGTGTCATCCTTGTGCAGGGGCCATGCTAATCTTCTCTGTATCATTCCAATTTTAGTATATGTGCTGCCGAAGCGAGCACTTCTTCCACATTATTGATGTGAGGATATCTTATTTTTAATTTTTTTGTTGTTGTTGTTTTGTCTTCGAGAAACACTGCAATTCTTTATCAAGGTGAACTTCTTCCCCTTATTATCCATCCCAGGACTCATGGACTCATGGTAGGAACTGTTCTCTTGATGATTTTTCGATACTCCATCCTCATTATCTCATATCCTAAACAAAAATTCTCTCAACTCTGCTTCCTCTTCAGTTTACTATCCTTATTTAGAAACTTCCTAAAGGGCTATTTGTGTTTACTGCTTCCTCAGCCTCCATAGTAGTTATGCCTTTGCAGCCAGGCTTCCAACCAGCCAAACATTCCTCTAGGCTGTGCATGAGCTCAGCCTTTGCTTACAGTACTTATCTTGTGTGTATTTTTCTCTTTATGAATTTGGTGATTACCTTGCTCATCTTCAAAGTCCTTATAAGAGCAACTAACATTACTTGCACATATAGTAGGTGCTCAATAAATACTTCATAATTACATTAGTTCATTGGTTTTTGTATGCTTTGGGTTATTTATCTGAATTACTGTATTTCAAAGTATCTTACAAGTTATTTCAAAGTACCTAAAGGTTAGAATGGATATAAAAAAAAAAAACAACAACCTATTTGAGTTAAATGAAAAGATGGGGGAAAAAAGTCATAAATCCAAACATTTTGTGTTTTTTTTTGAGGATTGAAGAGTTAACTTGTGTTTTCTATTTTTAAAGTCATGTCTGCATAATTTACACTCTACAAAAAAAAATACTGCATTCCATGTATTTTCAATTCTTTAAGGATGTATATGTTTATCAACTTTTAAGGATAATGAAATCATATAATTCAGAGATTCTTCAGAGTAAGTGAGTTTGGTGAATTTTCACTTCTCTTTTTTTTTTTTTTTTTTCTATCCTGAGAGGTTCAGGAAAGAAACTTAATTTTAAAGTGACTCCCCTTTTAAATTTTATTTTATTTTATTTTTATCCTTATATTTACCCTCTGTTTATTGAGGTATTATTTACTCATAGTAAAATTCATCCTTTTGAATGTTGACTTTTATAAATATTGACAAATTTACACAGTTGTGTAACTACCAGCAAAAATCAAGATAGAGAATATTTTCATCATCTCAAAAAGTTCCCTTATGCCCCTCTTGTAGTCAGTATCACCCCTCCCTCCCCACCAAGCCCCACTCTTGGCAGTCCTAAAAAAAAAATGTTTATGTTCCTAACATACATTTAGAAAAATTTCATTTAAGATGTAAGTATCCCTGGTAAATCAATAATTGAATAGATAAAATTTTAATAGCCTTAAAATGTACTTGCTAGTATTATGTGGGGAGAAAGATACTTCAGAGAACAGAATTTAAATAAGTAATATAAAATACAGTTGCCCCTGTGCTGATGGGATATAACATTCAGTCCGTGGACAGAAAGCACCTATTTTATGGCACCAAGCTTTGTGACTCACGGGATAAGAAGGAAAAAAATATTTTTAATGCCTGGATGTTTTTCTCTCCTCCTGTTTTTTTCTTCTTTTGGGCAGGGCTTGGAATGTTGAGTTGGTTTAGAATCTGTAAGGTTTTTTTTTTTTTTTTTTTTTTTCCCATCTGAACAAAGTTTTACTTGTTTTGAAGTGATGTTGGAGTGATTAACCAATTAATATGTCTGACAAATGAAAATCACAGGCCATGCCAAGTTATATGAAGGATTAGAGGTAAGAGCCACCTCTAAATTGAATTTAACTTAAAATTCAATTGAGGACATTCTCTGTCCTTTTAATGATGATTATGTGGAAGAGGGGATGTCAGCTGGAGTTTTTGAAGAATAGAATTAATTGCTGAAAAAGACCCATTTGGGGATGTCATGCTTCCTCCATGCTCTCATCTTTGGAGGCTTTCTGACCTTCGCTCTGTGGAAGAGAAGACTATGTTTGTACCACAAGGTCTGTCTCACTCTGCCCAAGGCTAATGGGATTAGGAGCAGACCTAATCCAGTGCTTGATCAGTGACAGATACTAATCTGTATTATCAAAATTGGAACTAAGAGAAATAGACCACCCTCAGACAATGGTGAGAACTAGTAAACCAAAGTTTACATCTGACTTGATTTAACTGTATTAGACATCTTTGAATACACTCCTTTTAATTCGTACTTTCCTCTTTTAATTTGAACTGATTTTTCTTGTTCTCCTTCTCTGCCTGACACTGCTCACTCATTACTGTGTGCTCTGTATCTTAACTTCCTGTACATATAGTTTGTCTTTATTTCTCTCTTTTTTCTTTCTTTCTTTATAGTCTTGACTTAGCTTAGGCAATCTTTTCTAGTCCAGTTTCTAAATGGATAGGTCTACATCTCCTGCCAATTATTTCAGGAACTTTTTAACTTATTAATAATACTACTAGGTAGATTTTTCACGAGTACTTCAAAATCAATATGCTCCTAAAAAAAAATCTTCCTCTGTTGCATGTGCACAGATGTTTAGTTTAATTGAACTCTGATCATTTATGGTGAGAAGGAAAAAGAATGCAGTTTTTAAACTGGGCTTTCATGGACAAACAGTGCTGGGAGAAATAAAGAGGAAAAGGATCTTTCAAATGTAGAGAACATCATGAAATACAAAACCAGGTTTAAACATTTTATATTTTTAGGAAAGTAAGACTAGCCTGTCCAAAGCAGAAAAGAGATTGGTGGGATATAAATTTGGGGAGTTGGAATGGGACAAAATTGTGGCAGAATTTGAAAGAGGATTTTAAACTTAACTTTTTAAAATATGATATCCATTAATTACTTTGAAAAGTGGAGATAATAGACATTTGTTGGTTGCTTATATGGCTTCATTCTTTGTTCTACTCTTTCTAAGAGTTTTCAGAATTTCACTCAGGGTATCAATTGAACTCTCCTCAATAGAGATCACATGTATCAACAGAAGATAAATTCACCCTTAGCTTCAGGGTAAGTATGTAGCCTAAATCTTCCCAATCAGAATGAATCTCACATATATTGTTCAGAAACATGCTCTCGTGGTGGAGAAATGACAACAACATGTGCTATAGCCATGATGTAACTGTGCTGGAAGTCAGCCCGAAAATAAATTTGAGACTAGGCTAAAATGACCTTTATCTCTCAGCTAGAGAAAATTTCTGAAAATTTTGAAGTGTCATGAAAGCTAGAAGGATAATTTTTGGAAAACACTAACATGAAATTTCCATTGGAACTATTTTATCTATAAATCAGCTCATTTTGGAGGAACATAAAAGTATTGTGTATTAAGTATTATGCCTAATTTGGAGGAAAGACAAAAATGCTAGGTATGATATGATGTACTCAGAAATGGATATATTGACTTGTAAATGAATTGAATTTCTCTCAATACTTTTATAAATTTTAGTGTTAATGGAACTAAAAGGAAAAAAAGTTTATTTTTATTTCCATGTACTTAGCTTTAATTTTTAAAAATAGATTTTTTAGAGCAGTTTAAGTTTATAGCAAAACTGAGAAGAAGATACAGGGATTTCAAATATATCTTGTGTCTCCACACATGCATAGCATTCCCTCCACATTATCAACATTACTCACCAGAATGGTACACTTGTTAACAAGAATGAACCGACACCCTAATCACCCCAAATCAGTAGTTTACCTTAGAGTTCATGCTTGGTGCTGTATGTTCTATAGGTTTGAATATATGTATAATGACACATCCACCATTATAATTTTATATGTGCATATCCAGTTGTTCCAGCACTACCTTTTGAAGAGATCTGTCTTTACTCCATATATTGCCTTTGCTCCTTTGTCAAGGATAGCTGACTATATAGGGATCTATTTCTTGACTCTACTCTGTTCCATTATCTATTTGTCTGTTCTTTTGCCAATACCATACTGTCTTTGATTACTGTACTGTATTGGCTCTTCTGCCTCTCCATGTAACTTTAGGATCAGTATTTCAATATTCATAAAATGATTTTCTGGGATTTTGATTGGGATTGAATGGATCTATAGATCAAATTGGGAAAAACTGATATCTTGACAATAGTGAGTCTTCCCTATCCTTGAACATGGAGTATCTCTCTATTTACTTAGTTCATCTTTGATTTTGTTTACTAGAGTTTTGTAGTTTTCTTCTGCTTACTTTGGATTTAATTTTCTCTTCTTTTTCTAGTCTCCTAAGGCAGAAGCCTAGATTATTGACTTGAGATTTTTTTCTTTTTTATTATATGCACTCAGTTCTATAAATTTCATTCTAAGTAATGAATATTGTAGTACAATATTCATTGTATCCCACAAATTTTGAAAAGTTTTATTTTCATTTTCATTTAGTTCAAAACCCTTTTTATTTCTCTGGAGAATTTTTCTGTGATCTGTGTATTATTTAGATATGTGTTGTTTTATCTCTACATATTTTGAGAATGTCCAATTATCTTTCTGTTGCTGATTTCTAGTTTAATTTCATTGTGGTCTGAGATCAGACATTGTATGATATTTATTCTTTTAAATTTGTTAAGGTTTGTTTGATGGTCCAGAGTGTAGTCTATCTTGGATAGCTTTAATTTTATTAATTTTTGTGTTGGGCTTTTGTCTAAAGATTTCACAAAACCATTTGCTGCAACTAATGGTGTGCTGGAATTGGCTCACTTTGCAATAGTAGATTATTAAATTTTCAGTTTGCAAGCTGGTTGTTAGATGAGCCATTATTAAAATTATATAAATTTACAATCAAATAAATGTATTAATAAATAAATTATAAAAATAAAGGTAATAAATCAAAATGCAGCACTTTCTAATTATTCTATACATTTTGTTATTATCTATGCTCTTTAGGTTATTTATTGCATCTATATGGCGGCAATAGCATATGATCATAAACTACTGAGCATCACTTTCTAACTCAGTGTTCAATGACATTACATTAGTAGTTTGAAATGGGCCACGGTAAGTATGTTTATATCACAGAAATAGGCAATGCTACAAATCATTGCTTAATTTATTTTCTTTATAGTCTCTAGATTTAATACAGTGATGGAGAAAATATTAATAATGCAGATTAAACTTAAAAGTGTGTTGTACGTGCAGCTGTTACATTGTATACCACGGAAAGTTAAGAAAATAGCCTTCCAGTATTTTAAAACTAATATCTGATTCATCAAAGATGTTGCTCACATCATTGATGAAGGGTTGAACTTTTGACATATGTCTTCATTGTTTCACTTTTATCTTAATGGGTAAAGAAAACTGTCAATCAACATTCATATCAAGACCACACATATTTGTCAGTTGCAACTATAGGTTGTTTATGGTTACAAAACTTTGGAAAAATCAACAAAAGTATTCAAAAGTAATTCTGATAAGCTGATGATACACATTGCACACACACATATTTTTTCTAGAGAAGTTTGCTATTAAATGATTAACAGCACACCAAGGACTACAGCTTTCTACTGTGTGTTTTACTTGATTCTTTGAAGGTTTAGTTGGAAAGATAAGAACTTTTCAACAATGAGATACCTAGTCAGCATAAGAAAGCAAGTATACAGGCTCAGGAGGCACTGGATAATTTCTTGTGAAAGATTCAACTATTCTCTCCTCTTTCTGGTGAAACTTCAGTTATTGTCCTTGACCTCCAAGAACAATAAGAACTTGATATTATAGAGCATTGCACAAAACCAATCTTTCTATTGAGTAGCTGAAAGAAATTGCTTCTGGTGGTAAATGAAAGGGTAGCAGTAGCTAAATATCTCAAGAAGAATTTTTTTGTTACTCTTACAAATTGATAATATAATTAATTTTCAAATTGGAAAAAGTCCCCAAAATACAAACTTTATTTTTGCTCTACTTCATTTTGTTTCTTATTTCCTCATGTTTTTATACTGTTTCCTCCAGGGTGATTCTGCCCCCTGCAGGAAATGAGTAGAAGGTGATAACTTCCCACTATAAATTCAAGTCATTAAAATATTGTAAAACACACTTGAGAAAACAGACAAACATGTTCTTATTAGTGCCCTCCGGTCAATTTGCATCTCATAAAACAGTATTGTATTTGTTATTAGAAAAATTAACATTTACCTCATACCTCATAATAGATTTATGTGTTTTCTCCTCTTGGGTTTATTAAGCTGATGCTTCTTTTTTCCCCCCAGCAAACTAGTACAGTGCTCTGTACATGTTAGTGCTTAAATATACTGCAAAGGAATAAAGTTCCTTGATTTTACTTTTTTCCATTTCCAAACATCTCTATTTCATCTAGAGAAGGGTTTAATTTATTAAATGAGTGTCCTGCATTTATATTTTTGTAGGACACTGTAGCATGAATATCTCCCCCTTTATTCGTCATTCTTTTATTCTGTTTCATTTGGACCAATAGAGCCAGTCTACGTGTGTCAATTTTATTTCAAAAACATGACAGTACTTATAAAGTGTGGGAGACTCTATTTCACTTTGGTACCTGCTCTAACAGCAATAGGTCATTAAAGAATACTTTGTAGATCTTATGTATGCAGTTCTTTCAGTAGTTGGGCGTTGGTCTCTGCTCTTTCTACTCATAGCAGAAATGGAAAACAGCTGGTCACCAGCTTCCCTTCACTGCTCACTAGTTTGACAGAGCAGAACCTCAGACACCATTTGTTGTTTTTCATGGTGGAGGCAAGGTGATTAAAACAAGATAAACATGCCAAAAGAAGAAAGAAGGAAAATACTTCAGAATAATTTGGGTGTGAAAAAAAAATCCCCTTTGAACTTTCTAAAGACAGACTCATGGGACTATGTATAATGGGGATAAGTATATGTGGTTAATATTAAGAAGTTCATGTTACAGGCGGCAGGGGGGTAGAATATAAGGAGAATACACGTCTCTGAGGAGTTGTAAAACAATTTGGAGAGTTTTATTATCTTTAAGCAGAATTACAAGAAGTCATCTTCACATTCATTGTGCTCCAAAGAATTTTGTTTTGTTTTGTTTTGCCATGGCTTGTATGCCTTTTAAATTTTCTTAGCTAATTTATGCTAAATTAGAAAATTCTCTTCCTCTTGCCACTGGGTTTTCCTCTTAAATTTAAAGATGTTATTCTTTATCCAAAATGAATAGATCACAAGGCTAATCAATACTAGATACGTCAAGACTCTTTTTTAAAAATAAACTTTTAATTTTAGATTTAAAGAAATGATCGAAGATAGTACAGAGTTCCTATAAACCCCTCACCTAATTTTGACACTGTTAATGTCTTAGGTTACCATGGTACACTAGTCAAACTAAGATACTGATATTGTTATATTATTATTAACTAAACTCCAGAAATTATGTATATTCCATCAGTTTTTCCCCTAATATCCTCTTTCTGTTCCAGGATCCAATGCAGGCTACTATATTGCATTTAGTTATGATATCTCCCCAGTCTCTTCTTATCTATGACAGTTTCTGAGTCTTTCCTTGATTTTTACGACCTTGATGGTCTTGAGGAGGAATAGCCAGGTATCCTGTAGAATATCCATCATTGTGGGCTTATCTGATGCTTTCTCATGATTAGGCTGGAGTTACAGATTTTGTGGAAGTCTCTCACAGATGAAGCGCCCTTCTCATCACATCATACTGGGAGTAGATGACATCCATATGATAGCAGTAGGGCCGTTAACTTTCTTCACTTGTTTAAGCTAGCGTTTGCTAGATTTCTTTATTTTTTCACCTTTCTGTGCTCTTTTCTTTGGAAGCAAGTCACTACCCCCTGAAGGGCTCAGGAGTCTTTTGCTCATTGTTCTGTGACTTATTATTAGTCAAGTTTAATAACAGATTGGGCCGTTCAGTTAATTCTATGTCTATTCATTTTCACATATTTCAAAAATATAAAAATTTGCTCAACTTCCATAAAACCGTTAAAAAACAAATTTCTAACCCTGTCTAAAATCAGTTCCCTTGTGGAATGGTAAAGGATTCCAGGGCATGCTCACATGGTAAGCCCATGTTATAGCCTAAAGAAGTGAATCATACATCAAATGGTGCAAGTTGGTAGGAGTGTTCCCAACTATTTATATTTTCCCACATTGTTCCACTCGGATTTTAAGTTTAGATAAGACCAGTTTCACCCTCTAGCAATAAAAGCCCACACAAATTTTCATATGAGCTAATTTCAACTTGTGATGCAGAAAACCTCCTAAGACAGGGGATTCACCTTCACATTCCAGAGTCATCAGACATTTGTGGCCATAAATCTGTCTCTGCCAAATTGTTTAGATGTAATAAGAAAAAAATTTTTTAAAAGACATTTTGATTTTTGTTTCTGACTTTTCTTCAAAAGCATGGATCATCCAAAATAACATATATATTCAATTATTATATATAATTGAAGTATATTTGGTTTACAATATTGTGTTAATTTCTGGTGTGCAGCATAGTGATACAGTTATATATATGTATATACACATATATATATTCCTTTTCATATTCTTTTTCATTATAGGCTATTACATGGTATTGAATATAGTTCCCTGTGCTATACAGTAGGACCTTGTTGTTTATCTATTTTATATATAGTAGTTACTATCTGCAAATTCTGAACTCCCAATTTATCCATTCCCCCCAGTAACCATAAGTTTGTTTTCTGTCTATGAGTCTGTTTCTGTTTTTTAAATAAGTTCATTTGTGTCACTTTTTTAGATTTTATATATAAATGATATCATATGGTATTTTTCTTCCTCTTTCTGGCTTACCAACTTAGTATGACAATCTCTAAGTCCATCCATGTTGTTGAAAATGGCATTTTAAATGGCTGCGTAGTATTCCATTGTGTGTGTGTGTGTTTGTGTGTGTGTGTGTGTGTGTGTGTGCCACAACTTCTTTATCCAATTGTCTGCTGATGGACATTTAGATTGCTTGCATGTCTTGGCTATTGTAAATAGTGCTTCTCTGAACATTGAGGTGCATGTATCTTTTTGAATTTGAGTTCTCTCTGGATATATGCCCAGGAGTGAGACTGCTGGATCATATGGTAAGTCTATTTTTAGTCTTTTGAGGAATCTCCATACTGTTTCCCTAATGGCTGGACCAAACTACATTCCTACCAACAGTGTAGAAGGGTTCCCTTTTCTCCACATCCTTTCCAGCATTTATTGTTTGTGGACTTTATAATGATGGCCATTTTGACTGTGTGAGGTGATACCTCATTGTAGTTTTGATTTGCATTTCTCTGATAATTAGTAATATTGAACCATTTGCATGTCTTCATTGGAGAAACATACAATCAACTCATATAACTCAATTAAATAAAACAAAAAACCCAATCAAAAAATGAGCAGAAGACCTAAACAAACATTTCTCCAAAATAATATTTTAAGGTAATAGTCATAGATTCAATGTTCTTGTTAAGCAGTAAGCCTGTGTGCCTATCACTATGCTAAGGGCTGAGAATTTTTTTCACCTTGAGGATCCTTTAGATGATTTTCCTTTTATTTCTTCTAAATAATTGTTATGAGGTGATAAACATATTGTCAAATCGGGTGTAACTAACCCATTAGATGTCACTTTTTCCTTGTCCTTTTATAAAGTGAGACAAATTTTGTGAATCTTCTTAAGATCATATGATTTAGATTTTTGAATTAGCCTCATTCCTAACTTTATTTGATACACTAATACTTCTACTTTTTTTTTACTCACTTATAATTTATATCAGTTTAAGTATTTTATGTATCTTAGAAGTCACTTTAAATCCTTTTGGGAACAAGATGAAGCAAAGAAGTAAAATTTTAAATATTGGGTGATACTCAGGAGAATGCTAGGTGTTCACACAGAGCTTGCAATGTAGTTCGAGAAATAGTTATTTATAACCAACATGCCTAGGCTCATAAGCTTATGCCATCTTGGTCCTTTTTTGCTGAAAGCCTGATAGCATCAGATAGAGGACAACTGACAACTTAGAGCAGAAGAACCAACCTGGGGGGTTTTCTTTTGTGAATATCTTCCATGTGACACTGCCCTTCCAGTCCATTCAGGGCTGGTGCACAAATAAGGAAAATGTAAATCTGAAAGATTTTGTGGTAGAGAGGGCCCTTAGCATAATCTGATTTATCACTTGGTTATAGTGAGCACTTTATTCTGTTCCCCACTCTGGAATAATGACAGACTATTACCATAGAGTCATGACAAGTTTCATGCTCTTGAACTGTCTAGCTTTGTCACTTTCCGTTACGAAATAGTCACTTACTGAATCAGAGAAGCTGCAGACACTGCAAATAGAATGATTCCTCATATGTCTCCAGAGATACAGTTTTCTGAGCTACAAATCTACCAACGGCATGAGAAAGAGAAGAAACCAAAAAAAGAAATCATCTCTGCTAATTCAATTGTGGATTTCCTTGGATCAAAGACCAACTACTATAGCATACCAAGTTCAAGACTTTACTCATAGGATGCTGGAGGCCCTCTCCTCATGATTTATATTAAGGCCTAAATGGTACACATGTGGCCTCTATGGAAGTATATTTAAAATATTCTTTTTATCACTAGCAAACTGAGGAATAACATACAAGGAGGTCCCATTCTGGTAATGTTGTTTAAGTACTGGAAGGTTGGAGGAAGTGAGGAAAATGAGTAGACAAAAGACAAAAAGATTTATATATTGAACACTAAGTAGGACTGACTCTCAAAGGAGCAAATAAAATTTTCTAGCAAATAAAATCATTCCACTTGAACATATAGCCAGATGGTTAAAATGTCAGAGTTTAGTTTCTAGGACCTTAAGACAGAGGGAGAAAATATTAAAAAAAAAAAAACAAAAACACATTGGTAGGCATGTGAATCATTTTTTTAAATAATTACTTTCAAACTCTGGGTTAGAGAAAATAATTTTTTAAGAAAAATAAGTGAAAAGAGTTATTGGGCAGCATTTTCTCAATTCTGCTGTTGAATAAGCAATTACTATGAATTTTAGTATACAAACATAGATGTCCAAGAAATGGAATTTTCTATATTTGTTACAACTTTATTTCCATTTCAAGCCTATGTTCCATCAGTAGCAGAATCAAAATCAAAATCAATCAAAATCAGTTTAAAATAATCTCATCATAATCAGAATTTCTTCAGTCAGTTAAAACCATCATCTTCCTCCATCTCCTTTTCTTCTTCTAGCTGTTTCTCTTATGTTTGGTTCATAGCTCTTTCTTATTTTTTTCCCTTGTGGCAAGAAAGGGAAAAGAAAAGTGAAAATTACATCAGTTAAATCTTTTCTTTCTTAGCAGCTGGTGTGGATGAGAACACATATATATCGGGTGATTTTCTCTGTAATTTTACGCTGTTTTTCCATTTAAATAATTTTACTTGTATTCCTTTGCAGAATTTATCAAGATCACTTACACTGAAAATGAGTTACTGAAATTAAGCAGTTGGCTTTTGTCTTTTGGAATCTGCAAAAAAAAAAAAAAGTACCATCTTTGTAAATACTATTGGAAAATAACTCTCAAGTTCCCTTTCAGTCAAATAAGTAGATAGTAGATAAATGACTTTAAATAGCAAGCTCAGATCTGTAGATATATATTGTTTTGAATTCCAGAATCCTCTTACTCTGAAAACTGCCATTCCCTGCATCCACATGTGTTATTCTGTCTTTATTCCAAGAGTTGGTAGCTGACCAAATCTGAGCCAACTCTAATCCTCTCCATAGTGACAACTAATTGGACCAGGAATAAGCATTTTATCCAAGTTGAACGGTTTAGTTTCTCTGGGAGTTTGGAATCAGGACCAAGATTGCAGGTGTGTCTGAGAGGAAGCTATACATTTAGGTATTGGTAGTATTTTTGCTCAACTGTGAAGACTGAGATGGGAGAAAGTACTGCTCAGCATTAAACAAATAAAACAGAAAAAGCAGAAGTACAAAACAAATATTCTAATAATACTTCAGCCCATGGTTTCAGTTGTTCCTGAGGCTCAGCTTAAGTCTGCATCTCATGTTTTTGGGAAACACTAGGATCCTTTCTCCTTTTGGCTTAAGTTTGTTACTTGCAACCAAACAAGTCCTAACCAATACTCTCCAGTGTCTTTTATGCCATGCTATTTCAGATGGACTCTTACCATACTGCAGAGAGAGCAAATGACTTGGTGTTTCTCACTAGCCATAAGTCATCTCTCTATCCATGTGGTTTCATTTAGGAATTGAGACACAAGAAGAAAACCACGTGTTTATAACTTCAAAACACCAAATGGAAAATTCATTCTTGGAGTCTTTCAAATAATCAGAGAGATACTAAAAATGATATAAGTTCATATTCACTGACTTAATTTTAGTTTGACCAATAAAAAGTTTAAAACATAATGAGAATTTTTATCAAGTTAGTTGTGAGAACTCTGCTGAATGTTGGAGAAATAAGCAAGTCTATGCTTTCTTTTTTTAATAGGCTTTCTAGAATATTTGTTTAGACCCTAAAAAAAGAAGAAAGCAAGTCTTTGTCTACACATATGACTTATTCTGTTTAATTCCTATTTTCCAGAAACAAACTCCTACATGTAAGAAAAACAAATGAAAAAACCATAATGCTCTGCAAACTGTTGGATGACTGGGTGACATAAAGTGATTGTATGGTTCGCGTGCCAACTTTGCTGTGTGATTTTGAGTTGATCACATAATCTCTCAGTGGTTAGGTTTTCTTTATAAAATCAGAATAATAACTCCTACATCATAGAAGGATTGTGAGTTATAAATGAGTTAATATATGTAAATCACATAGAGTAGGGCCTACACTTAATGTAAACATAGTAAGGGCTCAACTAATGTTAGCTATTATTTTCTCAGATAGAAATGCTAGAAAATATTGTGGTTTTTGTATAAAGTTTTAATGGTCTTTGCAATTGAAATACAATTAGCCCTTAAACAAATGGGTCTTTCACAATACTCCACTTATGCCTGTTTCTCTCCAGGTATTTAAAAACAAAAATAAATTTTAAAATGAAAGGAAAAAAATATATTCTTTATGTATATGCAATTTTTAGGAAGAGAAGGGGCTGCCACAATGTCTAATGGTGACAGTGTTGAAATTCCAGTATATTTGAAAAATCTGCCTCTATGTGACACATATTGTGTCTCCCTATCCTCTCTCTTTTCCTTACTTTTGGTAAAAAGAACCTCTATTTCATATGGAAAACATTCCACACAATTCATTTGAGAGTGACACTGAACTCTCCTGGTCACATGGTGAGCACCTGCAAAGGCCTAGCTAATCAGAATGTCTGACCCAGCGCTGTTAGGGAAGGCACTCTCTCTGTGGTAGCAGGACAGTATTTGGTTGCTAGCTTTCCTCAACCTACATGAAGACAGCCATTGGAGAGAGAGAGCTGATCTCCTGATGGAACTCTGTGAGACCTTGGATCTCAGCAGTATTGGGGGAAATGTATTCCTGGACTTCTAAGTGACATGGCCCTCAAAGGCTCTCAGATATTTTATCTTTTTTTTTTTTTTTTTACTTATGCTATTTTGAGTTTGATTTTTATCATGTCCTACTGAAAGGGTTCCAGTGATTACACCTGTTTCTTTATTACCTTTTAGAGGTTAAAGGAGAGAATCCACGTTCTGCTTCCATTAGAATGGGACCCACTTGATCTGCTCTCCCCCTCAAAAGAAAAAAGCTAAGTGATATTTAGGTATGTTTTTAGTAAGTCCAGCTATTCAAGTTATGGATTATAAAGTCAAGTCAACCAGAAAAACTGGAAAAATAAATGGATTTTAATGAAAAAATATTTAATAAATTGATGTCCATTCCAAACTTACTGTAGTCAAGGATAAAACCATCTTAAAAAGGTATGCTTTATTTTCTTTTTGTGGTTTGATAATTTTCTTTTGTGTTAGCTTGGTTTCTTTTTGGTTTTTGTAACTCTATTGTGTGCTTTTGATTACCCTGTTTTTAAAGTATGTTAACCCTTTACTATATCTGTTTGCTTTAAACTGGTGGTCTTATAAGCTCGAACATATCCTAAAAACAATAAAAATGGAAAAGAAAAAAATCTATATTTTCTTGCTTCCCTCTCCCACCTTTTATGATTTTTGATGTCCTCTTTTACATCTTCATGTTTACTTTCTTGCAACTCATTGTAGTTATCACATTTCCAGTTATGATCTTCTCCTTTCTGTAGCTTCCTGCTTCTTTTCTATTTAGAGTAGGCCTTTCAATATTTCTTTTAGGATAGGTTTAGTATTGCTGAATTCTTTTAGTTTTTGCTTGTCTGTGAGATTCTTTATTTCTCCTTCTACTCTAAAGGATAATCTTGCCAGATAGAGTAGCCTACATTGCAGCTTTTTCTCATTCAGGACTTTGAACATATCTTGCCACTCCCTTTTGTCCAGCAGTGTTTGTGTAGAGAAATCAGCTAAAAGCCTTACAGGGGTTCCCTTGTAACTCCTCTTTATTTTTCTTTTGCTGCCTTTAGAATCATTTCTTCATCTTTAACTTTGCCCATCTTAATTAGAATATGTCGTGTATGTCTATTTGGGTTCTTCTTGTTAGGGACCCTCTGTGCCTCTTGTAGTTGGATATCTGTTTCCTTCTTTAGGATTGGGAAGTTTTCAGTCATGATTTCTTCAAATACATTTTCAATCTCCCTTCCTCTTTTTTCTCCTTCTGGGATTCTATTATGCTTAGATTGGCACACTTTATATTATCCCATAGGTCCCTTATATTGCTTTCATTGGTTTTCATTTGCTTTTCTGTCTGCTGTTCTGATTGGGTGATTTCTGTTATCCTGTCTTCTAAGTCACTTATTCATTCTAATGCATTATCTAGTCTGCTTTTGATTCCCTTTAGCTTGGCTATTATCTCAGCCATTGAGTTCCCTGGTTTTAATTGGCTCTTCTTTATAGTTTCTATTTCCTTTAAAAAGATATAATTTAGAATAACGATTTCAATTTTATGTATCAAGAGATCATGTAGACATAAATTTCCTGCATGAGCTAAGATCACAAGCATTATCAAGGTTAGTTTTTAGTTCAAGTGGAAAGATATTCTGAAATTCCATTCAAAAGTACACTAGAATTTAGCTGTAAACCTAAAAAATGTCTTGAGGATAAGATATAAGAGCATGCACATAAAATTTTAAACTGAGCAGGAAGAATGAGTATAAAGGATAGAGAACTTCTCAATTCTGCACCCTACTCCCATCCGCCTCTGCACATCTCATTTACAGTAAGTAATCCTTATCCAATATGCATTGGGCAAAGAAGGGGCAGGAGGGTGGGGTTGGTGACTAAAAGCTCTTTAGATGGTCACTTAAGACGCTTTCCTGTGGGATTGTTTAGAAAGTTTCCCTCTGCCAGTGGTTTTACTGTCCACCCCCAACACTATGATGCACTTTACTCTCCACCCATCTGTCCTCTGGAAATCATTGGTCTTAACACAATCTTTATCCTTAAGAAATTGAGGCATTTACTGCTTTAAATGTCTCCCAGAAAAACTCACAGTGAGATTATGGCAGAGATGAAATTAAGACCTCATTACATTACCCCATCATACCACATCCTATACAACTGCTTGCCTCATTCTTGCTTTCCAAGTTTGGTTGTTTCTCAAACTTTCTTGTGTGCTCAGATATCAAGAGGATATGGGAAAATATAATTAACTGGAAAGACTGAAGTTTGGCTATAATGATCACTTCTAAGCAGTCCACTGTGGCAAGAGCCGTACGTGGTATGCAAGGTCTTATTATCCAAAATGGTACTTTAAACTCATGCTAAGCCCCACCATTCCCATTGACTTTTCCCAATTCTCTCAGTTTATAACAATTTCTTCATTTCCTTGAACTGCTGGAGGGTTTCATAGTAAATAATCTTATGGTAGTCTTTATTTTATTGTGTATGACTTTCCAACAAATAAACAGGGTCCTCTGAGGGAAGTATATAGGACTGTTTTCTATATAATTCTTTTTTCCACAACACCTCACATTGTTCTGGGTTAAAGATGTATGTGTGGAAGGGCTTGCCTGTAGTCTTGTATATGTCAATTAATGGTGGTTTCTCCATTTAATACTCACAGTTTCTCCTCGGTATTTTTTATTAAGCTTTGCATAACAGCACAAACAAATACACTATTTACAGTTTCAGACCAGAGTGTACTCTCCTGAGTAGTCACATATCTAATAAAGCTAATTAGTGATATAAAGAAAACCAGTATTTAACAAAATCACTTTTGTGGCACAATCATTCAGTCTAGATGAGTGGTTATTTGCTAAATTACTCAGGTAACAACCTGGTTCTGAGTCTTGTGGAGAGGGAACAGGGTTAGGGGGTCAAGATGGAGAAAGGAGAGGAAAATATAGAGAGAGAAATTACTTCAAAAGTAAAAGTAAATTAAAAATTTTTGAGTAAAGAAAAAGGAAAGCAAAAGGATAGGATGCAAGGGAAAGTACTGATGTGTGCAAAACTACGCATATATTATTTTCCTGTGTGTCTATGTACAAACGCATGAGAGAATGCAAGGAAATCTGTTTCTTTTTATGGTTGACTCTTCTGTGTGTAGTGGGATTTTCTGGCTACATCTGAGCTAAATATTATGGCAAATAGCAGAACACAGTAGTTACTCCACATGATTGTCTGTGAACTGGGTGGGCAGGAATTTTTCATTTCATAAATCGTTTCAGCTTGCTGTTCTAATTCCAAGGCACTGAGAGACTAAAAAAAGCTCAAGAAAGAAAATCGTGCTTTGCCTTTTTTCTTCTTATTTCACTCTTTCCCAGTTTTGATAGATCTTAAGTGTTAAGGATTAGGGTTTTTTTTAAAGATGTTTCAAAATATCTTTATTGCTCTTCTTTTAAAGCCAATTATTCTGTTTTGCTTTTTTAATTTTCTTCCTTGCCAGGGAAAATTTAGTACCAAAAGCAACAAAGTCTGCTGCTTCCTGTCTTTATTTATGCTTATTTATAGCACAGTCTGTATCAATGAAATAATGCTATATCATTTTCCTGCTGGTTGCTTAATGTTCATAGTTCAAAATTCCAGCCAAGGTCCTGAAGTGGTTTTGCCCTTATTTAAGATTTCCTGCTAAAGACATTCTATTACAACTTTGCAAATAAGTACCTCCCTGGCCTTAAGTCCCAATAAAGGTAATTTCGTACTTTAAATAAACAGCCTTTGCCAATCTGTTTCCTCCCTTTTAGGAGAATGGAGAAGTAGTTTGCTTCATATTTCAGGTTTATGCCCATTCTCCTTAAATGATCCTTCAGCCTGCAACTAAGAGGTTAGTTTAGGAAAGTCATCTGTAACACGCCTCCAGGGCAAAGTTGGAAAGTACTTGGTGGTACAAAAGAAAAATAAGTTTAAAAAAATATCCTGAACAGCTAGTCAGTGAACATTGTTTTGAAATTTGCTTACTGCTGGGGAAGGAAATTTAAAACAATTCTTGAGACTATATGATTATTATAATCAAAATCTAGAGTTGTATTTCCCGATCTAGCTTCAGGAACTCCCTCCTCCTCATGCTCCTCCTTCTCAGCCTGCCCCTCACAATACTTTAAAAAAAAAAAAACCTCCAGTTCTTCCCATTTGCTAATCTTGCCTTCTCACATGGCGTTTTCATAAGTCCCTCACATTTGTTACTGATCTCATATTTAGAATTGGCTAGCAGAAACTGGTATTCAAATGTCACATGAAGAGAAGGCACTGTTTATATTTATTCAAACAAACTTCTAATTTGCCATGGTAATAACTAAGATGAACAAAATCACAGCTGGATTCTTTTAACATGCAAATAACTCCTTGTGCTAAGTGAGCTTTGTTGGTTTTCGTCAATAGGTTTCTGATTGGATTTTCATAAAGATTTTGAGTATTGTTTGCTCTTAATTTCTTCTGAAACCCTGAAAAGCATACTATACAGTTAAACTCTGTGATTTCATTTCAAGGAAGTTGAAAAGAATTTTATAAAAACAAATTTGTTATTTCTATATTGGCTAAGTTTAGTGTGGTTCTCTATACCTTGATTTTTAAAGTGTGAAAATTAAAGCAATACGAGAAGTAGTCTGTAGCCACAACTAGGAGATACAGAAATATTGATTTAAGCAGAGAGTTAAATTTCTAAAATGCTTCATTTTCCTCAATGTAGTGGTTTGTGTAAGCATGAATTAAAGATGAAGATTCTTGATTTAATTATTATAACAAGAGAAAATTTTAAGTCAGGTGAATGAACATAGTGCTGTGTTCATTTGCACTACAGCTAATCCTCAGAAAATTTATTTGATAAATTACAAAACAGAAATGAATGAATGGCTCAGCTTAGGTTAGGCCCAGCCTGAACCCTCTCCTAGGATTTTGAACATAAACAATAGAAAGCATCTCTCAGCCTCTCTTCTGATGGCAAGCATGTGACTGGGATACTAGATCTCCTGGTTGTTTAGCAAAGGCCAGAGTCAGAAAAGTTCGGAGACTCTCTGTGGATTGTCTCTTGTGCCAGCTAACTGGCCCCCATCCCCACCACTGGTTTTCTTGTGGTTTGGTTACAGGTATCAATATATAACCCCCTTTACTAATCTAGTTTGATTTGGATTTCTGTTCCTTTCAGGAAAAAGGTTCTAAGGAAATAACCATAATGTATATTTTGTATACTTTGTAAAAAGAAAATATAGATACACATATGTACATATATATACATATATAGTTATTGTTATTCTTATTATATACTTAAGTATTTTCCTATTGAATTAAGTCCTGGTATATGGTCACATAAATAAGAAACAAGTAAAGGACATTATGAGTTTTGAAAGAAAAATAGGTTTTTCCCACATATAAAACTTATGGAGAGCATATTTTTATATTCATCTTTTTTTTTTCTTATTACTTTTCTTCCCTTTTGTAATAAATGTTACCAACATCCTTCACACCAAGGCAAGCACAAACACTGGTTACTATGGCCTGAAGACAACTCTTTTGCAAAAAGAGCCAAGAAAGGCAGAATAGACCAGAGTTGAAAAAGACAGAACAGAAGTGATGAAAGGAAGCAGGTAGAAGACATGTATTTGTAAATGATATTTTTTTTTCCTTCTGCTTGCTGCAAGGTATAATCAGTCATATGCTGCTCATTTTGGGTTTCCTTTGCTACCTTCCGCAGCTCTGGCCAATTAGTGTGTGTATACATTTGTGTAAGTGACAGGGAACATCCACTGGGGTTAGGGAGAAAGATGCAATCTGATAGGAAATTGAGCTACCAACTCTACCAATTTAAAAGCCTGAGAAAATGCTCTGCAGTTAAAAGTGTTCTAGGAAGATTTTCAGTGCCAGGTAACATTGATGATCTCCTTACTGAGGACATCAGGGAAGGGAGGCAGAGATTTGTCCTATGTTCTTAGGTGAATTTAAGCCCTTTGATTTTGATCTTCTCCAGTCTCTGGCTAAGCTTAACAGAATAATAATGAAAGGAAATTCTATCTTGAAATATTTTGCTTTAATGATTTTATAATCAGAGTGCAAAGTCTTTGAGATTAATGGGGATATAATTCCTCCTAATAAGAGTGGTTGTTGTGGTAGCAGTTGTAATAGTGGTGATAGTTACTGCTGTGAGTAACAGTAGTAGTTAACATTTAATGAGCACTTATTATGTACCAGGTACCATGCAAAGAGCTGTAGATAAGTTATTTCATTTAAACTCTATAAGATAAGGTATGTCTTATTCTCCTTATTTCCTATGAGGAAACTGAGAAAGGGAAGTTGGTGGTTATAGTCATGGCAATGGTATATCTCCAATGGTTGTAGTAGTTGTGGTGGTTTAAGATTTATCTAGTGCTCTTTTTGTGTCAACAGCTCATGTATTATTTTATTTAATCCTTAAAAATTACCTTGAGTTAGGTATCACAGTTCCATCTATTTCTGCATGCTGAGGATTATAACTGCACTATTTACTTACTATTTGTTAGTTAGAAAAATAATAACACTACATCAAATTCACTTATCGATTATGTTCAAAATTTATTCAAAGTTTAGAAATATTTAGAAATATTCAAATGTAAAATTAAATGTGTGTCTTTAAGCCAAGGAATTGTGTACTACCATTACCAGTTTACCTGTAGAGAAACTGAGGCTTAGTAATGATAAAAACATGCCCAAATTCACACACACTGCATGAGTCACAAAGCTAGGGTACAAGTCCAGGTCTATCTGGTATGGAATCTGCATATATCTGGATTGGTCTTGAGTCATAAGAGAGGATGTCTCATATTTACATTGGCTCTTTCTAGTGCAAAACATCAGCCCAAAAGATTTAAGAACAAAGGTCAGGGCTCACTCTATCTTCACAATTCCATATATCTGTAAACTTGTAAATCAAATAAGTATCCAAAACTAAAATGAACAGTGGATGGCAGGCAGCCTCTGTAGCCAATCACTCTGGAATCTTTAAACACACATTCTGTCAGTAGCAAGATTATGGCCTGAATTATTGACTTAACTCTCCACTTCCCCTTGCCTTGAAAAGTCAACAATTAACTAGATATCTTGGCTCTTTGCCTAATTGGGCAATGATATTTCTAAGACATGATATACATATTGTGACAGTTATTTCTTCTCAAATATGTAACGCCACAAACAAAGACAGTTTGAAATTTAAATAATAGTGTTTGGGTGTAGTTTTAGTCATGCCTTACCACTTTGTTATATGACCCAATTCCCTAGCTAACATTTTCTCAGGCAGTTATTTCCTGTGTATTTCCTGAGGTTTCCACAACTAGCCATTTTTTTTTTTTAAGAGAATGGTAGTTAAAATAATAGAGCTTTTAAGGAATCTCAAGTTTAGTGATTAGGATTGTGGCCAATGGGTATACTTCCTGCTATCTGGGAGAATATAGAAGGTAGAATTCCTTCCTAATTATTGCAAAAACAAACATCCTTATAATTTTTTTTTTCTCCAGTAGATTGATAAGAAAAAGACTCAGCAGAACATAGTGCCCCAGGAACAACGAGATGCTGTTGTGCTTTAAGAGAAACAAAACAGGAAACCAATCTTGATTTCCTCATACAGACTGAGAGTCAGGAGAAACGTGTTTAGATAGAAGTGATGCAATCAAAGGTTTACTATATCATAACAAAGACGCCTGCATATGGTCAAACTTTTGAACATTCTCTCACAAAAGATGTTTGGAACCAGTATTATTTATTTTCCTATAGATCTTGAATGGAAAAGCATAGATCTTTAGAAAAGAGCTGGTTCATAATGAAGAACAGTTTTGAGCACGCTCTTGATTTCAAATTAACAGAGCTTAAAAGTTTGGGCCTGAAAGGGCAATGAAGTTTTTATCAAAGTGAACACGAAAACACCTAACAATGTTCTTATGTCTTTTGCCATGTTTAGGACCGCAGCCTCTCTTTTCTTAGGGAACCCAAACTTTCCTTACCTATAAAGAAATGCCATCTTTCATGATGAACATTACATTCAGCACATTCAAGCTTATTATCAGTATGGTGCCCTAATCCTTTTCCTGACCCATGTCTCCCTTTAGAACCACTTGCTCATTACTCCTGCCACGCCTGTGCCAGGTCCAGGGGACTCTGATCGTCTGTCCTTATGAGTGGAGCAGGGACTATGTGTAGCTCTGCTGAGAAAAGACTCAGCTATGCAGAAAGATTTCTAAAGTTTAGGTGATAATTAAAGAGGAATGAATGATCATAAAGAATGCCAGCAACATAATTAGTCTTATGAAATGTAAAAGCTTGCTCTTTAAGCACTTTAGGTGGAATGGTAGAAATACAAAATCATTCTGGTACAGGGGAAACTTTGTTTTCTGGCCACCCAGCTTTTTTTCCTTTGGTGACCGCTTATCCCAATTACTCCCTAAAGAACGACTATTTTTTCCTTTCCCTCAGCACAGGTTACTTGAGTATTCCACGAGCTGAGAATCTGGGAGTGGACACATGATGCTGGCCTATATATACCAGTCTGCTTTTATTTATTTGTATCTTTCCAGTGATTGGCACAGTGTCTGGCACATATCAGGAATTTGATATCATTCTGATGATTTTAGGTAAGGTAGAAGATGCATGTTCTGTTCTAGTAGCATTCTAGTAAAGAAAAAGAAAAAAATATATGTATAAAGGGAAAGCAATTCTTAGCTTATGAATAGGTAAGGGAAGTGGAATTATAAGGTAGTTTTATTTATGCTATCATGAGTCCTGCTTTTCTTACACTGAGGCAGTTAAGCAATTTGATGTTTGTGTCTTCCTTCATACCAGTGCATCTGATCTTTTCTCTGCTTACTTGGCTACCATTATGCCTTCCTCTAGCCATGAAACATCTTTCACTTTTCCTATGCTAAAGCAGTATTTGTGCCCATCTTATTAGCATCTAGTGTCATGCTCCACAGTGCCTTCTCACAGGTCAGCTGTGGGGCACACATTAGGAAAACGCTCTCCAAGTTATCAATTAACCAATAAAAATTTGGTCGATCAAAGAAATGGTTCAATGCCATCAGTCTTAAAAAGCCAACAAAAGTCTTCAACTGTGATTCTTAAATTGACTTCTGGAATGTAAGTTCACCGGATGTGGGAATCCCTTCTCTGTACAGTGTCTAGCTGGAGAAAATAGCATGCAGACCAAGTTAATCATTTATTGTTTCCTAGTACTATGTTCCGTAGTATTATTGATTTTAGGACTCAGAAGTAATATGACTGCTGTCCTTACCATAATATGTTAACTCTTCAACACCGAGACAAATTAACCATAAAGTATCTTGGGTATCATCCTGCAGAGCTACACTATTCTGCCAAACTGAGCATCCTGGTCCTGGGGAAGTTTTCTATGGCAGGTAGTGAGCCTGAAGTTGGACCAGCAGCCACAGGCTTAAGTTTGCCTTCCCTAAGGGTGTAACTCACAGAGAAGAGTTAGAGGAAGGATGGCTTTCCCTGAAACTCAAACCTGAGTTCAAGGAGGCAAATTCAAGAACATAGAATGTTCTTGAGAATACCTTGAGAACATCTAACTTCATGGATGTTTTTAATATTGGACTTTGAGAAAAGTCATATTTACTTAGAGATTTGTCCTTAATTTTCTCCCTTCAGCACATTAAGTCCCTTCAGTTAACAAAACCTACTACTAAATGTTGACATATTTCAACAATAGTGTGAAATAGGCCTGTGGGACTAAAGTAATGGGATTGGGAAGGGCAGGATGTCTTTGGGGAGGGATCTACATTCCTTTTAAGGTAAATTACACATAGATGGAGAAAACTAATGAAGTAAAAAAAAAAAAAACTATTGTTGCTGATTACCTAACATGCAAAATAAAGTTAATCCTCCCTGAGATGCTCTTTGACGTAATATTTCTGTGATTTATTATTGTTTCCATCTCAACGACATGAAAAATGAGGGTTAGGGAAGCTGAGTGGCTTTCCACAAGTCCAAGAATTAAGAAGAAATTGAACAAGAATAGAAAAATCCAGGCCTATTTGATTCAAGTCCATATTCTTTCCACAACAGTTGTGATTAGGGTTTAGACTAGTAAGAGATTTATAAATTATAGTTATATTTTGTAGTTTTTTCTGTGTAGTTATAAATATTGCATGAAGTTATATAGTGACTTTTTAAAACCATATATTTTACAGAAATAGGTTAATCCTTATACAATTTAAAAATAATGTAGGTCAAAATTAATATGATTTTAAAATTATTTACTCCCTCTACTGGTGACTTTTTTAAGTGATATAAGTACAGTAAAACAAAGTTGACTATGTGACTTCCTAACATACATCAAACTCTCAGAATGGAATTAACATTGTTTATTAAAAAGTATGTTTTATGAGTTAGTGGACCATTACCTCACCCCTTTGTCCCCATTGCTACAGTAATTCTTTAGAGTAACTTTGTTAATTCATTAGGAAAAGCATCTTTATATTTGTCATAAAGCGTATTTTTTCCTAGAATATTGTTAGCTAAACATTATGTTTCTTAAATTTAAAAGTTAACATTTGTCTTCTTTGTATATATACGTGTATATATATATGTGTGTGTGTGTGTGTGTGTGTATACATTTTTGCTTTCTAATATTGTATGATGAATTCCAGATTCAAAAAATACTGAAACTAAGAGTTCAAGTAAATGATATAGTCTCACAAAATGCTTAGAGATAGTAATGATAACTTGAAAAGCTATACCAAGGAAAGGAAAATAAATGTGGTTATTAGAAAAGGGACACAAATAATACTGGGCAATATGGCTGAGACTGAAGCTTAGAACTTATCCAAATGAATAACTTAATATCCCTTCATACGTTAGGCACACAGAGGAGACACCATAATGTCAGAAGGAATGTGTCTGTCCCCTTAACTGAGTTGACTTCTCAGTGGTGGTGGTACAGTGCCCAAGAATGTTTCATGGTTTTACCCTGTTGTGCATGTGTTGGTGGGAGGAAGAGGAAGGATAAAGATAAATGTGTTCTTATTTGGTTTTCTTCTCATGGTTGTAGAAGCTGAGAGTTGTGACATATGTCATATGTATGACTTACACAGACTTCCAGTGGAATGAATTAGGATGTAAAAGTTGATCACCTTATGAAAACCTGATGCCCCAAAAACTTAACCAAAGCTTTTTTTGTTTGATTTTGTTTTGTTTTTGTATTTACTGTAGCTTTCTAAAGTCACAGTATAGAATAATGTGTTTCTTTGTTCTGTGCTGAATATTCCTCGACAGTATCACAGAGGTCTTCTCTCAATGTAACCCTGTTTCAAGCTCGCATACACAAGCACACACACCAGTTTTAAGATTTTCCCTTTATTGTGGCACACTTCAACCTATAACTTGCAGATGTTATTATAAGTGGGCAATACATACTTTACCTTTATAACTATGTAAGCATTCTTAACACAAATTATAGAGAGGTGTTTAATTAACACTTGTAGAATTTGCTTTCAACTGTGACCAACTAGCCTGTAACAGAATAATCCTCCTGTTGAGAACTAGAAATCTGGGTAAAATATTTTTTTAAAAAATGAGAGAATACGTACCATAGCAATGTTGATTTGAGAGAAAAAGGATGTAGAGAGGAGCACTAAAGCAATAAACTGTTTTACTTTTTCCCATTTTGCAAGCATTAATAATACAAAAGTATAGAAAGAGTTCTAGTTTAGCACCCAGGTGCTGCTTGATGAATGATGGGAATTTGTGACACTGTAAATATCCCCTGGATTTTTCATTTTTTCTTAGAAAATTGTAATTCTATAGTTAACTTTCAATGGTGACATCTGTTGACTATTTTAGATTTGAGACACAAGTGGAGATTAGAATTCTTCAAGGCAAATCACAGTAAGTGTTATAACCAAGTAACAAAGTAGGAAATATAAATAGTCACTATGTATAATACAGGAAGTAGCTTTGCATGATTGTTAAAAGATTAAGAGTCAGGTAGACATAGATTTGAATCTTGGCTGGCCATCTACTTTCTAGCCATTTTACTTTTGGTAAGATAATTAAGTATTTAGGTTTTATGATGTTTGAATGGTCAGATGTGTACAAAATGCATAAACCAGTGACTGGCACACAGTAATGCTCAATTACAATTATCAATTATTATTATAGACAATATAACTTTATTAGTAAATTAAAGTTGAATAAAAATAACCATGATGGACTAGAAAAATTAGCAAAGATGTTGTAAATGATGATTCTTGCAAGGGTGTGATAAGTTAGACTTGCATATGAGACATGGTTCTCTCAAAAAGCAACATAACAAAGAAAAAATTCTGGTCTAATAATTATACTTGTACTAATCTATCCTAAAAGACTAAAACTAAAGGCAGCCAAGAATTTATTAAAAAAGAATGTTTGCAACATGACTTGTATTAGAGAAAACTTGGAAGCAGCCTAAATATCTAACAAGAGAATGTTAAATAAAAAGTTGGTATTACAATAAAATGAGATAGCACACAGACATTAAAATGACACTTGTGAAAATGCTTTTAATGTGGGAGTATAAAGTTTATTCAATTGTGTTCTCAGCCCATGTGACCTGGGTAGGTTCAAGCATGTATCCCAAATCTACCAGAGCAAAATGCTCCCTTATTAATAATAGTTGTTTTGAGGATGTGCACCTGATGTAAGCGGGTCCAATCTGAGTGCATTTTAGGGATTTTGCTAGAAATGTTGAAACAAAAAGTTTCATTCATGAAAGCTTTGAAAAAGAGATTCTCTTTGGATACTGTGGTGAGAGGGTGTTAAGTCTGAAACTGAAACTGATGGATTTGGTACCATACATGTGGAGAGTTAGCATGAGGGTAAAGCCAATGTAAGAAAGCAAATCTGGGAGAAGTGCAGGTAAATGGAAACAGAGCCCCGGGGAACCTCTGATTTGTGCTAGGATCCATTTCTTCCTCTGGACTTCCTAGTTCTATAGCCAACAACTTCCTGGAGTTGTTTTAGCCAGTTTAAACTGGGTTTACTGACCCTTGAAACATAATAAAGTCTAAGTGATGTATGTATGCTAAGTGTGGGGAAAGCTTAGACCAAAATTACAATACACACTTCACTCTCAATTATGAAAAATGCCTGTTCACAAGAAACACTGGAAAATGTGTAAAAAATCTCTGCTGGATGACCAACTACTATTTTTAAAATCATTTTTATGCATTTTCAGGTTTTCATAATGAGCATGTACGACTTTCATTACCTAACATAAAATGATTCTTTCAAATCATATCTTGGGAGACAAATTGAGCAAGTCATTTTGAATAAACTCTGTAAGAAGTGTTCTCAGCACAAGAAAATGAAATACTCTTCTTTTGAAATTGCATAAACTTACTCTTGTAATTCCTAGACACCTTAGGGAACACGCACCTCAGTGAATTAATCTGGTGTCTCTTTCATGCATACAGGGAAAACAGCATGTACTCTATTCAGCTCCTATAGAATGAGATTGATAAATTATCTAGCACAATAAAGTGTTATTCAAGTTTTGTGTCTTTTTGGAGAACAAGAAGGTGCAGCCATGACCAGTTAAGAGTGAGACTTGTTTCCTGTCCTTGGAAAAGATGGGATTGTCCCTTGCCTGGGTGATTCAGCTTTAAAAATCAATTTTAGTTAGTTGAAATTTTCACATGGGCTTATTCTAGTGATAACACCACTATTCCCAACTGCTTTGACATTCAGTAATAGTTTCTTCATATAATAAAACGCAGTAGATTGAATTCCTAATTAATTCATGGTTCTCAAACTCTGGCTGTTATACTAAAAGTAAGCATGGGTAACAATTCTTCAAAGTAAAATTATAATATAGTGTGTTGCCATAATCTCAAAACATCACTGTCATAAGCACACACTATTTACCCAGCTGTTTCTCTGGCCTTGGGAGTTACACTCATTTCAGTATTAGAGGACACTAGATAATTACTCTCCCATAGAAACAGTGAGTTAAAAAGTACAATTATTCATTTTCCAACCCCGTATTTCTAGGGGATGTTACTTTTCAACTAGATTTAGAGGTGACACAATACAGCAATAATACTTAAAATATTTTCTTACTTCTGGTACCAGTATAATGTATCTATAGATAAACAGTATATCATCTCTGTTGACAAATAAAATGTTTAAAATGATTATTCTGAGAGCCCATCTCCTCTTTCTTTAAAGCTATATATTATATAGAGGAAGGGTTCCATCAGACAGAACATTTTATTTGATTAAAATTTGAATGATCCACATATTTACATGGTATGAGTGAGACAGAAATGCCCCTTTAAAATCGTACACTCAGGCACAGCAGAGACTGTCGGCCTGCACTTTCCAGCTGGCCAAGTCCTACAAGTCCTCACCATCAGCCCCATTCCTGTTCCTGAACCAGAAGTTAGTATTTGAAGTAGCTTTTCCATACGTGTATACAAAGATGGTATTATGACCCATCAGAAATTAAACATGCTGATGGTATCCTTTAAGACTTTCTCACACAGAGGAACTAAATCTAAAATTATAAAAGGATAATCAAAACCCCTTTTTACAGGGTTAGATTTTCAAACAATAGCAATGATATTTTTTGTTAAATTCATATTTGTCTGTGTATGATAGGAATTGTTTTCATATCTACGTATTTACCCTTTGACCTTAAGAGATTTCATTTAAACAATTTTATGTTTAAAAATAACCTTAAAGAAAGATGCTTGGTTGATTAGAAAAACATATTTCCGAAGGGCAGTAAAGAAGAGCTAAAAGCAGCCCACATAAGGAGTATCGCCCTTGAGTCTGCAGTGAGTGTGTGAAGAGTGATTTAAGTCCCCTTTCTCAGTGTGAGATAACAGGATGGAAAATGTGAATGGACTGGCAATATACTGCTCCGGCACACATCCAAGGGGGTCCTAGGCCTTCTAAAGTCTAGGTCAAGCTCCCAAACACGGAAACCACAGAAAGTTAATGATAATTGATATCATATGGTTCTTATCAAAGCTTCCTCAAGAAAAGCAGCTTAAGGGAAAATTCGTAAATATGTGTCTTGACCACAGTCTACCAATCCCCTTCCGCATTGGAGCCTTCAGCTAATTTGTTGACTTAATTACCCAAGGCACAGGAAGGTTAAACAGAGTGATAATCTGATTTTCTCTGATTGCTGATCACTGCAGAAAGTAGGATGCAAAAATAAACCTAGAACCTTAGGCTATGTAAAATGGAGAGGTGAGGCAATTATCCAGATAATTCAGGCAAAGTTGACTGTTTACAGTAATCAAATTATCTGGATAAGTACTCAACCTACACTCTGTCTACAGGAAGAACAGCTTTAATCACTTCATCTGGTCTGATTAAATGGGTTATTCCTTATATCTAAACTTAATGTAAAGTATTTATGATTAATAGGCAAATTCACAAGGAAAAACCTATTGTAATATCCTATAAAATTATCATCCCAAATGACAGAGATAACAAGTAACATTTTGTTCAAGTAAAGAATGAGTGCTTGTTTTCAAATAGAAAATATGAGACCACGGAAAGAAAATAACATGTGGGAAAAATAGATTTACTGTGGTTGAGTCTAATATGAAGGCCTGTATGAAAAGTGAGATAAGGAAAGTTGTAGCTGTTATGGTAAATGTGATGTTATCCCACACCGTATCCATTGGAAATCGATATTCTGATGATCTCTGATTGTCAAGTGGCACCAAAAAAAAAAAAAAAATCTTTAAATAGAAGAAAGAATCAGTTAAATCTTTTTTTCTTGCTTATAAAAGTAATGCTTGCTCATTTTAGAAATTTAAGAAAATACAGAAAATTATAAAGAAGAAAACCAAAATCACAATCCAGGGAGCACTGCTCTTAATGTTATTGTGTATGTTTTTCTGTACTCTATAATAATATATGGTGCTATCTGAGCCTCTGGATCAAACCAGGAATGATTTTTAATTATGCTGGTCAATAAAAAATTTGGAATTATACCATATATATGTATTCAAGCATGCATTTTTCATCAGATGGTATTTTGGGTGTCTCCCTATGTCAATAAATACGTAAGTACAGCATCAGTTTTAATTCTCTTACATGAATGCAACATAAATCTAACCTATATTTTTGGGCACGTAGGTTTCCAATTTTCTTATAAACAACTCAGTGTTGGATATCCGTGCATGCTCTCATGCTTACTTGAATGTTTTTCCTTAGATTAAATTCTTAGAAATAGAAGACCAGCAATAGACCCAGCTGGGTCACAGGAAATGTGTATTTTTATGGTCTTTGTTATATATTGGTTAACTGAATACCATGCATGTTTATGAGTTAACAATAGCACAAACTGAGTATAAGAGTGCCTGGTTCCCCACAGCATGTCATCCCTAAATAACATCTTGATTTAAAACTTTTTGGTTTTGGTATTTGATATATAAAAATGTCAAGTTTTGGCTATTTTTTTGCATTTTTTGAAAGTGAATATTATTTCATAACTTATTTTTCATTTCTTTTCTTTTGTAAATCACCTATTCATATATTTGCATTTTTCTTTTTGATTTATAAGAGCTCATTATAGTAAGAATATCAAACCTCTCTATTTTACAAATGATTTTCCCAGTTTATCACTTGCCTAATAATGTTTTAATCATGTTTTTTCAGCATAGAAACTTCCCAAATTTTTGTAATCAAAGTTATCAATTTTTCTCTATTGTATCTCCCCTTAATCTTTGCTTAGAAAGTATTTTATTTCCAGAATCAATTATGTATACACCTATATTTTATTCCAGCCTATCTTATTGCTATTTTAAAATTTGATACTTTAATCCATTTGGAAGGAAAATTCATTTTCAAAAAAAAAAAAAATTCTAGTTAGTGTATTTTGACTATATCAATGTGATTTCCCCATTATGAGTCTTCAAAAGTTGATGATTTGATACTTATAAGATATGCACCCCAAGGCACACAGGCCTGCCTGAAGTGACACTGGAACTTTTTTGGGGCTCTCAGAGGGTGCTTAGCTCAAAGAGTGAAAGTCAGAACATCTAAAATAAAAATAAGATCATGAAAGAGTTCAGAGAGCAAAAATCAAGTTCTACGCAAAGGAATGAGAATCAAACAAGAATTCTTCAGTTAATATGGTATGTCAGAAAACACTAGAACAAACATCTGAAATTCTGAGATAAAATCATTTCAACCTAGATTTTTTTACCCAGCCAAAATAGCCTTCAAGTGTGAGCTCAGAATAAAGATATTTTTAATATACAAGGAGGGACTCAGTAACTTTACACATCATGGACATTTAACTATGAAGTTATATGAAATGTTTCAGCAAAATGAGAGCAAAGGGTAGAATTTTTTGATGTAAGAGGCAAAGGATTCTACCCAGGAAAGCAGTGATGGTAAGATATATTACAGTCATGGAGCAGCAGGTGAGGCAGCCAACTGACTGGATCAGAGGGAGGGAAGTTTTCAGGGGGAAATCTTTAGGGGAAAAAGGTGTGTGAAAGGACTAATAGAGTAAGTGATAGGATAGAGAATTGGTAAGAAAAAATAGTTCACAGAAAAGGCAAATAGTGCAAGAAATTAAAGGACATTAGAAACTTTAAGGACAAGAAATTATTGTTTCAGTCAAGAAACACACTAAAATGAAAAATGAACTTAAATAATTGATGAAGCATAAGAAAGGAAAGTCCATTTGACACTAATGTTGGGAACTATCAGCTTTAATTTGCCCAGTAGTTGTGGCAATGGGCCCAAAAACATGAAAATGTAATTCTAGCACTTTACTTGACCCAACTTATATTACTTACATAATCATAATAATGTAAACTCTATGATTGAGCTCCAGCTTTTAGAACCAGCTTACAGGAAAGATGTGTATTAAGGCTTTATGTAGTTGTCAAGCAGAATGAAATTGTTTAAAAGTTTGATAAGGTACAAGTAAAAATGTAGTTGACAGAAAAATGAAAAATAGAGGAAAGGAGAGGAAATGATGCTAAGGTGCTTATATGTTCATTTTACAAAGAAAAATCAAAATTACTCTGAAAAATTAATGGAATAAGAATCAGAGATACAAGTACATTAAAGATTAATAAGGTAAATAATGAAAGAACAAATAATAAAATAAGTATTAAACACTAATACAAGTTAGGAGACAGGGGAATGGGATATAGTTGGAATATAGTGAATAAAATCATCTTTCATGTCAGAGAATTAATAGATATTGTCTAAATTAGATAAAATAGAAGTTCAAATATATAGCTATGGAAGTAACAACCACAAGAATTTAAAACAGAAACAGATTGCAGGCTATGGACAGACAGAGTGGCTACTAATTCATTATACACTTTTCTGTAGTATTTCATTTGTTACCGAGTATTTTGTTACCTGTATTTTGATAAAACTCAGACATAAGAATAAGGAACAAAAATATTCTTGGAGGGCCTGAGAAATTTGTTTGCTTATTCTGAGAATGTTTTTATAATCACAAAAAGTCTGCTTTTAAAAACATGCAAAGGCCTTTCTAACTGAAAGATACAGACTGGTCATACACATAAGGTAAAGGGCTAATGGGCCTTAATTGGGAACTTTGATAGAGAAATCTCAGTGCTATCTCATCTCTATCAAATAATTCCTCTGAATTTACCTGAGAATATGGTTGCCCAGAATGACTATTTGCCAGCCTCCCTAGCAGCTCATGCTGGTCATGTAACTAAGTTCTAGGTAACCATACATGAATGTGAGTGATGTGTGTTAACAGGCAGATTGAGCCTTTAGAGAGAAGGCATGTGCTTACCACTTTCCCTTTCCTCCATTCCAGCTGCCAGGAACATGGACTTACAATCAAATTACATAAAGGAACAAACAGCAAGACTGAAAAGGTAAAGTGATTTGCTGGGAGATCATAAGCAATAAACAGCAGAGCTGAAAGAAAAACACAGGCATTCTAACACAAATTCTGCACAGGGTATGTACGTCTAACTAATCTATTGCATTCTCTACTCCCACAATAATGTAGCATTCTGAAACATTAATTTGCCAAATGTTAATTGGCTTCCAGATGAATTAGGTTATTTACTAAAAATATTTCTTATTATAGGAGAGAAGTTTATAGACTGAGACATTCAGTTTATTTGGAACTATTTACTTATAAAAAATCTTTAAAATACTTTTTTAAAGGAAATTATGTTTCTAGGTTTTCTCAGGTATAAACATTTCTATTGAGATTTTGATTATAATTATGTTAAAGCTAACACACACACCCAAGACAATCTTGAAAGAACAAATCTGAAAGATTTACACCTCTCAATTTCAATACTTACTACAACACAATAGGATTTAAGACTGTGTGGAATTGGCAAAAGAAAAGATACATACATTAATGGAACAGAATTGAGAGAAATAAAACCAGATGCAGTCAATTAATTTTCAAATGTTCCATGACCATTCAGAGGGGAAAGAATGGTCTTCAACAGATGGTGCTAGAATAACTGGATATCCTCATGCAAAAGATTTAAGTTGGATTCTTACTTCATACCATATTCAAAAATTAACTCAAAATGGGGTAAACACCTAAATATAAAAACTAAAGCTATAAAACGCTTAGAATAAAACATAGGAATAATCTTTGGAATATAAGATTAGGCAGTAGTTTCTTAAATGAGACAGCAAAAGCAAAAGCAGCTAAGAAAAAGAAAGATAAACTGGATAATACTCTCAAGAAAGTAAAAGGACAGTCCACAGAATGGAAGAAAAGATTTGCATATCATATATCTGATAATGGTTTAGTATCCAGAACAAATAAAGAACTCTTATAACTCAACAATAAAGACAAATAACCCAATTAAAAACTGGGCAAAAAAATATGAATAGACATTTTTTCAAAGAAGATATACAAAATGGTCAGCTAGCACATAAAAAGATGCCCAGTGTCATTTGTCATTAAAGAAATGCAGATCAAAACCTTAAGAGAGCACTCACAGCCATTAGGATGACAGTAATCACAACAATAGATAAGTTTTGGTAAGGATATGGAAAAATTGGAATCCTCATAGATGACTAGTGAAAATGTAAAAGTGTACAGCCACTTTGGAAAACAGTCTAGCAGTTCCTCAAAAAGTAAAACAGAGTTACCAAAGGATCCACCAATTCCACTTTTAGGTATATGCCTATAGGAATTGAAAACATATATTCACACAAAAATTCATACATGGATGCTTTATTCAAAATAGCCAAAAAGTAGAATCAACCCAATGTCCTCAAGTGATGAGTGGATGCACATAATGCAGTCTCTCCATGCACTGGAACATTATTTAGCCATAAAGAGAATGAGGTACCGACACATGCTACAGCATGGATGAGCCTTGAAAACATGCTAAGTGAGAGAAGCCAATTTCAAAAGACCATGTATTGTATAATTTCATTCATACGAAATGTCCAGATTATGCAAACTCATGGAGACAAAACAGAAAAGAGGTCACCAGAAGCTGGTGGGGCAAGACATAAATGGAGAGTGATTGATAATGGAGTTTTATGCTGGGTGATGAAAATATTGTGGAATTAGATAATGGTTGTGGCCATACAACTTTGTATATATACTAAAAACACTGAATTTTTCACTTTGAAAAAGTGAATTTTGTGGTATGTGAATCATATCTAAGAAACACATACTAAATACACACATATTAGGAAAGAGTTGGCATCTATTACTTTTGGTGGTCATTTTATTCTTCTAACCATCTTGAAGAAATAATTACAGAGGACTTAGGTAAATCAAAGATTTACACTTAATTTTATCCAACTTATCTCATTTTATATTTTTCAGTGAGTTTCTTTTCTTTTACCATACACTTCACCATTTCTTTCAAAACTGTAGTGTTCTTTTCTTTTTAAACTTGACTGTAATTTGAGAATAAAAGGTTCACATTAGCTTTAACTGCCAGTGGTGTAGACCTGCTGGCACCATTAACAAAAGAGGAGGATTCTAACACTCAGGGAAGATGTTCTTATTTCCCTGGTCCACAAAAAAGTCAAAAGCCAGCCCTATTATTAGAGCTAGTGAGACCAGATTCACCGTATGATTAATCACCCAAGTAGAGGCAAAAATTCAGTCTGGGTTGCACCTAGTGTGTGGGTCAGAGAGCTTTTCCAGAGCTTGTTAAGGGCTTCAGGCTTGTAATTTTCCTCTTCTGCAATAAACATTCTTCTAACATGCAGTAAAAAAACAAACAAACAAACAAAAAAAAACAAAAAAAACAAAACCCATAAGTTTGGATGATAACTTCCTGTTGGAAGGAAGGTGGTTGCCAAAATATCAAGCCAGAGAAATGGCAAGAGGACTTGGTTTTATTCTTCAAGGCACACCAGTCTTCAAATTTCACAAATGAGATAATCAAGAATAACTCTATGGGTTATCTTTTTGATCTTTATTCTGTTACAATTCTTCTCTCTGTCTTCCTCTCTCTTTTGAGGGAGGGAGGAGGGGATTGAGCAGGAGAGAAGTAAAGTGGTATTGTAAGGTCATGGTTTAAAAATACCTTGCCTTTTCCCAAGGCCTTTAAAAATATCTGCGATCAACTAAGCATCCAATTACTGTACATCCCAAATGCATGTTTTCACAGTTATTTTTAGGGGCACGATTCAGTCACTACACATCCTGTCCACTCAAAACAACAGACAGCCATGGAGGGCAGCTAATGAGTAGGTAGCCAAATGACAATGTCTCCTTACTTTGGACTCAGCTTCCAAGGCCCAAGTGGCTGCCTGGCCGTCTCCACTCTGGCGTCAAACAGTCCCCCTGCAGTATGCAGACAATTTAAATTATTACAAGGCAATGTTACAAGTATGAACTCTGGCACAAAATAAAGTAATTACATTCAATTAGCAGTCCCCAAAGTGATGGCCCAATCCTGGGGGCTTTAGATGTTGCCTTTTGTTGACTTACAGAAGCCAGGTAATGAGTGAAACTTCAAAGTGTAAGGGACTAAATTGCTGCTTAATTAGTGGAAACTAGATCAGAAAACATGGCAAAAGAGAAAAAAAAAATACTCACAATTTTCTTTTGTTGTAGGAATTCAGATAATATGCTCCACTTCCCAAATAACAACAACTGAATAACTAAAGGCAGAAATGTTCTGAGGAAAAACACACTGGAATGACGTTGTTCTTAGAGGTTTTTTTTTGAGGGGGTGGGAAAGGGAAGAGGGAGTTTATTTAATGTCATATCTGCACCCCTCGTGATTCATCTTCTCTTCTTAACAAAAAAACAACTTTTCTTGTTTGAAGTTTAAGACATGAATTTAAAAAGAATTATGTTAGATTAAACAAAAACTTCCTAAACCCTACTACCTCTCCCACTGATAGCCTTTTGCAGAACATGCTAAGTTTTCTCCTCTGAAGAACAATCCTGGACTCAAACAGAGCCAGAAAAATTCTGAAAATGAATAAATATAGGGAAAACTAGGCTAGCTGATTGTTAAAATGTTATAGTTTATGTTTTTAAATGTATGTATGTTAATATAATTTATTATATGAAATAAGTTATATGAAATAGTGGCATTGCCTCTTTGTGGAGTAAAGATGGTTAATCAATAAATGGGTTGAGGAAAACAGTTAAATGATATTTCACTCATTATTCCAAAATATATTTTGGGTGGATCAGAGATTTAAACAAGAAAAATAAAAATAAAACAAGAAGAAAATATGGGTTTTAAAAAATATGGGACTCAGCCATTCTAAAATTGACACCAAATCCAGACCATAGAAGAAAACAGATGAATTTTATTAATTATAATAGTAAAAATCACCTATCTGAAAATGTAAAAGTATTAATAATAAAAATTTTAAAAGATAAAGAAAAAAACTAAGAAAACATATGTACCATAAATGTTATATACAGAGGGCTAATTTCTTTAATACATAAAGAACAGCAACAAATTAATAAAAAATGACCAAAGCCTCAAGAGAAAAAAAAAATGAGCAAAGGATATAAACAGTCAGCAGGAAAAATAAAAGTTCTTAAACATATGAAATGACTCTCAAAAAGAAAAAAAAAATAGAAAAGAAATGGCTCTCAAACTCATTTGTATTCAGACAAACAAAATGAAAGTTAGATACCATTTTTTATTCATCAGATTTGCAAATATCAAAAAAATTTAAAACATTTTGTGGCTGAGAGCAGAAGGATATGGATAACTCACTCATAGTTAGCAGAACTGATTGGATTGCTATAGAAGACAATTTTTCAATATTGTCAAAATGTAAAATGCATGTATATTTTGACTTCTAGGAAGTTTCCTCCATAAATATATACGCAAAAAGATTCATTGCAGAATTGTTTATAATAATGATAGAAAACAATATAGATATCTAAAAATAGAATGATTAAATAAACCATATGCAACTGGTCAAGAAGAACTATATGCTCTATATGTACTGAATTAGAACTACATGATATACAGTCATCCTTCCTATCCATGGGTAATTGGTTCCAGGACACCACTCAAAACACACATACCAAAATCTACAGTGCTCAATCCTTTATGTAAAAATGATGTATGCAGAAAACATGGATCTGGACAGCCAACTGTAATGTGAAGTAAGAAAAAGCATGATGCTTTTAGTACTATACTTAATAGGCTACCATTTATGTACAAAGCAATAATACACACAAATACGTATTCTTGTCTATCTTTAGTAGAGTCTCTAGTAAAAGTGGTAGTCTTGGGAAAGAGGGAAGGGTAGGAGAGAACCACCACTTACGTTTAATATTGTATCAAATTTATATATTTCTTATTCATATAAATGCATTCATTATATGTACAAGGCAACATTTAATATTTAATATGCACAAATAGCCTCAGCATAAAATGCTTCTTTCCAGTGTCTTGAGCCAGTTTTAATAATTGCACTGTGATTTTATACCCCTAAAATCTATAGATATGAAACTGAGTAGTCTTTGAACACAATAAGCAATGAATGAATTGATGATTGGATGAGCCACTTATACTCTTTAATTAGAAGACAACTACTCAGAGAAATTGGTGAATTGTTTATTGTAAACAAAACCTTTTTTTCAACCCGCCTTTCCCACTTTATTCCATATTGGGGCAAAAACCAGAGGTAGATAGAGTTAAAGCCATTTCTTTTATAAATTGACTATTGCTACAAAATCCAGAACACAGTATATTTTACATGAATAATAGTTCAAAAACAATCTATTCCGCTCATGACCTCCTTTTACTCATTTTAAAATTGTTGTATGTCAGCACTAGAGCCTTAAGAGAAATTATTAGCTTTGTGTCTTGAAAGAGCCACTAGTCAACTTAATCTTCTCATATGCCTCATAAGTTAATAAAAATAGTTTTCAGTGGTTTAATCTTCTACATGTGATCTTGATTTGTAAAATCATTTTTCTAGTTGCTGATAAAAACGTTCATCATTTTAAAGAAAATGTGTATTTACTTAATTTAGTTAGCAGTTCATATTTTGTATAGCTATGGATTTCCTCAATATGTCAAGGGGGAGAAAAAAATTCCCCAAGTGAAGGGGCTGTATCACATTTTATTCTTCATCCACATTCTCTTCCTGAAACATTTAGGTAAATTGGGTAGTGAGGTGATGACAAAAGATGTCAACTAAAGAGATCCCAAACCTCTCTCCTTCCCCAACTTTACCATTAGAAGGAAGAAGTGCACAAGTCAGATCATTATTCCTTCTAGTATATCTTGATATATTTACTTATTCCATTACTCTGCCATCTAAAAAGTCTTTCCTAATTACTTTTAAGAATAATACTGCTCACATACTCTTTAATCAAGAAGTCTCAGATTTAGGAATCTATCCTGTCATATATAAGCAACAATACAAGGAATATATGCAGTAAAATCATCATTTAAACATTATTAATAGTGGCAAAACCTGGAAGCAACTTATATGCCCCAGAACCGGGGGTGAGGGGGTGGAGGGATGGAAAATGGTGTTACATTTATATAATGAAATACTGTGGAAGTATTAAAAAGATGCCACATCTGTATCTACAGATCCAGAGAATTGTCCATAATGTGTTGTTATAAAAAATAAGTATACTAATTTCATTCTTATAAAAACAAACCTCAGCCAAAAGCTATCATGTGAAATACATGTGTGTGGACATGTTTATGTGACCAAGGGGAAAAGTGGAAGGATCCACACCAAGCCACTTTCACATGTCACTTGAGGTTGGGGAGCACTGCCACATGCCAGGCACTGTTCTAAGCTTTATATAAATACAAACACTAGCTCATTTAATACTCATAACAACAGTATAAGTTAAGCACTACTATTATTCTTGTTTTTCAGATGGTAAATGGAGGCACACAGAATTTAAGTAACTTGCTTAAGATAATACAGCTTCTAAGTGGCAGAATTAGGTAGAATTTGACTCTAGACACTCTGGTCCCAGAATCCATGCTCTGACATAATTTGAACCTTGGGAATATTTTCATGGTTAGTTTTTTGATACTTTTTCAATGTCCCTCATGATCTCCATGATTTCCTTCCATGAATAAAAATAATTCATTCATCAAATGTGTCAAATTTAATTACTTTGAGTTTTGCAAAGCAGTTGACTGAAGACTACTTACTGAGCAGATGACCAGTATGATGGAAATTTAGGCATCAGTATTCCTTCTGTTAAAAAATATCTACTGAACATCTTTGACTCAAACACTGACTTGGGTCAGGGAAGTGTAGTAGTGAACAGTTGTGAAAAAGATCACATCTCTGCTCTCATAGCAATTATGTTCAGTTGGGGAAATAAACAATATAATAGGTCAAGTGGTGGTGGGTGCCAAGAGAAAATAAAATAGGATGGAGACACTGAGTGATTGGGAAGGGGGTGGACTATTTTAGACAGGGGAAATCAGAATGAAGCAATGGAGCCAGTCATGTGGATAGATATCTGGCTAGAGCATTGCACCAGCAAGGGAAAGAACTTCAGCAGGAATGGGGATAATATGTCTGGCATAGAGTGACAGAGAAGAGCCTGATAAAGGATGAGATAGGGAGGTTTCTGGGGGCCAAGATATGTAGAGCTTTAGGCCATGGTAAGAACTATTTTATGTCGTTAAGATGGGAAGCCATGGGGAGATTTTGAGCAAAGTGGCATGAGATGACTTAAATATACAAAGAGATCATTCTGACTGCTGTGTGAGGAAGCATCTGTGATGAGGTCAGGGTGGACACAGGGAGAATAGAATTAGTGTTGCAATCTTTGAGGAAACAGTGGCTGTAACTATCTTAGTAGAAAGTGTTTTAATTCTGGATATTTATAGATGGTAGGTCTGACGAGAATCCTTGCAGGTTGGATGTGAAAGGAAGAAGTCAAGGGTGACTCCAAGATTTATGGCTTCTGCAGCTTGCAGAATGCAGCTAACACTTCCTGAGTGGAGCGAGACCAGAAGAGGTGCAAGTTTGAGGGAAACAAACAAAAATGTTATTTCGGATTTGTTAATCTTAAGATGTTTTATTAGTTTCTTGTTAGTGCTTTTAAAAATTATCCGAAACTTGGTAGCTTTAAATAACACATTTATTATTTTACTGTTCTGTAGGTTACAAGGCAGCATGGGTCTCACTGGGCTAACATCAAGGTGTTGGTAGGACTGCCCTCCTTCTGGAGGCTCTGGGAGAGAATCTTCTTTCCTTGGTTTTTCCCGCTTTTAGAGGCTCCCCAATTCCTTGGTTCATGGCCCCTTCCTCCACCTTCAGAGCCAGCCAAGAAGAGTCAAGTCTGTCTCTTCCACTTTTAAAGACCTTTGCAATTACATTGGAACCCCCCCGTTCCCCAGTTAATTTAGGATAATCTCCTTGTTTTAAAGTCAGTTCATTAACAAGTTATTTCCATCTGCAATCTTAATTACCCTTTGCCATATAAGGTAACAAATTCACTGGTTTTGGCAATTAGGATGTGCACATTTGCGGGGTGATATTATTATTCCTATCACAGGTGTCTATTTGACAATCAAATGGAGCTATAATAAAATAATATATACCTTTTACTTTCTTCTAAAAATATGTTAACAAGCAAGATGAAGTGTTAAGTAGCAACATTTTTGCTACTCTGTAAAAATGCAGAATTACCCAATTAGCTTTCTCTCTCTATAAATTTCAATTCTAAAGCATTTAAAAATAAAGCAATTGGCTTAATTATTATATCCTTACAAATTTTTATAGTTATAGTAGTTCAAATGGATACAAATATAGTGGTAATCAGATTTTGTGCTAATTTTGGTGCACTCAGTGAAGGTTTTTAAAATGGTACTTTTAAGAAAAAAAATTATTTTGGAGCCCCTAAATAAAGTCTCTAATCCTTCAGTCATAAAACTGAAAGAAGTGCTATGTTATTTCTTTAAAGTGCTGTATATAATCAAGTATGTATAAATTAATCATGAAAAAGATGCTAGAAATACCTTTAAAACTCTTATTAAATAAATACCAACTCCTAATATTCTTATTACATACTTTGTCAGTTTTATACACATATATACGAATACATGAATATTTTACACACATATACATAAATGTTTACGTGTGTTTACTGTATGTACACTTTAAACTTGCTCAATATATTGTAAGTATTGTTTCATGTCACTAATATTCTCTATGCCATCTCATTGAATGATATAATAGTATTACTCTGAGTCATAATTTAACCAATTCTCATTATTAAATATTTGGATTTCCAATTTTATTCTAAATGTAAATGACAAGAACAAACTTGTATTGAAATCACTGCATATGTCCAGTGATTGGTTCTCTGGATAAGTCTCTAAAAGCAAAATTGCTGGGACAAAAAATATTCATATTTTTTAAAGCTTCCATATGAAATGAGAACAATTTTAGTTTTTGAAACCAGTGTCTCAATCAGTTTAACTAAATCTTAGTTGAAGAGGATGTAATTGACTTTTCATCATTAGTTTCTCACATAAAAACTTTGAATAGGGACATAACAGCCTTTAAATTTGAAATTGTGAAAGAATATTATTATATCCAGGTAAATAATTATTTGCATCTCAAGGGAGGGCTCAGGAGCCTCTTGGCCTTATAGTCAAGAAATGTGAAGAGCTATTATCAAATTTACATTGAGAATTGTTACAACATTGTAAACTGACTATACTTCAGTAAAAACAGATTTACACTGAGAAGAAATATTGCCACTCTTCCTCCACTTTTCCATTATAAGTAATAAAAAGATAAAAATACCGGAGATAGTAATATAAATAAAATGCTAATTATTTAATAAGTGCATACTGTACATTAGGCAGTGTGCTAAGTGAGTATGTTTACCAGCTTATTTAATCTTCACAGTAAAGCTATGAGTTAGGTAGTGTTAATATTCCTGTTTCACAAATATAAAAACCAAAGCTTAGAAAGGCATCACCTTAGTCTACCCAGTTAGAAAGCAGTGGAACTAGGATTCAAAATCAAGTCCATCTGACACTAGAGTCTGACCTCCTAAAGTAAAATTCTATGCTTCCTTAATCCTCTCCCCCAGCCAGTAGTAGTAGTACTAGAAGTAGTAATAATAGTAGTAGCAGCAGCATTTTCATTCATTTAAAAGATTATTTAGTGCCTATTATGTGCCAGGCTCTCTGCTAGTTATTTGGAGGCTGTAGTGAACATGAAAAAACAAAGCCACTGACCTGACAGAGCATACAGTCTTTTGGAGAAGGCAACTATTTAGTTGGTAATCACACTAGAGTGTACTAAGTGTTACACTGGGGGAATTACCGGGTGCCACATAATTGTGTGTTCTCTGCACCCCCAGTATTTTATGCTTATCTTTATTGGGCTCATTACATGGAGAAATGAATGTTTGTGTATGTGCTTGTTTTCCTCCTTAGACTATAAACTCCTTGATATCCAGCATCTTACTCATTTTTGTGACCATAGAACCTGACATAACCCAAGCACATATTAGGGATCTAATAAACGTCCTTTGAATAGCTTAGTTATTATAACTAGTCTCTAATTAGGTACGCAGTGTTTGTCTCTTCTGTAACTCTCAATGGTATATTATTTTAAAGTAAAAATGTTAATTATGTGATTTATGTTAATCAATCTAATTTCCTGGAATGAAAAATAATGCAGTTCATTCACTCTTTCATTTAAAAAAAATTGTTCACTCATCATGTACAAAAATATTGCTTTTTTACTGCAGGAAGGACAGACATAAATCAGTAATTAAACTCACATTCAAGATTTTGATTCTAGTGGAAAAGCTAAGACAATGTCATAACAAAATATTGAGATGACCATTCAAGAACTGTGTGTGGTGTGTGTGTGTGTGTTGCTACTGTTGCAAGAATTTCTGCATTGATCCTTGGAAAGAATGACTTGATTGGAAGGAATGGGAGAGTGACTAATTCGTGGCTATGCCTCCCTTTCAGTCCTTCCTAATGACCATCAAGCTTTGCAGATGAATCATCAGAGTGAGGAAGGAACACTTTGTTAGATCTCTCCGGATGTGGAACAAATAAACTTTGCAGATTTCATGTAGGTTGGTGTTTGAGCCCACTTGGATCCAAAGGCTCTCAGGCACAAAGGCCTCAGACAAGAGTGCTGTGTGGGTACCCAGAACGACTAGGCATTGGATCTCAGGCCTTGGGAACCCAAGCAAGGAAGAGTCATAACCAAGCTGGTAATAAGAGAATGAAATCACACTCAGAGCCACCCTCCTTCAAAAGACCAGGCTGGCCTAGGCAGGGACCTGGTGTGAAACACTAGCAATAGGCAGGGGAGAAAAGATCCCAAAATCTCAGCAGTGGGCTTGTATACCAGCAAGTGATGGTGGGGCAAACTGAAGGATGCCAGATTCTTCCCAGGCAGGACCTTCAAAGACTCAGAACCCAGGAAAGTTTAAGAAACTCTCACTCACTTAGCCCCCATAGGTAAATCAGAGTTAGCATAATGTTAACGTAAAATATAAAACTTGTATGTGTGCCAACATTAAAATACCCCTTTTCTATATTTTCATATGAAAAATACAAAAAAATTAAAAAGTGAACTTTTTTCATCTTGCTGATGCCCTTATTTTGCGGGTGGTGTGAGCCTTTGCTTACTTACTCTGTGCAAAGGGAAAGCACTGGGTCTTCCTGCCTTGAGAAGGGAAGACTAAGGACCCACCTCTGGGACTTATTCTCCCTGCTGATCTCAGCTGGCAAATAGGTGGCATCAAGAGTATGATTCTGGACTTCGTACTAGTCTAGGCTGGTTTCACGTTTCTAATTCTAATTCTAATTTAACTTGAGAAATAAACAGTATGATCTTATTCATACCCTGAGTGGTGTGGGAAAAAAATTCCGTATTTATTACAGCTAAAACATAAGGGAGAAAGTGCCAAGAAGCATATGAGAGGTTTAAATATATAATTAATGGGGTTCAGAAAATGGAGGCAATTTACATTAGGAACCTCCAAGGATTTTTGGAGGAGTTTGAATTTAGGCTCTAAAGGTAATAGAAGTGTAGGGATAACAGAGGAAGAAAACAGCTTCTAACTTTGGGGCTGAGAGAGAGAACCTGAGTATGGAACTAACTTGGAAGGGCTGCCCTCCACCACAAGGCTGGGAACCAGGCTTCTCTGAAGAGAGTGTGGCTGTGTCCACTGTAGAAATGGAGTTTGTTAAGTCCTGCAGGCAGGAGCTGTGCTGAAGGAAACCACACACTGAGGGTATCAAAGAAGTTTGTGTAGAAGCTGACAGCTAGGATACTGGTGAGACTCCCTGCGAAGATGCCCATGGCTGTACTGGCAAAGCGCTCTCAAAGGGTGTATACTACTGAGCCCCCTCACACAATGTCAGGGGAGCCCCCCTGCCCACTGGGAAGGATGCTCCCTGCTGGCAAGGCAGCCCTCTGTTGGCAGCTGAGCTGCTGGAGTAAGAGACAGACATAGCACCAAATAAAGGAGAGAAATCCCCTTCCTCTTGCAGTGTGTCCTCCCTACCCACCCCAGCATCTTCTACTGACAAAGCATCGTACCAGCTGGCAAAGGAGAAACATGTCACAGAGTAAAGAAGGGTAGGTTTGGACCTAAGAAGCAACAAATTGATAACTGGCACAATGACTATGTATGTATGTATATATATCTCAGAATGATTGAAGAATAACCTATGTTCTACTTATGATCAGGCTATGAAGTAGCAGAATAAAAGTTCTCTTAGGTGAGCTGAAAATCTGTTTATTTTTAATTGTATCTTTAAGGCACTGGCTATTTACATCTATAGCTCCTTTTGTCCACTCAGTAGCACAATTTAAGATTTCTCCACAGGGATTAGATAGTTATGTTTTACTGGCTTGGGGCAGTGGAGTGGGAACTAAACTTACTTCAGTTTTAATAATTATACCCTGTTGGCTTAGACTGTACCTTATAAATCGCACCTGCCAACCTGAATCTGCTGTCTACTTTCCCTGAATTCTTCTTAGTATTTGGCTAAGATTACTCTGAAGTTTTTTTAATTGAGTAGGATCTAAACAAAGAGTAAGTAATGAAAATTACAGTATTTGGAGTCAGACAGACCTGAGTTTAGATTCCAGATCTTTCACTTAAGTTTTGTATGACCCTGAGTACATTATTTAATTTCTCTTAGGTACAGTTTTCCCATCCCTGAAATGAGGGTTATAAAACCTATTTAATTTGGTTTCTCTGAGGATTGAATGAGACTGCCTATAAAAAGTCTAGCCTGGTACATAAGTCCTCAATGAATGATACTATTATTAATAGAGTGCATTTAAATTTTCAGTGATTCTTAAAATGAGTGAAACCATGACATACTTTTTGGTGCAGTCTCCAAGCTGTACTTCTGTGAAATGAAAGAGCCAAAACACAAAAGGATGTCAAGAAGAAGACTGAATTCTTGATGAATGATTACTAAAACTAGGAAGCTCATTCCACAAAGGTAATAAAAACAGAGAATTTACAAAAGGAAAAATCAGATCCGGTTTGCATTTCATCAGACTGTGTTATAAGCCAAATCTGTTTTACTGTCTCATTTATGTGACAGATGGTGTGACAACTTATTGAACTGATAAATTGTTTTCAGTTATTTAATCACAGTGCAATCATCTTACTGTATTTCTACTATCCTAATTTGAAACAGATCCAACCCTTTATCCAGATGGTTTCCTGTACATACAATGCCAGTCTGTGGGCTGGACTGTACCCTTCTGACTGTTTGTCCATACCAGACTCTTGTAGACAACAGCATGCTTATGTCACAAGCCACATCTGTCATGGCAGGATTTGTGTTTCTCCTCAGGTTAATAATATCTGATGGAGGCACCAGGTCTCCTCTCCTTAAAAGCAAGGATACTGGTTTAGGAAGAGGTGCTTCGAAGATCAAAACCATGTCTGTGACAGTGACATGTGGGTTTGTGAATTGAGAATGTCAGTGTCAAATCTCTCCTAAAGCAAGGAAATAGCCCTGGGCCAGCAGCAAGGGAACATGGTGCATTGCTAGCCCCAATTAGAGAGAAGTTTTGCAAAGTTGCCATGTTCACTGGCAGTTTTTTCTTATGAAGTACTGTACAGAATGTTAGAAAAATAAACTCAGAAAGAACAGATTACAAGGAGGTCTGCAACTTCAGAGATGAGAGCACAAAAGAGTTAACTTCTCTCAGGTTTCACTTTGAAAAGAATTTTTTTTTTTGCTCTGGAGAGACTGGGTATTTTTAATTTCTAATTAGGATAACAATTAGGCGGGAGCTAAGAGCTGAAATTCAAACCTGGTAAGTTAATAATGATAATAATAATAGTTTTGCTTACTTAAAGACTTTAATAATAATATTATTATTTGGAGACTTTAACAATAGTAATAGCAATAATAATAGCATTACCTAAATTTATTAGTACTTATTATGTGCTAGAGAGTCATAAATATTAACCCATTGAATCCTCATTAAAATCCACACTAGAACTTTTCACTAATCAATTATTCATGAATAGATTGAGCAAACATTTATTTAGCACCTACCCCGTTTCTGACACATAGTATCATTTCTTTCTCACAGCATTAAGAGGTAGGTATAATTGCCACCTTACAGATCTTCAGAGAGGCTGAGTAATTTATCAAGGCAACTCAGCTAGTGAGTGGCAGAAGTCATTTTCAAATTTATATCTGCCTCATAATCATTCCTTTATTCCTGGATACCTCTAAACCTATGGTCCCTAACCCTTTGTTTCAGCCAGTTATTAATATAGAACCCTTGGGAAAGCCTCTAACCCCTCTTAGGCTCAGTCTCCTTATTTGTGTCATCATCATCATCACTCATGTACCAGACGGGGTTGTTGTGAAGTTAAATGAAGTATAATGTTAAATTTCTTAGAACGCTGACTACATATAAGTACATTTTGGTTGAATCAAGCCAAAGTGTGTATTAGGAACCTCGTTCCACAGACAGAATGTAACAATTAAATTATTCTTTTCCATTAGGATTTAAATAATATATAGTCCAATTGCATTTATTTTTAAACCAACACTCTCCATTTCCCTAGTGCCTCTTCTTTTTTTTTTTTTTTCCAAGTAGTTCAAAACCTGGCAGGCACATGCAGAGAAATGTAAAGAATTACACTTAAAAAAACCCCCAAAACTTAGAAGTTAAGAAATTGTCCTCTATTATATAAGCTTTCCATCCAACTCCACATTGTCTGATTTTTCAGAGTATACTTGTCCAGTTAGGGTCCCTGACTTTTTCCATTGCCTTCCATCCAGGTAGTTTCCGTAAAAGGAAAAGTTGAAATTAAAGACTGTACTGAAACATGTTCCTAATAGGAAGTTATGCTTCCATGACAAAATGCATGAGAAACATAATCTCTACAAAAGAAAGTCAGTGGAGCTTATGAAGAGAAACATTTTCAAAGCAAATATTTAAATATAAAAACAGCACTAAGGATCATGGCTTTGAATCTGTTTGTTAGTTTTTCTCCGAAAGCACAAACTCTCCCTACCTGTAGTGTTAGCAGACATTTTCCTATCTAAGAGCTGAGGAAGGGAAGGGACAGATAATCTAACAGGAACCACACTTAAGAAGTCTTAAATAGTTCCTGTGTTAGAACCATTTCCTTTGTGACTGGGAACATTCAAAATGGAAGATTTGCTGTAATTTTAGATCTTCCTCAGGGCTATGCTGAAGGAAAGACTGACCTGGTAGAGTAAAAGTAGAACGATATAATCTTTTTGATAATTTCATGCCTGTTACTTGAACATAATTTACTGAAAGTCTGATGAAATCAGCTACAATTTTTTGAGACGCTGTTATGTCTATAGTTTAGACTGAGTAAGTTTAGACTTACGTAACAATGAAAGTGAATTTAAAACTGGAATCAGTAAATTTTATTGTTTTCTGCCATTGCAGTGTTTATAACCAAATGAAATTCAATGATCTCTTTTTACTAAACTCTGCCAAATAATGTTGGTTTTATATTTGCATCCACTCTTCTTTCATTAAATAATGAATGTGCAGTCACTACTTATGATTATGCCCTATTTTGCTTTCAGGAAAAAAATAAGGCATGTATATACGCTATTGAAAAATTTTAAAAAAGAAAAATAAAGTGATGAGGTGATAATTATAATGAAGAACAAAAAGGGTAAAAAAAAAAAAATCAAGGTGAAACCAGCATTGATTAATACAGCATTTGTATGCCACAAGGTCCTATGTGGTTACTGAAGCTGGGCCCCAAATTTAGTTCTGAGCTTTATAGTGGTCAAAGCAAGAAAGACATATTATCATTTATTTGTTCATTTAAGAAAAAGAAATTAATCTGCTAGTATATGTTAGCTGCACTTGAGAGCTCGAGGTATTATAATCTTCTAAAGAAAGGTACAAAACTAGGTATCCTTATATTAAAACCCAATAATTTATTCCAGAGAAGCCCATCTTTTCCTAATATTAAGAGCTGAAAGGAAGTCTTCTTGTGGATCCTTATGAAACGTGTCTAATTAATTTTGACAGTGATTTTTACTATCCTGTGATGGCAAACAAGCAATTGCAATGACTCAATGAAGTAGTTATTGTAAGGATGTTGTGTACAAAGTACAGAGAGAACCAAGGAGAAGGACAGTTGAGTCAGCCTGAAGGAATTAGAGAAGTCTTCATGCCTAGTTAGCATTTAGGTCATACTTGAAAACTGATGAATTGCATAGTAGAACTGCCTGGCATTCCAAGCAAAAGGAAAAAGGCCAAGAGAGAAAGGAATGTTCTAAGTAGTTTATGTTTGCATTTATACAAATTTTGAGCAACAGATAAAGATAAGTGGGTAAATAGGAAGTCAAATCGTAAAGTGCCTTGAATGTCCTGCAAAATGAATACAATTTGATTTGCTACAAACTGAAAACTATTGAAGAGGGACAGTCAGATTTGTAACTTAGAAAGGACAGAGGAAAAAAATGCTGGAAAATTTGGAGAAAGATTACAGGGTGGAAGGAAGGAAAGGGACCTAATAGCTGGGATCAGAAGTGATTAGATAGAACTTGACCTTTGGCACTTATAACAGGAGGAGAAAGACAGTAGATCTAGGAAATATTTAGGAGCTTGAATATTCATGCATTGATTTGATTGAGAAGTCAACTCATACTAATGTAACATGAAACAGTTTTATCTTTCTAAAATTGCTTCTAATTAGATACTCTTTTTTTTTTTTCTCCTGGGAAGCAGACTCTCTTTATCTCAGTGTAATTTCATAATATTTTACTCACTTTGGGTTCTTAAAGCAATGTTTTCTCCTATTCAAAATTCTGCTCCTCCTTCAGCACAGACAGACTAGACTGGTGCAAAGGGGCTCTGGGTTGGTCCTCTTCATTTCCTCCCTCGCCATTCTTCTTCCTGTCATATCCTTCATGCCTGCCTCTATCAATGGTAGAGTGCAGGGAGGGGTACCATCTTTGGCTTACATGAGCAACACGTTGCCACTGGCAGGCACTTTGTCCCCTTTCTTGGCCACTACTTCTCGGGGTAAAGCAATCTGTAGACAGATTTCCAAGTATTGGTTCTCTTTTGTGAGTACATTTGCTTCTTCTGGAGGATGTTACAAGGCCATTCCTCCTAGTCCTCTGACACGGGAGATCTGGCTGGTGATTAGCCAGTTCCTTCCTCCCTTAGAGCTGCCCTTTCCTCCCAGATTCCTAGCAGGAGATCTGTTTACCCCACTGCTTTTTCCTGCTGAGGACCCTTTAACCACTGAATGCCCATGGCTCTTTGTGGGATGGTGGTGGTGGTGGAGCCAGAAATATGAGGTAAGCCCATCTCCAGGCTAAACAAGGGAAATGTAGATTCACACGTCCTGGCATGAGAACAGACTGCCTCCTGGTGTTCCCTGTCTGGGCTGCCCTGTTTTCTCTAGACCCTTTCTTCAGATGCCAACAACATTGGGTGCTCTACAGTTTGATGGCTCAGCAGCATTCAGGCAAGCATTCTTCATTAGTTCCCAACTCAGTATAATGTGGAAAGGGAAGATTTTGACACCTCTAATCTTGTAGGAGAGGAACAGAAACGTTGAATGTTATCTCTTATAGGATGAAGTGAGAAGCAAATGAGAGGATTACAAGTCTCTAAATTCTTGCCTCTCCTACAAAAGATGACACCCAGTTTTCTTCTCCCAGTTCCTTCTTGCACTTCTAGCTGATAAAGACCATCAGAAGTTTCTCTCAAACCTGGGGGAAAACTGAGGGGCTCAGCTAAGGAAAACAGATGAAGTCCTCACTATAATACCTTGCTCTATTGATTATCTTCAGGCACAGGAAAAGATTTCAGTCACTATTTCACACCATTTTGTTACATAACTTTTGGAAAAAAATTGAAAGTATGTAGTAAAGAGCCATTTAAAAATATCTCCAAAATTGTTGCCTTGGGAATCTGAAGGAATGGTGGCATCACCTGCCAGGATAAGTGACATAAAGAGATGAGGATAGGGGTAGATGACAATATCTTCCATTTTAGAAGTTTTCAGTTGGAGATGCTTTGAGCGAACCAGGTAGAGATGTTCAGTGAGTGGTTGTATACATATCTATGTCTCTCCGAAAAGGAAAACTTGGACTTTAGGTATAGATTTGAGATTTACTGACTCAGAGTTGAAGCTATGGATATTGATTTCAAAAATACAGCATTTTCCTGAGCTAAAACAGAAACTCATCTCTCTCTCAAATTTGAAAGTTTACATAGGATTGTAGAATTTCATGAAGGAGATACCTCAGATGACATCTATGTGGTCCTACTAATTTTTTTTTAGAGAGTACTTAACAATACTACTATAAATAAATATTAACATGAGCTTTTAATTCTCTGAAGATACTCTAAACAAGGCAATTGTGTATTGTGTGAAAAATTACCTCATATAAATGCATTTGTGTGGTAGTAAAGGTTTGTACTTTGTGATCAAAGGGGCAATTTTACTCTCTGATCCCAGTATCATTCTTTATGGTTTGGGAACTTGGCAATTAAGACCACAGATTATTTTCTTGGTATTCATCACTTTGATAAATCTTACACAGCTACATGAGTTCTTTAAAGGAAATAATAAATCTAATAAATACACCTTCGTAATCATTTCAGACTATATTTATGTCCTGAAACCTAAAGCCTTCAGTAAGCTTTCTCAAGAATTCTTGAAGAGAGTTAGAACATAACTTCAAATGATATTTTCCAAATTTTATGGGATTTTTACTGGGAAAGAGTCACAGACGTTTTTTTTTTTTTTCTTTTACTGCATGAGGTTAAATTACACCAGCTCTTAGAAACAGAATGCTGCTTTCTTATTGAATTTAAATTTTTTCCTATTATTTCTTTAAAACTCCTTGGGCAATTTAACCAGATTTTTATAAGAAGCCTGCCTAAGTTAAATGGAATCAAGTTTTCCCCAATTCTGTTATCTCAGTTCATAGGGAAGTATTTCTCACTTACTTAAAACAATTGCTTCCCTAATAAAAATTAATTTTCTATACCTCTTTACGACAAGACACTTTTGGGTCAAATTTATAATTTTTAACAATTGATATACTAGGTATGGAAACTTTGTATAGTGCTGGGTTTAAAAAGTGTAAATGACTACAGTCAATTTTATATAACTGATCAGATCGGCTAGTTATGTATAAATTATTGAAAACTCTACAGGTTTTAGAAAGGGCCAAACTGAGCTGATGGTTCCCAGTGTAATTGTCAGCTAAGTAGCTGTTTGACTGCCAAGCCATCACTTCTGTTGCAACATGATTGAGTGTATGGCACCACACAGATAAAGGCTATATTTATAAAAATGAGCTGATGACCACATACAAGTGCTGAAGGAAGGGATCACCATGGCTATGCAGGAATTTAAAAAACAATAGATACTGTAGGACAAGGGATATTTATAAAAAAACATAAATCCCAGAACTTTATGGGAACCATTATGTGAGGGGGACTTTAAAGAAAATCAAATTTGGGGAAATTATTCAAGGTTGTAGAATACCATGCTTTTGGCTTTTAATCAAAGCATATAAAGTTCAAACCCTGTAAACCATGTCCTACTTACTTAGTATCTCACTGTATTGCCAGGCTTCAAAAAGAAGTTCTGCTGTGCTTTTGTACAAAAATGTGTACTATGTTCCTAACACATGTTGGGAAAGCACTATCTGAGCATTAGGTAAGCACATACACGTAGGCTTTTACATGTCTCCCCACAGGGTCTCTACTACATTAAATATAGCTAGGCCATGCTTCCTTAAATATTTTATTTCTCTTTTGAATGCTAAAACTTTCATTTGAACTTGTTTAGTTGCTAGGCTTTCTTCTAGTTTCCATAAATTAACACTGATCCTGCCATCCAAAGCTATTTCATAGAAGTGTCATCAGGAACCACTAGTTGAATTAAAGAAATCTAGTTTTCCAAAATATCTTCATCTTTTTCTTTCTTTTCATATTCTCTTTCTCTTCCCTAACCTAGTATTCTCTCCTACAAAGTTCTCATCGTGTGACCAACAATGACCCTATGTATTTAAACTCTAATTATAATTTTTATTTATTACTACTGACAAGTCATACTGTGGATAAACACAGAAATAGTAAATAATAAATTGCATAAATCTAAAAACATAATTTTTCAAGATAGAGAATTATTGTGACATACATGTTGTATGTCTGTGAATGTGTGATGTGTGTAATAAATATTTTATTAACATTTGTTAGCCCCTATGAATCAATTATGAAAATTTTATAAACATCAGAAGACTTTAATGCAATTAGAAAAATAAACTATATTCACTTGTGAAGGTTCTGATGTTTTGTGATGCATTGAATGAAGAGATGCTAGAATCACACTGTCCAATACAGTAGTTACTATACTTAGCACTTGAAAGGTGGTTAGTGCAAATTGAGATATACTCTAGGTATAAAACACTCTGGGTTTGTGAAAGACTTAGCATGAAAAAAAGAATATGATATCAATGTTTTGGTGTTGAGTACATGTGGAAATGATAATATTTTGAATATGTTGAGTAAAATAAAATAATTATCAAATTAATTACACCTGTTTCTTCTTACATTTGTAATGTACATACTAGAAATTTTTAAATTACATATATGGCTCAAATTATATTTGCATTGGATTGCACTCTGTTAGAGAATTTGTTTTATTTGCACAGAAAAGCCTGAGCTAATGTAAGACACTTTGCTATCAAAAATGATCATATATTCTGAATTGTAAAATGTTTGTGGGAGTACTGTATTCTGGCAGAATTGTGGACAAGTATATGTTAGTGTTTTTACAGATGTTCTGGATATTGTTTTGATATGTAAAACAAAAGGCTTAGTATTCCTTCATTCCTGATAAGTTGTCCTCCTTCATTAATTAAGGTAGCATCTGGAACTGAGTATACTTAACCTCAGGGAAGTGATGAGCCACTAGAATCCAAAGAACAAGAGTAAATATTTATATCTAAGTTTTAAAAGCTTAGGCCTTGGGGCATAAACAAAAGACTTAGGGAGATACCTTAAGCAGTCTGATTTTTTCTTATCTCCAAAACTAGATAAAGCTTTTCCCTACTGCAGGAGGTTGGAGAGAAAGGAAGAGGAAGAAGACGCAAGAGAGTTTACGTAGCATCACATCCCTGAACAAAGGTCTATGCCCTACATTTCATATAGACCACCAACCTGGAAGTGGCCAGGGGAAAGAAAAGAATTCACACACTGGGGACCTGAGTCTTATGCAAACAAGTAGCAAGGTCCCTGAGTTCTGACTTTACCCTGGCATTCACTGGATAAGAACAATTAGATGGTTTATTTGGGAACATGACCTTACTTAGCCACAGTATATTTCCAGAAGTCTCAGAAAGTCATGATAGAGCAGGAAAATAACTAAAAGTGAGTTGGACAGGGGTGAGAGATGTCCAAGAGCAACTGATGTGGACAGAGAACGAAGGACAGCCCAGGACTATGTATATCTCAGTACATGGAGGAACTAAAGCCAGAGTCTCTTCTGACTCTATTTCAAGAACTGATTGCTATTCAAGAGTTCCTGGAATATACATGCAACTTGAGGAGAAAAAGAAAGAAGGAAACCTCTGAAATAGAAATTAGGTTGGTTGAGAAATACAAAGGAGGTTTAACTCTTGTATATTTGAATGCAATCTCTGAGTTTCATATCTTCTACATGATCAATGAGGTACCAAAGATCATGAACCCATTTAAAATTCTGGATGATTTTTAAAAGTTATTATTTCATTTAATTTACGAGCATGCATCTTACTAGTGGGGGAAACAAGTTTTAAATATGACTTTGGTTTGTCTCCAGTGGCCAATCCAGTGTCTAAAGGCCAATCCCAGGAAGATTTTTAGTAACCTCTCTCTTTCTCTTTTTAAACCACAACTTCTCCATTTGTACCAGAATTGGCTTTTGTGAGCATTTACAATATCAAATGCTGTATTTTTTCTTTTATGTCTTCAAGTTTTTGTTATAAAATTTTCAAAGAGACGGAAAAACTGAAACACTAAGTACAATGAACATTGTATTTGTGCCACATAGATTCAACAAGTAACAGTCTATGGTATTTGTTTTATATCTTTCTCTCCATGAATATGCACATTTTCTGAAATATTTAAAAATAAATTTTAGACAACATATACTTTCATCCTTAAATCCTTCAAAATGAAGACATATAATACTATGACACACCTATGAAAATTAACAAAATTCCCTTGCTATCGCCTAATGTTCAGTTTATTTTCAGGTTTCCCCACTTAGGCCAAGGATGTGTTTTCTAGTTCTTTATTTTTCCCTAAAGAATTCCTCCTAGGTTCATATATTGTATGTGCTGTGCTGTTACATCTTTTCATTTTCTCTTAAAGAGTAATTCCTTCCATATACCCATCTTTTTTAAATGACATTTTTTATAAGAGTCCAGACCAGTTTTCTCATAAAATGTTTCACATTGTGAATTTGTTTAATTACTTCCTCATTGTGTAGTTTAATATGTTTCCCTATCTCTTATATTTCTTCTAAATTGAAGTTTAGGTCTATAGGCTTGATTAGATTCTAGGGTAAACATTTTTGGCAAGAATACATCATCAGTGAACATTGTGTATTTCACATTGCATTACATCGGGAGTGACATATGTCAGGTTCTACCACTGTTTGATCCCTTGATTAAGATGGTTACAACCAGATTTCTCCATTCTATAGACACATTTTCCCATTTGCAATAAGTCATTTGTGGGGTCACTTTAGACTTTTTCTAACTCCATCCATCCTTCCTTCTTTCACTGCTTTGGTTCTTAACCAATTGCTTGCCTCAAGGAAGTTACTTCATCTCCCTGAAGCTTCCATTCTTGCTTTCTCCCCTTCCTTTCTTAACTTCCTTTCTGCCTTTCTCCACTTCCTTTCTTAAAGAACAAACATGAGGTTGTAATGATTCAGTAAAATAGCCTGAAATGGTTTTGTAGATTGCAAAGTGTTTTGCAATTGTATCTTTATTCCTATAAAAAAACAGTTTCAGATGATGCTCTGAGCAGCCTACTTATTTGGGGAAAGTAGTGGAGATCTGGTACATGCTCAACAATCAGCTCCCCCAACAGAAAACCCCTGCTTTTTTAAGTTTTGCCAGTTTCTGTGGTATTAATATTCCTACACTGGCCAATTTCAAACTATAAGCTTGATGTCAACCAGATGGCAAAATTCCAGAAAATTTAACTATCAGCTCTTTTGAGCTTGAACAAGCCCATTTCAGCTCAACACTGAGAGGATGACTGCAGGGAATGGTTGCCAGATATAACAAATGAAAATACATATGATATTTGAGACTCACCTGTACTAAACAATCATTTGTTGTGTATGTGAATTCAAATTTAACCAAGTGTCCTGTATTTTATCTGACGACTCTATTTAGAGGACATGGTACTCCGTGTGTGTGTGTGTGTGTATGTGTGTGTATGTGTGTGTGGTGGTGGTGTAAGTGAGGAGCCTAAACCAGATATTAACCCTCCTCTCCAAACATAGTCACATTCTGAGATACTGGGGCTTCGGACTTCAACCAATGAATTTTCAGCCCTTAACAGCATACTTCTCCATAGTCAATCTCAGAAAATTAGAGTTGAAATATACATTTCTAATTCTTTCTCTCCAGGAACCTATTCAACAATTCTAGTCAACACATAGAACCAGATCACGCACACTTAGGTCAGAGCCCTCCAGTCACCTCCTACTTGCTCAAAATACAAAGTCTTTACCGTGCCCTACAAGACTCTCCTCAGCCTGCTCTCCTCAGCCTCCTTTCTCTCTGAATTAATCTCCTCTACTTTGCCACTTGGTCTCTACTTCAGTGCCCTCAGCCTCTCTGACAGGCCTCTCACCTAAGGGCTTATGCACTTACCCTCCCTCTGCATGAAATGATCTTCCCCCATTTCCTCCCTTCTTTCAAGTCTTCTTTATATAAATATTACCTTCTCATGAGGAGATCTCTGTCTGACTTTCTAATGTATGGTCTCCCCCATTCGGGCTTTCCTTGCTTTATTTTTTCTCTGTCACATTTATCAATATATTTAATATTTTATTTACTGATCTTGTTTATTACCTACCTCCCCACAATTATACATACTGTATTTTTGTCTACTTTATTGACCATTGTATTTCCTTCATTTTAGAACACTGCCTGAAAAATTATAAATGCTCAGTAAGCACTGTGAGTAAAATGAATGAATGGATATACACATGCTATTTGGATTTATCTTCTTTCAAGTTCTCTTGATCTTACTATGGGGAGAGGAATACAAGCAGTATACTTCAGGCCTTGGAGGCAGAGAGAATTAGGCAGAAACTGACTACACCACCTGCCAGTGCTTGGTCTTGGGCAAGAATCTTATCTATCTGAGCCTCAGACTACTCCGTGAAATTGAAATGAATTGCCTTCTTAAAGGGAAGGTGAGATTAAATAGGTAAAATGATTAGCAGAGTGATTAATAAGTTGTAATTCTAAATTCAAACCTGAACTCAGACAGTGTTACAATTGGTTAATCAGGTCTGCTCTGGAAGGATGGGGGCAAGCTTGTCATAAATGCTAAATGTACAGAGTCAAATACAGGCATACCTCATTTTATGGTGGTTTGCTTCACAGATACTGTACTACTGACAGATTGAAGGGGTGTGGCAACCATACATGGAGCAAGTCTATTGACTTCATTTTTCCAGCAGCATTTGCTCACTTCATGTCTGTGTCACATTTTGGTAATTCTCCAATACTTCAAACTTTTTAATTATTGTTATATTTGCTGTAGTGATCTGTGATCAGTGATCTCTGTTGTTACTACTGTAATTGTTTGGGGTAATTGTTTTATTACAGTATTCACTTTATTGCAGTGGTCTGGAACCGAATCTATAATATCTCCAAGGTGTGCCTGCAGTCTGTCTCTATGATCCACAGGTCATATTGTGGTTATTTATTTGCTTGTTTTTCCTTTCATCATATAGAGATCAGCTTTGAAACCAGTTAAAGAAAATGATGACAACTTATGTAGCTTCTTTTGGGTCCAAAGCTGAAAAGTGAATTTAAAATCAAGAAAGGTTCTTTGCTATCTTTAATATCTTTTTTTTTTCGGTCACATAAATTCTGTTTATAATTTTATTGTCCCTTTTTTTGCCCTGAACTTTCAAAAGTTTCTTAGAGAATTGTATGAGTTGGAAGGTCTCTTTAAATTATTTTGTCTATATCCTCAGTTCTTACAGGTGAGGGAGATAAAACTCACACTAAGACTTGTCCAAAGATACACACAGCTATTGAAACATCTGAGGTGCAGAGGAAAAATAACACTACATCAGTTTGGGAACGTAGAAGTTTTTCCATGAGGCAACTGAGGCAAACTGAGCTTGGCTGAGGTGATCCGAAATGGTCATGAGGTCACTTAACTGGAAAGCCTCTCCTGCCTTCAACCCTGTTCCTTCCCTTATACTATTCTGAGTCTTCCTTCTTTTTGCTAATGAAGGATTACAATCCTGGACTTTGGTCTCCCACTGAGAAGGTGCCTTGTTGCTTAATGGTCTCCTGGTAGCAGTAAGTATGGACTAAGTGGTGCTTTGTGAAGATTCCTCATGATTTAAATTGACTTGTGTGAGACCACATTTGAATTTATAACCTAACAAAGTGCCACCATCTATTTTGAGAGAACACAACTCACATGGTCCACCCTCTCTCCTCACAATGCCTACAAAATAATCGTTCTTCTAAGGCTTTTATATTTCCTGAGACGAGTTTTCTTCCTTTTGCTTTTTCCTGAATGAGGAAGTGCTTATAATCTCACCTCTTAAATTACATTTTAAGGCCTCACAAACCATAGTAAAGGAAGGGACAGAGTCAGCACTAATTTCATAAACTATCTATAAGGGAATTAATTGCAACCTGACTTATTTTTCTTTTAGAAAGAAGTTGTAAAGGAATCCCATAAATTTTGAGAAAGTAATAAATTCTTTCTCAAAAGGGGTGAGAACTGTAGTAAAATGTTAAAATAGCACAAATTAACTTGACTAGAATCTCCTGTAAAATCAAACCAAGTCAGAGTCTAGTAAATATCACTCTGAAGAAAAATTAATGTCTTTTCAGTAATAAAACTGATTAAAATATTACATTTAAATGTATACTGTGAAACATATTCTGAGTCAAGATTCAGAAAAGTTATATTTGTCAAGCAACAGTATTTTGAGACAATGTTTTCTCGAATTTAACTCTCTAAAGGAAAGTTTTTTTTTTCTTAAAAGCTGGCACATCTTGGAAAAATAGTTAAATCAAGATATTACTTCAAAAGTAGGGTCTCCTTACTTGTCACCATATGAAATAGAAAATATAGTTATTTCTTAATATTTGTAATGTGAATGTATAAATTGTATCATATAATTATATATGTAAGTATAAAAAGTGTCGTTTCTAAACTTTCAACATGAGGCTTCTTTGTATCATATTTTTCTCACCCTATTAATACATTATCTCTCGCTTCTACATGATCACTGAGTAGTTAAGAAAACAAATTAAATTTGACTTTATCCAAGGCAAATTATTATTTTTATATCTCCATTGTCAAGAACTGTACCATGCTTATAGCAGATTCACTTAAATATATCAGTCAATTGAAAATCTTTAGAAAATCAAATCTGCAAAAGGGATATTTAAAATGTGCTCTTAAATTAGAAGATTGATTTAAAATCATTTATCATTGTTTAGGTCAATTGTCATTATTTAAGGCAGTCTCCCCTCTGTATTTTGTGAATAGTTAAGATTCAATTAAATCTTGAAACTTTAATGATCTAATCTTCATTAAAATATAGATAGGAGCATTCTTTGGAATCATAAACCTGAATATGAGCCTTACTTCTGCCACTAATTAAAATATTACTTGATTTTTCCATATTTCAGTTTCCCCATCTGTAAAATGGGGACAATATATGTACTTCAACATAAGGATGTTGAAAAAAGTGTATTAGTTAATGCATGCAAAGCATTTCAAACAATAATGGAAAATAGAAAAAATGCTAATCATTGTTTATTGTGATAATAGTTATAAGTATTATTTTTATATACCAATAATTTGATTTGGATAAGTCTGTAATATCTTTAGACCTCAGTTATTTCATTTAAAAAAATGATGGTTGGGTTAAGTTGTCATTAGTAACCTCTCCAACTCTAAAAGCTAATAATTCTATGTCTCTAAGACAAAGTATATATGGTCTCAAACATTGATTACACAAATTATATTCAATTATCTACCATGTTCTCCTCTTCACTATTAAGAATAATACAGGATAGAAGTGATTTGAAATAGCAGAACGTGTGCCAGAGAATTTGAAGAAAGATATACTTGGCTTAGACTCAACCCTGACAGTAGCTAGATTTGTCATTTTGTCAAGTCATATGTATGTGGCCTATGATTCTCTATTACAGGTGCACTGTAAGGGTGAAGTGCCAGTCTATCATTTTATGCCAAACAAAATATGAACAATATAATGACTTTAACAGCTTTCATGAATTTTTCACAGGGTTCCAAGAATCCTTGTAGTCTACAAATTTGTATATACTCTTGCACATTGGGGGCCATGGTCAGCACTTAAAATGTTACCAGTCAGGCTTAAAACACAAAATTTAATACAGATTAACAATTTAACCACATCCCCCACTGATAACCTTAAATTTCCTTCAAAGTGAATACAGGAAGAGAAAAATGGATGTCCCAGAGAATCTTTCAGCACTTGGTAGATAAAATACAAGACACACGTTATGTAACCTTCAGCAAGTTCTTTGGCTAAGTCTGTAACATTTGGAAACCTCTAATTTGCATGTGCTTTCTTTGGATTTTTAAGTCTGTCCAATTTTGTCTGGTTTTGGAACGTCATCATTGGAGGTCAAACAATTTTTTTGAAATTATTGTAAGTTCCTCCAATCCACTCTGATGGGTTGGAGCTACACTTACACACCTCATCTTCATTTTTCAAACAAAATGCCCTAGTGAAAACCATAGGAATTTATGATGAGTGAGTTAAAGGTCTTCTTTCTCTGTTTTATTTGATCGAAGATTTGGAAACACTAAGTGATGTGGTTAGCTGTGAGTATGAGTTGGCATCCATAAAAATATTTTATACCCTTAAGTAGGCAAAGTCTCTGACTGTGGTAAGATGGAACGCCCCCAGTGAAATGTATTTTGGCAATATTGTTATTTGAAGTGTTTATTATTGTTTATTGTAGCCTGCTTTTTGGTTGCTTCTGTTATATTTAATTTATGTCTTTGCATCCTGTGATGGTTTAACTATATATATATATTTTTTTATTTCCTTCGAGATTATCAGGAGTTATGCACTAAATAGGTTATTTACTGCTAATTAGTTCATTTATTAAAGTTTTTTGTGAACTCTGTTGGACAAATTGATGAAAATAAGTTTTCCTCTGAACATAAAGTAAAACTACATTAATTTGTTTTTAGCTATACAGAAAGAAAATCTAAGTATTTCATTCCATGTTAAACCTGTTTTCTTATACTACTCATTTTATTTAGAGCAACTGAATACTTAGAGAAGACAACTTATATTCCTTACTGATTAATTAGTCCATTATAACTTTTTATAGAATTATATAATTATCTCAATCATATTAGTTTATCCAGCTACACATACCTTTTTAAATAAAAGTATTCCTAAGGTTAGGTGTTATATAAGAGTAATTTTTCCAGATCTGTTACTTTGAAATCTAAGAAATACTTTGGATGTATTGTCAATAGTAGTCATGGGATCTTTTAGTATTTGTTGTGTATATATTTTAATGGATCAGTACAAAACAGTCTAATTTATACAAAGGTACTTCTAGCTTGGGAGTGACAAAATAATATTTTACAAATGTATTCCATATATAATTTTCAACATAAAGACAGATCATCTCAGTAAGTCATATCCATTTTTATTGTCCCTTTTCCCATCCAAATGATTTTGTGGGCTTCCTATTTATCTGGGAGAGTGCAGTGAACTGAATCTATTTCAGTCCTTGGAATAGTTCATCATACTCTAGATCCTTGTGCTTCCATCTCTCTGAAAAAAACACTAACCTGTCTTAGGTGACATTTTCTTAGGCACCCATTCTGCTGAGCTAGTTAAAAGTAGCATGTTACACATAAATAACATTTGCACTTTTACAGATTTATAAATGTAATGCCTGTATTTAAGAAGTGGACATACATTTCAGACTCTTCATATCAGTTGGAAAGAGTTTTCAGCAGGTAAGCTACTTTACTATTTTTAGAATCATTTTCTATTATGTAGTCACTTGCCATTTAATATGCATTGATCTACTTTGAAGAGAACTGGCATAAACCCAGTGGAGAGAATAGGACAGTTTTCCAGGACGACTTGGCCACTCTACCTAACTAATACATGTCTGAATAAGAGGAGACACCCATCACATGTACTTTGGACTTGGCCCATGTTTATACAAGGATTTCTCTGTTTCAGAGAAAAAAAGAATGATGTACTTTAAAGAAACATCAGCCTGTCTAGCCAGTCATTTAGTGAGGTCTGCTGGTCAATCAGTGAGGAGACTTCCAGGTATATATGTACTGGTCTATCCTTATGTAAGCAGTGAATCAACTTTGGGCTGACAGTGCCAAACGGCAAGAAGGCGCTGGATGCTATTTCCTCTGTAGAATTTGACTTGTACACAAAATTATGGTGATACATGCATAGGTTACTAGTTTCAATCTTTTTGAGATTTTGAGAGAATGAGGATACATTTTAAAACAGTAAAACTGAACTTGAGAGTGTGACATTAGGAACCAAAAAAAAAAAAAAAAAAAAAAAAAAAACAACCCTGCAAAATAGCTAGACTTAGATCTCACATTCTGTTTTAGGCTCCACCACTGTGATGCCCAAGATGTACCTGTGAATGTTCAACGTCCCACTTTCTCTTTTATTCTCCTCTTTCTACCTCGGAGTATCTTTTCATTTTTCCTTTTATTTTTAAGGCCAGTTTTCTAGAATAGCTAGGTGTTCTCTTAAATTAGTTCTCATCTTAGCAGGCCAATTGTTGAGATAAGTTAACTGTTTTCCAGACACAGACAATCAAAATCTGTAGGAATGATCTTAGATCCTGGGACATGAGTCTCTGGTTTAAATACATTAGGTTCTCCTTAGAAATGAAACGGATGGATTTCCCCTTTCTAAAGGGCTTCTAAGTTTATACTAAAGATTTAAGAACTACATTGACAAATAGAAAATATTCAGCACTCTCCATTTTCCATCTTCATTTTATACAATCTCATTTCACATTACTCATCACATCAACCTTTCAGCCTTGTCAAACGGATCTTTTTGGTTCCTCCTGATAAATCACCTCCTAATGTGGTCCTCATTTTCCTTTGTCCTAGCCTCTACTTTCTTTAATTAAAGCCTAACACCAGAAGAGCTTTCTGGACAATCACTGTTCTGATACAGCCTTTCTATTTTGGAATGTCTCTGTTCCTATGGTCCAGCCTTTGTAGTTCAGTACTCACTGATGGAATCCTTTGAAATAATAATAGAATAGTACATAATTGTGTACTTTTTATATTGAAGGCACTACTTGGGTACTAAACAACAAATTAGATTTAATCCTCCCAGAAACCAAATGAGACAGACATTTTTTTTTTTAGAAAAGGAGAGGCAAAGACTGGGACCCTCCCCAGCAATTAGAGGTATGCTTATGATCTTGACCATCATATTCCCCTGGGACAGCCCCCACCATCTATAAGTATTTTATCTTCCACAGTTCCCAGCAGAAAGTTGTGTATGTGTGTGTATTAACATTAGTGACTGGCATATTGTCAAAATTAAACAGCAATTATATTTGGATGTACAGGAGTCTCATACTTTTCATAATGACCTTGAAATCTGAAAGGAGAAAAGAAAGAGTGACCACATGAGTGTACTGAAATTTTCTACATCATCACATTTAAATGATACCTGAGAGTTCCAGAAGAGCCTAATCAGTTAATACTTGGATGTCCAGGCTTTCTTCTTTAGGTTATATTGCAGACACAACTTTTACATTCATTTTTAACTCCTCCATTCACCCTTGGCAAGAATCCAGAAGGGTGCAGAATGGGAGACAAAAACAGAAATGATGAGAAGATAATTACATGCTCAACCACACCAGAACAATTGCTCCAAGACCTGATATAGTGAGAAGTATGCCATGAATCATAGGTAAAAGACAGCTTCAGAGTTAAGTGGCTAACCACAGAAAACTGCATGTACACCAATTAGCCCTTGAGAGACACACAGAGTCCACAAATGCACAGCATGCATTTTTTAACCACTTACCTGAGAACAAGAGATAGTAATTGCAAAAATGAGATCATAAAAGTGCTTACCCTGTGACCATATCAGGAGATGCTCCCAAAGTGCTAACTGTGCCAAGAATAAAAATAAAAATAAAAAAGTGAGTGATTACATACTTCAGATGAATCTCTAATTTACTGCCTAGGCTAAGAATAATTTTCTTGCCCAATTTAAGTCCAATGGTATTTTCAGTGCTACCATAGTATATAAATAAGAAAAACAAAACAATGTTTCTTGCTTTCTTTCGTCCTTTTCTCTCTTCCTCCTGACTCATGCTCACCTTCACCATTGCCAGGAGAGAACATGTACAAAGCATAGGTGTGGGCTGTGTGTATAAGAAAGTTTTTCTATGAATCTGTTCTACATAAACATTTTTCAGGTAGATGACCAGAGACTTTTAGGAAATGCAAGGGATCCAAACCTTTGACTTTTCTTTATATTTCATAGACAGTATTGAATTTATTAGAAAACTAATCAATAGTGAAGTACTAATTTGTTAATAAGAAAAACAATACAACTTACTGTCATTATCAGCATAATGACTGTTACCATAAAATTTCTATCTTTACAAACCCAATATCATTTAAAAGATGATTTAATTCATATTTTCCTTTTCTTTAAAAATATTTTTAAATACTCTTGAATCACATTTTCTAAAGCTTTTTACTTTTTGACATGACAAAAATTCACACTTGCAATAGGAAATTATATCATTTTCAAATGCTGTTCCAAAAGGAAATCCCAAAGTGGTGGGAAGCTATTAATACTAGTTACATAGCTACACACTGTAAATTTTAAAAATGGAAATTACTTTAGGCAAAAGAGGATTGAGTCCATGAATTAGCCCAAATTCACACGATATTGTAGTAGGCTTTTTATGTTGTTTAAAACCCAACAAAATTTGCCTCTTAGTATTTACCCATGATAATGAATTTTCTTTAACTGCTTACTCTGTACATACCCCTGAACACAGGAAGGAGAGATTAAATACGTATTCTAATTGGTTTATAAACTATGGTATATTTTTACTTTTAACTCCACTTTGACTTTGACAACATAGTCACAGGACTTGCAAATAATGCTGCATGGGCAAATTCTTTAGATACAATTTGCCATGAAAGAATAAGAAAGACCTAAAATGAAATACACCAAGGGCTTATCTTTACATCTAGGGCAATTTGTAGAACTGGAGGAGGAAGGAGTCAAGGAAAATTTTTGCATCATCTCTGGTTTAAAGGTTCTACAAGAAAGTATTATTTTAGTGTTTTGTGGAATTCAAATAACTTTAAATTGTTGATTTGATTTTTAAAAAACAGGAAGAGAAATTGAAATACAATATTTAAATTTTTTTGACTGCTAATAATTTTTAAAAAGAGAACGTTTAAAAATTGTTATGGACTCAACTGAATATTTGTGTCCCCCCAAAATTTATATGTTGAAATCCTAACCCCTAATGTGACGGCATAAAGAGGTGAGGCCTTTGGAGAGTGATTAGGTCATGAGGGTGGAGCCCTCATGAATGGGATTAGCGTCCTTGAAAGAGACCTCAGAGAACCTTCTCTTTTCTGCTATCATTGAGGACATAGTAAGAGGGCAGTATTCTGTGAACTAAGAAGCCAGCTCTCATCAGACACTGGATCTGCCAGCACGTTGGCTGTGAGACATAAAGTCTGTTGTTCATAAGCCAACAGTCTATGGAAGTTTGTTATTGCAGCCCCAACAGACTAAAATAGGAAGCAAATGAAGATCTTTACTGAGATTCTAAGTGGTTCTTCTGAGTATTGCCAAGAGAATTATAAGTTGTGTTAGTAAACTGTAATTTTATGTCAAAATATATTAATCTCCTTTGATGTAGTCATGTCTCTAATCCTTTATAATAATACATTTATCAGACATAATTTAATTTTATTTGAGAGAGATGGAAAACTAGTTAAAATTAGAAAAGAGAAGAATGATGACTAAAAGGTAAATGTGCATATAACACCTGCTATTTATTATAGGTGTTATTATTACTCTATTTTATAAATGAGTCAATTGAGGGACAAAAATCTAAGCAACTTGTCCAAGGTCATAGAGTCGGGGAGAGGTGAAGAAGAGAGGTAAACCTAGAAAGTCTAGCTCTAGTGCTGTGCTCTCAGCCACCACGTAATTTTTCCTTCAGTGTATGTAATAAAAATTGGCATAGAAGAAATTAACTGAGGCCAGATATGGAAAGACAGAATAAAGTGGAATGTATACAAGAAATGGTTCAGGAAGGAATCAATTTTGGATCAAACTGTCCCTTAAATTACCACAAGGTGGCAGTGGTGGCTCAGGACATCTTAATTATTGTCGGAAGCAAAATGGTTAAATAATAGGACTTTGGGTGGTTATGAACTGGAGAAACTGTACAACTTCACTGAGATATTTATAAGTCACATGTGACTCTTAAAAGGACCTTCCCTACTTTGGCTTAAGACAAATGTGGAATATCATCTATTAACATTTTCATTAATTCCTTCTATTATAAACCTCAAAATTTGTCATTGCAATTACTAATGCCATTATCTTGACAAGGACATAATCCCGTGCCTGGTAGCGTGTGTGTGTGTGTGTGTGTAGACTCCATCCTTTTTCTCCAGAGTCATTATCAAAACGATGACAGTGCAACTCAAGATAAAAGTAAAATGTTAATTGTTAAAAAACAATTTTGGAATTGGGCTATAATCAGATGATGTTTAGCTAGTGAATCTATGATTACTGAGCCCTGTCTTTGCCTAACCACTGTCCCCATGAGGTTCCTGAGAAAGAAATAGTCACAAGAGGTGAACACAAATGATAAACAAGTCCTACCCCTTCCTTAGGGATTAACTAGCTGCTAACTGCCCCCAGTTTGGAAGTTGCTGGAAGACTGGGCATTCACAACATTCACAAATGATTTGGGCTCAAGAACTAAGTGGAGCTTCTGCCCTTTTTAGATCCCTACTCTTACCATCAACTAGTTTCCAAAATGAAATAAATGACTTTATCTAAAAGTCTAAATTCCTCCTGACCTGTAGGATGAGAGCTCAGGAGAGCTGGCCTGCATCAGCTGGACTGGAGCCAGGCTCACTTTTCCCTGTGGAGGCAGGAAACGAGCAGAAAATGTAGGGGCAAACTCCAAGAGAGAAAAGCACTTTCAAGTGTTGGAGCTTTTTTTGTGTTTGTATATATATTTTTTTATTGAAGTATCCTTAGTTTACAATGTTTTGTCAATTTCTGGTGTACAGCATAATACTTCAGTCATACGTGAATATACATATATTTGTTTTCATATTCTTTTTCACCGTAAATTACTGCAAGATATTGAATATAGTTCCCTGTGCTATACAGTGTGAAATTGTTTATCTATTTTATTTATATTAGTATCTGCAAATCTCAGACTCCCAATTTATTCCTTCCCACCCTCCTCCCCCCAGTAACCATAAGTTTGTTTTCTATGTCTGAGAGTCTGTTTCTGTTTTATAAATAAGTTCATTTGTCTGTTTTTTTAGATTCCACATATAAGTGATATCATATGGTATTTTTTTTCTCTTTCTGGCTTACTTAGAATGACAATCTCCATATCCATCCATGTTGCTGCAAATAGCATTATTTTATTTTTTTTATGGCTAAATAGTATTACATTATATAAATATTCCACAACTTCTTTATTCATTCATTTGTCAGTGGACATTTAGGTTGTTTCCGTGTCTTGGCTATTGTAAACAGTGCTGCTATGAACATTGGGGTGCGTGTATCTTTTTGAATTAGAGTTCCCTCCAGATATATGCCCAGGAGTGGGATTGCTGGATCAGTGAGAATTACATGCCTTTCCATCACCACACATGCAAATAAAGATAGTACGCATTTTATTGCTTTTAGGCCTGTGCCACTCGATACAAGAGCCATTAGCCATCAGCAGCTTTTTTCGTTTTGATCTCCCCAATGATATGTAGTTGCCCTTCATTTATGGCATGGTTTTCTGCACTAAAAAGAAAATCATTTTTAGATAGGTGGTAAAATAAATCATTATTTCAGTGATGGTATTTTTGTTAGATAATTATGAGAAAAAGACTAAAAACTGTATTTTACAAAAAGTTAAAAATATTCAATTAAATCATCAAACAATTACCAGCAAACTACAGACTATTTCTAAAAATATTAAAGATCAATTGATTAAAAATTTGAAAAATCAAAATCTTTTCTGTAGGTTTAGATGGCTCATGCTATATGAGATATTTCTCAATTAATACTGCAGTTACTATTTGTCTCAAAGAACTTCTAAATTAACAAAGAAAATATAAAATTTTAAATTACCCGGATGACTCTGGTTTACTTCTATTGAGCAGCACTGATCCAGGCCATGTTCAGAATTACCTGGGGAGTTGGACTGAGTTCTTAAGAATTTTGGAGTCTTATTTTGATCTAACATCCTTACAATGTTTGATTCTAGAGTACAATCTCAGAATGGAAGGCAATGTGATATATATCCCCCTTTTAGCAGAATATTTTCCTTATTTCTTACTCTCCTTAAGCATAATTTCCCTGAAAATCACTTGGCATGCAGTAGCCACATTAACACAGATCTCCCTCAAATCTGTGACTGCCTTTCCCTGTCCCTCCCCTCCATGTCCCCTGCACTGTTTCCTTATGACTGTCTACAGAAAGCCATAGCCCCCACAACCCCCCTTTTCCAGTCTTATCTTTATATATATCCAAGTCCCTAAAAAGCTACTACTACCCTGTTTTCCTTCCCCTTCTCCATTGCACACACATCTGCTGATGCTAATTGGCTTCCTTTAAGGTCTCTTAGAAGGAATCAGACATTCTAATCAGCAGAGAGGTTATCATTTCGTCCATCTGGTTCTGAAAACTTTAAGAAGTTACTATCTACTTAATGAAAGACATGTCTCTTCACCTTTGTATAAACTTACAAAGAGGAAAGAAAACCCAGTGGGTTCATGCTTCCCTTGCCTCCAATTTGTGGTTCAGAAAAAAAAAAAAAGAAAATCAGAATTATTATGGTACGTGAGTCAAAAAGCTAAACCAAATGGACATATTTATCAGGCAAAGACTGATTTAGAAAGTGTTTCTGAAGATTAGCATGCAGAGGGACAACGTTTAATGTTAAAAACAAGCTCTGCAAAACTGAAATGTTATATTATAACAAATTAAGTCTGAAATTGTTTTAATTGGTGTGTCCATGTGGAAACAATAGAAACCCACCAGCTAGAAAATGCATCTATTCAATTTTGAATGCACTCAGGCATTTTATGAATTATTTTATTTATATTAGAATTCCAGGCAAGAGAATATTATAGGCATTTAGTAACAGCAAATTTATCCTGTAATTAGTTTCTCTCTCCTTTTTCTTTTCCACAGGCCTAGCAGAAATAAGGAATAATTCTGCAAGGGTTTTCATGTAAATATTCATGTTTATGTTATGCTAGAGTATTTTTTAATCAGAAAATACATAAGTCTAAGATTACCAGTATTAAAAAAAAAAATCTTTTGCCTATTCTCTAGGGTGATTACATAATCCTATAAGATACCTACCTCTTTGCATATTATGTCTCAGTTTTCTTCAACTAGGGATAATAGTATCTACCTCATGGGGTTGTTTTGAGGATTAAAGGAGATAATATACCTGACACACAGACATGCAAATACTGGTATTATTAGCATCATTTTCATTGTCCTTGTCTGGTCACTTGCAGCATACTTGAATCCCGTTTCATTATCAAATAGCAATATTTGTTAGCATATTTTCCTGCATACCATGGAGTTACATCACAAGTACATCTAACCTTCGTAACCTGAACTCTACATTCCCTGGAAGAAAGAAAGAGAAATAACAACTTTATTGATCCATTAGTCCCAAGTTTATAATGTAAGCATCACTGAATATGATAGCAGAGTTTGAAGATATGTATTTTTCATACATCATACCCCTGTTTCAAGAGTACACTACACTGGTCAAAATCTACCTCTTGGCAAGTTATCTTCATTGGCTATGAGTCTCTTAGCCTAGAATCATTAAGTCTCTTTCTCTCTTGCACAAAAGTGAGAAGCCTGGAAGGAATTTGTGGATGCCTTTAGTGCCATGTAGCTTTGTACAAATAAAAAACAAAAAACAAAAACTATTGAGGATTTTTGAGTAAGAAGTGTAACTGAAATGATATTTTTAAGACACTAATTTTTAAAAATGTTCCCCAAATTTTGTTGCCTCATGACTCTCAATCCAATCAATTGCTTGTATAGTGGGTACAATAGAGAATAAAGTCAATATTCAATTTGGAATTTCAAGCTCAAGTGGGTTTTTTCAGTTTTCTTTTTTGGGTTTGGTTTTGCTTTGTTTTTTGGTTCAGAGAATGACAGTATCTACCAAGTCAGGTTTTTTTAAGAAAAAAAAAAAAAAAAAGGATTTCTATATCCTAAATCTTGTTTTTTGTATCAAGGCTGAAACTTGGAATTCAAGGCCTAGAGTTTTGCTCTCAGATTCTGTGAACAAATATATACTATAGGATGCTTCCTTTAAGGTAGAAAATGGAAACAGAAAGCTCTTCCAGCTCTGAGATGAGGCGATGAGGGGCTGTGAGAACCAGCTGATTGAGGTGAAAATGAGCATGCTTCCCAAGCAGCCTTGGGTAGAGACTGTGGGTAAAAAAAAGGCAGGATGATAAAAAATCTGATCTGGATTCCAGACTGAGTGAGGGGAAGCTTCTGCTCTGCTTCCTGCAACATGGTGCTAGAATGCTGGGTCAGGACAGGCAGGGGAAGGGTCAAGAGGTGTAGCCTTGGGGCAGCGTTTAAACCTCTGTCTATATCCTGTGTGTGATATGGAAAAGGTCCAGAGGTTCCAACATTTTTGTGAGAAGGAAGATTAAAATTAAGCACAACTAATTTAAGCACAAATAAAATTAGGCATACCTGCCAAAAGGTCACCATGGTTCAGGGTAAAGAAACCACAGCAAAGCCAACAGCTCCAAGGAAATGTTACCGACCTTTCTGAGTCGCTGCCTCAACAAGGATCCTCCTGCCCAGGGTCCTTTGTGCCAACAGAACAAGACCACATTTGGCTCAGAAGCAAAGGAAAGTTTTATTCTTTGAGTAAAGAAAGGAGAGTCACAAATTCTCCCTCTACAGTACACACTCTGCCTACAAGCTGCTGGCTGGGCTGCTTTATAGGGTTCCTGTCAGGGGCAGGGGGCGGGGTCCTCGAGGGCCTTGCGCAGGCGTGCTGTTCACCTCGGCCAAGCGGCCGCAGTGCCAGGCGCAGCATCTCTGCGCATGCCTGCCGCCGCCATGCTGAACTGAGGTGCTGCTTGCTGCGCTTCACGGAGCCGGAGCTGAGGCGTCAGACAGCGGTTCTGTGCTGGGACCTCTGATCTGACGTGTTAGGTGCAAGGCCTCTGCATGTGGCAAATGGAACTAGAGGAAGCACAAAGGAAGAGGTTCGACCTTATCACCTACGCTCCACCTAATTTTTCCCTGGGTTCCCCCAGTGGGCTTCACAGGTGACAGAGATGCCGCTAAGTCTCAGAGAATCAACGCTGAAAGAAAAAAAGTCAAAGTTCAACGCCCAGCTAGAACAAGGAGCTTGTTAATCTTCTCCAGAGGAGTCAGTCAGCCTACCTATAGGGCACAGGCTTTGAGGACCTTGTCCTCAGACACTTCAGCCACGTGCGCAGCAAGGACAGACCAAAGTCGAGGCCCGCCGGTATTTCCCAGACGGAGTCAGCAGGGCTGGCGGAAGATGGTATGCGGATCAAATTTCCTTTCCCTTGTCCTCATGAGATTACATGTCCTTAGATACCCTCCTAAGAGCACAAAGAGATAAGAAATCCAAAATGATTGAGTACTTTTCTTTAAGAGATTGAATTAAACTGAGAGGCTTTTAAACCATAAGAGAAAAAGTTACCATTTATCAAGTTTAGGGATTTTTGTTTGGTTTATTTTATTTTATTTTTATGAGAGAAATAGAGGATCAGGGGCAAGATGAGGTCAATCATAGAACATAACAAATCAGTATTTTTGCATATCTGAAGTGTGTGTAAATTTTAACATATTTGCTATAAGAGTATCCGAGTGCTGTTCAATCCTCCTCTTTCTACCTTATGCAAATCCTATACTTTATACACAGGGTAGAATGTAGTAGTCTTTTCGCTTTCGCTGCTGTTAGTAAAAATTAGAATATGTTGAAAATTCAGCAAATGAGTCGAATACAAATTGTTACTTGGAAGCCAGAATAAGAAATAGGATATCTTTGCATATGAATCAGGTAAGAGTGAAAAATAAAAACTAGTCTCAGAGGAAAACCGCCATTTTTGTATGGTAGTCAACTGGCATGATTGATTATTTTGACTACCATCCTAAAGGTATCTAATGAATGAGACAACCTCCTTGGCTTGTCACAGTAACAACTTGGCACTTAGCAACCCACCCTCTGCCCTCCAACAGTGTTCCTGCTTGAGAGGATAATTGACAATGCCACACACTGAGATCATTTATAACCCCAGGGTGTTCTCTTGAAATTTATTTGTAGTTATTTGATGGCACATTTCTCTTGATCCACACTATTTTGCTTTCCTCCCCCTATATTAACATCTGACCAAACCACAAAACAAAGGTTCCATAAATCATTTCATATACTTGCCACTTAAAATCCTTTCTATTTTTTTTTAAATCTCCATTTGTTTGCTGTTCAGATGTACCTTTTATTTTAAGAAACTAAAGAGGCAAATAGTTTTTAATTGCCCTACAAATATTTACATCCTATACATCCTGTGATTACAGCAATTACACTTATCAGTTTTCCACCCCCTACTAAAGTAACCACATTGTCATGAGGAAATCACGAAGAAGGGGGAAAAAAAATGCTGCAGCACACTTTGAATACAGTGGAAGAAGAAATGCCATCACTCACTAACTTGAACTGCAAAATTATTTTCCACCCTCAGGAGCAATTGGTCTTTTCCCACCACTGATGGGCCACCACTGATGCAGGATTTAACTGTTACCTCGGAAATTCCAAAAAGATTGTTCTGTTACAATACTGTGTCCTGTAAATACTTGAGTTATGCCTGTAATTGCCCTAAAACGCATTGCCTGCTGTGCTTGCTTTTGTCCAAGAACAGTTTAGAAGGTCAGACCGAGAGCTTTAATGGCCTTGATTACTGGCTGTTACTTCGTTATGAAGTGACTGAGATAAGAAGCAATAGTTAATATTTGGGTCTCATTTGCCAGAGAAATGCCTCTGGAACTCTTTCATAGGGTGGTGATGTCATTCATTCTGATGCAGTTACATATTTAGGGTATTGCGTTGTTCTACTTGTTGTTACTGTTTTTATGAAATTTAGCAAGTGCAGAATTTCTTGCTTGCAAATAGACCTTTCTAGTAATTTGAATGTAGGATGAATCTATAAAATTCTGGGCTTCAGAGGTTTCTTGACTTTTTCCCTGGACTATTGCTCTTGGGCTAGATTAGATTTAGAATCTGAAAACAGCACCACCAGTGCCAGGCTGGTTGGGGGGGTATTGTGTGGTTCTGCCAAGGCACATGATGAGCTCTTCCGGAAGGCTCTGGGCCATTTCTGAAATGTGCTGAAGAAGAAGCACACTTGTGTTCCATTTGCACGGAACAACAGTGACATCCAGTGCTAATACAGTTCATGTGAAGAGCCTGAAATAGGAACAGCACATCATTTCTTGGTAAATGAACAGATAGGATGACTAGGGAAATGTGGTTAAGATGAGTGTCTCCAGTAATAGCTGCTAACAACAGGGGCAAATGGTATTGAAGAGAAAACATTTAGGTAGCCCATCCCAGCAGAAAGCAGTGTGCAGGCTGTGTTTCATTTCCAGTCTCACTTCTGAGAAGCACTAACAGGACCCAGGGCCCTCAGCACCCACTCAGGTTCTCTGTCTTCAGTTTTGCCTCCGTGACATAGAGGCAGGGCCCCTGAACTCTCAGCGCTCTCTTGGTTTATCTGTCGAGACTCACGTAACATGAAGATAGTGATGTCATTCCACCCTTTGATCATCAGTGCCTGCGGATCAGAATGCATTGATCTGGAGTTATCTTTCCTCAGGCGTAAGATAGTTTGAGACACCACCATAGATATACAAAAGCATAAACAGCCTGTAACTACTGAAATTATTTAAGATTTTATCTCAAGCCGTCTTCTCTCCAGAGAACAATTCACTTCTTGGTGCTTTTCCTGTCATAACCAACAAGCACTGAGAAAGCCGTATGCCAGTCTGTCTAGTGCTACACACCCTGTGGGCGCTTACTGTATTGCCCTCTGTTGGGGAAGGACTACTTTTTGATGCTACAATACAAAGCTTTGTCTATTTATTTGACTTCAGCAATCAGTATTCCCTCAATAACTATCCCCTAATCAATCTAGAACTTACTGAATACTTCTTACAGGTAGGCACAGTTCTTGGCCCTGCTCATATACATTATCTTTAATGTTCACATGATCCACATGAAGCAGGTTTTGTCTCCGTTTTACAGATAAGAAAAGTGAAACTTAGAGGGACTCAATATAATTTGCTTACGCTCATAAAACTTGTATTTTTGCAGGATTTGAACCAAGGCTTTCTGACATCACAGTGCCTTTTGTGCAAATGAAGTGTCGAGTCCTGAGCCCCCTGAGCATTTCAAGGACCCTTAAAGGCCATATAACTGGACCTCCCTGTTGGTAAGAGCTTGTGATGATTAATTTTATGTGTCAACTTGACTAGGCCTTGAGATCTCCAGGCAGTTGGTTAAATATAATTTCTGAGTATGTCTGTGAGGGTGTCCTTGGAGGAGATGAGCACTCCAGCTTATAGATGGCAGGCCATGGGACTTCCCAGCCTCCATAATCGTATGAGTTGATACCCTGTAATAAAACTCTCTCCCTCTCTCTCTCTCTCTCTCTCTCTCTCTCTCTGTCTAGTTGTGTCTCTGGAGAACCCTAATACAGAACCCTAGTTCTAGTTACAGCTTTTTTTATTATGAAATACTTTTACATGTTTGTGACACATGAACTACATGTAAACCTAAATTTTAATCTTATTTACAGCAATGATTGTACTTTTATCTTTTTCTTTGCCGTAGCACTGAGCACAGTTTTGGATACATGTCAGTTTGTCCTTGTATATTTGTTTTAAATGGAAAGATGAACCTAAAATGGCCCTACCCTCAAGTTTTGATGCCTTAATTACCTTTCAAATGCTTTAAGAAGATTGGTGGAATAATGTTTTGTAAGAAAGCAAAGGCCTGTGGTAATTTCTGCTTGGATTCTTCACAATCTGGGGTTCTGTGGAAGGTAGGGCCAAGCCTTTTAGATCTTTGATCATCTGTAATATCTAGTACAATGGTTTAGACAAAGTAAATGCCCCATATAAGTTGAATTTAAAGATGAATTGGGTTTCATTCTGTGTATTTGAAATAGTAGGAAAGTGCCTTTATTTCCCAGAGGCAGAGAGAAGAGTCTTATAAGTATCTTCAGTGCCCATTTTCTCACATGAAAAAGGCCTTGTACTCTGAAGAGTCAACCCATCCCTGTCTGCTTAGGAGGTAAATTCAGGCAGGAGAACACCTACTCTTCAGTCTAAAGGATGGATCTTAGAAGAATTAAAAACACCCAGTAGAGAAAGGGGGACTTTGATGAAATGTGACACAGAATTGAATGTTTATGTACACACAGTTTCAACATAGCACAGAATGACTTGATGAACTACCTTTTTCTTAACAAGAAGTCTTTTGTGAGGCAGAACAGGAGATGAAATTCGGAGCAAGAAAATCTTTATTTCTGCTAAACTACATGTCCTATGAGGGCGAGGAACATGGCTGTCTTGTTGGCAATTGAGTGAATGGATGTCGGTACCAAGACTGGCTTGCGATGCTTAAACTTTTTCAGTTGTTAAGAAGTGAATGAATATATGAGTAGATAAATGTTTTGTAGGAACTTTAACATGGGAGAGCTGTAAGAGTCTAAGGTGGAGTCCAAAAAAGGAAGCAACAGCTAACTCTTTCTAAACACTTCCGTGTTGGCTAATACAGTAGCCACCAGCCATATGGTTATTTAAGTTTAATTAATAAAATTAAATAAAATTACAAATTCAATTTCTCAGTCTCACTAGTCACATTTTAAGTCACGTATATCTATTATCTTATGGTGGTTACCGTGGAACATTTCGATCAATACTGAAAGTTCTACTGGACAGTGTTACTCTAGGCTACAAGTTGTAAGGAAAAAAAGCAGAGGATGTCTTCAGGATTTTTTCATTATGGTATCCATCCCAGCTCACAAGTAAGAAAGTAGTCAGGGCTCCAGGGCTTTAAGAGAATTCAGAGTAAATAATATACATTTGGCTGGGGAGCACCATGTGCTTTATTTCACAACAGTAAAACCCAAAACAAAACCTGTGTGTAAGGAAAAGGTATAGAAAAGGATTCTCGGCATCTCTCTTGTTCAGTCCAGTTGATGGCATTAGGTTTTGGGAATTCTGAGTTCATCTTTTTGGGACTCCTAAGACTGGGAAAAAGTTTTCACATTAAAAAAAATTTTTTTTTTGTATTATTATAAAAGATCACTGGAACACATTTAGAAAATGAAAATAAGTAAAATTATAAAAATTAAATTAAATAATCTCACTCTTAAAACAACCATGTTTTAGAATATATGTCTTTTTTCTATGCACTTTTAGTTGACAGATTCAGTGCATCATGACCATTTTCCACATTATTGTCCTTAAACATTCTTCTGCAATATCTTATTAATGAGGGCATTTTATTACATTTGTTGGATATAGTTACTTAGCCATCTCTTGTCATTGGACATTTAATTCATTTTTGATGCCATGAATTTATTTTTTCATGAATAGCCATGTATAAACATCATTATACAAAAAGTTTGTATAGATCCTTAAAATTATTATGAAAGCTTAGAATTCTGAATCAAATTGTAAGCAAAATTTTAAGTATTTTTTACATACATTGCAAAATTTGCCCTGTATGTTCATATTTACACTTGAGTCTGCCCATTGAATTTTTACTGAAAGAATGCTCTTCTCACAAAACCTATATATACAGGAGTTGCTACTGACCGTTACTCTTGGAGTTCATCTTGTGAGAGGTGATAAAGGTTCATGGCAGTGGTTCAGATCTTAAAATCTTAAATAGTGAATAAATCATTGTGCCCCAAAGTCTGTCTATGCTAGCGAAGACTCAAATAATGGTTATTTAATCAACAGGTGCATGAAGCTGTAGGAAGTTTACAAAAGAGTTTAGAGAAAAGAGAGTTATGCTTTGCATTGCTGTCACTTTTATGTGTTTCAGTATATAGTCAAGATCAAATTTTGAAGGGTGGTAGAAATGGAGAGTTCAAAGTAGAATATATTTAATTTGGTGTTGATGTGTTTGAGAGCCGGGAAAGGCTGGGGATTTTGCAAACAGAAGTTTCTTGCTATCAACAGTTGAAAAACTCTTCTCCATCATCACCTCAAAAAAGAAGCAGGATATGCTCTTTTTCCAGAATGATATGTTTAGTCATCATATTTGAATGTGTGCCAACTTTGTTACTCTTGAATTCCTGGGGCAAAATGGCATATGTGGAGAAAATACAGTGTTAATAGCCTCTTATTCTTAAAGCCCTATCAGATAATTCATGCCTCTAATTAATTTCTTGGTTTACTTCATATTTTACTAGTAGAATAATATACATTTGTTATCCCCAGAGTGAAAATATTCAAGCCTTCTTTGCTGGGTCCTAAACCTACCTTTAGCTACAGTTGATGCACCTTCCTCAAAGACATAGCTGATTCACAGATTGAACATTCCCTTTTTCCAAAGTCCCCATTCTAGCAATGCTTTGGCTTTGGTTTTCTTTTCTAGCACACATTTTAAACATGTATCAAAGAGAAGCTTCTTTGAGCAGTAAAATGAGTAAATGCACCAACTCTGGAGCATTCATCTGGCTTCAAATCTTGGCTGTTACTGGCTTGTTGTATGACTTTGGGTGCATTTCTTAACTTCTTTGGCCTCTCCTTTTTCATCTGTGAAATGGGGATTAAAAATAGTACCTGCCCTGTAGGATTATTAAGATTATATGAATTCATATTAGTGAAGTGCTTACAATAATGCCTAGCCCTTAGTGAGTATTATAAAGTGTTTGTTAAATAAATAAAATAAAGAAATCTTAAGCCTTTTTTTTTTTTTTTTACTTTTCAGTGTTTTCAGAGTGTGTTTGTGTCTTTTTCTGCCCATCCATTCAGATTTTATTGCTTTTGTTTCTTTGTAATAGATTTCAAATCACCTTTTTACATCTGTAATTTCCCCTTCTTATCCTGGATTAGACATCTAAGATTCTCATGCCAGGACTGTCCTTCACTGAGAGAATAATAAAGTTAGTCATAATGTTGTTAATAATTACTAACACTGTTTGAGTACTTAATTATAAACCAGAAACAATACTGAGAACTTTACCTAAAATCTCCTTTAATCCTCACAAAAATCCTGTAAAATAAGTATAGCTATTATCCTCATATTAAATAAGAGAAGTGGGAGATTAAGCCAATTTCCAAAGGTCAAACACGTAGTGGCAAAGCCATGCTAGGAACTGGATTTGTCTAAAGCTTTTTATCACCACCCTTTTCACTCTGTTTAATGCACAGGCAGATCAGAAATGCTTGGTTTGCTTTTTGATTAGTCATCCTCCAACAAGATGCTGCTGCTGTTGATGATAAAATTAACAAAGCAACAGCAACAACAAAATAGCCGCTCTTTCCTGAGCACCTGTTACTGTCAAGTACTTGTTCTCATTTAGCCCTTTAAACTGAGTAAACAAGGAGACCATTAGACTGAGGAGGCTCAAATGCCATGACTGCCTATGTAAGCATGCCAAAAATCTGAACCTGCAAATGCCTCAAAGATACAAAAGCAAAATACTAAGGACAACCAATCACAAGAAGGCAACTGGGCTTTAAGCTCTAGCCAGTCAGATAGTTTCCTTTCTTTGCTTCTGCACTTTTTCTATATACTTGTTTTCCTAGGCTTCTGTCCTTGGGGCACTTCTAACTCCAGTTTGGTGCTTCTTAATTCTAATCAATAAATGCTCAGATAAACTCTTGAAAGTTTTAATATGCTTTAGTTTTCTTTTACTAAGTGTTGAAATAACCTTCTAGGCCCAAGATGGAGCCACTTTTGCCTGCGGTGCCACATCAGCAAACCAAAACATATACAATTTTCATGTCCCCGTAAATGCTCTGCTTGATTTGAAACAACAGTGCATCATTGTTACTGAACCAGGTTCCTTTTGCTTGACATGCAGCAAGCAGTTGAGATTTGCAGCAAAGAGAAGGTTCATTTATTTACAAAGCAACCAAACAAAGAGATGAGAGAACAAGTCTCAGGGCCCCAGTCTCCCAAGGGAGGCAAGGGGCTCAGGGTATTTACAGGATAAAGAATAAGGAAGCAGGGCAGTCTGAGGCATGGGCAGCCTGGGGAAAGGTGTTTGGAAAAAGGTGCCGTAATTGTCGTTCAACAGAGGCGTAAATAAGCTACAGGTCTCTGCACGTTCAAATTGGAGGCCTTCAGCATGATCTGACTGGAGGTTTTGGCCTTCTGAAGCCACCAACTGGACACTCTCACATGCCCAGCTGGAGGGTCCACAGTCCTACTCAGTATTAACTGGCTCAGCTCATACTAGACAGAGCTGACTCCAAGTTCCTGGAAAACAATTCAGGGAAACATCTTACTATTTAGGCTACATGAAGCTAAAACAGTCCTTGATTAGTCGAGGCAAGTAAAATGGATTTGACGAATGGTTACCCAGGGTTTTATTTTGTCAGCCAATCCCCGAAGCCAGGCCACTTCTGGGCCTTCTTACCTCAAACAAGGTTGACTGTGGCGCCAGACAATCAGATGTTTTCTGTTTGTCTCTTCATGTTTTTTTATTCTTTATCTTATAAAAGTGTCTTGCCCAACATCCCCATTTTGCAGTCCCCTGGACTCTTAAGAATGGAGACTCCCCAAGTGTTGAAGTTTGCTTTAACACCTAAATTGTCTTCTTTAATCAATTTTTAACAGTTTTCGGCCATGAGGGTTGAGATCCAGAGCTGACCGCTAACAGCGTCTGGGACAACAACACACAGGAGGGGCACGCACTGAACCCTCTGTGCTCACTGCTCCTGTCATCAGTACCGAGGGCTGTGGGTAAGTCACTCTCAGATTTGAGCTCCGCTCCCTTGTGTGCAGCCATCTGATCCAAACGAAATTTATCTTAAAACTTAAAATAAATATACATTGTTCTTATATATTATTCCCAGAAAGATTCTGGGGTTTATTAAAATTACTAGAAAGATTCTGGGGTCCCAGAATGGTTCCGGGATAGTTATATCAAGAGTCTGCAGTAGGTGGTGGTTTTGAAGGGACTCAAAAAGCCTCAAAGCCAGTCCACAGCATAAACTGCTGGGGGACTTGGAGAAATAAATACAAGAGATTTGGATTGTTTTGATTGTAAAAGTCCGAATCTAAATATACGTGGGCACCAGTATGACTATTAAAAAGCTGTCATTGTGTCCATTGCTATAAAGAAATCTTCTTGTGAAAGGAATAATAAGTCTATTACTAAAGGACATCTTCTAAGCCAAAACTGCAAAACTGGAGGGCACAGATACTTGAAAGGTGCTAGAGAGCTCACCTCTTAACCCTAATAAGACTCCTATGCTAGGATAAATTGGTCACAGAACAGGTTAGATTGATGCTAGGTCACCCACCAATCTCAAAAAAAACCCCATGCAGTGAGTCATACTGCAACACACCACAAAATCCCCAACCCAGCACACATATTCCCCTTATGTGTAAATTTGGCTTTGAGAGACCCAAGGGTTAGCTAAAGAAATGGAATCCTTAAGTTTAAAAGAATTAAGCACATCACTCTCCAGCACATCTGCCTATTTTGTATCCAAGAACCATGTCTGGATACAAAGCTGTGGATATCTACAAAAATGGTAAACGCTTGTTAAATAAAAAAACCTAAAATTACAATCGCCATTATAGGGAATGTTCCAATTAGACAAGGTTGTTCATTTAAGAAGTACACTTGAAAACAAGTGTTTCCAAATCAACAGATTGGGAAACCTCTTTTAGTTGGCATGCTGAAGTTTCCAGAAGTCTTCAGAATAGCTTCCTTGAGAGATTCTTGCAAAAGACTATTGAAAAACTAAAACATAACAGGTGCCTGAAACAAAAGACCAAGATTGACTTGACTCCTATTAATCTCCTCTGTCCTTCTTTACTTAAGTATTCAGTGCTGTTTTTCTATCTGAATTGCCTTTCTACTCTGAAAAGACTAAAAGACTGTAAACAAAAGTCTACCAAATTAGTAGCCTTAGAGCTGCAGTAGCTCCAAAGCCAGAAACCTAAAACACCTGGGCCTCCTCTCTGCATTCTCCTAGGAGTCTATCATCAAAATAATGGCCCAGAAATTGGTGTTAAATTTGCAATCACCTGGGACCTTGAAGAAACGATTATCACCAAAGATTTTGTTAAATCTTTCCACACCAGCTCAAATACCCCTATATTTACACTGGAAGGATGCCTCCATATGGTCCCCTCTCCAGGTTGCCAGGACTGTGAGGGATTCTCTGGTAAACTGCTACCAGTTATTCCTTTAAATAGCCAGGGAAAAACTAAAATTAAAATTAATGGAAAACTTTGCCAAATTTAGGTAGATACTGAGGCTACATTCTTTACTTTAAACCCTACTTACTGGGGAGCCTGTAGATGGGATCCTGGGAAACCTGGCAGAAGACAACAAATGATGAGAATTTTTAGCAGAGTTAAGATGTTCAACATCACCAATCATCAGAAAGATGTAAATCAAAACCGCGAGACACCACTTCACACATGTCAGAAAGTCTATCATCAAAAATACAAGAAATAACAAGTATTTGGTGAGGACGTGGAGGAAAGGGAATCCTCGGGCACCAACGTGGGATACTAAATTGGTGCAACCACTGTGGAAAACAATAGGGAGCTTACTCAGAAAGTTAAAAGTAGAACTGCCATATAATCTAGCAATTTCACTTCCAGGTATTTACCCAAAGGAAACAAAAGCAATAATTTGGAAAGATATATTCACCCCTATGTTCATTGCGGCATCATTTGCAATAGGCAAGATACCGAAGCATCCTAAGTGTTCACTGATAGATAAATGGGTGAAGAAGACTTTGTGTACACCTACAATGGAATATTACTCACTCATACCAAAAATGAAATCTTGTCATTTGCAACAGCTTGGATGGATCAAGAGGGTATTATGCTAAGTGAAATAAGTCAGACAGAGAAGACAATGACCTCACTTATATGGGGAATCTAAAAAAGAAAGCAAACAAATAAAGGAAAATGAAAACAGACTCATAGATACATAGGACAAACAAGTGATTGCCAGAGGGGTGGATGCTGGAGAGTGTGTGAAATAGCTAAAGGGGGTTAGGCATTACAAACCTTCACTTATATGATAAATAATAAATAAGTCACCAGAATGTGATATACAGCATAAGAGTGTGGTCAATAATATTGTTATAACTTTGTATGAGGACAGATGCTTACTAGCCTTACTGTGGTGATCATTTCATAATGTACACACATGTCAAATCACTGAAACCAACACTGTACATCAGCTATATTTCAATTAAAATAATAAAAAGTAAAAGAAAGAAAAATCCATAATTTTGATAAATCCAGAAAATATTAAATGAAAACCATTGAATCATTAAAAAAAGACCAAAAAATCAAACTGCAGGAGGCCTATCTTTACTCTTACAGTAAGTGGGTGGGGGGTAGGTAAAAGACTATAGATCTAGTTTATTGTTTTCTTGAAGCATTAATATTCATCCTTTACTGCCTGGAATGCTTGTGAAGCTCTGTCACTCTAATTTTAAAGTGCTTTTGAGGAGGGCTCCACACTGTCTGCTCTGAAATGGGACCTTGCTATTCTTATTTGTAAACTGTCAGCATGAGGCAGGAACTAACCATCAGTAAGATTTGCTTTTACAAAAATATAAAGTGATTGGAAAACTCCAAACATCTATATATGTCCAGCTTTTTTTATTCCTTATAGTTCTTTTTTTCTTGTGCCTTATGAAAAGAGCACGCATCCACTGGGGTTTTTCATTCATTATTTTAGCTGACTTTTGATTCTCAGATGATTTATTCAACTGCTGCATTTGCAGAATCATTTCATGAATATATAGGTTATAAGAGAATCAAACAGCATTACAAAAAGTTTTTCTACCCCTACTTTTAAAAGTTTCCATGATATTCAAAATGAGTGTCTCCTGGATTTTCCCCATTTCAACACACTAGAGAGCCAGAAGATGGATTCAATGTTATGTTAAACAAGGATTGAATAAAAAGATCTGTCTTACTAATTACTTGATATCTCCATTTCATGTGTGGTCTCTTCAGTACTTACAAATGCAGGGTAACTTTCCCAGTCACTTATGCTGCAGTCTCCCCAAAGTGTTCATTTGGAGACCATGTGCAAAGTGGGAAGAAACACTGAGCAATGAGCTTTAGAAATGAAAAAAATGGGTTGCTCAGTTGTGGTAATCAGAGGGCACTACTGAAACTTGGATACACCAAGGCTTGACTCATTTCAAATGTCTGTTAGGCAATACAGCTTTTGAATTGGCTCTGTTCGATCTGTTCACACCCTTTCTCTATCAGACAATCTTCTGCAAAGTTTATTCAATGAAAACATTTCTCATGTACAAGAGAGGGAGAAACGGGAGCACAGAAAAAAGGGCATTTGCCACTCTTTCCAAGTTGGAATCACATACCAACAATCCCCTGGCAAATAACCAACATTCAACGGAATTTTAGTCTGCCATGAGATTGCTGCTTTCCCAGAATAAAGGATTCATAATTACCTGTTATCCATGAAGTCTTTACAATTTCTCGTCATCCCCCATGTTCTTTTCTGTCACATTATGGTGCATATTCTCCTTGCAGACCGGCTGTCACATTGCTCTAAAATTGCTGGTTTCCTAATGTATTTACCAATGTGGGTTCTTAGAGAGCAGGGATTCTTTTACCAAATGCAATACCTAGCAAATGTAGACAGTCAAGAAATATTTGTTTATATAAGTGAATGAATTTAAATGAATAGAAACGACGCTTTATTTACTTCTTCAATATACCACTTACTTAGATAGGAACTAAAAATCATAAAAAGTAATAATAAATAGATGTACTATTCTTTAGGAAGAAGGTAAATACTCAAATTGAGAAAGACTAGTTCCGTGTCAGTTTTTTGAAAGGGAAACAGAAAAGTCTTAAAAATCTTTGGAGGGTTTTGTTTTAATAGAGGCAAAGAAAAGGTATGGTATTTAATATGGAAAAAAAAAGGTAATTAACATATTGTGGCTTTGCAAAAATATCTACATTTAATTCATTTTGTATATGTTTTCTAGTTGACTTTTGTAAACTATTTGTAGTAGAGTTGAGGGTAGGAAGAAATATAAGATTCAGTTCCTTTCTTTAAGAAGATTAAGATTTCTTGTTTGTAGAAATATATGATTTATAGAAACACTTGATAAATGTTAAGTTATAAGACCAGTGAATTCTGAGGGAATCATGAAGGCTTCACAAAGAGAGAGTATAGCATACTGGCTAAGAGATTGTATTCTGTACAGAGATTTCCTGCTAGCTCTGCCCTTATAGGTTAGGGTCCTTGGGAAAAGTATGAATCTCTCTGTTCCTAAATTTCCTCATCGGAAATAATTGAGTTTTGGCAATAAAAGTGCCTACATCAGAGGATTTTAGTAAGAATTAGGTAAACTGATGTATCTAAAGTGCCTAAAATTGTATCTGGAGTATAGTAAGTTTGGTGACTCTTACTGAGCAGAGTAAATAAATGTTAGCCTGGAGCAAAGGAAGGGGAAAAGCAGACCAAGAGGCAAAACATTTGCAAGGTTCAGAGATTTAAAGCATGGGATATTTGAAGAGTTGTAAAATTCAAAAGAATTGAAACACATGGTTCACATTTCCAGCCTGAGTCTGTGGCTATAATAGAAAGGCAGACAGCTCTTGGATCAAGCCCATGATTATAAGCCCATGACTATGAAGTTTTTCCCATTGGTACAGGAAAAAGAATGTGGGGTGAGAGGATGGCCATGTCCCAGGTTTCAGTTGAGTCCCTGGGACACGCCCTGCCAACTGTGGGTCCTTGGCTTCATCTAGGAAGGAATTCAAGAGCAAGCCACAGTTGAGTAGAGGTAGATTTATTCAGAGAGGTACATACTCCATAGACAGAGTGTAGGCTGTTTCGAAATGCAAGAGAAAGGCCTTAAGGTGTGGGGGTTGGGTGCTCAGTAGATACTCCATAGACAAAGTGGGGTCCATCTCATTCAGAAGGGAGAGTGGCCATGAGGTGTGGGGGTTGTTAGGTTTTAGGGGCTTAGTAACTTAATATACTAACAAGTGGGAAGATTATTCCAGCTATTTTGGGGAAGGGGCTGGGATTCCCAGGAATTGAGCCACCACCCACTTTTTGACCTTTTATAGTTAGCCTTGGAACTGTCATGGCACCTGTGGGAATGCCACTTACCATGTTAATATATTACAATGAGCATATAATGAAGATCAAGTTCTACTAGAAGTGAAATCTCCTGCCATCTTGGGCCTCAAGGCCTATTGGGAGTTGGATCTTCCACCGTCTTGGTGTTAATTGCTGTGTTACTTCTTGAGTGGCTGTGTCCTGCCCCCTTCCTTCCTGTCTCACCATGAAGTAACCACACCCAGAGCTATTGCTAACTTTTATTATAATAAATGTTCCTATTTGACTTAGTAGCCTTATTTTAAACTATAGCAGATTTTTAAAACCATTTAATCTACTCTAGCTCTTAATACACTTATTCAGTTTTATTTCTTTTTATTGTTTTAAAACCATATTTATAATCTTTTAATTCAGATGTGCAAAAGGTAAAAGAACGGAGGTGGGGTAGTTCCGTCCCAGGGAGGTGACATATCTTCTTCTGGTTAGTTCAGGAGGACACCTTTAATCCTTCCAAACGCTTGTGGGTCTTTGGACCAAAAATTGTATCTCTTAAAAGACCAATACTCCCTGTGTAGAAACAAGTGACATTTCTTTCAAAAACAACAACTAACCCATTTCTTAGTGGAACCTCAGGAACTTCTTTGGGACAATTATGATTTATGCTTCTCAAGCCCACCTCTGAGGAAGTCTGTAAGATAAAACCCATGATCTCCAGCACCTTCAGCCCCTCGTTTAGTTAATGGCAAGACCTGTGACCACGCTGGGTGGAAGTCTCTTTGCTTAATTTCAAAGCAGTGTTTCCTCACCCCCAAACAGCAGATTGTTTTATCTGGTTTGGGGGAAATGAGAAAGAATGACAATCTGGTAAATTTTTCACAAAGCTATACCTTTTTTATCAACTTAAAGGATAATAATTTACTCTGAAATTATATTTAGTCTCATTTTTAAAATGATTTCTGGTGATAAAAGATGACAGTAACTAAAAATGTTTTAATGTCCCAAAATAAGATGCTGATGTTCTTACAATGACCCCTGTCATTACAAATTTTTTACCATTTGGTAAATTCCAACAGTCTGGGAACTCATGCCATCCTCCCATCTTTGCCTGCTAAAACCCATGTCCTAAAGCTCAAATGCCTTTTTTCATGAAAAAGTTCTTATTTCCATCGCCTTCTTTCAAAATCTTGGAATGTTTAACATAAACCTTTTTTATATTACATTTACTTTCTTCTTTTGAGGACAAGCATGGCACTCTTGGGAAGCAGTAGGTAGTTGTATTGGCTTCCTAAGGCTGCTGTAACAAAGTACCAAAAATCGAGTAAATTAAGATGACAGAAAATTACTGGTTTACAGGTCTTGAGGCTAGAAGTCTGAAATTAAGTTGCCAGCAGGGCCACAGTTTCTCTTAAGGCTCTAGGGAAGGAACTGCTCAAGGCCTCTCTCCTAGCTTCTGGTAGCCTCAGGTAATTCTTGACTTGTAGAGGCATCACCCCAAAACTCTGTCTTCCCTTGGGCATTCTCCTTTTGTGTCTTTACATAGTCTCCCTCTGCATGTCTCCTTATGTCCCAATTTTCCTGTTTTATAGACAACAGTCATATTGGATTAGGCCCCATCCTAATGACCTAATTTCAGCCTGATTGCTTCTTTAATGACCTGATTTCCAAGTTCTGTCACATTCTGATGTGCTAAGGGTTAGGACTTTTAACCCTTTATCTTTTTCAGGGGACACAATTCAACCCACAACAGTAGTCTAGGATGATTAGTCTGTAAGGATCCTAGGAGATACTTAGAGCATGGGAAAAAATTATTGGAAAAGGTGCAGTAATCATCATCCTTCTCAGGTTTAACTAAGCTACAGGCCTCTGCACATTCAAAAATGGAGGCCCTTAGCAGGATCTGAGAGTGGAGTTTTCAACCCTCTGATATCAAAAGGTCACTGAGCAGACACTTGCAGCATGCCCAGTTGGAGGGTCATTGTCCTAGCCAGACTTAACCAGCTCAGCTCAAACTAGACACAGCTAACTCCAAGTTCCTGGAAAACAACTCAGGCAAGCATCTTACTGTTTAGGCTATGGGCATCATGGAGAACATGAAAGTTTTTTGCAGCAACAATTAAAACAACCTTGATTAGTGAAGGCAGGTGAAATGGATTTGACTAATGATTTCCGAGGTTTTCCTTACTGAATCTGAGGAGGGAGTTGTGGAAACCACTGCTTTAAAGCCTGTGAGTCAGAAGTACAGGAAGCCCAGAGCTTGTGATTGGCACTTAAAGTGGGGGTTAGTCTTGTCCCCTTAACCTGTGGGATCCACATTACCTCCAGATTGCTAGTGTCAGAATTGAATTAAATTGTAAGGCACCCAGGTGGTGTCCAGAGAGTTGGAGAATTGGCCAATGTGGTAAAGAACATACACACACATTTGGTGTCAGAAGTGTTGTAAGTAGAGAAACAGTTTTCCTGTAGCAGCTTAAGACAACCACCATTTTATTATGTCTCACAATTTGGGGTCAGAAATTTGGACAGGGCTCAGCTGGGTGATTCTTCAGCTCCATATGCTGTCAACTAAGATTAACTGGTGGTATTCACCTGGTTATTAGACTGGCCATATTTTGATGACTTGAGGGTTAGAATCAGCTGGGACTGTCAACTGGAGTGTATACTAGTGGTCTCCCCAGTGCAGTGGTTTCAAAGTAGTCATATTTCTTACATGGCAACTCAGGACTCCCAGAGAAAGACTTTCAGGATGCCTGAAGAAGTTGCAAGGCTTCTTGATATCCAGCCTCAAATGCCCAGGATGTAACATTCTATTGGTGTCAAGAAAGTTACTAAGGACATCCTGGATTCAAGGGGAAGAGAATTAGACTCCACCTCTCAATGAAAGGAATGGTAAAGACTGTATAACTACATTTAATCTACAACAGTGAAAGTTAATATTAGGATAAAGTCCTACAATCATTTTGGAGATGCTGTTAAAGTTTCTAGTTTTATTTACCTTATGCCCAAGCAAGTAAATATTTAAAGGCTTATCAAGTGCTCAACCATATCATTATATTACCATGCATTGATGATAGGTATAAATAAAGCTATACCTATGTACTGAAAAACATTACTCACAGCTCAAGATTTTGGCAATTTTGAATTGATTGTACTTATTTAGTTAAGTAGTTTAGTGTTCTGAAAAAATCTTATATTACTATATCCTCCAATATAATATAAACTACTCTAAGAGTACAATGTGAGATTCATCAAGAGTGCTATCCGTTTAGAAAAGTAATTAAAATGTTAGATGTGCATAGACATATTTCAAATAGTATTTCAGTATATTTCTCTTTGAAAATATAGTACAGTTGAAAAAAACAACTTTGGAGGTGTTGCCATAATGAGTTAGGAACAAAAACTGAGACCATTGGGAATATTTAAAAACTCAACCGTTGGATACTCTGCTATTTTCTTAGTTTAACACAGTTCCATAAAACACAAATAGCAGTTTTATTGTTGCTCTTCTGTTGTTTTACAAGCTTACTGTTGGCAGCCAGGGTTATAATGCAGTCAGCATTTTCAGGCTGGCATGCATGAAAACATTAGATCCGAGAAGAGAGACTTAGCTTCACTGATACCCTGTAGTGTTTTGTTTCGGGAAATGCCGTGCTGGTGATTATAAAGGATGAAGTCATATATTTCTACCAACCACATCCTACCATTATGGTAATTCTAATTGTAGTGAGCTGTGGAATCAATGGAAGAGAAAAAAAAAATAACTTCCCTCCAATAAAATAAGAAACAAACAAAATAAAACTTTAAATGTTTGTCAACCTTTTGTTTAATAGCATAATGCTACACAAAAAGGTAATTATGGTTCTGCAAGAACAAAGGAATAGTAAAAATATGCTAATTTTTAATGGACAGTTTCTGAATATATACAAACCTATTGGTAGGATTATTATCAACATCATTTTGTACTGTCTCAAGGATTCACTGGTTAAGGTTAAGTGACTTCAACAATTAGTTAAGACAGCAATTAATCTGTGACAAATCACGCTGACTTTCACTAATTACAGAATCATTAACTACTTCTTTGCCAACATAGACTCTTATGCAGTAGACACCCTATTACTTTCTCCTTTTTTTTTTTTTTACCACTGAACCTGCAAAATTAGAATTGAAAGGTAAAATTGAGACCTCTCTGAGATTTATTCTCAACTGTGGAGTGAATATTTTCCCAACTCTGGATTCAATAAGAGAATCAATATTTGCCTTATCATGGCATGAGTTTACTTATTGGTCTATTTCACAATATCAAGTCCATAAACAAAGGGAAGGGATCTTATCCTTTCTCCTCAGGCCCATGATAAAAAAAAAATGTCAGATTCATTCATTCAGTACTTCATTTCCAGTTACTCAGTATATTTAAGGCCTTATGCTGTTATTGGGGTTCAAGAGATGAGTGAAAAATGTCTGTGACACATGGGGTTTACAGTAAAGTCAAAGAGGGATATATATACGTACAAATATTGTAGGTGGTAATTTTATTCTTTGGATTTACTCAAGTGGGACATTAATAGATTTTCATAAGATTTAAGAATAAACATTAGGCCTATTCTTTCAATGGTCTGCTGTCTTGTAGAATAAATGTGAATTTTGGTTCATCATGTTGAGATCGTCATACATTCTCAATTTCCGGTCACTAAATTTAACCATAGACTCCAATAGAATAATACTCTTTTTACTCTGAAGTTACATTTTACCTCCCTCAAGGATAAAGGTAGTTGCAGTGCAAGTTAAATACACTTATAATAAGAAGCTATATTTTATCCATTTTTGACTTTTGAACTTTTTTCATATTGTACTGGGATTAAATATATAAATTATTATAAATTAGGAGAACCTACATGATTGAGGGCTTGAAGTGGTTAGATAGAAATATATCTGAAAAACTAATCTCCAGAGATGTTTAGTGGTGTTATGAGAAAGTTATTAGTGTCACAATGGGAGGAATCTATTCTTGGCTCTAACTCCTATCCACACAAGAATGCCAGTGTAATCCTTCCCTTTGCTACAGCACAGGAGGGACCCCAGATCATGGCAACGATTACAGTCATATAAAAGAGCAGGGATGTAGAGAGAATCACAGGGCAGAGCAAGCAGACAGAAACCTTTTTTTGGTACCAGGTAAAACAGCTGCCAGCATTTTGTTGAAGATATTGAAGAAAAGCAAAACGTTATAGAATCATTTACTAAATGGAACAAAAAGTGAATTTTGAGAAATTTTATTTACAGTGAAAGAATAATCTCCTCATGACCACAGAGATCTAATACAAGGATGATACAAGTTTAACACAGATTCCCCTGGAATAGAACTACAATTAGAAACCATTTTCTTAGTCATAATTTTCATGATATCTTTACTGTGGAGAAAAATAAAAGTTGTCTTTAGATCCTAGGGTAAGCATACACACGTGCGCGCGTGCACACACACACACACACACATGCACGCCTGCATTTTATTTAATAGAATTTGAGGGATAAATGGACCTCACATCCCAGGAAACTCTCCTTTGGTGCAAGGGTCACATGTTGGGAGGGATTTTGGTGAGGCAGTGGAGCATGACACCACAGTCATGAAAATGGTGGCGCTACACTGATTTATGTAATGTGACTCCTCCCAAGAGAACCCAGCATATCTTTAGGAGAGTGGATTCTCAAGATCCTTCTCTCCAGCAGATGTGTTTTATGGAAATCAGAACAGTGAAAATAAGGCAGCAGATGCAGAAGCATAAATGGGAAATTATAATGGAGAAAACATAAGAATTTAGAGAAAATATGGGGAAGGCCTTGAACTAAAGGGTAGGTAGACCCAGACATCCATGCATAAATGTCTTATTCTAGAGTTCTGGTTCCATCATGCTCAACAAACCCCTAAGTGTCTACCAAGTATCTGAATTAAAAAACTTCTACCAGACTAGGTGGTTTCAACCGATTGGAATAAACATTCTAGTGCCCAGAGTAAGTCAAGCCAGGTAAATAATAACCTTTTCAGCTTTCCCTTTTAGAAATATCTGGTTCTGCTACATTTTATATTTCACTTTAAATTGCAAGACACCTACATGCATGCTTAAATTGGACAAAACCTTAATTACGTAGAGACTTAGCATTCATTCAAAACCCATGGTTATTTTACCTTGCAATATTTTGGTTGTATTTCCTTGTAGAGCTGAAAGCAGTTTTTCAGTCTTTTCTCTCACTTTTGCACCTTAACCTTTCTTACAGGACATTTCTACCCAGCTTTCTTCTATTTTCCTGTACAGGGGAACACAGCAAAAATAAAAGGACAGGATATGAGTAAATTAAATAATTATTTCAATAAACATGTGTTTATAGTCTACTAATGGTAGACACTAAAAGTGTTAGAAAAAATTAAGGATATTCTTTAGGGCACCAAGGAGATTGAATGATACCCATCTTCAACTGCTTTGAGTCTTCAAGACCTACTATTGCCTATTATATAAAGAAGGTACTGAATACATGTGCAGATACTGATCTGTGTTGGATTATATGGGACATTCCCTAATTTTACTGTAAAGATGATTCATTAGGGGTTTGAGTGTGATTTAACGTAAAGATAAATATGGAAGACTTTCATGTCAATTACTCTGAAAACTAAAGAGTACAAGTTCCTTTCCTTCTGCCAGAGCCCATGTTCCTTCCCTTAAGGCAAACAAGATGAATGTTGAGGTCTTGGCTTTGCAAGGGCTTACCTCTTTGAACCTAAGAAAGATTCTTAAAAATAGAAATCATGAGAGGTTTTTTTTTCTCATTCACTGAAACTAATGTGGTTTGTAGAAACTGCATGTTATATATAATCATGTCCACTTGTATATTCTTTATAGGAAGTTTTGTTTGAGGAGTATCTCATATGTAGAAAACTATTGAAACAGACAATATTTACCTCAAAGAAGCAGAACTCTGCAGTGATTTCTGCAAAATTACCTCAGTCTGAACTGGTTAAATGTGCCTCCATAACTGACAAATGGACCACAAGATGACAAGCACATTGAAGCAGACACAGCTAAACTCTAATCACATGGCTCCCACAGCCCTCAGTGTGTGGTACCAAACAAGGCAGTAGTTATGGTATTATACACAAACGAAATGCGATTTGCCTGTGGCAAGTAAATAATAATAAAATAATTAGGTTCTATCCATTACAGAGATGTTTCTGAGTGGAGGAGAAATCCAACAATGAGAGAAAATTTGAACTAGGTTATGTGAAAGACAAGTGAGAAATTTTAGAAGAATGTAACTGTCTTAGGATTATTACCTACTTCCAGAGACACTTTTATATAAGCTGAATTTTGGCTAAGAAAAACTGATAAGAAATTGAGCCTGTGTATCTGGAATTGTGCTGCAGAAGCTGTGACCCACGAGAAATACAATGTTTTCTAGAATTCTTGGAGTACTACTTGATGCTCCCCCATGGTTGAGCAACCCAGTGGCCCTGTCTGGCCCTGTAGCAGTGTTAGGTGCCATAATACTATTGGTTTTTGTGCTTGCTTTCTGTGAGAACTGAGGGTATAAGACAGACCTGTACTGTCTTATACCTTCAATTAAAAATAATTTTAGTAAGAATAAATTAGAAACTAAATCAAGGAAAGTTAAAAGCATATAATTAGGTATACAATCAATTGATGTGATGGACGAAGTCAAGATTTTCATTTGTTCCAATTTTGAGACAGTTGAGTGTTTTAAAATATGCCATCATGATATAAATAATAAATTATCAAGTATTAATTCCTATAAAACTATGATATACTTTAAATAAGTCATCCTGTCTTTGAAATTACTCCTGTAATTTAAAGCTACATATATGAGGTAGAAAAAGTAATATGCAATTTCCTTCCCCCTAAAGATATTAATGTACTAATCCCCAGAATCTTTGAATATTTTACCTTAAATGGCAAAGGACACTTTGCAGATGTAATTCAATTAAGGATCTTGAGATGATAAGATTATCCTGGATTATCCAGGTGGGCCCAGTGTGTTCTTACAAGAGGAAGGCAGGAGGGCCAAAGTCAGAGAGGGGAGATATGACAACAGTTCCAAAAACTGAAATGATGCACTTTGAAGATGGAGGAAGGGACCACAAGTCAAGGAATGCATGTAACATCTGAAAAAGGCAAAGGAATGGGTTCTTTTCTAGTCTCCAGAAAGAATGTAGCTCTGCTGATACCTTGATTTTAGCTCATATGACTCATTTGGATATCTGACCTCATAACTGTAAGAACATTAATTTGTGTCATTTTAAGCCACTACATTTGTGGTAATTTGTTACAGAAGCAACAGGGAACTCTTATAGTAAATGATTGTTGCTACCATTTTTGAAAATTCTAATTATTTGACATATTTTATATCTTTCTCAAACTGAGTATAAGAAATGCCCTGTCTGCTTCACAAAATTACTGTGAATATCTCATGAGATGACCCACATGGAATACTTCAAAAAGTCTAACACACTACATAAATATGTATTATTATTGTTTCAAACAAAGCATTGATTTATCACTAAAATATAATGTTTGTATTTCATTGTTGGGGTTGCTTAGATTTTATTCTGCTGAATAAGAACACATGACACATGTCTTGGTTTGAATTCCCTATGACAAGGATTTGAGTGTGAGTAGTTTGTTTGGAAGGTGACCCCAGAAAATGTGCAGGGAGTAGGAAGTGAGACAGACAAGGAAAGGCAGCCAATACGGGTGGGGTTTATATAACATTAAATAACAATCTACTGCAGTGAGCCTGCTCCCTCTGCGTAGATCTGAGAGTCCGTGTAGAGCAGAGTTCTCCAAGAGGTTACTTTTGTGGATTAAGGAAACTGAGGAATCTACATCATTACCATAGTTGACGGTTGCTCCCTGTGACCAGTAATTCTCTGGCAAATCTGTTCTCCTCTTGGGAGAGGTGATGAGGACTTTTTCCTTGACCAAACTTTAATCAGGTTCCTCTAAGCCTTCTTTTCATCTAGGACTTGTTCTTGGCTTGCTGAGCCCCGTTTTAGCAAGAATCTCGCTAAGCCAGTCTAGCGAGATTTCCCCAAACCTTGATATCTAAACAAGTTCCTCTTCCCCCGTGCTTGATACCCAAGTTTCTCTAAGGAACTTATCATCCACTGACCCCTTTGTGCTGCCCATTAGCTATAAATCTCCAACTGTCTCTATTATATGAAGAGTTGAGTTCAGTCTCTCTCCCCCATTGCAATAATCTTGACTCCTATTACAATAGACTGGAATAAAGTCTTCCTTGTCTATTTAACTCTATTAGGGGCACTTTTTCTTTGTCACAGGCATAACAATCTCAGGCTACCAGGAAAAGCCCTCAGACAAAGAACTGCATGTGTTAGCGATTGGAGGTTGGGTCATTGTGCATTGAATTGGTAAGGGCAAGGGAGCATGGGCAAGGAACTGGTACACTACCCTTTTTCTCAGAGACTGTGGTTTTAGAAATAATGATTATTATTCTACTATTAACAGTGTCTCTGAACTTCAGTTTTCTCTTCTGTTAAGCAAAGATAATAATATCTACCTTGTAAGGTTGATGAGAAGATTAAATTAGTCAATGCATATGAATTCAAAACATCTAAAAGTTTTCTAGAATGCTTTTTGGTTGTTAATAGATATAGCTTGAACTTTGATTTTAATTTCAAGCTGAAACAGAGGATTGAAGAGTCAAATGAAGCACACATCAGTCAGAGAGCCCTTACCAGTATTATGTTTTACTAATAATTTGAAGGAAACATAGCCCAATGTGAACGGCCTTCTGCCTGCGTCTCTGAACTCACCTCTAACCTGTCTCTTCTTTGCCTCCAATTGTTGAGCCAGTTCAGCCTTCTTTCCATTCCTAGAACTGCCAGCAAGCTCTTCAGGGCCTTTATACTACCTTCTCTTCAGAGCACTCTGGGGGTTTTGCTTCCCTACTTATGTGCATCCTTCTTGTCCCTCAAATCTTAGCTTCTTGTCACCACTTCAGAGAGGTCTCCCCTAACCATCTATTCTGAAGTAGCCACCAGCAGTTCACTGTAACATCCTAGCTTAATTCTTTCCATAGTATTTATTACTATCATATTTTTCTTGTTTGTCATTGAGTTGTGATTATCTGCATCACCTACCCCATCTCCACCAAAATACGGACTCCATTAGAGCAGGCTTCCTGTCTGTTTTGTTTCCACTAAACACCTCTGACACCTAAACAGTGTCTGGAATATAGTGAAAACACAATAAATAGTTGTCAAATGAGCAAATAGTGTGATAAACTTTCTCCTAAAAGATATAAAACATTATAATCTGAATTTGCTATATTTATCCTATGCAAGTTATATAATTTGAACTATTAAACTGTTTCAGCATATTTTAATGTACAAATTTCACTCTTTACTTTCATTTACTTAATCATACTTTATTCTGGCCATGTTGTTGCCAGAACAATGAGGAAAAGATAAGTTAGAGCTAGACTAGTAGCAATAAATGTCTAGAAATGAAAAACAAATAGATGTCAAACATGTTGAAAAATCTATTTTAAAGGGCCTTTTATGGATTTATTGTGGACAGACTCTCCATATTCTCATCTAATCAATAATGTAGTTCACAATTAATACTATACAATGTCGGTAACTAATGAGAAAAATATAGTTCAAATATTTGCTCCTAAAATTCTCCACACAGTCTCTTAGGTTGAATGGGGATATGCAGCAAGTTGTAAGTTTACTTTCAGGAGCTTTTTGAGAAGATAGACATACATCCAGGCTTTAAATTACTGAACACTTCATATTGTTTCTTGATTTACTGAACACTTCATGTTGTTTCTTGATGATTACTTTTTGATAGAATAAGATGGCCTAGTATAGTGCTTAAGAACCCAGATGTAGTTCCAAACTGTCTGGATTTGAATTCAGGTTCTGTCACTTACCAGTTGCATGGCCTTAAGTACACTGCACATCCTCTCTGTGCTTCAGTTTCCCCATCTGTATGATGAGTTAAAATAATATTTACCTCATAAGTTGATGTGAGTATTAAAGGAGGAAATGGAGGGGTTATGGTCTAAATGTTTGTGTGCCCCAAAATTCATATGTTGAAGGCCCTAACCTTCAATGCGATGGTGTTTGAAGATGGGGCCTTTAGGAGGTAATAAGGGTTAGATTAGGTCATGAGGATGGACCCCCCCTCATGACAGGATTATAAGAAGAGATTCCCCCCCTTTTGTCAACCATGCACCTAGGAAAGGCCACGTGAGGGCATAGCATGAGTTAGGCCATCTGCAAGCCTGGAAGAAAGCTCTCATCAGGAACCGAACCTACTAGCACCTTGTTCTTGGACTTCCCAGCTTCCAGAACTATGAGAAATAACTTTATTTTAAGTCATCCAGTCTATAGTATTTTGTCATGGCAGCCCAAACTCTAAAGGCAAGGCTTTATAACACTGCACTCAATAATACTGTTAAATATAATCATAGGTAACCATACTTACGAATGAAATACACCAAGATGAAACATTGTAAGGAAAGAACTTTTTCAGTTTAAATCGGGGAGAAAGGAGTTAAAACAGCTGGCCTGTAACCTACCCCTCTCCTGATGACCATGGTAATATTTCTGACTAAGAGAGAAGGCAGGTGACCAGGCTTCTCTTCCTAGAAATATGGTAACTGGATCTCTGGGCAAATATATTGATGAGACATGCTGGGAGGAATATCTTATATTTGGAATGCTCTTAACAGTATGTTCCTGTTTGGGGATTTCTAATGGTACGAATCATGGCTCCCAAAAAAGAAAAAATTGTGTAATCCATATGCTCCCAATCAATGAGCAACCCATGTACCACTTAGAGACCTCATAGACTGTTCTGGGCCAAAGAGCATGTGTCTGGTGCAAGATAAAAGACGTGTGTAGCCACACAGGTATCCCAGACTTCTCCCCACTTTTCTTATGCCTCACAATTACATGTTTTATAATTCTAGGGAAATTGGAATTCTTTTTCAAGTGTGATGTTGAGCCACTGCAGCAGGGGAGTGATATGATGAGACAGATTTTAAAGGTCACTCATGCTGCTATGTGGAGAATGGATCATTGAGGGTGTCAGCTGAGGCTGGGTTTGGCTGCATGTAGTAGAAATCCCGATAATAGTGGCTTAAATAAGATAGTTTTTCTTCTTTTTTTTCCACATAACACAATATCCAGAGGTAGGCAGTCTAACTGGATATAGCTATCTTTGCAGTTTCTTTCTTTGGTCTTTTAATCATAGTCAGTATTAGCCCCAAGTATCAGGAAAAGAACAAAGAAGCCCAAAGAGCAGAAAGGCATTCTGCCAGTTGAGTTGTGACTTATTTAAGCAGCTTTATCAGAAATCTCACCCAAAAACTTCCACTTACAACTCACCAGCCAATACTGTATATGTGGCCAACACTACTTGCAGGAGGACTGTTTCTGAATTTTGAGCTAGGCACATTGCTGCTTCTGTTGAAATTGTGGCTAGCTGCTCATTTGTCTAAGTTTCTGTTTTCTTACCTATAAAATAATAATAAGAAGAACAACAACAAAAGTAATAATGATGAATATTTACTTCATTATGGTGAGCTAAAGAGCTTTAAATGAGATGATGAGAGCACAGTATGGAGCAAATGCACTGAATGTAGCCAAATTCAACTAATACTGTTTATTAGAATGTAAACTCCATGAAGGTGGGAATCAAGTCTGCTTCATGCAAGTGTTTAATAAATATTTGTTGGATGTTGAATAAATAAATGCAGGAGGTAAACTCATGGAGTTTAGAGGGTATGACTGTGGTTGCACCACAGTTGGTAGAGTGTATACGTTTGTGTTAAAAATAAATGCAGGAGGGGAAAAAAAACACTAACAGAGTGCTTTACAAACATATAATTAACTGAGCCCAGATTAGGCTCTCATTGCATTCTCTGGATTTTTGGAAGAAAATTCATTGCTGGTAATGTTGTCCCTGGAGTATTGCCAAGATGCAAAAATATCAATTTGCTCCAAGTGATGTTCTGTGAAAACAGGGTAATGCAAAAGGAGAAAGAATTTAACTGTTAAAATTCAAGGGCTCTGAGTTAGTTAAAAAAAAAAGCCAAGCACCCCTGTACAATTTTTAGATTTTTTTTTCACTTTAGGGGAATAAGTCACAATTGCCTGAGAAAACAAAACAAAACAAAACAAAACAAAAACTAACCATCTTTTTAACCCAAATTACATTCCAAAGAGGTAGGTTATTTTTCTTAAGAAATGTATCAATAGCTCTTTAATTTTCAAACCATTTTTACGAGGTCTTTGTTTTTGCTTTTTCTGCCTTGAATAGCTACATAGTGGGGGCTGCTAACCATTTACTAGCTTATTATCATATAAATCTAAATTTCAAGCTGTATTTGTTTACAGTTTTCCTTTTTTTTTTTTTTTTTTTGGTTTCATGCCATTACACCTTCATCCTTTAGAAGCAAAACTGATAGTCACTGACCAATTTTTAAATAATAAACTTTTCAAAGCCCAATTAATAGATGAGGGTTTCTGAAGAAGAAGAATAAGGGTATACACATTCCTATCTTTGTGGTAGAAGTCATAAAATAACTCAAGGAACTAATGAGGAAGCTCTTGAAGGACATGCAAATGAATTTAGATTCCATTTTTTTTGAACTTTCGGAGCCATTGAAGGATTTTGAGCAGAGATATAACACATTCAAATTTTTAGGCTAAAAATACAATTGCCTGTAGGATAAAGGATGATGGATTGAGATAATCATGTGATAGTAGAGGCAGAGTTAATAAAGTAGGATATTGACCTGGTCAAGAATGGTACAATTCTGAATCAGGGCACCAGTAGTATAGATGCTTATGAGTGAACCAGTTTAAATCATATTTTGATAGTGAGTCAACCACACTAAAAAGAAATTAGATATGCAGAAGTAAGGAAGAGGAGAAAACTAGAGAGAGCTCTAATTCTTTGTAGCAAACAGTTAGATGGTGTCATTCACCTGAATAATGAAGATAGGAATGAGTCTGAGGAGAAAGACATATGAAGTATCTACTGGTGACCAGTAAGAAGTTGAATACAGTGTTTTTAAAATCCAGGAGAGACATTTGTGCTGTAGATACAAAAGCAGTGGGGCATAAGAGTTGCCAGCTTACAGGGGAAAAGGATTCCCTGGCAGAGTGAATGGCCTGTGCAAATATGTGGGCACATGGAAGTTAGATAAATGTGGGAACTAGATGGAGTTTCACACCAAATTGTGTGTGAGACTAAAGAGGCAAGCTGTGTCCAGATTTTAAAGAGGGAAATCTGGTATGTCAGGTATCCCAAGGGGCTGGGAATTTATCTTGCAATTAATGGGAAACCATTGAAAGGTTTTTAATGGGGAGTGATCCGATACCATCAGGCAATTATGAAGGATGGAATGTGCGGAGTCTGGCTGGAAAGGGGGAGACTAATTAGGAAGCTCTTGCAATCACTTGGTGAGAGATAATGAGAGTGTTTACTAAGATAGCAGCAGAGGAAAAGGATGTGAGGACAAAGAGTGGAGATATATTTAGAATTAGTTGGATGTGAAGGCAGAAGGAAAGCAAGTGGTCAATGATGTGCAGTGTTTTTATTTGGGTGATTGGATGAATAAATAGTAACATTATCAATTGTGAAAGATAATGGGGGGGGGGGAAGAAAGAGAAAAAGAAACTGAAGATATGACCAAATAATGAGGAAGAAATTTGAAAAGAAAGTAGTGTGGGGAACATCAAGACTGTAGGGAATTTCAACAAGTGGCCAGTGATGCTAAATGCTTTTCGTGGCCAAATAATTTAAGAACTAAAAATTTTCCCTTTGATTTAACAACCAGAAGAACAGTTTCTGGGTGAAAGCAGCTTCAGTGAGGTGATACGGACAGAAACCAGACTTCTGTAGGAGGAGGACAAAGGGAGGAAGTGGTAATAGTCTAGACACCTTCTTCAAGAAGCGTAGAAAATTATAAAAGAGGGAAAGACAGAGACAGAGTAGAAAATGCTACTATAGAATAAATCCATCTTTAAAATTTTCTTGACTGAGTGGTAGGTTTTATATATATATATATACACACACACACATATATATATATGTTATATATATTTGCTAATATTTTTCTATAGGCCAAATTAAATTTTTAGTCACAATGAGAATGATTTAGGTAATTAAAAGTAGGACATAAAGTAATAATATTATATGCTATAATTTATTATACAGTGAATCATTTAAAATGATAGAAAGTAGCTCATAAAGATAATAATATTAAATATCAATATCAAACAATAATTATATGATTGTCTTACTTTTTACTTTGAAAAAGTTATATATTTCAAACATTTTTTTAAGAAAAAAATCCTGCTTAAGAGGAAATCCTCCCCCACTACTTATATATTCCATATGTTATTTATTTTTTAGCAATAGGATAATTATTTCCAGATTCCTATTTAACCTCTGAAGGCCTCTGGAATGTTTACTTTACTTGGGCTTTTGTCTTATTGTTGTGGTGCTAAGTATTTCTTTAGAGTGTGATTTTGGATACCCAGGATTAACATTCGTAAAACAGCAGAGTCCTCTCATCAAGCAAACCAAATCCCCAATAACTTCATGGCTTAATAAGGCAAAAATGTTTCCCTCTTGTTTAAAAACAGAGAATATCAGCTATGTTGGAATTGACTGTGTCATTCTTCTGATCTTTGATTTTCACCATTTAATTTTAAAATATCTATGTATTTTCTTTTTGTTGCAAGGAACTTGCATTCATTTTTGAAAGTATATACAATTTAGACCAGATAATATAAAATTTTGAAATATTGGATATTTGTCATAAAAGCATTTTTAAAAATTCTTATGTACAGAAAGTGTATTCTTCACATTCATATTCTAAACCATCTCCCAGAAGCTTTACTTATTCATTAGTTCATTCATTACACGATTCTTATTTTGCATCTGTGTGTACCACGTGTTCAGATGCTAAGGGATTCATCAAAACAACACATGTGAAAATCCCTTACCTTTGCAGCTTCCTGAATTTCTTAATCCCACATAGATTCCTAACTCTAGATCCTGCGCGGATGCCTCTATACCTGTGCGCAGATGCCCGGCACATGATGCCCCTTCTTGCAAAAGCCCTCCTCACTCCTCTCAGGCTTTGACATCTCACACTCAGTGTAACTCCCTTTTGCATGTGAATACTATCAGGGAAAAAATGGTTTACTTGACTCAGAGGTTAAAGGCTTGATTCAGCTGGTGCACATTCAGAAGCGCCTGAGGAGCATCAAAGTAACTCCCTTAACTGAAGCAGGACTGGAGTTTTATAGGGTGAGGAGAGAAGGGGTGAACATGTACTTGCAGTCTGGCTCAAGTTGAAGTTTTCTTCATCTTTAACTGCTACAAAACCTTTAGTGGAAAAGATTGAATATTGTTCTCTTTTCATGCCTCTTGCTAGAGATCATTGGTTCAGTTCCCTCCTGGCGACTGTCAGAACAGTTCTTTTGAAAGATGTTTTTGCAATTTCTGCAGTGTTTCAAGGTTTAGAAGTAGAGGAAGTAGCAAAAAAAAATTAATAATAATGGGAAAGGGCTGGAAAAATAGAGGAGAAAAACAGCTAGTGAGTCAAGGGTTGAAGCAAGAGAATCTGGGGTGTTTTAATCCTTTTACCATGCCAAGAGGGTCACTTTGGCCAGTTCTGACACCTCATGCAGCAGGGCAGCTTCTATATGGATGTTCCTGTCCCTCTGATTGAGTTTCAGTAACCCTGCCCTGAGCCAGCTTCCTTCATCCCAATGTTCACAGATGTCTCACTCACTCTGCCCAGGTTCAGCATAAGCATTAGGAGAAAATTGTTGGAGAAGGAAAGAATGGAGAGGAAGAAAAAGGAGTAAGAGTGGGGCTGTGGGGGAGAGGAAGCTTAACTACTTTTCTTAAACTCTCATACCACTGAAATGTCATTCCCCTTTATGAAACTTCAATAGTGCTCTTGAACTTTCACAGTATAATTTAAGATCAGTGACTACATAGTCAGAAAGATCCAGATTTCTAGTTCACTCTTTGCCACTTAGGCCATTTATGCCCTCAGGAAAATACTTTCTCTCTCCAACCTCATCATCAGTTACATATGGATCATTGTAATGGTCAGTTTTATTCTGGATGAAAATTGACAGAAATACAAATCTAACTTTTGCTCAGAAAAGGAAAAATTAGCGGCTCATGGAACTTGAACATAGGAAAGGAAAGCTAGTGCCAACAAAACAGAACCCAAGGGCTGGATAGATCCTTCTCAGAGCTTTGTCTTGTTTCTTCTTTTTTTTGTGTGTTGATTTCCTTCTCTACAACTGTCTATAGGACTGTAGTTAGGCCTTTTCTTTATAAAAGGGATTAGGGCACCGATACCCTTGAATTTATAACCCATCTACTAACATCAGAGGGAGAAGTTTCTTTTACCTATCAAATGCAGCCAGGAAAGAAAACTAGGGATGAATGAATAATCTGGCCTAATTTAGGCCACTTACCTGTTCCCAAGTCAATCACTGTGGCCAAGAATATGGGGCATTATGTCTAGAGTTATCTGCTTACTCTTGTGACCAGAGTAAGTTGTCAGTACTAGAGTCTTGCTGGGCAAACCAAGACAAAGGTAATTACCCACCTTGTATAATTTCTGTAAGGATTAAATGTGATAATAAGAATGCAGCCAGTATATTAAAAGAAGGGGACTCAACAGTGAGCAATCATAAGGCAACTCTATTCCATTCCTTTTCCCATTGCCCTTACAATTCCTCTTGGTCTAGTTTTTCTGTTTTCTCTATACTTGGATTAAATTAGGTTGTACAATCTTCCTCACTCATTTTAATCATAAGAAAAATCTCATTTTAGTTAAAATGCACATTCTAGTGCAATGTAGTATAATTCTAGTGAATGTAACTTCAAGCCTAATCAAACCTAAAATTTTATTCATCATAGATAAATGAACTGTTTGTTTCCTCCTTCTCAGATTTATTCTTCTCACCCACTAGCTAGCTGTCTTAGTCCATTCAGGCTGTTAAAACAAAAATACCATAGGCTGAGTAGCTTAAATCACGAATATTTATTTGCCACAATTCTAAAGGGTGAGAGGTCCAAGATCAAGGCATTGGCAAATTCAGTGTCTGATAAGATCCAACTTCCTGGTTCACAGATGGATGCCTTCTTGCTGTGTCCTCCTGTGGTAGAATTGAAAAGAGAGTTCTCTGAGGTCTCTTTTACAAGAACACTAATCTCATTTATAGGAACTCAACATTTACAATCTAATCACCTGCAAAGACCTCCCCCCACTGCTAATATCATCACTTTGAGGCTAGGATTTCAACATACAAATTTTGAAAGGGATGCAAACATTCAGTGACCATGGTTTCTAATCTCTGAAATTTACCCAAGGGAAAAGGGGACCAAGGTAAAATAGGGCAAAGTAACTGGCACTGTTGTAATATGGCTGGTCCCATCACTGAGCAAAGAGCAGTAGAATCTTATAGGCTGGCAAAACTGACTTTCTCATTAGTGGTTTTGCACATTCTTCAAACATTTCTCTGCAAGAAACTTCCAACTGCAATTTCATTGATTCAGGGAATGCCTTTTCTGGCAGTCATTTTCAAGTTCCCTCCCATTCTTCAAGCTTTCCTAGTCAACCTTCTGATGAATCACTTGACCCCTCCCAGGGGCCTTCTTGAATGAGTTCCCTTTCAAGATGGTCCAGGTTATCTCTTTCTCATTTGGCCTCAATTTAGTCCATGAGAAATTCAAACTATCGAAATACAATTTTAAGAGCATAATCAGCAAGACTTTCAATGAGTAAAGTGAACACATGGGAGTTAATGGGGAACAAGTAGAATGGTAAAGCCAATTCAGAACATTTGAGAAATTGAGTATTTATAAATACTAAAGAAAAATGTTAGAAAATATTTACTAAGCTAGATACAAAACTAGTCAATTTCTTCAAGGTCAATAAAACTATAACCTCTGGGTCTGTGTTTTCTAGTAGACAGAAATGGTATGTATCTCTCCTGAACAAATTATGCAGGTGAATATGTAATTTCACAGACTCTGGACCCTAATGACAAAAGAACACTCTCAAAATAATTAAATAATCCCGAGGTTAGCCATTTGTACAGTGTTTCAGTGCAGCATAGAAAGGACTTCGGGTCCTTCTTTAGCATTGTTTCCTAGTTCTGTATAATTTTTCTGAATTATGTGTTTATCTTGCTGTCAGCAGAAATGCAGTTTCCCTTACTGCAGTGCCTATATTTCTCTTTGTTTTGCTCCCTCAGGAAATCTAGCGAATCTTTACGCCCTAACCTCCAGGGACCTATATGCCAAAATGATATTTAGGCCTCAAAAGGCCTAAGGTGGAGAAAGCACCCCCTTCTCTCCCAAGGGTGGAGGGAGTGCCTGAGGAGACCGCTACAGCATAGGCTTCAAAAGGATGCTCCCATAGACTCGTTAGCCTGATGGAATAGGTGCGGGGTGGGTAATCAAGACTGGGATCAGAACAGCTTTACTCACCCTTTCTTAACGTTGTCCTGAAATCACTTTGCTCTAGGGTGTGGGAGTACTTGCTGTCTGTTGTATTGGTCTTGTCCTTTAGTATTTTGTCTAAACTTCTAGACAGCAAGACTTGCTTTTAACATCCTCTTGTTTGTGAAGTGCTCAGTACCAAGACCAGGTGACTGAGGGGGAGTGCTTCCTTAAATTCTGTGTCCTAACAGCCTCTGTGGTCCTGCCTTAGTCCCAGCCCATCTCAGTAAAGTCCTTGGTATTTAATAATGCTACATAAATGATCATAATCTGAATTTTATTACTGTTACTGTTCTTGCTACCTACCCAGAGAATAAAAAGCTTACTTTTTTTTTAACTTGGTACACATGTCCATATACGATCTTTTCTGAAATTTCCTTTTCAGACTCACCATCAGTGATTTTTTTTTTCCTACCAGTCCTGTCTCCTGTACACCAGCTGCACCAGAGTAGCTATTAACATAGACATAATGGTTAAGAGCATGCAGTTTGTGGTCAGACAGAATTGAATCTGAATCCAACTACATAAATTATCACTTAAGACCTTGGACAAATTACTCAACCCCTGGAAATTTCAGTTTTCTTATATCTAAAATAAGGGTACTAGAAAATTCAGTCCTCAAAGTCTGTTATGAGATTAAAGGAGATAATGTACTTGAAATGCTTGGTGTACGTGCTCCATAAATGTTGACTATATTTCTTATGACTGAGTTCTTGGCTTTTTGTTAGTACCTTTCTGACCTTGTTATGCTGCTACTTCCGACTCAAATGATTTACTCACCTTCTCCTTTCTTGAGAATGTTACTTGTCTTATAAATGCACCTCAGGTGTGGCCTCATTTGACTTCCCTATGTTCCAGTAGAACCTTTTCATATACATCTATTGTGGCAGTTCTTTCATGTATCATAAGTTATTCTTAAAGCCTTCTTAAGAGATGAACTGATTTTATTATTTCTTGTATTGACAGAAGGCAACACACAGGCACTTGATAAGTTTATAGAAGAAAAAAAGGCAGAATATATAAAATATTAATGTATATAAAAGCTATTTCTAAATCTCTAAATCTTGAATACTCATACTGTCTTTGTAGATATAGTGTCCCTCATTCCACTCCCACTCACCTTTAACCCTCATAGCACTTTCTTTTTATGTGTCCTACATAGTCTGTCTTTTGTTAATAAATTTTTATATGCTTATCTGCCTTAATATTGTTATAAAGAAGTTAACATATCAAGGAGCCCAACTGATTAATATGCTTTTCTTCTCGATTGATAAATGAAGCCAGTATAAGGTATAAGGAGTGAGATTTAAGGCCCTTGTAAATAAACCACTTATATATATTTTTTGCTTTTCACAACTTTTCTCTTTTATCATTTTAATTTCTTTCATTTTCATTGATTATTTGTAGCTTATTTTATAAGACTCAATTATTTAAGAATCAGGATTCAATTTCTGGTCCCTGTTCTGTTGTATGATTTTGGGCAAGTTGCTCTCTGTCTCAGGTTCTCATCTATACAAATAAGAGACAAACTTTAATCGAGGTAACACAGACTTATTTGACCATGCTACCTGTTATCTTCAAAATTTATGTTAACATCATAGAAATTGTTTTTGGAGAATCCACTTTGCCAAAGGGTGTTCTAAAACATCAAACCAATGGCTTAAGTCACATGAAGCAAAAGTAAGAAATAAAACTATTGGAATGACACACAAAGTAGCCATTACTTCCAGACAGTATGTTTGTAGACTTAAATTATCCAAAGAGAACTCATTAAAAATCTTACGAGAATTAAATGAAGTTGCTACCTGAAAGGTAAATAAATAAAACTTAATAATTTGACTTTTGCTTTTGACTATTTAGAAAATACAATAGAAATAGGCACTCTACCACTGAGCTAGACCTTCCCCTTGGAAACTGAGTTATAAAGATATGAAGGGCATGCAGGAGGTTTCTGGTTTGGAGGGGTTGATAGGAAGATGTGAAGGAAGAAGATGCCAGAAAAGGTAACGGCATCTGCAAAGGCCATAGAGGGACTAGAAACAGGCCTGTTGAAAGCTATGCAGAAAGACTAAGAAGCCAGAGCATATAATGGGGAGAGTAAGGTAACATGTATCTGGAGTGAATTTCTGAGTGTATAAAAATATAAGATTTCAAGTATATAAAAATGTAAAAATTTATGCATGTTAAAGTCAATTATACTAAAGTGTAAATGACAAACTGAAGAAAGTATTTGCCACAATAGTCTTATTTACAAAATGTGTGTGTAAATTATTTAAGAAATGTATGTAGCTTTACATATAAATGGACCAAGGAAATGAATGGACACCAGGACAAAGAGGAAATACATAAATCTAATGAACATGGAAGATAGTTAATCTCACTTTTATTGAGCAGATGAATATATCATATTTACAAAGGTTTAGTATGGAAAATATTAATTGGTGCAGGTAGAGGTGAGCTAGAATGAGTATTTGGCTAGTGAGAGGGAACTTCTTTTTAAAAAGCATTTTTTTGTCATTATATAGCAAAGTTCTTAAATAATGTAAACATTATTTGACACTGTGATTCTATTTCATTTATCAATCAATCCATCTATCCACCCAAATCTAACTGAGCATCTACTCTGTGTCCAAACACTAAGGAGAAAATTTCCATTACAGAAAGGAATGGAATAGTAGGTAGAATAATGAGAAAGGGTATTTCAACAAATAAATTACTTTTCACAAGTTGACACCCAAATGTTCTCAAGCAGTTTACATATAGCTACTGTAAATAAGTAGAGCTAATGTACACACACACCCACACACACCCACCCTTACTCAAGGGGTTATTGGGAAATTTTTCTAATTATTTTATCATTCAACTGACTTTTAGGCAAAATCTACTGGTAAAAACATACTAGAGAAACAAATCAGTGTTCAATTTCATCTTATCATGGGCTCTTTTGAGAACAGAATTAAATGTTTTGCTTTTCATTTTCCTTGAAAAAATAGTTTGTATGTGAAAGCAGAGTTTAAATTAGTTACTGACAAAAGAAATATCCCATTGTCTGGAGTCAATTATATGCTTAAATAGATGGAATGACATTCATGGTAGGCAATTTGTTTCACATTCCTTCTCACTAGAGTATGATAAGTTTTAGTCATCTGGATTTACAGGGTACAACAAAAGAGAAAGGATCAATCTCTTTCCAAAATATTTCAATGTAGAATGATACAGATTAAAAAGAGAGTATTATGTTCTCTTTTGAGAACTCTGAGGGACAATTTGATTTCTCATAATTTATCTAAATCATAAGTACTTAACTTGACAATTTAGAATTAGGGTTAAATCTATGAAATGATTTCAGTGGAAGAAAAAATATGAACATGTGTTGTCTTTTAAAATGTTTCTCACACTTGAGCTTCCATTTCAATGGAAGCTGCCACCATAGTCCACATGCATATCACTTCACACTCAAGATTATTATAAAACTGTAACTGTTCTTTTTCCATTCAATCTGCCTTACATACTGCCACCAGATTAATTCTGCTGAAACACATCACGTTTATTATGTCACTCTCCTGCTCAAATATTCTGTCATCTGCAGGATAAAATTCACATTATTTTGAAAGACATTCATAATTGCCTCCCATCCAGCCTCAACCTACCTTTCTAAACTTGTCTCCCACTACTCATCAGCATAAATCTCTAATCTTTATGCTATCTCATGTCCCACGTGAATTCTGATTTTATGTTTTTATTGTAGTTCCAGTTTTATGCTGTATTATTTCCCATTACTGCTTTAAAAAATTACCACAAAATAAATGGTTTGACACAGTGAAAATTCATTATTTTACAGTTCTGGAGATTAGAAGTTGACATGGGTCTCACTAAGCTAAAATTAAAGATTTGGCAGGATTGTCTTCTGGATGCTCTGAGGAAAATCTGTTTTCAGTTTCTAAAGACTGCCTGCATTTTTTTGCCCACTGGTCCTTTCCATCTTCAAAGCCAGTGATGGCTGACTGAATCTCTTCCCCAGCACATCACTCTGACTGATTCTCTGCCTCCTTTTCCCTCATCTTAGGACCCTTCTAATTACAAAGGACTTGCCCAGACAATCCAGAATAACCTCTTTATGTTTAAGATCAGCTGATTAGCAAATTTAATTTTCTGTTAAATCAATTCCCCTTTGCAATGTAACATAACATATTCACAGATTCTGAGGATTAAGGAGTGACCACCTGTGTGGAGCCATTAGTTTGCCTACCACAGACGGTCAGGCCTTTTTCTCTCCCTTTGTAAACTACAGTTATTCAGTTATTTTTCAATGCCCAGTTCAACTCTTCCATGAAACCTTCTCAGATTACATTTAGCCACAGCAATTTCTCTCACCTCTCAACTCTTATAAAGATTACCACGCTTGTATACAGACAAGAGCGGTTTCTATTTGGGTCTTGTATTTAAAGGGTCCACCCTGGTCCACATTTGACCTTGGCCCGCCTCAAAATCTAGGAGTGCACAGTGCAGAGGAGCCTTGTTTTTCTTCCTACCCTGGACTATGACAAAAAACATGGGTGAACCAGCACGTAACATTCTTTATAATGAAATGATGAATTCTGACATACATGTTGTATAAACTTAACGAGTATATTTTTCTATTGGCCTTTGTTCTTTAACATCTTGAAATCTCAGTTTTCTCATCTCTATAGGAAAGTAGTTATCGAGGGTTTGACATATAGGGATTCAGTACGTTCTGTGGTAGAAAACTATAGAAATCTTGGATAACATGCTATGAGTCTGACCCTCCTAGAATGAGCCTTGTATGTTATTAAAGTTGCTGGGTATACATGTGCCAAATGCTAAATGTGTTCATCATAAGGACATAATAGAGATGTGAATAGAGATTTTTATACGAAGAGGCTCACTGTAGCATTATCTCCCAAATCAGAAAACATCTAAATAGGGGCTAAATTTAAGTAGATCAATATGATAGAATAGTATGCAGCTATTAAGAGGCATATTGTTAAAGATTATCTAATAATACAGGAAATGCTTACTCATATTGTTTAATAAAAAAGAATGATACAAAACAAATGATGCAAAAAGAATGATATACAGAAAAAAATACAGGTACACATATATATATATTTCAAATGAAAATGAATTTATGCCACTATAATAAAATACTGAAAAGGGTCATTCCCAAGTGTGGGATTATAACTGGTTTTTAAATATTTCTTCTTTATATATTTTCTTGTTTCCTAAATTCCTTCTAAATTAAACATATATTTTAGCTTCTGATAACTTATTTTTATTTGTTACATATATAATGAAACTATACAATATTTACTCTTTGTTCTTCATAACCAAAATTGTTATCTCTAGAATAAATAAGTTTAACTAATACTTACTAGGCATTTTTTAGGTCTCAGACACCATACTGGGCACCAGAGGTAAAACACAGTTTATGCCCTTAAGGCATGCATCCTCAGTAAGACAGTTAGACAAGTGTAGTTGTTTGCTAGGCTGCCATAACAAAATACCACTGACTGGATGGCTTAAACCAGAAATATTAATTTTCTCACAATTCTGGAGGCTAGAAGTCCAAGATCAAGGTATTTGACAGGGTTGGTTTCATTCTGAAGTCTGTCTGCCTGGCTTGCTTATAGTTGCCTTTCTGCTGTGTCCTCAGATCGTCTTTAGTCTTTCCTCTGTGCATGCAAGTCTATCTGCATGTCTCTTGTGTGTTCAGATCTCTACTTCTTATAAAGACACCAGTCAGACTGGATTAGGGCCCACCCTAACAGCCTCATTTTAACTTAATTACCTCTTCAAAGGCTACATGTCTAAATGTAGTCATGTTCCGAGGTTCTGGGGTTTAGGGCTGCAACATATGAATTTTGGGGGGGATACAATTCAGCGCCTAATAATAAATTAAAATCTAACCTCAGTATTTGCTAATGATGGCAATGTGGTGCTATGTATCGGTACACTACTCTTTCTGAGGAAGGAAAAATCATTCTTTTTAGGAGATACTCAAAGGAGGTTTCATCGAGAAGGTGACATTTGAGGAGAATTTTGAAAGATAAATGAGATTTTGCCAGTTTCTAATTGATAGAAACATGTACCATAATTATAATTGATTCATATAGCATAATACATGTGAAAATGTAATTCTAACAAAAGATAAGAAAGCATAATTCTATTTTATGTCATGTGGATTTTACTTATTTTGGTCAGGAACCCACTGTCCTTGGGTAAAAATAAGTCAACGAATCCATCTATATTGACAATGCTGATAATGTCTTTCACATTTTTTTCTGGGCAAAAATTAATATCTGAGTGATTAAGCTGAAATGAGAAAACAAAAGCTTCTTGGTAGAAGCAGCTCCTTTTACAACTTATGCAGCCAAGTGTAAGGAAGACATTGAAGTTCACAAAAGTCATAAAGTAGGGATGTGATGGAGTTAAGGACCCTGCATTTCTAAAAAGCTTCCAGCATCATTCTAACGGTGCCCAGGTTTAGAACAAAAGTCAGAGTGTTACTGGTCCTGCCATCAGGAAGCAGCATGGTTGAAGACCAACCTCCCCTGTGATGATTCCCCTTGCCCTGAAAATATTTATTATCTGTACGTCTCTTGAACCTTAAATACAGTTTACTATCTTGATTTGTTTTAATATTGTTACTTCATGTATAGATGATTTCTTGACTGGACTGTAAGCCTCTCAAAGGCTAGAACCACATCTTTAAGGGTTTTTTTTTTTTCCCTACATCCTGAAGAGTCCTTTCCCCTGTGCTATGCACAGTAAGTCTCAGCTGATATGTAGAGAAGGAACACATGCATGAGTAAGACTGCCATCTAATCTCACGTGCAAATCTGCACCTCAGACTAGAGAACTGTCTCAGACAAAGGCAGTATTCTTTACAAAGACATAAGAAATCCTCAGTGTCCATAAAAGCATCTGGAATTATCATTGTATTTCCTTAGATGTTTTTCAGAGCTATATTGCTGACTGATAACATCTCTTACCGCCCTGACTAGCCTGTCTTACACACTGAACAGGCAAGTTTTCACATGTTTCTGTGCTTCATGTTTAGGGTCACACTACTCTTTTTATCTATTACAGCAAGTTGTACCTGTCCCTTATCACCCTCAGGGGAACGTTGCTCCTGACAGACTTTATCTTAGTACTATATATTTTTGTTGTAGAAAAAAATTGCATATTGATCAAAGTTAGGTCACACATGTATGAAGAGTTCATGGAACACTAGTGTTTTCCTGATAAAACAGTTGAGACTTGATAGACAGGAGGTCTGACTGGCCACAGCCCATAAAATTTCTGCCTAATGAATAGCTTTTCACCTCAACTGAGAAACAGTTACATGCTGAAGTTTTTAAAAGACAGCAAAGATATCTATATCTATATATATTAGTTATCCACCATATATGTATATTAAATCTCACAAAGCAAGAATTCACTAGCATATTTTATCCGAATTTATCCTGAAACTCTGCTTAGATCATTTCTGTATAAGCAGATTGATTAACAGGTCAAACAAATGACCTTTATGTTCATTTCTTTTTTTTTTTTTTTTTTTTGGTAGAAGTTTCTAACAACTGAGATCTTGGGAAGGTGTATGTGACTCTGATTAGTAGTGCTACAAATACTTGGAAAAACACCCGAGAAATTTTAAATGAAATACTAATTTCAAAATATCAGATTGTACTACTAGCACTACATTTCTTAATCCACCCAATTTCAGTCTCTCATTCTTTTTCTTCTCTCTCCTCTCTTTCTCTCTTACAACTGGAGAATATTTAAACATCCTCATCTCCCTTCAAATCTCCAACACCTCTTTGTTACGCTCTTTCTCAGGTGGTGACCTTACCTCTTCCACTGAAATGTCCCATTAATCTGCATCTGTACTCACATACTCTGTCTTTCTATTACTATGAATGAACTGTCCACATTTCAATATGAAGTTGAACCTTCTACCTGGGCAGAAGATCAGCCCTTCCCTCCTCCTCAAGCATGTTACTCCAGTTTTAGCCCCTATTTCTCTACATCATCAGTTTTCCTACCTCTACTGGATCATAACCATCAGTCTACAAATTTTTAATACTTTATTCCATCCTAGAAAAGCAAAAACTCTCCCTTTGATCTAACTTTCTATTCCAGTTACCACCCATATCTCTTTCTCTAACAGTAAACCTCTTCAAATGAGTCACCTATGCTCTCTCTCTCTTTCTCTCTCATAGCTCTCCTCTCATTCTTACATGAAAATACTCCAGCCAAGCATTCATTCTCTACCACTCCACTGAAGCAACTCTTGTCAACACCATTATTAAACTCCATGTGCTTATGTGAAGGGTTACTTTTCATTGCTCATCTTACTTGATCTATTAGCAGTGAACTCCTTGGTGATTCACTTTCTTCACTTGGTTTCCAGTGAATCCAGTCTCTGCTGATTTCCATCCTAGTTCATGGCTATGCCTTCTCTGCCTCTCTTCTGGGCTCTTATTTTATCTCTCTGACCTCAAAAGTTGAATTTCCCCAGGGCCAGTTATTGGACTATTTCTCTTCTCCAGATACACTCTGTTCTTTAGTAATCTCCTGAGTTTCACAATTTTGAATACCACCAATAGATTGGCAACTCCCAAATTTATGTATTCAGCCTACAACTATTTCTTGAACCCCAGACTATTTTCAACCTAGTAGCTCCATTGATCTCTTTAAAATGCAAATCAGATAATGCTATTTCCCTGCTGCAGTTTTACCCATGGCTTCTCCTGTCACTCAGAATAAAAGCCAATGACCTCTCAGTGGTATATAAGGCTTTACCTATTCTTATCTTCCCATTACCTCTCCTCCTTGTTTCCTTCTGCTCTCCCTACGATAGTTCACTTAACTCCAGCCATGCTGGTCTTCCTCATGTTCTTTAAACTTGGCCAGTGCGCTTCAGCCATAGGGCATTTGAACTAAGGCTCCTTCATATGTTTCTGACTCACTCTCCAGCTCTTTAAGGTCTTTAGTCAAATGTTGCCTTCTTACTAAGGCCTCCCGTGATCACCCTCTTCATCATACTCCTCTCACCACTTCATCATATGCCCCATTTCCTGTTCAGTTTTCCTTCATAGCACTTAGCACTATCTTAACATGCTATATATTTTAGTTGTATATTTATTGTATATCTCCCTTCACTGGAACATCAGATCCATGAGGGCAGGAATTTTTGTCTGTTTTGTTGTTTGCTACTATATCCCTAGCACACAGCTCTTGGCAAATACTGTATGTTCAATGTATTGGTGTTTCTCAAAGTGTGGTGCCCAGACCAACAGTGTCAGATTAACCTGGGAAACTTTTAGAAACATGTTAGCAAAGCCAATTCTTGGGTCCTACCATAGTCCAACTGAATCTGAAATACTGGGGACAGGGTATAACAATTTGTGTTTTTATAAGTCCTCCAGGTAATTCTTATTTCTGCTAATGTTTGAGAAGCACTATGGTGAATACTTATTGAATGAGAGAAGAAATAAGGAAAATTTCTACTCCTGTTACCCTTTTAACAAATACAGGAATTACAACTTTGAGGTTAAAATGTCATATAAATAAATGAGTAAAATAACTTTGTAGAATTTGTTTTTCTGATGAGTCATAATAAACCTAATAAGAAAAAGTTCTAGTTTATCATTTAGAAAATGAAAAACACATAAATTATCCTAAAGTATGAATCCAAATCTATGGAAAAGTAGTAGACTTAGTCATAACTGAATCTGCAAAATTAATCTATGGTTTTAATTCAATTTTATTCAAAAATTCTGTTAAAACTTAGTTCCAAGAACTTCGTCAAATGATTTAGAAATTTAACAAAGCTGTTGTCAATCAACTTGCTTCCCTTGGTCTTTCCTTGTTCTTAGACTTTCAACTCTAATTTTCTTAGGTTAAACTTTATCTCTGTGTCCCCTACATTCAATTTGCATCACATGGAACCATCTATCCCCAGAGCGTATCTGGGATACACTCTGTGCCCTTAATGAGATAAAGCAGAGAATATATTTCAGTTTGTGAAATCTCACAAACTCTGTGATTATGAAGAAACTGGTAATTTCCTTCCTTACTGTCTGTACATGAAGCTGCTATGACCCTTCCCAAGAGGAACAAGTGTCTCTGTTAGCCCTGGGTAATCTCAATTTATACTTCATATCCTGATTAATTTTTAATAGCATCCTACATTGCCAAAAGTGTCCTAGTTTGATGACAAATTATATGGTCACTCTATTAATTTTATATATAATTATGTATTATGTATATAAACCACTTTTAGTCAATGTTTTTACACAATGTACAAGGAATATTTGGAACCAGGGTTCTAATGATCTCTGATATTCACTAGAAACATTCGCTTTGGAAAGTCATTCAAAACATCTAGATATTAGTCCTTTAAATACTCCAGTGAGGATGGAAAATTTTAAAATAACATTTGTATAAGTTTTACATGGCATTATATATTTTACTAGAATTTTCACTTATTAACATATTTTACTTGAATTTGATTTCATTAAAACTTTTAAAATTCTAATACTAATAGTATCAATTTCCATGGATGTCATGTTTTTGAATATATTTTATCAGGAGGATATTTTGATGTTACAACAGACAGAAAAGTGAAGAAAGCAATTGCATATTTATTTGTCTAATTTTTTTTCTTTACTAAATTGGCCAGTCCTTCCATTTATTTGACACTATGAAGATACAACCTCACACCTCACGTCTTTAAAGAGGACCAATGGATGTATACAGAATTATTGTTGGCTAAGATTAGAATTTATGTGTCGGGTTCTTTAGACTGGTGCTCCCCAGGAGTTTTTGGGTTGCATCATAGTTTTAGGGAAAACTAAAATGTGTTAAAGTATAGGTTGAAAGCTAAGTAAATAAGATAAATGCATTTATCTTACTGAGTAAATATACCAATAGGCTTAAATGTCTTTCTTTTAAGAATTCAAATCTTATATGAACATTATATTACATTACTATGAGTCATATTTGTCAATATGTGACTACTCCTTTGCAATAATTTTAAGGTTGTCTTGCTTTTTAAAATTTCAGTTGCTCTTGCCTACTGATTTATTGAGAACTTAAAATTTATTGGTGAATTGATATAGTATCCCCTAGGCTTCACTATCATAAATTGTTTTAATGGAAAAATACATGTTAGTTGAGAGGAATGTCCTGTTTGTAAAACAATCTATATTGGATATTTCAACAATTATTTCAATTATATGATCAATTGCATCATTCATCCAAACTATCATTCTTTGTGACAAAGATGTTTGTTTACTTGATTCATTGTCATAATTGCCTCAACTCTACATTGCCTAGATAATCAGCCTGTTTCTGGCAATGTGTTCATTATAGTTGTGCTGGTATCTGCTCCAACTGCCATTCCCAGAACAATTGTGTGGAGTTCTGCATGTATAAGAAAAATGGCTGGCATAAACACATTGACCTTGGCATGACACTCCACGTAGGCGGTTTGTATACATAATCATGGCCACAGCCGGCTTGGCTTGTTCAAAGTCATATAACAAGTGTGGGTTTAGTTACCACTTAGAATCCTTCAGTTTCTAGTCTGGGATTGACTTTTAAATAGGCAATCTGAATACTTTTTTTTTCTTTCAATAAATGCTGTAAAAGTAATCTTAATTTTATAGAGTGCATTACTTTTTTTTTTTTTTTTTTTTTGGAAAAACAGTTGTATCAGTCACTCTCTTTAATAAGTTGCTTTACAACAAGGGATGCACACCTTTCTAAGAACTGTTTTCTTCTAGGCTGAAAGGTATGCCAGGTCTAACGTGGTACATCTTCACCATCTTTACTGAGTGTCAATTTTACACTATCACTTGATGGAAGATATATTAAGATGAACAAATACATTATAGAATATCATAAAAAATCTATATACAGTTTTAAAAATATAAGCCTTCAAGAAATTGTCTTGAGAGTCAGGTTTCAGGCCAAACAGTCAGATGCTTCAGGAGCAGAAGTTTCTTCTATTCTGGGTTCTAATTATAGGTATTTTGGTGAAAACATTTGAGACTGGCAAATCTCAATGTCAGAGATTTTTCCGTCTTATTTAGCAAGTTAGATATTTTTGAATGCTGTATTTACTCTATCAGAAAAAAAAAAAAAAACAGCCTTAACTAAAAATTGCTCCATGTCTGCAATGGAACAAATCTCAATGATCTCTAATCTATAAAAAATAGGCTTATTCGGTAATTTACAAAAATATGTGACTTTATTAACAGCTATACTCTTTGGCTATTTAGTTCAGTATTTAAAAAGCAAAAATAAAAACAACAACAACAAAAAAAACAAGCAAACAAAAAACCCTTGACACATCCTTCCTTTTTTGAACTTCTACCAAACTTTGAAATATCTTTATGACACTTACTTTCTAACTAGTGCTGTATACTTGTTTAGTTTTTCTTAGGGAGGGGCTGTGTCATATATGCATATAAAAGAATTTTGTACCAGTTAATGCTTAGTAAGCTTTTGACAATGGATACACTGTGAAATAGAAGCTTGAGTCCTAATTGTTAAGTGTTACAGGTTTAATTACTTAAAGGCTCCTGTGTGGTTCATGGTAGAATAGATTGTGTCTTCAGAGAGTAAACAGCCTATTTCACTGTCACGTCTCAAAATGCAGTGGTGATTTTTTTTTTTTTTTGCCTTGAGCCTATAACCCCAACAGATACAGATTTTTTTGTAGCATTAAATGCAGTACTTCTCTAGCACATATTTAATAAAGTAATCTTAAGACATGCTCGTTTTTGTTCCCTGATTATAACAATTGGAACATAATATTCCTCTTCCCAGTCCACTCCCCCTCCTCGAATAAACCAAAGCATTAGATAAAATTGGTAGCACTAAAATTGAGGATATCTAAAAACAGCAGCCTGTAACCTTAGGAATTTTGAGTGATATAAATACAATGGCTGAGAGCATTTTTAACCACAAAATTTTTGCCTTTTATACTTAGACACTTGAAAGGTTGTTGAGTTGCTCTCCTTGTGGCCTACACTAAAATGCCTATGCTTGGGAACTACACAATTCACATCCCATGACTTTTGTTTTTACCCAAATGAATCCATATTTGTAACCAACTTGTAATGTCTGGTTCAATTCCCAGCCAAACAAGCAAATACACTTTCTAAGGAGTGATAGCAATTCTATACCTGTTTGTTTACAAATTGTCTGACACTGAAACAGAAGTCCACAATTTTTTTGTATACAAACCTTCTCAGATTGATTTAGCGATCTGAAATAATTTCCTGTCTCTCGATCTTTATAATTTAATAAAATTAACTTCAATGCTTTCAATCTTTCTGTCTGATACAGAAGTGATAGTATATGTTTCACAGAGAAAATAATGCCTTCTCTCGTCCATTAAATCATACTGACTTATCACAAAAACCTGGTTTTTGGTTACATCATCACTCAAAATGTTGCCTGTGTCTGGGGAAACATGGCTATTCTAATTAGCAGTAAATCAAAATTCTTTGTCTCTGATGAAACAGGACTGTGAAATAAATTGTGATGGGTGAGCTGTATCAGCAGCATCAGCAATTGGGAGGATTGGCTGACAAGTCTATTATGATGGCCCCAAAGGAAACCACACCCACTTAAGGAGAGGCTGGGGGATTGACATTTTCTGCGGTTTTACTGTTGAGCTCTGTTTCCTCATAACAAAGTTCACTATAATTGACAATCAGACTGGTACTACACAGGATGCTTTAATCTAAATATTTGAAGGTGCCTTCTTTTCTTGTAGTCTAATGAAGTAGGATTTTTAAAATTGAATCAACAGAAACACAATATCATAGTTACAAGCAACAATGAAAAACATTAAAATAAAGAGGAAAAGACTATGCTCCAGTGGAGAAAATGAGAAGCTGATGGACGTTATTCTGTCAAACATACATATATTCAGCAAGAAATGGACAGTAATTAGTCTAAGTTACCTGTCTTGTCCAGCTTTAGTTGCCAAATTCATGAATTAGACAGTTCTCCAACAAGTTTTTCTTGTGTGAATGGCTCCCAAATTACAAAACAGCTTTAAAAATACTCTTTTGCACAGCTCAGTTTAGATAAACTTTGGTTAATTATACATCCAAAATTTTAAATTATAAATAACAGTAATAATGCTCCAAGGACAATATCATTGATGAATATAGAAATTAACAGTCTTTAGTACTTAAGAAGTGATTTGCAATAAATCAGAGAATGCATCTTTTTTTTTGTCTCATTAAGCTTATTGACCACATTGAGAATGAATTGGTAGACATCTGAGGAATAAGTCTTTGCTTCTTTCCCTTTAACCTCTATCAAACTCTAAGTACTTCCTAATATAGCCTACAACCACTCTCATCAATGATTTTCAACCCTAGGTATCTGTAATTTTAACTTCAAATAATTAGAAGTAGTTTGTGTTCAAGACCCTAAAACTATTTTATCAGTGTTGCAGGAGTCAGGTAGACATCAGTATTTTTTTTTTTTAGCCTTATTGAGCTATAATTAACATTGATATACGTCACTATACGGTAATGTAATATATTATCACCCAATGATAGCAATATTGTGTGCATTTAAGGTGGACCACATGATAACTTGATATACATCTGTATCATGAGATGATCACACAGTAAGGTTAGTTAACACATCGCCTCACATGGTTACCTTTTTGTATGGGTGGTGAGAACATTAAGATATATATTCTCTTAGAAAATTTCAAGTATATAATACAGTATTGTTTACTATAGCAACCACATTGTACATTACATCCCAGGAACTTATTCATCTTACAATTGCAAGTTTGTACCCTTTGACCAACATCTCCTCCCAAAAAAGAAGAAAATCCTGCCATTTACAGCATGGTTGGATCTTTAGGGCATGGTGTTAAGTAAAATAAGTTAGACAAAGATAAATACTGTGTGATCTGACTTACATGTGGAATCTTCAAAAGGCATCAGATCAGTATTTTCAAAGTGCCCCAGGGACCACTGGCTTCCATGCTCTGCTTACACCTTCTCGCTCCCTTCTAATTACCATCCCACGCATTCTCTCAGCTCAAGCCATTCTTTTCTCTCTTCCTCAAAAGCACCACAACTATTTCTGCCTTAGAGCATTTGCATTTGATGTCCTCCCTACCTGGAATTCCTTTCCCATGGATCTTTATATGGCCGTGTTCTTCTTCCTATTCAGGGTTCAGCTCAAAAGTTACTTCAAAAAGAACTCTCCCAAAATGCTCCCACAACAACGATCACACTGTCACATTATCCTGTTATATTTTCTTCAGAGCCTTGTTTTAAAGGTTATCTAGGTATTTGTATGCTCTCTCAACCATTAGGAAAAATGCCACATTGCAAGAACCTGTATTTCTTTACCATTGTCCTAGCCCCTCAAGCGATGTATAGCAGCACATTATAGACGCATAATAAAGTTGCTCATTTTAACAACTGTTTATTAAGTACTTCCTGCATTCCAGGCACAGTTTTAGGCAGTGAGGATCAATAAAGCAATGAATAAAACAGATAAAATATTGAATGAAAAAATAAATACATTACTAGAGTACCCAGTGGACAGATGCTAGATGAAGTCAGTTCTTACAAGGAATTTTCCTTTTTACTGTTACTGAATTTTCACAACTGCAAGCAGCCGCAGAAGTGTATTTAACACTTATAGGATTGCAGCCTAGCCTACTGGATGGAATGCAATGCCTGACATCATAGAATCTAAATCCTAATCCTGGCACTACCAATGCCAGTAGCTATGAATTATTAGGCAAGGCATGTACTGTGTAGTTATTAGGAGCACAGTTTCAGAGGCAGCTGCTTCCAAAGATGGACACTCGTAACTTACTCATCCTCTCTGTTACTTAGTTTTCTCATGTATAGGATGTGAGTAATGGTAAGTCACTGCTTTATTGAACTGGACTGATGGTCAAATAAAGCAAATAATGGGAAATTAAATAAAGCCAAAATGCACAGAATACATTTTAACCCATAATAACTGTGGTTATATTCATTCTCCTGTTCCTTCTCAGCTTTGACTTTTTGCATCTGTAAAACACTGAAGGTAAACTAGTATTTCTGCCATATTTTCCAGAGCTCATATTTTCAAAATATTCTGAGCTTGTCAGCCTTACTGATTACGCAAGGATCCCTGACAATGAACACTTTCTGCATTTTTAAATGAATATATATTCCATAAAAATGTAATGACTTACCAGTTTTTTTGGTTCTTCTATTTTCAGATCCTAGGAATGATTAAGTTGAATAATAGAGTGATAATACTCTATGATTTGCTACTCATAGTTTTGAGATTTGTTTTGCCTTGTTTCACCTTTCAGTCTGCTGCTTTACTGGATTTTTGTATTGTTTTACTATAGTTTTGTTCTAAATGTAAGCAGTTTTCAAGTCTAATTTTCAGAAACATTATTTTTTGACTGCGTAATTTCAGCTCAATGGAATGTGTTAGCCCACCCCTCATTACATTGCTTCTGACTTTGAATGATGGAGGAAATAGCTTTGGGTGGGTAGCCAGCCAGTCTGACTAGCCCATTGGGCACAGGCTCCCTAGTCACTGGGATCACTAACGCCTAATGCCTCTCTAATTATAGACAAGTCTCATTCCTGGCTACTTAACGGCCTCACCACAGGGAGTGACTCCACTTCCTGACTGGAAGCCTACCTTCATTAGTGTAAACTGTACATCATAACCTTCTAGTTTTACAATAACCCAAGGGCCCCTTCCTCCCAGAACTGTGGCAATGTGACAGTCTTAATACTTGAACATGGAGACAAATGGTAAGAATTTGACTTCTAACTTTAAAATGCAACAAGTAAAACTATATATGGCGTGAAGTTAAAAGAAGCTGACTGTGCCAATAACAGAGAAGATGCAGGGATTTTGTTCTTATTTTGTTCTTCAGTGACCCTTCCTTCCTAACTGGAGTGAGACTTAACAGTGTCTCTCAGTGATGGTGGAGTCTGAATAAGAATGGAGACTTTGAGGAAAAAATGAGCCTGTAAAGCAACTTAATACTGATTTAAGATTTAATTCATCTAGAAGTAAAATAATTATTACTTAACTTGAATTAGAACTTTGGAGTCCTTATTTATGCCTTACCTACTTTCATCATCATTGTCATATTTGCTACCTTTTATAAACTCCTCATATGCTGGGCTCTGTACTATGCACTTTAGGTATTATTTTCTCTTTTATCCCCCTAAACATTGCAAGGTAGATTGTTTGCATTTATATAGGGAAAACTAAGTCTCTGAAAAGTTTAGTAAGTCGCCAAGGTCACACAACCTATGGCCAGATCTGAACTCTGCTTTACTTGATTCTAAACACTGTCTCTCAACCTACTCTGCCTCCTTTAGAGTTTGTTGCCCAATGATGATGTAATCTCTAGACATTGAAGTGGGCAAGTACTTTCCTAGACAGTTGATCTTGAATTTCTATTACAATAATGATACAACTTTCATAAGAATAATAACAACAATAATCAGTTTTATTAAGCACTTATTATGGTCCATGCACGGACTACTCTCATGCAATCTTAAAAGAATCCTTATTTACTTTTAGGTGAAGATTTTGAGGCTTTGAGGAGTTGCATAGATAGCACACTGTCACATCTAAGTGGTGAAGCCCACTTTCATTATTCTGCCTCTCATAGCAGCACTTAGTCACAGACATTATATTTAGATGTGTATTAAACTGTCTTCCTGATCACACAGTGAAATTCTTCACTTGATCTTCGCCAAAAGGCTGAGAAGTGATCACACAGTGAGATTCTTAAGAGAAGCTGTCACAACTCAGCATAGTTTCCCTATTGATTAGGACTATGTCTGATACATAGTAAGGATTCAAAAGATATTTGTTGAGTGATAATCCACTTTAGTTACATTCGGCTTGTTCAGTTAAACAGATCTCACATAACCGAGAAAACATGAGAATGCCTAGAAGCTAATGTGACAAAATTAGTGCTTCATACATTTTTCTAGTTTCACTAAAACCTTGTTATTTAGCAGTTAAATCTTTCAGTTCTAGTCCATGTTGACCATAATGTTTTGAGAAACATTTTATAACACTGCAAATGGAGATAGCAAACCAGAAATAAATCATAATTTTACAGCAGACCAACAAAAAAGTTGAAAGACCACTGTCTTTTCAAAACAGGGTAATGGTAAAGTCTAGTACTATGAAAAGAAGGCCAATATTTTCTGTATATTTTCCTCACTTCATTTCCCAGTGGCTCATAGTCTGCTATCTACTATGCTATAAATGAATACTAAAAGAATGAAAAATTACAGAGTTGCCTGAGAGCATCTATTCTAACTAAAGTTAATTTTGGCTCACTCAGAATAATGACCTATTTTGTAACTCTCAAAGCTGCAAGGGAATTTAGAAACTCCTTAAGAGAAATTCTCATTTAACTGATTATGCAAATGAAGTATATAGACATTAAATTTGCACAGATAATTAGACCTAGAATTAGAAGTCAGTTTCAGAGGCCCACTGCTCTGCATCTTGCTCATAGCAAAGTAAAACTATCATTTTTTTTTAAGAGAATTCATAATTTCATTATATTTTCATATATATCTGTTTTGGTATTTTTCCAAAATTCCACAAAGTGAGCACATACTATCTCAGGGTCCTCACGCTGGTCCCTGCCACCATTATCCCCAGGCTAGATTACTGCAGGAGCTCCTGACTTGTTCCCTTGTTTCTACTCTCATGAGAGTGAGTCTTTTCAAGTGTCATTTAGATGATGTTAGTCTTCTGCCTGGGTACTTTGTAATGGCTTCTCTTTGACCTCAGAGTAAAAGCCACTGTCTTTTCAAAGGCCAGGAAGGCCTAAAACATCTCACTGCCTTCCTGACCTCGTCTTCTCCTCTGACCCATTTCAGCCCCTCTGTTCTGCCCCCTGTGCTGCCTACCTGCCTGCACACTTTCACCTGGTACAGGTACTTGGCTCTTGCTGTTGCCCCTCTTTGGAATACTCATCCTTCATAAACTGCTTGCTAATGAATACACCTCACTCAAGTTTTTGCTCAGATTTCACCACCTCAGGGAAGTCTATCATGACCACGTTTACTTTAACATTGTAATCTGTCTTTTCACTTTTATCCCCTGCTGCCCTCTACTCTCAATAGCAGTTACTCTGCTCTATTTTAAATTCTTCCTATGTTACTATCATCGTCTGTCTTACCATTTCATTAGTTAATTAATCAATCAATCAATTAATTAGTCACTTTATCTTCACTGGAATGTAAGCCCCTCAACAGCAGTGATTTCCCTTTTTTAATATTCCCCACTGCTGTATTCTAAGCATCTAAAATAGTACTTAACACATAGTAGGTACTCCTTGTATATTACTTAGATGACTTTGATAAAATATATAGTTATATATTTTAATGGCCATAGATAAAAGTGACAAATTTGCTAATTAATGTAATGATATGAACAGATAAATTTATCTTATAAGGATAAATGCACTATTGTTTTAAATTAAATATTTTTAGAACTTCTTAAACATAACAACAGCAAACAGTAATAGACATGAACATATTTACCTAATTTTTAATATTTGTTTTTGCCAAGCATTGGGAGATTTTCCTGTTATTCTTCAGTTACTGATTTTTAATTTGTTTCATTGTAGTCAAATAACACACGCTGTATGATTTCAAGTTTGTTTTTTTTTTTTAATGTTGAGGTTTGTTTTATGACCCAGGATATGGACTATCTTGGTATATGTTTTGTGGGTTTTGAAAAGTATAGTTGGCCCTCCATATCTGCAGGTTTCACATCAGTAGATTCAACCAACCTTGGATAGAAAATATTTTTTAAAACTCCATGAAGTTCCAAAAAGCAAAACTTCAATTTTCCTCATACTAGCAGCTATTTACATGGTATTTAGTTTGTATTTACAAATATCTACATATCTTTACATTGTATTTACAACAATTTACATAGTATTTACATTGTATTGTGAGTAATCTAGAGATGTTTTGAAGTATGAGGGAAGATATGCAGGTTACATGCAAATACTACACCGTTTTATAAAGGGGCTCCAGCATTCTTGGAATTTGGTATCTGTGGATGGTCCTGGAACCAGTAACCCTCAGCTATCTAGGGACAATTGTATACACATTTTGTTGTTCTAGGGTGGAGTGTTCTGTAATTGTTGATAAGATCCTGTTGATTGATGATGTTGTTGAGTTCTTCTATATCCTTGCTGATTTTTGTCTAGTTTTCTATCAGTTGTTTAAAGAAGGATGTTGATTTGTGGGTTTGTCTATTTCTCCTTTCTGTTCTATTAATTTTGCTTCATAGGAATACAGCTCTAATGTTTGGTGTAAATGCACTTAGCATTGCTATGTATTCTTGGTGAATAAACCTTTTATCACTATGTCATTATGTTCCTCTCTCTGGTTTTTTTTTTTTTCTTTTCATTCTAACACCTTATGTATCTGATATTAATCTAGTCACTCCTGCTTTTTTTAAAATTAACGTTTGCATGATATATATTTTTCTATTGTCTTTCTTTCAACTTGCCTATATGATTACATTTGATGTGAGTTTTCTGTAGATAGCATATAGCTGGGTCATGTTTTTCAATACGCTCTTAAATCATTTACATTTAATATAAGTATTGATTTGCTAGGTTTTAAATCTGCCAGTATCTTCTTTGTTTGCTGTTTTTGCTGTTTTTCATTTCTTTAGGTTTTTATGCCTCCTTGTGGATGAATTAAATGTTAAGTGAATTTAGATCTCTCTGTTAGATCTTCTCTGATGCCACCGGAGGTGGAAGCATCTTGTTGCAGCCTTGAAAGGATAGAATCTAGATTCCTACTTGGTCTTGGCTGTTGGTTGTAACCCCTGTTTTTTCTGTGATGTTTGGCCGAAGAATAGAAGTTATTTGTCTGGAAGCTTCCTATCTTGCTAGACTGCCCTCTCCTGATCCTTTGTCTCAGAGCATCTGGCCTTTTTTGGAGGGATTTTTTTTTTTTTTGTACCCATTTGCATTTCAAGGGTGTTATTTTCTCCAGCACCCTTTCTAAAATATATGAAATAAAAAGAAAACCTAGGAAACTGAGTTTTGTGTTATTCCTTAGGTCGCTGAGTTTTCTAGCTAGTTGGCCTTTTTCTCTCCACCTCTCTCTGTCTCCTTAGATTTGTTTTATATATAATGTCTAATTTTTTAAATTGTGCTTACCAGAAGGAATAGAGAAGAGTAATTTATCCCATCTTTCTTGATGCAGAAGTTCCTTAAAATTTATTTTTTAGTGATTCAACCTTGATTTTTTTAAAAAAGATACTGTAACTTTCAGATGCTAGATTTTTAATAAGGGATATAATGTTTATAGAACTGACTTCTGAGAATTTCTGTTAAAGTTGCTCACATACTACATCACTAGTATATTTTTAAATAGATACAAAATAACTAGAGAGGAAATTACTACTAACTTTTTAGATATTACAGATACTTTTCTGGGATATATCTGTACATCATGGAAGAAGAACACTAAATTAATTTAATTCTTAGGGAAACAAGAAAACTCCCAGAATAAAAGACAATATTTAAATAATGAATAAAGCTCAGCTAAGTTTAATAAATATTGCTGATAAAAGTAGATAATGAGGATAGTAAATGCTAACTAAAATTTTTCCTTTAGATTAATTCCCCTTACTGAATTAGAAGTAAATGATAAGACAAGCCTTGACTTTTTGGCTAATTTCAAAACATTTGAAGCTTCTATTTTATGGTACTGTAATATTGGAGGTTTATATTGTTAGGGTGATATTAATTTTAATATAACAATGAAGAAAGATACTAAAATAATATCATGGAGCATCAGTAATCAGATTGTAGCTGATGGGGATGTCTTGGTTGTTCTAAAAAATCCCCAAAGTCTTTTATTTTCTTGTTTCTCAACTCCACATTTTTCTAGCATATAGATAAAGATAAGTAGCACTTTGCATACAGTACTGACAATGATTGAGTCTTACTTTTCATTTCAAATGTTGGTTTCTCAATGTAATTTATTTTAGATTTTTTTTAAATAATGAAAAAATATCTAAGACATAGATGTTAAATTGTCAACTAATTTTCACCAGTTTACACTTGTTTTAACAGGACAACAATAAATAATAGATTTTAAATTCGTGTATTTAATTTTGACTGGCACTAAGAAATTGAGTTCTGGCGCATCATGTAATTGTTGAGGAGCTCAGGTCGGAGCATGTAGGGAGTAGAGTTTTTGAGTTTGGGCTCTGGAATCAGAACGGCTGAGCTCCAGGTCTGACTCTGCTACTTACTAGTTTGTGAACTTGGGGAATCACTTGAACCTCTAATCTTAGCTTTCTTATTGGCGAATTGGGAAAATAATATTTAATTGGTAGAACTGGATATTGCTATCTCCAGATATCTCCTGAAGGAGAAATGGAGAGTGAGTGCTAGAGCATTTGAGCACCTGGACCCAGGTGATTTTGGAAATCATGGACCACTGACCAAAGTAAGTCCTAAGAATCATTTATTTTTCCAGCTCTAAGGGTCTGGAACGTTTTTGCTTTTGCAAAGTTTGTCTTCTCTTCATGATGTGATCTGAATACCAACCTGCTCCAAATCATCTGTTCCAAGTAATCTGCCCAAAGTATAAAATCACCAGCTGTACCATTTCTTTGAATTTGTATCTTGAAGATCTCTTAACAAAGAACTTGAATTTAAAAGAAAAATCTGCATATTTTAAGTGTTTTTACTGCCATGATAAGGCTTGAAAATTGCACATGACAAAGAGTGATAGAGATGAAGGCAACTTCTGCAAAATGACTGCATGGGAGGAAAAAAGGAAGAAAAGGATAAAGGAAGGACCCCTGTGTTAGGGATCTGGAGATGAAACAACAGGGTGATGAATCTATAATTATCAGAATCAGTTTTGAGAATACTGAGGCTAGTGTGTAGCCTATAATTATTTAGGAAATTTTACCTAAATTATTTTGTTTCATATTTATATAGATCAGGTCTCCAGTATAGTCAGGTCTTAAGCCAGTAGTTCTATAAGAATGTACAGAATATCAGGGATTTGGAACTCAGGAATTTAGATTTTAAATAAGTACACAGATGACTATAATGTACAATGAAGTTTTTAAAATAACTTGACTAAACTGACTAAAAGTATTTCAGGGTCATTATTACAAAGTTTAACTCCAGTTTGTAGGATATATAATTCAGAACTTTTAAAATTCAGCTCTTTCAAATTTGCTTTTTATTTTAAGGTATGTAGTACTTGTGTCAGGAACCAGGTGAAAGAGAAATAATGATTAGGGGGAAAGGGTGACATTGTGTTTTAAACTACTATCTGTTCTCAATTATGGCCAATTTTATTGTTTTGTGTCTTTTATTTCTTTTCATAAACACTCAGAATTAAAAGCTACATTAAGATCATCTATTCATTTTCTAAGAGAAAAGTCATGAATGGGCACAACTAGTTTGCTGTAAGGATGGTCATCCGAAATTAGTTCTTAAAAAAGAAAAATTTATGACCTAAATGTCTAGCTATGAGGGAATGGTTATATAAGATAAAAGCACAAGAATGGGATAATGTTTAGCCAATATAAATCATTTTTCAAAACAACATTTAGTGAGATAAAAAATATGCCCAGTATACTCATAAGCTAAAATAAAACAAAGTAAAACAAAAGTTGATACCCTAAAGTACCCTAATCCAGGCAAAGATGGGATAGTCTTTCTTGGAGCTTAATCAGCCTCAGTGACTTTTCCCAAAATATAAGGATTTTGTATCTGCTTCCCTGAATTCTAAGCACGTGAAACTAGAATTTCAGCACTTAAGGCCTGTGTCCAATTCTGGCTCATAGAAAGAGAGAGGCTGAGAGAAATAACATGAATTAAAAAACTATTTGAAAGCTATGTGGACAGTCTTCTCCACTGAATACTCTACATGCTATTCTTAGTTAAAGTCAAAGCCATCAAAAGGAAATGAATATGCAGTTGGACTATATTTTGCTTTAGTTGAGCTTTATGTTTCTAATTTTATGGTATGATCTTGGTTTTATTAATTGTAACAATGCAAAATATTCAAATGACTTTTATTTTTGAATTTTATATTAAAATGCTTTTGATAATAAGCCTTCACCAGATGGTCTGTATATACTTCTGTCCCCATATATTTCCTCAAAGTATTTTCTTACCCTTGAAATACCTAACTCAAATAATTTCTCTGATAAGAAATAATCTTTATTCCCCATAGTCAAAATTAATCTTCTCTTCTTTTGTGCATTTTGATTACTATTTCTTATAACGAGTATCTTATGCTATTTTACTTGTCTACTATTGCACCAATCTCACCCCAAGAATTAGTGCTTAAATCGGCAATTTATTAGTATTTTTCATATTTCTGTGGGTTGACTGGGATCAGCTGGATGATTCTTGCTTGGAGTCTTCCATGTGGTTGCAGTCAGATGGCAGCTGAGGTGGGAGTCATCTGAAAGCTTGACTGAGCTCGATAGCTACTGAGGCTTTTTAACTCACATAGCTGGTGCCTATGCTGAGATGAGAGGAACGGCTGAGGGCAGGCTGAGCATTTCTGTTTCTCCATGTGCTTGCTCGGGCTTCCTCACAGCAGGGTAGTCCCAGGATAACTGGATTTCTTATATAGAGACCGGCTTCCTCCAGAACTAGGGTTTCAAGAGACACAAGGAGGAAGCTGCAAGGTTTCTTATGTCTTATCCTTGGGAGAACTAGAACTTGACTAATAACACATTCTGCAGACCGAAGAAGTCACCAGGGCCAGCCCAGATTCACAGAGAAGGGAATTAGATTGCATCTCAATTGAGAAGATGGTGTCATTCACATACAGGGAGCAAAGGCACTGATGGTGGTCATCTTTGGAAACTATGGACCACATTTAGAATAGAACAGAATTTCAGGACTGAGAAGGATTTAAAATATCACCCAATTCAACTTTTTAATTTTAATGAAGGGAAAATAATAACTAGAAAGAGGAAATAATTTTACATGATATATATGTAATATATAATATGCATAATATATACTTTTCTTCTCTTCCCTTTGTGAACTAAGCCCCCAACAATGTGGTACAATTGTTCATAGTATGTGTCATTTTTGCCTACAGCCTAGCAAAAACCATAAATTACATATATAAGTACTTCCTAAAATAATTAGAGTATGTTATAGAAAATGAGTTTAGCTGTCCTGCATCTCATTTTAAGGAGCAAGAAAAAAGCCCAGGTTTCCTCTTTTGGCTGCATTTTGCTCTGGAACATGTACACTTTTGACCTGACTTAGCTGTTGTTCTACATTGTGAAACTGACCCAAGAATAATTTTTAAAAAATAGGTTTCTACATCTACACTTCTCGGAATACATCTCGTTTTGTTATTTGACCTTGGAACAGTGAAAATGATCTGTATATATAAGGCAAAATTAAATCAAAATGAAAATAAAAAGCATTCCTAAAAGTGCAAAGCAAAGTGAAATAAATAAACCTAATATGTTGAGTTGGTGGCATGCACAAATGGAAATTATGCCAGATAACTTTAAAACATTAATTTGACTGTACATGTTTAGTGGGATATATGCTAAGGCCAAAATAACTTTCAAACAAAACAAAAAAACTTAAAACTGTTTTCAGTAATTATATCATTAGTAATAATTTTGTTAATTGTTATTCTAATACTATTTTGTGTCATAAGATTAAAACTATAAGTCATGTTAATATCATTAAGAATTAAGAATTTATTATTTTTCATAATAAAAAGGGTATCACTATAAAATGAGAGAAGTTAACCAAAAATTTTATATTAACAAATTTATATTTGAAATTATTAGTGTAAACACAAAATATATATTCTTGTAAATGTGTATTTCTTAGTTCTGTCCAGTGAAAATCCTAGAAACAATAACCAATGGCTATTCAGTAGCTCTGAGCACCATTAGTACACAGATTCTGATCTCTGAATATCATTTCCTACTAAATGAAGCTAAGGATCCTTGGAAAAATGGTTGATTTCAGGACTGAGACAGGAAGTGTACAAGATAAGAATGTAATATTTTGTGATAACAGCAAGGAAAATGATCAAAGAACATTGATATCATGGTCATGTCAAAAGGAGACAGCATGAAGTGTATCTCGACAGCAAAAGTTGGGACAAATTGAGAATTGATAAGAATAACAACTGAATAATCAACAGAATAATTGAATAATCAATAATAATAACATTTGGTGAATTAAACCATCAAATATGATTTTAAAAATCTTATGAGTTCATAAGTATACTTAAATAAAAATTTCTTTTTTGGACATCTTTGGAACATGCTTGGGGACTCATTTACTATTCTCAAGATTAGTAAAGGAAAAAGGGAGGGAAGGTGAGGGTAAACACTTAACTTACATTTTCTGTGTAAATTTTAGATCAAATGCAATAAAACAGAAGATGAGGAAAAACTTTCTCTTTATAAAATCATCTCAGTTAATGAAAGAAGGAATGATAAAATTAGCATATCATTTTATAAACCCTTATTTAATTAGCAAAGGCAGTGATGACCCATGGCAGCAAAAATAAAAAGTGATGAAATTGGACGTTATAATCCTCCCGGTAAAAGCACACCAAACACTTAGGAAGTAGTCCTGCCAAGAAATTGAAATTCAGTCAGGTCAATCTTCCAGATTTAATTACAGTTAACAAGAAATGCAGGAGACAGAGGAGCATACTAAATGACATCACAGAGTTGTAATGCACACATAAAATCGAGACTCTAAGAAACTACAGAAGTGCTTTGCAAATTTTAACATACATATAAATTGACCAAGGACCTTGTTCAAATACAAATCCTGATTTCGTAGTTTGGGGTGGGCTTGAGATTCCAATTTATAATAAGCTCTCAAGAGTTGTCAATGCTGCTGACCCATGGACCACACTTTGAGTACAAAGGCTCAACAAGGTAGACTTAATTTCTTAAAAAAATAAAAAATAAGGAAAAAGAAAGAAGGGATTGACTTATAAATTAAAAGTAACTCAGAGACATAATAATGAAATGCAGTGTGTACATCTTTGTCTAGATTCATCAAATCAATCAATGTAAAAATTATGAAAAATTATAATATTTGATAACATAAGGACTTGCTCAATTTTTAAGGTGTGATAATGGTACCACCTGGTAATTTTTTTAAGTTCTTATCCTTTTTAGATACATAAAATTTTTATGGCAAAATTGATATAATGACTGGCTTCAAGATCATCCAGTGTGTATTTTGGGTTGGGAGGGATTGGTAGTGGAGAAGAATTAGGGGTTATGAGTTCATCATTTTTATTTTCTAGTTTTTCATGTTTGAAATTTTCCATAAGAAAAATGTTTCTTTTTAAACTGGCTCTGCAAAATTACTTAGCATAGTTTGGAAAAATCCCAATCTTTTTTTTAGTATCTCCTTAAATTCTTCATCAATTTTTTTATGTAAATGTGTAGATTATTTTTCTTAACAGGCTTGTAGCTTTCATTGCATTTTCAAGGATGACTGAATGTTTAGGAATACTACTAATGATACCTAAACTCCAGAAATAATCTCCTTTGAAAACAGAAAATTGAAGAAAACCATAAGATAATAATTTTATTAAAATATATTTCTTGCTACTCCACAAACATTGAAACATATTTCCTGGTAGATAGTGTAATATCTTAATAGAAGAGCACCCTCTGCTGTCTTGACAAAAAATTTCACCACAAACAAGGTGATCATGGCAACTGGAACAATATTATCGTCATCATCATCATCATCATCATCATCATCATCAAATAAAGTCAAGGTGTGATAGTAGAGTCACCTTTTCTTTTAAAACCACTATCATGAAGATTAAGAAGAAAATATTTCTTTGTGCTTATATCTGATTTTTTCCTATCTGAGGCCTTTATTTAGGATCTACTGTTTTTATAGCTCATGCTATTTTCAATCCCAATTAAAAACACTCTCCAAAACTAACAAAGAGAATTACTTCTTTTACTTGGGAAAATTTTTCCTTTTTGGCAAGCATAGTTAAAAATATAAAAGGGCTATGTGATAGGGTTTCTAAGTTTTAGTTCCAGGTTCCCGTTCTTTTTCTAATTCACATACAATCTTAGGCAACTTAAATTAATTAAATTAAACTTAAATTGATAAATATTTATTAATGTATGTTAGTTATTTTGAGCCTTTAAAAATCCACAGAATTTGAATGGATAAGACTTAAGAGATTTTTTCCAAGAATTTTATAATGGTGAAAACTGTTCTTCCGAACAGTCTTTCCTGGGTCTGTGATATGGAAATTAGATTAGGGTTGCTTTAGTTCATTGGTTGGCAAATCACAGGCTTGCAGACTAAATCCATATCCCACTACTTGTTTTGGTGAAAAAAGTTTATTGGTACACAGTCACTACCATTCATTTATAAGTGAAATAATAAAATGAATGAAACAATGGTTTTTAAGACATTGAACATTAGGCACTGGAGAATGATCTCTGAGAGACTAGAAATAAACTAAGTAAGCCCTAATATACCTGTAACTTAATGACTTGAGAAATTCCTGGTTGAAATTCAGGGAGAGAAAATGAGATGAAGCCCATTGGGTGCCCTGAGTTGAGGAGGCAGAGCTGGGAGATCACAGAGATATAGACATCCGGGGATCATGAGAAAGAATATCAGAGCAAAGAACACTGCACTGTGAAAGGTGTCCTAACTTTGAGGATTTTCCGGAACTCTGACCAGTGTGCGCTCATGAGGATTCTGCACAAGGCCAGGGAAAAAACTGACTGAAAAGGTGGGAGTGAATAGTGCCCAACATTCACACAGGCCTGAGAACAGAGCCTGTACCTGCCAACCAGACTAGAAAAACTCTTAATTCATGGTTGAGTGATAAATAGAGGTGAATGATTTCCTCTAAACCAAGCACTGCTTCAGCCCCACATAGAAGCTAGACTTGAAAAAAACAATTTCCAAGTAACTTAACTAGATGCCAGCATAATTTAGGTCACAGTCAAGTAAGTCCTAAATAATCCATGGTCAAAGAAGAAACAAAAAGAGAAATTAGATAATATTCTAAACCGGATCATAATGAAAATGAGACATTTAAATTTGTAAGATACAGCTAAAGCAATTCTAATAGGAGACATTTATAGTTTTAAATGCTTACATTGGAATGGAAAAAGGCATGATGTAAATGATCTAATTATCCACTTTAAGAAACTAGAAAAATATGATCAAATTAAATTCAAAGTAAGTGGAGGGAAGGAAATAATAAAGATAAGAACAGAAATTAATGTTATAGAAGGCTAAAAGAAAATGAGGAAATAAGGAAAGAACAACCCAAGGTTATTTCTTGCAAAGATTAATGAAATTTATAAATATCTAGCAAGACAGATCAGGAAAATAATTGAGAAAACAAATTAGCAATGTCAGGAATGAAAAGAGGTTATCATTACTGACTCTAATGGATAAAAAAGAGTAATGAAGGATGTCTATGAACTACTTTATGTCGATAAATTCACCAAGTTAGAGTCCTTGAAAAATAAAACAAAATGATGTTAAGATCAAACAAAATTCTAAATAGCTTTATATCTACAAAAGAAAGTGAAATTTCAGATTTCTTCCTAGAGAGCAGGCCTACTAAGCAGTGAGCAGGACAACCACCTGCCCAAGGCCTGTCATGAAACTCCAGGTGGAGAGAACTCTGGGCAACCCCTTCCTGTACGCCACTCCCCTCCATAGCAATTGTACTCATGTTGTCTCAGGGCATGTCAGGGATGCAAAGGAGCACTACTGGCTGCAAAGATGGAATTAGAATTTATTTTCCAAGAAAAAATATTCAAAGATATAAAACTAAGTGAGAGTAACCTTGATTTACACATGTGGTGAGAAACAAATTTTATCCATTTGGAGACTACCAGCACGATTACTTGGACTGCCCAGCAGATATGTCTTTGTGTGGAGCTAGGAACAGATTTACCCCACAGATTTCTCTAATGCATTTGAAATTCTCAGCACTGCATCACTGCCTAGAAAGTCCACTGATACACTGGACACTTTAGAAATTCACCCCAGTGGGTTCCACTCCCGATCTGTTATGCAAGTCAGTTCAGTGCAGTGAAGCTCTTCTCATGAGCTCACTTAAACTCTTGTCAAGGCTATGGCACGTCTCCTCAGTGCCCACCTGTGTCTGTGCTTGTCATCGCTCTAATGGTCAGCTGAAACAATAACATCTAGAGCACGTTTATATCATGTCAGATGTCATTTTCCATTTAAGTTTGAATTCCTCTTTCTTGTGGAACAGCCTGAGAATACATGATTTGAAATGTTACAGTGTTGAGTAAAGGGCTAATAAATTTCTCCTTTCTCCTCTTCTATGGAATTTGGCTTTGGGTTAACTTTCTAGCCTGGAAACTTGATAAAAGTGAAATGTCAACTGTGTTACTGAGAAATAACTGCATAGGGTAAAAATGACCTCTGATTGGGTGCTGCCTCTGTCCCAGGAGGGCAGAATGAACTGAAAATACCAGTTTGGGATACACAACTCTGGACTTCCGGAAGTGTGATAACTCTTGCGAGTCACGTGTGCCCTGTGGATACCTGGAAAATTTACCTATGGAGATGTTATTATAAGATATATGGTTCCTACATAGCAAGATTTCCTTCTTTTTTAAGGCTAAATAATATTCCAGTGTGTTGTGTTTTCAGGTGTGTATCACATTTTCTTTTTCTATTTATTAGTCAGCAGACTTTTAGGTTGTTTCCATATCTTGGCTATTTATGAATGATGCTGCAATGAACATGGGGGTGCAGATATCTTTTCAAGTTAGTGTTTTCATTTTCTTTGGATAAATACCCAGAAGTGGAATTGTTGGATCGTATGGCAGTTCTATTTCTAATTTTTTGAGGAACCTCCATACTGTTTTCCATAGTGGCTGCACCAATTTACATTCCCACCAACAGTGCATAAGAGTTTCCTTTTCTCCACATCTTCACCAAGCTTGTTATTTTTTAACTTTTGGGTAATAGCCATTCTAAGAGGTGTGATGTGATATCTCATTGATTGGCATTTCTCTACTAACTAGAGACGTTGAGCATCTTTTCATACCACTAACCTGTACACTTAAAAATGGTTAAGACAGTCAATTTTATGTTATGTTTATTTTATCATAGTTTAAAAAATATATAAGATATGAAAAAACACGAGACTACTATTTCCTATTAGGGGTGTGGGACTTCTAAGCCAGGATTTCGCTTCTAAGCCACTTTTGCACCTACTTGTGTAGATCTAGCTCTGTCACACCTTAACTGTCACTTGGGGGCAGAGAGTAGCTCCTGGACCACTGTGTGGATGCTGTCAGGTCTCCCACCACTGCAGAAAAATGCTCATTTCTGCCCAGACGGCAGGCTGTGTTTCCTTTCCTTCCATCCCTCACAATGCAGCCAGGGCCAAGTGTGGCTATGGTAATCCTGTGAGTTGAAAGTATAGTTGAACTAAGAGGATCCCCAGCATGTAATGTGCATCCATCTATCTTTTATAAATATTTGCACATGTCACTCACTATCTGACACTGTGCAACTAAGACCAGATATTTTTTTAAAAAGTAGATTGAATGCTGGAAGCTGATATAAGACTATAACCAGCATTAAAAACTTTTGGATTTCAAAATTTTTAAGTTTATCAGAGTACTCTGTCTCATGTTGTATGTATAAAGCTATAAATTTTAGCTTTTCCAAACACAAAAAGTCATTATTTTCTGATGAAATTGCTTCTTAAACTCTTGTATGTGTTGGTGTTCCGTGTAGGATTTTTATTGAAACAAAACTGTTTTCAGTTTTGTTAAAAACTGTTAAAGTAATTAAGCAAGGAGACCACTGGACTGGGTGGCTCTAATGCTCTGGCAGCCTACAAATCGAAACCTAAGTCAGGGTCACTGCTCTTGAATCTGAGAAAGTGAAACTTAAGACCAGCCAGTAACAAACAGCCAACTCGTCTCTCCCAAACAAGACAACTGCTGAAGCTATAGCCAGTCAAATAATTGCTTTGCTTTGCCTCCACGTCTTCTCTATAGAAGTCTTTCCCCTATCTTCTGTCAGCTGAGCACTCCTAACTACTTTTGGCTTGGTGCTACCCTATTCAAATCAATGTTTGCTCAAATGAACTCCCATAAATTTTAATATGTCTCAGTTTACTTATAACAGTTGAAACATCCACTGCTCTCTGTCAGTCGTGTGTAAGATGCTCCAGTCCCTACCTGCATACTGACAATGTCAGGATGCTCACCACCCAGAAGGCAGGGTACCTAATGCCCACATTGTTGGTGCCTGAGTGTCAGCTCTGGGCTGCACTGAAAAGTGTGGCCTGGCTCTGCTGCTACTGGCACATTTGGTGATTTCACTCTAAAATATCCCTTCTGATGTTGCCGGTTCAGAAGCAGAAAGGGAAGCCTAATAATGTTATGCAACAAATTTCAGTTGGACTGTTTTTTCTGCCAAATGTGGCAAGAGGTGTGTTTGCATGTGTGTGCACGCACATTTATATCCATTTTCAGGTCCTACCCTACAAGTCACCTCTTCGGATGTGAGTATACTGGGTACATTTTGTCATTCTTGGGGGCCACTCCACAGCTGAGACCTCTGGTGAAGACCACGGCATAGGCTGGAACAGAGAGGCTGGCTAAGCTGCTGGGTTAACAAAAGTGGGGACAGGAACCACTCTTGGCAGGGAATGGGGGCCAAAATCAAAATATTGCAAGTGTAAGAGGGAAACAAACCATCCCTGCTAATACAATTGATAGAGATGCTATTATTGAAGACCTGGAACCGAGCATGGGCATAAGCAGGTACAGAGGTTAAGAGACCATTATCAAGAAGACACAGTTCAGCGCAGCCAGGAGTGGACGAGAATGAGAGAGAACACAGAAAATAATCAGCTGCCTAAAGGCCTCCAGGAATGAGAGAATTCCAGGGTTCACAAGCTCAAAGCTTCCTCCCTTCATCTCTCCATGACCAGGTGATCTCATGGCTCCTGAGAGACGAGGGACTAGAGGTTGCTTTAGAGCTCACAAGTCGTCTTTTGAGAGGGTTACTGCTGCTGGTGGTCACTGTGTAGAGTCTGTTCCAGGCACGGGCCTCATGCATTCCTCAGAATCCTGTAGTTTCTTCACCCAGTCCTGAGAAAAGCCCCCCATGCATATGTATATTATAATACAAGCCAAATTGCTTAAAACAACAAAAATTTATTTGCTCACATTTCTCAAGCCCAAAAGCCTGAAATCAAGATGTCTATAGAGCTGCGTTCACCTGAGAGGCTCTGGTGGGGAATGTGCTCTGCGCCTCTTGCAGTGCTGGTGGATGCAGGTGTTCACTGGCTTGTGGTTGCGTAACCCCAATCTTCGCTTCTGTGGACACATTTCTTCTTCCCTTTCTGTGTAACTCCTCTGTGTGTCTGTCTCCAAACTCCTTTTTTTTTTTTTTTCCTTTCTTACAAGGATGCATGTGATTACATGTAGGGCTTATCCAGAAAACACAGGATAATCTCCTTCTCTCAAGAGCTTTAATTTAATCACATCACATGTAAAGTACTATATAAGGTAATATTCTCCAGTTCCAGGGATTAGGACATGGATATATCTTTGAAGGCCATCATACAACTTATTTTAGTGCTTCTTCAGAGTAAGTGGACATAACCCCAAATCACAAAGAGTATCTGCTTGTTATAAATCAGGATTCTTTCTAGGTCTTATGCAATAAAACTTATAAAGGAGAGATGGGGATAAAGGAAAGAGAAACAGAAAGAAGGAGAAAGAGGGAGAGAAAGAATGCAAACAGAAAACCACTTGACAGAAAAGAGTGTTTCTGTTGCAAAAGACTACAAATTATCTAAGGCTTTGATAATTCAAAGATGTAAAAAGGCAGATTTGGGGAGATCCCACAGCAGAAAGCTTGCGGGTCCTCCCCAGGGGCTCTGGAAGCACAGGCTTCAGAAGCCTCCCCCAGTGGCAGTGACAGTTCAGGTCCCTGAGAGTAACATGGGATCCAGGCAGCCTCCCGAGGTGAGGGCCCCCATGGGTTTAGAGCATCGTGGGAGGGGAGGAAGCAGCGGCAGCTCTGAGGCATCAGGCTGTGGTAGCTGTGGGACTTGCCAGCTGGGAACTGAGGGAAAGGTGGGTCACTGCATCTGAGGATAAGACCATAAACTCTTCTGGGAGGGTTGCCCCACATTATGTGTGGAACGTCCTGCCCAGTGGAGGGAGTGGAGGCTGTTCACAGGAAGACCCCATGCCTCACTTTGCACTGGAAAGAGAAATTGAGATGAGAAGATTTTAAATATGGGTGAAGGGTTCCATGTGGAGGATGTGGTCACAGGAAATAAAGCCTAGGATCTCAGGAGCTTCCGTGTTACCCTTAAATGTAACATTGCAAAGGGTACTCGCTGAGAGAAGAAGTAGTATTTGAAGCTGGTTTTTTTCCCCTGAGATTATAGAAACTGATAAAAATGACCCCCAGATGGGAAATTTTCCCTAAATGGGTTTAAATTCAGAGTGTGGCCTAAGCACTGGCCCTGACTGGGTGTCACCCTGCTGAAGATGGGTTTGAGAGGGTTTCTCTTTTCTATTTGTCACATATTTCTGCCTATGGGTGCTGCTTCCATTCATAAATGTGGCCTATGACCTTTTCATATGTCATCCCAACCCCTCAAAGCATGGAATAGTGGAGCAAGAGGGGGGTTGGTGTGTCATGAGTCCTGACTTGCAGGGGTTGGAGGAGCCATGAGCACTTAAAGGGCAGGTGTTCGAGGCCGGGCTGCTGAGGAAGGACTCAGACTCCACAAGATGTGAGTGACACTCTTCTGGCTCAGCCTGAGCAGAATCAGAAAATGAAAAATGGGATCATTGGGAAGAATTAAATTTTTTAGTCTTTAATTACTATGGGGGGACAGGGACTTCATCTTTAGACAGTTTGCCTTGTGAACTCAGTTCTCTGAAGGATCTCAGAAAAGTCATTCATTTTAAGTTTGTTTGTTGTTATTGTTGTTGTGAGAATGGGAGTATGACTTTCAAACCCTTTACTAGTTGGAGCTGAAACAAGAAATCTGAATGTATTATTTGTTTTATATTATCCAAATGCTGTCTTTCCAGTAAACACAGAAAAAGAGTCAGGCAGCAGGCAGAGAGAAGATAGTTCCTACAGATCCTCGCCAATGTATTCTTAATAAAAATTTTAAAAGATTGATTTAGGGAATTGAGCTATATTTGAAACCAATTCTATTAATAATTAAATTCAATATATATGAACTAAACTATTCAATGGAAGTCTAGCTCATGATCACATAGCTGTTAAATGATAGAGCTGTAAATCCAGTTTAGACTGTCACAGTGGATATTCAGAAAGAGCCAACCATACACTAATAAAAGAGACATCCCAAATATAAGGACAGAAATGGGTAAATGTAGAATGGGAAAGTACCTAGCATGCAAGCATGAAATGAAAGAAAGCTGATTAGTGAATTAGCATTAGGCAAGGCACACTTCAATGAAAGGAAATTACTAGAGTAAAGAAAGATATTTCATAATAAAAAAAGAATTAAAAACAGAAAATTATAATAGTCCTACTTTTGTAGTTGCATATTAATATGGCTTCAACATAGAACAAAAAAAATGACAGAACTAAAATGAGAAACAGACAAATATACAACCGTAGTTGTATATTTTAATATGCATTTTTTTTAGAAACAGATTTTTAAAAGGCAAAATATTAGTAAGAATATAGAAGCTACAAACAGTGAGATTAACATCCTGGCCTAATGTTATGCTTATCAACTGAAGAAAACACATTACTTCACATACGCATAATACATTTACCATTCTTAGCCATAAGTTGTGCCATAAAAGCCAAGTCTTAACAAATTTCAAATTACTGAATCTATACAAAGTATGTTCCTGGCCACAGTAGAATAAAACTGTAAGTCAATTACATGAAAATAACTTTTTAAAATTACCAAATATTTGGGAATTAAACTACATACCTATAAATAAACCACGAGTCAAACAAGAAATTAAAATGAAAATTATAAAATACTTTGAATTGAAGGACGTGATAAATGCTATATATCATAACCCATGGAATATAGCTGAAGCAGTCTTCAGATGAAAATCCTAAAACTTTAAATAAATATATTAGAAAAGAAGAAACATAGAAAAGTAAGTCTCTAAATATTAATTAAAAGTAGTTAGAAAAAGAAGGGCATATTTAATGCAAAGAAGAGGGATCACAAGGAAATGGTAAAGACATGAACAAATATAAATAAAATTGGTCACAGAGGTTAACAGAGAAAAGCAATGCCAAAATAAAAAAGCAGCTTTTGAAAATGATTAGTAAAATTGACAAATCCCTGTCAAGAAAAGAGAAAATACAAAAAATCATGAAAGATGCAATGGAGACACCACTGCAGACCCTGCTTACAATAAAAGCGAATAGAAAGATACTGGGAACAACATTACACCAATACATTAAACAATTCAGATGAAATGGACAAATTCATTGAAAAAGCACAATTTGCCAAAACTGCACAAGACATAGAAAATATAAATAGACCTAAATCTTAAGGAAATTAAATACCCACAGGAATGGCCAAAATTAAAAGGACTAAAATATCAACTCTTTTACAAGTATGTAGGGCACCTAGAACTGATGCACATTTGCTGGTGAGACTGTAAGGTTAAAAATGTGCTTATTCCATGATCCACCAATTCTACTCCTGGGTAGGTAGCCAAGAGAAATTAGTGCGTATGTCTACCAAAATACAAGTGCAGAAATATTCTTGAGTTTTTTGTTAATAGTCAAAAATTGGAAGCAGTCCAGGTGTCTATTAATAATAGATGAGTAAACTGAGATATATTCATGTAGAGGAATCCTACGTGACAATAAAAATAACATATCTACTGCTAGATGTTAACAACATGAATGACTATCACAGACTTAATTTTGAATTAAAAAAAGCAAGATATAAAACTGTATGTATAGTGTGGTTCCATCCGTATGAAGTTCGTACACAGACAAAATTAATGTATGGTAGTAGAGCTCAGAATAGTATTTTCCTTCAGGAATATCAACCAGAAGGGGTTATGAAAGGGCTTCTAGGATGCTAGAAATGTTCTGTATCTTGATCTAGAAGATGGTTACATGAGGTATAGACACGTGAGAATTCATTAATCTATTCACTTGATATTTATGTTCTTTATATAGTGTAGTAGTTCATTAAAAAAGAAAATAAAATAGTTTAGAAAGAAAACAACAAAATAGGTTCTATTAATACCTGAGACTGGCAGAAAAGCTATGAAATTGGGCTAGGGGGATGTAATTTAGGGGAGCCTTCACCCCAAAGAGAAAGACTCAATGGAGCACAGGTGTTTAGAGTAAATGGAAAAATAAATCCATTTTATTTTTGTACATCTGATAACACTACTCAAACAAAAGTAAACAGCCTAATTAAATTAGTTAATTAATGTTCTACCTATAATGTAGGGTCTGACTCACAGTAAACATTTAAAATGTTTTATTAATACTGTTAACTGCTGCTGCTGCTACCACTATTATTATTTTGTTGTTGTTGTTGGTTGTGATTATTATTAGTGATTGGGTCTGAACCAGATACTCTTACACCACTGAGTCTCTTCTCACTTCTCACTTCCATGTCTCATCATTCAACCCATTCTTCTCATTTTCTCTGACTCTCCATTAAGGGGCAAGTCAATACTGGGTGTGGGAAATTGATATAGACTTCTCTTTCAAATCAGACTGTGGACCTGTGAGATGAATGAAGGGACAGGAGGACCCGAGGTTCATGCTCTCTCAGGCAGGGAACTCGCAGACAGCCAAGAAGGAGGAGGAATAGGTGATGTCATTCCACTTGCAGTTTTTCAAGATGATCACACAGTCTTCCCCAGAATCAGCGTTGTTGGGCTCATGACTATCCCAGTTTTGGTAGGTTAACTCCCTTCCTGTCAGATCCACAAACTGGCCTTCAGGCTTCTCATCTGTGATGCCCAGGAAGGCCTCTGCACTGGCTAACTCCAGGATGGCCTTGTTTCCTTCAGCGTTCATAGGGGTGGCCACAGAGGCCTGGGACTGGGCACACAGAGCCTTCACTGCAGCAAAGGTCATCTTTTTACCATTGGTGAGGAAGAACTTCTTCCCAACTTGTTTGCCCTGAGAGAAGATCAGCCCTAAAATGGGAAAATGTGGATGACACTGGCTTGTGTTTAAGCCCAGCTCAAGGTATTTGTTTGGATAAAGGCTTCTAGGGTAGAGTTGCCACATGAAATACGGTATGTCCAGTTACATTTGAATTTTAGGCAAACAATGAATTTTTGTTTAGTATAAGTATTTCACATGCAATTTTGGGACATACTTATACTAAAAATAATTAGTTATTCTTTACCTGAAATTCAAATTTAACTGGGTGTCTTGTCTTTTTCTTTGTTAAATCTGGAAGCCCTAATCTGAAGAGACAAACTGGAACACAGGCCTTTGTCTTTTTGGACCAGAGCTCGAATACATATAATTTATGATTCTTAAGTTTTACTCCACTAAGAACTTGAAAATAAATAAAAATGTCTGAGAATATTTGTCCCAGGCCAGGAGGGCAGAAAAGAAACATGTTAAGCCCCATTGCCAGTTCTCAGCATCAGCATAACAAAGGGAAAGGGGCATAAGGTCCCATTTTCATGATGCATATGTACCCTGATAGTAAAGAGTACAGAATCAGGGTCTCTGACTTTAGTTTATACACTGCCTCTGACACATATTAGCTCTGTGCATTTGAGTAAATTATATAGTTTCCCTTTGCCTCTATTTCTACCAAAAGTTTGTTGTGAGGAGTTCATGAGATCAGGCTATGAAAATCACCTATCCAGGTGCTAGAAAGTTATGTATGTTCAAGAAATAATTTGTTATCTTCCACGTTCCCAAACTTCAAGCACCCTGAAAAGTAAGAAAGAAGGCTTACACTTTTTGATACGGTCCAATTCTGATCGCAGGGCTGCTCTTTCTGAAGCAGCCAGGGTAATATGGTCAACTAGAAAATTAAAGCAGAGTGGAAGAGCATTGTTGAGAAAGCATCTTAGAACTCAGCTACCCTCATCACTCCAGCTGATAGCCAAACAGTAACCAGCCACGTAAGTGAGACCATTGGTCATCGGTTGACCACAGACACACGAGTGAGTCCTGCTGAGACCAGCAAAGAAATCACTTGGCTGATCCACAGAATTGTGATTTAGATAAATGGCTGTCGTTTTGTTTGTCTGTTTGTTTCTCATGAAGTAAAAGATAACTGACATACCATGTATCTACTGCTGTTGTGAAAATAGGCATAGCAAGTCCAACACATAGAGAATCTTTTCTCCTCTTTGAACCAGAGCTGCACATTGGATTGATTCCACTGAGGGAGAGCCAGGGCTTAGCTCCTCTAGGAGGCATGTGAGGGTTTGTGAGTCTGTAGTCAGGCACTGATAAGAATCTCCTGAGGCTCTAAGTAACCTAGAAAAGTCTGAGGCTATTGGTCAGGAAGCAGAGTTGGGCACCTTCCCAGGAGGCAGCAGGAGAAGGGGCATCTCCCACATGGTACTCAGAGTTCCTGGACCCTGGGGCCTTCAGCCTAACCTTGCTGCATTAAACACCTTACCCAAATCATCTCCAGGGTCTCCTTTTTGGCCCACTGGTCCTGGTAACCCAGGAGTCCCTGGGATTCCTTGAGGCCCTGCCTTTCCAGGAGGGCCTTGCAAGCCTCTGAGTCCTTGGCCTGTTGGAGGACAAAGAAAACAGGACTCAATATTCATGTTCCTACTCGATTTCTCCAAAGGCTTGATGCCCAGTCCTTTCCTGGGAGGAAGGAGATATTGATCCAGGGCTAACTGTCCGAGCCACTGCTTCCAAAGACCATAGAAGAAAAGCCTCGTCTGTCCCATCAGGTGGTCTGCCTTGAGAGTCAACTCCCTGAGCCAGAAGAACACCGTGTGTCACCAATTCCTGTGTGGAAGACTGGGAAGCCAGAGAGTCTGAACTGTATCTCTGTTTTGAATTATAATATGGCATTGAGAGAAGTACAAGCTGCATGAGTGTGACATTACCCACCTCACATCTCCAGGCAGCTTCCTCTGGGAGACAGAGTCACAGAGACAGAACAGCCCAAACTGTATCTGGTTCTCCCTTTTCTTCCTTGGCACCATCATGCCCATCTTTGCCTGGGAAGCTGCTGATGCCTGGAGAACCACAGGCAATCACAGGGCAAGTCTTTTGGACATTCTCACAGTTTTCTGTTTCTGTGCAAGATGCTGTCACCACAATCAGGAGGAGGAGAAGGAGCGATGGAAGCAGGGACAAGGTCCTCACCTTGGGGTGGGAAAAGTCAAGGATGGTTATCTCATCTTGTTCCGTTAATCAACACATATTTTCCAAACATGCCCACTTTCTATGTAACATACATACATACATATATATATATGTTTCTGTATAACCTATACTGTGCACAGGTATTGTAGAGATGGATGACCCATTCCTGGCCTCCAGAAAAGGGATTTGGAAAAGTAAATACTGCTATGACATTGTGTGGTTAATACTTCAATAAAGCTAGGCACAACAACTTGCATTGTCGTGGGGAGAGGGGTCACTAGTGCCTGGGCTTCTAGTGTTACTGCTGGAAGGCTATGAGTGTGCTCTCTTTGTCCTTTGTGAGAGCAAATAGGCCTACACATTGCTTAGCTCACTCATGCCTGTGAGTTTACCAGGTAAACTCGGATGGAGACCCAGGGATCTGTAGGAGCTCTCTCTCTCCCTACCTCTCCCCTCAGAGCCCATCTGTCACCTGCACACCAGTATCCCATCCTCATATCTGGACAGTCCATTGCTCTCCAGGGCCAATTAACCGACATTTACTCAGTGGCAGGCATTGAGCTGCAGTCTAATGATCCAGAAAGGAAGAGTCACTACTCCTTACCAACCCAGCCAGAATTAACTTGAGTGTGCTTCCTCTTGCTGTTTTATTTCCCACTGCAAGAGACACTTGCAAAGGGGAGAATTTTCTCTGGAAATTTCTCACTATCTTGGCCCTGGCAGGGTGCCTGATCCCTCTCTACTTCCTGGCAGGAGTTCTGTGTGTTCTATAAGTCAAAACCACTTGCCATTAGACCACCTTCCTTGAAAACCTTTCTGTTTCTCCATCTCAGTCTTTTCAAACATTTCATCTGCCTTCAGAGTTCTCTACCAGCTGTCCCTCCCCAGGAAACCTCAGCAGCCCAGCCTCAAGGTTCTAATCCTTCTTGGCTCTTTTTGAAAACAAAGGCACAGTCTCATTTGCAAATGGTCAGCTGAACCCGGAGAGTCACAGATGCCCCAGCATAATCAGAGAAAGAGATACCCTCAGCACGGCTTTTGCCTGCCACCTGCCCACATCCACTTCCCAGAAAGTCTCCTCTAGGCCCCCAGATCATGTCAAGTCCCTAGACATTTGATATAAGACCCCAGATCCATTTACCAGAAAGAAATCACTGGGACTTCTTCCGAGCAGGGATGCAGTGACGAGGAAACTGGCCCTCCAGCAGGATGCTCTGGCAGACGTGTCAGGGTGAGGGAGGAGGCTGGACTTGGTATCGCAAGGCCTAGTCAGCCTTGTGAACAGGGACAGCAGAGGCCTGGCCTTCAACCCCAGATTAATGAACAACTCTTCTTAAGAGCAGTTCCCAGGGGCTTCTGGCACTGTGCTTGGTGGCTGTTTTCTTTAACACTGTACAGTTCCTCCTTCCAGTTGCCATCCGTTTTGGCAGTTCTTACTGCTGAGCCGCCAGAAGTAGGCACACATGATTAGTCGTGCCGAAATGCTTGTTTCCAACAGAGAAACAAAAAAGATTCCCACGAACACACCCACACGCTTGTGCATACTGGCCGTACACACAGACATGCCAGTGTACACACACACACTCATCTGTGGAGGTGCAGCAGACGCCTTGCTGCCTTTAGCACACCTTGACTGCTCCTGCCTCAGGCTCTGCACTGGGCGCCCTCCCAGCCTCGACGTCCCCTCCATTGTGCCGCTGGCGGGCTCTTTGTCTTCCATTGAAATATTCCTGTCTCAGAGAATCCTCTGTTGATAGCTTTATCTGAGTTGTTGCCACTGTCTTATCCTCTTAGCTTACCTTATTTTCTTTCATATTACTTAGGACACACAATATTATATTCTAGCCATTTATCTTATTTTATCACAATAAAAAGTAGGAAAGTATAGATAACATAAAATGTACTGTTTTGACCATTATCAGGTGTACAATTTGGCAGCATAAATTACATTCACATTGTTGGGCAACCATCACTATCCATTTCCAGAACTTTTTCATCATGCCTAACTGAAACTCTGTACCCATTAGAAATAATTCCTCCCACCAAAAAAAAAAATCTCCTCCATTTCCAACCCCACCCTTACCCTCAACCCCTGGCAACCACTGTTCTACTTTTTGTCTTTATGAATTTGACTACTCTAGACATCTTGTGTAAGTGGAATCCTACAGTATTTATTTTCATAACTGGCTTATTTCACTTAGTATGATGTTTTCAAGGCTCATCCATGAGGTGGCATGTATCAGAATTACCTTCCTTTTTAAGTTTGAATAATGTTCCACTAAATGTAAGTACCACATTTTTGAAAGCTTCATTTTTAATAGCCAGAAAAACTGGAAATAACCCAACTGTCCTTCAACAAGTGAACAGATAAACTGTGGAAAACTCACAAAAAAGGGAACAGATTATTAATTAATATAATAACTTGGATGAATTTCAAGGGCATCGTGTTTTAAGTAAAATAAATATCTCAAAAGTTTACAAATTCTGTGATTCTTTTTAGATCGTATTCTTGAAATGACAACATTAAATAATGGAGAACAGTCAGCAGTTGGCAGTGAGCAGGGCTGCAGGGAGGGTGTAACTATAAAGTGTAGCACAAGGAAGTTTCATTCGGATGATGGAACAATTCTGAATCTTCATTGTGGTGATTATACAAACCCATGATTGTGATAACATTTCATAGAACTATACACCAAGAAAAATGCAGGGAAGTAATGGTTAAATCCAAATAAAATCCTTATCTCTTTGTTTTATTCCAATGTCCTGGTTTTGACTCTTGTACTCTGGTGTGTTATATCCTACCATTGGTGAGTGATGGATGAGGGTACATGAGAACCTTGTTTTTTTAGACTATTTTTTTCCACTTGTCTGTGAGAAAAAAAATATTTCAAATGAAAAAGTTTCCAAAGGGAATCTCAAGGATGTTATGAGTGATCCAAAGACCATCCCTGCTTCCTTCAGAGCTTTGTCCAAGTTGTGCAACAATGAGAATAGTTTGTGCAATGGCTTAAAAGTGAGAAAGAGTAGGCTGGGTTCCTTCAGATAATGCTGTCCAGTCTGACTGGTTTTACAGTGTGAGACCCAAAAGTGTGAGAGATGAGATATAAGCCTGTTGATAATAGGACTTACAAACTATGTGAAGGACTTTGGATCTCCTCCCAAGGGTCATAAGACAAATTCCAATAGAAGAGGAATGATCATATTTGAATTTTTCAAAAACTGACTAAAATGTGGAGAAAGGTTGGAGGGGAGCAGAACTGGGTAAAAGCAGAGCTGGAAGAAGGTGTGTACTGTCGTCTAAACAGCAGATGGTGGTGGCCAGAATTAGGGTAATGGCAGTTGTATCGAAAAGGTGACACATTTGAGAAACATATACAAGGTATAGTTGATGGAGTTTGGTTGGATGTGAAATGGTGAGCAAGAAAAAGGAAGTTGTTTGGACACACAAGTTTCTGACTTGACTGTCTGGGTGCCATTCAACTGATTGCCAGAGGTATAATGAGTATCTTGTGGGTAAATGGCTTGACTTGTCTTCTTTGTTGATTTTATTTGAAGACTGGCTAAGTCAAAAGATCAGAAATGTGCCTTTGCCCACCCCCCACTTGGTGTTCTGGTTTTGGTGTATGCGTAGTTTTGAGTTTTTCTATGCTGATTGTATTTATATTAAACTACTGGTTGTTAAAAAAAAAAAGTGGCTTGAATTGTGTGCCAGTGGTCAAGAGGGATAATCTAGAAGTAATAGAGCAATAGCTTAGTGAAGCAAAATTTATTTCATTCTGGACAGCATTTCTAATAGATGTCATGGTGGCTTCGGTGGTGAAGGAGTCCATCACAGGAGCTTCAAACAGAGGTTGCAGAGCCATGTGGTGAAGTATCATATAGGCCTCCAAACACCAGAAGGAAAGTGCATGGGATTCCCTTCCAGGTCCTTTCCAACTACACTGTCCTTGGCTTGTGGAGGGTCTGGTTTCCTTACTTTCTGCTGACCCATCCCCTGTGCCTAAAAGATGTCCAGGATGGTACAGACAGTGACAGAGACCAGGAGATCCAGGGTCTAAAAAAGGCTGCTGGCAACTTGTTCATCTCTCTTCCCTGCTCTTTAGTATCCAGACTTTCCCCTTGCTCCTACTCCAAACTGGCAGGAGATGAAATAAGGCAGCTGACTCCAGGTCACACTGGAAGTACTGGCTTTGATCACTGTGCTTTTTATTGAACCCTTAGTCCAGAGGTCAGTAAGCTGTCCTCTGGATCTGACATTTCCTGTAACTGAGCTGGGAAGGTGTGGGCTTCTAGGTGAGAAGTCAGTCTGATTGAGTCACTGCTCCTGGTGCAGCTATGAGTCCTTCCTGTTCTCCAGAGTCTCCAGGAGGTCTTTCCCATCATGAGATAAACTTCTCCACGTGTGTCAGCCCCAGACTACCCAGTCCTCACTCCTCCTCATTGATAAGGCAACTGTGCATATTTGTTCTGAACCTTAAGCTCTTCCTAGAACTGCCTCCACCCTGGCACCCCCTCTAGACAACAACATTGCCTCTCTGACCTGTAGGAGGACTGCCTGCCCCACCACACACACACACGCACACATCCCTTTCCTCTAGTGGAATGGAATCCCAGCTCAGCCACTTCCTGGCTGGATGAGCTTGGCCAAGTTCCATCTCCTTCAGATTCTGTTTTTTCATCTGTGAATCAGGACACCACTGTCTTGGCTATGCCATGGTATGCCACTTTATGGTCCACACTTAGAGCACATGGCATGCAGTTCACCATGCCAGCCTGCTTAAGACAAGGTCTTCACTGCCTCCAGGATGACAGCACAGTAGTCTTCCTACCTTGGGAAGTAGTGTTCTTGGGCAACCCCATCTGGGAGGTATGGTTTGAGATTTGGAACCAGAAGGTTTGGTTTGAGCTCATGACTGTGAGTTTAGACAGACCACGTGTTCTGGCTGAGCCTCAGTTTTCACATCTATAAAATAAGATTTTGAATCTTGTCCTCTTTCCCACAGGGATGTGATGTCACTGTGTTTCCAGTAAATGAGAAGTGTTAGACTGCCCTCCAGGCAAAGACTACCAGAAACACCCCTAAAGTCTTTTAGATTTTTTTCACATTACTACAATAGGGACATTACAAACAGTGGTGAGTCATATGACTTCTCAGTAACAGGTCTTCAGGAGGGGATTTTTTTGTGGGATTTGGCATTGCATTGAGTGCTTTTGGGGAAAGGCTTAAGGAACAGGTGTCGACACTAGATAGGATGCTGCAAATAAGATGAAGCAATTCCATCACTGAGTTATCATAATAAATTTTATGTAGGAGGAGAGAGGAATAGGACAAGGCAAAGCTATGTTTTGTAAAGAACAGCAGATAGTCATGGTAGCCAGGAGAGGGACATGTTTTCATTTTTATGGTTCATAGAGTGACTTTTTATCTGTGTCCAGATACAATTTTGGAATGGTCATTGTGTCTCCTGTTAACCTGAAATAAATAGACTGCCAGATATTGCTCCAGCAGAGAGGGATTTATTCAGGATCAGCAGAGCATTGCAACTCAGGGTCTGCAATCATGGCAGGCTGTATACAAGTCCCATACAGCAAGGGAAGGGTCTCTTTTATAGAAAAGAAAAGGAAGTTGGGAGGGCTATAGTAAACAAGAGACCATGGCTTTTTATTGGCTGGGTCCTTGCCAAGAAAGGAGAGTCCTTCTCCCTGTTGGGCACTGCTGTCATTACAGAGCATGAGAGCTCCCCCAACTCTATTTAATTGAGGTTTCTGTTTGTTATTTTTCACACTCATAAGAGAATGATCTTGTTTTATGTTGGTGTTCTGTGAAATTATTTATGGTCAGCAGAGAATGCCATAGTCTGGCTGTGAGAGACAGCTGACAGTGGTCACATGGTTTTTCTTTATCATCAGTATCCTTTGTGGCCAATGTCTGATCTTCTCAAACTTTCTGTCCTTCATTTCTACTTACACTGTTGTTTCCAATTGCTCATTTTTGCTCATGAATGCTTTGAGAATATGAAAATATCATGGGCTTTCTTTTCAACAAAGACAAATATATTTACTCATAGCATCTTACAAGGTACATCAGAGAGTTCATAGGTCATACTTGCCATGGGCTGGGAGGTAAGAGCCTGTCACATCTGCCTGCATGATGGAGTCTGAGCTTGCCTAGGGCATGGCCCTGAACACAGGGTAGGTGGGTAGCTGCAGTAAAGGAATGTTGGAACTTAAGTCAACAAGGACCTGCTCCTTTGCCACAGAAACTGGAACACGTTTGGATCTCAGAGTCCTCTCAGACATTCTCTGCTCCCTTCCTTCCCTCACTCCCCCTCCCTTCCCTCACTCCCCCTCCCAGAGTTGCTGTATCTTTACCACCAGTGCATTCTCCCTGTGAGGCTGCTTCTCTCTAACACGTAGAGAGTTTTGTTTGGGGGAAAATTATGCTTAGAGACTGAGATTGTTTTTGCCAATGGTTTCTTTAACACAGGTTAACTGCAGAAATTTCACAAGCCAATAGCTTACACAGTAGTGTCTCTTAATAAGCCAATAAAGAAATAACATACCCGAAACCCGTAAGAGGTTCTTGGGAGAGGAGGCTCCACTAACCAAAAGCTGATGTCCAGCTGTCAGCACAAGAGTGAGAGTCCCCTGTTACAGAGCACGTTGCTAGGGAATGATGGCGCCAGGGTTGGAGGGCAAGATGGTCTTCAAGGGTCACTGCATGGCTTTCTCCGCCGCTGGGAAGAGTCACTTCTACTATGGTGGGAGCTAATGCCCTAAGGTCTTCAGAGCTAGATCAGCAAATGGCAGTTCTGCTCAGACCAAAACTCTCAGAGAGGATGGTCCTCACAAACTCTGGGTACCTAGAGTCTAAATGTCCCCACACCATAGATGCTTCTTCATCTGTTTTTTGTTGATAAGCCCCCAAGAGGGCCCTTCAGCAACTGAGCTACTGAGCAGTTATCAGAGACAACAGATGAGATGATGACATCCTGACACAGCTTACTTCATTCTTATATCAGAACAACTTTACTTCTAAAAATAATTCTTTTGTCTTTGTCATAAGCAAGCAAGTTAAAACACCTTCATTTAAGTCATAAACAAGTGCATTTGAACTCATATCAAACCACACAATGATTTAAACAGGAAAGTTTAGTATAAAGAATTCTTAAAATATGGTTAAAACTAACTGCCATATGAGAACACTCACTATGGTTCAGACCTTACTGGAGAATTGAATCCAGCGGATGGCAGCAAACTGTGCTAGTTGGCCTGGCCAGAGCTGCTCTGCAGCCATGGGACGTGGGACTCAACCCTCCGGAGCAGAGGCAGGGAGGCCAGCAGAGCTTGCGGCCACTCTGGCTGGGCATTAGGAGTGCAGGCAGATGCAGCAGGCCTGGGGCGTGCTGGTCCTGGGCAGAGAGCTGCTGCTTCAGAAGGAAGAGGGATTGCTGGGGACACACCTCAGGGCTGGGGGATGCACAGGGGAAATCAGGGCCGCTGTGCAGGCCAAAAAGCCTGCTGCGGCCCTGCGATTCCCAGCCCCGCGGAGAGGGCTGCGCGAAGTTTGCAGTTAGACTAGGTCTAGATGGCACGCCGGCTCACTCACCGAGGGACTGCCTGTTGGGGGCTTGGCAGGGAAAGAGCTCTCAGAATATTCTCAAGCCCACAAGTCCCATCCGGAAACTGGAGGTCCCTTTTTCTTGCAGCTTCTCTCTAGTGCCATCTACTGTGAAAACTGATAGCGCTCACTTTAAAGGAGAAATGCTTAAAGGAATTCTCTGGTTTATCATAGAGCATACATTGAACAGTAAATCGGCACCAAGAATCCTTTGGTAACTGGCACAGTCGGTGTGTCTGCATGTCCACATCAGTGTACAGGGGGACATGAATGCCCTGAGTGGGCCCGCTGTCAGCATACGTAGCATCAGGGATTCCTCCAGCCAAGCCTCATGGGAGAGCCTGAGAGCCAGGAAGGGAAGAGGGGTGTCCCTGGCTGGTTCTGGGCTCTGAGATGGCCTCTTTCTGTGCACTCACACAGAAAATCCCACAAGAGGACACAGGGAACAGGCAGGAGGCTGTCTACAGCCTTGCAGAGAGGTCTCATCAGAAGCCATCTCTGTAGACACCTTTGTCTTGGATTCTCATCCAGAACTGTGAGAAAATAAATGTCTGTTGTTTAAGCCTCCAATTCTGTGCTATTTTGTTATGGATGCCCAAGCTGATACTTTCTTAGGTCAGGGGAACCCAGCCAATGCCCATGATCACGTCTCTGGAAGGGGAAGTTGAAGATATAGTTGAGATTACCTCTGGACAGGAAGGTCCAGTAGGAAGAGAGTGGCTGGGCAATGTAATGCGAGGGAGAGGGGGTTAAGGAAGATGTTCTCTGCCAGAAAGGCCAGGAAGAGACTAGTTGCAGCCACAGCTGGCCGAGCTAGTTGCGAGCTGCTCCTCCTCCACATTCCCTTGTGTGCCCAGTCACCAGCCACCCCCCGCCTCACCCAAGGCAGGAGGGAGGACAAGGAAGAGGACATACACACTCCTGATTCTACTTCATTCTGATCTGAGTATTGTAACTTAGGCAAATGCTCTCACTTTGTAAGCCTCAGTCCTCCAGCTGTTAAGTGGCCGTAATAAAAGTACTTAAAAACCAGAAATATGTTGGAAAGATGATCAGAGTGTTGCAATGTAAATGGGACCCCTAGCCCTTAAGAAATAACTCCCCTGACAGAGAAAGAGAACCAAGAATGAGAGCTTCCTACAACAGGTAGGGGAACAGACTCATGGGGGACCCAGAGTAAGCAGGTTAGACTGACTCACGAACACCTGGTCCCTAACTGACTATTTAAAGAAAAATGGGATGGTGGGCAGAGGGGTTTGTATCCCTCCAGGCTGCTCAGTTTGGCTTCCAAGGAGCGCTAGTGAAAGATAGGCACCCTGAGGATCATCCTCCTCTAAGCAAGTTCCCAAAGAGAAATTACAGGTCAACCCTGCCATCTAGTGACAAAACTCAGAATTGCAGTGGGCCAAGGGCTGCACTGAGACATCACACATCCCCATCCCTGCTCACTCATTCTACACATTACTTCCTGGTAGCCACTATTCAGGTGCTGGGATAGGAACTGAGAGACAAAGAAGAACATAACTGCCCTTTCGAGCTGAGAGTCCAATTGGGAAAGTTGATACGTATTTATATTAATACAGTATCAGCTTTAAAGAAAAAACAAGGGGCTGAGATGATAATGGAGGCTGGATCTGAAGATTGTGCAGTTTGGGAAGGCCTCCCTGGGGATGAGAAATAGTCCTTAAGAATAGAAGTACTAGCACAACATTGTGAAATGATTATAAATCAATAAAAAATGGAAAAAAAAATAAAAGTACTAGGAAGCACATTCCAGGCCAAAGAAAAAGCACTGCAATTGCTCAATGTGGCAGCAATCTTGTCATTTGAAGGTCAGGGTTTCCTCCCTCCTGAGACAGGTGATCCTCAGAAGTAACTTCACTTGTCTGAGCCTCAGTTTCCTCATCTGAGAATCTGAATAACACCTACATGGAAGGAATTCCTGTCCTGTTGGGATGCCATGAATGGCTTGCCATTTATTGTCTTGAGAGAGAAGGGTCATCCGAGGGCAGGATCTGTCCTGGATTAGGTACTCAAAGGTCCATGCATGTTTGTGGAAGAAATTAGTGAAGGAGCATTTGAATGAGTAAGGAAAGACCAAAGCCAAGCCATCCTTTATCTTTCTTGAAGGGTCACACCAAATGCTCTGCTGATTCAGCAAATAGTCCATTAGGGTAGTTTTTAAATTCTGTGGTTATAAATTAGCAGAGTAATATAATTGAAAATGTTGAACAAATGCCTAACATCAGGTGTCCATGACACTTTCATTATAGTTCACCATTTTGGACTACAAAGAGATCCTCAAATGTTTGAAAGATAAAATACTTTCCAACTATCATTTCCTATAATCTCATTTCAAGAAAATTAGAAAAGAGTAGCAAAAAATTAAAGCATTGTCACCTCAACCCTAGATGTTTGAAGTAACCCCCTAAGACACCAGCCTCTTTTCCCTCACTTACTGCTATTTATTCCACTGCTAGATGAATCTCTTTAAAATGACTTTAAGAGCATCACTATTTCTTTAAAAAGAGTGTAAATAAAAACACGCTTATTCTCAAGATCTTCCAAAATCTAGTCTGAATTAACTTTCCTCCCTTATTTCTTGTGACCCTGAAACAAATTGAAAATGTTCATTCCAACAGGACAGTCCACTCAAATTTCTATGTACTAAGCATTGGGTGTTGTTACTTCCCCAAAATCTCTTCCTTCTGCCTCTGGAAAATGAAGTTCTCTTTTCTCTGATAAACCTTTCCCATGTGGTTTAACTGGGCTGCTCTCCCTATTGGCATGTGGCAGTATATTTATGCCCAGCCAATATATTTTAGCCTTTAGATCACATGATTATTTCAGTGATGGGTGAGTCACTCAGGAAAAGTTGACAAGTCTTTCCTAAGAATTGCTATGTGTAACCAGAGAGTCTCTAAGGGAAGGACAGGCTTGGGACTGTTAATAGCTATCTTTCCTGATGCTTAGAAAAAGCCTATTTGAGAATGAAGTCAGTATGTGGAAAGAATAAGAGCTGAGCTAGAGCTAGAGTTCTGACCATATGTCCATATATCTTGACTTCCTTGTAAACATTAAAACACACTTAATTTGCCTTTGATACTTTGGATCTTACCATCTGGAATGATTGGGAGGAACATTAGGAAATAGTTCAGTTGTGAGTATTCAATTTATTATTGCTTATGTCAGTTTAGATTAGGTGTCTGTTACTTGCCACCTGATGGCTCTACAACGTCCAGACTCACAGTGAATACTCATAGTGGTACATCTTTACTCACACTATCCCCTTGCCTAGGATATATTCATCCTTTCACTCTCCCAAACCAAACACTATCCTTCAGGACTTGACTAGCTCTCTCACTTTGAATGAATATTTCCCTGACTGCACCCAACCTTTCACAAGTTGATAGATTTTTGGATTGTTTCCACTACTGGAATATTATGATTAATGCTGCAGTGAAAATTTGTGTACACTAATTTGTGTGGACTTATGTTTATAATACTCTTGACTATATACTTAGGAGTTGAATTGCTGGGTCACATAGTAATTCTACGTTTAACTTCTGGAGGAATTGCTAAACTTTTTCAAAGTGACTGCACAATTCTACAGTCCTACTAGCAGGATATAAGGGTTCCAGTTTCTCTGCATCCTCAGTAACAACTGTTAGTGTAGGTCTTTTTTAAAATTATAGCCATCCTAGAGGATGTGAAGTAGCATCTCAAGGAAAAGTTTTAAAAATATCAATATGAATGAAAATGATGAAAATGCAGCACATCAAACTTTATGAGTTGCAGCTAAAGTAGTGCTTAGAAGGATATTTATAGTTTAAATGACTATTTTTTTAAAAAAAGAAAGATCCCAATACAACAATCTAAACATTCACCTTGAGAAACTAGAGAAAGAAGAAAAAAAATTAACAAAAAGCAAGCAGGAGGAAAAAATAATACAGAATAGAGAATAATAATAGAGATGAAAGAATGATAAAGAGTAGAGAATAAAGTAAATGAAACAGAGAAAATCAACAAAAAAACCAAGCTGCTTGTTTGAAAAGATCAACAAAATTGACGATTCTTTAGCTAGACTGAACAAAAAAGAAAGAAAAGTCAAATTTCAAAAAATCAGGAATAAAAGACTAGACATTAGAAGTGAACTTACTGGAAGAAAAATTTTAGGGGATAATATGAGAAAGAAGTATATATCAACAAATTAGAAAATTTCAATTAAATAGGAAAAAAAATCCTAGAAAGTTACCAAGTACTAAACCTCACTGAAGAAGAAACAGAAAATCTGATTTAACCTGTAACAAGTAAAGTGATTGATTTAGTAATAAGCAAACAAATGAACTTTCCACCAAAAATGTCCATGACCTGAAATTCAATAGTCAATTTTACCAAACACTTAAAGAAGCGTTAATGTCAATTCTTCATAAACTCTTCCAAAACGTCACAAATGGGAGGAGGGAATTCTTCCCAACAGATTCCATGAGGCCATTATCACCCTGATACTAACATCGGGCAAAGACATCACAAAAAAAGTTTAGACCAATATCTCTTATGAATATAGACACAAAATAATCAACAACAGAAATCCAGCAACATATAAAAAGGATTAGGCACCATGATAAAGCAGAATATATCCCAAGAAGGTAAGGCTGTTTGAACATATGAAAATCTATCAAGATAATACAAAGGATTAATACAATAAAGGACAATGCCACACCCAGAAAATGCATTTGATAAAATACAACACAATCTCATGAGAAAAATACTTGACAAACTAGGAACAAATTAATGATTTTGAAAACCATATAACAGAAGGAGCTATACCTAAATCCCTCAGAAGATAGCAGTTCTCAGAGTAGTTTGTCAGTTTGTAATAAATAAATAAATAAACTTCTATCCATAATTTTCCTCAAATAAAACTATTTTGGGGTTTGTTCCAGGAGCTGGCATTACTTTCACAATTAAAATCTTTCTGGTCAAAGCTGTGATTTTGCTATTTTTAATTTTCCAAATAAAAATGAAACATAAAAATGTACTTGGGTCCTGAATAACAGAAAGGTCCACAATAAAGATTTTAAAACTAAGATAACTTTAATGAGTGGTTTGCCTCAAGATACAAAAATATCTTAAGTGTAAATTGAATCAGCTTTCCACTCCCAGGAATCCTCTTTTTCAATAGTCTTATGGAGTAATAAGTCTCTTTTCTCAGGAGAAGTCTAAAACTTACATGGAAAAGTTGTTACAAAAGAAAAAATCCTTATTTCCCACTAAGGTCATAGCAAACGTATAACAAACAAAACAAAACAAATTAGCAGTCAGAAAAACTCAATAATTTCTTTTATCTTTCTAGTTTCTTACAGTGGAATAAGTTCCCCAAGAATATTTACTTGACACTATAAAAATCTAATGGATTAAATCATGGAATCATTTTCTGTTCTGTGCTACTGGATATATACTTTGCTGTATATTTTTAAAATTGAAAATGTGAATGTAATGAGATGAATCTGTGGTTATAGAACTTCTGTGGAGCTTACATTTCATTTGGAAGCTCATCTCTACAGAAGAAAAGCATGATCATAGTGAGAGACACTTGGAATTTTCCTTATTGCATGTCTGTTTTATGACATGTGCTAGGGAGCCAACAGTGAACAGACAAGATAGGAATCCTAATGGAATTTTTATTCTAGTGACAAATTCAACTTATAAAACATCTCAAATACCTACAGTGGAAAATCAACCACAATTGTCATTAAAAGCATGAGTTCTCAACAAGGTGGTGATCTCCAAATGTCTATCTTACAGAATCTCTCCCAGCTCATTGAACTGTTTCACCCAGCAGAAAAATCTGTTGTTTGAAGTGTTAAGTGAGGGAAGAAGAATTGCAATTAAAATGGATTGTGTTTAACTGAATCTGAATCTGTGTGGATTTGCCCTTTATTACTAAGTAGAAACCCTATTCTCAGACAAAGCATGGGTTGGAAGATGATTGTGTAAACAGAGCAGAGCTTGTAGGCGTATGTGAAAGTAGGTTCCTAGCTTTGAGCATTGAGCTTGCTAAGACCGTCAGTCAGTATGTTTTACAGAAGACTGGAGAGTACTGATTACTAGGTTCTCAGTCCAATGGAGGTCATTTTAAAAAGCTTCTACTATACATCTGAATTCCATTTCATTCTTTGAGACATGACCAAGACAATATATAGAGACCTGCAAATCGTACTGTACTTGCTTCACAAAATCTGAGTAACAATCAGAAATGATTTATGGGATCTTGAGCTCTCCCTGCATCTCATCTCAACTTAATAATGCTTGAAAATTATATATTAGTCCTAGTTTGCCAATCCCTTTTACATATACAATTGCATACAAATTCTTGCCTTCCGGCAGAAGTAAAACATGGTTGTAAAGCGTATGGAAAATGTGCAGTAGTTTCCAGGGTCTACTTCCTTCTATTTGCACCACCTTGACCAATTGTTCTCTAATTTTTGATTTCCTCATCAAAATAACTAAAGTAAGTGTACCCTCTGCCTACTACTTGTAAAATTTAAATGAAACAAAATTTGTGTAATTATCACATCCTAAGTACTCAACAGTGTAGGCTCCTATGATTATTTTAGAGAAGCAAATTAAGTGGAAAAAGTGCATGTGAAAGAATCTTAACTAAAGTAAAAATAAATTCAACAAACATAAATTATTAAATATATCGTATGCTGAGAAAAAACATGCAGATACAGTATTTAAAGGATTTCTAAATTAGTATTCCTCAATATCTAGAAGCTAACTCCAACTATCTAGCTTTTAGGTCCATCAGATTTCACTTGGTAATTGTATATTATGTATAAGAATACTAAACTGAAGTATTTATTTGCTTCTTTATATTTGCAGAAGGTGCTACAGCTAGTTAAGTAAATTTGCTGATAAAAAATGTGTTGTGTGTTTCAGTGTGCGACACATAAATCTTATATGGTTCATCACTTTCTACTGCAAATGAATGAATCTTACAAATAAATCTTGAATGCTTCTATGCTTTCAGCTTTTCAACTCTAATTGATTTTATTTCAGAGATTGACCTGGGAAACTACAGAAGATTAATTTTGATGAAACTCTCTGACTAATAATCTTTAAGAAACAGTGGAGTCGGGTGGGGAAAGAATCCTCTGTTCCTGGAATTATGAAACTCCAGAAGGTTTAAAAATAATGTCCTGGTTGCTAACAGCATGCTATACTCCTTCCCACAGAGTGTAAATACTTTTCACAGAATATTATCAATAATCAGAGACCACCAGTGACTGTGGTCAAACAAGATATAAAAAGACCCCTCTAATCATGTCTGAACATTGAGAAAAGGACACTGTACAGCCACAAAAATAGCCAAACAGCCTCAACTTCTGGCTAATTTGAATGGCTGCAGCTTCTTTATCGATGACAACACTAGTTTCTATCTTAGTTGTGGACTTAGATTTTTTTTTTGTCTCACTTGAGACTAAAGTAAGTTTTGCTGAGAAATACAATTTTCCTATTGATGTTTTAACAAAAATGTACCCCACTGGACAGAAAAAGAGCTAACATGCTTTTCCTAAGGAACACTTATAAATTAATTTTACCTGCTCAGTGGTTACTCAGCGATCTTCTTGTTAAACACCTGCCTAGAGAATTCAGATCACGTTGGTTACAACCTAAAGATTTTACTATAGGAGTTGACTTTATTTAAAAAGCTGACGATATCTGCAAAGTTATTTTCATATTTAAAAGAATGACTGTAATATCCTCTTGATATTAATGTATACATATAATCCTCACCTGATAATTTTAAAAATAAGAAATGCAGATTAATGTCAACAACAAAATTTTCCTGACCCAGGCTGGGTCAGTTCAAATCATTCCATCTCCTTCCATGATTGGGTTGCAGTTGCTAACCTGAACAGAGTCACTGTAATGAGACACAGTACTCGGACTGTTGCTGAAAGCATGGAAAAGAGAACTTTACTTTTTAGTTGGGTTGCTAAACTATGAGAATGTGAATCTCTGCCTGCTGTTAGCCATCTTAGCAATACAAAGGGGAGGAGTCTGAAACAGAAGGCAACACACAGGATGCAGAAATAGAACAGAGCTGTTGAAAAGAAAGGAAAAGATTATTTGTTACTTTTTTGAGTCTCTGGATCTAGTCTTGCCTGAATCCAGGTTGTCCTGAACCTTGATTACTGGAGCCTCTTAGCCCCACTTCCCACTCTTTGTGTATGTTTGTTTAATCAAGTTGATTTAGTAATTTACAACAGAAATGGTCCTGAAAAATATTTATGAAAAGTATCTTATTATTTAATTCTCAAAACAACTCCATGATTTAGGTAAGACAATGACTATATCTTATTCAGTTTTTCCTTCTTGCAATGCTTAGCACAATATCTTCAAGAAAGCAGATGTTCTGAAGAAAACTGATGCCTACTAAATTAAATTGAGGTAGAATAAAGGAGGTGATTGGTTACTATTAAAAGTGTTAATTTTATTCAAGCAGAACTTGTAAAATGGCATCTATTATCTTCTTTTAGGTATTCCTATAAATTCCTATAAGTGCTGACTGACTGAAGCTTTGTTGTTACTGTTGTAGTTGTGGTCATTGTTTTATATTCAATCAGATGAATGTTCATCCTATGAAAGGTGAATTCATGTATATAAACAGCCAAAATGACTGGAACCAAGTCTGTTAACAAAGAAAAAATGCTGATTGGTTGAGCTGGAAGAAAAGAGGTGGACAAATTACCTACTATTTGCTGCATCCTGTGTTTTGCATTATGCATACACATCTGCTAATATTTATTGCGTACCTGCTTTTGCCCAGACTCAGTATTACTAAGTGCTTTACATACAGTTCTTTACTGGTCCTCATGTGAATCTAGTGAGTAGACATCATCAATATTCACATCCTAATTATACACATTTCCTGCGGTCATGCAAGCACTGTGTGCCAGAGGCACTGTTTAAATTCAAGACTGACCATAACTCCAAAACCTGACGTTTACCTTTCCACCATTCTCTCTCTCTGCAATTAAATTTTAGTTTAGTTTAAAGCCAGATTGTAAGCATAGAATAAGGAGAGTTACTTTCTCCTGGGTAAAGCCAAGTTTACTGGGGAAGCAAAAAATTAGTAGAATGCATGTGGTTCCCAGGCTCTTCTCACAGAAAGGTGTGCTTGGGTGTAACTGAATGCTCCTTGAGAAGTGCTCCAGGAGAGGGCTCTGCCTCTCTCACCGCACAACTTTTTATATTGATTGCAGGGAGCAGAAATGCCCTGGTTGATCAGGTGACAACAGGAGATTTCTGGTTACAAAGAATGTCTGAAAAGCCCAATGACTAGAGCTCATATGTCATTTACTTAAAGCATTTGCAAATCAGTGCTAGTGCCTGATAGTCAGTGTGCTGTCCTTCACCTGAGCCACCTCACTTCCACCCAACCACCTCAAGAATGGAAGGAGAGTTGCAGTAACAGCCTGGTTTACTACAGGGTCGTCTCTCCTTAGTACATGTGTAGCTTCCTGAGATGACTACAGAATTAGAATGTGTCCCTTTATTTCATCATCTTACCTCCTGTTTTATACTCTGTCCCTGAGAGCATAGTTCTTGTTTGCTGACCTGGGGCTCCGACTGCTTCGGACTCCATCCAGCTAGCTTCCTCGAGGGGGTACAAGGATCAATATCTAAGGACCCAATATGCTTCTGCCCACAGATTGGGAAGCTCTGGTTTACGTATGGCAGGATGGAAGGGCCCCTTTTTGGGGCACACATTTTTCTAATCTAGGGCTCACTTTGAAGCAGGATTCAGTTTTATGTAGATCTAAATTCTTCCCAAATTAATAAGAAAAGAGTAACTGACTGAGATTTTGTGGACAACGATTCACCAGTCATAACTCAGCTAACACTCCATCAAATTTATCATTCAAACTTTGTTTTTGCCTTCCCAGATAACTTTTTTTTTTTAAATTCCCTTTGTATTATTCCACCTCAGAAACTATCAGAATGTCCTCCGTGGGTCTAATTCCTTTTTCACTCACTGTGTGAATATTCCATTCAGAAAAACAAAAACCCCTTGAATTGTGCCCATCTATTGTTCTCAAAGTCTGCACCTTATGGGGACTTAGCTAATCCCTCTACATCTGCAAAGGAGGTTCTTTGCTTGTTTTCGTCCTTGTTGCCACATTTTACAGCTTGTCTGGGCAGTGATTCCCTCCCAGTGACAGAGTTTCTCTCATCTTTGCACATTTCAAATAACTATTAGACGGACACCATCCTGTGCTCCAGGCTAGTGAGATGAGCTGAGAGAAACTTGACTTGGAAAGAGCACTGCGGTTGAAAGTCAGGAAACAGAGACTTGCAGTCACTACTTTAACATTTCTGAGATCCTTCCAGTGACATAATTTCCAGACCTGTGAAGTTGGGGGTATGGACGTGATTTAGAAAGAGAATTTCCAAGGCTCACTTAAGATTTCTAACAGTCACTAACTATTTTGCAATTTAAGGTAGCACATGCTTCAAAAAAATTTTTTTGCATTATTTTGCAAAGCTGCCTTATCAAAATTATTATGGAACATATCTAGTAAGGTGCTAGATGAGGGTAATTATTTGTTTCAACAAGTAAAATGTCTAGAGAGGTCTCTGTACACACAACACTACTGGGTGATCACAATATAGTTTCATACAAGAGAAAAAAAAATCAGCCTTTCCTTTTTATCTTTTTTCCTACTGTTGTTCAGAAAATATATAAACAGAGGCTACATCTCTGTTGTCATTTTCAGTCAGGAATTGCTTTATTTATAGAAAAAGAGATTTAGTAAAGATCAAAACTAATACAGGAAATTCTCTTCGTCAGTGTTTTCATAAAAAAACAAAAAGTTAGTCAAATTTCCCACCCTCCTGATATGACTGTTTCCTGTGGAGTCTATTCCACTTTTTATTTTATTTTAATTTATTACTTGTTTAAATGGAGATACCAGGGATTGAACCCAAGCCCTTGTGCTTTCTAGGCACAAACTCTACTGCTGAGCTACACTCCCCTCCATTCCACTTTTGATTAAAAGTATATTAAAGAGGTAAACATATTTTCTGCAGTCTTACAGAGAGAGTTAGCAATAAATAATTTATGCTGAACTGGTAAACTCACATAAAGGAATCAAATTTTGATGTGAGGAAAAATAATTTTGTAATTCATAAAAGATACAACTTTTAAAGACTTGAAATTACAGTGCAAAGTAAACCCTAAGGAGCCAAACATGCTATTCCCAATGGATAACCACAATGGTCACCTTCCATTCACATGATAAAAATCAATATTCTTTATGGTTATATGCATTTTTCCCAATTAATACATATTTCCCAATCACATGCAAAATTGAATGATTTATGAATGGCTGATTAAGTCATTTCTTGTTTGACATATGATAATGCCAGAAAATTTAGAAATATCAATATCTTTTCTGTGAAACATATGAAAAATATCAGTGTAAAATCCTTTGTGATCCTAAATAAATAATATTTGCATGTGTCTGTGTATATATGTGTATTCCCAAATATGTTGTAGTAACTAAAGTTAAGTATTAAGAAAAGGGTAGAGAATGAATCATCACTTTGATTCAAAGGAAAATTTAAAAAAAGAACACTGTTATCAATGCCTAATACCAGTTTAAAAAATCTATAGAATACATATTAGGTGCAAGTTACAGATTTCAGCAACTACTGCTTCATGCCATTAATTTAGATGATGGGCTGAATAGTGGATTAACTGAATAGAATAACCAATGTAAATTAGTAGCAAAAGTAAGATAATATGCTTTCTAGTGCTTACTTACATCCAAAGCTTCCTGATGGCTTACATTTAAGGAATAGGCAAGTTCAAGAAAACACCAGCCTAATGTGCATTCTTTATATAGTAAAGAGAATACTTTAAAAAGTGGTAAGAGAAGAAAGATTTTAGAGCGTTGCTTTACTTTAGACTAGTACATTATGCTAACCAAATCATGATCAATGTTTTCTCTGAATCATTCGTTTCTCCATTACAGGTGGGCAGTGCTGCTCACTTGGGGGTTCCTATAAAGAAAACTAGAGGGATGGGAGTATAATCACTCTGGCTGGAGATATTCTTTTCATGACATATCAACTAGTTTGTGTCTTCTACAGAATGACAGAACATGAATATTTTTATGTCATAAACTAGCAATTTTTGCTTCTTAAATGTTTTTTTACAAAAATGTTCTAAAATGGACTTGATTTTTTTTTTTTACTTTTAAATTAAGAAAATATTTCCATATAAGCTTGGCAATGCTATTGATTTTTTTCCCCCATAAATGTGCTTTTGCAGATAGGAAAATAGTAAACTGAGTTCTGTACATATTATCTGCAGTATAAAAAGGGATTACAGGCCATTCCTGGTGTGATATTTCCTCTCACTTATACTCCCATATAGACTCAGAGTTTCTTTATAAAAATACCCCAGACTTCAAGTTTTAATCTGGCATGCAAAGAGCTTAGAAGTCATTACCTCCATCCTTACCAAAAACAAAAAACTGAATTCACTGAAAATCAACAATTTTTCCTGTACCCATCATAGAATTGAAATCACAGGGCAAACTGACACTTCGAAAGCTAGAGAGACAAATGAATACAGAAACACAGCTGACATCTGCTTACATGGAGCAGAGAGCATGAAGCTAGAAACTGGTAGGAATACTTACATGGTAATTTTGATGAATTGCTGGAGGCTGAGCATGTACTAGCTTCAGAATCAGAAAATCCTAAGGGCCTCAGGGTTAGGAGAGTCCCTGCACATTCAGGGGTTTTACCTCCAGGAACCCCCTCAAGTTCTCATGGTAAATAACCAAGAAAAGCCACCTTGTGTCTTTGTCATAGGGATGAGAAAACAACCATTCTGAAATATGCTGTTTGTTCTCCGTAACATAGGTCTACTCTCCAGCGAAAAAGACTTTCACAGAGCTGTGCCAGTGAAGATTTGAGGGTCCTGATGTTTGCCTGCTCTCTTGCTCCTTCTGCATGGTATCTTTTGCTATTATTAAAAGCTTTAGATAAGTGGTAAGTATACTCTGCAACGTCTTATAAGTCCTTTTCAATGATCTGATCTGTTGAAATGTTTATAAAAACGTATTTTCCTGGCCAGCCCATTGGAGATTCACAGCTTCTCAAGGTAGTCAAGTTGGTGAAATCTTTGCACTGGCAAACCATCGTAATCATTTGGTGAGCTAGAAAGGCAAATTTTGGAGCCTCGTCATTACCAGAATTAGAAGCTCCGGAGCGGGGCCTGGGAACTTGTATCTGTAGAACTCTGATCAGGTGGTTCCGATGATTAGCCAGGTTTGGAAATCCCTACCTTAAACCCTGGGAGATCCCTAGCCACCCTAAAGCTCCAGCCAGGGCCCTACATAGCAGGAATGTGTCTCGTCTGCTAGGAAGAAATAGTCCAACCCACATGGGTAAAAAGTACCGGGTAAATAAATTGAAACAAACAAACAAAAATGCCAGTTTAAGCACTTAATACATACTGTCTTTTAAACTTTTACATTAAACTTCATGGTAAACTATGAATGTTTACAAATGCTGTGATCAGTCTCCAGGTATATTATCATAGGTATCGTCCAAACCAGTAGAAAGGAACTCCAGTTTTTATACAATAGTCATACCTGGACACCAGGAAGAGGGTTGTAGCTGAGAGACAATGGTCTGTAGTACACATTTTAGAGTCAACAGGACTGTCCCAGGCTTGAAGATGTCAGTGGTGGCCCATAAATGGGGGCTTTTTCCTCCCACCATGGCAGTGAGCTAGGCTTTCAGGAACCAGCTGACAGAAGCATTTATGCCACCTCTGAGAAGGGGTCAGATATTTCCAAAATGACTTTTTTCTTCAGAGATACATTTTATTTTGTTTCAAATTTAAACAGTATCATGAAGAGATATTATTTATTTATTTACTTACTTTCTTTTGTGCTGAGATGAACTAATAGGCAAAGGAGGAGGAGGACATTCAGGCATGAGTGACAGGGCAACATGATTAAGAGCCCAGGTTCTACTCTGGACCACAGGCTGCCTGGTTCAAGTCAGAGTGTTATTACTTACTTCTGTGAAACCCTGGACACGTTCTTTATCCTCTTTGTGCCTTTATTACCTCACTGGCAAGATATGAATAACAAATAATATATTTCATGCTGTTATGAGCATTAACTGAGTTAAACATGTAAAGTGTTTTGAAAACAATACTAATTATTTAGTAATTACATAATGGTTGCTATTTTAGCTAAGTTTTAGAGTCAAGCAGGAGGAAATTTCCCCTTTATGCCTCCTGAGTTCTTGTGGGTCGACTAATAAACAAGACAGATTAATAGCAGAAAAAGAAACAAATTTTAATTCATGCACATGGAGGTCTCATAGAAATGGAACCTAAGAAGTGGCCCAAACAGGTCACTTTTATACTTTCTAGATGAAAAAAACGCTAAATTTGTGAGGAATTGACAGGACAAAAACTTAGTTTTTGGGTGATTAATTAGTAAGGAATCTGAACAGAGTTTGAGTTTGGGGTGGTAAGTTAAAGAAGTAACAGGATTTCTTTACACAGGCTGCGGGACCCAGATTCCCTATCTCTGACAATAAGGGTGTACTTCTACCTCCAGATGCAGCTAGTGCACCTTTCATGTGGGAGATTTATTTCCTCTTTCAAGGAAGCAGAGATGAGGGCCAGAGTGTCCTTTTGCATTGATCACTTCTTGACTTTCATTTAAAGTAATCAATATGTCATTAAGGCATATTTCGGGGTGGCTTACTCTGGGCCCCAAATTAGGTATTATAATAATTATCGATGCAGCCGCTTTCTCGCTCAACCACACCCTCTCTTGCTTCTCTCTTCTTCCCAAACCACCTGGCCCAGCATAACAAACTGATTGGCCTAGAACCAAAGTGCCCTATGCCATACAAGACCTATTTGAAACCAATTCCAAAGAAATGATGAAGATAGAAGGCAAAAAAGTAACAAACCTGGCAAAGGAAAAAGTACTCCGTCCTTAAGGACACACTGACTGCAAATTTTGTAAACATGTATAGCTTACTTAAAAGATTTAATATAAAAGTTTAAAAGACATCTATCAAGTGTTTTTACTTTGGTTTCAATTTATTACTTATGCTGTATTTTTTACTCATGTAGGTTGGACTCAATCTTCCAGTATCTCTCTTAGGAAGCAGAAGTGCAAGAAATGTCTCCTGCAGTTGAGTTACACGTGGGTGTCTATGATTCTAAGACAGGAAATGTTTCCGACTCCATGTACAGATAGAAAGGAAGAGACTCTCTTTGATTAAGAACTAAGATATTATTCTTTAAGAGAAATAATTCTCTTAGAATTGAGCCAGGAATTAGGAGTGAGTCTATGGTGCTTGGGCAATAAATTTGAGGTGCGAAAATATGAACTATGCATATTTGCATTTCAGATTCTGGATATAAATTTGAAGTCATAGGAAGAGCCAAAAGTGAAGTAATAATGGCCATTCTTCATAATGTGCTCTAATTATGTATATTAGTCAGGGGCCAAGCAGGAAACAGATGGCTCACTCAGAAGGTTCAAGTCAAGAGTGCTTTACTGAAGAAGGGGCATATACAGAGGTGTGAACAAACTTTGACGGATGAATAATGTGTATCTACAAAAATTAGGAAACAACCTTACTTCTAGGAGGGTAATTAGGATTAATTGAGATAAAGTATGTGAAAGTATAGTGCCTGAATCCTACTGTACCTTTGAAAATTCAAATTTCCTTTTTTTTTTATTCTACAAATACTTTGTGATCACCTTCTTTGGGCCCTTTGTTAGGTAACATTTTAAACTGGGACATGAGGTCCCACAAACAGTACCTAGTTATTAAACAGTAGATGCTTGATAAACATTGTGCTATATTAAATGGAATTGTATCTTTGCCGTGAAAAGGCTTATAGTATAATAGGGATAAACATGTGCATAGAATTCTGTCCTACTGATGAGTGAGAAGAGAGTGAGGTACACAGTGACTGTTGGGAGCTAACATGATAAAGCCCTCTAGAAAGACTGACTTTACAAATATAGGAGCATCTGAACACACACACAAGGTAGGGAAGGTTATTCTATACCTGGGGAGTTTCTTAAGCAAAGAAGCAGAGAAGAGTAAGCAAGAGCATGTTCTTATGAGTTAAAAAAAGAGACTGATTAGCAAGGAAGATTCATACAATGGAGACTAGGAGTAGCTGCCTGCTAGGTGTGGATGGTCTCTGTTAAAATACAAAATTCAACCAGGTACATTTGAAGATCTGTTGGCTTTACTGGGCAGCATCCCATCTAGCAAAAATAAGGGTGCTCTGAGGGTTTTTATAGGAAGAAGGGTGGGGCAAAAGGAAAGAAAGGATTATTTTTAAGGCTAGGCATATTCTTTTTTGTGGGGGGCGGGGGGAGGGTTTTATCAGGCAGATTGCTTCTTTTTCTGGAGAATGAAGAGGGCTCACGTGGCAGATTACTTCACTGGTGCTGACCAGAAAATTCTAGGCTGGTTGATAACATTATATTTCTTGTGAAGGTTGAAACTGCAGTTAGATCAGGTATTAAATCTAGGTTTGGTATCGTGGGCTTTAACACAAGTAACACCATTTGGGGCCTGTAGTTTTTCTCTTTAACCCCTCAAATGCTTAGCTGAGCAGTTTGGATTTTATTCTAAATCACTGATACGTATTGAAGGCCTTAGAACATTTAAGTGACAAATGACGTGTTTCAGAAATTTTAGTCTTGAGCAGAATTGATTGGGCTTAAGTTCTAATGTACTGAAGTGTACGTGTTAGGAGGCCTTTGAGAAAATCCCAGCATTAGCTGAAAATATTTTGAATGTTTTCTTCAGATATGTTTTAATCAGGTACAATGTACTGTTTCTTGTCAATATAAACACAATAGAGAGAATTTAATCTTTGAGATTTATTGATTAATTTGAAATTCTTTAAGACTTTTCCTAGCACCTAGAGCTAAGAGATTATGGTGTAAAAAAAAATGAATGGAGTTTGGGAGGAGAGGGAGGAGCTAGGAATTTGAATGTTCTTCTTGTTCCCATGACTACTGAGATTTCCTGGATATTGGAAAACTGTGTGAGATTTAGAAAAAATATTGGCATCAAACAGACCTTAGTTTCAGTTCTGACTCCATCATTTTCTGGCTGTGCTGTCTTGATGTAGCTACTTGACATCTCTGAATGTCAGTTTCCTCGTTGGTAAATAGAAATAATCATGCTTACCTCTGGGTCGTTGTATTAAATGGGATATACAGATGTACCGAAATGTCTGGCATATAATAGAGACTCAATGGACATTATTTAGCTTTCTTTGTTTGCAAATGATAATAGTGTTGGAAGGAAGAAACTTTCTTCTACCCTTCTGTCAGGCCTTAGAATTAAATTGAGATGGGACACGTTAACAGGAGAAAATTAGACAAAAGTTTAATAACATGTATACATAGAAGAGACTCAGGAAAACTGAGTAACTCACCAAAATGGCCCAAGCCCTTACCCTGAATACCATGTTCAGCTAAAGACAAAAAAGGATGTCCAGGACAGTGGTTCTTCAAAGGGGAGGAAGGTAATTCACAGGGAGATGGAAAAGGAAATGTTTATTTAACAGATGTCCCTGGGCCCTGCAGAGATATTGGGACACTGAGTGGACTCTCATTTCTAGGCCTGCCAGTTTTCCCTAACCACATCTTAGCCGATATTCCTTGGAGATATCTCTGCAAAACTATGGGGACAGGCACTCTTAACTTCTTTTTGGCAGTTAGGAGGAAGTTTAGATATCCTTCCTGAGTCTTTGGGCCTTGATTGTTTTCAGTTTAAAACAATCTACATGCCAAAGAAATGCATTTTCAGGTAGCAAATTTTGCTCCCCTGCAATAGCCAAGGGAAGGTTTAGGTGTAGACTACTCCTATAATGATGGTTTTGGCAAACTCTTGTCTTTATAATTAGTCATTAGCTATAATTTTTTAAAGTCTCTGACAAAGAAGAGTATATGATTATATGGGTCAAGAGAAAGCTCTGGTTATCACTTTAAACTCTTTTCTTTGAATTCATTACATAGTGAACTATATTCTCATTAATTATTCCATGGCTCATACTGTGGCTAGAGAAATGTTCAAATCATTTAAAGTACAAGACATAAGGTATGTAGTAGCTATTTTCACCACTTTATTTTCAGAGTAAGTTTGGTCTTATCATTTTCAGATCAGGAGCCGAATGTGAATGGTTGCATCTTTGTCATTGTCACATAGGGAGATAGCGATGCTCAGTCATCAGAGCTGTGAGTCAAAGGCATTTTGTACAGACAGAGCATTTTTGTGTGGATTATATTTTATGAAATATGAATTTCAGCACCAAAATACTGCAGTTCTCACAGTTAACTTCTTGTTGAAACTTAAATGAAGTTGTAACTTGCCAGACTATTCTCCTCCAAATCAGAGAAAAAAAAAAAATCTCAAATTTACAAACGCCATGTGGAAATCACATACTGTTGCCTGTAGTACAAACAGGGCTCTAAAAACACTTGGTGTTCTGGTAGCCTATCTTATAGAGCCAAATTTAAGCAGAATGTGGGTCACACAAATGAATCATGACATTAATGATTTAATCTATTAGAATCCAAGTTGGTTTTGGAATAAGTGAGAACCAACAAATTTGTACAGTTATTTTCAGAAATTTTATTGTTTCCCGTTACTTCTAAGCAACCCTGAATTGACCTTGGCCATGGAAAGTGAAAATTAGGCCTGATAGAGGAGCTGCTGCTTTCCAAATGCTGGGAATATTTTTTCAGTCTTTGGACAGTAGGTGGCAGAAGTGCTCTTGTTAAGATTCACAGAGCTGTCTAGGAGATCACTTCTATTCTGACAGCAAAGAGAAGCTCTCTTAGTTAGTCATTTATACGCATGAATCCCACACAGGATATTCTGATTGAAAGAGACATGTACTCTGCAATCTATAGGGAATTTGTTTTCAGAATATCAGTGCCTTGGCCAGGGATGCTTTTTATTGCGCCTGCCTATTCGTTTCCGTAATAGAGTACATTCAGCCCTCTGGTTTCCCTGGGTTCTGCAACTGCGGATTCAACCAACCACAGATCAAAAACAAAACAAAACAAAACTACAGAAAGTTCCAAAAAGCAAACCTTGAATTTGCCCCATGCAGGCAACTATTTACATAACTTTTACATTGTATTTATAACTATGTACAAATTATTTTTATTGTATTAGGTATTATAAGTAATATAGAGATGATTTAAAGTATATGGGAGGATGTAGGTAGGTTAAGTGCAAATACTACGCCACTTTATATAAGGGACTTGAGTATCTTTGGATTTCAGTATCGACATGGATCCTGGAACCAGTCCTCGGCGGGTACTGTACAAACGGGGCTTCTCCTGGCTCATTCATCAATGCTAAGTATTTAGAGAAAAATAAAATCTAAATTTAAACCCTGACAGAACATCATGTTTCCTACTGAAAATCTCTGCTTATGAGTCTTGGTGATCAAGAGAGATTGGCACAAAAATCTCTTAACTGCATTTTTTAACTCTCAAGATCGAGGAGAGAAAATTTAATTACAGAATGGACCTTAGTTATGATCTAATAACCAGAATCTATTTCCAAGTGGCACTTAACTCTGTGCCTCAGTATGTGTGTTGCTTTAAACACATGTGAGTTTCTGGATACTACTCCAGCCCAGCCATGAGTCAGAATGCCTGAACATGTGTATTTGAAAATCTGTCAGGTGATTCTGAAGTGCAGACTTTTTACCCTTGAGTAATGTTTGGAACTGAATCCGAATCAACCCTACATGTGCTAATAGTGTATGTACCATGCCGGACTTCAGGAGCACTCAAGAAAATCCAGTCTCCAAATCCATTCCTTTCTTAGCCTAACAGTAAATGTGAAAGTCTCCTCAATGGTTATTCCTTGTAGGTGAAAGAGAAACAGACATACAGAATGTAAGTCATCAATGACTCTAGCTTCATAGGTTTAGTAGATTTTCAAAAGCAATCAGTAAAGAGCTGAGTTAAAGCACTCGGTTTATCAAGGTTGAGAAAGGTTTTAGATCTTGAGTCCTCTTGAGAAATATTGGCCTGAATATGGTGTGGCTCTGAGGTCCCTAGTCACCCTGAGGGCAACGTGGGAAAAGGAGCAGGGAAGTTATGCAGAATGAGAAGGGCTCTTCTTCAGAGACCAAAGCAGCTTCAGTCGGTTTCTCAGCATTGCCTTGGGTGGGCTAGGCTCTCTGCTTAGTGGGCAGGAGACAGTAATAAGGATATAATTCTCCTGAGGGCAGGAATGGGAAAGCTGAATGAAATATTCTCAGTGAAATCCCTGGGCAATCATAGAGGAGAACATCCTGTCTTCTCATCCTGAATATTCACTTCTCTTTGAGAACGAGTCTTGGAGTTTTACGGAGTTGCTGCTGGGCCTGTATCTCTAAGACACTGCAGTGGAAGGTTAAAAAGTGAAAAGTTCTATTAATCGCCTCAATGTGTGTGAACCCAATCTGCTTGATTTTATTTACTCTTCCCTCTAGTTGAACTATTTTAGTGTTGATGTCAGTACAGTTTAAATTGCCACTCAGTTTAAGTAAATTGTGTCTAACAACTAGTCACTCTAGAGGGAAAAAAAAAAATCAATCGAACCTATAATTTGATAACACGAAGTACCAAAAACTCCTTTGATTCACTTAGCTTTTACTTTTTAAGTACATGTGTTGGCAGGGTAGCCCTAGCTAGCCTCTGTTATTGAAAAATATCCAGAATTTTTCCATTTGGGAGAAAACAATTTTATTTATTAACTTTGGACTAGTCAACCACTCCTCTGTTTAATTAAATTTTACCAGAATCTCTCTTGACATCTTTAGTAACACATCCATTATTATAACCCCAAGGAGAGTAAACACTGCATTCAAGAAATTAAATAAACATCTATGCAGGTGACATTTCATACTCTCTATTTAATCAATGTCATAAATACATGCCTTCGAAAACACTCTTGCTCAGCCTCCCAAAATTTACAGTGATCTTGATCCAGTTCAGATATAATGGCTAGATTTCAGAAACAAGAAAAAGCATAAGGTCTACAGGAAAGCTCCCTGACTAGGAAAGATATTTAAGTTTTTACAGCTGCCTGGATCTTTAAGTTTTGTGGATTACGGTTGTGCAGACTATAGGGTTGAAGTGATCAAAACTCCTTGTTCACTGCTATTCTGATTATAAACTTCTGCTGAACCCTAAAGAAACATACATTTCTCAAACTACGTTTTCTTATTGCAGGCATTTATGGGCATTGCAATTATTTCTCAGGGGGAAACTGTCATAAATAGTCTATTGGAAGTTAGTCAGACATTTATAGCTTTGGCTTGGAGATGGAGTTGTTGGCAACATGTGAATATATTTGCTATTAGTGTTGAATAATTCTCTCCCTCAGAGTCACAGGAAACATTGTTCTGTATTTGTGTTTCTTATTCTCATTGAATGAGAATGTTACAGAAATGCTCACTGGATGGTATGGAAATGGCGATGTGTTACTTTTGAAAATTGCCTTGCAAGTTTATCAGGAAGAGCTGTTAGTAATATCGTTACTGGAAGTTTAAAGTCACTAGAGAGTAGGCTGCCTGTGGTAGAAATGAAGCAGATGATGGACAGACATTTATCTATTTATTATTTAGTTAATGATTTGCTTGTTTGTTTGCACTAAATGTGAAGATTTACTTTATTCAAGGAAAAAACAAAGTTCAGTCTTGTTCTTTATGTTTCTTAAGTAATTGGTTATAAATAAATAAGATAATATGAACATTTCTTATATACTAAAGATCGACTGGATGAGAAAGTTCTTTGTTTTAGGCCGTCACAATAAAAATTCACTTCTTAATGAAAGGTGCTTACAAACACCTGCTGCCTGAAATACCACAAGATGAATTTACATAACTCTATGGTTTTGCCTGACAAGTTTGCATGCCTTTATCTGGTGTGCCAATAAATGCATTTGTCAAATTTGTAATTAAAATGTCAATGGAGTGCGTGGAATATCTGTGAATGTCCAGCTCATCTTATGTTATCAGGTTATTGAATCCCTACTTTGTGTTATTTGAGCTGTAGTAATCAGTCTGCCAGCCACTTTGGAACAACAGAAAATTACGAACATCACTTGACTTAGAAGTAGGAAAGGTGAATCTGTGTAGTGAAGAGCTCACTCACTCCTTCTGATCATCCTTAAATCATAGAATTGTAAGTCCTTATGTATAATTTGTATTTATTCTTTGTAGTAAAATAAGATAAGTTTCATGTCCTCTTAAATACGTTATGAATTTCTGGCTGCAGCTGCAAATTGATAGGTTTTGCATGTCTACAAAGTTTGTTTGTTTGTTTTTTAATTATTGGTAATTCTCAACAAAAATTCCAATTATCTAATAATATCTGTATTTCTGGCTCGGTAAAATAATGAAAAATCTGGCAACACTAGCCCTGTACTTTTTACACACAATAATTGAATGGAATTGGATAACACCACATTTAGACAGAGTTCCCTAGTCTGCCACATTATTCTCTCGTTTCTAATTTTCACCCTGATGAGATTCAGTGTTAGTTGCCCTTTATAATCATGCTTGTAGTTGCCTCTGCTATAGTAGGCTGAAAGGAAAATAAAACATTGCTTGTAAACATTGCTAATCAAAAGTGGGGAAATGAAAGCCAGAGAGCATCACCTGTTTTCAGAAACAGTCATGTGCTTTTCTTGTGGAATGTATGTTTCTGGATCCCTTCATCCACTCGTCCATAGGGCAGAAATGTCCACACTCTAAAAAGCTCCTGGCCACTGTGCTCCATGTTTCAAAGCTTCTTCCTTCTCCCATGTGTAGCTTTTTGTGGCATTTGTGGCATTGGTCCCATTTTGTGGCACTGATACTTCACAGACCATCAAGGATCCAGTTGCTCTTCCTAACTATAGGAGGTGCTGATGACAACTGTGAAACCTCTCCCAGTCTTGTTAGTTTTTCTTTTACTTTTCTATCTTGACAAAGACAATCTGTGCTTTTTCTTCTTGTTGTAGGACAGTTTGCACCATAACTTTGTTTTTGTTTGGCACCATGACAAATTATAGTGCTAATAGAAATTTGGGCAGTTCTTTTTGTCCACCTCTGAACTGTTTCATGATTATCATTCTTGATGTCTCAAGGAACCATATTAGGATCATAGAGATCCTGGAGCCAATCAGACTTTGTCTTCTGGTTCAAATGTTGCTGAAGACTGAATTCAAGGAAGGGAGACTGGCACACTTGCAATCAGAAAGAAATGTTGTTTCTATAATTTGTGAGAACTGTAATGGTGCATGAGGGTGAGATTAAGATGCATTTTGGGGGAAAAAAATCAAATTGAGGCACTCCAACTTTCCAAGGGGAATATATATTGCCAGAGTAAAATGGTAGAGAAAGAGCATTTTTTCATTATGCTGTAGCCTTGGCCCCAAAACTCAATGTAGAGCTTTACTGCACCCAGAGAAATGATCTGCCTACACCAAAGGCAGGCTTGGGAGTCTCTTAGCAATGCAGTATATGTAACCTCATCCACTTCCTTTCCTTGGAACCCGTCCCTTAGTCTCAGACCTTCCTGCTTCAGTGGCAAGGATCACTGGCAGCTAGAAGCAGCAGCTGCAGTAGTTCTCAGGCCCATTTTTCCCCACTACGTGGAATGAAGTAAGTCTAAAAAGGGAGAAGGCAGCCAAGTAAAACAGAGGTGGCCAGGTTTTTAGCCTATTGCTGCCTTATTGCTCGGGTTTCATGGAACTGTAGTATCAGAAGACAGAGCAAATATTTCATAATCTTTAACTCTTGAACAATGGCCCACTGAGGACAATTGTCTGATCCAGAAACAAACTCCACCCCCTTGAGGATGAACTGAGTGCAGACTCAACAAACCATCAACAGCATATATGTATGTAAGCTCATTATCAATTGTATTAACTTCACTAACATAAAGCATCTGTAGCACTCAATTTATAAGTAATAGTAAAGTATCTGATACTTTTCATCATGAATGCCACATCGCCAATTGATTCTTCCAGAAAGCATTCATCAATTTTTGCTAAACTGATTATCTGTAGCCAAACTATGGTTGCAGTTGATAAATGAGTATAGTTGCAACATAAATGTTGATTGATTTTTTTCATTTACATTAACGAATAAAATGAAAATGAAACAACAAGGATGTATGCCAGAACTTTATTCATTCATCAATGAAGCAAGTGACTTTGCTAAATATAATCAAAATATAATTTTTGGATACCATAGCACTACATCCTCAATTTTTTTTGTGCTATGCACAATGTAACACCTATAGATACAACACACTTTTAACTTTAACCTGCATTATTCATATTTTACATCACTTTCTTAGTTGTGGACAATCAACAAAATGGTAAATCAAGCTCTGAGTTATTTTTATTTGATGATTTTCATGCTGTAAATGCTACCATTAAGGCTGATATCGGGGTATTAACATGACATTGAATATTTAGTTAAAAAGAGACATACAGTGACACGCTATTTTATAGCATTTCTACCATATAGATACAATATAAGTAATTAATCACAAGAGCACAAATAATGGCAAGATGTATTGTATTCATCTAATTTTGAAGTGACGAGTTTTGAGTATTTATTACCTTAGGTTTTAACAAAATTAATTTGATTGTAGGTTTATATAAATTAAATTTTAATAATGGCTCTGTTCAACAACTGGCTCATAAAATCCCTGGAAAGTAAGTGATTATCTCTTGTGAGTCAGTACGAGCTGGCTTCTGCTCCCCACTGGATGAGAGAAGTCCATGAAAGCATCAGAGAACTTTGATCCCTACATACACTAAGAAGTCACACAGTCTCTATTTTTTTCCCTTGAAATATTTTCAGCTGTGCTTTATGTGAGGCAAAATATGAACATAGGCCCGGGATTCAGGGTCACAAATGACTGACTATGTTGACTTTTAGAAAGTTACTTGATTTCCCTAACCTATAGTTTCCTGATCTGTATAACTCTGGTGCCTGCAGTAAGGTTCTATTAGGCAACAAATGGTCTGGTGAGAGTGTTCAGCACAGAGCCTAGGACACAGTAAGTACTTGATCAACGGTAGTTATTCCTCCTCTTCTTGTCCCACATCCACAAACCCAGCTTACCACGCAGCGTTATAACACATGCACCAAAACAAAAACAAAAACAACAAACACAGCAAAGTGAACGTGTTAGTAACAACAGTAGTGACTGCCTGGTATTTACTAAGCACATATCACAGGCTCAGCACTGTTCACATATCATTTAACTGTATCTTTGCAGTCATTTTATGAGATAGGTTCTGTCAGTATATCAATTTTACAGGTGGGGAAAGCGAAGACAGAGGTGTTAAATAGCGTCCTAAAATTCACATGGCTACAAAAAAGAACAACTTTTCTCTAATTTTGTAACAAAAATTCTTAAAAAATTGTTATAAGGATATGACATAAAAAATCCTAAATTGAACAATTAATGAGATATGAAAAATGTACTCCCATTTTCTGTCAAGTTTGTGTTTTAAGACTGATATTAAAGGTACAACAAAACAAATCCCCTATTCCTTGTTGACAGAAAAAAAATAAAGTCCTGGGATATGTACAAAAGACACCCCTTGTCCCATTTCTTCTTGCTGAGCTCAGTCCCAGTCTTTAGGAACTTGTCTGGGGGCTGGGTTCCTCTTTCAGTAGCCTTAGCTGAGGCTGTCTTCCCTGGAACTAACGCTGCTCCTCAGCACCATTAAACATCTCTGAAATTGGGGAAAAAAAACCAACTTGAAGTCTCTTTTACATTTCATTCTTCCAAAAACTCAGACGATAGATAAACACACGCATAAAAATTTTAGCACAAGATATTTTTGCTGCAGTAACTCTAAGCCTAGGAAAGTTTTATACTGAAGTATATCCCAAACAAAAATAATAATGTCAGAACACAGCAAATATTTTATTCTAGACCCGCCATTGTTGTTATCGACTATGCCAGAATTTTATCTTGGAAAAAAATGATGTGTAGAGGAATCAGAAAATATATATTCTTCTGAATCCTCTCTCTCTCCTCCCTCACCCCGTCTCTCTTCCTCTCTTTTCCCTGTGTGCGTTCTCTCTCTCTCTCTCTCTATATATATATATATATACATAATACATATTTTTTTTATTTTTGCCAGTATAATAATTTTCCTGAGTCTAAGACTTATGAATGGAAACTCAGGTGGGAGAAATCATCTATCAAGAAGTTATTAATGGCACAATAGTTCTTGTATCTTGGGGCAAAGGTGAGGGGATCACCACCAAAACATAGTGACTTCTTTCCAAAAGTAACATCTAAAACATTTTTAATATTTAAAATTATTAAATATTTTAATATTTAACATTTAACCATATTAGATGATACTTTAAAGTCTGCTATAGTGGAATTTCAGTTCTCAGAAATTCCCTGAAATTGCCTCCGTTTTGTCGTTCATATTGTATATGTAAAACCTTGGCTTTTTTTAACTTCCTCGTTGTCCCCCTGAATTTCTGACATTTCAGTACTGAATTAAGAAAATTTCTATCCAGGAATAAAGATTGAATTCTTCATTTCTCTTAGGCACCTGTCCAGAAAGAACTTACTTGCTTCCTAGATGTAGAATTACTTAGACTTTGGAATCTTTTTCATTACATATCTATTAACTAATCCAGCTGTTTTTCCTATTTGCTCTACTCAGAGCTCTGTCATTGGTTCCTCTTTGGATTTCATCTGATCTGCAAACATATTCTTGGTTGAAAACTTAGAGCATTTGGGCACTGTTTTTTAAAATCAGTCCCAGAATTTTGAACAGACCTTTAGGAAAAAGGAAGCCCTTAGGGTTATTCTGAACTCTTAAACCTCCAGAAGGAGCATCTGAAGAGAAAACACGCCTTTCTTAATTTGCACTGCTATGACAAAAATACCATAGACTGGGAGACTTCAACAACACAATTTATTTCTCACAGTTCTGAAGACTGGGAAGTCCAAGATCACGGTGCCAGGCGATTCAGTTCTTGGTGAGGTCTCTCTTCCTGCTTCATCTGTTTGATGTACCCTCACAAGGCAGATGGAGAGATCAATCTGTCTCTTCTCATAAGGGCACTAGTTCTATGAGGCCTCCATCCTCATGACCTGACTTAGTATTTCCCAAAGGTCTCACTCCAAATACCAGTACATTAAGGATTAGGGCTTTACCATGTGAATTTTAAGGGGCCATAAACATTCAGTCCATAGCAGTGCCCATTTGCACTTGAACTTTAACCCCTGTTAAAGCTGTACCTCCCAGGTCTGTGAGTCAGTAATCTGCCCAATGTATAACAACACTCTCTATGAAGTAAGGTAAAAGGAAAGTTAGGGTAGGGGGATAGAATGGAGCAATGGGTTGTGTTTGACTTTTGCAGATAACTTTAAGTGAGGACACCATAATTAATGATAGAAAGTTATCAGCATGTTTCCCATGAAGTGCTGATCTTGCTTCCTTTCTTATTGCTATTATTTTTTTCATATCTCTCCTCAAATTGATTGCTAGCTGCCTGCGAACAGAGATATCATATTAGGTCATTCATTCATTCATTTATAATATTGTGTATGTGTTTACCGATTAATCAAAAATCAAGAAAATCAGTTGCTGAATTTGAATTTATCAATCATCCATTTCCTTTCATCCTTATTTAAGATAATCATATTTGACATTCTTTGTTTACTCACAGCAGAGTGATTTTTTTTCCTCTTGAGAAGGATTTTCTAACATGTTCTAAGCTCTTCTTAAATTTAGAGCTCAGAAGCCAAACCTGTTCAATTTCTTCTTATATCATTCAGGGTTATGGGATCCTCCTATGTAAAACCCATGCTGGTGTTTTGCAAGCTGTTATCAGCCAGGAGCTAGAATCTAAAGTAGTGGGATTAAAAATCTCTTAAAGAGAATTATAACAGAATTGCAGTGACCATAATGTTCATATACCATGAAAATAATGTCGTATCTTCTGCATGCAGGTTTCTTGATGTTATCCTTTTATTAGGATGAGATGTATTTTTACCTCTTGTCACCTAATCCTTCAAAGTTCTTTCGATCAGAAGCAAATTTCATTTTGATGGCGATCATGCAGCAGGGTATTTAATTACCTTCCTATCACTGAATATGACTTTGATATTTTCCAATATGGTTAGAAAGAATGGCATAAACTAACTACATCTCAATGGAATTTTTAGCTTAACATTCCATAATTTCTTTTGTCTTCTACTCTGGCATAAGTTGATTTTGTGCCTAGATGTTAAAAGGGATCCATGTATTCTATTTGATTCTAGGAAAAATTTTGTGCTTCCATGAATAGTTATGCATTTTTATCGCACAACCTTCTCACTTATCTGATTCTGATTATATAGATACTATGTGCCTTTCATTTCTTTTGAGCTATTACAGCTCTTCAAATCTTATATATAAATAATATCTGTCTATAGAAAAGCAAATAATTTGGTCCAGTGGAGGGACAAATGTAGTCCCTTTGTGCAAAAGCCAGTTTTGCATCTGTTTAATAATGAGTTAAATGAAATCATTGTCATGTATTCATTTTATATCTGTATATGAGCCATGAATTTACCTTTTAAAAATTCTCCTTTTACAATCCTACTGTCTCACCAATGGAGCTGAAGTAGCAATCTCTTTCCTTTCAGTGAATTCCATTTCATTCACCAACATTTAGAATCAGGTAATAACTCTCCTTTTGTTTTTGTCCTGAGAGCTTTGTTACCTCAATATATTTCAAGTGAATAGTACCAGTGGCTTTCTAGCTAGTCATCTAAAAATCAGTTGTGGTACATTTAATAAATAATAGTAGCAAGGAATATGACTGGATAGAGATGTGGCTGTTGGTAGAGTTTAGAGCTGAGGTGGTAAAGCAGAAATTTCAGGTATTAAACAAATGTATAGTAATGAAGATATCATTTATTTTAATCTCTCTATCCAACTTTATAATTTTATGAGCCTCAATGTAAAATCAAGTATTTTATTCATCATTATTGCTGGTAAATGAAAAAGATCAATTATTAATAGATGTCTCCTTTATGGTGGCTCTCTATACATTTATTTTAAAGAGGATTAATGAAAGTATAAACCCTTCTTGTAAATTTCACTCATTTAATGCCAGTTAAGGCTACCTTTACATTGGAAATAGATCAGGGTCTTTTAGATGATCAAATATGTGTATTAAATGGGGAAATATAGATGAATTTTTAAATATCTTTATTCATCCTATTGTCCAGGAGAGAGGCTGGAGCCTTGACGGATTTAAAGCCACTCTTTGGGAACTTCTAATAAAATTGCTTGTTTCTCTGTGTATTTCTGCTGTGTGTAGTTTGACAACCTTTTCCCATAGGAAACAAAGAAGAGGAGAGTCAGAGAACTCATTTATATTGAGAATGTTAATATTCAGGACGATGCTCAAAACACTTTGTTGTTGTTCTGGTAGATCTCCTCGGGAAAAGATTTCTAAGTGTATTTTAAGGGAAAATATGCTTAATCTTCACCAAACAATTCCAACTCTAAAACAATTATTTGGTTCTGCATCAATCAGAAGTAGTAGAATTCAAACTGTTTGAATTACAAGGACTGCTGAAAATTAGTTGGTAATGTTTTAAAAAATATTCTTTTTGTAGAATGAAGAGTGAGATTGACAATAAAATTCAGTTTTGACATTCTCAAATGTTTGAGAAAACCTTGGCATTTGGCATATGGGTTTCATAATGACCAACTAACTTCTACTTCCTGAAGGAAATAGTCATAGCAACAGCCTAGTGAAGAATGCAACTAATTAGCTCGGTAGGTATTGGCTAGTATATGCAGGCACTGTCTAGTAGGCACTAACTAGCAATTTATTTACACTCTATTAGCCTCAGTTTTCTTATTCATTAAATAAGGTGGTTGATTAAGATTAGCCTTTAAGTTTGTTTTAAACTCAATTATTCTATATTTTGGAATTTGGCAACTTCATTTTTATCTCCTATACTTTGTGGTCCTGTAACCAATTGCAAATGACTGGATAAAAAATATTAGAGACTATAAAATCATTTAAGGACATATAAGCTCCTTGAAGGGTGGAAAGAAAAATTAGTGAGTATATGAGCAAGAAGAAATGATCTTCTTTATTGCTTTTTAAAGTCCTTTTGCAAAAATGATTTGTCACAAAACTGCTGGTGAGGAAAATGAATATGTGAAAATGAGATCCTGTCTGTATGAAAACTGTTACTATTATTGTGACTAACAAATTAGTGTTATGATGGAAAAATCATGTTTTTTTCACATTTAAGGAATTTAATATCAGGTGGATTCCAAAAGGGAAATGGGTGATTTCATACAAGAGAACACAAGGCAGAAAAGAACTACCATTTCAAAGGAGCAGTTGCACGTTATTCCTATGCTAGTGAGTGACGTGAGCAGCTCACTTTTATAAGGCTTAGTGGGGGAAAGAAAAAAGAGAACTTTACATATTGTAGTGAAAAGACTAAATGCTATCTATAAAGAGTAACAGGCACTGAACAAGAAAATGTCCTCTGCATACCAAACACCATTGAAAAAAACAAATGGTGGAACACCGTGATAGTTAGAATGAGGAGATAGGCAAGAGCGAGTGTTCAGAGCAGATCCATAATGAGGAGGAGCTAGAGATTAATGTCGTTATAAGAGATGTGATCATGATCATCCTGCTACTGTACTGATTACCTAGTGTGAATTAAATTTATGCTGATTGGTTTCTTTTTCCACAATTTTCCCAACAAGAGGTAATAAGGTAAGTACTCTTATTATTTCCATTCTATAGCCAAGGAAATTGGGAAGGCAAACTGCCCAGGGTCATGTTGCTAGAATGTATTACTCAACAAACCTGTGTCTGAATTCAGTTGTCTTAAGCACCGCAGAACATAGCCTTACCCACTCTCTGTAATTATATACATTTATGTTTAAGTTAATGTATACAATTCTCATGCCAGCATTAGGCTCAGACTTTTCCAAAAATCTTTTCAAAAATTCAAATTTAAAAATCATCCGTCCAGGTATAGTTATGAATATGACATCCATATGGAATATTCTTTGTATTCTGATCAAAATGTTGATATCTGGAATAAGCATAAATTGTCCTTGTTACAGGAATATCTGTTAAGAAAAGTATTCCTTATGCACATGCTGCTCTTGTAGTGTTTATTATGATCATTTAAAGTCCCTCTTCATTACCAAAGAAACTCTACCAATATAAGCATATAAACTCAACCACCAAACATCTGTTTTATTGAAGCAAAAAAAAAAAATGACTTTTGAGGTGAGAATACATTGAACATCTTCAGTTCTTTCTTTTCACTGGTTCTTTCAAGCTGATATGAATTGTCCTTTGTACTCTATGGTCTCTGAAAATAATTGGTTTTCTTAAAATCATTGTGATGGTGTGGTTAGCGTGACATCAGCTATGACAGCCAGCTAGCCTGCTGCTCTTCTACATAGAATGCTACCGCTAGGTTTTTAGTCATCATTTTCTCCTAAAGATTTTTCTCTCTTATTGAGTAAGAAGAATGTATTCTTACTATTTACTTTGTCCTTAAGAAAGAAATGCCCCAAACGATTGTCTATAAATATGATTTTATTTGATTGCTTATCTCTGAGCCTTTATGTGGAATCTTTGAATGGCTGTCTGATAAACTAGGTCTTCTCTTCCTTTGTGATTTTCCTACACATCAGCCCAAGATCATTAAAAAGATTTTTCTTTTAGGCAGAAGATTTGTTTGTGATTTTGTTTTGGGTTTTTTTTTTTTTTTTTTTTTTTTTGATCTTGTATTTCCCTAAAAATTCAGGAGCAAAATTATTTATTTTTTTTTTCTTTTACTGTGAAAACAATGTAATTTTTTTCCTGCTTAACTTTTTTTCAAAACTCAGCTAAATTTCATCTTGTGACATGAAGAAATAGATATCCCTCTTTTTCCATTATTACACAGAATATTTTTCATTATTTTGGAGAACAAGCAAATATAAAAGAGATGTGAATATCAGTGGAAGGGAAAAAATTCTCAGCAGTGATTTTCAATGGGTGAAATTAACCCTACCAAAGCTACTCTCTTTCTGGAGCCCTGGTTCTCAAGTATCTGCTTCTTTCTTCACTTTTGCTCCATTCTCCTCCGGGAAAAAGAGTTTCACTACTTATTCATCTCTATATCCTAAACTGTGGGCCTCAAGAATCCACAGGGTCTTTCAGTTCAGTTTCTACCTACTATGCATAGTTAGTCTTGATAGAAATTCTTGAGAAACATAATACCGGTTGCTGACTAGCCAATTCATTTCCTTGTATTAGATGAATTTTTCACTACTGTTTGTTAGTCATGGCCAGGATTACGAGGTCATAAGGTCTTTTGAATAGTCCATTTGGGACCTGTTGGTACCCAGGCATATTTATATTATATGATCATTAAGAACTGTGACTGGCTAAAGAGATAGAGTATTTGTCTTTGAGAAGATTACCTTTCTGACAGTCTTTAAATACACCTTTCATTTCAAATAGTTAGCTATCTGTATAAGGGAAACACATTTCAAATATCTTCATGGTCTTACCTGATCTCACCATACCTTTAAGGCATCTTGACTCATTCATATTCAGGACCTTTCTGTTTCATTAAAAACAGTTGCCAAGGACACTTCTTACCTTTCTCCTAACTCTACTCCTGTCCCATGTTTCCCATCTGCCTGGCACTTGGCCTTAACACTCATCTCTCATAGGCACCACTTGTGCTAGTAGTTGCTGTTTGTTTCCTTAGTTGGACCAGAAGCTCTGTTCCTCCGGCTCTTCCTTCTTCTTGCTGCCTTGGATAGAGTGCTTTGTTTTAGCTTAGATTCTAAGACCCAAAACTTCAGTGTTTAATCACTTTGTGACTATCTTGACTTCTTTCAAGTTTCTAAACCTTGTTTAGATAATTCACGTGAGTGTTATTTTCAAATTATTTCTGTGATTCCCCAGTTTCTTTCTAAGGAGAGCTAATGAGCACTCTTAATGGTAGAGGCAGTAGATTCCTATAACTTCGTTGGCTATGTCTAAGAAGTAGAAGAGAGATTATTTTCATATTTGTTTTCTGGCATATATGAATGAAAATCAAATCAGCATTTATTTAGGTAGGAAACACATGAGACTATTTGGATGAAAAATCTAGAACAGGAAAATCTTCTGGTTGGAGAGACATTTTAAGTAGAAGAGTATCTTTTGGGGCTAAAGAGATGAGTTAATTCTTAGCAATTTTACACATTCTAACTTTTGACATTTGACCTGGGCAGCCTGTGAGGCTGATATGAATCTCTAGAAAAATCAGTCATTTCAAAGTTTTCTTGCTGGCCTTTTAATAGATTCACCATTGCTCTTTTCATCCAAGGAAGATTGAATAATATATGTGAGACTCTTAACAGAAGTATCAAAGCACTGAATGTTCTTCAGTTCCACTCCTAGATTAGAACCCAACAAGATACTGTCTCACACTGTTTTCCCAGTTCATTGGAATATTAAGATTTGTGAGGTTTGATTGCCTAGGAGCTGGTTTATTTGGACTAGTAAGATATGAGAAAGACTTTTTAACACAAAGAGGTAAACCAGTGGTAAGCTGTCTTCCCTTTACATATCACCTCACTGTGAATCATGGCCTTGTACAACTTCTAGAATTATGATTTTAAAGTTTATAAAATCTCTGAAAGCTAATTTCTTTAGGTCGGTTTGTCCCAAGACTGAAGGTGTAGAGAAGTACACGCCTGTAGGGAATGAAATTCTCTAAACTTCTGTTGGCTGATAATTGATCTTAACTGTATAGATCAAGAACACCAGAGTGGGACGTCAGCACAGGACACTGCATGGCTTCAGACATAACCCATTCTGGATGTTCAGATAGCTGCTATTTCAGTTAGAAATTTGTTAAATGTATGCAATTAAATGTGATTTACATTATTATTTTTACCTACATAATGTTTTTCATATGAGTAAACTCAGAATTCAGAACAAAAATTCTTTACCTATCCATATATCCTGGCATTTATTTTAAAAATATTATCATTGCAGCTAATGTGCATTCATGAATATATGCTAGAGCGTAATGCAGACAGTTTGTAAGCCCCTACAAAGCTCTCATTCTAGCAGTCTTGGGAAAAGCCTTACTTGCTGCAACCTGAAGGAATATTTTATTTTTATTCATTTCCTTCTTCCTCTATTTTTATGCACTGTCACCCTAGTGCTATCTAGAAGTGAATTAAATGGCTCAGAAGCTGTGATTCTGCAGCTATCAAGATGGTAGAATGGAAATTACTATCTGGAGGTGTTTGCATATATAATGTACTCATGTCCATTTTAACCTAAGAAGTTTGCAGGAAGCTTTTTTTTTTTAACACCGTCAAGCATTTACTATTTCTGCCTGTATGCCTTCTGAATCACTGAATAATTGTTGGGCTTTTTTTAAGTAAAATTATAAATAAAGGCAATATGACAAAGGAGAAATAACATATTTCAAATAAAATGCATGAAAATTCATATTTAAGCAGCTGGAACAGCTAAGGCAGCTCCTTATTCCTTGTATACCAGTTTCCTTTGTGTGCTTAATGGCCCAGACCAATGTGAGGAAGCTACATCAAAGGACTTTTAAATATTATTCCGTCTTATAAACACTTTCCGGAATTGGTTGGAAGGTAAAAGTGAATCATATTTGCATGGGGCAGAATTTTAAACTTTTTCTATTATTTTCATAAAAATCTCTATTTGTTCTCAACCACAGTATCTCTAATACTATAAAAAAAGTAGGAAATCACCAGAGTACTTTTATCATTGGAGTCTATTCTAAATGAGGCTTTGATTCTCTGTATCGACCCCACAGTGCTCTGAAATTGAGTAGTTTCCCTCCCTGAAGCCAGCACAGAATTAACCTTTCTTCCCTCCTCCCTTGATCTTCTTCCTCTCTCCCTTCCTTCCTTTCCTCCTCTCCTTACCCCTCTTTTTCTCTCTCCCTACTCCTACTCTTTTTCTTTTTATTCACTCTCACTTCACCCTTTTTGATTTCAAACATTCATTAAGCTCTTGTGTGGCAAACAATAAACACATTACCAGAGACACAAAAACTAAGAAGTAATTACTGACTTTGAATTATATACAATCTAAAAAATGATTTCACACTTTTTTTTTTGACTGCGCCCACAGCAAGAAATACATTTTTCCTTGCAACCCAGTACACATAGACACACATATATTAGTTGCTTGGGCTGCTGTTAACAGAGTATCAAGAACTGAGTGGCTTAAAACAACAGATATCTATTGTCTCCCAATTCTGGAGGCTGCAAGTCTGAAGTCAAGGTGTTGGCAGCAGTCCACGCTCCCTCTGACACCTGTAGAAGACAATCCTTCCTTGCCTCTTTCTAGCTTCTGGTGGTTTGTTAGCAATCCTTGGCACTCCTTGGCTTGCAGCTCCAGCATTTCAATCTCTGTCTGGTAGGGATCTCACATGGCATTCTCCCCTTGTGTGCCTTCTTTCTTTGAGCATCTTCTCTTCTTATAAAGGACACTAGACATATTGGATTGGGGCTTACCCTACTCTGGTATAACCACATTTTAACTTAACTAATTACACCTGCAATAACCCTGTTTCCAGATAAGGTCACATCCTGAGGTACTTGGGGAGTATTTTCGGGGGACACAATTCAACCCATAATAACACATACACAATGAAACAGTAGTTTCATGAATCAATATTCAGTTTTTTACTGTATGATTTTTTTGTTCTATCTTATGAAAAAGTTTCATTTTTGGCCCACTAAACTTATTAGCAACACACTAATAGATACAAGCCCTTGTTGGAAGAAGATTGTTCTAGAAAGGGAGATAAACATACTTAAAAATGTTGTATTATAGGTGCTAATAGAAGAATGTATAGCATGAATATTCTAGTATGGGGATAAATTTGTTCATGAAAGTAATGGAAAGCTACATAAAGAAGTAACCCCTACTGAGTCTTAAGGGATAAACAGGATTCACCAGTGGTGGGCAATTTGAGGGAGAGAAGAAAGCAGAAAAAAGTAGCTGTATAGGATGACTGACCCTTGGAGGATGACTAGGAGTTCATAAGACAGTGAGACCAGTTTCGTAAGTTCTAAGGCATTTAGCTTTTATTCCATAATAATGGAGAATTTCATACAGAAATAACAGTGGTGAAAAATATGGGTGAGAATTATTTGAATTTAAATCCCAAAGTGGCCTTGAGTCACTTTGTTTTTGCTTTGGTTCGCTGATATATAATTGGGAATAACAATGCCACCTGCTTCATTGAGTTGTTGTAGGAATAAATGAGTTACTGTATAAAAAGAATTGTATCTGGCTCATAGTAAGCCACAATAAGGGTTAATTATTATTATTATGATACACTTCAAAGCTTTTAAGCAAGGGAATGAAACAAGGTGAGCAAATGCTACTGTATAGTTTGAAGATCATTGCAGATAAATCTATGGAAGATGGAAGCCACTGGGTGAAAAAACACAATTAGTGCTACACAACAGTTCCAGATATTTGACTTCACTCTCTCCACTTTCAGGTTAACTGGAATAATTGATTATTAGGTGTCCTTTAGGTATAGGTCAATAAAATATATTTCACTTTAGACAGTTCTTTTGACAGGAGTAAGTTCTTTGTCATTTTCATAGTTTAAATGCCAAAGTGAGGGCACTGTCTTTGTATCTCACATTTTTTCAAAGAAAGGTGTTGGGAACACATACATACATTGGAGTAGCAAACAAACAAAAATTTTATTTAAAAAAATTAGGCAAGTTTCAAGAGAACAAAATAAATTACTACAATTTTGGGATTAATGTTGGAATTCGATTTGGAGGTTTATTGTAATTTGACTTTTTCTTTTGTTTAAACGACCTTCATTTTATCTGCAGCCCCCCATGGCTTTAACGTTATAAGAACGGAAAAATCTAGGCTCGCATTAGTAGTTGTTACAGCAGCTGCACTGTGTGTGGCAAACATATCTGGGAAGAAATCTGTCTTAGTTCCATCCCACAGCAGCTGCCTTCAAACTGAGCCAAAATCCGAGCCAGCCAAAGAACCACAGCGATGAGTGGATATCAGAAAGAAAGAAAGAAGAAACCAGCCTGGGAACTTGGGGTGGTCAGCAACCAGGGAGCGATGAAGTCCTCCCAAGCCGGCGAGACGAGCCGCCCCCGCGGTCACTGGGTCACTGCATCCGGCACAAGTGCGCTGCGGCCGCCGCTGAACCCAGATCCTAACGCGAAGCGATACCCACCGCACACTGACGCGCCTCTGTAAACGTGCCCACAGTCCTGCTCCGCGGCGTTGGAAGGAGTTCCCTTTCTCCTTTGTCCTCTGGAGGCTGCAGGGCCTGGTGATGCTCTGGCTCCACAGCAGAGATTCCGCAAATGATTGTGTTTTGCTTTTGCTTAACGGTGGCCCTGTGGATCCTAGTAGTGAAGGTCACTTGAAAACTTTTCCCTGGCTCAAGCTCTGAAAGAATTTCCCTTTCAGGGCTTGAAAACTAGTCAGAGAACTCACCCGGCAAGACGAAGATTTTGTAGACTTCTCCCTTGGCAGAGACAAAAGGACTAGTGATTGTAAACAGACCTTGGTGAGGGCCTTCTTTACTCCAGCAAGGTGGGGAACCAGACTTTGATTTTATGTAATATCACTGCTTAATAATACAATTTCTGTACACAATGACAACTCTTAGCTGGCTAACTCTCATGGTGGACAGACCAGCTTAGGAGGAATGTTACAATTTCTTTTACAATTTTCAAAGTCCATTACAATTTTCAAAGGTTTTGGAAATTCAGCCTTCATCCTTCTAACTATGGATTCTTAAAAGACAGCACACTATTGTCCACAGCAGTTATGCACAACATTACCTGCACGCCATTAGTCATAGATACTGGTGGATACATTTTCTGATTTATATATACAATAAATAGGGGAAGACAAAAAGATTTCAGGCTCTTGTATTTTAAAAAGAACTCGTTTGTTTCATTCTATCGTAAAACAATATTTATCAATTACTGAAAATTTAGAAAGTATTAAAAAGCAAAAAAAAAAAAAAAAAAAAAAAGATAAGTAATAGCCACCATGACCCTACTGCCCCGAGATAACCAAATTGTAATTTGTATATTCCTTGGGGGGCAGGAACTGCACATTAATTCTAAGTCCACCACAGAGCGCAGCTCAGAGTCTTGCACAGATGAGGGCCTTGGTTTCAACCCTGACTGAGCATCTGTGACATCTGTGGAACTAAAAGTAAGTACATAAACAGAATGAGTAGCCTGGGTTCCACCTCAGACCTATTCAGATTTTTTGAGTGGTGGCTTAGGTAGCAGCATTGCAAGGAAATGTCACGGAGAATTCTGCCAAGGTTGAAAAGTAATGGATTCAGTACTCAAAAAAAGCTTTTAAATTGAATTAAAGATTTTTTTTGCAATCAAATAAAAGGGGTTACTCAAACAGTAAATAATGACCTTTTCCCCCAGCTCTGAATTTGCTTACATTCCTTGAAGCCTCACTCCAGCAGAAATTATCATGCATGTTTGAAAAGTAGTTTCCTGTCCTGAGGGCTTTTCCTCAGTCTTCTCGAACAAGGCATGGCCTATGATTGTACTTAATAACTCCATTTCTAGCTTTTTAAGGTTGGTTATTGTATGCACTACTTACTCCAGCACCTAAGATCAAGCTTCAAATATTACGAGCTTTGAGTAATTGGCTGCACCGCATTCCAAGCACTTGGAACCTGTCTTTCGGCTTCTCAGGCTTTAGTTCCCATTAAGTTCTCGCTGGATCAGGTTTTGGCCTTTCTCAGTCTTCCTCTCTGGAATTCTTCACTCCTCCCTTGGCCAGTGGAACCACCTGCTAGGATGACAGCCTGGCCTTTGCCCGCAGGGGACCTTAAAACGGAGACCAGATTGTAAAGAACAATTTAATTAAAGTGCCCTGAGATGTTCTCTTCAGAGAACATCTTCAGAGACCCTCTTTTTTTTTTTTCCAAGATTCTGTATTTGGGTCTATAGTGCCAATACTGATTGAGCACTCATTATGTCCCAGATCTGTTTGAGGTCCTAGGGATTTAAGAATAAATCGAACCTGCAAACCCTGCTCCTGTGGATCTTACAACCTAGTGAGAGATAATTGAAAAGAAATATGTCAGATGGTGATTAGTGCCATAAGGGAAAATTAAATAACTTAAGGAGATATAGTTGTAAAACTGACCGTTTTATATAGAGTGGTCAGAGAAAGGTCTCCTGAGGAGTAGTGAGTGAGTGGCTATTTTATGTAGAATGGTCAGAGAAAATTGCTTTCTGACCACAGAATCTAAGGCTGGAGGGAGCAAGCCATGTCTGTGTATCTGGGGCAAAGAGTGTTTCAGGTTGAAGAAATAGCATGATAAAAGCTTTTTGGAGAGCATGTGTAGATAAGGAAAAAAGGGGGGCTGTGTCGTTGTCTGGGCATAGCAATGAAAACACAGTGGTAAGAGATGAGGTCAGAGAGATATTGCAGGGGCATGGGTGAAATCATGTAGAGATTTACAAGAGAAGGAAAGGATTTTGCATTAATTCTGAGCTGATATGAGAAGCCATAGGAGGGTTTTGGAAACATTAGTGACATTATCTAACATACTTTAAAAGGAACACACTGATCACTGGGAGAGAATAAGAGTAGAGGCTATTGCACATATCTAGATGAGGGTCATGTAGCTTGAATTAGATTAGGGGTATTGGAGGTGGTGAAAAACTTGTCAGCTTTTGATGGTAGAGCCAATAAGATTTGCAGATGGACTGGATGAGCTGTGACTGAAAAAGAAGTGTGAATATGACTCCAGCATTGTTGTCTGGAATAACTGGTAGAATGAAGTTTCCACTTATTTAGATGACGAAGAAAGTGGAGGAAGCAGGTTGGAGGTGGTTGAAATCAGGGGCTTGATTTTAGACACATTAAATTTGAGATGCCTGTTAAATATCCATGTGGAAATGTAAATAATCAGGTATGAATCTGGGTTGAGGGGAGAGATGGGGACAGGAGTTAGACATTTTGAGGTTATCATCTTAATAACGGTTTATTGTTAGGATTACATTTGGCTGTAAATGCCAGAATAGCAAAATCACATTGGTGTAAATAAAATAGGAGTTTTTATTTCCATTATGTAGAAAGTCTGGAGATGAGCAATCTAGGAGCATGGCTCCACAATCATTAAGGAACGCCTCTTTGTTGCTTTGTTATCCTCAATAGGTGACTTTGATCTCATGGTCTAATGAGGCTACCTGAACTCCAGCCATTATGTCCCCATTCATGTCATCAAGAGGAGGAAAGAATGAAAAAGGATATGGTCCCTCCCTTTACGAACACTATCTAAAAGCTGCATGTCCGATTACAGCTTACTAGTCAGAACTTGGTCATTTGGACACACCTAAATGCAAGGAATCTGAGAAGCACAGTATTTATTCAGGAAGATCTTATACGAGATACAAATTGGGGTTACTCTTACTATTGGAGAACAACTAACATGCTATGTTACAGATGATATTTAAGTCAAGGCACTGCATGACTTCTACAGTGAATGTACACCTGGGATTGAGTAAAGGTTCCAGGGTTACCCATCTAGTAAATGTTAGAACTTGCAGGTTTAGTTCAGTCATTCTCTCACGTGTGACCTGCTCCCCAGGCTGACTCATTTTACATTTCTTGCTTCTGTAGTTTTAGAAATGATGTTTCTTCTGCCAGAAATGCTTAATTCTCCTTTGGCTGCCTGGGTATCCATTCTTTGGAAATCTGTCCTGATAGCCTTTTCCTCACCTTCCAGTGACTTTAGCCTTCCCTCACCTTCTTAGGTGCCTTATACATGCTCCTAGGTGTGACTGTAACTTTAATAAGTTTAAACTCTAATTATCATGTTTGTCTCTAATGATAGACTGTGAGCTCCAATGTGGGAACAAACATTAAAAAAAAAAAAAAAATCAGCTCCAGGAAACAGCCCAGTGCTTGGCAGTTAGTCCTTTTATTGATTAAGGATTAAATGAATGAAGGCCTAATCTCTGCCTTTAGACATAAGTCATAAACATTTGGGGCCAAGCTGATAGCATCAATAAGCACTGGGGAATGGACGGGTGTGGGGGGAGCGCTATGGTGATTGTGGAAATCTTGACTCCATCCAAAGATATTCAAACTCAAATTTTTAATAAAATAGCAACTCAGCTTAAAAAAAAAAGTCTACAGGTGAGAATAGGCTTATGGGATGCAACTTCCTACTCCTGTCTTAGATAGTTTATAATCTCATAAAGAGGGACACATTCTAAGAGAAACAAGAAAAGGTTGCATTAAATTGGAAGAGGGGTAACAGTAGAGCTCCCATATTCTGTTGTGCACTAAGGGGACAGAGCAGATTAACTACTTAGTTGGATCATAAGCCACTCCTTTAAGTGGCTTCTTTGGTCACACACACCTTCCCTTCTTTATTTAGAGTGCTCTTTATTCAGTGGCTGCCACCTTACCTTAGGGCAGTGTGAGAGTTAACATGGCTTCCAAGGGTGGTGTTGGTGCTATTGAAAAATCACTACAATCTAGATCACAATGTTATTATCTGGTGCAATGAGCCTCGTAGCAGAAGGAACTACTCTATTCATGGACTCTTATTTAGAGATGGGTAAGGACTTTAGAGATTATTTAAGCCCTGAAGTTACATTTATTTCTTCTGGTCACATAGGTGATCTGTGTCAGAGCTGAAATTGAAGCATTTAAGTCCCTAGATGTCCATCCTGTGCTCTTTCTACAACTTGGCATGGGGAAGCTGATGATCTGACCACTGATCCTTTAGTTGAGTCCTTTATAAAATTTATTCTGTGGAGCCCTAGGCCAGGCAGGCAAGGTCCTCAGCCCCTGCTATTTGAGTTGCTATAGTTTTTATGTTTTAAATATTGGGCTTCTCACATTTTTTTAAATAAATGCCTTTTAATGTAAAAATGAATATAAAGAAAATAAAATCTCAGTATAGTCACCACCCAGCTTGGTTAAATCTCAACATTTTACTATACCATACTTTCATTCTTCCTTTCCTTCCTTTGCCTTCTTTTTCTTCATTCCTTCATTCTTTCTTCCTTCCCTCCTTTGACTCCTTCATTTCCTTCTTGCTTTCCTCATTCCTTCACATTTTCCTTCCCTCCCTCTCTGCTTCCCTCCTTCTCTCTGCTTCTCCCTTCCTTCCTTTTCTCTTTCCATCTCTTCTTCCTTCCTTTTTCCTTCTTTCTCCCTTTTAAAAATACACACATTACAGATTTGGACAGAGGCCTCATCCTTGTCCCGTTTTCCTTCCCAGAGGTAACCTCTATACCCAGTTGGTGTTTCTCATTCCTAGCCCTATTTTATAACCTAATTATATATGTATATCCCTAAACACTACATTGCACTGTTTTTGCAGTTTTGCACAATTTTTATACAATGGTGTCTTTTGCTTGTTTTGTTTGTTTTCTAAGACAGATGTTAATGTACAGGACATTTACAAAAGAAACTTTTGGGGCTCACACCTGTGGAAAGGTAAGAAAAGAAGCATGATAGGGCAGAGAGAAGTTAAGCTGTAATGCAGTCCAAGTAAATACTTGGACAGATTCCATTCTTTTCCAACAGGAGCTCTCTTCTTATCATAACAGAACTGCTTTGTTTGAGAGTTTAACTTTCTTTGGAGCTTGACTATTCTTACAATGAATTCCTGAGCCCTATTCTCAGCTTTGTCTTCCTTCCCACTGCAGGGAATGGGAGTTTTCTATATGCTACCAAGGAGGTTCTCTGACTTTCACATTTAGCTTTTAATTACCAATTAACCACTCTCAGGTCTATTTGGCACAGCTTAAATTGCATTTAGCAAGATTCACACAAGTCTACTGCTCTTATACTTACCATTTCCTCCATATTTCTCAAGTGCCTAATATATCATATATTACCTACTAATTCATTTGCTTCCGTCAGTGAGTTATCTCAGTTCATTGCCTTTAAATATTTTAAGAGTTACACTGCTACTTTGTGCTAGGGCTATCTGTGCTTTATTTACTACTAGCAATGGGGTCTTCGTTTAATTATCCTGGACCTGACTTCAGCTACATATAATACTTTATTATTTTTTAATTATAAGCAGATGTATTAATGGGTCTATGATCACAGAGTGGTTCTGTGAAGGAAAAACCGGGCTGGTCTAACAAGATAACTCACAAATCTAGGAATGTGAAGGAGAGGCTGGGCTGGTCTAACAAGATAACTCACAAATTTAAGTATTGGAATACTGATCTGAGTTCTGCTAGACTAACTTGTAAATCTAGGTTAATTAGTTTTCATTTGCTGTTCAAGTTTTTTGCTAGCCAGCTGGGTTTTCAAAGATACATATCTGGCTTTGGAATGTTGTTTTGCTGCCTCCCCGCCTCCACTTTTGTGATGATAATGCTGCTAAAGCTGTTCCATGCCTATTGGCCTAATACCCCAAGCTTGTACTTTACCCTATAAAACCTCATGCGCACATCTTGGAGGTGCTCAGAGCTTCGGAGCAGAAGGCCTTCTGAGCCCGCTGGCATAATACATCTGAGTACTCCAACCCTCCGAGTGGTGCTTGTTTCTTGACTGGCCTGTTGTTTCTGTAACATTTCTTCTGTGGGGCTAATTCATATTTATATTTTATATTTACAATTATCATTCTATGAGTGGATTTAATTCAAGCACTTTCTGCAGTTTTGGACCAATGAGACATTTGGAGACCAGCTCAAAAATCATAGTAGTAGGTTTAGATTGGCCATGTTTATTTACATCAAACTAATGAGAATTCAGTAAATGATGTTTTATAACACTATCAGTTATCAGTGTAATATACTCCATTAAACTACACATTTTCAATTTTTAGGAGCCTAATTTTCTTGGGTGGCAAAATTCAGTGGAGGTGAAGCTAGAGGTGAGACAGGATGGAAGGAGGCAAGGCACAGCCATTCAAGGTATGTTACAGCAGTTAACATCAAAATGGTGAAATACTCAACCCCCAGTAGGCCTTGAGGCTCAAGTTGATGAGAGATTTAATTTCTAGTAGATCTTGAGCTTCATTATACGCTCATTGTAATATATTAACATGGTGAATAACATGCCCACAGGCACAACGGCAGTCCCAAGGCTAGCCACAAAACATCAAAGAGTGGGAAATGGCCAACTTCCTGGGAATCCCAAACCCTTCCCCAGGCTACTTAGACTGGTCCTTCCACTTATTAGCATATGAAGCCACCAAGCCCATAAAAACCAACAATAGGCGCCTCGTGTCCGCCCCTCTCTCTCTCTCTTCCGAGATGGCCCACATTCTGTCTATGGAATGTGTACCTACTTTTAATCTGAGCACCCAACCCCCACACCTCGTGGCCTTTCTCTTGCCTTTCAGTGTGTCTCTCTGAATAAATCTATCTTTACCCAACTGTGGCTCGCTCTTGAATTCTTTCCTTCGGAAGCCAAGGGCCCGCACTTGGCGGGGCACGTCCCAGGGGCTCCTCACACCCCACATCCATTTTCCTGCATCAGAGGGATGTCATGGAAGGAGCCAGTCACTGTGGGTTTTTTTTTTTTTTTTCTGCTCTAGTCAAAGAAGTTACCCCAAAAGGTAAAGACCCCAGTTCTTGTCATACCTCGAAAGATAAATTTACAGTCGGGAGACAATGCATTGTGTAGCAAAAGATTTTAAAGATTTATTTAGAAAAGAACAGGAGGTAGGCTGATCCAAGGGAAGAAAAGCAGTGGTTTTTGTTTCCCCTTTTTCCTGTACCCCCACTTAGAGGTGCTCTTTTGATTGATTGACGGCTCTTTTCCCTAGAATGCTTAGTCATGTTTGGCCCCTTTGTGCATGTCCTTACCTATGGTGTACACAGGAAAACCCATGGCAGGGTAAGGCGCTAAGCTGCAATGTTAATTATAATACAATGAACATTTCTTGCCGGCACTCATTTAGAAGTAAAGTCCCTTTATACTGGAGGCGGGCATAACACCGTCTTCCAGACCATCCTTCCTGTCCTCCACCTGTCTGCCCGGTGCCCCCACTTATCTAATTACCTAACAAAAGTACTTCTGAACTCCTATCACTCAAATTTGTATGTTAACTTCTATTAATTTAAATCAGTGACACTTGTGTTAGAGTTTTGCTTATCATTTAAGACTTTTAGCAATCGCACTGTTTGTTTCTCCATGGCTACTCTTACATTAGTAGCTCTATACATTTCACAAAGCTCTCTTAGCCACATGGATTTTAAGATTCTTTGGTGGGGGGGGATTAAATGGAATTTTTCATGGGAGAAATTAAATTCAAGTCAAACCCAGGCTTTACACAGCAAAATCCATGTTCAGATATCACGGTCTGAGGGGCAAACTCTACTTACACTGATCAGCTAGGATTATGTGATTTATCAGCTGTTACTGTTGTTTAATCAGTGAGAAAAGATTTCATTCGTGTATATATGCTGTGATTCTAGAACATATAATCTTAAAGATTACCTTGGTAATAAGAGTTTTCTATTTCTAAAAATGAATCCCAGTCTCTATTTGTGTGCTGCCAAGACTACATCAAATAGCTGAATATAGGAAGGAGTGAGTTGAAAACTTGCCAAAGTGATGGAAAAATGTTAGTACTTAGTGAAATTATTGAGAAAAAAGGGAAACGACCACATATAGGCCATCTTTTCTTTCGTATAAAGCTTAAAAAATAATTTTTAATTTCAGTAGAGATGGAATAGCATGGGCTTAACGGAGAGTTTAGAAAAGTCCCCCTCCTACATAAATTTAGGAATGAGTGGTAGAGTACTGACTAACTCAGCAGAGATCTTTCATTGGTGAACTTTTTTTTTGGCAGGGTTGGGGGTCACTCTTAGGAGGGCTGGGCAAATATTCCAGAGTGGTCAGGGAAGCAGAAGCCGAAGGAGATGCCAAGTCCATCATGGGATTTCATTTGGGACATGCTAATACTAGGCCAATTAGCTGCTAAACCACTGGCAAGTTTGATGACATGCTGCAAGGTAGGGCGTTGCCAAATTAGGAAACTCAGGTATTGTACGCCATTGCTCATTGACCCTTGGAATTTTCATCTCTGTTTCAAAAGAACTTGGCAATCTTGTGGTTTGGTTTAGAGAACCGTTTATAATATTCCCGGTGCTACACCATGACACTGATCACTTTCTCATGATTTAGGGAAGAGAGCAGAGTCAATGCCCGGGTATCTGAATAATGTGTTCGCCTGAAGCTCTGCAGACCCATTCTTTTACCTGCTCTTTTATCCATTATAATGACATTTGGTTCCACTATCCTATTAGACTCTGAACTCTTCCAGAAGAAATAGAAAAATATGAAAATGACTCATGTAAGCTGTGAACAACTAGTTAAGGGTGATAAATTTAAGTTCTGGAAATTAGTTCTTAAGTGGTAAATAAAGGCTTTTTTTTTCCAGTATTGTGATATAATTAACATACAGCACTGTATAAGTTTAAGGTGTGATACATAATTATTTGATTGACATATACTGTGAAATGATTACCACAGTAAGTTTACTTAACATTCATCATCTCACATAAATGCAAAAAGGAGGAAAAGAAAAAAAAAGTTTTTCTTATGTAAAAGCTGTTTTAACAAGGTGTTCTATAAAAAGTAGTTTTTGATTTAACAGCATTTTGATAAACAAAGGCCAGTTTCAGGGCCAAGCCAAATTTCTCCTAAACTCTAATCTTATTACTTTGAGGAGCAACTGGCCCAGCATTGTACATAAGTTTTGCAAGGCTCATAAAATAACCTCTCCCCTGAGCCTCTGGCATCCAGGCATCCAAGTGCATGTGACTTAGTAATATTTGCACAGCAGTATCCTGCATGCTTTGAGTGATGTTGCCATTTGCTGGAGTTCTCAGCAGTGCAGCTCTTCCACCCAGTTGCAACCAATTTCACTGATCAGTAGCTCTGGCTTAGCTTCACCCTCATAAATTTAATAATTCACTTGGCAGGTGCAGAGCAGACAGAGCTCAAAGAAATGTGTAGATTCTTGAAAGAGCCAGGAAAAAGACTCACTGATTTTTTTATTAGCTTTTGGATCCTGACATTTAATTTGGATAAGGGGATGATGTGGTAGTTCAGGATGCTCAGATACCAGAGATTTTTTTTTTTCAGTTCTTAAATTTTTATTCTTCTTTCCTCTGTGAAATGACGCCAATCTGTGGAATCCATTTAAGAATCATGGTTGTTAAATGTGGCCAGTTATTGGCCCATAGGGTTGGGCTAGTAAAGCATAAGAACAGAGCATCAATTTTGTGTTGACCCTTGACATTGCTGGGGGCACATGTAACTGCACTCATACAGAGACTTGGCTTACGTTATGTGTACACACACACACACACACACACACACACACACACACGGCCAGACTGTCTGCATCCAAATCTCTGTGATGCTTCTTACTAGCTGAGTAATCTTGGGCATGTTATTCAGCCTCCTTTATCTCATTTTTAATTTGCAGAAATTGATATTTCCTCTCTCATTGTGAGGATTGAACAAGTAAATAGATGTAAAACAGTTTTAAAAAGTGTCAGAAATATCAGAAACTCTCAGTGAATGTTAACTCTTATTAAAATTGTTATCCTCACTCTTATGTAAAGGTCTATCATTTGTAATTTTTTCCATATAGCCCAAAATTGATCTTTTTTAAAAATAATTTTTAAATAGGTAAGTTATTCATATGGTAAAAACTCACACAAAACTAAAATATATATAAGTTAAGTCTCCTTCCCAATTTCTGTCCTTGTGTCCCCTTTTTCCCCTTCTCAAAGGTAACCATTTTTTTCATTTCTTAAGTATCTTCCAGAGATATGTATATATAGAAATGAATTTACTCAAATCCTCTACCTAGGACTTTAAAATATATTTTGAATACCAATTGAAGATTGTTATCTATAAGGGACATATTAAATTTTCCTCATGTATATTATGACTAATCAAAATAGTACTAATCATAGTTTGAATAATAATAGCTGTCTTTGCTATGCATGCAGCAGGGACTCTGCTAAGTTCTAAAACCGAAGTATCTGATTTAGCACCTGTAGCAACCCTCTGAGGTGAGTATTGTTATCATTCCCAATTGATATATAAAGAAACGGTGGCCAAGAGAGACTACATTTCTGAGAAGTCTTTGGATATCATTTTCTTGGATGTAGATCCAGGGGACCAATTGCAAATTCCCTGATGCTAGCGAATTCTAAGTGTAATATGGGGAATTCTGTTCCATGAAACACTTTAGCAAATCTCAAGAGACCTAAAACTCTAGATATAAATACTTCCAAGGCATACTGGTGACATAATGCATGTACATATTACAGCATCTTCTTTGAGCCAAAAAGTGTCGCCTGACACGTCATGGGACAGTCCTCAGAAGTGTAATTCTGAGCAGTAGGCACTGAAAATTGTCATGCTTACTTTGGTCTGTAATGTCTTCGAGTCATTTTGTCTTTCACCAATGAAAGACTGATATTACTGGGCAAAGTGAGCCAGAGCAGCTTCTTAGATATGTTAGCATAATTTCTTATTTTTAAGGAGGAAGGTTGAGTTTTTAGGAACTGGTGGAAAGATAGAGTTGGAAGGAGTTTAAATGAGTTTCAGAAATAAATGACAAGTGAAAATGATGCAGTAGGAGACATTGTGTTCAGCTGCTGGCCTCTGTCTCCTCTGATTGCTCTCCAGCCTCAGCACAGCCCTTTTGTACTCAGGAAAGCCTCTTGGCATTCATGTGGTCCCTTTATCTTTTCTACAAGAACTTTCCTTCACACAACTGCCTATAAAATTCCAGCGTGCTAAAGTGATTGATCACTAGTTATAAGGGCAAACACAAATTATAAATAAGAGGCTTAATTATCCTGTTTGAAAATAAGGGAAGAGACTCCCTACCCTTCCCCTTTCCTAGAGCATTTAGTTTAGAAACCTAATAATTTTAAGTTCTTTTCCATTTCTTTGAAACATATGTAACTCTTTTAAAAGCTAAATAAGCCTCTTGTGAAGAATGTCTTGCTCAAGGACTTGGGAACCACCTGTCAAATATAGTCGATTAAGGAAGATAACAACCCAATCTGTGGGAGGGCAGGAGTCTGTCTTCAGTGAGCACTTCATTCCAAGTTGCAAAGCTACCTCCTTTAATAAAAATATGAGAAATTTATTTTTCCTTTGAACAAAGCCAATTAACAAACACAAATGGTCACAGAGATTACCAGGTGAATTTAGGATGAACTATGTGTGACAAATGGTGCTGTTAAGTCCTCTTATTTGAGGACTAGTTATTGGTTGTCTTAGCACAGGTGTGTAATGGGTCATATCTGCCCATCTACATAGAAAGGTGAACTTTCTTTCTGTCTTTGCAATCTCTTCAAAGGCTACCTATAATGCTCATTACACTCTAGTTTAATGCTTATTCAGTAATCAAATTGCTTTCTTTCTCTATTTTTGTGAAGAGGTTTTCTGGGTTGGAAGGATATTTTGTTTTAAATTTTATTTCCCAACATAGTATACTCTCTGTTCAGAGGCACCTGTTTTTTAACTGAGGTCAAACCTTAAAGATTATGTCACTGAAAAATTGGCCTCTGCACCCTGAAAAGCAGATTCAAACTTGGAGATAGAGTTTTGGGAGCAAGGAGCAGCTTTATTGTTTAGCCCGGCAAAGGGACTCATAGCAGGCTAATGCCTTAAAGACTGAATATTCAGGTTTTATATAAAAACTGGATGGAACAGAAAAGGTGATAACAATCAGGGCATTTTACAGAGTGCTACATTCCTCTTAACCTCATTGAATCTTCAGGAGGATCTCCGGAGGGTCTGTCTATTTGCAGATTATCAGCCTGATACCTCCTTCCTGGAGCATAGTCTTTGGGTTAAAGTTATTCTTAGTAAAGAATGAGTCAGCAAACAGTTTTGCATTAGGGAAGTCAGTTTGTTAGTTTGCTTTATACTCCTTCAATTAGAACACAAATTACTGTAGCATTTCAAGTACCAGTAAACTGAGATGGGAAGTTAATCAGGAAAACAGACTAGACATAGCCAAGGAATACCTGAAGTTCTATCCAATAGACAGTCTCTTGGAAATATGAAGTGCTTTCTTGACGGTGTGGGAGAAGGTGGGGTGGGGGGGACGGACGGGCAACTACCCTCCAGCATTTGACTCCTGTTTGGAGGACATTCACACTCTTCGAACATTAAAAGAGAGCAACTCAGCCTTGTTCATAGGAATTTCTCTGGCCTGAGAATCTGACATTGTTGCCCCTTCTAAGTTTATATATTTTCATCAAGTAATAAAAGAGACACACATTAAATTTAACATATTTTTTGAGCAGTTCAACTGTCTTTTTTACTGGGTCACTTACCAGCTTCCCCAATCTTTCCTGAGTTTTGGTAGCACTCAAATAGTATATTGTAGTTTTCCTTGCTACTAGTGATATCATCCATGAGGTTTATGTGTCCTTGAGGATAGAAACCATGTTTTATTCATCTCTGTCCCCTAAACACCTGGGCACATAGCAGTTGCTCATTAAATACTTGGACAAATAAATACGTGGGGACTTCCAATGTATAAGGCATTATAAAACACAATGAAGAATACATAGGTGATAAGAAATAGCTAATGATCCTTGAGTTTTTACATAATTGATATTGGAAAAGCCTGACACATGGGAGATAACTATCAAAAAACTTTATTGTCTCCCACTCTTGCTTTGAAATCCTCTTTTGGGATAGTTCTTCAACTACCCCATGCCTTTCCTGACTATGACTTCTTAAGACAAAATTCTGAGTTATAATTACCACCTCCAATTTTACTACATGAATACATAGTTTGAAGTTGTTTTAACTTTGAGGTGCCTCCTCTCCAGCTCAGGTCTGACAAAAAAGGGGAGCATCCTCAGTCAGGGAATGGGGAGTGGTCAGCTTCTCTTCTCTTACCTCAAGTGAGATTTTACCTACTTGGGATTTTATTTGTATGGATTTCTGGTGTTGTGGGAGAATAGGTTCTTGCCTTGTGCAAGAAAGAATTCAAGAGCAAGGCATGGTAAAGTGAAAGCAAGTTTATTTAGAGAGAAACACACTCCATAGACAGTGCAGTCTGTCTCAGAAGGGAAAACGGCTTAGGAGATACACACTCTATGGGCAAAATGTGGGCCATCTCAGAAGGGTGAGAGGAAGAGAAGCCAAGAGGTGTGAGGTGTTTAGTTTAAAGTAAAAGTAGATACTCACTCCATAGAGCGCAGGATGTCTCAGAAGGCAAGAGAGAGCGACAGAGCCAGAACAACCAAGAGGTGCGTGGTTGTTGGGTTTTATGGGCTTGGTAATTTCATATGCTAATGAGCAGGATGATTATTCCAACTACTTTGGGGAAGGGGTGAGGGTTTCCAGGAAACGCCCCCTGCCCATTTTTTGACCTTTTATGGTCAGCCGGGGAACTGTCATTGCACCTGTGGGTGCAACATGAGGCTCAAGGTCTACTGGAAGTCGCAACTTCTGCCATCTTGGTTCTAACCACTTTGTTCTGTCCTCCTCAGTGGCTGTGTCATTCCTTCAGTGGTTGTGCCGTGGCCCCTTCCCTCCTATTTCAGTGGGATGCCCTTGGACTGAGTTTCCTTTGGTCATGCCTAACAGAACAAATGGCAACTGAGTTGTTTTAGTTGTTCAGGTAAAAAGCTTTAGAGTCATCCTTGACACCTATCTTTCTTCCATGAGCTATGTCCAATTCTTCGGCAAATCCTTCAAAATTCTCCCCCACCCAGCTATTTCTCTCGCAAATGCCACTTCAGGCTGCGACCCCCACACCCTCTGTTTAAACTTTAGCACTAGTTTTCTACCTTTTCTCCCAGCAGATTCCACCTTCCACCTCTAAGTCTACTTTCCACACAGTACCCTGAGGGATCCTTTGAATATGCCAGATTGTATCATTTCATTCTTCTATCCTGAAACCCAGAAGAATTTCCATCCCTCTTCATCATGGGTGTTTAGGCCAGCTGATTTGAGAAGAGAAGGTAGAAATTGTGCCCTGTGACCCTGAATGTGTGTTTTTGCAGATAATAAATATCAGCAGAAAAAGGATTAGGAGGCTGTCATTTCACCAGTCATCCCCTAGATGACACTGTGGGACCAAGCAAATTTCTGCCCGGGTCCTGATTTCCAAGGGTCTCAGAGAGCACACTCACTTCTTGAGGAATCCTTTGCTTCAGGCAGCCTGGACTAAAACTAAAATTTCCTGGTCCTTTTTCTCTTTCTTTTTCTTCTCAACCCCAGTTTTTAAAGGGAACAGACTGTAGCTTAAAAGAAATAATTGGAAAGATTCTGAAGGGGCTGAATTCTCTCAGAGAAACAGGTTGCTGCTGTTTGATAATGTAGAATAATGGGGATCCGCGCCCAGGAGGTTGGAGGGTCAGGGCGGGTGCGGCGCGGAGAGCACTCGAGCCCCCAGGAACTCGGACTGCTCTGAGGGGCTTGTTATCGATCCAAGAGATGCCAGACTAGAAGCGTTGGCATTTGGGAAGAAAAGTTCAAAAAGTTTCATCCCAATTCGTCACTTTTACAAAACGTCTTCTTTTCTCTGAGGCCAAGCTTCTGCGAATGCAGAAACTAGGGGTTTGTCAACAGGCGGCCTGAGAGGAGCAGGTGTAGGGCGGGGGCGGCGCGGGTTTAGGGAAGCCGCTCCTCGCACCTGGGGCCGACGGGGAACTGAGCCTGCGCACATGGGGTGGGGGCGGGGGCGAGAGAGCGGACGGTCCACTCAGGCCTGCGGGGAAGGAGGAGAGCGGAGGGCAGTGCCCGCGGCCTGTCCCAGGCCAGACGCGGCCCGTCCCAGGCCAGACGCGGCCCTGAGCTGTGTCTGAGGAGGAGCCGGCCGCCCAGGGGCCAGCGGGCCGGGCACTGTACGACGCGGCGCCCCCGCGGCCCGGGACGGTCGCGCGCTGAGGGCGGACCCGGCGTGCGGTGCAGGAGGCGCGTCCAGCCTGGAGGCCGCCTCGTCCCCTCGCCTCACGAGGCCCGTGTCGGGCAGCCGCCCAGTCTTCCCCGGTCTGCGCGTCGTCCAGTCGGCTACTGTGAGTTTTTTTTCAGGTGGGCAGGGGGACCGCTGGGACTCCTCCGTGTTTAGGACGGGAGACACCAGAGTCGCTGGTTGTGTCCCGGGTTGGAAACAGTCACCACAGGCCCCTGTTGCAGCTCTTTCGCTTTGTCAGTGTATTTTCGCGGAGGCTGGAGGGCTCCCTGAGTTTCCTCTGGGTCGTGCGGAGTACAGAGAAAAATGAAATTGTGCTAAATTTTAAGAATTTCAAGACTGTGGTGGCAGAGCATTGAAACAGACTGGTCCTCCTAAGTGTGACTGATGGGCCCGGTGTGTGACTGCTCAGGTGTCGCCCATTAAGCCCACGACGCCAGCCCTGCCTCCAGGCACCCCCTTTCCAGTGTTCAACCGGGGGGTATCAGTTTTAGCCCCGTCTTCCCTACTTTCTTGACCTTTAGGGGACATTGTTGTCTGTCTCGGACCTACAGGGGAGGGACTCTCAACAAAGGGTGAAAAAAGCCGCTACCTTTTTAGAAACCATACTCGTAACCCGTCTTTTCATTCATGTTAATTTAGTGGCTGCCTTGATATCTTTCAAAGGAGCTTCCGCAAAACCGAGTGTTTCTGAAGCCCATGAACAGACACTTTCTGTGTTGTTCCGAACATGCTTGTAAAGAGGACAATCCTCGGTGTGGAAGAGCTCAAGAGAGGCCACAGCTGAACTCAGACATCAGGAGAGAGGGGCTTTGAATCTGCCTGAAAGCCATCCTGTTTTTGATGACAATGTGCAGGTATTTGGCTCTTTTTAATGCAGGGAAAAGATGTTAAGTTTCAAAAATTTTTTTTTTCATTTAAAATCTTCCAAATTATTTTCCGTCTCCTTTTTGAATGAAATTTATTTAACGTTTTGCCGTAAATAAAATTAGTTGAGTTACTATTCTCTGATTAAAAATGAATAAGCATAAGTGCTGTAGTCAATTTTTAGTAATCACACCACTCTCACACACAAGATTTCATTTAACTCGCACAGAATCCCTGTGAGGAGACCCTCACATTGCCATTTTCCAGAAGAAAAACAGTCTGAAGAATATGAAGTGACTGACCCAAGGTCACACAGCTAAGAATAAGTGGGGAATATGAGGTTGGATTCTCAGGTCAATGCAGATCTTTTATTTCCAAATCCATACCTACTCCATTGTATCACAGTGCCTTTTCAACAGATAGTCTGTTGGTATACGGATACAAAAATTCACGGGTTAATCCTTTGTTAGAGTCTCTACTTTTTGTAGCCAGAGATAGTTTCACAGTAGATTAAAATAAAATTTGGTCAGCATTACCTTTCTCTTGAAAATACTCAGTTAGTAGTCAAAGAGTGGGATAATTTTGGCCTCATTTTTAGGATGGTTTCCCATGAAGAATTCTGTGTTGAACAATATCAAAATTATGCCCACTGTGCCTTCTCCCATCAGCCAACATCTATTGCATGTATAAAAATCCTTTCTGTGTTAATATAAATAGAATAGACTAGAATTTATCTTTTATAAATCTGCCTTTCCAATTGACCTTAAGTTTTCTTTTGGTTTTTGTAGTGGTAGCCCATCTGGGGCTGAGAACACACGTATTATTTATATTTTATCAGTTTAGAGTCTGTATTTTGGTTAATAAGTTTCATCTCACATGCTTGTCTTGATGATTAGCAATGACTTTCTATAGCATTGTTGTGAAATAATGTTCTCCCACAATGTAGCCCATCATCATAAATAACACTAAAATATACCTAAGTTGTCTACCATTCCTCATCTACTATAGATTATTTATACTGGGGTTGAGGGAATCATGTTTCAATGGGTTTATTACATCTGCCATTGCCAGAAAAGTCTGCTGGTAGTCTGCTGAACATCAGCTAAATCTTCTTTAGATCATAGTGACCTGTCTGGAGGCACTAAAAATTGTTGTCTGTCTTCCTGTTGTTTATCTGGCTGCTGCACTGCATCCCAAATCTAATGCAGATTTTCCTGGCATCCTAGCAGCTCCTTGGTAGACCTCTTGCTTCCTCCTGGCAAGCCAACTGACAAATGCCAGATGCTACCTCTTGGCTTCCTTTGATTTGCCCCTCAAATATGTGGCCAGGTCTTTCCTCATGTGGTCGTCTGATTCCAAGTTTTGTGTGCTCTTCAAAGACAGGGGGTCTCAGGCACAGAAATTTTTCAGAGAGAAGTAAGTCTATGTAGAAATTTTGAGTCTCATCGACTATAGTAAAATACACAAATCAGATAATTAGAAACTTGAGAGCTGATTCAGATCGCAGCTAAAACATTAAAAGTCTCTTTATGCCAGATAAATATTTGCCAAATTTAAATCAGAAGATCATTGGAGTATGAGAATCTTAACAAGTCTCATAATTGGGCAAGCAATGGTTTCTTTAATTCAGCCTTGAATTTCAGTTTTTTAGGACACATTTAAGAGAGCCAGAGGAAGCCTGTCCTTCTAAGCACATTTAAGGGGAAGCTAATTTATGCCTGTGCATTTTTTACCCAAATTTATGGATTTGGATTTTAAGATATCAAACAGAAAGAGCAAGGTGGGAGCAAATAGCATGGGGAATAGGAGGCAGGTGACATTAAGGCGAGGGCCTCCTGGAGTCTGAAAAATACAGCTAGTTGTAGAGATCAAGTTCAACTTGAAATGGGGTTCTCAGGGGTCAGACTGCACAAGGCAGGGCTTTCGCCTCATATTGTTTGTATTAACAGATTAACTTTATTGTCCCTTTCCCCGGCAACATCTTTCTCTCAAGTTATTGATCTTTATTCAGTTACTTGTTTTTATAATTTTTTTTATTCTTAAAAGCTCCCCAAATTTGACCCTAGAGACAGATATTCATGAATGGGTGAACTGGTTCTAACACAGATTCTTTTGTGCCTCTTCACAAGATGGGATTGGAGACCTCAGTATTCATGAGTAATTCTACAGGTTTTAGTGATGGTTCTCCATTAGAATATTCTGAATGCCTCCCCTTTTCAGCTTTGCTAACTCTGAATTTTAGAGATAAGTTGAATAGGGACTCCACTTTTACAGGCTTGAAAGATGAGATCTGAATTGTCATTGCTTATGACATCTGGGGAGCATCTGAAAAAGCAGTCACTGGAACAAAAATAGTGAACAAAAGGTAGCAGTTTAACAGACTGATATGGGATGATATTTTAATGAAACAGAATTTAAGTTTAAGACCCCAAATTAAAAGTCACAAGGGTAAATTGAAAAATAAAAGATGATTTGCAATTGAGATGCTTCTCACTTGGTGACTTTATGTGTTTTCATTCAAGGTAAGGATCAAAGGGATACTTTACTTAATGGTAGATAATAAATAATAGTTCTTTGAATGTAGTTGGATAGGTCAGCTAGGTGAGAAAAAAGATTTTTTTTCTGTGAATATTTAAAAAGAAAATAGTGAAGAGCATATTCTGAAATCAAGTTAATTTGAATGTTTTATTTTTGAAAAGAAGGTCAAAGCTGTATTTAAATAATAGTTGGCTAGTTTCTTCCATCCAGTTTTTAAGCTTTCTGTTTATAGTCACTGTCAATTTGAAAGCTTAGTCTTCCAGTAGAAATAAAAGTAGCTGGGAAAACAGCGAAGCATGACTAAGTTTCTGCCTTCTGCTGTTAAAGGGATCTTCTATAGCTTCCTTCTGTTTCCTAGCTCAGAGGCAGTGTTAGAGAAGCAAAGCATTTGAGGTCAGAAATCATTTGTCAGGCTAATAGGAATGATTTTCTCAAGAGTTTCCCTAAATATGACAAAGCTAGGTGAGGGAGGGAATGTTTCCAAAATGAGAGAGAATTGCTCACATGGGAAAATTCCTCAGGTAAGCTGGTAGGTGGAGATGAAAAGGAATATATCACATTTCTTAGTGACTTAACATTGAGAAGTAGGAAGATGGTTGAAGTAATCTCTTGTTATTATCTCTTCAACTTCTATCATTTGATTAACGAGAACCTCAAGGAATTAATATTTAGAGTAATAATATGAAACATTATATTCCCCAAGTATTATCAATGAATGACTCTTTCCTTTCCACCCCATTTCTTTAATCTTATGTCCTTTTCTTTCTGGCAAGGTTACTTCTGAGCTGTTTAGTGGGTATAAAGTCCAGAAACTCCTGATGGTAAAATGTTAAATGACTATCAATATTAAAATCATAAAGAAATTAACACAGGCATGAAGAAATCTCTCTTCTGGAAAGTAAAGTAAGAGCAACACTTGTTAAATGAACTTGAAAATAAAAACATTAAAATGTATGTCAGCACATTTGCATCAATTAATGTTCAGTTTTATAAGCTGTGTGATAAAGCAGTTTTTTTTTAAAGGAACTTTTCTGCATTTTAGTATTTTATGTGCTAGTATTTGTTCTTCTCTTTGTAAGCCTAAACATGCATTTATGAGAGATGTAGGAAATATCAAAAAAAGGTAAGTATAATAAGATGTGCTTAATTTATATTAATTGATAGGGATTAATTATATGCATTTATTGGATATCTATTAAGTCCTATGCTTTGGAGATAAGAATAAAATATAAGATATAGACCCTATTCAAAGATGTTTACCACTTAGTTATGATTTTAAACTTAAGGGTCAATAATCAGAGAGGATCACTGAAAAGAGGTTTGCTGGCCCTGACTGCAAGTCTATGTGGAATTTAAAGAAGGGAAAAATCTTGAGTTGGAGTCATCTTGGGTAGCTCATTACTTTAGTATGAATGGTTTCTTTTTCACTTCCAGAGAGTAGGGAGACCTTTCCTTTCCAGGGCTAAGTCTTCTCTTTATCTCTTGCCTAAGGCAGAGGAGTAATTATTCAGAATCCTGAAGAGTTTTGGGAAGAGAAGGCAAGGGAGGAGGTGGGTAAGGTAAGAAGATTGTGGTGGGCAATTTCTGTACATCTATAGGTGTTTTAAATTAATAAAGTCTGAATTAGAAGAACGGGAAGAAAATTTAAATATTGTTTCATTACCTTAAAGTAGATGTAAAATTGTAATCTATTAACTAAGCACTATAATCTATGAGAGGTCCCTACAGGCCTTACTTCAGTGTCAAGACTTGGTTTTCCACGGATGATACATTTGACCTCAGTTACTGCTTTAACACTAAAAATAATTTTATCCAAAATTTCTTCTTTTCTTAAAAAAAAAAACCGCTTAATAATACTCTTTTGTAGACAGTGGGACAATAAGCTTTGGCCCCAGTTCAAAACAGAAGGTCACAAATCTGAGATCTGAATTTACAATGATTGTATCTTGTATTTATATGGGTTTTTACAGGTGACTTGTTTGTCATTTAAAAAGTATTTTTTTAGCTCCTGGCATTTGCCAAACACTGTTTTTAGGCCCTAGAGATACAACAGATAATAGAGATAGAGTGGTAAGTAAGACAGACTGTCTCTACTTTTGTGGAGCACATACTGTAGTTTGGGAGTGGAGAGTGAGAAAAGGGAAAATAAATGAAAAGCAAAAAAGTAGACAAGATAATTTATGAGCAGTGTTGTAAAAATAAAGAAATGGGGTGATGGGTCAAGATTGAGGTGTAGGGCCCAGGTAGATACTACATAGAAAGATTCAGATAGAACAGAGAAGGTTTCTCTGTGGAGATGGTTTTTAACCTGAGACCTGAATGAGGAGAATGGGTTGGCCATGAGGAGAACATTCCAGGCAGAGGCAGCTTCCAGAGTGAAAGCTGTGAAACTGAAGTGAACTTGGTTTGTTTGAGGAATGTGAAAAAAAGCCAGGGTGGTTGTAGTATAGTGACTGAATAGGGAGTGGTATGCATAAAATTGAAGAGGCAACAGAGGCTTGATCATGTAGGGCCTTGTAAATAATAGTGAGAAGTTTTTCATTGCTCAGTTCAATGTGCAAAGTCAAAATATTGGAAGGTGTGTATAGGAAAGCAAAGGGCCTTTATGTTTAAAAAAATACTGTTATGGCTGCATCCTGGAGAATGAATTGAGGATGGCAAGAATAGAAACAGGAAGACCAGTTGAGGATTCTGCAGGGGAAGGTCCTGGCTATTCTCATTCTTGGTGGAAGAGACTGGGATACAGAGATGCTCAGTGACTTGCCCAGGCTCATACAATCAGGAAGCAACCAAGTGAGCCTTTCTCAATTTAGTTCTCTTTCCCTCATATCCTGGATATGAAGAACTAGGAGTCTTTGAGCCTAGTTAGGAAGAACAGAAGATTTGGTGGTAGAAAGTTTCATTCAGGTTCTGGCTCTGTCACCTACAAGATGAGAGAACCTGGGGGAAGCCACTTGGTACTCAGCTTCTGTCAATTTGTGATTCTTTTTTCAGAGTTCTTATTAGATATGAGATATAATTCTTATGAGAAATAAGATTTAGAATGAAAAATACCTGTGTTTCTCAATGCAAATGAAAGAGCTATAAATTTTTAAAAGGCCTCATAAAAGTAGAAAAGTTGAAAGGGATTAAAAGTGAAGACAGCCAGGAGCTTGTCTGCCTTCCTGCATTTTAAAAATTGTACAAGTTCAAGTTAAATTGATCAGGAATATACTGATTCTGTTGTCAGTGGCTTGAGGCCAATAAAGGGGTCAGTTGTTTAGAACCCAAACCCCTTCTCTGCTGACTCTGGGAAACTTACGTCTTTGAGAAGACAAGCTATTCACCTGGAACGATATACAGACCAAAATGGAGCTGAGAAGGAGTAATATAGCTTAGTAGATGAGTGACTTATGAAGGGAAGATAATATAATAATTTTTCTTGGCGTTTCTTACTGTGTCATTTATTCTACAGAGGGATGACAACATGTTTTATGGTCTATAGAGATTGTTTTCACCTCAAGTGAATATCCGAACTCATAAGGACTCTTATTTGAGATCACAAGAGCTAGACAGTTCTGTAGTGGGTGGGCATTTGTGTGAAGAAAAAAATCACACAATCTATTTGGCATCATGTCAGCCAGAACCCTCTGGGTTTGGACTGAATGTTTCACTTTGCATCCAAGTTACATTTGTGCCCTGTTGGCACAGCCTAATGCTGATGAGTTAGATTGGGAGAAGGAAGATTGTTGTCTCACTACTTGGCTCTGGGCCATTTTGGTGCTTAAAGAAATATTGACCCCGGAACTTCCGAATAACAGCTAAGAGTGGACATGAGGAGCAGGTCAAAATTTCTTTGACAATTTAAATAGATTTTCCTGAAAATATATAAACAGTTCAAAGTCCAACACATTTTAAAAATTACTGAATTTTGATTTGGAGGCAGAAAGACTGTGACTAGGAATAATTGCACTAATTGCTTACATGGAAGCAAATCAGTTTCTTACCTGTCAGCTGTTCAACATTATCTAAATTATTTCTTCTCTTTGAACCTAAGTCTCCTAATCTAAACAATATGAGGAAACTACGTCTTCTCTGGGTTACTGTGGTGGATAAATGCAGTAATATATCTGTAAGAACTGTGTGCCTGACACATAGTAAGCATTGAACCTATGTGAATTTCTGACTAGACCAGGAGCAATGTGTTAACTGTGAGGTCTTTGGCAGAGCAGACCTGGGTCTTTTGTTTGAATATGTAAACTACCAATAATACTGACCTTTGCTTTTGTTCTATGTGGACTTTTAAATTGACAAATATTAAGTTGCTGAGCTGGGGTATAAATTAGGAGCAAAAGAAGAATACTTTCCTCAGTGGGTAGTTATCTTTTTTTTTTAAATTTAAAAATATTGCTAAAAATACTATCATCTGAGCTTTCAGCAAGCCAGTTTTTTTGCAATAGTAACATCAAATATCACTAATCACAGATCACCATAACAAATACAGTAAAGAAAATGTTTGAAATATTGAGAGAATTACCAAAATATTTCACAGAAACACAAAGTGAGCAAATACTGTTGAGAAAATGGTGGTGATAGACTTGCTTGACATACGGTTGTCAGAAACATTCAATTTGTAAAAAATGCAATATCTGCAAATCTTTTTTTTTTTTTAAGTTTTTTTAAAAAAAACCTTTTTTATTGAGTTATAATCATTTTACAATGTTGTGTCAAATTCCAGTGTAGAGCATGGTTTTTCAGTTATACATGAACATACATATATTCATTGTCGCATTTTTTATCACTGTGAGCTACCACCAGATCTTGTATACATTTCCCTGTGCTATACAGTATAATCTTGTTTATCTATTCTGCATATGCCTGTCAGTATCTACAAATTTTGAACTCCCAGTCTGTCCCTTCCTTCCCCCTCCCCCTTGGCGACTACAAGTTTGTATTCTACGTCTGTGAGTCTGTTTCTGTTTTGTATTTATGTTTTTTTTTGTTTTTTTTTTTTCGGGATTCCACATATGAGTGATCTCATATGGTATTTTTCTTTCTCTTTCTGGCTTACTTCACTTAGAATGACATTCTCCAGGGACATCCGTGTTGCTGCAAATGGCATGTTATAGTTTTTTATGGCTGAATAGTAGGTAGTTATCTGAGTAGATTTTTAGGAGTTGGAGGAAGCATGAAACAGTGGAAAGAGCTTGGACTTTCATGCCAGACAGTACTTGTCTTGAATCTTAGCTGTGCTACTTTACTAGCCCTGTGTCCGTAGTGGGGTGGAAGAAGTTGTCAATTGGACTTTATACCTACCTCTTTAAGCCAGTTTTTATCTCTGAAACATTGTTTGACTCTCCTGGTATAGCGATGAAAAATGGTCTTTGATAATTTTATCTTTTATTTTAATCCTAGGCCCCTAGATCTTAATAGAACACTACCCCTCCTCCAAAGCTTACCAGTCTTGGATCATGTTGTATCATGACTAAAGGATACTAATTAACTATTCCAACTAATTTCAGCTAAGGTGAGGATGGTTGACAGTGATTAAATATGTGACTCCTTTCAAGAAATGCTTGTACAAGTTACACAATTTTAAAATAAAATGAGTTAATATTTAAGGAATTCTTAGCCCTATAACAAGACAAATTGGGTAAATGTTTATATATAGGAAGCTTAAGTTTGTGATTTTCAAATTATATCACATATGATTTGGAAAAAAGGGATTATTTTAAATCTGAGTTTAAGTTTGTTTCAGCATAAAGCCATTTGGTGATGCTGAAACTATTTTAGTCTGTTATTGTAACAAACTCCACCCACTGTCAGTCACAGCAAAGTTTCACACATTAAATGAATGATAATCTTTCTATAGACATTTGTTAAGCACATATTGTCTTTTCATATTGGAAATAGTGGATACAGGAATATATCCCTCCCCCAACCTCCAGCATTGAGTTAATCCTTGAAGGATTTTGAACACACGGTTGTAATATATGAAGTACACTCTCCTAAGAAGGCATGTAACCTGGGACCTCCTGGCCTCTGGCTGGTAAGGATGGGCTTCTTAGAGACCGTTGAAACTGGGGCTGAGAGAAGGAGTGTGGGGTTCACCATTTGGAGGACAGTGGGAGTAGAGGGAGCAAGTGTCCTTGGATTTTACTTTGAACTCTGTACTGCTTACCAACTGAACTCACACTGGGTTATAATTGTGGTTCAGTTAATGGTATTTCCTCCTCCTCATGGACCTGCCAGCAAGCCTGAAGTGATAGTGAAGGTTGTTTAAAATATTTAGATACTTCACTGCCCTCTTACTGGATAATTCTCCGGTACAAAACAGAATTGACCTTTTGGAATACTTTTTTTTTCCTCTTTGTTTCCACAATACTACTCTCTATTCCCCTTCCTTTCTTACTGGCTTTCTTTCTGATTAACTTTCATTTGACTTCTAAATTTTGAAGTCTGCCAGGTCTTGATCCCAGGCAACCTCATTTCTCTACTTGTACCCTTTCCCTGAGTCATTTCATGAACCCCCCGGGTTACCATGGCTTTAACGACCATCCATAAGCTTATGACTCCCAAATATATCTTTCCCTGGACCCTAGATTTGTGTATTAAAATGCCCACTGACATCTCTATCTTGATAAAGGCATATAAAACTTACAATAGCCAGAGTAGAATTCATGATTCTAGCCTAAACAATTCTGTACTCACCTCTGTTCCTCACTCCTGCTCCCTCCCATATAATCTATTAAGTTTTGGTGATGAACCTTCTAAAGGATTAACTTGCATCCTTATCTACCACTCTAGTACAATTCATCATCCTTTCTCTCCTGTTCTCTTGAAAAGGCCTCCAGACTGATCTTCTTTCTACTTTCGCCTCTTTATAGTTTATTCACCATAAATCAGTCAAAGTTATGTTTTTTAAAAGACTATTTTTTGGGAGTAGTTTTAGGCTTATGGCAAAATTGAGAGGAAAGTACAGAGATTTCCCATATACCCTGTACCCCTTCACGTATATAGCCTCTCCTTTTGTCACCATCTCCCAAGAGAGTAGTGTATTTGTTACAATTGATGGATCTACCTTAACACATCATTATCACACAGTCTATTGTCATTCTTAAGTTGTATATTCTATAAGTTTAGACAAATGTTTAATGACATGTAGCCACCATAAACATGTCATATACAGTATGTTCACTGCCACCCAAATTCTTTGTGCTCTACTTATTCATCCTTCTCCTCCTCCTAAAACCCTAGCACCCATCAATCTTTAATTATCTTTGTAGTTTTGCCCTTTCCAGAATATTATATAGTTGGAACCATACAGTATATAGCCTTTTCATATTGGCTTCTTTCACTTCTTTTCACTCATACACTTATGTTTTGCCATGTCTTTTCATGCCCAGAGTTGTCTTTTAAAGTCATAAATCCGATTATGTCCTTCTTCTCACTTAAATACCTCTATTATTTTTTCAATACCCTTAGCACAAAAATCCAGCTTCTTTACCCTGGACTATGTCCCCATCTGTTCTCTTCGATTAACCTCTTACCTTCCTTCATCCTACTTACTGTGCTCCATGGTCATCTTCATGTTCTCACAAATGTCAAAATTGTTGCCACCTTCATACCTACACTTGCCATCTTGTCTGCTTGGGATGTTTATGTCCCTGTTTATTATACTAAGAGAAGTGTATTGACTTCTTGTTTCAGGTCTCACTTTAAGTTATTTCAGAGAGATCTTTTCTGGTCATACCACTTACAGGAGTCTACAGCACACTATCACAATCTGAAATTATTGTAAATGTTATTTTTTTTTTCCTCACATCTACTCTGTCACCTCTTAGGATATGAAAGTAAGCCTCTTGGGGATGATTTGGTTGACAGAAAAGACATGTAAAGATACTGGTTCATAATCCCTTACTCTTTGGGGGTCAGAAATATTTTAGAATTTAATTTTTCTCAAAAAATCATTCTAATTTTATAGAGGTGTTATGATACCTATACAATATATTATGTAGCGTCACCATCTGGGTCTAAAGCAATATCCCATAATCAAACGTGTTAGTATGTCTTTAGAGTAATTTAAGAATATTCATACTAAGTGGAATGAATGAAGTTCTTATGTTGGTTAGGTTACATTTTGCTGTCAAGTGCAATTTGGAAAAAAAGTTTTGTTTTTCAGAACTTCTCATATTTTGGAGTTGTGGATAAGGGATTGTGGAACTTTATGAAGTTTCATTAATGTTGGGTGTCAGAAGCTCCTTCCATCCTCATGAGATCTTTTTCTCCCTCTGATCCCTCCTGACTGTTCGGGAGATTGTTCTGGAGATGCCTACCTTCTCCTAGGTTCGATAATCAGTATTATATCATGTAACTGCATTACTGAAGGTTTTCTACCAGGCTGAGTGAATTAAGTCTCTTTCTCAGACACAGCTTTCCTGAGCAGCACTGCACTTCTTGCCTGAACTCTGCTCATAAGTGGCAATCCTAAAACAAAGTGATTGAATTGGAGAAGAGTAAGGACCATGAATTGCAGGATGTTTTTAGACTTGGTTGCATTGTTTCTTTTACAGACTTTGCTCTTGCTAAGTTTCATCTTAAGGCCTGATTTGAGTCTCACTTAATAAAAGATTATGAGAAAAATAATTGCTCAGTAGTAGAGAATAGAAAACTGAGAGTAATCTTATTTCATTGACTTTATCCATATAATTATTTAATAGACCATTTAGAATTTATAATAAATCAAAAATCTGGTTATTATTTTCCTGCACTGCTTTTAAAAACAGATTTAAATAGTGCTTAAAATTGTAGCCAAATTTCAGAAGGTAAACTTTTACATTGTGTTTAATTTTATAGAACAATGGTAATAGTGAAAAATGACAGGATGATCTTTGATTCATCACCAAATGTGTTGGATTGCTTAATAAAATAATCTATTATACTATTCACATGGTAAATATTTCTGCATTAAACCCGTTTAGTTTTTACATGTCACAGTGTAGATCCTGAAATGACTGAGTGGGAATAAAGTTACTGAACTTTGGATCCACTTTTGCTTCTCTGCATTTAAATAATAGGACCATTTAATTTCTGTACCACTGCTCTCCACTAAATGACAAGTGCTTTATTTACTGTTTTTTACAATGAAAATAATTTATTTCTGGATGTTGACATTTAGTCCTATGCAGCTTCTTTCCTACATATTCTTCTATGAAATTTATGGTATCAGGTCTTATGTTCAAGTCTTTGATTCATTTTGAGTTTGTTTTTGTGAATGGTGTAAGATAGGGGTCCAATTTTGTTTTTCTCTGTGTTTTCCTTTAGTTTTTACAACACTGTTGAAGAGAGTATCTTTTCCCTGTTAGGTGTTCCTAGTTCCCTTGTTGAATATTAGTTGACCATATATACAGTGGTTTCAATCTGAGTTCCCTATTCTGTTTTAGTGCTCTGTGTTTCTATTTTCGTGCCAGTCTCATACTCTTTTAATTTCTATAGGTTTGTGGTTATGGTTTGAAATCAGGAAATGTGACGCCTAGGGCTTTGTTCTTTCTCTGGATTGCTTTGGCTATTCAGGGTTTTCTGCAGTTCAATACAATTTTGGGATTGCTTTTCTTTTCCTATTTCTAGTTTTGTGAATGCCATTGGACATTTAACAGGGATTGCATTGAATCTATAGATGACTTTGAGTTATATGCACATTTTAACAATCTTAATTCTTCTGATCCATGGATATGGGCTGTCTTTCCATGTGTTTGTGTCTAGTTTGATTCCTTTCAGCAGTATTGTGAGTTTTGTTGTACAGATTTTTCACTTGCTTGGCTAAACTTATTCCTCAATATTTTATTGTTTTTGATGTTATAGTGAATGGGATCATTTTTTAAAATTTCTTTTGAAGATGTTTCATTATTAGTGTAGAGAAATGCAATTGATTTCTGTATGCTTGTTTACTATAATTGTTCTATAATTGTTTTATAACTATTCTTCTGCAAATATTCCTCCCTTCATACAAGTAATATCAGATACTTGTCTAGATCAGGATGGTGAGTGTAATGATCTATTAAGAACCAAGTCATCCTTTTGAAGCACAACACCTCATTTAAAGTCTTCTCTTTCGCAGAGTAGATTTCAAATTTGATACCTTGCAGAACAGACATTTATTGGAATTACATTAGTGAAACATGCCATTCACAGGTGCAGTTAAGCTTGAATTCTGTAGAATTCCACAGGAGAGAGAGTGCCCTACCCTGTTGCATCTCTCCACTTATTCCACCATTGACTTTTCCATGTCCCCCTATAATAAACCTTTATCATATTAAGTATTAGGATAAATGGTTCACAATTACTCCAAACTACTTAGAACACTTATTTAATCCATCTGTTTTTTATTTCTGTGTTATAGAATGTATCCATGCAGAGCGATCATCCACCCTTGCAAGAGCTCTGTAAATTTGGTATAGGTACAGATGTGAATAAAGGTAGTTTCCTCTCTTGGCCCCTCTGTTTTCACTGTTTTATATTGCTAAAGAAATTAACAAGGTAATACATTAGAAATGATTGGACAACAGTCAAATATTTTAATAAAATATTTATTGATGGACTTTGTACATGAAGATATTGTAGAGTGATTGGATAAAGTAAAATTTTTCCTTCAATGGCAAAACCCTTTACTGGCTATTAATGTACTTGGGTGGATGCAGAAATAATTCTCTGCATCTCTGTAATAGTGGTTGTCAGAAACTGGCTATTAATTTGAGAGGAATTTATTAAAATGCAGACTACCAAGACAGAGATGTAGGACATGAAGGGTAGGATCCAAATAGTCACAGTATTTGAAAAAAATAACAACAGGTGATTTTCAGAATTCTACTAGAGAAATGCATTGTCTATTTTTATTACTTAATAGTGGAGTTATCTTATATTTGCTAATGTTTCTTTTTTTTTTCTCCTTATTTTCTGTCTTCAGCAACTTTCTGTGCTTTTGTTAAATCTGATCATCTGATCCTTGGTTTTGTTATTCATACTTTTTTTTGTTAAGTTTGACATACTACCTGTCACCCAGCTTAGATTCTGATTGTTTTTATGCTTACCTAAGTTATGTGCAAAAGAGAAAATCTACTTACCTATAATAAAATGAGCTAAATCTCCTTAAAGCCAAGATACGAAATTAAAAAAAATTTTTTTTTAAGTTTTAATCTATTTCTTGGTGCCAGGGGGAGGGGCAGTCTGTCAATTATGTATTAAGTTAGACTTTCATATCCACAGTGCACATGCAACATCAAAGTTCTGAGCTAAAATAATTTCTTATTAACATTTAAGTAAGATTTTTATCTAATCCAGTCACAGTGAGAGGCAGAAACCAAAGGGGTTTAATAAGCACCTTGTCATTGAAGGTCAGGTTCCTAACAGAGCCCTTAATTAGCATGTGGAACATCTTAGGGCTGAAAAATCTTTTGCCAAGTGATTTCTTTTTTGGCCAGTTCACTCATATGGGTGATAGTGTCAAAAAACTTATGGCTGAAACTTATTTTACATGTTCTTTCCGTAATAGGGATATATTTTCTGTGCTCATGGATTCTCTGCTGACTGAATTGTTTCCTGGGGGAATGGATAGAAGAGTACTAAACATTTTCTGTAAGGTGAAGGAAATGTCAGATTCCATCAGGAATTTGGATAACAACATCATTTATAGGCATTTCATTTGGTTTTGGCTATTCAACTGCAACGAACATATTGGGGACTATAAATAATGTGGTTAAATCTTAGGGTTATCTTGTGTTTTATTTTATATATAACTCATTATGATATTATGGCGTAAGTCTCTTATTTAAGGGTTGTTCTTGATTGTTCCGGGTTGGCTTTTATGCTTTCAGTGCTATTGGTAGGGTCCTGAAATCTGTCTAACCTTGGCACTTCTCAAGCCTCATCCCTAAAGCCTATAATCCAGTCTTGTCTTTATTAAAACCCTCTCTGTTGAAAACAGAGTTTAATGAAGAATTGTCATGCTGGGACTGGGATAGAAGTGGGAAATAGTCTATTATTTCACCTTGTAGTACAGAATTTATCACATTGTTTAATGAGTAATCATAGATATGTAGGGATAGAAGGTCCTGTGTGGGTTTGCTAATAACTGCCTATTTAATATTAGATGCCATTTGACCTCACTGGCTTTCTTTTATTAAAAGTACATAAAATAAATGAATTAGATTAAATGTTCACTGGGTTCTTTCATACCAAATATTCAAAGGATCTTAGTGTTTCTAATGAAAAAAAAAGTTTTTGTCTTATTGATAAATCTAATTTTTTTAGTTTGAACCTGGGAGCAATTTTGCTGTTATAATTTGATTAATTCAATTCAAAATAGCAAGCTTTAATGAAGAACCCACTCTAGGTAGAGAACAATAAATAAATATCCTTATAGGTCACATCAGTATTCTATCAATGTTCTGTCTTCTTGGGAAGATGGGGAGCTGTTCTAAGGTAAGCAGCAAGGCTTGCTCTTGCAGAATTAAACAGGAAAGGAAATGAGCTGAACTGACCTCTGAGGAGACCAGTACCAGGCCTGGGGAATGGGCAGGAGTGGTGAGGATGCAGAGCAGAGCAACCTCCTCCTTCTGAGGCAGGACATTTCTGGGCAATATTAGAGCCCAGTACTGAGAGCAAGTAGACAAGTTAGTATACCTGCTATACCAGCTATTTCCATACCTGCTGTTAGGAACCTGGTTATATTTAAAGGACACATATAGATAAAAACTTCTATATAAATCTGTACTCTGCCAGTCCCAAATCAACTCCAAGCTCAAAACTGTATCTTGGAGGCTGTACAATAACATCTCTAAGTAATCACATTGATGAACCAGCATTTCTTTAGGACTTTTAGTTCTTTATTTAAACTGGACATACCATTTTTTCAGCTGGATTTCCAGTGCTTGAATAGGAAATTAAATGCTGCAGACACAAACCTGAGGGAGAGAGAGACCCTGGCTAAATTGGAGGAGTGATCTTAATCTGAAGCTCTGCTGTGTAGAAGAATAAGACATACAGGGGTGTTCTGAGAAGGAGAATGGCAAACTTGACAGTTGAGGAAAGAAGATGTTTCTTTTCTGTGAAGATTGACTAGAGTGAGGATGACTGTGGAGGAAGGGGGATTTAGCATGGTTATTTGGTTAATTTTTTCATTCTTAATCCTTGGTATTTGAAGGGATTAAGTCTGTTAAGTCATTTGGGAATTAATTTATGCAATTGCTTCTAGTTTAATAAAGAGATTAACATAATTTGTAGCATACTCCTGTCCATTTCTGTAACACAGCTATTAATGATTTTTAATTTTGCTCACTTCAAACTATCTTAAAGAAATGCAGTGATTCTTAAAGAAATGAGTCATCAGGCATTTTTGATTTTCCTTATTATTCTCAGGTCCATTTTAAATAGACCATTAACTTGAAGTGCATTCTTTTTTAAAATGGTGTTCTTTTTAACTGAGATTGGGTATGTCCATACTTTTATGCCTTTCTGAGTTATCATAGAAGAAACCAAAGACTTTGTTTCTGCTTTTGATTTATCAACATTGGGCACTGCCTTGCTCAGTTAGATGTCACCTCTGAATCCAGACCAGTTCTTAGTCTTTCCCCAAGAACATTTTTGACTGATAGAGTTCAAGAACCACCTATTGTTTGTTTCTGGTGCCTAAAGCAGTTATTTATCAGGAGATGAAAAAATGGATTTTATTGGAGAGCAATAACTGAAATACATTTGAAATGTTGTTAGCAGAAGCCTCAAATTAAGTTTATCACAGGCTTCAAAATGGCATGTGCCAGGAAATTCATTCTTGCTTTCAAGATAGGAAGAGGGATGACGTTATAAATGGAGGTACCTTATTCTTTTCATAAGGAAGACACTGGGAACCATTCTGGCTTGAAATGATGCCTCTTATATAAGTGAATCTCAGTTTAATTTGGAAGGTACCTACGCTCACCACTCTAGTGCAATGGCCACACCATCGAAATTAAACTTAAAGAGCCAGGCAAACTGGCAGCTGAGGTTTCCATCTCAGATATTCCATTTCAGCTTCTTTTTTCAAAATAACAGTGGTTGATCTGTTTCCTGGGTGGTTGAACTAGATGGTTTTTTTAAGTTTCCAACCAGAGGAAACAATCTAAACTTGCAACAAAATTAGTACAATTAATTATTTCCAGACCTATACACTCCCTCCTTCCTTCGAGAACTCAAAAGAGGGCTGAGAAGTTCAATAAACTGAATTTTTAAATTTTGTTCTCATTTTTCCCCTCAGTATACCTTTGGATTACCTGTGAAAAAAGAAAGGAAATTAATAATGCAAACAAGATTATAATGAAAATTATATACCAATTTGGGATAAAGCATTTTTAAATAAAATAACTTTTATCTCATACTTATGGAGCATGAACTACATAGCAGGGTATTGTGTAAACACAAATGATGTTTACAGTCAAGAAGGCCTGACATCCACCCATGGACTTTTTTCTAATTCCCTGTGGTGTACTGAGTGGTAGCAGGGTGGTGGTTAATCTCTTAAACTCAAGGGTCCGAAAGTCTGCCTTTGAGTCCCATCTCTTTCATTTGCTACCAGTGTGACTTTGGACAAGTCATTTAATCTCTTTAAATTTCTGTAAAATGGAGATGTAATCAAGCCTAGATCCCAGGGCTGTTATGAGGATTGTGAAACAATGCATAGAAAGTGCTTATCTCAGTTCCTGGTACATAGCTAGTGCTTTATAAATGGTAGTGATTATTATTATTACATTTCTTTTTTGATAGATGGGTACACACTGCCTACAGCAGCCTTTCTGAATAGGAAGTTGAAATTTACATGGCAAAATGTCACTAATTCACATTAATGGGAAATATGACCTTATGTGGAAATAGGATTATTCCAGATACAATTAGTGAAGTTAATCTGAGAGTATCCCTAATCCAGTATAGCTGATGTCTTTATGAAAAGGAGACAATTGGACATAGAGACGGAGAGTAATTTATTATGCAGCAACAGAAAACTAATGAAGGTTTTTTGTATCTTCTCTTTATCACTTCATCTCTTTCACAAGAAAGTTGAGATCATTTAATTAACAGTAGTAAAAATTAATGAGCACCTGTTTTGTGCTAGGAGTTCTGTACTAAAGAATTCCCGCTAAATATTTATATAAACTTTTCAATAATATGAGATAGATGTTAGCATCTGCTCCATTTTATCTATGTAAATACTGAGATTCTAAGGGTTAAAGTTGCTTGTGTAAGGTTCCGCAGTTGGCCTAGTGTATATTTAGATACAAATCTAAAACAGTTCGACCCCAAAGCGTTGTGCTTTAAAAGTGCTCTTGTCCACATGCCCAAACTGGTACGTGAAGTCTGTGCAATGTTCTGAGTGTCTGTGGGGCATGGGGAGGCGGAACATAACTCTTTTTCCATGGCCATCCCTTCCATACTTGATTTGGGTGGCTCTGTGGTAGAGAAGATGCTACTGGGGCTCCCAGCCAGCAATTAGTACAAATAGGGCCATGATTCTGCCCTTGATCTCAGCTCAGCTCTGTGAGAGCATGTGGATTAGACTTCTGAAGGTTCTCCTCTGCTTTTTGCTTCCAGATAAAAAGCGTTTCCAGAGAAGTGGAGGAAATTCAGCTTGTAAGAAAATGTTCATAAATGAAACTCTGAAATAATTCTTATAGTGAGTAGCCTTAGGTGACCATTTAAAAAAACGGTAAAATTTGAGGGCTCTCTCAGACCTATTTCTCCTTAGCAAAATTTAATATAACCTATAAAAATGTAGGCTTTATATTTCTCTTTTATTATCCAGTCCCCATTTTAGTTACTCAATAAAATCATATTCTCATTTCTTCATGCGTTGATTTACTCATCAAACATGTTTTGAGTGCTGACTATGTGCCAAGAATTTTCTGGGTATTTGGGCTAAAAGAGTCAAAAAGAAGAGGTCCTCATGCTCAAAGGAGGTTCTCATTTTAGTAAGCATTAACACTTCTCCACTAACACCTAGGAATATATCCCATCTCCTTTTCTTTTGTCTTTTGTTTGTTCTGATGGTCATGATCATTTTTTTCTTTTTGTTAATCTGTTCTTCCAAATTTTAGTGAATCAGTTGCTTATTTATTTGACATGAGCCATATGCTGTCTTTCTTCTCTGATAGACATCAGTACTGCCACCATGAGAATAATTTTTTTTATTATCCCCTCTACTGTGATTATAATACTGAAATTTTAATACTAGGGCCACTGCCACAAATAAAAAAAAATATTAAATCACAAAACTTCTGAGGGATAAGATCTGGAGTGCAGATGGTGGTATCAATCTCCAGGAGAGTCATCTCTGAAAAAGTTTCCAACAACGTGGCTTAGTAAACATTGGAAATATTAGAAGCCCATCAAGCCTTGATTTCTCAACAGTACCTTGTGGGGATTCATGAGGATCTTGTATTGAAAGTAGCTCATGTCCTTTTTATATGACTTCAACAGCTACCAGTAATGCAATGCTGAGGCAGTCCATATTTAATCCTCAGAAGAGATAGAAGATTATATATAATAGCTGAGAGAGGCAAGTTGTATTTTACAGTTTGTGGTATTTTGGCTCATAGCACACATAATCTATTTCAGTTTTTTGGAGGGCCACTTAACGGAATGGTTTCAATGGAAAAAAAGACTTATTCATTTAAAGGCTGGTTTATTTCTTGCCTATCATCTATTATTTATTTATTTTTATTTATTTACTTAAAAATACTATACATCACAGTCACAAAAGTGATGAGCAAATATTGACTGAATCAGTATTCACAACGATACTCATTACTTCATATAGGAAACCATTGCTACCTAAATCTGTTCCCAGAGTTAGGGCTCAAAATATATGGTCTCCAATCTAATGTAATCCGTTGTGGAAACTGATAATCTAATAGGGAGGGCAGAAGGCAAGGAAGGAAGTAGGCAAAGAAGGGAGGAAGAGAGGAAGGGGCCAACACTTGCAATGTATAATAATAATTACCAAGATTCACATTGGTATGTGGTACTAAGGGATCTCAACGAAGAGTACCCAACCTAGAGTGACTGTGGGTGTGTGTGAGTGTGTGTATGAGAGATCATTCTAGAGGAGGTGATCTGATCTGAATACTGAAGGGGAAGTAGGAGGAAGAAGTAGGAGGGAGAACATTCCAGGAGACGTTAGAGGAACCTGCTGAGACGTGAGGCTAGGAGATAGGAATGGAGCAGGTGGTCACGAAGGACCACTTGTATGGCAAATGAGCAGTTTGAATTTTACCCAAAATGTATTGGGGAAACACTGAGGAGTTTTAGGCAGTTTGTTGTACTTTTGAAAGCTCATTCTGGGAGCCATGGAGAAACTAGACTGAAGGGATGGTGGGAGAGGAGGGTAGATGGAAGAACGGAGGCCAGTTAGGAGTCTGCTGCAGTGAGTGAGGTGACCCCTGAGTAGTGCCTGAACTCAGGCCTGCAGAAGTGGAAAAAGGAAGTGTCAGCATGCAGAAGTGGAAAAAGGATCCCGAGTATTAAGGAAGTAGAAATGACAGATGGGTAGCCTGTACAGAAAACATGGCCTTTTCCCTGAAGCAAGTGTGATTATTCAACTATCAAAATGGTACACATTCTCTACCTTCAAATTAATACTAATCCAATTCATGTTTTGGAAGTAGACAATCATCAGTGTTATAACCAGGGCATCTTTACCTTTGAGGAATATTAAGGGCTGTTAAGCAGGTAGCATCCTGGGCTGCAGTGCTTAATGCGACTTGAATCTTAATTTACTGTTAAATATTCAGATTAAAGAGTTCACTTGGCAGGTATTTTATAGTGTGAATAAATTAAAATCCTTCGTTAAATTAATTTACATTTCATGTGTTTTCTGATAAAATACAAAATGCAGTTTTTCTGTTTATCTATACTGGGTAACGAGGTTGTCTCTAAGTGCCAAGAATCTAATAATCTCCATTCTGGCGAGAGGTGGGGAGGCTTCTAGATATCAGACTGGCTTTATTAGACAGAAAGCTCTAGACTTTCACAGGCTGCTCCTTCAGAGGGGTTTCTGAGATGCTCTTCTTTTTACTAAGGAACCTTGTTTGCTCTTTATTAAAGTAACACTGGTAAGTCACATCAGTCATAGCACTAGGGAAGCCAATTCTGTATCTTACACGAGAATTCCCACAAAGTAGTTTAATAATATCCAGTAAATACACGTTAGGTTTAATTTTATCCTAATCCTAAATATAAGGGAAATTGGACTCTACATTTGGATAATAGAAATCTGTGCCTTATTTATCATAGAGAGGATGACAAGAGGAAAATACTGACTTCCTCTCCTTGAAATCTTCCAGCAGGTTGATTTGTTATTCAGAAGTGTGCACAGAAAAATTGTCTCGGTATAGTAAGAGGCATATAGAAGATAAGACATAGAGAATTTTATTTTTTTCCCTTCTACTACCTCAAAGCAGATGGAAGTAATTATGTTTGACATTGTATTTGGATGGGATGAATTAAGTATTTCTGGTGAGATCCAGTACAGGCTTGCAGGAAAACTTGAAGTAAGAAAACAGCTTAATTCTTTTAGCAACTTGAAGCATGGTCATTCTGTCACCCTGTTCCTGCTTCTGTCCTATTTGCTGATTCTGGCATTAGGTAAGAGGAGCTAAATCAGATAGAATTTTTTAAAGTGCAAGATGTTGGGTGAAAAAGTAATTGTTTTGGTGGCAGATTATTTGAAGAAAACTGGCTGGACAAAGTCAAATAGATTTATTTACTGCAGTTTTTCAAAATCATTACGTGCTGATGTAACAACCATGAAAATAACCATGTTTTGAGTGCCTAATCTGTGTCAGGCACTGTTCTAATTATCTTGCCTGAATTAACTTGTTTAATACTACTTCTCTATGGATGGATGAGTGCCAATATTATCCTCATTGTCCACACGAGGAAACGGATGACAGAGAAGTTCTGAATTTGCCAAACTTACACAGCTTACAAGTCTTTCTTTGAGGGCAGAATCCAGTTTATAGTATTTCACAAACTTAGTTGACCACATCAAAGGTCCATCCCCTTTTCCTTTGGACATCTATTGAAATGAATATTCTCTAGGATACAATCTGAAAAATGTAGCAGAGGAAACACTATGGAGGAATGTTGGGAAGAACATTGCAGAATAATTGTATTTTCTCAGCCATAAGAGATACGTACTACTCTAGCCGAAGATCAGGAGATGTTTGCCACCTCTCACAGGTCAGCCAAAAATACTATACGCCCATGATTGACTATTTAAAAATCTACAGAACCTAGACTTTCATCCTGGGTGAATTCTTTCCATTTATGGTAGGTAAATCTTTGCTGAGATAGTACTTACAATATTTTAATTAAAAAGACAATGATTCCTGACCTAGGCTGTGTCAAGCATGAGCCCTGTGTCCAGATCCTTTAACTTTACCTAGCTTGTGGTCTTAGCCACACTGGCTAAGCCTCAAATCTAACTTTTATCAAATAACAAAGAATTTTAACAGCTTGGCTCAGTTCCCTGCTCACACTAAACCTTTATTCTTCCTAAATTATCTAAACAGACAATGCATAGATCAGGAAAATTGGCCAATAAACATAAAATGCTCAATTTTTCTTGTTAATCAAAAAAAGAAAAAGAAAATTGATGGAATATTATTTTTTCTGCCAATCAAATTTGCAACATTTTTTGAGACATAATTGATATATAAAGAACTGCACATATTTAATGAGCTTCGTCAAAAGGCATTGCTTCTATTATTTTAATTGTAATAGAAATGTCAAGGCACTAAAACATAGAGATTAGCCAGACCATTACATTGTTCTTGCTTATGTAAAATCTGTGCCCGGCAAAAATAGTTATCAAATACTCTTACTGTGCTCACTGCATAAAGGTGGCACTTTTCAACTAACTAACCCGTCCTGGGCCCCAGAGCTAGCATAGCTCAAGGGATAGATAGATGACCTACTATGTGGCCATTAACTACAGCTGGACCTTTGCCAGGATTGGTAAATCAGTCATTCCAGAAGGGATGGGAGTGGAAGGCACTGAAGCCTTGAATTGCTTCTCTCTGGGCAGAGTTGGGCCCATGTAGCACATCTAAGCCCTGCTCCCATTCACCATTTGAGATGCTGAAATTAAAAGTAAAGCACATATGAAATCTAATTAAAGGGGTCTCATCGAAAACATGAGATTTTCAGACATCTGCCTTCCTTTCCCTACTTTTCTGTGTGTAGCCTACACACTGAGGAGAGGCACGTGCATCTTTGTGACTTGTTTAAAACTCATAGGTAATAATCTTAGTCTAGTGCCATGAGAACAGAAAACTGTTGCTTGCTACCAGATGATCTCATGCCAAATGAAGAGGATTTTCCTAAGGATTCTCGACAATAATGAGGAAGAACTTTCTAATAATTAGGGCTAATGAAGAATTAAAGGAGCCAGGTGACTTCTCCTAGCTAGAAATATTCAAATAGTGTTAGTATAGAAGGAATCAGTTACCAGATAGGGATTGGACTCAGTGACCTCTAAACTACATTTGAAAGCTGAGGGTATATGGTTGTTTTTGTCTAAATGTCTCCAGTCCCCTTTGTTTTCTCAGGCACTTTTTGTCATGAGCAATTAGTAGGACATATTTTTATTTAATGTATGCAAATGAATATTTATGAGCAATTTAAAAAGCTTCGTAAGATACTACTTTTTAATATAAACTGTCAGTGTGAAAGTCCAAATTTTAAAGGTAACAACCACATGTGCTTATAACCAGTCTAGGCAAAGATAGAGTAAAATTGAATGATTCAAGAAAGTGTCTGGTAGCACATAATAAGCAGCCTTTATTAAGTGGTGCAAGTCAATATCAGTTCAAGGATCACCATCTTTTAAAATTTTTATGTCCAGACACTAGTCTACATCTCGTAATATTCACTCACTAATTACCTTAAGCATCAAGCAGTAATTCTGCAGCTTATCCCCCACTAACTTGGAGGAGTTGCCACAGTCTTCTGCCTCTATTTTGTGGCTTGATTTATTTGTGTCTTAAAATAAATGTGAATTCATAGCCACAAGAAAATGAATCTTGCTCTACTGAATGGCATTCCCAAGGAAATGAGCTTAGCATTACTATTAGTTATTATTGTCATTGTTATGACTTTTAGGAGAACTAATTTTTGTTTTAGGATCAAAAATAATAAAACAGGCATCAATAACTTTCTGAAACAGTTTGTATCTTTGTTTCTAGTATGCAAATACCTTTTGTGACACAATGCTGAATTCTTTTGGGCATGTAAATAATATGTTAAAGTAAAAAAAATTCTCTTAATGGAGTTGGCTTATGATTTTAAATTTTCTGTCCTTTGAATTTGGACATGATTCCAAGGGAATCAAGATATTATTTGCTGATTGAAATAATATAATTCTTGAGAAGTAATTAAGATATATTCTTATAGACCGTATATTAGCTACTGCAGATGAAAAATAAAAATTGTTTTCATTAGAAAGGAATGGCAATGGTAATAAAATGATGAGAGACACAGATTGTTCCCTAAACACAGTTAACTGGCATTTTCTTGGTGTGTGACCTTGAGTAAATTTCTTAACCTTTTTCAGCCTGAGTTTCCTCATCAGTAAAATTGGGATAAATGTACCTCACTTATACTTATTATATGATTACATGAGGAAATATATAAATGCAAAACGTGAAACATTGTCTAATATATAGTAGTATTTGATAAATATTAGTCTGTTGTTACTGTTAATATTGTCACTGTTAAGTCTTACTGGGATTGAATTCTCTTGGTGTAGGTAAGGAAGTAAGACTAGCATGGGAGAAGAAATATGATGGTGGAAATTGTAGGAGATTGTACACCAGCAACCCTGGCTTCTAGTCCTTATTTTTCTGCTAACAAACTGTTGTGGTCAGCAGTTACTTACTTCTTTGAGTTAAAGTTAAGATACCTGTTTGTATTTTGTTTGTCTAGATGAAGGAATCCCCCATTTTTTCCAGTTCCAAATTTCTTTCATTTTATGTGAGCCAGCATCATGATTTTCAAGTATCTTAGTACATGTATTTTATTAATTGTAAATGTTGAAAACTATGAATAATAGCAATCAAGTGATTCACAGCTTCAAATAACTCAACCAGTTCCACAGTCTCTCCCTGAGACCCAGCTGTGTTGAGGGCCTTATGAAGCAGAAGCAGAGAGGAATAGGCCCCACACTTTAGGAGTTCAGAGTTAGAATATGTAAAGTGGTCGTCCACACATTCTTCTGTAATCTTATCCTTTTATTTAAAAATGCAATGTTAGTTATAACTCTATCAGATCATGTATGAAAGGATTAAGACCATACAACTATGTGATTTTGAATGTCAGTATCCTATCATTCACACCTAATTGTGGTCAGAGCAATTAGGATGAAAATAAAGGACAGCTAAGGTGAAATAAATCAATACGCTAGAATTGCAGTATCAATTTATTATGCCAGGTCAGAAAAGTAAATGGTGAGTTCTTCTGAGTTACCTGGAAAAAAAAAAATGAAAGTTTTAGACTAAAATTGGATAGAATTTATTGGAAAGATGCCATGGTAGAGATCTTTAAAAAAAAAAAAAAGAAAAGAAAAGAAATGGTCTCATTTTTAGGCTGGAAAAAATCCATGAAATGGACAAGGCCTATTCTATTCTATTATACTGAATAGAACTGAAGAATTGTGGGGCCTAAGGAACTGAGCTGTCTGATGCATTTCTCACTCAAGGTAAAACTGCTGACATTAACCACTGAAGAAGTAGTCACAAAATTTACTTTTCAGTTAAGGATTATAGATAAATTTGCCCTTAGTTTAAAGCACTTTTTCACAAAATCTAGTCACTTAAGTCTGTCAGGTCAAGTGTCCTGGAGGAGAAAAGGACTTAGTGAGTTAATAGTTTATGCGGGGTTGACTGTGATTTGCATTCAAAGCAAGAGTTAGTAATGAGCAGAAAGAGGGGAGCACTCTCACTGACACCGAGTAGGATGGCAAAGAGGATCATCCAGAGCGAATTTCCCAGCTCTTTCAGGTAGAGATTTGCTTTTATATCTTGCTTGCCTTTAATACATTTGATCATAGGGTCTGAGAATACACTTTGCCAACCAGACATATCTGCTAATTATGATCCTTCCCCTCTCAGCCTTTCAAATCAAAAGAGAGAGGGGGCAAGGAGGCATAAATGAACCTGGAGAAGGATGATGGGTGGGCTTTACGTCGGAGATAGTTGATGGCCTTTTGGTGGGAAACTCTGTTAGAATATAGAAAGGGTCCTTTCTAAAAGGAAAAGTTAAAAAACAAAAATATGTATGAAGCTTTGCTCTCTTTACATCTAAATGTCCATATCAATGGCATAGGTACTAAAAATGTCTGAAAAGAAGAGCTGGGACATCTTCAGAAGACTGTGGGATACCGTGTTTATTTATATACATATGCACCCACATAAATTTAAATAGTACATATTGATATGTAGAAACTAATAGGACATATAAATACATTAAATTTTATACAACGCTTAAACATTTACAAAACAACTATAAACACATGAAATGCTTTTTTTAAGTATACATTAAATTTACATAATAGATAAATTTATATAAAATACATACATAAATAAACTATATAAATTTGAATTTTTATGTAAGACCCTATTTTAAAAAGCAGCATATTGTAAATCCTCTGTTATTTTCTCTTTGCAGTTGTGTTTTACGATTGCTTTTTCTTGTGTGAGGTAGCCTGGTACTTAGTATTTTCTCAGTTAGACCTGGATTACTTGTTGCTGACCAACTATGAGAGGGGCTGACTTGGATCGAAGGACACAATCCTCTTTCTTCCAGACGATCATCCTGTGACTCTCCCCAAACTAACCTTAACAACACCTCACTAAGATATGGTTTTGGAGGCAAAAATAACACAAATAATTAGATCATTACTTTCTGCCACTGTTCATTTTTGGCTCTACTTAAAAAGTAATAAAAGCATGCATTTCCTCACAAGTGTGAAAAATGCCTCTTCCTTTGTAATTTCAAGATAAAATTTATTCCAAATTGGGTAACTTTATTAGAATTTTATGGCATTGAATTTTTTTCTACTCATAATAATAAATTAATATTTTAAAATTCTGTCTCCAGAGAGAAAAAAATTTTGATGTTATATGTAAACAAATTCATACTGATTAATTCCAGTATTACCATGAAGTTACATTTCCTCTGTGTACATTAAATCATCTTGATAACATCACAATAAGTTGATCACACACATAATCAATTTACAAGAACTGTTTCAAGACTTAGATCAACATAGTTGATTCTTACACCACTCAGACTTCTTGATATCCCCAGAGCCAATTTATTCAGCCACTTTCATAATGGCAGCACTCCAAGAAATTCGTCCTGCATCTTAGAGATTTGTATTGCACAAAGTTATTTTTAATTCAGCAAGCAACCCTACTTTTAGTAAGCAGCTTTTAAGACTTAATCACTAAGTTATTACAAAAATTGAAATAGTTAATTTTGCCCACTATGTGTTAGGTTTTGTTAAGTACTTTCATGATATTTTTAACATAATCCTCACAAAAATGCTCTGTGTGGGTGGTGATAATGCTGCTAATAAGCATTTACTCAGCAGCCACCTTGTCCCACTGGGCATTTTACATAATATCCTCTTTGTGCTGCTGGAAAAAACAGATTCTAAAACGTTATGTAGCTTAAGCAAAGTTTTTGATTACATTGTAAGGTTCAGTTTTCAGCAATTGGGTTTTTTTGATTCCCAAAGATCCCCAAAAGCTAGTGTGCTGTATGGGCAAAAGGGACAGAGAAAAGACATGCTATATAACCAGCAGTGTTGATGGTCCACTCTCTCAACTTCTGCCTAGGAAGACCTACCATCTGCAAAAGGTGAGTGTTTTTCACCATCTGTCACGGGCAGTCCCCCATACTGTGTGCCCCAGCATCAAATCTTGTTTCTATCCTTTTTGTTTTGCACGCTACTGGGCTTCGATCTCTTACTGAGCACTTTGAGCAAAACACTCTCTTCCAGCAAAGAAACACCTTGAACTTACTAGAAATCTCTTTGGCCAGTTTCAGATGCAACAGTGAATAGATGAAATGTGGACTGAACATTGCATTCCATTACTTCTTTAAAATAGCTTCTTAGAAAATGAAGGGTCCAGTTTGGGGGCTTGAGTTTTTCTAATTTCAGCGATAAAAAGTTCCTTCTGGACCACCACACAATGCAATCTGTTTGGAAAGCGATGGATCATCATCATCCTTCTTCTCATTATTTTGTCAATAATTACTCCCATGAAAGAATGCCTATTTCATGTCAAGCACTAGGCTTACATGTTTTTTAAACATTATCTTATTTTACCTTCACAACAAACCAAGTAAGTCCCATTATCTCTATTTTTACTGAGAAGTTCACATAATTGGGACATAGTAGAGTCTCTTTGAATACTACTCTCTTTAAATCCAAAGTCTTTGTTCTTCCTGTTACTCCTGCTTTCTCCAAATCAGATTAGATCAAAATTTCATGCTTGCATCCACATTTCAAGGCCTGTTGGAATTCACATTTTAAGGACTCTCTGTTGGAAGTACAGCCTGTAAGGGAAGAAGTGTGACTGCATCTTACCAATAGCTTCTCCAGAAAGGTGACATTACTCCTAAGTTAATTCCTCATTGGAAGAACTTTGGAAGAATGTTATTACAGTGCATGGCTCTTTGAAGGTGTTTTTCTTAGATCAAGGTGGCTCCAGAGAATTATAATTGAATTGCTTTTCGTTGTGTTTAGTACTGTTAGGACAGGTATGCACATGATCTTGAAGCATTTTGGAAAGTGATTTGAGACCTACTGTTTGATCAAGCAACACCTGAGAAACTCATAGTATTAGAAAAATGTGTGCATGTACTAGATCATTTGTGATATAATGAATCTTGGTTGTTAGGTTAATACATATTTTAATGTATGTTTCAACTAGGGAAATTTATAGTATTTGAGGGGTGAGGTTTTTGTCTGCAGTAGATACTTGTGAGGATTTAAAAATTACAAGATGAACTCACAGATTTTTTAAAATTCAGTTTTAGCTAAAGTGAACTTAGGTTGAAATAAGAAGCCAATTAGGAGGGCAGCTACTTGTGAATCTCTCCAGACATGAAGTAAGTGTTAATTCTAAAACAAATAAATCACTCCAGGAAACTGTTAAGCCCTTGATCCTGGAAAAAACACAGTAGACTGTGTGGAATAGGGGAAAGAACAATGAACTGGGAATCAGCACATGCTCTGCCAGGAACTAGCTTTATGTGTGACTTGGACAAGTCACTTTACCAGTATCAGGCTCACTTTCCTCATTTGCAAAATAAGTGTGTTTGAGATAGTTTCTAAAGTCCTACTGAGCTGGATATACTGTTACTTGAAGTGCATGTAGAATTAAGCATTTACCATCTGTAAAGATGTTTATTTTCTATTTCTTTCCTTAGAAGTCCTTTAACAAAATGGAAGATAACTTTAAGTAGCTGAATTTAAACAGTACTGGTCTTTGTAAGAATCAGAACTTGTTCATATTTTAAGCTTTTCTTTTCACATCAACAACTGAAATATATGTATATTTCTACCAATTTATACAGATAGGAAAAGGTAATAGCTACCCAAATTATACTAGCTTTACTGATGTGTAGACATAATGAGAAGGTAGCCATCTGCAAGCCAAGCAAAGAAATCTCAGAAGAAACCAAACCTGCTGATACCTTGATCTTGGACTTCTGGTCTCTAGAATTGTAAGAAAAAATATTTTTGTTGTTTAAGCCACCGTCCGTCCAGACTGTGGCATTTCGTTATGGCAGCTCTAGCAAACTAATACAGTAAATAGTAGTATTCTCATGTTTTGTTTAAGGAAACATGACTCAGAGAGGTTAGGTAACTGATTTCTCTGGAGTTACTAACCAGAGGTCATGTGGCTGATAAATGGCAGAACTGGGTTTCAAACCTAAGTTTTTCTGACTGTGTACGTTCCATGTCAGCACACACTTTCCTTATTAGTCATAAAGCACAATCTTCCCCCTTCCATGGACCATTATAGATATCACATGTGGTAGTCTACGTACAAGTAATTGCTTATACATAATTTATGAAGATTTTCTAAGCATGGTGCTTTCACAAAGAAACAGTCTATTGTTCAGGTCCCTGAGTTTCTCATTAGACTGTTAGAAAAGTTACTTAAACTTCCTGTGCTTTTTTCCCTTTAATACCTCATAAATTTGTTGGAAGGATTAAATGAGATACAGCACGTAAAGCAGTTATCATAGGCTTTGGCATATTCTCAGGACTCAATATATACTAGCTATTTATAATAATATTATATTAATTAATTTATTTTATCATACAACTACTTTGAATGATGGACAGCTTGAAGGATGTCTGAAATTTTCATTACAAACACTTTCATGTTAAAGAGGAAGAAAATTAAGTCCTTGAAATTACAGCAGATCAAATTGAATGAGCTCAAAGGTCTGTTTTATTTTTAATTTTACTTTTTTCTAAAACTAAATTAGCTTATTGTAACTCCATTCATATTGTATTTATTTATTATGGCAATATGATTTTGACAATTTCTTATCTAGCTATTGAAATAATGGGGTGATGAATATTTAGCACAGACAGGTTAGTCGAGCTAAACTGATTTTTTTTCTTTAAACCTTTAAGATATTGTTCTCAGTATAAAAATAACCTCATTTGTAGTGATCTTTTATAACTCTGAGCAGTGAGGAATTAGACTGGAGAAGAAAGTTTAGGCAACATGATAGGGAGGAAGAAAGTGAGGGTAAGGATTTTGTTCTTTAGGCAGTGAGGAATCTTTGAAGATTTCTTAGTGGGAAAGTAACTTCTGAGGAACTCTGGAAGATTAACTTGGCAAAAATATTTGCTATTGATTAGCTCATAAACAGAAGTTAGAGGTTTATTTTAATTATCCTGATAAGAGACAGTGAGCATCTGAACAATAATGCTTGCATTGGGAATGGAGAGGAGAGAAAGCAAATGAAAAAACATCACTTAGGTTGATTAAATATGCATGAAAAATATGAGAAGTGCATGTTTAAAGTTTACTTGGTTAGGTCAAAAAGTGATGTGTCAACTAGAAAAACAGAAATATTTAGGAGATGTTTAAAGCAAAGGAGATGGTTTTTAATTTTAACTGTTAAATGAATTTGCATTAGCAGGTTCAGATGAATCATATTGCAGGATAATAGGAATAGCCTGAAACTTCAGGGAAATACCAGAAGGACAGTTACCATCTTCTCTTAGAATACCACCTCAGCTTTAGAGGCAGGGTGCTGGGCAAGGGCAGTTAGTCTTGGTCTGTCACCCTTTGCGTAGTCCTGCCCTATAATAGGGGACTAAGTAAGGAAAGAGCCCCAGGCTTCTCAGCTGCTCTTGCCCAGAGTAAAGCTTCTGCAACACAGAGCTGGGTATGTGTCATAAATGTTGGTGGCCTGCCCCTCAAAGGGAGGAACTATAGCCCTAGACTGGGAGCTAGAGATGGAGGAGTCCTGTGTTCTGGGCTGCACCTTTAGGGGGAGAGTTTTTACTGTGCTGAGCTGGAGAGACGGGGAGGAAGTGGATTGTGGGTTTAATGTCACAAATTCTTGATCTTTTTACTGAGATTTAGTGGATTTTCTTGAATAAATATATCTGTGCACCCCTAGGACAATTTACAGAGACCTTAGTTGCATGTGCTGTTTAATACTTTTCACCTCTTAAATGATTTTTTCCCTAGGGAGAGAGTCCAGAGCTTTTCACATTGTCATTCCAGAAGTTGCCTCTTAGTTGTCATTTGTTAATTGAGATGTTGGCAAGTGAAATGTGCTTACAAGAGGAGAAAGAATTGTGAATGGGTCTGAAAACTAGGCCATACAGCAATATCTAGGAGAAATAAAACATTGAAGAGATGCCAGAAAGCAGAGTTTTTATAGATATAAAATAGTAAAAAATAACTTTAATCTGTGTAGCTTCAATGAGAAGAACTAAAATTAATACACAAAATTACTGGGAGGCAGATTTCACTAAATTTTTGAAACAAGTTTGTGTGAAAAATAAATAGCAGCTAAATGTATGGCACTGAACTCTCTTTTACTGGAGATGTGTAAACAAAGCTAAGACCATCTTTTAAAGTAATACCAGAGGAGATGTCTGCAATGACACATTGCACAGAGCAGTTGGAGGCTTCTGTATTAATCAAGGTGAGAGATGATGCTGGTTTGAAGGGGATAGTAGCAGATAGAATGGAGAAATGTGTTCTAGCACTTAATGCTATGGTAAGTGCTATGGGGAATGCAAACATTTGAAAATGTGAACCTTCCCCTGACATACCAAGCAACAAAGAAAAAAAATGTTTACTAACACAAAACTTTTCAAATTATTTAACTTTATCCTTATACCCAATAACAGAAGTTTCCAGAAGCAACAAGATGAACAATAACACAAATGGAAACAAACAGAACAAATGAATAAATGTTTATAAACTGCAGACCCAGATCACAAGGTCAAGCATACTTTCATGAATTTTTAAAACCAAGGAATATAAATGGAGTATCTCCACACTGAAGATTTGCAAAAAATATAAAGCAGCACAGGAGCATCAGTAAAAATAGGGGAAGGTTTCAATAATATGATTTTCAAGTAACAAGTAGGTAGAAACTCTAAAGGGAATTTAGATGTAGTAAGAAACATTCTTGATACCAGATTATCTATTTTTGTAATAATGAAAGAATATAAGAACCTCCCAATTTAAATTGTGATTCTACAGAGCTCACTAAACTTTGTTTTTTTGTAAAACCACAGTGTTTGAGATATACCTAATTAGGTAGAGTGCTAGAAACACTTTTTGTTATGCTTGTGTTTTCCTGATCTTTACAAATATGTTTGATTAGCTTAAAATGATAAATTTTTCTGTTAAATTCTACCTTGGTTTAGGAGTAGATACACTTAAACTGCATTAAGATCTCGTAAGAGGAAATGGGACCTTTGTAAATATTCAAGGATAAGAAGCCAATATTCTGTAATAGTTCTGTACTTTGTTAGGTTTTGGTAATGAGATTTGCAAGGCACGTACTATTATAAAATGTATTTCAGCAAGAAACTCTCAAGAAAAGTTGTTTTGTTTGTGAATCCTGCTCTTATAATTAAAACAATGCACTGCAGTTCAGCCAAGGATCTAAGAAAATCTGTTATTGGGAAGATTTTTTTTGATCCTCCTGTAATTGGGGATTTTCAGGTTTACGTCCCTTGAATTTCCCTTCTGCAGTTATGATAGGATGTTATTAAGTATAGCGGGGCTGACATTGTAGAAGAAATTCCCTTAATGAATTTATGTAGTTTTCAAATATAAATCAAAAGTTTAAAACAAATTAGACAAATATAATAAAAAATGTTCCAATGTTCCAATTATGAAGACAGACATTAATTTGAGTATGCTCCTTGTACTTACATTCCTCTCTTCCTTCTAAACAAATATGGTTTTTATTTTCAAAAGATGACAGTTTCCAAAGTTAAGAATTAAAAAAAAAAAGACAGCAAGTTATGAGTACAGATTTAACATAAATTTGCTTTGGAAGGGATTTCATAATACTTTGTTTTTTGTCAAAGAACATGTGTTGCTATAAAAAATTTGAACTCTGGATGGTTTAATCATTAAGCTGTCACTTATTTACCACAAAATGTATGAATATATAGAATGTGTTGTTATTTTATTAGTAGTCATTATGGCCACTTAGGAAGTCACACTATTTAGTATAGTTAAGTATAGAAAGCTTCTATTTTAATAAAATATAATATATTATAGTAATCTTCAAATTAACAAACACCTAATTAATCTACTGATGAATTAATAATTAATAAATAATAGGATTTGTGTTATTGGATGTCTAAATCTAGTGACTCTTTTAACTTTAATTTTGTCCAATGAGAGTTATAATTCTTATGGGTGACATGAGATAGAAAGGCTGACTTTAATCTCTTGCACTGTAATTTTAGAAGAAAGGATAATGATGTTTTGGAAAGTAAGTTTATATGATTTCTTTCAGACAAAATAAAGAGAAAATGCCTATCTCTCTATATAAAATTAAATAGATGGCAACTTTAAACTTTGCCTCAGTGCCTCATGCTAAAAGTAGTCCCTAGGTATTAATTAGATTATAAAGCCTATCAAATATATACATGTGACTAATTCATTCAGGCTCTCTACATTATCTGTTAGTCAAAATGGGCTACATAATTCTGTAGTATTAAATATCCTTAAAAATATCATTAGTTTAATTCAATGAAAGGCGATTTCTTATTAATGCTGTATGTCCAACATGTCAGCAGGCACTCCTTTCACCTGTTACCCAGGTTGACGGGGATTCTTAACCCTTGGTTTCATACTCATCTGGCTGCAGGAAGGAAGAATACTGAATCTAGCATTGGGTACTTAAGCTACTGCTGGAATTGACATTTTTGCTAACATTGTACTGGCCAGAGAAATGTCACATGACCATGCCTAATTTCAGAGATGAAGGGACATGAAATCTCCCTGTTTGATCAGAAGCAGTGAACCAGAATTATTTAGCAAATAGAATTAATGAAAAAACATGCTGGATCTTGTCCCTATGTCATTGTTGGATAATCCTAATATATTTCATTAGTATCAGAAGCTAAAGAACATGTGGCAAAATTTTTTGAGAATTAAAGGATTGATTTTAACATACATCTGGATGTATGCTGAATATGGTGATTCCTTTAATAACTCGAGATGCTGTCATGTTACAGTGGTCTCTTGGATCCAGAGACTTTATTTTGCTGCAAGTAAAATGGCAGAAATGTAATGGGTTCATAACAAGATCAGATGCACAGAACTTCTTCACTAAAGAATAGGCATGTTCCTGGATGGTCTGACTAATAAAAGAACTTGGGTAGGTGCTTCAGAAAGCTAAGAGACCAGTTAAATTTGAGTCAAGCAATGGGAAGAGGAATAGGAAAATTGAGTCAAATGGGAAAAAAAGGGGTTGGTACTGAGGTAATGAGAATAAATAGACTGGCCAGCAGTGCCACCTAGCTAATAGGAGAAAGAATCCAGACAGGAATCTTGACTAGGATAAACGAGATGGAAGCAGGTTAAAAAAGAACTGATACTGGTATAGACATCATTACTGGATTGTTTTGGAAGGAAAGGAAGTAGACCACACTGTGGTTGCAGCTGACTTGGCAGTAAATTAACATATTTTCTCATGGGTCAGAATTCATAATTAAAAGGTTTTTTGCTCAAATCTGACTTTTAAAGTATTCAAAGTACAGTCCCCCCAAAAGTCCCTGTGAGGCCGGAGATCCCAGCCTTTTAAGAGTTTAATCCATTACTGATTAATAGATACCAGCAAAAGATACAATTTCTTTGTTTCTGAAACTCTCTGAATTTAATTTAGGAGGTAGAAACACCAGTTTGGTGTTTACAGGTAACTTCTTTGTGGACTAAATAGGAGTTGAGTTCTTCATATACCTGAGGTTGTTTCCTGGGAGACAGTATATGCTTATAAACACATTGATAGGTGAAAGTAAGAGATTTAGTTTTTTTTTTTTTTTTTAGTTTTGGCAAAGCTGGGAATTGAGTGAGTTTATTTATCTTAGAGAATTATCATAATTTTAATATTAAATTGGAACACTTGAATTTGATTTCTGTAATAGTTGAGAATGCTTTCTTTAGTTGTTATTTCAGTCCAGGTAAGTTATTTTCCAGTTCATATCTACAATTAGAAGTCTTTCTTTTTCTTTTTACTCTTTATTATATTAAATCTAAAAGTGAACTAATAACTTTATTTTACATATATTGTATAACATTATATAAAAACAGCGAGAATAGGAATATTGTCTTGATTATCTGTCTATACTTAAATTTGTATATTTAGAATCTAGATATCTATTCATCTGCGGGTGACACTAAGCCAAGGGGAAAGCGGAGCCCACTGAAGAACTGAAACTACTCCTCGTATATAATAGCATAAGCTTTAATGTTTTATAGCATGGAAACAGCAAATATTTAGAGCTTTTGCTACTTACAAGTCTTTAATATTTAAGAAGTCTTTTTAGTAACTAAATCTTTAAGCCCATCATTACTCTGAAAGATCATTATTGTTCTGTTTAAAAGAACAGCTAGCATATATTTCATTGTGTTCATTACATATTGGTTTTTAGGCTCAAAGTATTTTAATGGGACTTTAGCATTTTGTAATTTTTATTTTACAACTGAACTTCCTAAATATTTTACATTATTCAGAACAGGAGTTTTCTCCCAATAAGAATAAAGTTTTGTTTCATTTTATTTTTTTGAGTAATTTGCACCATATCTGTCCATAACACAAATTCTTTAACTTCATTAATAATAAACTTTTTCTAAATATAAGAATAGGCAGAAAATAATTAGACATGTTCGTATTTTGTTCCTAATAATTTTTGGTTGAAACTTGGTTAAGCCATTTCGAAATATATTAAAATTAGTACATTTGGTCACTGAAATTTCAATGTTATACTTGTATATCCTTTAAAGAAAGGTTGCATTTTAATAACACATTAGGTACTTGGTAAATCAGCATTTTGTTTTCATAATCTACAGATTTTAAATATGCATCCTATGTTGGTTTCTAATTTATAGAAAATTGTTTTATATTTAATGGAAATATTTTAAGGTACATAAAATGTGTTATGTTTAATAAAATGCAATAGACCCAAACAGCTAGATTTAAGAGATGTTTCCCCAGAAGGACAGCAGTATGCGAAATAATTTACCCTTATGCTGTCAGTTAGAGATGCTCCTTATTTAACGTTGACACTGGAAGAAAAGCTTATTCATGACCTAGAGACCACACGGTAGGTCTCTTTGCTTTCTTAATTTTCTCACACTCAAATTTATACAGATTATTGAATGCCTTGTTAATCTTTAAGAATCTACCAAGCAATATTTTAAAATCATAGTCTTTTATGTACAAGAAGCCTAAATATTTTAAGCATCATACAGTTACATTTTGTAGAGAATAATAACGCTATGGTAAAGAAGAGATGTAAGTGCAGGGTAAAACCATGTTTTTTCTAGTTATTTTCTTTGATTGAATAGGATTTTAATGTTTACAATGCTGTAACAAGCATTATCATGTAGCTTGAAACAGATTGGATTATAGAAAGAGCATAAGAGGAAGGTAAGAGTAGGCAGGGAGCCCGAGGAGTTAGGGACTAGGATTTCTCCAAAGTTTCAGTAAACCTGAAGGTTATGGTTTTCCCCATCCTCTCTATCCCCCCTTTATCTGACTCTCATACCTGTGATATTTTTTTCAGGAAGCTCTTCTGACCTTTAAGATTGTGTAGAAGTCTTGAATCATCTAACTCCGTAACACTCCATATTTATCCCTACCATACAAAATACATCTATAAATTGGCTGTTTACCAATGATGATCTCTTTCAGGGCAGGAACTATGTCCTGCTAACTATTTATTCTTACCACTTGTCATGGTAATTGATATATTCTTGGTGTGTAATAAATGCTTATTGAATGAATGAACAATTAAAATTTAGCCTGGGTGAATGGAATGAGTTGTGTGCAAAGGAATAGGTTAGACATAAAAGGTGGTAGGGAAGGTAATGAATTCAAGGTTAGAATTGTTGGGATAGAATTCTTTCCTCTTTTCCATGCTCACATTTTAGACCAAAAGAAAACATAATTAGCTAGGCAATAGTGTTTCTGATTTCTGGTCCTAGTTTTGGGAAAAGTTACACATGTGATGTTGGATGAGTTTTCTAACTACTTTATCATTCCTTTCTGCATTCATATAAAGAAGAATCTTAACTCCATGATTTACAAGGTCTTTTGAGTAGCAAGGTCATATGGCAATGTGAAAAGTTCCTTGACGTCAATAATAGGGCTCAGATATTAGCTAGGGACAAAGAGTTCCTATTGGGTAGAGGATGGGTATTGCCTTGTTTTGTCATATTTCAGTAACTTCAGAAGCAGAAAAACATTTGAAAGCTCTCCTGACCCTATGGACAAAATGAGGAATGCCCACAATTCCACATGATTTTCATAGGTCCAGAAATAGAAATTAAAATGTGTTTGTTCCTGAAGCATAGACTTAGTGATATCAGAAAAAGGAAATTCAAACGTGCACTTAAGAGATACAATGGTGTTTGTGTTAGAATTTTGCTGTAATTCTTATTTCATTAAGGTCTATTAGTTAGGGTAAGGTGAGACTTATCTAATAATAAATTTTCTTAAAGTGAATGACAGGTCAGTGGAGCAGTTCTGCTCCTCTTAGCCATTGAAGAAGCCCATTTTCTTTTAAGTCATTGCTTTCTCCTAGGGCATTCATGGTCATCTGCATGCTCAAGTCTAGGTTACTTCCATATCTGGTTTCCAGCTGGTAGGGAAGAAGGAAGAGTGGGTTGAAGTATATATATAATAGAGGTAGAACACAATTTCTTTTCATTTTTTATTTCATTTTCGTGGAAAATTAGTCAAATGGCTGTGCTTTGAATCAAGGGATACTTCTTCGCTATGTGTCCAGGAAGAAAGGGAGAATAAATTTTGGTTTCTTCACTGGAAAGCATTGAATCACACAATCAGACTGACATCTCCTATACTCAGGTACTTCTTGTGTGATGATTGTGACTTATACCTGGAAAAAAATTACTAAAATTTGTAAACATGCAATTAAATCTAAGATGCTATTGGGAATTCAGAGGCTACTTTTTTTTTATCATGAAGATCAATTATATAGCTCTGTTTTGACAGTCATAGATCAGAGATTTAAAGGCATATTCTTCGAGTGATTGTGTTATGCAGCTTAAATGCAAACCAGAAAAAATCAGAAATAAAAATTAGAGTGAAAAGTAATAAGTCTATTTCTGTAAATAGAAAGCATCTTTTGCAATTTGTGTACAGTGCTTCAATTTGTGGGATTGCTTCCACGACATTGCAGTGTCACCGTCAACCAAATCTTCATGTCTAAAGAAGAGTTGCCTTTAACTGGTTATTAGAGACAAAAGAAAACTTAAAATTTGTGACAACATCACCCTTGATTGTAATCTGTTGAGGTTTAGCTGAACCAAAACATAACTTGCTTCTCCAATTATCTTAATTAAAAGTAAGCATCTATTTAGTATTAAAAATATTTGGTGTAGTATCTGCATGAGGAATTAGCAAATGATAGTGCTGATTATTATTTTTTCCGTAAAGTCAAAATAATAACTAAAAAAAATTCTCAACACTACCCTTTTAAAAATTGTAGAGTTACAATTCCACAGTTTTGAGACATGTTTTAGCTTTATTGTGTATCTCAAATATTCTTTCTATGCTTGTAATATTCAACTTCAGCCTTGGCTTGGGATAAATTGTGATTTTAACATAACTAATTAGCATGTAGGCGAAGGCTTTGTTCTTTCAAGTTTTAATATACACATTTCTTTACTGAAGGCCTGGAGAAATTTATGAAGGAAATTACATTGTAAGAGCTAAAGGTTAAAGTTCTGGCTACTTTGATCTTTTCTTGGACCTCTGGAAGAGAGTCTCCAGCGGACAGCTCCCCTTATGCGAGACCTGAATTTCTTGACTTCAAGTTCACATGAACTTCCTAAGAAGCCCTTTTATCAAGCTTCTCTGTCTAAAAGTCAGATCTTATTCCACAGTGAGAGCATTTGTTTTCCTGGTTTCTTCTACCACTTTCCCCTCTGCCAACCTCCACTGTAGATGACACCTTACAAGATACACCTAACACTAATGTTCGTTAGCTCTTAGATTCACAAGTACCTGGAAGGATTGGTAAGTGCTGTAGGTGGGTTCCTATCCCACTCCCATGGGCCAGAGAAATAGTTTTCTTTTAGTTCAAGTTTGCTTTACAATATTCATTCCAGTGGGAGCTTCAGCCTGCTGGTCCTGTACTATTACATAATAAATACTGACCTATTCACTAAGTATCTCTTTCCCAAGGACAAACATTAATATTTTAAGATACTATATGCTTTTAGTTCCTATTTAGAAATAATACTTACTACATTAACAATGTCTCTATCCTGCCCTTGGAGTATATCATTCCTCAGTGTTGCTCTGAGGGGCTTTTAATTTCTTCCCTACTCTTCCCCATAGCCCACAGGAATCATAAAAATGTACATTAGCCTTTAATGTCCACTTTTATTGAGACCTAGGGACAGACTCTCTATTCCATTCCACTGTTTGGAGTCAGAGCCTGCCTTTGATTTAAGGGAAATGGAAGCTGGTGATTACCAATATGTCCTACAACTGACCCACAAGTAAATAGTTAAAGACCTGAATAGGCACATTATTGTGCTGCATAGCAAATAAACATGCATGGGAAGAAAGTTTGGAATAAAAAAAAATAATGACTCACACTTCCAGTTCTAAGTGCAGATAATTTTATTCTACCTCAGCTTCCAGAGGTTAAAATGACTATTCTGAAAGGGTCTTCATGATGAGCTGAGGCTAGAGAATTCCTTTATGGAACTAGAAAAAATAGAATTCTGGAGACTATAGGCATCCAGCAAGTTTTAAACTAACTATCCAGAATTATCTGATGCCCACAACCTAGAACTTGGCCTGCTAATGAGGAGATGGGCTGTAGACAGGAAGGTATATCTTGGTCCAGTGGAGGGAACAAGCAATTGAGCAGAACAGGAACTTGTTCCAGAGAAGCTCAGAAAGCTAGGTTTTCTGTCTTCTAATAAGGGATATTAATCACCTGATGTTCCAGGAGGATCATGGCATACAATGATAGATGCACTTGTTTCCCTGTAAGGTGCCTTGTTTATCATTCATTCATTTATTCGATAATTTCTTACCAACTTCTAGGCTTTGGAAGTATGGATAGCAGTGAATAAAATAGACCAAGATCATTGTCTTCATGGAACTGACATTGTACAGGGGAAAGACAGACAATAAAAAAAAAAAGAAATAATAATGATAATAATAATAGTTTAGAATATCAGAGGTGCTATGATGAGAAAGTAGGAAAGGGAGAAAGGGATAGCCTGGTGAAGAATAGGTATAAAGATTTTAAAGAAGGTGGTCCCTGAGAAGGCCACCCTTGAGATGAGGGAATAGCTCTGTTAACATCTGCAAGAAGAGAGTTCTGAGCAGAGGGAGCATAAATCAAAGACCCTGAGGTAGATTGTGGCTGGAATATGTCATAAATAGTTAGGAGGCTAGAATGATTGGAAAGAAGTGAGCATAGAGGAGAGAGTGGGGGGAGACAGAGTCAGGAATAGTGGGGCACTAGAACAATGTACAGATTTATGGGCCACTGTACCGACTTTAGTCCTTTCTCTGAGTGATATGGAATTATCCTTAATGATTTAAGCAGAACAGTGACATGATCTGATTTATGTTTTAAAAGAATCTGACTGCAAAGAAGTGATGAGTAGAAGCAGAGGACCATTTAAAAGGATATTGAAACAAGACAGGTATATTATGGTGACTTGGAACACATGTGTGTATGGATTATAGAGAGGGAGGTAGACAAGTTAAGAATATGTATTTATAACCAACAATATTTACTAACAAATTGGATGTGGATAATTTGAGAAAGAAAGGAATCAAGGATGTATCCAAGTCTATAGCCCAAGCAACTGGAATGATGGAAGTGCTATTAATTAAGCTGATTAATTTGAGAAAACTGCAAGAATGGTTTGTTTGCAAGGAATGAGATGGGAGAAATTAATATTCATGGCTTTGAAAATGTTAAGTTTGATATACCAAGTAGAGATCCAAGTGAAGAAGTTAAGTAGGACAGTTGGATATAGTTCAAACTTTCAAGGGAAATGTGTAGGTGCAGAAATTAAATTATTGTATTGAGGGCAGTTCAGAGAAAGGACTGATTTTGGCATGTCTCCTTAATCAACATTTCACATCTTGATTCTTTAATATAATCCAGTGCTTGTATGAGCATATGTGTTGAAGTGTTTATTATGAGGCAGCATAGTCTACTGGTTAACAACAGAACTTGAAATAAAATTTTTGAATCCATCTGCTTTGTCATGGACTAATTACTTAATCTATTTATGCCTCAATTTTTTCATATAAGAATTGTAGCTAGTAGTATTACTTATCTCAAATATCGCAGTAAGAATAAAATGAATTAACATATGGTGAGTGCTTGGAATAAGTTTTGACATATAGTGAATTCAATACATGTTAACTATTATTGTCATCATAATTTTTGTTAGTGCTTTTATTCTGTATTAATATATTTGGAACAGCATATAATTTGAGCAAATCATTGCCTTCTGTCATTTTGGAGTGGAGAAAAATTACTCTAATTTTAGAGCAGTTACCCTACTCATATTTATTTATATATATGTAAATTCTAGTTGTTCATGCATTATAATTATTAATTATTATAAAGTGATCATGTCCTCAAACAACTGACTTTCTGGAAAAAAATTTTAAAAGAGTTTCCAACGTGTTTCCTACAATGATGTTTAAATAAAATTCACTTATTTGATCATTTGCCAAACTTTGTGGTAATACCTAATATAGTTAGATCCTGAGCAGATGTAATTATTTTATATACTTTTTAATTGAGAAATAATTTGCAGATACTGAATTCCACAGAGTTTGAAGTATAGTACAATGAGTTTTGGTAAGTGCATTTACTAATGTACTATCTTTCAAGATATAGAATATTTTCATCACCAAAGAAAAATCTGTTCTGTTGACCCTAGGTAATTTATCACCACCATCCACAGTAATCACTGTTCTAATTTCCTTCATCATGTATTAGTTTTGCCTTTTTAAGAACTTCATACAAATAGAATCTTACAATATTACTCTTTTGTATCTGGCTTCTTTCATTCAGTATAATGTTTTTGAGGTTGATCCATATTTTGAGATGGATCAGCTCCTTTCTATTTTAAAGTATTTTTTCATTATAAGGATACATCAAAATTTATTCATCCATTTTTCTGTTGATGGGCATTTTGATTGCTTTTCAGTTTTTGGCTAATGTGAATAGATCTGCTGCAAATATTTTTACACACGTCCCTTTGTTTACATAGGTTTTCACTTTTTGTGAATATATACTTGGAAGTGGAATTCTTAGATCATAGAGTAGTTGCATGTTTACCTTTATGAGAAATTACTAGGCTGATTATACCTCCACAAATATCGAATGAGAATTCCAGTTATTTCACAGTCTTGCCAACATTTGATATTGCTGTTTGTTTTGTTTTCATTTTCTAGAACACGTGTAAGGATATTCCCAAGTTTACTGCTGCACTCCTTAATAAGGCTTAGTACAATGCCATGCACTTTTTTTTTAAGTGCTTTTTTTTTTTTTAGAGTAGTCTTAGCTTCACAGTAAAATAGAGAGAAAGATACAGAGATTTCCCATATACTGTCTATTCCCACAAACACATAGCCACCCCTATTATCAACATCCACCATCAGCGTCATACATTTGTTACAGTTAAGGAGCCTACACTGACAACGTTATCATCCCAAATTCATAGTTTATATTAAGTTTCACTCTTAGTGTGGTACATTCTGTGGGTTTGGACAAACATATAACAACATGTTTTCACCATTATAGGATCATGCAAAGTATTTTCCCTGCTCTAAAAATCCACCTTTTTTATCTCTTCATCTCCCCCTCACCCCAACATCTGGCAAGCATTTTCTTTTTATTGTCTCTGTAGTTTTTCATTTCCAGAATGTCATATAATTGTAACCATACATAATGTAGTCTTTTCAAATCAGCTTCTTTCACTTACTGATATGCATTTAAGTTTTCTTCATGTTTTTAAATGGCTTGATAGCTCATTTCTTTTTAGCATTGAGTAATATTACATTGTCTAGATGTACCACAGTTTATTTATCTTTCCCTACTGAAGGACATCTTGATTGCTTCCAAGTTTTGGCAATTATAAATAAAGTTGCTATAAACATCCATGTGTAGGGTTTTCTGTGGACATAAATGTTCAACACGTTTGGATAAATACCAAGGAGTATGCTTGATGGATTGTATGGTAAAGATATGTCCAGTTTTGGCCGAAACTGCAAAACTGTTTACTAAAAAGTGGCTGTACCAATTTGTATTCCCATCAGCAATGAAAGTTCTTGCTGCTCCGCATCACATTTGGTGCTGTCAGTGTTCTGGATTTTGGCCATTCTAAGTGGGTAGTGGTATCTCATTGTTTTAATTTGCATTTCCTGATGACATGTGATGTTGACCATCTTTTCATATGTTTATTTGCCATCTGTATATATTCTTTGGTGAGGTATCTGCTAAAGTCTTTGGCCTACTTTTTAGTCAAATTATTTGTGTGCTTATTGTTGAGGTTTAAGAATTCTTTGTATAATTTGGGTAATAGTTCTTTATCAGATGTGTCCTTTGCATATATTTTCTCCCAATATGTGGCTTATGTTTCATTTTTTAAACAGTCTTTTGTGAATCAACAAATTTTAATTTTAATGAAATCCAGCTTATTATTTTTTTCATGGGTTGTGCCTTTGGTGTCATTTCTAAAAAGTCATTGCCAAACCCAAGGTCATCTTCATGTAGATTTTTTTCCTATGTTATCTTCTATGGTTTTATAGTTTTGTGTTTTACGTTTAGGTCTTTGACTCATTTTAAGTTAATTTCATGACATGTATAAGGTCTATGTCTATGTCTAGATTCCTTTTTTTTGACATGTGAATGTCCAGTTGTTCCAGCAACATTTTTTGAAGTGACTATCTTTTCTCCATTGTATTATTCCCTTAGCTCCTTTGTCAAAGATCAGTTGAATATTGTAAGGTCTATTTTTGGACTTTATTTCTATTCCATTGATGTATTTGTCTCTTCTTTCACCAATACCATATTGTTTTGATTACTATGGCTGTATGGTTAAGTTCTGGAGTTGGGTAGTGGCAGCCCTCCAACTTTGTTATTCTTCAGTATTGTGTTGGCTATTCTGGGTCTTTTGCTTCTTCATATAAACTTTGTAATCAATTTGTCAATATCCAAAAAAAAAACTATCTGGGATTTTGATTTGGATTGCATTAAATTTATAGATCAAATTTTGAAGAACTGACATCTCTACAGTATTGTGTCTCCCTGTCTGTGAACATGGGAAATCTCTCCATTTGTTTAGATCTTTGGTTTCTTTCATCAGAGTTTTATAATTTTCCTTATATACACAGCTTGTATATATTCTGTTAGATTTATACCTAACTGTTACATATTTAGGGACACTAACGTAATTGGTAATATATTTTTAATTTTGAATTCTACTTGTTCATTCCTGCTATATAGGAAAGTGATTGATTTTAGTATATTAATCTTGTGTACTGCAGCCTTGTTATAATTTCTTATTAGTTCCAGGACGTTTTTTTTTGTCAATTCTTTCAGATTTTCTACAGACAATCATGTCATCTGAAAAGAAAGTTTTATGTCTTCTTTCCCAATTTGTGTACATTTTGTATTCTTTTCTTATTGTATTAGCTATAACTTTCAATACAATGTTGAAAAGGGGTAGAGAGAGGGGACATCCATGCCTTGTTCATGATCTTAGTGGGTCATTTTTTTAAAATCAGGAATTCTTGTACATTGTATAATATTTTGGTGTCAACTTTTGCATTCATGATGATGAGTGATGTTAACCACTTTTTCATGTGCCTTTAAGCCATTTATGTATCTTCTAAGCATTCTAGTTGGCTTTTGGTCAATTTAAAAATTGGATTTTTTGCCTACTTTTTAAATGAGTTGTAAATGTTTATATATTCAGGATTCAAATCTTTTATCAGAATTGAATACCAGATTGTAATGTAATTCCAGCTTTCACATTCAGTGACTTGCTTATTCATTTTCTTTATAGTCTTTTGATGAGTGAAATTTTAATTTTGATAAAGACAATTTTATATATATATTTCTTTTAATAATAGTAATTTCTCTGTCCTGTTTGCCTGCCATAAGTTTGTAAAGATATTCTCCGTCTCTATAGTTCATTGAAATAAACTTTTGTGTCTGATGTTAGATATGAGTTTTCTTTTTAGCTTGGGAGGGGCTAGTTGCTCCAGTTTGTTGAGAAGACTGCTTTTTCCATTTTCCTGCTTTGGCAACTTGATCAAAAAAATCAATTGACCATATAATTGTACATTGATTTTATGACACCTATTCTGTTCAGTTGAACTATATGTGTATATTTACAGTGAGAACACACTGTCATGATTAGTTGAAAGATCAGATATGTAAGTCCATCTAGCGTTTCGATTTTCAAGATTTTTGGAATCTTCTAGGTGCACTGCATTTCCATGTACATTTTAGAGTCAGCTTGTCAATTTATTGACAAGTCTTGTGTGTGTTTGAATAAAATTATGTTGAATACATAGATCAATTTGTGGAATATTTACATTTTGTAAATAATGATTTCTTCAATATCATGATCATAGTTTACTTCTCTATATATTTAAGTCTTCTTGAATTTCATATAGACTATAGTATCTATCTATCTAGTCTATCTTTATCAATATACCTATATTGTACACTGAATATAATATATAGTCATATATATCATATGCCTATATCGACATAATAAATATAATTTATTTTAAAACTCTACAAATGTTTCTTTTTCAATGTCTAATTTTGCTGTTTATTCCATCCTGTGAATTTTTAAATTTCAACCATATTTTTTAGCTGTAGAATTTTTATTGTATTCCTTCATATGGTTTCTAGTTTCCTTCTTGAAATTTCGTAGTTATTTTCTTTTTTTTACATATTTTTCTTTAAATCCTTGAGAATTTGTATAAATAGCTGTTTTAATGTTCTTGCTTGCTAATTATATCATCATCATCATCATCACTACTCCCACCCCATTATAGCTCTTGGATATGGAGCTTCTTCATAAGAAATAAATTTTTACATATATATATACATATACCTATATTTTTATATATAATTTTATATTGGATAAGCCATGATATGGTGCTGAGTTTTAGAAATTTGTTGTCTTCTTTAATAAGTGTTAAGTTTATTTTTAGTTTCATGCTTTTAAGACTTGTTTTTATGCTTTCTTAATAAATGTCTTTTCTATAAGGCTAGATTAGCCTTATTTCTAAAGTGTGCATTTTCTGAGATGTCTACTGAATGCTCCTAGTGTTCACAAATTCTCTCCAGTCTCTTGAAATTGTAACTTGAGCATCTCTCAGCCTCAACAAGACTCCCATTTCCTTTGATATCTTTATTTCCCTGGTAGTTATATTTTCTCAGGATGTTTGTTTGTTTTGTTTGTTTGTTTTAAGAGGCCCTTTGGATTCTCATCTTGCTTACAGCTTAGTATTTGGACAGAGACTCAAGGAGACTTCTATGAGGATTTTTAGAGTTCCCTTTTATTTTCATGTTCTTTCTATCTGCTACCCTACCTTGTTATGATGTATTATCACTTTTATATATTGTGAATTACTTAGCTAAAATTTCATACAGAATTTTTGTATCTGTATTCATGGCATGTTGGTCCTTGGTTCCCTTTTCTTGCAATATTTTTGTCTGGTTTTGGCTTCAGGGTAATGTTGATCTCATGGAATGAACTGGGAGTTATTCCCTCCTTGTCAGTATTTTCAATGAATTTGCATATTTCTGTATGCTTTCTTCTTTAAATGTTTGGTAGAGTTCACCAGTACATGTTTCTGGTCTGGGTTTTTCTTTGTGGGAAGGTTTTTAATTACTAATTTAATTACTTTTAGTAGATATAGAACTGTTCAGGTTATTTGTTATTTTTTATTGATGTATAATTGAAATACAACATTATGTTACTTTCAGGTATACAACTTAATGATTTGTTGTTTGTATATATTGTGAAATGATCACCATGATAAGTCTAGTTAATATCCATCACCATACATAGTTACAGATTTTTTTTTCTTGTGATAAGATCTTTTAAGATCTACTTTTTTAAAGCAACTTTCAAATATGCAAATATGGTCTATCTCTTTGAATATAACTAATTGATTTCTTACATTGCTCTGGGAGTAAATACATATGTTACCACCTTAGAAGAGACCTAAAATAATTTTAGTGATTAAAGAATAATTTTACTGCCAAATTCAGTGCAAATATTCTAAATCTGTGACTTTCCCAAGGCCACAGAACCTTTGGTTGCGGAACTGGGTATGCAACCCACGTTTCTTGACAGCAGAACCTTCCTTTTATCTTACTCAGTCATATTGCTTGCATTAAAAACCAATTTATTTTAAAAATGGAAGACAGCATTGAATAATGAAAAGAGTGCTGAATTTAGAAAGTGCTCTGAATTATGAGAAATATATTGCATTGTGAAAGAGATAACTTATTTTTCAATTGTGATTTTATCATCATTGAAAAGATACACTAATACTGTTAGGTATTTGCTTTAAGGAATTAAGGAGGTGAGGAAATTATATAAAATGTTTAATACAATGCTTGGTATATAGTAAGCACTTAATAAATAGTAGCTGTTAATTTTTTGCATTTCCTTTCAGTGTCAAAATCATTATTTGAGTTCTTATCATAGCATCACAAAGGATAAAAGCCTTCATCCTTCTTAGATTAGCAATTTGTAGTTTGAATAGGTTGTTAACAGACATCTTTCAGGCATTTCCTGGGGCAGATGATCCCATCACATACTCCTTCATTCTTGGATTTAGTTCAATTTCATAGATTCTACCTTCCTGAAATATTTTAGGATATAAGTGCTTCAAAACATAAAGAAAAGTTTCTCTCACAGAGAAGTTTAGAACTGAATTTTCAGAATAGTTGTAGTAATACAGAATTCCCTTAGGCTAGCAACTTGGAAAAGGCAGTCAAGGGAAAATAAATGAAATTTAGAAATTTCAGTAATTATTTCTGGACATTCCTCTGTACTGTAGAGCAAAGGTTGGCAAATGCTTTCTGTTAAAGAGGTGAAATGAGGGAAGACAGTGAGGGACAGAAACTTCTAGGTGCTTCCATTAAATTAATTTTTTTCATCCTCACTAATGGAAATAAGAGGACATTGGCCAACCTTCCTTACAGTTAGTGATGGCCATTTGACAAACTTCTAGGCAGTAGGATAATCACTGGGAAAGCCTTCCCAGAAAGCTTTTAAATGGAGGATTACTTTTCCAGTATCAACCTTTTTCTATATCATTGTTCTACATTCTTCCTTCTTGGAACACATTTGTAATGATTGGAGCTCTAGAAGCCATCTTGAACCATGATTCAGATTTGAGGATCTATTCCATGTGCACAGAATGGTATAGCAGAAAGAGAGAGGGAGCCTTGATTGGTGTTTTGGAGTTGTCAAACCTGTTGCCTATATCCGGAGAATATTAAATTTTGATCTTGTTTAATTTTTCTGTTAGTTTCCTTCTCAGTTATCTTCTTTCATATACAACTTTTATAGAGAGAGAAGGAGAGGAATAAGAAAGGGTTGGAAAAGATTAAACTAGATACAGAAAAATATAGAAGGCTGGAGAATAGAGAGGTAGTTGCGGAAGATGCTGAGGGCTGGGAAAATAGTGAAAGAACTAGAGGAAATGTAAGGAAACCTGGATAAAGACAATATGAAAGGTTGGGGAGAGAAAAGAAAAGTGGGGATGCAGTGAGAAAGTAAGTGGGACTCACCTTGTGCGTATGGACATTTCAGTTACGTGGGTTGGCGTAACTTCTGCTTGGGCTTGCTTGATTTAGATATCTGTTACTTTCAAACCAAAGTATATTGTATACATTACTGACTTACATAATTCTTCAGTTTCTTCACGTGACTTTATTCTTATCTTTTATAGAACAGTCAAGATCTTTAAGAAATTTTACCACATGATACATTTTAATTTTTTCTTTCTTCCTTGGATAGGACTTGGTGTAATGATGAGCACATAATTGAAATCTATTTATTACAAAAATAAATTTCAGTAATTTTTTTCTACATATGTTATGTAATATCATATATCTGATTTTAATAAAAGTATTACATATAGGAAATAGAGGTATTGAACAAAAAACTTCCAAGAAGTATAAAGCAGTGATCTTGTACAAATATATTTTGATCACTCTCAAGGAAATTATGCTTATTAATAAGTTATATTTAATAAAAGTAAAATTTGTTTAAAAGTAAAAAACACCCTTAATTTTTGTCACTAAAATCTGTAAGATAATATCTTGAAAATAATTTTTTATATCTTTTGAAACATGGATTTGCTCAACAGCTTGAGTATCTTTAATTATTTGCAAAAAATATAATTTTGACTGTTTCACTAATAAGTATATACGTTTTTACCATACCAGTTAACATACAAAAATATGTGTATTCCTGAAAAAAAATGAAATTTCTACTAATTTTTTAAGGGTCAAATGTTACAAAATGTTGTAAAAGTGAATAAAGTAAATTTATGTGAACAGCTGCTGTTTTCAAAGTGGTGCCTCAACACGGGGGAACACCTGTTATTTGCCACCTGCTTACAATGGTACAACTTAGGTTCTTAGGAACGAACTACTAATGACTGAGTCTGTCATGATTTTTCTTCACCATCTGGAGCTAGGCAAAGCTGCCTCACTTTGCTGAGCCAACATTGACTCAACAAAGAATAAGAGGGAATAAGAGGAAAGTTGTTCCAAAGTAGGCAAGCAGCCAGTAGCAGTTAGTGGGATAATCCTTTATCTCTGCACATTTTTAATTGACAAACATAAAAGAACTCACTGAATACAAAGACTGCATCTTTCAGAAAAAACAAAGGTGAACATTCACATTATAATCATAAGCATTACTCACAAGCAGAAGAAAAGATACTTGTAAAACAGCACACAATATTTAAACAAACATTTTGATGAAAACTTCACAAATCTTTGTAGAGTTTGCTTTTGAGAGTCAATTTAAGGCCATCAGGAGAATGCTACACTGGAATATTCATGTTTGTTGAGGAAACAGTAGTTATTCATCCAAGTATTTTCTTTCCTAGCCAGACTTTAGAGGAGAAAGCCCTGAGTTTGGAGTTAGCATCTTAGGTTTGAATTTCAGTTTGGCCATTTTCTTACAGTGCTACTTTGTATTGATTATTTAACTTTCTCACATAAAATATTTTAACTTAACCACTCAAGCCTGAAGTTCCTTATCTATATAGAATGAGTAAGAACTGGTGTGTGTATCTTTCAGGCTGGTATTAACTTATAAGAATCCTTTATACACAAGTATAAAGTAGACGATAGAATAAAAATGTTAAACTTACTTATATACCCTCCATTGTCAATAATGTTTTTGTTTGCTTCACAAAGAAGTTATATCCTAACAGTTTCTCTTCATTGGCCGTTAGCAGAATATTTAGGAGAGTATTTGAAGTTTTCAGTCAAACAGGTATTTATTAAGAGCATATGCATGCCTAGTATTTTTAGTGTTAGTCAGATTTTATGTTCTAATCGAGAGATCTGAGTCATTATAAATACATTGTAGTATATGTAGTTTCCAGTTTTGAAAGATATGACTGCTAATTTTTTTTTCTGCTTTTGTTTTGCATAATAAAAAATCCATGAAACAAACAAAACCCACTATCAAGTCCTACTGGGAGAAAGTAAATACATGATCAAGATGGTAACTGCTTCTTGAAATTTCATGTTTGTGTCATATGCTCCCATTCCCACCTTGCTTAGGGTATTTATTCTCAGATATAAATGAAAAGTCAGCCAAAGTCTCAGATGTAATATTGATATTCTACTCAGACTCGAATAGTTGTACATTGGGCCCAGTTAGGCATATATAGGCTCATGTATTTCCTGTTACAATACAATTATATTGCAATGTTTTTATTTAATATTACATATTTAGAAACCACCAGAACATCATAAAATTACTATGAAATGTATCTTCATCATGCAAAATATCTAGATATAAAGAGCCAACCTTAAATCCTTTATCTGCATATCTATATATGTGACAAACATACATGGCACTTGTATGACACAGGAGTCATATGTCCATCAGACTGCTTTCTGGTTTGCTATCACATCAATAATATGTAGACACATCCGCATAAACTATACATGTTGCAGTGTGTGTCAGAATTTTCTTTTTTAAGGCTGAGTATTATTCTGTAGTATGCAAAAGCCACATTTTGTTTATCTACTTATCTGGTGGACATTTGGATTGCTTCCACCTTTTGGCTATTATGAATAATGCTATCATAAACATGGGTGTATAAATATATATCTCTTTATATTCCTGCTTTCATTTCTTTTGGATAAATAAAATAGAATTGCTGGATCATATGGTAATTCTGTGTTTTAAGATTTTGAGAAACTGCCATACCGTTACCCACAGCAGTTGTGTCATGTTACATTTTTATCAGCAATGCATAAGTGTTCCAATTGCTCTATACTCAAGCCAGCACTAATTCATTCATTCATTCATTCATTTATGTAACAGCCTAGCCATCTTACTGTGATAAAATGGAATGTGAAATCATATCTCATTGTGATTCTGATTTGCATTTCCCTATTGATTAGTGATGCTGAGTATCTTTTCATGTGCTTATTGGTCATTTGTATATTTCCTTTGGAGAAATGTTTATTCAACTCTTTATCCACTTTTAATGGAGTTTTTGTTTTATTTATTTATTTTTGAGATATCTTCAATAATTATAATTTGGATTCATTATTGCAATTTCCATTTCAGTTATATATATGATCTAAAGTTGTAAGTGGTTTTGCTGTTTTCTGTTCTCTGCCCTTCCATAATGCAATATTTTCTGTATCTACAGTAGTATTTTCTATATCTACAATATTATATCTGCTCTGTATATTGCCTATATTCACTATGATTCCCTTTAAAATTTTGTTTGGTTTCTGTTTCCTATGTTATCACTACCAGTAGTGTCATGATCCTATAGTCGTCTGTTCATATTTAAGAGTAAGTTTCTAAATAGATTAATTGGAATCTACATACATATTTGGCCAAGAAATGAGTTTTATTTGGAGTGATCTTGCTAGTCTGTGTCTTTGGGGAACACTCTTCTGTACCTGAATTTATCTGTCTTTTATCTTTCTAGGGCAATTTCCTAAAGAGGAATAGTCTAATCTCTTTGTGGGGAAGAGGCTTTGAAGGTGCACAGAGTTAAAAGAAAGAAAGAAACAAACAAAAAACCTGGCTACATGTGTTCTGCGAAGTGAGGCATCTTACTATTTAGAATTCAGATTTTCACTTAATCCCCCTATTTTTGCATGTCCTTGCTCTTAGCTGTATCTGATTTTCCTGAGTCTAAGGTTTCTTTTCAGAAAACAGAACTTCCTTCTGCCCGGGTATGTGGGAAACAAGGACTCTGGTGTACAGGATAGTGAGAATATTCAGAGTTTTAACTCTTTCTTTAAAATGAAATTTATTTCAAAGCTTCAGCATTGAGCTCACTTTGGCACACATTATTGGTTCCTTTTATTGGCTAGATGTTAGAAGTGCCTTGAATGTTAAAAGAAAAATAAAATCAAACAAGAAAGAAAGAGACAGGGGAAGAGAAAGGAGGAGGGAGAGAGATAGAGGGAGGGGGAAGAAAAAGAGAAAGGAAGGAAAGAAAGAAACACCAAAATGCCCACGTACTCACTCAGAGGTTCTGATCTAATTGATTGGTAGAGAGAAGCTACTGATCATTGGTCTCTTATAAAACTCCAGATATGACTATGCAGCCAGAGTTGGGAACTATTGTTGTTCTTGCCTTCCCCTAAGTCTTCCCAATTCTCCATTTTAATGTCCTTTCCTACCACTGTCTGCTTTAGCCACATTGTTTTTGCTATTTCTTTAACACTCCAGGTATGAGCTCTTTGGGTTTTCGCTATCATTTTCCTCTTGCTTGCAATCTCATTACCAAGATGCTGAATTTTGCTTCCTCAACTTCTTCAACAAAGTACTGAAATATAAAGATTTTTGCTGATGTTTTCTTTGCCATCTGATTTTAAATAGCAGTGCACAGTTCTTTTTGTTTCCTCTGCCTCTGCTTTATTGTTCTCCATAGCATGCCTCATTATTTAAAGATTTATTTATTTACTTTTTAATTTAACTTTTTTTTTCTCTTGTTTCTCCTGCTAGAGCAAATATCCTGTGAAGCAGGAATTTATATTGGTTCTATTTTCAGTTTTTTTTCCTTAAAAGAACTAATTACAATTTGATGTTGAATAAAAAGTTATTGACTGTAGAATGAGTGAACGAATAATAACACTTCTAAATATATGAGAAAAATAGAGAAATAATAATAATATAAAACTTTAAATTTGCTTTCTCATATTTTGACAGATCAGACTAAAAAAGAGGTATTTTGAATAATATTAGTACTAAATTATTCATGTTTTGTAACAATAGAAATGATACTAAACACTCAATGTAAAAAAAAAAGCTAGAAAAAATAAATGTAGAGTTAAAGACCTACAAATGCTTGGAAATTAAGAGCAAAAACAAAAATGAACTCTCTCCCTAAACAATTCTTAGGCAGCATGTAATAAATAATGATAAAATATCTGATTTCAGACTCTTTAAGTAAAACTATAAGAAAACAAATACAAACTCTACATAAGGTCAAAAATAACAGATGATCTCACAATTACTCAATCTAGCCCAGAGAATTTACTTAATGAATTTGGCCTAATAAAAGTTTCACTTGCATGTATGTTGAAATCTGTTGATCACACAGTGATACACTGGCTTCTAAATAACCAAAAATCTTGAAATAAAATAGAATATATTTAAGTAGTCATATGTTGGAAAAGTTTTAAAAAATATATTTTCATGTGTGTTCCTATAAAATATTTATAAATCCTCACTCAAGTATCAAATGTGTTTTCTTTTTACATCTCGTATTTACTATTTCAATAAAAAAAAAAACAAACATTTTCTCTGAGGCTAGTAATAAAACCAAGTTAATGTCTTGGCATAAGCCTTTTATCTTTTTTTCATGTTATGAATATCTTCCTGTTGTTGAGAGAAATACCCACCTGTGGTTATAAAGAGCCATGACTCTCATTTTTAAGCAGGTCAATGCTGTAAGCAAAAATCCCATGATTGGAGACGAAGTATAAAGCACATACTCCTCCTGTCATAAACAGTGAGCCGTGAAAGCTGAACACTTAGGACAGCAGGAGCATTTACCACTGAATTACATCTTCTACCACTCTGGGAATATTGTGGAAGTGAATAGACAGAGCAAGATTATCACGCCAAAGATGTGAAGATTTAAAAATTTTTATTACTTTGTTGGCTGAATTTGAATAGATTTTAAAGAAATAGAATTAGTAAGCAAGGAAGTATATTACTGCATACAAGGACTATGTGAGCTATTTACTGAGTTTATCAAAAGCAGGATTGTGAAGAGAGCAGGAAGATGAACAGATCACTCAGCTGGGATCCAAAACTAAATGGAAAATTACTGATTCTTCATTCATTATATAATTTTGTGCCTGTTGTAAGCATGAGGCAGGATGAAGTAAATGGCACAGATCCAAAAAGTAATCAGTTTAAATTTTTAGATAAAACTATCTGATTTTTACCATACATCGTATTTTCTATTCCTTTCTGGTTCAGTCTTGGAAGATTGTACCTTTCTAAGAATTGTTTTCATTTCTTATAGGTTGTTTGTCCATTTTATTGGCATATAGTTGCTAGTAATAGTCTCTTATGGTCCTTGTATTGCTGTGGTGTTGGTTGTAACTTCTTCATTTCTGATTGTATTGATTTGGGCTCTCTCCCTTTTGTTCTTGATGAGTCTGGCTAAAAGTTTATCAAAGTTTTTGTTTATCTTTTCGAAGAACCAGCTTTTAGTTTCATTGATATTTTCTATGGTTTTTTTTTTTATTTGTCCCTATTTCATTTACTTCTGTTTTGATCTTTATGATTTCTGTCCTACTACTAAATTTGGGCTTTGTTGTCCTTTTTTTAGTTCCTTGAGGTTGTTTTTCGGAGATTTTTCTTGTTTTCCGAGGTTAAGCTTGTATCACTGTAAACTTCCCTTTAGAACTGCTTTTGCTGTGTACCATAGGTTTTTGAGTCATCATATTTTTGTTTTCATTTTTCTCAAGGCATTTTTTGATTTCCTCTTTAATTTCTTCAGTGATCCATTGGTTACTTAGAAGCATATTGGTTAGCCTCCGCATGTTTGTGTTTTTTGCAGTTTCTTTTTCTTTTTTTGTAGTTGATTCTAGGAGCCTTGTGGTTGGATCACTCAAAACTTAGAGGAGAAAAATGCAATAGTAGGCAGAGGAACTAGTTAATAATTGATTACAATAAGTAAGGCAAGAAATAATGTGAAAACTTGAAAGCATTTATCAGCATAAGCACTTATGTGTGTACTTAATTTCAATTAAAGATTGATCAGGCATCTACTGTATTCTAAGAACTGTGTTAGGCATTTGATATACAAAGGGTCAAAGTGTTGGATACTCTTTTCTTGGTAAAAGTAAAAATAAAAATAGAACAAATTTGAGATATTGAAGACATAATGGGGGAAAACTTGATGATTAATCTATTCTCGATTTTCAGGTTTATTGGCTAAGTGAATGACAGTATTATTTATTTACCCCTTTCTTGCTCTGTTTCTGTAACACTTCCCGTCTTTCTTCCATCATCTGTAGCACCATCTCACTCATTTTTCAGGGCTAGGAAAAATGTTTTTTCATTTAGGAAATACTCCATGCCTAACTAAATTGAATAAAATTCTGCTCCTTGGTGCTTTTTTATTCTTTAAAAATATTCTTTATTTACATATTTAATTTTTAGCACTGAATTTTTCTGTTGCTAATTGCAACTTCTCCTGTTCATATATTTCTGAAGTGTGGGTTTTGTTCGTCATGGTTTTTGTCCAGCAAAAGTCCCACTGCAGAAGAACGAAATTACTCAAGACTTTATCAGGTCAAGAGAGTGAGAGGGAGCCAGAGACCGACTCCCCGAGCTCCTCCAAAGCTCTTGTACTTGTTGAGAATAATCAAACAAAGAGTCAAAGTAAAATACAATAGGTCATAGGAATGAGTAAGGGGCATGGTATGTGCAGGGATGCAGGTCAGTAGTTTCAGTTTGTGAAAAACAAAAACATTATAATCTTAATTTATACTAAAGAGAGAAGGTTACAGTATTGATAGTATAAACAGTTATTTTAAGCCTCAAACAATCATGAGCAAGGTTACAGTGTTCCGAACAATTGATAATGAAAACCCTGACCACCATAGAGTCTCCAAACAATGATCAGAAATTGTCTAAGCATACGAAGCAGCCCAGCTGTTCCTGGCTAAGGGCTAAGTCACAGTCTTCTGTGAGCAAGAGCAGCCTACATTATCCACCTACGCCTGATAAGCAAAGCATGTTCTGCCGGTTAGGGCAAGGGATGAATTATGGTTTTCCATAAGCACAAGCAGCCCTGAATCTATGACCTCGAACTAAGCAAAGCAAGCAAAGCATGTCTCTGCTTTTTACCTCAGGGAGACAGATGGTAGCAGATTCCTGCTAGCAGAGCAGCTTTAAGGCAACTAAGCTAAGTTCCGTAGATAACGTGGTGACTGGTATTGAGAGTTTAGTGTTTTGTGCTTTTGGACATTTTGCTTTGAAGTAGCAGTATAGAAACAAATATAGAAAGCATTGGTTTTGATTATGCATTTCTTACGTGTTTACATAAAGGTGAGAATACATAAAGGTAAGAATATGATTTGGTAAAAGCAATTATTACAATATCAAAGGTTGTTAACCCAAATTTGCACTCCCAGTTTTATTCTTTAAAAACATCCTTTATTTACATATTTAATTTTTAGCCCTGAATTTTTCTGTTGCTAATTGCAACTTCTACTGTTCATATATTTCTGAAGGAAGAGTTGCAAGTCAGAAAAGAAAACCTGTAAACAAAGAAGAGTTGAGCTTCTTTTCATTAATAGGTGATGATGATTTCTAGAGAAATATTCTTCCTTCAGCCATTTCTTCTATGTGAAGTTCCACTGTAGGTTTGGCACCTTGCCAGCACAGCATGTACTTATTTGTCTCTCTCTAAATCTCAAATAACAAGTTCTGCTTATTATGCCCTCTCAACAGGTCACAGATAATGCAATTATGTGACTGAATTTCTTTCATATCATGAAAGGAGATAAATGACGTACAAATGTCATCTTTTATAATTTGTGCACCATTTGCCATAGAGTTGACTCAAACACAATTACTGCTGTTTAATTTCATTTAAAAGAGTCATAAGTCTTTAAAATCTTGTAGAATTGATGGTCTTTTAGGGAACAGACTAATGTATATTTTTGAAAATCAGTACCATAAAATTTATAAACCAAATTATGATTAACACAATTACCTGTCAAAATGATCTCCTTTTCTTTAAAAATAGTCTTCCTTCTGTTCCTCATACTTAGAAAAAGAAGAATCTTTTTTTATACCACTTTGTGGAGTCCACATAATGGCTGATAGATTTGATAGTATATTGGTATATTGTAAGTGGAAAGTGCTCATAAGTGTTTTTCCTACCATCATTTTTCTTTGGTAAAATTTTTTTGCTTAGTCATAGCAATATTTTGAAATTACTGGGAAAAGTGAAGAATTTTATTTAAAATGTCATAAACTGACTTAATTTTTGACAGTAATATGTGAACAGATAATATATTCACATTTTTTATAATATCTTATTTTGACATTGAGACAATATCTTCCTTTTAATCATCAGGTTTTAAAAGTAAAAATATATCAATTCACTTTCCATTGGAAATATAAAAACAAAAATGAATTCTCTTTAATCAAGGCATATATTTTCTATTTTCTTTGTCTTTCATTTTACCAAGGTTTTCTGTTTACTTAAATGTTCCTTAGAACTATAATTAACAATATCTTCTTCTTTGTTTCTAGGCAAGAGCATTATATAGGAGCTTTCTAACCTAGACAAATTGGAAACATATTTGTTTTTTAAAATATCTTTTAAGTACACTTAGATATATTCTTTATGAATTTGTTCCCAAACTGTTTAGTTAATATTGACCTCTCACTTTTCTTAAGTTTTACCATATTTATAAATGCTTTCAGTAAATTTAGTAGTTGATTATATGCTACATTATATTATTATTAGTATTTATTTTTGGTTTTAAGATCCATCAAATTTGAGGCTTTTTCTTGGATATAGTCTGTAGTGGGAATCAAGAAACGTTCTGTAAAAGCCAGATAGTAAATGTCTTTGCAGTCATATAAGTCTTTTGCAACTATTCAGCTCTTATGATGAGTGTGAGAGCAGTCAAAGACAATATGTAGGTGAATGAGCATGTCTGTGTTCCAATAAAACGTTATTTAGAATTATAGACAATGGGATGGATTTGACTATCAGGCTGTAGTTCACAGACCCTTGTTCTACAGCAAAGTCTAGTAACAATACTCATAGTGGCTAGACAGGTGGCATGAGTGCATAGAGCCAGGTGGATTTCTTTTACCTGAAGACTATTATGTAATAATGAGTTTAGACTTCTATAAGAAGAGTATGTGCTCTTCTCCTTTTCCTAAACATATCTCTACTTCAGTTTTTGGTTTCTGAGGGTTGGGCACAAGAAAGATTTCATTATTTTCTATTTGATTCCACTGTTAAAATAAGCATAACATCACAATCAATAGTATGCTTCAGTGTAGATAGAATAGCAGGGAGTAGTGAGGGCTGTAGCAATGTGGATAATGGTATGCAGGAAAGAGGCCCATTATTGCCAGATAGTCATATTTTTCAAATTATGAATAAGATTTGCATTGGAATTTCTCAAAATTTAAAGTGCTTGAAAATAATTTTTTTAAGTTATGTAGGCCAGAAAGGTGTGGTTCATATAAAACATGTTAGCAAACTAAGATTGACCAACTATTTACAATATTCATTTTATGGCACAACATACAAAAAGTGTTTGAGGAATAAATACCAGTTCACTGAACTTTCACCTGATGTTGGGTGTCATGTTATTTACATGTCTGAATATATAAAGTATATGAAATTAGACAGCCTAGAAATACTGAGCTTTTTATTTTTATTTTTTTTGTAAATCCAAAATAGTCACCATCTGGTTATTAGCCATAAAGGTATGTCTAAAGAAGTTTCACTGATTAGGACATTTTATTTAATTACTGTCACTAGAGCAGGTCTTTGCCATAGTAGGTACTTTGCCTATTCTTTAATTTGTATATATCAAGTACTTGAGAAGATAAAATCTAGTTAATAAACAGCTATTTATCAGAAAAAAAAGAATATAAGAAACCCTCCTTTTATGTAATCAACTGTGGTTAATAGTGGGTGCTGGCTAATCATAGCATGATGCTGGGTACTTAAGTTTACCCACTGTCCAGTAAATAAGAGTATATTACCTAATCCTTAACATCCTCACTTTTTTGAAGAGGAACTTGGCAGAGGCTGTCTTGACTTATTCATTACGTGAGGAGTAGGACAAGGAGAATTCTGTTACAACTTGTGAAAAGGAGGTAAGTCCTCATATGATATAACAGGAGGTCTTGAAGATGGAAGAACATATGTAAAAAGCTTAAAAGTAAGCAGATGCAGAAAGAAGACTGAGGAGTAAAGGTAGATATTAAAGGATAAAGAAAGTGTCAGAAATCCAGGAACAAGTAGCAGATGAGCTTTGAATGAGGGCAAAACCCAAATAAGCCTAGACTTTGCCAGAGATATTACATAGATATCTATTATCTAATGAGGGAAAAACATAGGCATGGCAATCAGTGCTTAAAGATAAAAACAATTCACTATGAAGCTGATGAAGTTTGTGGCAAGGATTTGAGAATGGTTGGTCCATCACTTAGCTCAGAATCAATCCTTAAAATATTTGTGGAAATAAATAAATCACACTTGAAGCCAAGATACTGGTAGCTGTGTGTAATTGGGAACTGACTGTGAAGCACTCCACATTGGGCAAAATCCTGTAAATTTCTAAGTATTTTTTTATATGTGTAAGCAAGAAAGCAGTGTCACTATAGCTGAGCAGTGACCAGATGCTAGTGAAGCTAAGGGGTGAGCTCAAATGGTGATGGTAATGTTAGTTTGAATAGCTTTGACAGTCATGGTAAATGAGATGCAGTGCTATTTTATCCATTGAATTTTAATCTAATTAAGAAAGATTTTTTTTTTTTTCTCATTTTTCTCCCATTATAAGGAGTAGCTTTAACTCAACTTGATCCAGGACAGATTGGTATAGCTTTTGGATGGTTTCTTTATCTCATATTCCTGGTAGTAACATTATTGGAAGATATCTCAATTGTGTCTGGATGTGTCACAGTTCTAGGGTGAAGTTGGCTACAGTTATTCATAGTTATACACAGAAATATTTAGACAGCCTTATAATTTGTGTAAGGTGAATATACAACGCAGTAGTGTCCTCTTGAGAGTCTCCTTATACGTTGTTATTTTTACCCACGGATTAAGTAGATCTCTTTCCTCCCTTCCCTCTCTCTTTCTCTCTTCCTTCCTTCCTTCCCTCCCTTCCTTCCTTCCTTCCTTCCTTCTTTCCTTTCTTCCTCTTTGTCTCTTTCTTTCTTCATCAGCACTTAACACCTATGATCCAAATACAGAAGGGTCATTTCTTGGATGATCCACATACGTTCATAAGTACAGTTGATGAATGACAAAGAGGAATAGTTTAAAGAAAAATTATGAAAAAACTCAAGATGTTTTGTCAAAGCTATATTTCAAAAGTGCTCACATGGTTCAAAATAGGAACCTCTGAAACTTCAAGAAGCCATTTAATATTTCACATAACTCTTAACCCATAGATTATTTGAGGTCAAATTAAACTGTAAAATATGAATGTAAAATTGTAAGGGAAGTATAAATTTCAGTTTATATTGAATATGTAAACTCCTAGCTAAAGGCAAAGGTATGCTATACAGAAAAGAGATGGTAGAGAAAAGAATTTTGCCTGCAACATTAACAAAATGATGGGAAATCATATTGTAGATAATCTTGAAATTATGAGTAAATTATCTGCAAAAAGTTTGGGTATGGTCAAAGATTCTTTCTTCAGGTTTTGAATTATCTTAAGTATAATTATTAAATTGGGTTTGAATTATCTGAAGTATATTGCAAACATACTATTACTGTGTTTGTTTACCTGCCAACATGGCATAATCAGAATACAAATTACTAACAATGGAAAGAAAGCCCATTTATTGTATATTATGGGAATAAGGGGAACATGGTGTATAATCATTCAGCCACGTCGTGTTAATACAACACTTTTTTTTTTTTTTTAAACAAATTTCTCAGGAAGAGAGTTTTTTTGTTGGCTACATATACCAATGAGAACTTCATTGTTTGACTTGTTCTCATTTGGAAACTTGTCAGAGTTGAACTCTGTCTTAAAGCAGCCTCTCAAAACCAATATATTCCCTGAGGAAGCCTTAAGGATTAATAGTTCACTCTTACCCATCTAGCAGAGATAAGGCTTTTCTTGATTTTTTTTTTTTCCTTACAATGCTACACTAAAAGCAGACTTTTTATTCAAAGGACAGTTTTACTTAGTAGTTAGAGTGGTTCAATTGCTTTATTTAACTTTAAAAACAGTCTTACAAAGAGGGTTGTCAGATTGAGAAAAAAAAAAAAAGAAGGTTGCCCAGTTAAATTTGGATTATTCCTAATTGCCTATCCATAGGCTAATTGAGATAAAATTAAAATATTGCATGAACCACACTTACACTAAAAATATATATTGCTAATGTGAAATAAACTGTCTCTAAAGTACATAATTCTTTTTTTTATTATATACCTCTGATAATTTGTCTCTCCTTAACAATTCTTTATATTGCTAAATTTGCTGATAAAAATTCCATGCAGTTATATTATATGTTCCATTTACATCATATCTCCTACAGTGGTCACATTCAACCTACTTTGTTCTTTTGCCTACTGAAAATTTTTAGTGAGAAAACACACTCACAATTGGCATTATGAGCCAGTACACTGAACATGTACTGACATAAAGTTAACAGCTCTGTTAATTGCTCTATAAATTTGATTTGTTGAAACACATAATACCATCTTTCATGACATAATAATTATAATAATTATCTACCTTAAATTGGAAGTTCTTTTCCTGTTAATAAGCAATGTTGTCCCTTTTAAGTACAGCCTGACACTTAAAGGTATAAAAATTTTGTCAATTCTTTCTTTAATGTACTCAGCAGATTTCTTTAAGCAACGAAATACTTTAATATTAAACACTAGTTTACTTCTCTCAAGTTGCATAATTTTATTACTAAAAATATTCTGGATACTAATGAACAAGAAATAAGTAGGGCTCACTTAGTATTTTTTCTTAAAAATCAAGAAACTTGCATCTTTAGAAGTGAAGTATAATTTCAGTACTTCAAGTAAACTCAGGTGCTTTTTAACTGTGTTAAACAGAGCAAATGGGTTTTTGAAACCAAGAGAATTGAAAAATACTGGTAAAATTATAAAATTAATTGCTTGGTTCAAACAGTATAATTACTGAAAAAAGAGAGCAGTTTCATGATAATTCAGTGTCAACAGAAAGGTCATCAAATGCTGTTTGAACAACATTATGCAAAATATGGACAGGGAAGTCAACACCTTCCATAGAGTCAGTCATACTTTGCTTCAACTTTGTAATAACATGTCTGTACCTTTCCATTTACCAAAATATATATCATCACCAAAAGCAATAGCTTTTTTCTTCTCATTTACTCCTAACTTAATATGAGGCTATCTGCAAATGTTTTTTCCTGAACCTCATCTGGATAAGATTTTATTCATAATAGCCTTATAAAAGAGCTTTTTTTCACAAGAAAAATGATCGTGTTACTGTGTCCAAACTCGTACTGCTCACTGCATGCCAGGCCAATAAACTGAGAGATGAGTTGTTGGGGCAAGAAATAGTGACTTTATTTGGGAAGCCAGTAGATGGAGATGATGATGGACTAGTATCCCAAAGAACCATTTTACCTGAGTTGTAATTCAGGTCTTTATGCTAAACGGGGAAGGAATGTGGTTGGTTGTTGTAAACTTTTTGATGCCAGAATCCTTTGTTCTTGTAGCTGTCCACAGTAGGTTGGTCAAAATGTTCCTATAAACCTCCAACAAGAGAAATGCTATTCTCTGTTCTGCAACTTTTTATCTCTGTATGAATGGAAAAGTGTTACACCTGTAAGGGTCAGAGCCTTGAGAATATGATATCCTGTATAGTTTGGGCTATAGGTAACATTTTTAACTTGTAGCTAAAGCAGTAGAATATAGAGGTTAAAGTAAAAGACACAGATCCAATATGGAGTCAGGTTTGTTCTTCTAGTGGGGTCTCTTAACACATTTACTTGAAAAAGTTTGCATCTGTGAATTATTCTTTGCTCTATATTGATCATATTGGTCAGATGTACAATATTTACATCTCAGTCACTGGACACAATGCAGTTTTTTTTTTCCTGGAATGTGGGTTTGCACGAGGTTTGCCTTCATGCAATTACTCAGGAACTGATGTTCCTTCTGTTCAGAGTCTTCCACTGGGTTCTGTGCATTTGGTTTTCCAAAGAGGAATGAAAAGACATCATAGATGATCATGTACGTTTTGAAAGGTCAGGCTTGGGAGTGGCTTTTATCACTTCTTGAAGTGTTCCCCTGCAGTGAAGTCTGCGAAAGGTAGTCAAGCTATGAGCTCCATGGCTGTAAAGAAATGGAGTTTGGAGAATATGGCCAAAATAGAGACTGCAAAGTGGTCATGTACCATGTACCTGAGAGAAATATGAGGATCTGAATAAGCTTGTTACAGGGCATTTATTTGAGCTTTGTAATATGGCAGTTAATTTTCTGTGTATTATCATCCCATATAACAGATGAAGGAAATGAGGACATAAGTGAATTTCTCAAGGTTACTTATTTTAACACGCGCATAACCAAAATTCTTTTCCAGGCACTATGAACCTAAATCCAAGGTATTTGAATTTATATATATTTATATTTGGCTAGAATCTTTGATTACTATTTCATTAGAAAGATGCTTAAATTAATGAAGTTAACTAACTTGCCAGTCACTGTAAATTCTTCTTATGTTCTTAATATTTTCAAAGTGAAACTTTAATTTTACATTATTTTTTGGAGGCAACAAGATTGATTTCAGTAACCCTGTATTTTGTAGGTTATTCTTAATGCTTTTCATGAGATTAATAATGCTTTTGCTTTCTGAATAAAATTTTAGTTTAGTTAGCAAAATATCACATTTTTTCTAAACCTTATTAATTATGTAAATGTTCAGACTATCTCAATGTTTTTAAAAATTATGTTTACTCAATTAAACAGTATCTTCCTAAAGGAATCCTCTGCAAGCAGTAATACTGTGCCCTGAGCTTTACAAATTAATTAACTTAAAGCAAATGTTTTGTATATTTAAAAAAAAATTTTCCCCAAATTAAGTGAAAATTAGGTGATAAATAATACTCATATTTGATGTGTAGAAGCAATAATTTTCTAAATGAGGTGACTGGATATTTTCATATGGATTACCTCAATGGTGTCTTTAGTTAATAACTTGGAAATTGCTGAGAAAAAGCCTATAGAAGTTATTTTAACCCTTAATTTTTCTTTTGTTAGCATTGGTTAATGCTAGATTTGCTTTTAGCTAGTGTATATTTACTGGATTTTTATGAAAGTCCCGGGAAAAGGCCAATAACTCAAACTGGTAGAGAGACCAATTACATATTAGATTTAGCATTCATTCCCAAAGCCAGCTAAACTTTCATATTGAAATATTGAATAAATTTTCAGTTCATACTAAGTTCTTTTTCCATCTAAGCAGGCTATGTTAGTTCTCTTTTCATGAATGTTGTCATTTTGATTCTCTGACCTACTATTAGGGAATAAACTTTGGAAATAAATTTCTTAAAATTTTCTTTAATAATTTTTCCAAGTGATTTCTGTGGTTTTATGCTTTCCTATAGAGCTGGAAAGAGGAAATATTCACAGAAATTAGGAAATGTGGAAATACCCTACATTTTCTACTTCTTTAAAAATCTAAATGTGTCAATCACTAAACGTGATAGAGGAGAGGAATGGAGGGGAAGATAAACAGATTTAGAGTTAGGTACATAGAAAAGAGCAAGGTACTAAGACCCAGTCCCATTTATCTTCTTGAGTTTTCTAAGATACCTTAGCATTCTTAAATTAATTACTTAAGCTGGCTCAATATGGACACCTATAATTTGCAACCAAAAAATTCTTAACATTACTTCAAAGGGTAATTTCAGATACTATAGAAAAACTTATTGCAGCAATACTTGCTTGATAACAATATCCATTGTTTCATTTTAAAGTAATAAGACCTTAGAGCTTACCAGTGCTCCCAGTAGACCCCTTCTTTATCCGATCAAAGATTTCATATTTGTTAGTGCATCCTGTTGGAGAAAAAGAACCTTGGCCCCATGCAAACCTGGCAAAAAGCAATGCTACAGCAGGAAAGACTGTAAACCCTGCTCATCTGTTACACTTTGGTAGAAGATAGGGTTTCCTCTTTAGCCATTTGAACAGCCTGTTTTGCTTTTCTGACTAAAACTGGTATTAAAAAGAAATACATTCAGGCAGAATGAATATATTCTATACAAAATATTTAGAAACCAGTATCTTATATAGTATACTGCTCTGCATGTTTTGTAAATGTTAATTAAGAGGAAGCTAGTCATTGACTTTGTGATATACAGAAAATGCTATGTGGAATGAATTTTTTTTAACTTTGCCTTTTATACAGCTCATGAAAGTTAAAATCAGTCTTTCCCACAGGGTAGATTGTTTCCCCAGAATATCAGAAGGAGTAAGTACATTTTTCTGGGCTCTGACAGGAAGCTGTAATTCACAGAGCTAGAGATGAGAGAGTAGGTATTTGTAGCCACTTTACATTTAATGCTCAGTTGCATGAAGTTACATGTTTTAGAAATGCATATATAATATACTATTATGGATAATGTATGGTTTAGATGTCGTTTACATGAGTATAATAAAGTGAAGTCTCTCCATCCTGTTTTGTCACTACCCTTATGATAATCACAGATAAGGAAAAACAATTAGAATCATAGAAATACTGTAAGAGTTTTGTAATTGGTGCTATTTAGAGGTCAGTTTAAAATCAATGATTGATTTTTACTAATAAAACTGAATTTACTAGTTGGCTTTACTTACAGCTGAATGCATTGAATTGTTAGAGTTATTTTTAATCTGCTGTTGTAATAGAAGTGGGAACGTTAGATATGTTCACTTTGAAGTTTTTGCTCACAGTGATGATTCACTGTATGTCACTAAACCTAAGAGCTCTAAAAAGTAACTTTTGAAAGTCATGTTCCAAGAAGGCCAGAATTTCATATTGCAACCTTCTAATTGAAATTCTGAATCCTAAAATAGAGCAACACATTTATATTTCTTTCTAAATGAAAGATAATGTATCCAAGGCACTTTAAAACTATAAACTGGCTAATTTAAAAAAAAATCAACAAATTGGTTATATCTTTCTTGTATAGTTTCTCCCTTTTAATCTTCCAAATATGCAGATTCTAATGAAATAAAAATTACTCTACCTGATTTCAAATTAAGGTATCAACAAGTGTATTTTTTGTTTTTTAGAGTTCAGTTGCCAGTGGATTGATATCAGTCTGTATTTATTTGTCATTCATTCATTCAATAAATATTTTTTGAATGATATTCTGGGCCAGGCTGTGAATAAATATATTAAAGATAGAAAAAATGCTCAGCAGGAAGTATTTTCTACAATATCTGTAAATGTTTGTGGGAATGGCATTTCAAAATGTGTAATGTATATTAACTTTTAATTAAAAAAAATGTATGGAATCTAAATTGTAGTTCAAATTGTCAGAGTGATATAGTAAGAGACCGAAGTGAACATCTTGGAAAAATTTCTTGAAGGTCATATCCAGCATTTTACATCCAGAAGATTGTCAACATACGAAGGATTTTGAGATAAATAGGGACAAAAAAAAGACTGGTAATCTACACATAAAACTCTAAAGATACTGTTCTTGTTATATTATGCAGTCAGTATTTATTTTGATTAGTTAAGATAAACCAACATAACCTCTTCATTCCTCCGTATTTTCTTGAAGTGTACTGTTGTTAAACCCCAGTTCATGCACTTGATGCATAGTGAGGCTAGAAAAACTGAAACATTGAAATTTTGAGCAACAAAAGGTTTATTGCAAGGGCCATGCAAGGAGAATGGGTGGCTCATGCTCAAAAGACCTGGACTCCCCAATGGCTTTTAGGGAAGCATTTTCAAAGGCAAGGAGAGGGAAGGGAGTCACAAGGTGTGTTATCAACTCATGCACAATTCTCTGATTAGTTGATGGTAGAATAATGGGGTAGTGTCACAGACATTAACAGTTTTAGTCCTCAGGCTCCAGCTGGTCTGGGGGCTATGTGCTCATGGTCATCATATAGTTAACTTCCTTCATTTGGTGAGAGTTTTAGCATCTGTAAAACAACTCAGGAAACATTCACCAGATACTGTTATCTGGGTACTTCCATGTCACTATATGTCCATTTTTATTTTTACCTGATTTTCATCTTTTAAAAATGTTTTTCTCTTCAATTGCTTTATTTTATTTTGACTTATATTTCAGTTTCATAAGTCACTTTTAGTTGTGTTTTTTATTTGCTGGGAATTTCATCCATTAAGTATTTTATTAATTATCTTTCATTTCTAGAATTTCTGTTTTGGTCTTCTTAATAATTTCTCTGACTTATCTTTTAAATACTGAAGGCCTCATTTCTACAACTTCAAGGAAGTGAATTCTGCCCACAACCATGTGAGGTTAGAGAGGACACTGAACCTCAGATGAAAACACATCCCTGAAAGTTACTTTGACCACAGCCTATAAAACCTCGAGTAGAGGATTAAGTAGTGCACAGACTTCTAATGTATGGAGAGTGTGAGATAACATATATATATCTTTGAAGTTATTCACTTTTTTGTAATTGTTACACAACAATGGGTTAACGACACAGCACTTTGATGCACCATGTCAAAAGTAAATAAAATTAATAAATTTTGAAATTGCATAAATCTTACTAAGGCATCCAGGTACCATTAAAGAGTATTTACATTGCACAAAGTTAACTGCTTGCAAAGCCATATTCCTTCAGAGTCTGCAGTGACCTTGTAGGAGACGATTTTTCTAATCATCCTTCCAGTGACATTTTTTTCTAAGTCATACACATTCCATAGAACTCACCTATCAATGAGAAGGAACAAGGCTAAATATTCTAAGACAAGTAGAAGGGAGTGTTACTTGGTTTCCTACATAAACAAATACAAGTTTTCAAGGCTGTTGCAATTCCTAATCCTTAAGATCAATGGGGAAAAAAAGGAAGTAAAGGAAAGCTTTGACCAAATAACCTGTTTCTTAAAAGAGGGATACATAATTTCTCCCAAATCTAATTGAAGCCACCCTAAAAAAGGCCTTTTTCTCATCCTACAAAAGTACTTACAATTAACAACTTTTCACTTCTTGGCCATAACTTTTCTTTCTAGATGCTAAAATACTGTATGTTTCAAGTCAGTTCTACAGCTTTTGAAATGTGGTTATCTGTGCTTTCTGTCTGGTGTCCTCATTTAGTTGAATTATGTAACCTACATATCCTTTTCCCCTTTGGCATTCCTGAGAGAAGTACCTATTGGTACTTTTTTCAGATACAATGCCAACATCTGTTTCACTGTTTAACAGTGTGTTGCATTTTTTGGAAGGCACATAATTGAGAGTAGAGGTGGTAATCTGGTCTATCTTTGAGAACAGGTGTTACCTGAAAGATTTGAAAGAAGGGACGAAATCTGGACTTGACATCTATATAAGTATAATATCACTGAAATCACTTAAATCTAAGGAAATAATAATTCAAAGCTACAAAGGATCTACATTTTTAGGAAGAGTGCCTACTGTATAGTTGGTCTTCTTAGAATCTATAGCTTCTACAGCCGCACTTTGGCAAGCTTGTTCATGAAAGGCTATTGTTTATTGGTAATAAAAACCCAAGTTTGGGGAATATGTCATTACTACAAATGTTCCTTTGATCAAACCAGCCCCTTCAGTCAACAAAAGCTTTAGAAGGTGAAGTCAAACCCATGTATTAATATAGAGTGATTGAATAAATAGATGTACACCAGAAACTAAGACATTGTAAATGGACTATACTTCAATTAAAAAAAAATATTAACAGTAGGAAGAGATTCTAGAGACTCACAATTTTTGCTGGCATCCTAGTAAAGAAGGATGGCTCCACCTGGCATCTGTGGCAGAATGTCATCTTCCATAGATGTAAAGATTAAATACAGATTCATTAACAGAGACATTAAAGGTTTAGTGTTGGCATTAAAAACCAAATAAGGAGATTCTCAGCTGCCGAAAGTCAAAGTAATCAACCTCACAATGAGAAAGCAAAATAGTTCATTGTACCTGTAATAAAATGTGTCATATGTCTTGCTCATTCTTGACAGTTTCAGGATCTAAGAAGGAAATTTGAACTAAAAAATAGAATAGAAAACAAACCAAAAAAAAAAAAAAAAACAAAACTGCAATAATACCATGGATTACACTCCCCCTTTCAGAAATCAGTGCTTTTGCATTCACTGAGTATGGTTAAGTCTGGAGCTAAAGGGGTGTGTGTGTGTGTGTGTGTGTGTGTTTGTATTTAAGTGTGCATTTTAAAAAGGGATTTGCGTGGAGGAATCTAAAATCTTATGTATTTCTTATTCAAGTATTTATGTGTATTTTGTATTATAAGAAATTTTATTATCTTCAATTTTAATTACATGAAAATGCCAAGAATAAATTTTAAGCTTTGTAGACATGTGATGAAAAAGAACTCTCATTCAGTTGATAACTTACATTGTCTGTGTGAAGATTATTTTTTCTGGTCCTCTTTAGCTGAAAATACTTCAGTCATTGAAGAAAATAGTTCAAAAAACTTTAAAGATCTTTACCTTTCATTTACACATGTGCTTTCTGGTTCTTTAGAAAATCGTTTGTTATTTTTTTCCTAATGTCTTTTTTTGTTTTTGTAAGTTCTATACTTTTAAAAAGTATTTATCTAATAATTCTATACATACTTGTTTAATAGCCTCATGCAGATTGTTTCATTCTCTCTCACTATTTTTTAGTATCCTAATCATTTAATTTGTGGCATCTTCTGACTCCTGCTCATGGTGTTTCATTTCTTTATATGTTTTTAGATTTCACTCTTTGAGCTCATTTTTAAGCATATGTTGATTTTTATTTGCTCATAGAGTCTTATATGGCCTTTGTGTTTGAAGTGTAGCTCCAGAACAATTTTGAATTTAAATATGTCAGAGGTCATTGCTTGTTTGGGACAGAATTTTAAAATAGCTATTTTTGACTTGAAATTTCTTTACAATAAGTGGGTAAGTTTAGACTCCAACTTTGGAAGATATGGTTTCAATTTTTGACAGAATATATTTTTTTTCTACCCAGATCCAAGACAAATGTTAGACTTATTGCATACTTACTGTGTCAGCGTGTCAAGTTATTTATTCCTTCTTTAACTAGAATTACGTCCCTTCAAGTGGCCTTGCTTTTGTCACAGGTGTTTAAGTTGTAACTTCAAGTATCCTATGGGCCTGAAGCCTGCTGTTTAATTCCTTGGGGAGGTGGATGTTAAAATTCTAACCACCTAATTATTGCTGAATCCAGAACTGTTTCATGGCTGCAGAAGTATCAGCCCACATGCTATTGCTCCCGCTTTCACTATACTCTGCTTCTGGTACTTGAAGATTTTTGTTTGTTTCTTACACTTTCAGCTATAAACTTTAAAAAGAAGAAAAATGCATTTTTAATTCAGCATCTGTATCTCTCAGAATTTTAGAGAGAGATTTTTAATACCAGCCGAATTCATCAAATTACTGAGAATGGAGATCCCTTACTCTTGCAAACAGCTGTACAGTATTTTTGATATGTATATATAGTTTATGGACTTATTCACCCATGTACTTAATGATGGGTATTTGATTTGTTATTTTTCTATTTACTTTTTTTCTACTGCAAATACAGTCACAATAAGTAATACCCTTATGCATATTCTTAATCATGTTTTTAGATACAGGATTCGATCTCAGGAATAAGATGACTTTCAAAGACAATGCAATTTTTAAATATTAATAGCTATATTACTGGCTTTTTTAAAAACACTGACAATTTATTATTGGTGGAAGGATTTAGCTATGTAATAATATCAGTAAAAACTTAAAATATTTTTCTTAGAGTTCTGATACGAAAGCTAATAATTTAATTCCCTAGCTCCTAAACCAGGAAGGTTATTTTTTTCCTTTTATTTAAACAGAAAATGAATTATGTAACAAAAATAATACCAAAATACATAGGTAAAACAATAAATCTGCCAACTTTGTACATGGTTAACTAGGGAAGTTGAGATTAAGTGCATTATTTCTGAGACAGGGATCAAAAAAGATAAATTGTCACTTCCAAATAAAACTGTGGTTAGTTATTACCTCTCAGATCATTGGCCAGTGAAGGGTCAATTGTAGGTGCATGGTAGAATCCTCAGAGGTGCAGTGGTCTGTGGTGATGGTGTAGAGTAAGAATATGTGAATTTGTCACTCTAAAGAAGTCAGATAGAATAATTTGCTTTTTGGAATTTGACAAATACTGCTCTCTAAAATTTATAGTATCAAATAATTTCCATGTCATTGTGGGGTACTTGAACCATGTTTCTGTCACTCTTGACTGAAAAGCGTTTAAAACCAGCCCAGTCATCTGTTAATAAGAATTTCTATGCCTGATATATTCTTACTGAGACCTCCTACGCTTATCATATCATACATATGTTGTTTTTTTTTTTAATACTTAAATGTGGAATGTCTGGGTTATATGGTAAGTGCATGAAACTATGAAACTTTTTTCCCCAAATGGTTGCACCTTATGTTCCTAACAGGAATGTATGAGAATTTCCTCTCCTTCATGTCCTTAGCAATACCTGATATGGTTATTCATTTTAGCCTTTCTAATAGGTGTGTAGTGTTATCTCATTGTACTTTTAATTGGCATTTTATGATTAGTGACTAATCATGTCAAACATCATTTCATGTACTTATTTGCTATCCGTGTATCTTCCTGGGTGAGGTATCTGTTCAAATCTTTTATCCATTTTTAAATTGGATTCTTTTCTATTGCCTTTTAAGAGTTCTGTATATAATCTAACTGCAAGTTCTTTATCAGATATATCATTTGCAAATGTTTTCTTCAGTCAGAGGTTTATGTTTTCACTCTTTGAGCAGTGTCTTTCAAAAAGGGGCTCTTGAAGTCCGATATGTCAATTTTTTTCTTTTATATATTGTGCATTTACTGCCATCTTTAAGAAATGTTTGCCGAACCCAAGGTACATGTATTTTCCCCTGTGTTTTCCTTGAGTTGTTTTGTAGTTGAGAGACTGAATATACAAATGGACATTAGTCAGACCATATATGAAAGCAGAATTCTGATTCACAACCTCTGCAGCGACCAACTGGGGAAGCTAAACTACAACCCCTGCAGCCACGGGCCAAAAGTGGTCAGGACTTAGTAACTACCAGCATCCCTAATTTTTACCCCCACATCCAACTCAGAACCAACAAAAGAAAGACAAATATGTTTCACAAACTAATCACATAGGATGCCCCATTTCTACTTAACTTGCTTCCAGCGTCCCATGCCAACAACCTCAAATTAGGGCATAACTGAGTCTTTCCTTCTTTTTCTCTATAAAGCTTTCCCACTCCCCTGCCTGCCTTTAAGTCTTTGCCAAATGCACCTGATGATAGCTGACTCCTTTGTTATAATGAGCTCTGAGTAAATAACCTCATTTGGGTGATCTTCATTTCTACAGTTTTCATGGAGCTTCCACCAACATACCATCTGCACTGCTTTCACTGCGGACACCAGCTTTTCACCAGGTGTGGTACCTCCAGTGGCTCCTTGTGCCTTCCTGCTAGTGGCTTATTGAGTCTGCGCCAATGTGGTAAGTCAGAACTGACTCTGAACTCTTCTTTCTTTGGTGTTGAGTTCCTTTATCAATCAGCTGCTGTTGATTTGTAGTTCGGTACCTGGGCTTTGTTATTGGTTCCCATTTGTTTTGCGTCCTTGGTGGAATGAGGCATTCTTTTTTGCTTTCCTTTGTGTTAATTTTATGTCATGCTGTTTAAAAGTATTTGCCACAGGAAGAATTACAAGGTAGAATACAGCTATAGACAGTACAAGCTGGCCTTACAGACTGGTGAGTTTGATGTTCTTCCTGAACCTGTGTCCATTTGGACAAATTTTGCTGTGAGTCATCAATAAAAACAGATAGGATTTTCCTTCCATTCGTTATTTTGGTCCTGAGATTTTGCCTTTGATACAGAGAGAGTGTTCTCTTTGGTTTTCTGCTCTGCTGGAAGACACAGATTGTCAGGTCTGTGTTCAGGTATGGCCAGCCATAAGACTGGGGACCTGAGACTCAAGGTGCACAAGCATTATATTCCTGCCAGTGGTTGCCGTCTCTCATGGGATCATCTAAAATCAAATCTTCTCTTCCAGGAAAAACTACTGCTTCTTATATGTACAATACTAACTCTTGCACTTCTCTTTCTAAATGGTATAGCTTCACTAAGGATGATTTGAGCCTTCAGTGGCAACTCTAGGGAACATTTCACTTCAACAAAATTGTTTATTTGAGAAGTGCTAAAGGAATAAGATTTCTCAGGACCAATTGGGCAGCAGTTTGATTGGTATGAGATGTAATGGAGTAAATGGGCTACTTGCTTGCTGTGCAACAACTAGACCAAATACCAAGGCAAAGGTCTTTTGCAGAGAGAAAAAGGTTTTATTTCAGGGTGACCAAGCAAAGGAGACAGGAGACAAAGCTCAGGTCTGTCTCCCTAGTTGGCTATTTATTGTGGGATATTTATTGTGATAAGTAGGGAGTAGGAGGGGAAGGAGGCTAGAGAATGATTTGTGCAAAGTAATGGTCAGTTTCAAGAGTTCTCTGAACAGGTGCAACTATTCTTCGTGCTTCTTCATGGGTTACATGTGCAAATTTGGGCACATAGGGTCAGTGTATTACATGTGGTGGATTTTCGGCCTGTGGTGTCTAAAGTTCATTATCAGTCATTCTAGTTCCTCAATGTGCCTGCTGGTTGTTCAGCCAAAGGGAGCTGTCAGCAAGTTGTTTCCTATGTGCTGTTTCCCTGGTACTCTGTAAATAAGCTTGGGGCGGCAGGGGACATGGGGGGTCTCGGTGAATTATTTTGTTCATATTTGTTTGTACAAAGTGTATAAAGTACAAGATATGATTTCACAGAAGCCTCCAAATGAAATTCTGAGTCAAAAATTCATTCACCAAGAGATTCTTTTCCCAAAGCTTATGAGCATTTAGCAAACTAGACTCTTTTCCTAGCAAACTTTGCCTCTCCTTGTCTTCCAGTTGCCTCTCTGTACCCATCTCTCTCTTTTCCCTCTTATCCTTCTGGTCCCTCTCTTACACCTCAGTTGACTTCTCTCTCCTCTTTCCTTTGTCCAGAACCCTTACCTTTAACCAATGATCTCCTAAAACCCGAAAATGCCCGTTACCTCTAAAGATCCATCCCTCTCATGCACCAGGTGTACAGGTAACTATAGAATTTAAACCTTGGACTTGTACTGAATTAAGAGTTATATTTAAAGATTTCTCTAAATCCATTAAATACCAGCAAATATGTATACAAGAATTTAGAATTCTCTTGGTGCATATGGCCCAGGGCTACCTGTAACCTCTATCAACTTACACACTTATTTTTTAGAAACTCAAATGCTAAATCTGAGTGGTAAAACCTGATTGGACTGACTCAGAGGAGGACCCACAATAAGCCTGGGAGTTTTCTTTCCACAATAAACCCAAAGGTCCAAAAAAAAAAAAAAAAAGTGCAAGAAACTAGTGTAAAGTTTCCCAAAAGCCAGACCTAAAACATTTCCAATAAAAGTCAACTGGACCATAATTCATTCGTACAAACAAAAGATGAAATCATAGGAGATTTTTTTACGACTAGAAAATTACCTTCCATGGACATTCAGGAATAAATGAAGGTGCTGATGTAACAGCAGCCCTTTCATCTCATTTTGTCAAGGAATTAAACCTGAAATTGGTTTAATTTCCAATTCTAAAACAGAATTTAGTATGGGAAATAGCTCCTTTATCTGAACTACAACATCTGGCAGAAGATTTTTTTTATGATGATATAATTGACATAATGTCATATTAGTTTTAGGTACACAACATAATGATTTGATATTTGTACATACAGTACGTATGGTTCCAACTTATGATGTTTCAACTTAGAATTTTTCAAATTTACTTTTCATTTTATAACTGGAAATTTGTACCTTTTGACTCCCTTCACCCTTTTTGCCCACCTCTATCCCCTGCCCCAGACAATCACCAATCTTTTCTGTTTTCTATATTCATGAGCTTGGATTTTGTTTTGGTTTTGGTTCCACATATAAGTGAGATCATAAGGTATTTATCTTTTTCTTTCTGGCTTATTTTATTTAGCATAATACTCTCAAAGTTGATCCATGGTGTTGCAAATGGCAAGATTTCATTCTTTTTTATGGCTGAGTAATATTCTGTTCTGTACATATGCCACATTTTCTATATCCATTCATCTGTTGATGGACATTTAAGTTATTTCCATGTCTTGGCTATTGTAAAATAATGTTGCAGTGAAAATAGGATTGCACATAACCTTTCAAATTAGTGTTTTTGTGTTTTCTTATTTTACAAATATTCATATGAAAACCCCTGCACCAAATGCCTGTGTCTTAAATATATTTGTATCATGCACCCAACTCCAATGCATACATTAGATGCACTTAGCTTAGGATTTGGCACACAGTTAGTATAATATGAATATATAGATTGTTTAATTTTAAAAAGTGATATTTCATAGGGAGAAGGTAACATAGGGTGTCCTTCAAGATGAGAATATTACTCAGATTAAAAGCGTTGGAGTAACTTGGTCAATACCTTTACTTTCCTCTCAGTTTTGAAGATGATCACATGGCAAAGTAATATCCACAAGCACAAGAACGAAATTTTTGCTGCCTTTAGTGGATGAAATTTTGTGTTAAGTACTTTGCAAGTATTACATATTCTAATATTTATAGTAGTCCTATAGGGTAGGTGCATTTGTTATTATTCTCATTGTACATTTGAGGAAAATGAAATTTATAGAGTTTACTCAATATACTTAAATCACATAGCTGGTAAGTGATGAAAGTAGAATCTGAGTCTATAAAATCTAAGTTCAAGGTCTGGATTCATAATCATTGTATGATATTACCTCTTTATCTTTTCTCATCCTGTTAAAGGCAAAGTTGAAATTTCAACTGAAAGTATTAAGCAGTTTGTCAAGGTTGTACAGCTAGTCAATGAGGATTCTGATAGTTGAATCTTATTTATGATTGTATTCATTAGCTCAGTACATATTTACAGGACATCTCCCAAATATCATATTAATAAAGCTGACAAACTTACCTTTGTATAGCATGCTAACATTTTCAAAACATACGTGCATTTATTTTCTAATTTTCTTCCCATACCACCCTTGTAATACAGACAGCTTTGTGTGCAGCTGACAGTCTCAGAGATTCAAGTTAATGTCCAAGGTCCCACAGTCAGTTAATGCTGGTACTGGAAACCAAATATTCTGAATTCCAGTGCTGGATAATTTCTTCCAGGCCATGCTGAAGATTTAGTCTTTCTCACTTTTTGACAGTAGTATTTGAATGTGCATTTAAAAAAAAGGTGTATACAATTGGTTTAGTTTTATATTCTTGGAATTTCAGACCCTGTTTTTTGTTCTGGTGTTTTTGGTTTAATATTAAATGATTATGAGTAAAATTTAGAAAAAAATTACTAAAAATAGAAAAAATAGCAACTTTTTCATTTATATGTTCAACATAAAATTCTTTATATATTTATATTTTTAGCCATTTTATTTTAAACTGTTGTGTTTAATACAATTGTGAGATTCAAGAACTTTATTATACTCTGTAAATCTGAGTCTTTCCTTTTACAATGATTTATATAAATACTTCATTAAAGCTGACTTCAAACTATCCTATAAATTGTAAAAATATGAATAGTTTTCAAAAACTAAGAAATACGTACGGCTATTCTATAAAAGGATTTAACAAAACCAACTTAGTTGGTTCAGTATTCTCTTTTTGCAAATTTTCCCCAAATCCAATCAGTAATCGTGGATGCTTACATAACACAGGTGAATATTTAGCTCGATTGAATTTATATTCCTCTTAAACATAGAATCTCCAGAGTAAAATAAAGCAATAATACCATGACTAATTATACCATGGATGAATTATAAGTGCATATTGAAGCCAATCTGAAGAGACTGCCTTATTTTATGATTAAAATTATATGACATTTTGGAAATGGCAAAACTATAGTGATGTTTCCCAGGAGTTCGAGGAGAAAGGATGACGGTTGAATAGGTGAAGCACCGGGGATTTTTTTAGAGCAGTAAATCTAATCTGTATGCTACTGTAATGATGGATAAATGTCCCTGTGCATTTTCAAAACCTATAGAAATTTATGACACAATGTGTGAACCTTAATGTATATACATTTTAAACATCATTTCAGAGGTTGGAGTATCTCAGGAAAGAATTCAGAGGTGATAACACAATCAAACTATTCTAAACATGTATGAAATAATCTTACTGACGGCGGTGGGGGAAAATAGTACCTACTAAGTAACTTTGGAAATAAGTGCAGTCTGTAAGACTAAAGGCAAAAGAAACTAAACATTCTACTACAACTGATAAAGTTGTGTTCCATGGGAGTACAGCTTCACAGTTCTGATAGTGTTATATATGTATGCTATAACTGAACTATTAAATAAATGAATCATGAATTGTGAAAGCCAGGTTTCTCATTGTTGGAATGTTAGTTTATAGATAAGCCCAAGTGGAGGTTAAAAAGGTCCATGTGATAATAGCTTAGAGTTGGAGACCCCAGCATAAACTCATAGTTAGTTTACATATAAATACAGATGGTTTTACAAAGACATATTTATAGGTGTGTGTGTGTGTATACATGGATATATATGCAGTATACCTACACATATTTCCTTACTCTGTCGGCTAATAATCTTAGAAACAATAGCTTCAGTAACAGTGGGCACACCTAGTGCCCAAAGCTTGTTTTTTTTGTTTGTTTGTTTTGTTTTTATAAAATCCTTCAAAAATAAGCGAACTAAGGGTCTTTAGAGAAATAACTGATTCTAAGACTGGGACAGGAAATATTCAAGATGAGTTTGTGATAAGGAAGTGCTAGAGAAAAAAGTCTACAATGATGGGATATGTCAAAGAAACACAGGAGTCAACTGAAAGAGTACCCTGAAACAATCTGAACAACAAAATACATTATTCTACTATTGGATTGTAAATGAAAGTGTAAAATAAATATCCATTAGTCCATGCTGATGTAAATAAAAGATTGAACAAATAAACAGGGAGAATAGACAAATCTATGCAGATGAATTCTTCATAACTTATGTAGATATTGTACCTTTTAGGAGGGAGAGTAGGACTCCAAGTTAGGCTGTGTGTAGTGACTACCTTCCAAAGTGTACATCATGGAAAAAGATATAAAAAAGAGTAACCTTTCAGAGGAGAAACTTGACAAACTACCTTATCCAGGTGATCAGGTCAATATCAACAATGATGTCATGTTGATATTATCTGCCCTTTACATGATGTAATGAAATTGGTACTTCACCTCTGTGTTGTTACTCTCAAAAACCCATAACCGATACTATCATGAGAAAATCAACAGATGATTAAAATATGAAGAACCTTCTATAAAATAGCTGACCACTACTCTTCAAAACTATTAAGGTCACCAAAAACAGGATAAGTCTGAGAAACTGTCACAGCCAAGAGGAGACAAAGGACACATAATGGCTAAATGTAATGCGGTATACTGTAGGGGCTCCTGAGGGGGAAAGAGAAGTAAATAAATAAGGAAATCTGAATAAAGTATGGACGTTAGTTAATGATAGTGTATCAATATTATTTCATTAATTGTAACAATTTTACCATACTAATGTAAGATGTTAATAATAGGGGAAGATATACATGGGGTATATGGGAATTCTCCATATTATCTATGCAACTTTTTGTGCAAATCTAAAACTGTTCTAAAATAAAGTTCTTTGTCATAATGATAGAACTCCATAGAATCTCCAGCTGATTAGACTGTAAGTTAATAGTATCCCAAAGTTTGATGCCTCAGTAGCTATATTTGTCATGCTAGCATGAAGCTTAATGCTTCAAAAACATGATTACTTTCTTAGATAGCACTCCTTGATGGCATAATTCAAATTTCAATAATTTGACAAGTTAATTGAAGAATAACTCAGATTTAACTCTTTAGAAAATTAAGTTGGCATCCAATTTGATAGAGCTAAGTAAATCCTAAAGAAAATGAAAGAGTGATAGGACTATAAAAATACTTACAAATGGGGTTATGTAGCAGCTTTGCATTTTCCTGTTATATGGCAAGGAAAATCTACTGGGCCATTTTTATGTCTAGGATTTATAATATAAAAGAATATATATACACATATGTATATATATAAAATATATATAAGAACATTTCTATATTTTTATATATGTAATATAGAAAACCATTCGGTTAAATATCAGAAAACTATATAAATGATTTAATTCATTGTAAATTTCTTCATTTTCTGAGAGATACTAATAAATTCTTATATATATTTTTACAAGTCTGTTTATTGCCTTTGGGAAAGGTGTCACAAATAGAAATTAATATTATTATGAACAACCTTTAGTCTAATTTCATGTAACTAATTTCATGTAACTTGGAAATATGAGAAAGGTTAGTCATCAGTGTGTGAATTCTTTATGAAATTCCTCAAAATATCTTTAGAATGCAAGACCTCAGTATAGCACTTCAGTTTGAAGAGAGTCTTATTTTAAATAAAGACCTAGGATGTACTTGTTTTTCACTCTCTATTAGAACATTTGTTTATTTATTATGCAACTCAAGAAAATGTTTATCTCTGGGGAGTGGTAGAAATGTGACCAATAGGCTGTGTTTTATTCATAGCCATGTGAGTACAGCCAGTCTCCAGGGTATTTGGAAAATTTGATATGATGCTAGTAATAATCCATAGCATTTCAGTCACCAAATGAAAGGATTCTTTCTGCATACTGATTGAGAAGTGATCTATATAAAACTTTTCCTTAACATTTGAGTTTCACAGTAATGGCACCTGAACACTATAGATTATTAAATCACATTGCAGTGTTATCCTTTTCCTAATGAAGTCACTTCTTTGGAAGTGACCTTTTGCCTTTAATAGCCTCTAACTAACTGTGTGAACTTGAACAACTTGCAGAATCATTGAATCTCAGGGACAAAAGGAATTTTAAAGGTTTTTTTTGGTCCAGTTATTCACAGAATTCATAGATCTTCTCTTTATTCAGCACTCCCACAGAGTAGTCATTCTGCTTCTGTTTAAGTATTTTCAGGGTACAGGGAACTATACAACCCAGTCAGCTTAAACTGATCTCAGACAACTCTGCAAGTTTAGAGTTCTGTCTTTGTTCACTTTGTTCATTTGAATTGGCTTTCTCTTGTTGAAAAAAGGGATGATATTTCACAGAATTATTGTATGGGTAAAATATATAATTTGTGTAGAAAATACAGTGTACATAATGAAGCTGGGATGTACCTGTGTTCCCATCTAGTGCAGAAAATTGTACGATTATTTTCAAATATTTGCTTCTATTCTCTGGGAAAAAATTATACTCTCTTGCCCATTGATATTAAACTCAGCCAGGTGACTTACTTAGGCCTTAGGAATAAGAATCAAAGTAATTAACACATGTCTACTTTTGGGGAGAAGTTTTGAGAGCCAGCACATGGTCCCATGTTCCCATTTCTCTTCTGTACCAGTAACAAGCAATACTTCAGATAGGGTCTCCTTTGAGTGACTAGATCCAGGAATGAAAGTAATATAGAGCAGAGCTCTAGCTGGCTCCAGATGCAACTGTCACATAATTCACTGAGAATTTTCTTGGTTGTAATTAAACATAACCTTGCCTATCTTCTTTGATGCAAACTTTCTCATTCCTGTAAAGACTTGCTTTTCAGATTATATTCTTGCATACTTCTTATCGCTTTGAGGAGACCTTTTCTTCCCCCCTGCTGACCTTATGTGAACTTGAATATGAAGCAGACAAGAAAGTGCACTTTTTTGTGTTATATACATAAGATTTCAATGACATTACTTATTGGATAAGTTGAGAAACTTTTCTCTATATAATGATCTTTAGTGACATCACTTTGATGAAAATTTATTTAGACTTGTCATCCTTTTTCTCTAACTAAAGAGGGACAGATAAAGCAAACCTTCAGGTTTGTTTGAGAAATATCATAATGTATGGTCCCAGGCTGAGGTAGCAGAACTTAGCACTGGGAGGTTAAATAAAATCCATATAATAGAGACATTTTGAAGTGTAGATTGTTATAAAATGATGAGAATGTTTAAAATTCACTACAGTTCTCCAAATCCAAATGTAAGAGGGTTGAAAACAGTATATCCTTTGAGAAAAATGAGGCACAATAAATGATAATAATAAAAAAGATATCATTATGTGGCATTTATTAAGCATTTACTATGTGAGTAACCTTTGCATACATTGTTAATTTCAAACTCAGAATAAGCTCTGAAGTATATATTATTGTTAGCCTTCTTTTTACATGAAATTTAGGCTTAACAAGGCTATAAAATTTACCCAGTGTTACACAGTACATAAGTGGCAGAGCCAGACTCTGCTCAAAGTTACTTCAATTCACACTATAGAGCTCAAAAGTGAAATGTTATATATATATTTTTTTTCCCCTAAAATATAGGATTATGTCAGTATGGGGAGTAGCACTACATGTAGGTAAGAACTTGGAGAACCTGGGTTACCTTGTCAGAGCTTCTTTTAGAGAGTGAAGGATTATTCAGAATAGTGTAAGATTTTGTGTGCTTTTGTGTGCTTGTGTGTATATGTGTGTATTTGTGTATAAATATATTTAAAATGTTTTTCCTCCTTGACAGTTTGTTATGAAGAAACTGTCTTAGGTCATCCTCTCTGTTTCTTTATAAATACCTTAAGCTGTCCTTATGTGATGTTTTCCCCCCCACTTCAGGCTGGCTTTCATAGTTACATTAATATAGGGCTATTTGAATAAAAATACTAGGTCATACTATAGTTTTTGTCTTCTTTGTCATTGATCTATTGCTAACATTTTAAACAGGGTCTGTTATTTAACAGGTGCTCAAAATATTTATTTAATAAATACATTAATATTTGCTTCTGAGACAATTTCTATGATGGGGTCTCCTGACTATTAACATATTCCGAATGAATTTCGGTAATAGTGTCAATAAAAACTTAGTTGCACCATTTTGGTTTATGTACCCAATTGAATGGTCCCACTGTAACACATAAACATTGGCCATTAAGATGTTATTAGTTTTCTAAACATAGTAGACTGAGTTCATGTATTTAAGGTCCCAGTGGAATGAATATGAAATCCTGCAATAATAAGGAGAAAGGTAGAAGTTCAATACTGGAAAACATTATCAACATAATTTCTGAAGTTATAAATCATATGAAGACAAATCAACAGGTGAAATAGCTGAAAGTGTGCATGAGGATGCTGCACTGGAGCCCATCTTCCTCAGAAACTCCAGAGAAAATTTACATATGGTGTAAATTGACTGAAAGTGCAGAAGCAAGAGGTCGGACTTAAAATAATTGGATTAATCAGACCATTTGTGTGAAGAATGGCTGTGCACTTCAGCTATATTATTTAGTTATTCTTTCCCTTCTTTCTTCATGCAGCCTGGCCTTTGCAAGTAACTTAAAAACAACATAATGAAAACAAACAGAGACAAATGGAACTTTAAAAACACCAGGAGGTTTCTCTCTAAATATATTTGAATAATCACCATGGTAGAGCTACGGGCATTAGAGTGAGTGTTGGTACCTGAGAGTAAAGACCTTCTCAGGTGGTGCCTGAAGCTAGAGGGGACAGATTTGTCAGCTGGCTTCCTGGTTCTGCATCTAAGGCAAGGCTCCCAGTCCAAAAGCCTCTCCCATGTGTACTTGAAAATTTCCTTTGCTTTTCCAGTCAGGGAAGAGGTCTACCAGGGAAACAAAGCTGCTTACACCGTGGTGATTGAAGCACAAATAGAAATGTAGAATAATATTTTGTTTGTTTCATATTTCAACATGAATACAATTTAAGATCTTCAGGCAAATGAAAAAGACTGAAGTTAATAAACAAAGTAATTTACCTTGGAGAACACATAATACCAGACAGAGAAGAGAAAAATAAAACCTGATCCCTACCTGAGAGTGATTTGATAATATACTGCATTCATAAAAATCATAATAGGCTAAGAAAATGAAAAATCAAATAACACAAAAGGAGTCTTAAAAATTAACAATATAATTGCTGATGGTTAAACATTTATTATATGAATTGAAATTTTGAGTTTAGGAACCTTTTGAGTTTAGGAACCATAATTTCAACCTACAAAAAGTTGAAATTATGATGGAAAGATAAGAAACTCAAGGGGTCTATCCTGGAAGTATAAGACACCATGAATAGGAGTTCCTGAAAGACAGAACAAAGAAAATGACACCAATGATTTACTCAAATAAGTAATAGGGCATGTTCTAGATCTGAAGAAGGATGTGAACTTTTAGTCTAAAAGAGATTTATAAAAATTCCAGTTCTATATTCTGTATGATAAATGTTTCAAATTACAAGGTAAAGAAGATAATTCTGAAAAACTTTGGGGAATAAATATCCACAAAGAAGAGATAAGCCAACATAGGATACCAGAATTAAGTGGTAGAAATCCCAAATTCTAATGGGAGAATAATTTTAAGCCTTTATTTATTTATTAAAAAAATCAGTCAACCAGGAAGACATAACAAAGAACCTTAAGGATTCAGAAAATGTAACTCACATACATATTTTCTGAGATAGTATCTGAGAATGAATTCCAAAAATGCAAGGTAGAAAACAAAGAAGGGAAGTAATAGATTCTAGGAAATGGTGGTTCTGATTCATTAGTGGGATAAATGAGAATTATCAGATTATGGGGGGGATTATAATATATAGCTGAACAGAACAGAGTCATTTCTTGGTTGATAAAAAGATAGGAAAATATGGACTTAGGGCAATGGATATATTAAAGGATGAAATGATTTCAGGAATCTGATCACTATGTTTTGTCAGCAAGAAAAAATGAAAGATATTGGAGACTTGTTGGGAGGAGGAAAAATGTGGTTAAGTCATGCTCCACATAAGAAGTAAAATAAAACATGGCATAATCAACTGATAACTTGTAGAAAATAAGATCTACTTGACTTTGTACCTAGGAACAGTTACCTTAAAATAGCATAGGTTTCCTAACCTTAAAAGTCTTAGAGAAAATGATACAATGATAAAAGACCTCTTGGTCTTTAAGTGATTAATATTTGTATACATCTGTTAATGTAATTTCTGTTTATTGGTTTTTATAATTTAAAATCTATTTTTATTCAAATATATAACATTTTTGTTTACAAAGAAATAAATGTTATCAGCTTTAACACTATAAAAGCTAAGGTAAAATTGACAGAAACTGGGGGTCAAATGGCTAATAGATTCCAAAGGAAGGAATAAAATACCATCTTACATAATGAGGAGAGCCAGAAATTTTTGCTTAAAGCAGACAGCAAAATAAACTTTTAATCATATTATTTAATTTTAGCTAAGTTAATCAGTAGAGGAAGTAAAATTAATTAAGAAATTAAGAGATGGAAAGGAGAAGCAAAATCATATAATAGAAATATTTAAAAGCATTCATCTTTAAGAAGTGACACTGATGCTTTTTAGTCTAAAACATTTACCTCTTTACTATTTGATTGTTTAAATTGCTAGTTAAATATATTATTCTCTTTAAAAATGTTCACTTATGTTAAGATAACATGGTATGGACAGTCTTGAAATATATATGGTTTGGATTTCTCAATAGAAAATGGACAGAAGGAACAATATTATTTTTATTTTAGGAAAGGTTTACAGAAATACTCTATCTCTTACTTAGTAAATAGTGGGTTTGAAGAAAAATTATTTCAAGACAGCTACTAATTGGTTGAATGATTTCACTTTTCATTTGTTCAGCATTCTGGGTGTCTTTGGACACAGAAAGTAATAATATGAATAAATTTTACAAATCCTATCATTATTTTTATGTCAGTGGCCAATAACACACATAATGAGACTTAAAATAGTCATAAGGAAACATCAACTTTAAATGACACATTAGACCAGATAGAGTTAATAGACATGTATAGAAGATTCCATCCAAAAGCAGCAGAATAAACAAGTGTGCATGGCACTTTCGTTGGAATAGATCACGTGTTAGGCCACACAAAAAAATATCAGTACATTCAGGAAGACTGACATTTTATTATGCATCTTCTCCAACAACAGTGATATGAAACAAGAAATCAGTTGCATAAAGAAAACCGGATAAACTACATAAATGTGGAGATTAAACAATATGCTACTAAAGAACCAGTAGGTCAACAAAGAAATGAAAGGAGAAATCAAAAAATACATAGAGACAAATGAAAACACAAAGATGATGCATCACAATCTGTGGGGCAGAGCCAAAGCAGTTCTAAGAAGGAAGTTCATAGCAATACATGCCTACCTCATGAAAGAAGAAACATCTCAAATAAACATCTAAGTTTATACCTAAAGGAACTAGAAAATTAAGAACTGATAAAGCCCAAAGTTAGTAGAAGGAAGGAAATAATAAAGATCAGAGCAGAAATAAATAAAACAGATTAAAAAATAATAGAAAAACTGAATGAAACTAAAAGCTCATTCTTTGAAAAGATAAACAAAATTGATAAAACTTTACTTAGAATAACCAGGAATAAAAGAGCCCCAATTGGGCACAATTAAACAAAATAAAAATAAAAGGGAAGAAGTTATAACCAATACTATAGAAATACAAAGAATCATAAGGGGCTATTACATACAGTTATATACCAACAAATCAAGCAGCCTAGAAGAAATGGATAAATTCCTAAAAACATGCAATCTTCCAAGTTATGAAGAAATGGATAATCTTGAATAGATCAATTACTAGTAAAGTGATTTAATCAATAATTAAAAACCTCCCTCCAAAGAAAACTTCAGGACCAGATGGCTTCACTGGTGAATTCTACCAAACAGTCAAAGAAGATTTAATAGCTATCCTTCTCAAATGCTTCAAAAGGATTAAAGACGAGGGAAAACTTCCATACTCATCTTGTGATGCCAGCATTACTTTGATACCAAAAGCAGACGAGGGTACCACAAAAAAAAAAAAAAAAAAAAAAAAAAAAAAAAAGAAAAAGAAAAAGAAAAGAAAATTACAGGCCAATATCCTAAATGGACATAAACACGAGAGTCCTTAACAAAATATTAGCAAACCATTTCCAAAAATACATTAAAAGGATCATACAACATGATCAAGTGGGATTTATGCCAGGGATGCAAGGACCATTCAATATCTGCAATCAGTCAGTGAGGTATACCACATGTACAAAAGGAAGAATAAAAATCATCTGATTATCTGAAAAGATGCAGAACAAGCTTTTGACAAAATTTAACATCCATTCATGTTAAAAAAAAAAAAAATGAGACTACATCTAACCGAAACGCTTTTGCATGGGGAAGGAAACTACCAACAAGATGAAAAGGCACCCTACTGAATGGGAGAAACTGTTTTCAAATTATACATTTCATAAGGGGTTCATATGCAGAATATATAAGAACTCTTACAACCCAACAACAAAAAACAAATAACCTGATTAAAAAATGGACAGAGGTACTGCATAGACATTTTTCTGAAGAAGACGTACATACGGCCAGCAGGCACATGAAAAGATGTTAAACATCACTAATTATCTTGGAAATGTAAGTGAAAACTTCAGTGAGATACCGGCTCACACCTATCAAAGTGGCTATTATCAAAAAGACAAGAAACAACAAATGTTGGTAAGGATATGGAGAAGAGGAATCCTTAAGCACTGCTAGTGGGAATGTAAATTGTTGCAGCCACTATGGAAAACAGTATGGAGTTTCTAAAAAAAACACAAAAATAGAACTATTATATGATGAGCAAGTCAACTTCTGAGTATTTATTTGAAGAACACAAAAACACTTAATTTTAAAAATTATATACATCCTGATGTTCTTAGCAGCATTATTTATGATAGGCAAGATACGGAAACAACCTGGATGTATAGATGAATGTGTCCATCAATGGATGAATGGAAAAATAAGGTGTGATTTATATACACAGTGAAGTACTACTCATCCATAAAAGAAGAATGAAATCTTGCCATTTTGACAGCATGGATGGATCTTGAGGGTATTATGTTAAATGAAATGTCAGAAGGTAAAAGACAAATACAAAACATATGATATCACTCATATGTGGAACTTAAGCAAACAAACAAGCAAAAAATTTATAGACACAGAAGATTGGTGGTACTGGAGGAGGAGTTTGAGGGGGTGAAATAGGTGAAAGGGGTGAATTTTATGGTGACAGATGGTAACTAGGCTTCTACTGATGATCACTTTGTAATGAATATAGTTTTTGAATTGTTGTACACCTAAAACATATAAATTTATATGCCATTTTTACCTCCATAAAAACCTTTTAAAAGAAAGACATCAACACAACAAAACAAGATTAAATGAGGTCATATGGGTGGGTCTGTGGTCTCATAGAATTAGTGTCTTTATAGGAAGAGACACCAGTGATATCACTGTCTCAAGGTTCAGGCCCTGAGGAAAGGCCTTGTGAGGATTTAGCAAGAAGGCACCATCTACAAGCCAGGAAGATAGCCTGGACCCCCACCAAAAATCATAATTCTCAGGTCAGCATAGTAGAGTGTTAAAGACAGAAGCCCACTCATTTCTAGCTTTAGAGCATGCCAGTAATCTGCCCGAAAAATCTTCTTCATAGTTTGGAGACAGCAGTATTTTTAGTAAGACAATTACTTTTCACCTGTGAATAGGAGATTTTATTTCATGTATTTGAAAGGCTGCCATGATTTGACATTTTATATTTGTCTAGCTTTTGAGAAGTTATTATTATTTTTTGTTAGAATTTGTGGGAGAAAAAAGCTATGAAAGTTCAATCTCACATGAAGTTGTTTGAAATTACCTTTCAGTTGGCTGAAAAAGTAGATTATTGATTTCACCCTTTTATGAAATAAAAGGCTAATGAACAAATCATTCATTTCTAGAAGGTATGTATGTGGTTTAATATCCTTCCCTTGCAAAAAAAGTTAGTGTTTGAACACCAAATTTATGAGCTGTTAGGATGTTATGATAGGGAATGGCTGAAGCCATGTCTTCAGCTTCGCAATCTTGCTAATTTATAATGACTGCTGTTTGCATTCCCATTGTTTAATATTGAGGATCACTTACAGTGTAGGCTAATGGAGAGACGTTTTCTATATCAGTTGATACAGCCTGGCTGAGAAAGTGATGAAACAGGCTTTTCCCTTTGTTATTGAGGACAGAAATAGAAATACATACGGGCAAATTGAAATGTATTAGTATTACAGTCCTTTTGTATGCCAGTAATTTTTGAAGTAATTTAGTTTTCAGGTAGAAAACTCCATACAGCTTACCAATTTGTCATTAGCAGATGATAGACACAAGAATTAGTCTGGAAATTCTGGATGAAATTTATTGAAATTAGTTTTTTACTTTTCTAACTAAAACATACCTTTATTGAAACATTCTTTTAAGAATATCAATCATGTTTACTTGTACAGGCTCTTTTAACAAGACTGTGGCTGCACCACATGTGAAGGAGACTGTAAGGCAAACAATTAAAATGGAGAACTTTGGTGAATTAAAAACAATTTCAACCAGAAAATTGCCTTATTTTTTAAATTTCCTGAATTATTGATAAGTACTTCAATTATTGACTCTAACTGAAGAAAAGTTTCTGTCTAATTTTGGTTACGAGTAGATAGTTACATACGAATCTCAAAATCATTTATGATGTTGCTCTGTCTTCACTGAAACAAAGGCTTTTTGTTGAGCCAAGTTACTTTTTATCTTATATTCAGAATTTTTTTCCAAGATTAAGAAATGAGATTCCAAAGCAAAAATGGAATGTAAGCGGGCAGAATATTATTGCTATAGAGTGTGGGATTAGGCAGCACAGAAGATTGGCATTAATTGTGAAAAATTCTCTTAGATTTATTCACTTTAAAAATTAATTTCACATGCCATCTTCCTTTGGACTTTTATACCAAAAATACATATAATAAACTAGAGAAACCAGTCCAGATTCATCACAGCTTGGGTTTAAATAATGTTGGGGAAGTAGAATTTAGAGTTGAGTAGAATATCTCCTCAACTCAGAAAACGTCTCCACAAAGGTAGAAAAGAAAGAAAATTTTATTATTGAATAAACATTAAACCAGAATGTGATGCACATCACAGGCAATCTGCTAAAAGATTGCAAAGACAGAAAGACATCACATCCTTTTATAGACCAAACAGAAACAACCTATTTTACACATGTTCTCAAGTAACAGGACTTGACAGCAACATTTGTCACACATACTTCATCCTGAATTCACCTGGTAGTTGAGGTGATTATCTGTGTTTGCTAATTGGCTTTATCTCAAGGAAAAATAAACTTCTCATATATATCTTTATGACAGGAGGAAGTTTTGAGCAAGACACTGACTGGAAGTAGGCTGTTATCACCCACAGAATCTGGAAGATAGTGGCACTGTCTTCCTCAATGACTGCATTTTAAGGATAGAGTTCCCAGGTCCTTGATAATGTGTTCCTGTGTCATAAAGCTGGCAAGAAGCATATTCAGCTTTAAAAAAGATTTATCTACATTTCAAAGAGACAAAAAGCAATTAAAATATTTAGAATAAATACTCTAAAAAGGGGGGGTTATGTCTTCACTATTTATAACAAGGAGTATTAAATCTCTTATTTAAATTTTTATTTGCCTTTACAACTCTTAGGAGGAAATATTTTAAAAGTGATTTTATGAGCTAGAATTTTCTTTGGGATCACTAATGTTAGTTTTCACAAAAGAAAGTTATTGGTATTTATAAGTGAGATTTGTAGCTTAAGGATATGTTTACTCACTGAAGTCTAAGCTTTGATGTGTTTAAACTTACTCAAATAATGAAATATTGAGTAAATATGCCTGAGATAATACTGAAAAATTTTACCAAAATAGATCTTTAATTGGTATTTGACTGAAGTTGTCTGTGCTTATATAGTGACGTTGAATTTTGCAAGATCTACTTTGACTGTTTGGTAGACTGTGAGGTATAGTTTCCAGATTTAACAAATCAAAATTTAATACAGCCAGCTGAAGTAAATTCACATTCAAATTTAATTACTTGTTTTGTGTTTTGTTTGGCATATCCACTCTGAGATGCAATGGTTGAAACACTAATATATTCAACTTATGAAATTAGTTACATATGAAAAATTTGGAGATGGAGTAGAAGTGTAGGTATTGCTTTCATTTATCAATTGAAAAATTGCCTAGAAAAATATTAGTCTTATCAAGAGACTTTCTCGTTTCCTGGGAGGAGAATAAACCTGAAAGTCAGAAAGTTAACATTAAGAGCTGGTGGCAATTAGCATTTATTTAATGTTATAAATATGCCAAGCTTAGCTAACAGTTCTACAAGTAGCATCTCATTTAATACATACAACATTCTTAGAACTACAGAATAGTATTAACATGATTTACAGATGATGAACATGAAGTAACATTAACAAGCAGAACTGTAGTTTAAATCCCAGCTTGCCCAAACTGAAGGTTTGCTTTCTTAAAGAGTATCTTATACTCTCACAAGGCTCAATTATATGTTAAATATATTGATAAACTAACCTCAGGTCTGGATAGTTTCACATTTAAGAAAAAAGTATAAACCTAGGGTTAATGTTTGTATTATCTGCATGATAAAAAGTATTAAATAAAACAGAGCGGGTAAAATGAAATGTAGAAAAGACAAAGGTTCCTGTTAAGCAAACCTTTTATATTATACATCCTGATTGAAAGAACATAGTTTTAAAATCATATATAGATATAGATTTATTTATATTTATATCTATTTCCTTATCTATGTGTCTATTTTATATCCATTAGGAATAAAGGCTAAACATATTTTACATCAAGAAATAGATTTTATACATAGAGAAGGCATTCCTTTTTTATCCCCCTCAGTTCTTACTCTTCTCTTCCTAAAAACAGTGACATCTTGATTGTGATGGCATTGCTGTATATTGTGTATGTGTTCATAAACATATATAAGATAAAAAGCATTAACCAGAATACCTATCAGTTAGGGAATGGAGAAATAAAACTTGAGTAACAGTCTGGTGGAGTACTCTTTGGTAATTAAAATTAATGAGGAGGGATTAAATGTATCAACAATAAAGAAAAGATAAATTACATAAGAACACCAATTGCAAATGACTTGCAGTATGTGGTCCTGATTACACAAAGTTTTTTGTTTATGCAGTGGTTATTAAATATAGTAAAATTACAGGCAAATAATGCATATGAAGTTTGGTAGTGGTTTCCTGGGGAAGGAAAAGAATGAAGATTGTGCCAACACATGATGTGAGGGCTTCAAATGTGTCTGTATTATTTATTACAATAAAAATAACCTAGAATGAAAAAAATAGATTTTAAAGTATGCTAATTAAGCAAGATGATAAATAATTTAGGTACATTTCCCATTTGCATTTTTAGCTTTATATTTGTAGCTTCTAATATCTAAGTTTTATTTAAGAAGAGAAATTTTGTTTATAAATAAGAGTCCCTTAAGTCTAGAAACTGTTTAATAAAGGATTGCACTAAGAGATAATTTTAGGTTTAGCTATAGAAAATTAATTGATCAGCTATAGAAAATTAATTGATTAATAAGATGTGCCTACCACATTCTTGGGCAATGTGAGTACAACAAAAATAATGTGAAGTAAAGAATCATAAAGTCTAAGTTGAAAGAGAAATGAATGATTCTCTAGTTGACTCTCCATCATCTCTTCCCTTAAGCAAACCTTCCAAAAGATACTGTAGCCTAAGATTTCAGTATCTTCACAGATCAGAAACTGTCTTAGTTCAGACTGCTAAAATAAAAATACTATAGACTGAGTGTCTTAACAATAGAAATTTATTTCTCACAGTTCTGGAGGTTGAGTCACCCAAAATCAAGGTGCTGGCAGATTTGTTGTCTTGTGATGATTCTCTTCCTGGTTTGCACGATGGGCTTCTTCTTGATGTGTCCTCACATGGAGGAGCAAGAGCTCGTCTATTTCCTGTATCTTCTTATAAGGACACTAATCCCATTCACAGAGGCTCCACTCTTACAACCTAGTTACCTCTCAAAGACCCTACCTCTGAATATCCACACATTGGGGTTTAGGATTCTAACATATGAATTTTCAGACACAAGCATTCAGTCCCTGACAGAAACCACTTCACACTGCCTGCTTCATTGTTAGAAATCAGTTAATTGAGATCGTTCTCATGTAGTGACCGTATCTACCTTTCTAAAATTTCCACAAATCAATCTTTGCTTTATGAATGGCATATGGAACCTAATCTCTCTCTAGATAGGTAGATAGATAACATATTTCGGGCAACTAGGGCATATTCAACAAGTATTTTTTAATGAATGACCTCAAATCTCTGAACCGAGTTTTAGAAAAGCTCTGAAATTATAGTTTACCTTGTATTTACCACAATAAGTATACTCCATAAATATAAATGGAGGCAAATTATTTATTCTCCAGGGTCAGACTCACTTCTTTGTTTTTACAAATCCATAATAGAACATCTAAGTTATTTGTACTTTATGAATATAGACCTTATCTGTTCTTGAATTTCTGGCTCTCAACCTGTTTACTTATTTTGGCTTGTGTTTCCTCTGATTCTATGATGCCATCCTTGAAAATCCTCTCCCATTTTCTAAGCCCTGACCTGACTTGTTCTCCTTTAATGCCATCCACATCCGTGTATGGTGGATTCTTCTTATGTTGTGTTCAGGTGGGTTCAGATTTGTTAGTTTTAGTGATTATTTATTATTAATGGATGTGTGAAACATAGTGAATTTGGCACTGAGCTTGGCCAGGGAGACTCCAAAACTAATAGCCACTATTGCATAATTGTTCACAAATCAGGTGATTGGTCTGTAGTTAGGTCTCTCCAAGCAGAAATTATTATTGCAGAGGTACACGTTGGAGAAATGAGGCAGGCCAGAGTCACAATGTGATGTTCAGGGTTATCATCAGGTCAAAAGCGAGAAAGAGAGAATGTCACAAGAACTAGAACAGCATAAATGCTAGATAACCTACAAGGTCACTGTGTGTACTGGTCAAAACCTCCTCTTAGGCTGAGGAGGAGAAGCAGAATCAAGTAGGGAGAGAACGTAACAGAAAGAACCTTGACCCTGGGAGTGTTTTTACCCCTGTGTCTTCAGGTTTTTATCTGACCCTATTGTGAAAGGATCTTTGCTTAGCCTAACTAGTTCAGGACATATAACTGACTGGGTACACCTCATGGAGCTGGAAAGTTTATTGGCTGTCGCATTTCTGGTACGTATATTTTGAAAATTCATCTGTTCCAGGCATCATGAGGGCCTTGTGATTCTTATTGCCTGTATTATTGCAGCCTTTTCCCATTCTCCCTGTATAGTCTATTATAGGAGATCAGTGTGCTATAAAAACACAAAAAGATATATTATTTTTGTGAATTAAAGAATAGATTAAGGTTGCCAATGATGTGGAGTAATTGGAACATCATACATTCCTGCTGGAAGTGTAAATTGGTATAGTGACTTTGGAAAAGTATTTGTCTATGTGCATAATCTTATGACACAGAAATTCTGCTATCAGAAATATACACATATGCTGGTGGAAAGACATTGCAAGAATATTCACGGCAGCATTATTCATGATATTCAAAAATTGAAAGCAATGCAAATCACAAAATGCATAGCCCAGCATTTGGTCTTTGTTGAGGTACTGGTGTTGACTGGTAAAAGGGATGGCAACTCACAGTAACTAAATTCACAAGATCCTAATAAATAAGCAAGAAGGTCAACATATTGATTGACAGTGAAGAATGTTCTTTTCCATTAACTGCAATGTTCAGACTCCCTAGTTAGGTTACAACTTTCATTATCATCAAATTATAAATGGAAGGTTGCTTAGTACATATAGAATGAAAATAGAATAAGGTGAAATATTATGAAAGATTTCTCATTTAGATTATGGTGACTCTCAATTATATATTCCTTTTTGTAAACAGAGATGTTGTTTCCAGTGGCCCTGTATGAGTCCCTCAAATTTAGTGTCTCAGTTTGGGGGTTGCCAGATAAAGCATGCCATGTTGTACCTATTGGGGTTCCTTTTTCTAATTTTCAGGATCTGTGTTTTCTTCATGTTTATGCATGTTTTCTTTAGGTAGAATGCAATGTTGATGGTGTGACTTTAAATTATTAAAAATAAATTTCAATCCTGCTTAGCTAAAATTAATACTTGGGATTTCTTGATAGTTGTTTTGAGAATTCACATTTTCTTTCCGTCGCACATATACTGATGATGCTTTTGAAAAGGTTAGGAGACATACAAAATGATAATTATTCTTTCTTCCTGAATCAGTTATATGAACACAAATATGAGAATGTATCCCACTTTGACAACAGTTATTTTCAAAACCTGTCCCACTTTGCAGCAGGTCCTAGAACACAGTAGCATCATCAGCAATGAAGGCAAAGTCAGAATAAAACAAATTAGTATTTCTGTTGAGAGAATCTCAAGAGTTTTCAGGTGGTTTACAGAGAAACATTCTTGTTTGACAAGTCCTTTCCTGCTATTCATCATCTTTACTGATACATTTTTTAAGTCAGATAACTATGTGGGTCAGACAAAACAAAATGAGAATGGATTATCAATTCACACATTGGTGCATTCACATGTTTCTATATATCTCCCAGAAGAGACTTATTCTTCAACCCCCACTTGTAGGTTGGAGTATAGACACATGCTCACATAATTGATGAGTTCTAAAAAGAAGGGCATGATTTGTTTTGTTTTATGTTGAGCTACTTACACAGGTCAGCAGGGTGATAGTATAATTTTCAAGCATGCTTACCTGTCAGAAGATTTTATAAGATTAAATGAGAGCAGTTAGATAAAATGGCATTGAGGGTAAAAGTCAGAAAGACTGAAAGGCCAGCTACCTATGAGTAAGGAGCCGATGAAAAAGCAGGAGTAACATACACTAATTAATACTTTGAAAAATGATCTCATCCCACTAGTGTTTGTCCTTGACAAACTTTTACAACCGTTTGTTTCTGACAGTAATTCTGAAACTTGGTGATTTACTGTGCCCTTTGTCAATTGCCTTGTTTATTTGTATTTTCTTATTTTTCTAAGAGTTACATCAGAACATTGAGATGAGAACAGAAAATGCTGGTTAGTTAGTTCTTGGTTCTTTCATGGCTCTTGACAGTGTCAGGTACATAGAGTAATTAATTAATAAATATTTGTTTAGATTTTAGTCCTTTGAGTAGGAAACTTTGCTAATGGGAATGAGGGACAGAGGATTTCATGGTATACCAAAATATAATGCAATGATTGAACAACCTAGGAGAACTGAACTAATGTAGACTTTGTAGCAATTTTTCTAACTTTGTCTTTTCAAAGCTATTCAGAAGTTTAGGAATTATATTGTACCCCACTATCATGCCCTATTTTATTCCTGTAGAACTGAGACTTAATTTTGTAAAATGGCTTCCTAGAGTTAACAGTTTATTTATTACAGAATTGAATCTGGAACCCACTATTCTTTCTAAAACTAGACATGTAGAGTATTACTGACACCTGTAACATTCTCATATTGCATATAAATCTTAATAAAATGTTTTTGTCTTCTTCAACTGTAATACAATAAATAAAAATTTGAACCATTTTTGGGAATTTTGCTTATCTCCGTATCTTTGTTTTCTGTCTCTTAGAATAATGTGCTATTTATATTTCTTATCTTCAGTTGAGTTAAAAATGAACAAACAAAAAACCCCCAAATCATATATAGTAATTATTTTTTTCTTTTGAGAGAAACTGTTTAGTGTTATATGAGAAAAATGCTTGATTCTTTTGCTTTTATTTCATTTTTCTTCTTCACTCTAACTCCTTCTTCTTTGTTTACAATGAAATGTTTAAATTAGAAGTATTTCATCTCTTGTTCTTTTACCATATTAAAATAAAATATATAAACTTCCATGATTCATTAATATAATTGCTCTTGCAATTAAAAAGGGATTTTATTAAATAACTCCCAATACAATATATGAGATGTCTTTTGAAAAGAGTGAAAAGAGAATAACTTTTTGTGATCACAGGTATTTTTTCTCCTCTAATTTTTAATTCATAACTGTTAAAGAAATCTAATTTTTTTCTGGAAAGAATTTCTTTACTATTGGTACATTTTCAATTCTGAAAATAACTAGCATGTACTGTGTTAGCTATTCTAAGTTATAATTGCATTCTAAATCCAAAGTTCATTTATAAGTTGATAGAAATAATAGTCTTCATTTCTCAAATGCCCAGTTGTGACATTGAATTCTTACTCTTATAATCTAGTAGTAGTCTTGCTTTGCAAGAACAAGCTATTGTGATAATGCTCCATTTTTTTTTCTTTTCTGCTGGTAGATTATTAAATAAAAGTGAAATTGGTATATTTACTGATGATTTAGTTGAATATTCAGCTTTATTTGTTCATTTGCGATACACATAGAAGTTAATCAGTGTCATATAGAATTATTATCTTAGTGTGGGATTTTTAACGGGCAAGATAAAAGGATGCTTTATAGAAGGCAGTGTAAAGGAGAAGACATAGTGAAAGAGAATAAACTTTTTTGAAGGCTGAGTTAAGTATCAGTGTAGTAATTATTATTTCTGTTTTCTTTGTGACTACATTAAAGTGTCATTTCAGTCTAACCAACAATTTGGTGTTTAATTGCTGTGAGTCAAATGCTAAGCCAACCACAAACTGAGTGTTTTAAGAATATATCAGAAGTCCTAATGCCAGTGTTTAAATTCAGCTGAACTAATAGTTATTAGTGCAGCGTTGTGCAAGTAAAGGAACCATTTTAAATATAATTTTTTTGATTTGTAAATTCCTTATCATACTACACTATTGGTGGTTGTGGGGATTAAATAAGGTATTTATATTTGTGGGAATTTAATAAGAATGTTTTATGTAAGAATGTTTAGTGCAATGTTTGGGACATGATGACCACATGGTATTATTATAATCTTAATTGCCAAACTGATCTACTATCCACACAGACAAAAACTCTGATATAAATTATGTACCTGGATTAATAATATTGGATCATGGAAAATACTGCCCTGTGGCAGCATAGAGAGTATGGAAGGAGGAAAGAGATAGAATATCCTAGACAGAGGAATAGAAGCAAAGGTATAAAAGAAGCAGTCTCCATAATTAAGCATAAAAATGTTAGCCTCTTTCCTGTTCTTCACAAGTCTGAAAAAATGACATAATGAAAATGTAGAAATAATGCATTTCTATTATAGTTTTATATAAGAATTTAAGATGTGAGATTAGATTAGGAAATATTCTAAAACTGGAAAATGGGCTGGAGAATGGGTATTATTAACATGAGAGCATTTATGCTTCAAGTCACAGACTTGTATTCTGTCCCTAGAATTCTGCAACAAATATATGTGTCACACTGAATAGATCATTTCTCTGAAACTAAGGTTACTTACATGTAAAAAGTAAGGGGGGAAGAAGCAGTAATTTTTGACATGTATTCTATAAAATTTGGGATTCCAGGTCAAACAATTTTGGGAAATGCTGCATTCTATGTCTCATTCTCTGAAATCCCCAAAGTGTCTGAACTCATTAAATAGGTTTCTGAAAGCCCTGCTGTAGACATGTAGTTAATTTTATTCCGTCAGTTTTTATGGGTTATTTGACTATGCAACTCTTTTTTAACCATCTTGTAGGACTACCCTTCAATGGAATAAACTTTGGGAACACTTGACTAGAGAATAATTGTCTTTTTCCATGTTTAGGAATCTATTTCATGAACTTTGTTTGATGATAAAGAGACTGCATGTTAACTTCTGTTAGAAAATCCGATCGATTCATTGTTGTCTTCTGGTTCCTCTGGGAATAATGACTAGGGAAAGGAGAATCTTGAGTTACTGTTTCCGCATGTCTTTTGCAAGAGAGAAATAGAAAGAAAATTGAGTTTGGTTTACTAGAGAAAAGTAAAACCTGGCATTTTTATTGTTTTGTACTGTGATACAGGGATATTCTTAGAAGACCATAAATGATTGGGCATATCCACATCATAATAAACAATTGACAGTGAGTAGGGAACTATTGAATTTCAAAGTCTGTACTTCTTAATTACTGCAATGGCAGACTTAATCTTTAACCCAAGCTAGCTATAAAATATAGCTAGAATTTTCCTGTTACAGGTTAATAAATAAAAATATAAAAGTGGATGTTTCTCAGGGATTTGTTGCCACTTACTGGAGATAGGGAACACATTTGTTAGAGTAGATTCAAGGCATTTTTGACTTTTGCTTGCAGAAATTATTCTGCAGGATATCCTGACTAATAATTTGTCCTGTGACTAGTCTCAAAGACTCACAATGCATGAAATTATCTGTTGATTGATTGTCATGTGTTGAGTGTTAGCCATTACACCTGAGGATTAAATAGATCACGGGAAGAATGACTATCCTTGTCCTGGGTTGAGCGCTAGGCCTCATTGGAAAGAGTGTGACTGTGGTTCCCTGGATGATGAAGACGTTGCTGAAGGGCTGTGCTGGAAGAATTTTCTAGGAATCTGCCCTCAATAATGTTTGGGGGAGCAGTTAACAGGAATGTATCACACTTCTGAAGTAACTTGGCAGCTAATTGAGGGCCTGAGAGGGAAGATTTACAGGGCAAGTATTTTACTAGTGGGTACTTCCTGCAAAGCCAGCTGAGGAGTGCTGGAGGAAGCTGCTGGCTACTGAGCACTGCTGACCATAACCCACTACGGGGGCCAAGTACTGTAAGCACAAGACAGGAATACCATGTGATGCAGGAGTTTGGTACTTAGGAGAACGTCTGTTTCAATAACCTGCTAAAGGAACACCAGAAAGAAGAGCAGAAATCCTTTTCTACTGTAACATCTCTCCAGTGTCCTCTGTTGACCTAGCTTGACATCATGCAGATCCTTAGTTTCCCAGTGTGTTAGAATTAATGTCTCTGTGGTTTCAGCCTATTCTTATTTCAATGCTTCGTTAATTATAAAGTGGAAATTGAGATTTTTGCACTTGTGCAACTCTGAATATTTTGTTTTACACTTATTGCTCTGATATTCATATTTAATCTGAAATGTTCAGGATGTGCAAGTGAAAGCACCCACTGTTGAGATGAAGTAGTTAGGAGAACCACCACCACCACCATCACCACCACCACTCATCCCCCCGACAGATAATGATTATAAAATAAAAACAAAACACGTATGTGTGTATAATCAAATATTATACAGTTGACCCTTGAACAACATGGATTTGAACTTCATGGATCCACTTCTCAGTGGATTTTTTTCAGTAGTAAATAGTGTAGTACTACACAATCTAAGGTTGGTTGAATTCGCTGATGCAGAACTGGATACAGAAGAACCACATGTGAGAGAGCCAAACGTAAGTCATACATGGATTTTTAACTAAGAGGAGGGTCAATGGCCCTAACCTTCATGTGATTCAAGAGTCAACTGTATATATGTGTATGTGTCTGTGTGTTTGCTTTAATTTTTTTTATGACACTGCAAATTGATCCAAAATAGATAAAAAGAGGAGACAAGTTTATGCTTGAAAGAGTCAACTGAAACAGGTAAAAATTGAGACTTTTGGCTTTCTTGGCAGTGATTTATCTACAATCACCACAGCTATGGGAAAAGAAAATCGCATCATATGGAGCTGGAGGTAGCATGGTGCAGAGCTCCATGTTGGCAGGGCAGATCAAAATTTAGAGGAATATCCTGAAAGTGAGAGAGCCATAGATGGTATAAGATCCAAAATATGAGTGTAACCTCTGCCTAAATCCCCTGATTGACCCCTAAACTTTGCATATGGGTGGGAATCTAGAGGCTTGGTATAAAAACAGACACAAACAAAAGAGGAATCTACCCTTGACAGACAAAACTTGCAAGAGTGCCACTTGTATGACAGCACATGGCTCAATTATACTGGCCTGAGGTGGCAAAGGACAGAGCCCAGGACTGGCATAGCCGGTTAAAATTTAAGGGAAACCCAAGAAACAAAGGAATTACAGAAAGACTAAGCTCCCAAATCTGTGTGTAAGTTATCCCCAAATCCTTGGCTGACCCACGTAGCCTCAAGCCGATTCTAACATGTATAGGAAATGTAAAGGACCTAGAACAGAAAAACAATTTTGAAAAGTAATAAAGTTATAGCACTTACACTACTGATTTTATGACTTATTATAAAAGGTTAGAGTAATAAAGACTGTGTGATAAGGTTAGACTAGTAAAAGTGTGATAATGGCATGAATATAGACATATAAATCATAGAATACACCTGAAAATGTAGAGAAATATTAACAGTCAGTTAATTTTGACAGAGGCTTCAAGGTAATCAACTTGGAAACATAAATGGTGCTAACACAACTGTGATTTCATATAAAAGAATGAACCTTTACCTCGTACCATATGCAAATACTCAAAATGGATCATGGATCTAAATGTAAGATGTAATACAATAAAACAAAGACAATTCTGAAACCTTAGGCTAAGCAAAGATTTACAAGATAAAAGACAAAAAGCACAAACAATAAAAGAAAGAAATGATAAATAATTCCATAAAAATTGAAAAGGTAAGTTACAGATTGGCAAAAATATTTACAATGATTTGTCTGACAAAGGGATGCATCTGAAATATATAAATATCTATTAAAACAGTAATAAGATGACAGAAACTCTACTAAAAAGATATGCAGAATATTTAAATAGTTACTTCATAGAAAACATATGTGAATGACAAAAAAAAGCACATGGAAAATCATTGGTCATAAGGAAGATTCAAAATGAAATCACAGTGAAATGCCATATGCATCCATTTGAAAGGCTATAATTAAAAAGCCTGACAATATCAAGTATTGGCCAGAATATAAAGCCACTGGAATGTTTATACACTGCTGTAGACAATGTAAAATGAAACACTTTGGAAGCCAGTATAGTGGTATATTACCAAGTTAAGTGTGCATTTACTATACAACCTAGCAATTATACTTACAGGTATTTATCATGAGAATTAAAATCTCATGTCCATGAAAAGACTTGTATAGTTTTCTCAGCAGCTTTATACCTATTAGCCAAAAACTGGAAACAACTCAAAAGTCCAACAACAGATGACAGAATAAAGACAATATAGCATGTCTATATAACATAATACTACTGAGAAATAAAAAGGAACACACGACTTATACATTCAACAACATGAATGAGACATGACAACATGAATGAGTCTCTAAAATATGCTGAATGAGAAATCCAGACACTAAAAACTACATACTGCATGATTTATTTATATAACATTCTGGGAAAGGCAAGCAAACATAAAAAGACAGAAAAGAGCTCAGTGGAAATGTGGGAGGAGAAGGAGGTGGTAATTTATTGCAGAGAGGCATGAAGGGACTTTTCAAGTTTTGGAAATATTCTATAACTTGATTTTGATTGTGGTTACATGGGTGTATATATTTGTCAAAACTTATTAAACTTAACATTTAAAAAGATGTTTTCTTATGTGTAATTATACCTTAGTAAAACACTAAAAAGATAGATGATCAAAGATAAAAGTACCCAAAAAGAGGATAAAATATACTTTAGTTTTATTATAATTACTGCCATTTTTATTAGCATTATTATTTCAATATTCTGAGCTTTCTTAGCAAGAAATAGCTGGTAAGGTTGTATTTGTTTACTTGATTGGTTGCTTTCATGTATTTTTAAGATTTGGAATACATATAAAAAACATATGGACTACGTAAAATTATAACTGGGACTTTTGTTAAAAATTTTTCTACAGGAAAAGAACATATAGAGCTATGTTCCAGTTTAGTTCAAGATATTAATATATAAACATATATTAATGTAGATATATAAATAGATATATGAGTTGTCTTACTCAGGGAAGATGGTTAAAAAATAAAGAGCTGAACTGAACGTTAGTAGCATACATACCCCAGTGCTCCAAAGGTTATCCAAGTAGTTCTTTATTTTAACACTCAATTAACTCTCACACCACTCTTGGCAGAAATTATGAACTCAATTTAAGGGAAGATTGAGTAGGAAGATAAATGAACTTCCCAGCTGCCCAAGGGTTCGCTAGTCTCTGTCAGAGCTTGGATTACTTGATTTTAAGAAAACCTCTTGACTTAGTGCCAGTTGCAAAAGTATTAAGGGTAATAAGCAAATAATTTGAAGGGATAGCTAATGATTGCTATATTTGAAGAGTAGGTTTTCCTACTGAAAAAAATTAGCTCCAATCCTTTATACTTCTAGAAACTTTAGTTTTGTTTAAAAAGTATCATTTTGATCAGAAAAGAGGTCTTTTAAAAATAGCTGATAATAGAATATCTGGGGATGTTTGAAGAAATTGAACCTAGATCAATCAGTAGCTTCAAAGGAAAAATTTATGGAGTGCTTCCAATTATTTTTGAGCTCTTACAGAATTTAGAGAGCAAGAGGAGGAAAACATTATAGGTTGACATTGAAGAGGATTGATGGAGTGGAACTGAGTTTGTCTGATAGCTTGCCTTCTCATACTCAGAAGCTAATTAAGAACCAAGACCACTGGAATCCATCAGTTGGCAGTAAGATCAGAGAACCACGTTTGGAGAACTTGTGATAATTATCTCTGTTTCTTGCAAATAATCATTTGTGACATTGGGCCTCTGCTGTAGTGCAGGCTGTGCCAGTCATGCCTATATTGTCCCCCTTGGGACCAATATGGGGGAAAATCTGGGTTTAATAAGCTCATCTGGAGGTGACCTTTTCTAGAGAGACTTAATGACTTCCTGGTGCTTTTAGAAAGTATGTATTTTCTTCAGTGTTCTTTGCATCTATACTTGACTGAATTAGTTTCTTACTGTTGCTACAATAAATCACTGCAAGCTCAGTGGTTATTAAAACAGCACAAGTTTATTATCTTACAGTTCTGAAGCCCAAAAGTATGAAATGGGTCTCACTGAGCTAAAATCAAAGTGTTATCAGGACTGGATTCTTTCTGAAGGACCTAGTGGGGAGAATCCATATTCTTGCTTTTCCAACTTCTAGGGGCCACCTGCATTTCTTGACTCATGATATATTTCTCTATTTTTAAAGCCAGCATCATAACATCCTCAAATATCTCTCTGGAACTTACTCTTCTGCCTCCCTCTTCCATATTTAAGGGACCTTGTGATTGCCTTGGGCCCTACCAGATAATTTAGGATAATCTCTTTCTATTAAGGTCAACTAGTTAGCAACCCTAATTCCATCTACAACCTTAATTCTGTCTTGCATGTAGCATAACATATTCACAGGTTCCAGGGATTAGGACATGAATATCTCTGGGAAGCCATTATTCTGCCAACCACAGTGACTCTATTAAAGGAGCCTAGAATGTTATATGATTTACATATTTTCCCAGTCCAAATGTAGCTAAGAGGTAAAGTCAAAGACTTTTTCACTTATATTCCCTAATATATTTGATTATGAGTGTCATTAAAAACAATTACTAATTAAAAAATATTGAAGAGTCAACTGCAGAATATAAAAATCACGTGCTAGTAAGGAAATATCTTAGCAGTAAAGTTTGCATGGCTCAGCTAAATAGCATTGAAGTGGAAGTAAGTTACCTGAACTTCTGAGAACTATGATGTATTTTCTCTAAGTGTGAAAACTACATAAAACTGAATTTGGCTGGCAACCAAAATGGATTTGGAAATCCATTATTAGTGCGGTGATGACCATGAAAACATAAATCCGGAGCAAATAATAAGCATGACATAAAGAACTGAAAGTAAGGGAAGTGAATAAAGAACAAAACTTATGCTGACTATGAAAAAACAATGTCCTAAGATAATAGCTATTAGGAAACTTTATCTTTATCTTTTGAGTGAATTGATTGAGACTGTCACTGAGGCAGTGTGTGAGAGAAGTTTCAAGAGACTATATTGAAGAACCTCAAGCTCTCTTATGAAGATGAAGTAGGTCAATCTTACAGAACAATGTTTCAGATTAGAAACATCATTTACAAATATTCTTTATTTTATGAATTTTGCTACATTTTACGTTTATTTATTCATCTCTGTTATAAAATTTATTTAAAGGTTTGTTCATTATAAAATTGATTGTATTAGTTTCCTATTGTTATTGTAACAAATTACAACAAAATTTGTAGTTTAAAGTAACATAGATCTGTCACCTAGCAGTTCTATTCATCAGAAGTCTGGGTACATCATGGCTTAGCTGGGTCAAGGCTCTATTTGGAGTCTCACAAGGCTAAAATCAAGGTGTTGGCAGGGTAGTATCCTTACTGGAGGCTCTGGAGATGTATTCATTTCCAATTCCATTCTGGCTGCCAGCCAAATTCAGTTTTATGTAGTTTACAACATGGAGGTCCCTGTTTTCTGCCTGTCAGCTGGGGTCTGCCCTTGTTTCCTTGAAGCTTCACTCTGGTCCTCACATGCCCCTGCATCTTAAAGCCAACAAGTGGAGTTCTTCTCATTTGGAATTTTTCTGACTTCTCCTTCTACCCCATCTCTCTGACTCCAAACAGAGGAAGTTCTTGACTTTTTAAGGACTCATGTGATTCGATTGGGCTCTCCTAGGTAATCCAGGATAATCACCCTATTTTTAGGTTTATAAATTTAATTACATCTGGGAAGTTTTTTTTTTTTTTTTTTCTCCCCACATAACTTAACATGTTCATAGGTTCTAGAGATTGGAGCATGGGCAACCTTGAGTCTTTGAGGGGCCATCATTCTGTATACTGTATCGACATATGTAAAAACTCCAATCAGAAGAAAAGTTTTGTTAAGTAGTGGAGGTTTTTCTCCTACCTACCCCATTCTTTCTTCAGCTACTGCCTAGAGATATCTTCTGTTAATAAATACTATGTAGTTGTCTAGAAATATTTTATGCATACAATGACAGATCTAGATGTCTATAACTATCTATCTACATATAAACACCCTTCAGCAAGTAGGCTTATGTCTGTCTATCTGCTCATTTTTAAATAGCTGATTTTATACCATACATACACATTAGCATCTGCTTTTCCTTAATAATGTGTAGGATATTCTTTAATAAATAATGTTTTCACCTGACTTCTAGGACAGTATTTACTGTTAGTCCTCCTTCTGCTTTAATATGTGTTCCCTTTAGTAGTACTTTATTGGTGTTTCTTCATTTCTTTAGCCTCTAAGTTTTGGAGTCATTATTGGGTTCAACTTTTTAGACTACTTCTCACCTCTGACCTGATCACTCCCCTGAATGTTAGATTACACAAACCATTGACTATTTGAAATTCCACGTGGATATCTCTTTGAGATCTCAAATTTAATATTTCAAAAACAGAAATCCTGATTTTCATTCTCAAATCTGCTTCTCCCCATAGTTTCCAACATCTCATTAATTGGAAACTTCAATATTCTAGTTACTCAGACTGAATCTTTGGAATCATCCTTAACTTGTTTTTCTGACATCCCACGTCTAATTCTTCAGCAAATATGTCAATTCCGTTTTTTAATAAGAGGGTGGGATTTGCCGCTAAAAGGACCCTCATTTGGATAAGTCTCGTCACTTATGCAAGTTTTAGTTTTCCACCTGTGTTTCAATTCTATTTTCAAAATATATGCAGGCTCTTACTCTTATTACCATCTCTGCCTCTACTGCTGGGATCCAAGTCATTATTGCATCATTCACATGGATTATTGTAATAGTCCCCTAAACTGCATCCCTGATTCTTACTGAATGACATTGTTTCAGGACAGACCCATTTGGGCCCAATTTTAATTTCATTATCTTGCATGGTGTAAGAAGAGTTATGAATGAATATGCATGCAGTCTTTCTCAGCACTCAGAATGGCTCTTCCTGCACAGAAAGGAGAGGAGAAAAGGCAAGGAGAGGGAGGGCTAAATGGAAAACAGGTCAATTTCAGGGCCTCCATGATAAGGCTTTAGAGATTTTCTAAGGATCAGATCCATATTCCAGGAGCTGAAATTCCTGGGAAAAGAATATTCTTTTCTCTGAAGAATAGAAATTCACAGGGATAAGTCAATTCAACCTTGGAACTATTATTGAATGGAAAAAGTCAGCATGTAGTAATAGAAAATATAACGTATCTATTTTACCCCTTCTCTTCATGCAGAACCATCAAATTTATCTGAATAAATACCTTCAAATGATGGTCCTAGTAAATATGTTTTCTAATAGACTCCATTCTGATAATCTTTGAATTATTTGTGTGTCAGTTTTATGAAGTCTTTGATTACATAGTACTTTGTAGTTTTTAGAACCTTTTTATGTCATTTATTATCTTTTGATTGATTTATTCATTCAGCATTTTCTAATCGATTGTCTAATGTAACTCAAGGAACTGCCAACTTTGGAGGAACACCGGAGGAAAATACAATCCACAAAGCTTTCATATGTACTTCCTTTATAAATCCTCTTTCTTCTTGCACCCCATATGCCTCCTGAAGATTTTATTTATTCACATAATCTGACTTCTCTCAACTGTCTGCCTTTCTCTTATACTGTTTTTCTATTTTGAATATCTTTATCCACATATGTATGTCTAAATATTATCTCTTTTCCAAATCCAGTTTTACCTCATTCATAAAGCAGGCAATTTCTCTTCCTCCCCATAGTTAAGAACTGTGAAGAATCTGGGGCTTTATCATGCTTGTCAGTTAACAAGTTTATCTGCCATAGCTTCATGGATGCTGGCAAAAGACATGGGATACCTGGGTTAGAGGCAAAGGACAGTTTATTACTCACAACAATAACGGTACTAGGCATTTCAACGTTTGTGTAACATTTTCCAGCCCCAGTTTCTATAGGAAGATGTGTCAAAGGTCAGGTGATGTCTACAGATGCAGTGGATTGTTTCATAGGAAAAATATCCTGAGCTTTGGAACCTGAATCTTATATAAGACATTATTATACCAATTGTTAAACAAGCCCGTTCTTTTATGTCAGAGAGAAGCTCTCTTGTCTTCCAAGCTGTTCATGTACAACCACCCTTGGAAAGATAGTCAAGACAAAGAGAGTGCAGACGTGTGAGGGATCCGTGGAGAGTAGTCTCCCCATCAATTCACACATTGTCACATCTACACCTTTTTTGGCATTTGACATTTTCAAACTTGTTCTTGTCCATCTTTTATTCCCCACCCCCCAACCCCCAACATTCTCATGGTACCTAGTGTAGTATTTATTGGTCTGTTGATCACATTTGGAATTTGAGAACTCCTGAAGAGAGCAAAGGGTATAAGAAAAAATAAAATCTCACACAAAAGCCAGTTTTGTTCCTGTTTGTCCATGGTTTGCTTTCATTTATTTTAACACAACAAAGTCTTTGTAAAATAAGCCTTCTTGCCTGGTCTAGTGGCACAAGGATGGGAGGGGAATTCATATGTATGACAGTATCCATTGATGTATTTCAAAAGTTTGGTGAATGTTTGATTCAATTCAGTTTGATTCAACTTAAATATGTTAAGACATTTAAAAAGCAGCACATTCAAATGATTCATTATCACATTTTACAAGCATCAGAGACCATCATTATGTTAATTCCTAATGCTTTCTCATTTTTTTCTTCAGACTTAAGTGATGCAACAGATTTTTTTTTAAATATCATAACTCTGAGGTGAGTTGTTAAAAAATACTTACCATTTGTCATTATTTATAAGTGGGATTCAGGATATTGCACAGTCAGAATAAAAATGGAAATTAGTGTGAAACTGAAAGTGATACAGATATTAATTAACATCTATAGGTTTTATTTTCAGGTTTTAATAAATTGTCTGTAAGTAAAATTATAAACATGTAGGCACTTAAAAGTAGTTTAAAATCCCTTCCTCCAAATTAATGTCTTTGTGTTTCTGTGCATGTGATTTCAGAAAAGGCTCTATTCCTTGAAAAATACTAAACTGTCTCAAGGATCACTGTTGTGTCCTCATTTTAATAAAACATAATATAGGATATGAAAAAGCCTTTATTTTCATAGCTTAGATTGCAATTAAATAAACATTTATTTTTAGCAAATGATTTTTGAACTCTTACTGTATGTCAGATATTATGCTAGGCACCCCAGTAAACAAAACAAACATCCCTTCCCTTGTGGGGATTATCTTCTAGCAGTTTGCATTCTTAATTAAATAAAAATTTTGTCATGCTCTGCCTTTCTGAGTAGAAGAAAAACAAGATCCATTTGAGGTTTTCATGAGACTTTGCTACTTGCAATTGGTTATGTGTCTCAAGTTTTCAAATTTCTAGTTACATTTAGAAACTTTTGTTAGTTTGTAAAATAAAGTTAGAATGAAACATAGAAGATGGATGAAAGAAACAGTGAAGTTTTGTGTATAATCATAAAAATGGATGCACTATAAATTTCAGAATATTGAACTTTGTTTCCCCATTGATTCCACTGTTTAAAGGACAGTGTATTTATTCTGAGGATTCGGTTAGTGGTGTATAGTAGTGAGTAAGGGTATACAGGAAATGAGGTCAGTGCCTCAGGGGCTAGGTGAAGGATTGGCACCTGAAGCAGTCTGAGGGGAGGATTCAGGCTGTAGTAAGCTGTTGGACTCTCCCTTGCTGTCTTTTTTCATGTTTCATTCCCAGTAATAGAATATTCCTTGCCATAGGCCTGCTACATTAAAGAATGATCTGGATCTCTGTTACTTTTTTATACTATTCAGGCTTTAAACACTTACACAGAGTTGTAGAATTGAGCAGTTCTTTTTATGGAACTGACATTTATTAAATAACTCCTGAGCTGGATGTTGGCCTCACCATTTTATAGCTCCAACTTGGATGAATCACTTATTGTGTTAGTTCTCATTTTGTCATTTATGAAAGAAGGACAAACTAATAGGATTTTTAACATCAAATGGTTCAGTGCATTGAATATCTGTAAAATCATTTTGAGAAGAACATTGAGGTAAAAATACCAATTATTCTGATTTATTTTCCAATTCTTTTCAGTCCTTTTTCCATGAGTAAATCAAATGCTTTATGTTACAGCAAGAGAGATTTTTGTCCTAACAATTTTTATATCCTTTTGGTGGATTAGGACGTACTGAAGATATATTTTAGTGTAGTTATTTGGTGCAGATTCTCTGGAACTTTGTGGGTTGGAATAGCATCTCTGTCATTGTCTTGCTATGTGACCTTTTCAGACTTTAGTTTCCTCATTTATAATACGGGAATAATAGTATCTTTCTCATTGAGTTTTGAGAGTGTGGTACGGGCACATGCTTCATGTTATTTACATGTTCTCCTTGAACAAGTTACTTAACTTCTTTGTCAAGTTTAGAGCCAGTTCATACTAATCCATGTGAACTGAGTATTAGTTTTTCAGGAATTTCATAAGCCAGTTGCTAAGGGGAGTCATTATTTAATAATATAAATTTACAATTACTAAATTATATTAAAAATAAAGTTTATATTCAGAACATCACTTGCTAATTGTTTTACCATATTATACTGTTAAATATGATGGTCAGATATAAATATATCTATTAATCAGACTGGTATCAGTACTACATAAGGCTGTTCTACTATGAGTCTCTTCCCAACTTTACATTCAGTGATGTCTTATTAGTAGCTTGAAATTGATGACAGTCATCGAAATTGGCAAACATTACAAATTAGGTCTCATTCTTCCCCTCAGCAGCTTGTTAAACAGTAGCCAGCACATTGCTATATCTGTGCTTCATTGTCATCAAATGTAAAATAAAGATAACAGTACCTACTTATGGTGCCTTTGTGACAATCCAACGATGTATTAGGTACAGTGCTTAAGAGAGTCTAGGACGGAGAAAGCGCTTTTTAAGAATTAGCAATTATTATTATTCCAGTGGTGTTTTAACATGCTAGTGATGCACTATTACCTCAAGGGAATCATCTGAAATAGTTTTTTAACCTAACTCTAGGTCAACCTGTTCTCTATAGGATTTGTATTGGCCAGAGGGGAACGCCTTGATTAAGCTGCCATATTAACAGTCACAATCTGTCATTTTCATAAAGAATACAGTCACAATAGGCATTGTCTTTATAAAAATGTTGTCTTCACAGAATATAGACGCATCAGTCATTTTGAGTTCATATTGATTGTAAATACTGTTCATACCTTGTCATTTAGCAGGAACTGGGTTGAATTTAGTTATCTCCAGCATCCTGAGTCATATGATAAATTAGGGTTAAAAAAAAAAGAAAGAAAAATTAGCACTTTTTAAATACTTGTTTGGCCAAGTGTTAGGAAGTATATATATTACCTTGTTGAAATATATATGCTCATAAGCACAAAATTTACAGACATTTTGTCAAAACTGTACCTTGGAGAAAGTCAATCTGAATAACCTTAAATAGGAGGACTTAAATAACTAAATAGATCACCTAAAGTAAGTTTTCATACAATTCTGGTTCCCAATGAGGACTTAGCCTTGAAGCATTATGGATTCCCAGTGAAATGAATGGGTATTCTGTGTGCTAAAGGCATGGGAAAGAGACTGTATCCACAAAGATAACACAGGTTCTTCATAAGAGAATTCAGAACCAACAAACAATCTAAATTAGGTTTAACTATCAGTCTCAGAAATGCCTATCAGGTTTTCTGGATCTCGTGTGAAGCCAAATACAAATTGTGACATTATTTCAGTTCAGTCAAGCATTTTTGATGCATAATATTTTTGTTAGAGAATTCCAGTTATAAGTTATGTTTTTGTAGCTAGTTCTTTTTGTAGTCCCAGTACAAATGAAAGAGAAGCTACATATTGCCAGATGGCAGTGTAAAACCTTTAAAAACCTAATGAGATTTGCATTGTTTTTAGAAATAGCACAATTATTGTAATTGGAATATATTACTGTCTCTCATTGATTGTTTTAATAATTCCCCTCATATTCTATGGAGTTTCTTACAGAATAGTGAATAGATCCAAGGTAAAAGAATTTAGTAAATGTTTGTGATGAATATTTGAATGCAGTATCTGCTATGTGGAATTTGTAAAGTTAACATTACTGGCTAGCCATTAATCCAAGGAATCAAAAATAGTTTAATAATCTTTTTTTTGCATCATTGAGCCTTATGCAGAGGAGGAATTGAAGAATATAAATGTATTGACTAAATGTCAGAGATGAACTTGGAGATTTTCTGAGATGTCTTTATGATTGATAGCAGGCCTACTTTGATCACTGCCAGGTAATTCTCTGTGATTTAAGGTGCTTTGTGCCTGATTTCCCCTTTTTATTTAAATACAGCCAAAGAGGAGGGTCTTGATGATGCTCTTATCTACACAACAGCTTGACAGAAATTACCTGGGAATTGGACCTCTAATTTGCTCTCAAATTGTTACTTAAGATTTCTGTTTTGCATTGGGAGTTGTCTCAAATAATATTGGTGTACCATTATTCTGACTGGTAGGACCTGGTGCCATATTCCACTTAGACCATTTTATATTACTGTTTAATATATTAATTGATATTTAATTAATATTAATAATATGCTTCTTTTAGAAAAAAATAAGTTTACAGAAAAATTGCTTAGAAAATACAGAAAGTTTCCACATACCTCCTCTAGCCTTATCCCCTACAATTTTCCCTAGTATTTATACCTTCTGTTACAATGGAACACTTGTTATAATAATGAACAAATACTGATGCACTGTTTTTCACTGAAGTTCATAGTTTGCATTAGGGTTTATTCTTCATGTTGTATATTATGTAGTGTTGTATATGATGTATAATGGCATGTATCAGCTTTAACCGTATCGTATAGAACAACTTTACTCCCCTAAAAATTCCTCTCTGTTCCACTTGTTCATCTCTCCCTCACCACAAACCACTCTTGGACAATCACTAATCTTTTTACTGTCTCCATGGTTTTACCATTTCCAGAAAGTTGTGTAGTTGGAATCATATGGTATGCAGTCTTTTCAGAGTATGCTAACTTTCCTTACCTATGCTGTTGATCTTCCTTTATCAAATCCTTATCCTGCTACATGAATTAGTGTTAGCCGTATTTATTACTGTTCATGCTATCGCTTGCTAATATTTATTGAGCATCACTATGTGCCAAGGGCTGTGCTATATATTTTAAAGTGATTTTTTTTCAGTTAATCCTCGTAATAATAGACACTATTGTTATCATCATTTTATAGATGCAAAAAAAGTCAGTCTCAGGAAGTCTGAGTAACTTGCCCCAGGTCATATAGCTCCATGTGGTAGAAATGGGACTGGATCTTAGATCAGTCTGAATCTGGGTGCTAACTCTGAATCACTATGATGCATTACCTCCTTTTCAATTTATTCTTTTTTTGCTCTTTCTTTACTGTAATGTTTTAATGCTACAGTAAATAGCTATATTTATGGGAGAAGATATGTGTGTTGGGAATTGTTTTTTTTTTTTTCTTCTGTTTTTAAATGACAGGATTTTTCATATTTTCACATTGACTTGCAGGTCCTTTGTCCCAAGAGATTCTAATAGCCCTGTGGTGGCAGGAAGGACCTGGTATTTGAATTTAAGGGAAATTCTGATCCTCCCTCTTTGATTAAGAACCATGGGTAATCCTCTGAGATCATTTATACATTTGGTGAGAGGAGACTATCTTTGTAAAGTGTAGATTTTTATAGTATTATTAAATTACACTAAGTAGGCTTTATATAATAACTGCTACATCACAGACTTCCTTGTGCTGACTTTATTCTTCCAAGCTTCATGTTTCCAAATGGGAATCTATAGTAATTTCTGACCTTCACCATTAGTTTCTAGTCAGATTTTCTTCTTTGTTTGGGTATCTGACTCTCTCTTCACATTAGATTAGTGCACTGTGGCAACCTGTGTGATCCCAGTCTTTCCTCAGCTGCTCCCAAAGAGACCCCAAGTCTTCAGGTCAGTCTCCTTTGTGGCTTCTTTCTTCATACAGTTAAGAAAGAGTCTCTCTCCCATTTTATTTATTTTTCTCCACAGAGGCTTAATAGGAAACCTGTAAATTATAGCACCACAGAGATTTAAGACTGTGTGCAGAAAACTGGCTGTTTCAAAAACATGACTAGAAGTCCATTTGAGGGCTGAGAATGTTCCGGGAGGCACTTGATAATTTCCTAAAAACCCCTGAGATCACTTATACATTTAGAGTAAAGACTTTGTGTCTTTGTAAATGATTTTCCAGGCATCATAAAACACAAGTCAGTAGGCATTTTTTCAATATTTAATTTATAAAAAGTACATTGGTAAGTAACATAGATGACACAAAAATAAGAACTGCTCTCAAAAAACTTGTATAGAAGAAGAAAAACACAACTAATTGTAACATTAAAAACAACAACAACAACAGAAAATTAAGAACTATAGTAGAGGCAATAAAAGTGCCTGAGGAGTACTGAGGCTATTTAAACGGTATAACAGAATACTTCATTGACATTGGTGTCCTGGGATTTCAAGGTTGTTGAATATTGAGAATATTGACTTGGTAGAAAAAAATGGAATTGAGAAATTGTGAACTTCTGTTGTCCTTATAGAAGATGTATCTCTGGTTAGGCCCTCATGGATGTGTGAGTTTGGAACACTGAATTCTATCAGCTCAAATCTAAGGGGAAGATGATTCCACTACCAGCTCAAATTTCCTTGTGTTACAGTGAAATACTTGTTAAAAGACCTGGGCATGGATGTAAAAGGTGGGAGATGCACTGCCTTTGGAGAAGGTAGTTCTGATGTGTTTGGGACATTTGGTTAAGTTGCTCTTAAAAGAAGCAACAAATCAAGGACTGTAATTTCTTGGGCCCCTTCAGAATTTAGGAATGCAGAAAGTCAAAATAGCTCTCCCTGGCAGAATGTAAGCTCCACAAGGACATGAACTCACTCTATTTTATTTAGTAGAGCATCTTGGAAAAACTAGAACAGTACCTTGCACATACTTGCTGCTCAATTCATAAGCTTTGAATGTCTAATATAAAGTTTTGGGGGCAGAATGAAGGTCAGGAAGGATTTAACTAAAGATATAAATTTAGCAATAAATAAGTAGTTGTCTATATCACCTTGTTTATTCCCATTTTTAATAGCTGGTTTATTATTATTTTATTCCCATTCACAATTTCCTTCTTTACTGTGTCCTTTTGATGACCATATTTCAGACTCAGTGTCTGCAATACACAACAGTTATCCAAGATATAAAATGAATGTTCCTCCTGATAGTCAAAGCACTCTGCAATTCATATTCCTTTTTTGTTTTCTTCTATTTCTCCTTAAGAAAGCCCATCTCTTTTAGAGAGAATTAATGGTCATAGTTATCCAAGTGTACCCCTTACTTATCTAGCCTCCAGTGCAATCATGCCAGGTCATGTAATTACGTCTGCCCAGTGACCTGTGCATCATATACTCCAGACAGCATAGCTACAATATGAAGGAAGGTAGTATGACCTGCATCGGACTTGATATGAGTGACAAATAAGCCTTATTGTGCTGTCATTGAAATTCCCAGCCCTTCTGTTAAATGTCATTTACTTTAAACTAAACAACATCCATTATCAAGATATGCTGTCAATCCAGGGGCACCCACTTTTCCACATCTCTACTTATCAGACCCTTTGCTCTTCTATAAGAGCCAAATCCAATCTCACTAGTTTTGAAGTTTTCCTTATCATATCATATCAAAGGAGAGGGTTGATCTGCCTTCTGTTTGATGAAATAGTAATATTTGTTTGACATTTACTATCTATGGTCTAGATTTGGACTGGATAACTATTTCCTCTTTGAGTGTTTAGGTGGTTTTTCCACCAGCTGCATTACAAGCTTTTCCATCTTTTGCTACTTTGTGACTTTCATGGTACATAAAATATTGTAGTAGCTATCTAAAGGTAGTGATTGATCCCTGCAAATTAGAAAAAAAAATTTATTGGAGATATCTACTGTGTCAAGGTCAGATGAAAGTCAGATATTTTTCCTATACAATTTTTTTGAATAGGACTTCTATCTACAGCTAGTTTTATTACAATTTTGATGTTCTTCTGTTCAAATGAAATGAATATGATACAAGGAATTATGCTAAATGGTTAAAAATGACATTAGTTAGTGCTTTCCTGTATGTGATTCAGTGGGTAATTTAAATGATAATCTAGTAGAAGTCTCTAGGGAAAATTGAATATCTGCAATGATACTCAAAATTAGAAAAATAAATAACACATCTCCACCATCAATATTCAAGTATGTTGTCATCAATCCCTCATTCACCACTATGGGTGTAAAACTTCTGCCAGGCACTCTGTCTATGAATGTAGTAGCAGTGAAATAACTTTCAGCATTGTCTGTACCCATCTTTATGCTAGAAGTAGTTCTGTAGTCAATCCACATACATTTCCAAGGTCATTTCCAGGGGGAAAGGGTTATCTAGAATCCTGGAGCAAGCTCATCTCATAAGCTACTAGATAAAAAGCATGAAAATTATTAACATTAAAGTGAGCGTTTCTCCCTAGATTCAAATTTGAGGATATTATGCCCTTTTGAACTTATCAGTGTCTATTTATGAGATCAGTGAGTTTTGTTCTCAGTGTAACCTGACTCTTTTATGCGAATTAAGCTGATGTGATAATTTTTTTAAATGTTCTTTTCTCAATAGATCAGAGGCCCTAAGACTGACCCATCAGGGAGTCTTCTTATCTGTTTGGACACAGATGCTGCCAGTTGAAAGGACAGAAGGGTGTTTTTCTTTTGATCCATGGGTCCACCCTTCGCATTTAAGCCTCTGGGAATTAGGCCACATTTTACTTCCAACTATTACACCTTGTGTTTTTGTGTAATGAGCCTGACAAAACACTGATGCAGTTCTGCGATAGCCCTGCCAAGGTCTGTTTGCTGCATCTGCTGCTGACCAAGTAAGTAGTCTCTTCTTGAGAATATTTTAAAGCAGGAATTCTTTTCCAAATAAATAATAGAAACTATGTTAACTGGAGATTTACTCCATTATTAAACCCTTGCTCTGAAAAGTCAAATGGAAGTCATGCTTTATTTTTAAAGCATCTGGAAACTATCTTTGTAAAGAGACTCTGGACTAATGCTTTTGTAGCATTAGCATTTTGTAGATGGGCTTTTCAGAAAGCAGATACTGCCTGGAATGAATTTCCAAAAAGCCAATGTCACACACATTGTTAATGTTCATTTTTGTGACATAACATACACCCATACTTCTTTTCCTTCCCCCAAACCACACACTCCTCACCAAAAAGATATCTTAAAAGATTTCTTTCCATTTCCACAAGTCATAATTACAGCTTTACAACTTTTGGGGAAAAATGATGAGGTGGTTTAATAATAATAATTTTTAGGAGGTGTGTTGCTCCGTGAAATCAATTATAAAGAGAGTTCAGACATGCTTGCCAGGAAATGTTCCCTGGACTAAAGGGGACAATATTAATGATTGCTTATCCAAGCTTTTAATGTCTTTAAGAATAGAGATGGGGAAAAACATTTGATTTGCACCAATTATAATGTACTGTTCAGTTAAAAAAACTTTATAATTTTTATTTTTGAGTTAATTTTTCAAATGTTACTGAAACATTTAAGAATAACAGTGCTGTAAATTAGATAGCTAAAACTTCTACTTTCAGTATAAATAACTGTTTCAAATTAATCCATAACTCTAATTCATTCATGATAAAGTACACATGTCCACTGACTGAAAAAAAAATTAGGCAGCTTACTTTCTCAACTCATTAGATATTGCTTTGACAAGAAAGAAGGCTGATTCAGATAAGAATAAAATTTTTCATGTCAGAGAAATCGCACTAGAATAGGAAGAGCTAATCCAAATCTCTGATAATTTGCATGGGAGATTGAAGCCCACAGTAGTAAGGATTTATACTAGCTTTACATTTCTTTAATAGTAGGTCCAGAAATCAAAAAGTACTTCCACTTAGCAGTTCTACTTATTTCTGTTTTATTCCACTGCATCTACAATTGCCATTTCATTTGAAGCAGATTGTGTGTCATACTCTTTTGGTAGATAATAAATTGAGATACAGTTGTGTAAATTACTTCAGCAGGCCACAAAAATTGCAATTAAGCTACAATACTTTCCATAGTTCAAGACTTTTTAAAAGTCTTATTTCATTCCTCTTAAGATTTTTTTTTAATTTTGAAAAGATTCTGTCTTCTTGTACTCTCCTACTTATTATGTGACTGTTTTAGGACTATCAAAGTGGTCCAAATATGAGCAATTTCTAGGATAAATACAGAGAAATCTAAGCTATGATCATCCCAAGTTAATAATCAGCCCTTAAAAAATTAACAGCAGGCTGTGGTTGACTTTTCTTCTCAAATATGTGAATTTATTTTCTCTTTGAATCTTGCTTTGACAGTAATTCACACAAGAACACAATGAAAAGAGAGTTGGAGGGAAGTGGATTATTTATAGTTCAGGTTGCAAAAGGCACATCTACAATATATAATTAGTTAAAAAGCTAGGGGCTATAAACAAGATCATTTTCCCTCGAAAAAGACATGGTTTGTTTGGGTTTTGACATACTGCTTCTGTGAATTTATATTAGTGATTTTAGTGGCAGTGATATGACAAGAAGGATAGGATTGAAAGCTTCTATGTATGTGTGTGTGTGTGTTCACGCTACCACTTAGAAAAGGAGAAGAATTACTCCATTACTTTTTCTTTATAGCACCTTCTTAAAATAGAGATTCTGCATGAAAGACTGATTTTAAAAATGGAAAGTGGTAAAACTCAGTGGATGTCTGAAGACCTTATTTCAGCTCACTTAACAGCACTATACACAGGGTGCCTGCACGAACCTGTCTCCTCCAAAGTTTTAATACTACATTCCAAGAACTTTGTCAATTATAACAGAATTTTAGAAGTTAACAGTGTAAGAACTAAAAAGAAAGTACAGAATTTGGCAATTATAGCAAAAACTGAGAGGGAAAGAGAGACACGGAGAGAGAGACAGAGAAAGAAGATAGTATAAGACAGTAATGAAAGTAATTTTGCAAGTATCTTCTTTGTTCACTATGTACTTGAGAACTTAGTAAGCACAAGTCATAATTTGGATTTCCTGATGAAAGAGGCAAAACTTTTATTTTTAATCTTGAGTTCCAATACTGAATTAGAATTAATAATGAGGATTATGCCTTCGCAATAATGAGTTTCTCTTTTATTTATTCATTAGTGGGAGGGATATTAAATGACCTCTCATTTATTTAAATGAAAGTGAGTTAGGTTGATAACTATATTATTAGCAACAATCATAATTGTGATTATGAGCTAATAGATGAGTAACATATGTAAAGCACAGTGCTGAGAATTTTGTATACTTTACCTCATTTAATCTAAACAACTGTCTAAGGAAGTGTATTATCTCAGTATTATTGCAAAGATAACTGGTATGTTCAGATATGGGTTGTAGGTGATAGATTATGGAATTCAACTCAGTTTGGGACATTTCTTTTATTAATTCATCCACTTACTCCATCATTCATTCAGTAAATACCTGCTGAAGGCATTTCATATGCCAGGCACTATTCCTGGCTCAAGGGATTCACAAATGAACAATAAAAGTAAGCACCGTATCGCAGCTGTGCTCCCAAGGAGACTATGCTCATGTTGAGAAAGACATAATGAACAGACAAAATAAATCAATGAACAATCTAATTTGAGATTATAATTAGTTCCATAAAGGGAAAGATCACAGAGGAGTTAAGGTAAAGTCAATACTTTAAATAAGACAGTCAGAGAAGGCTTCTCTGAAGGATATAGCATTTGAACTGAGGCTGTTGAAGTGAAAAAGAGCCAATGATACAGAGCTCATTTGGGGACAGAAAATGTGAAGGATCTAAGAAAGGAATGAGTTTGGCATGTCTGAAGAACAAAATCAGGCTGTGTGGCTGAAGTACATGAGTTAAAGGGAAGATGTAATGATATGGAACTGTAGAGGCAGGCTGGGGCCAGGTCACATGAAGCCTTGTCCTCTCTTGGTAAGGAAGAATTGGGATTTTGTTATAAGAACACTGGGAAGCTATTGAAGTGCTTTAAACTTGGGAAAGTGATAGTGTGTTTTATCTGAATGATTGCTCTAGAATTCTGATGAATTCATTATATCTCCAAACCTAATTCCAATTGTTATTCAAAATGGCAGACCAGGAAGATGAAAGGAGAAATTAAAACTCTGGAATGACAGTAGTTTTTAAACTCTGAAACCATGATAATAACTATGGTTAATTGTGATTATTGTTTAGGGGAGGATTTTGGCTTTGAGGTAGAAAAAAAAAAAAATTCTTTCTCAGGGGTAATTTCTTATCTATGTAGTTAGTTTCACTAAAAAGAAACCTCCTTTCCCCAGAGCAGAGATAAGCCCATTCAGCTGCAACTTTTTGAGGTAAATGTTTCTTATTCAATGGTTAAAATACATGGCTCTTGAGAGAAGGAAAGCAATACTCATTTTCAGTTAAAATCAAGGAGGTCATTCTTTTAAGTCTCTCCCCAGTTAGAATGAAAAAAAAAAAAAAAAAAAAAAGCAAACAAACAACCAAACACAAAGAAACACTTACTTGGTTCATCCTGGAATGAACCTTTGGTATAATCAAAGATAATGAATGATTATCTTTTGGAGATTCATTTGGAAATGAATGAAATGACAAAGTGTTCTACTGAAAATAGGAATATTGTAGATACTTATTTTTGAGTGATTAGGAAATGCCATTTTATGAACTGTTTTTAATCCACTTGTTTTTGGTGCAGCATTCTCATTTAGACAAATTTGCAATCCTAAAACTCAAACTAGGTTTTCCTATGAGTAAGTTAACATTATTTTATTTAATTTAAACATATTTCCTTTTATGCAAATATGAGACAAGTATAATGTTCACATTTCTTTAATGAAATATATGTATGAAAAATCACTAGTTAATTTAGCTTATGCATGGGATATTCTCTCTTTCCGGTCTTTTAAGTTTGCTGTAGTATTTCTCTTAAGTTGTTTTTTCTTAAACTGTCTCAAATGAGGCCTCTAGAACTCAAGTCCTAGGTCACTAGTGTGAGTGCAGTGGCAAGGAATTGAAAAGGAGATGAAGATAATTAAGGTAAAATTACCCATTAAAAGTGAATCTGCCAGTGTTTTCCAAAACCTGAGTATTATGCCTGAAATCTTAAAATACTTCAACATATCAAGAAAATGCATTTTTCTTCTAAAATGAAACTCAAGGGTGTTAAGTCCTTAAAAATCACAGTTTCCTGGAGTCTTCTGTAAATACGACTATCCCTAGGTCCTGAAAACTGACATTTACTGGCATCCTTTAAATCTTACATGTGTCAAGAGATAATTGAAATGTCCCCTAAGGAAGGCATACTGTTGTTTTTTTTTTAAAGTTTTGCTTCATAGGGTATATAGAGCTATAAAGTATTATTTTATAATAAAAATGATTCTGTCTTTACACTTGTGCTTTAGTGATAGCAGAGCCTACTCATGTGACTGTAAAACTGCCGGAAAGATAGTACTCATATCACTGCCATGTATTTTTCTGAATTATACCTACTATACTGATAACAAAGAAAAGCAAAATTGTTTAGTTGGTAACATGGGTCTATGGCCACTGCTTTCTTTGTCCTTTAATTAATCTGGGCATTTCTGGAAGTTCTTCCACATACACATTCTAGATCCCAGACATGTGCCAGTCAGGGTCCTCCTAGAACTGCTCATCCTGAGTAAATCCCCTTATGCCATACTTTGACCTTTGCAAGCAGTTACCTTTTAAATTCCCACTTATATATGATAGCTTCTCATCTTGCTGTAATGGTTGTAAAATACCTTTTTATACTCAGCCCCAGAAGAACATGACTGAATAATACCACCCCATGTTACCAGTTAAGGAGGCCCAGACTTTTTAAATGGTTTTACCTAGAAATTTAAAAAAATGGAGCTCTGAGGGTTGGAATTTCAGGTGCAATGTCAGACTCAGGTCTGAGAGAAACCCTTCTTCAATAATGTTTCACAATTCAGCTATAGAGATGGCATTTATTCTATTTGGTTTAAAGTTGGCCTATCTAAAATTCATGGTTTAGCTGTGCTGATGGATGTTTTAAAACATATGGCTACAGTCCTATCAGGAAAGTTGAGGGAAGGTGGGGAATAAGTGATTATAATAGACTTTAAATTATCTCTTAAAGATGTTATAGTTTCTAATGCCTTAAAATAAATAGTTGTAATAGAGAAGTCAATTTTTTGCTATGTTTTCAGGTGTAATGTTGTATCTGAGTAAGTGTATATACAAGTACACAGGCTAAAATGTAGAGTCAAATCAGAAAGGGTCTAGGTGATTTGTATTAAAGATATTTTATAGCTATTATTCTTATATGCACTTATAGTTTATATAATGTTGAAATCATGTGGAAGATGCAATTGATATACATCACCTGTAATGCTTGGATGAAAAGTTCAGATTGCCTTAGATCATAATGAAGCCCAAGGACCTCATCCGTATCCAGAAACTCATTAGAGAGAAGGTGAGGCACTATGAGCTGCATCTGCAGAAGTAGGAAATGTCAGAATCATGTGTTCCTACCATGACAGCTACTTAAGGAAGACAATTAAGAAAACATATGTAGAAATAAGCAAAACTAATATTGTATTCATTCCATAACTATCTATAAAAATATTTAACTATGCATGTCAATGATTCATTTATCATGGGTGGGGAATAAGAAGCTGACTATTGTAGAAAACAGCTGTAGAGCTTTCAAAAAAGAAACTTACAGCACTACACTATAATAGTCTACTTAATTAGGAAGTTTTATTTTCTATAGAGCAATTGGTATTTTGCTGCAAAAGCTTTTGATATAAATAATAATGATTCATATTTATTAACGACTTAGTGCTTCTCAAGTATTATCTCATGTAAAATTTCAACTGAAGCCTCATTTTACAAATGAGGAAACTAAGAAACAGTAACTCTTCAAAGGTGAAATGACTAATTAAAAACAAGCAGAATTTGCAGCATGTAAACTGACCCTAGGGCCCTGTGTCTAACTGCATACCATGTATGTGGGATCTTTGAAGAATAAATTGGACTGTTCTTGCTCAATACTTCCTGATCAACCATGCAAAGTTTAAAGAAAGAAAACAAAAAACCCCTCAGATTAAAAAAAAAAAAAAGGTTAACCATAGTTAAATCCTAACAGGTTAGAATCTAGTGCATTTCTGGTCTAATTAAATAACGGAGTTATGTAAGAAAAGCTGGGCTTTTCTTAAATATACACTGAAGAACATATGCATATTTATAATCAGCTTAATTATCATCAAATGGGAATATTAAGTATTAGGTTATTATGCATAATTTATTTGTTTAAATTTTCAGTTGCTGTAATAACTTTGTAAAACAGTTTGCCAAAGTGCAAGTTGCTGTGTTTTTTGGCAGGCAATTTAGGGCTAAAGGAAACTCCTTAATATACAGCATATTTTCATATTGATCAGCTCTGTAGTTGGTGAGGAAATGTAAAAAAAAAAAAAAGGAGAATATTGCCCTATTAGTTTAATTTGAATGCAAATTTTACTAATCTAAGTCTCTGGCTTCTGGGATCTTTTGGAATGTGTGTGTTTGTGGATATGGATGTGTGCATGCATGTGGCCTCATTTGTACATGCTGCATATTTTTACTTACTTTTGATCAGCTCTCTTCTAGATAAATTTTTTGAAGTTTGTCTTTGGGTCGAAGTTAGGGAGAGATGAAACTTTAAGAGCAGTAGCACTGTATGGTGAGTTTGGATTTAGATGATGTCTTTTGCTTAGATAATGAGGTCAGGGACCCACCAGTAAAATCTTGACTTAGGGGTGACAAGACTGTCACTCCAAAGGCAGAGTATAGGGAAATCATTTGCTTTTCCTCCGAGTTTCATCTTCTTCACCCATCAGATGAGAAAAGAGGAGATTGATGTGAATGAAGTGATTTCTAAAGTCCCCTTCTACTATCCAGTTCTGTTATTTTTGTGTGGTTTTGTGTTCTGAAGTTATCTTCCCTTTTACAAAGTGAGAATTGAGACAGTCTGCATCTATACAGCTTATATATGAGACTAACAACTAAGGATGCCTTCTCAGTGTGACATTTTTACTCTTTGTTTCAGAAAATTCTCACCCAGGAAGGTAAGTCTATAAACCAGTAAATGTCTTGTTTGCAGCAATAACTTGTTAAAAATCAATTTATACAAATAATAGACTGCTCAAAGAGCCTTCTTCTTAGGATAACAGTTGTTCATCTGGGCAGACAGCTTCCTTCTCAGGACAATAGATTGCTCTAACAGGGAAATTACTTGCTTATCTAGCAGCTGTTTGCTTATTCAGACTGTTCAATATCCTCACCTCTCTGTATCAGCCCAATCCTAAACTAATACAGCATGAATTTTAGCCACATTCCACTCAGATACCCATTGAAACACCTGCTTAAACCACTTGAGGCTAGTCCTCAAACCCTATACATATCAGTCCCTGATTGCCATTCCTTTATAGAGTTACTGAGACTTTCTCCAGGTGGTGCTGCCATTTATTGAAGTAGGTAATAAACCCAACTTTACTTGATTATCAAATTATTCTGATAGTCTTATGGGGGATTTGGAGGTCAAAACTATTACTGATTTGAGCTACAGAATCAAAACAGTGTGGTATTGGTACAAAAATAGACATAGGGATCAATGGAACAGAATAGAGAACCCAGAAATAAACTCACATGACTACAGTCAATTAATCTTCAACAAAGGAGGCAAGACTATACAATGGAGAGAAGACAGCCTCTTTGGCAAGTGTTGTAAAAGCTGAACAGCTGCATGTAAATCAGTGAAATTAGGACACTGCCTCACACCCCATACAAAAAATAAACTCAAAATGGCTTAAAGACTTAAACGTAAGACAAGATGCTATAAACTTCCTAGAAGAAAACATAGGCAAAACATTCTCTGACATAAGTTGTAGCAATGTTCTTCTAGGGCAGTCTACTGAGGCAGTATAAATAAAAGCAAAAATTAACAAATGAGACCTAATAACTTATAAGCTTTGGCACAGCAAAGGAAACTATAAACAAAATGAAAAGACAACCTATGGAATGGGAGAAGATATTTGCAAATAAAGCAACTGACAGGGGCTTAATTTCCAGAATATACAAACAGCTCATACAACTCAATAACAAAAAAACCCCAAAAAACCCAATGAAAAAGTGGGCAAAAGACCTAAACAAACATTTCTCGAGTGAAAATATACAAATGGCCAATAGGCACATGAAAAAATGCTCAATATCGCTAGTTATCAGAGAAGTGTGAATCAAAACTACAGAGAGATATCCCCTCACACCAGTCAGAATGGCCATCATTCAAAAGTCCACAAACTATAAATGCTGAAGAGGGTGTGAAGAAAACGGAACCCTCCTACACTGCTGATAGGAATGTAGTTTGGTGCAGCCATTATGAAAAACAGTATGGAGATTCCTTAAAAAACACAAAATAGACTTACCCTATGATGCAGAAATCCCACTCCTGGGCATTTATCTGAAAGAAGCTCTAATTTGAAAAGATACATGCACCCCACTGTTTGTAGCAGCATTATTTACAATAGCCAAGACATAGAAGCAACCTAAATGTCCATCAACAGATGATTGGATAAAGAAGTTGTGGTATATATATATATACACAATAGGATACTACTCATCCATAAAAAATAATAAAATAATGCCATTTGCAGCAATGTGGATTGATGTAGAAGATTGTCATACTAAGTGAAGTAAACTAGAAAGAGAAGGAAAAATACCTTACCATATCACTTAATGTGGAATCTTAAAAAATGACACTAATGAACTCATCTATAAAATAGAAACAGACTCATTGACTTAGAAAACAAACTTATGGTTACCAGGGTGAAGGGTTGGGTGGAGGGATAAAGTAGGAGTTTTGATTTGCAGTTATTAACTACTGTGTATGAAGTAGATAAACAACAAGGTCCTACTGTGTAGCACAGGGAATTATAGTCGATACCTTGCAATAGCCTATAATGAAAAAGAATATGAAAAGAAATATATATATGTGTAAATGAATCATTATGCTGTACACCAGAAATTAACACATTTTAAACCAACTATATTTAAATAAAACAAAAAGAAAAGATAAACCATTCCCCCAGAAAAACTTATTGTTTATAATTTACAGAAAAAATACCTGAGATTGTGCTCAAGAGAACACAGGTGATCAGTTCAGTGTTTATAGAAATCTCTGGTCTCCTGATTTTTATTCCACTTCTTTTTGGATATTTATTAGTGTTATGAACAAAGTTCTTTTAAGGTTTTTAGTACTTTCAATAGGAAAATTGTGGCTTAGAACCAATATTTGAGTTAATTAGTTTTATACTGAAGTTAAAAAAAAAACTTGATATGCTTTGCTTAGGTGCTAAAAAGTCATGCTAGTTCTGTTAGCCAACACCAAGTCACTCTGGATATCCTGACTACCATCTATATAACACCATGCTAAGATCTCTATAAATGTAGTCTACTTTAATCTTCATAAATGACTTTAGGTATATCCTATAATTGCTCTGACTTTACTGACGACAGAACTGATAATCAGAAAGAGTCAGTATCACAGTAATACATGGCTGACCCAGAACTCATACCAGGCTGTCTATACCCAGAGTCTGTGCTCTTAACACTGACCTGTGCTGCCTGATCTAGCTGTAGATCATATAGGACTTTTCACTGAAAAGTTCCAGATGCTAAAATTCTGTTTTCTACTCTTCATAACATTTATAAGAAGGTCACTTCCATTCCAGGAGTATTTTATACTTAGTCAATTCTGTAGTATCAAAGATAATACTTAATTCAAAAGTAATATCTACATGGATGCCAGAAGTTCCACTGTTAATTTTTCCTCGTTGTTGGGTCTCTTTAATATCTTCTATATGAATGTGTTTATCAGATAAATTTGTTCCATGTAATGCAGCAAATGGGAAGCACTTATGGGGAGATAACATGAGAAAGCAAAACTGAAAGTAAAGTACAAGTTTTCCTCCTCATTTATCACATTCCTGAGAGCATCCCTCCTTCTTTGGCAAATTCCTCCATTTGAAATTTTCTCAGTGCCTGGCCCTCAGTCTTCCAAACCGTTAGGGTAAGAGCTTTTAAATGGGGCAGCTGTACCCAAAGAATACACTAAATGACTGATCCCTGATTTCTTCTGATAATGAGCTGCCCCATCTGAGTCTGTTTAGCTGCAGTCAGTCTACTCAGTTGGGTGAATTTCTGAATCAGTTTTAGGACATATGCAAACATTGTCCCGTGGAGAGGTCTTCTGCAGACCCTATTGTCTTTGTATCTTGTTAAGGATGCAGGATAACTGGTAAAGGTTTAGCTTGGCTATGATATTTACTAAGGCAACCTGTGGAAGGAAAATAGGAAACATTGCTGAAGATGGTGGTGATTCTGGACAAGTTAGTTGTTTGTCCCTCATTCACTGATATTTTGAGGCTTGTTGAAGCTATTTTGTCTTACAGCTTATCTTTGTCACTTAGGCTTTTGTTGCCCATTTGTTTATTATTTTGTTACTCTGGTTGTTCTATTTTGGTGGGGAGGGAGGTTGGAGAGATTTAAAGAAAAAACACTTACATGTTTCCCTCTCTGTTCCCTGCGTACATTTAGCTAAGTCCGCAAACAGTGTAATGTGTAAATCAGGCTTTGGCTTTTTGTTTACCTTTTCACTGCCCTGAATGACATGGAACCTGCATCCACAGTTGGAACCCTATCTCTTACAACCCCGCATCTTGCTGACTTTATTCCAATCACATTAGTCCTTTTGTTTGTTAAATATTCTAAATTCTGTCTTGCTTCAGGACCTCTAAATGTTCAAATTTCTTTCCTAACTCTTCACATGGTAAAATTCTCTCTGTCATTTTAATGGATGCTTGCATCTCATTGGAAGATGGTTCTTCACCATGTACCAGAAACCGGTGGGCAAACAAACCACACTACATGAAAACAAGATGAAATTTGTTTTTCTGCATATTTTAGAAACTGCTGAAAATGCCAAAAGTCTAGAAAGGAACCTCTAGTTTCAAATACCACATGGCATCTTTATCCTAGAAAGTAAAATGAAAAATCTAAAAGACTAAGTGAAGACCACAATGAAGTGTTAATAAAATTGCATTGGGCACAGGAAAGATACCAGTACGAATACAGGTTAAAATTGAAAATTTGCTAGGCTAACACTAACTGTAGAAGGCAAAGATCTTTATTTGCATTTTTAGTTTGATTCTGTCTAGCATAAAATCCCTCCTTCATCTTCTCGCATCTTGCCCACATAAGTTTTTAGTATAATCCTTAGACTGTATACAGTCTAGTAAATATGTAAGAACAGCATGTGGATTTGTATATCCCTAGGAGTCATGGGGATGATGAAAGATAATTATCATTCCTTGGTAATAAAGAAAAATACTACATGTCAGGTATTCTAAAAATTAAAAACTATGAATTGGTAACATGCATCCCTTACTTTTCAAATGTATATCTGTAGCTCCTTTTAAACAGAACACCTTATTTACAATGACTCCTGTTTTTGATAATGTATAGTTGTATATCTCAAAATTGTATTTTAGCTTGCTTAATCTTACTGTTCCTGTTTGCAGAATGTAAACATTTGTTTAAATTATACTAGAAGCTTATTTACTTGTCAGTAGAAGGGTCTTCTTCCCTACTTGTTTCAAAGCAATTTTTAGAAAGTTGGGTGAGTGGAGGAGGTTGGATCTTGAGTTCTACTCTTCCATACAAGAGAATTCATAAAAGAGGTATATAAAGAACAGAGGTGAAGTCCCTCAGCTTCTGACTTGAAATAACTATCCTCATTTTTTCCTGCATGCAAATTTTTAATAAATGGTATGTCTTCTTTTAAAAAATTTATAATTTGTGACCTTCTTTCCATATTCCTGACTGGCTTTTCACTCTTAAGGCATTAGCCCTTCTTTTGGGCCTTACCTTTCTCAATGAGATCTTTCCTTACTCCCAATCCAAATTATCCAAATTATGTTTCTCAAACACAAGCATTCTGTATTCTGGCACGCAATTTGATTATTTTTTTACCCCTTGTCACAATTGATAATTATTTATTGCTAATTATTAGTTAATTCATTATTGCTTTATTAATTTGTGGGTTTTCTACTGTATCATGCAATCCATGAAAGCAAGGGCCTGGTCTCTCTGTTTCACTCCAATACTGCTAGCATTGATATGAGAGAAGCTGAGTAAATTTTTAGGAGAGCACCAATGTTATTGATATTTTTAGCCAAAAACCTGAGATCTAACTTCAGCTTCAAATTCAGCCTTGGGTTTAGGAAGGCTGAAAAGCTGAATGATCAGCTTTCAGCATCATTTTTTTACATCCCTAAACTTGTTCAGGATAATGATAGTGTGATTGTGGAGATTAGAATGCTACCTATAATTAGCATTACTTAGTGGCAAGTATGCCATTTCTATGCTGGTCATCATCTTTGGGATATACATTCTCTGTTTTGATAAATTAATATATTTAAATAATATACAGCATTGCCTGTACACCTAGTAGATATCCTCTTATGCTTCTTGGACATTAATTTAATTATTTCAATTCATAGAAATCCATTTTTTTCACCACAAAATCTTCAGTGTCCTTCTTATAGTTGGAGTACAAATACAAAATTGTTCCATTTGCCCATGAATTCCAACAAGATATCTGTATACATATTTAGATACAGTGGGTTTTGGCTGAGACCCAGGAACATGCATTTTTCAGTGTACACCAAGCAGGCAAGGTGGATGACTGGCTGATAATACTTACGTGAAGTATTGATGTTACTGACTGATCTCCAGAGGAGACCTTTTGTCATCAGTGAGGCTAAGGTGATAGTGTTTCTATTCACTCAGTTTTTTTGTGTGTGTAGCTAGGTTTTCAAACAAGGGCGTATTTGTGTTCAGTTGGCAAATTGAATTGTGTGTTCATGGATCCAAACTGAAGAGGACATGACTAGAGATATGGTTATGATGGGAGGAGAGAAATCAACCTCCTGATGCGTAAGCCTTGTGCGAAAACCCTGTTTCATAAGAAAGAAAAATGGGTTGTAAGAGGAAACAGATTGGTCAAGACCAGTAATAGGCACTTGGTTTCACCTAGCAGTAAAGCCTGCAGACTGCCTGACTTCTGCCATGGATTTAGCAGCCATGAACATGTGGTTGGATAAAGACCAACTGGCTCCCATTGTTCTCCTCAACAAAGTAGGGCTCTCTAGGTGAAGAGGATTGTCCTGGAGGTCTAATTACTTTGCAGGTTCTTTGTGGTAAAGGCTGATCATTAATGACATTGCCCCATTATCTCCAGCCTCTACTCTTGCCTCTTCAGTATTGCATATCATATTGAGTAAGTTAATGCTTAACAAGTCTGTGCTGTATTACTCAGTATCAGGGAGTTGAAACAGAAATGTCTTGACATTACTAGTTAATGATATTTCCTTCCTATTACTATTTTATTTGAATCAGTTTTGAATTCTTCAAAAACAGCTGCTTCTCTGAATTTGAAGTTCTAAATTTTATGGAAAACACGTTTTGAAAATTTTTGCTATCATTTGACTTTTCATCAAGAAAATAAAAATTATCCATTTAGAAATGAATCATTAATGAGTGTAGAAGTCTGGAAAAAATATTAGGATAGAAGACTGAGAGCTGTAAATTTAGAAAGTAGGGCTCAACAAGTTCTAAATTTTATTTGATTTTCTTATTTCCATTATTTATTATATCAATGATTCTAAGACTTGATTCTTTTTCTTGTTAGTAAATGGTGTTTTCACCTTTAGGTGTTTCAAAGCAGGCTCAAATAAGATTTTTTTTAATGTTCTTTTTCTAATGCTTTTTATTGACTAGATAATTCAATCATGGAAAACAATAGGGCTTTGTTTTCAGCTGAGATATATTCTTTTAAAATTAATTTTGGTTCTGCAAACCTAGACCAAATCTTCTCTTGCTTCCTGCCAATTGTTCTGCTTTTTTTTTTTTTTAATTTGATTCAATGCATTCTTGAATTGATTTCTTTGTCTGTTGGATGCATTCGTCTCTGATCCTTTATTTCTCAGACATTTAAGTAGATGATAACTGGAAAAGAAAGATGATAATTTATACCTATCGCCTGTGCCTCAGAATTTAACTACCCACTGTCATCCCTGTGCATCATACAGTGAAATTATTAATTACTGACATCCAGCCTGGTATTGCCAGTATTCCTGAATCCTTGGATTTGCTCCACTCTTTTCTTTCAGCTGAATACTGAATAATTACTCTGTCTTCACTGCCTCTTGTGTCCTTTATTTGAAGACAATGAGTGTGAATGTGGTCAGTTTGCTGGGGCTGAATTCAAAACTCCTACACAAAAGATAAATGTCAGGACTCTGATTCTGATCCATAGCTCTTTCTAGACTAATATCCTATCTCTTACGTAAAAGTGTTTTGGGAAAAAGTCCTAATTTTTCTGTATGATTTTACCTCAACAGTTCAAAAATAAACCCTGAATGTAATTGTTAGAAGTGTCTAGAAAGCAGCAAGAATTCATTCATCTCATTCATTTAGCAGTTAATAATCCATGTGGGACTTAGTAAGATTTAGTGGTTAAATGGATGGACTCTGTGCCTAGGTGCCTTGGTCCTTACCCTTGCTTCTTACCCTAACTAGGTAAGTAACCTTTGGTGATTTATGGCCTCAGTTTCCTGTTCTGTGAAGTAAAAATGTTATTTTCAGCCTCATAAAATTAAATGATATAATATATTCAAAATAATATATTCATATAATATATTCAAAATGGTACCTAGCACATTCCCAGTATTAAGTAAATGTTAGGTATTATGTTATTTCCAAAACAAGCTAACAATGTGAAGAATTTATCTTCCAGTACTTGATATTTATATACAAATGATAAAAAAAAAATTACATGTAATCTAGGAGCGACTGGCAGATTAATTTGGCCCTCTGTTATCTTTGGGAATTGATTCAGCACTTTACTGTATTTCTTTCCCCCTATTTCACATCAGATTGCCAAGGCAATGGTGATTAATGTGGATTTTACTCAAGTTTTCCTGAGGTGATAGAGAAGAATGTCATCTGTCATATTTATATAGGACAATTTAAACTTCTTGATTAGTCACTTCTCTTCTCTCCCATGTTTGTCCCCTTAGCCATACACCGTCTCTTGAAGAGACCCTCAAAATGTACTTTTTATTCCAGACCAAGTTAGCTTTTGGACACAGCAAAGCAAAATCACAGCAGTTAGTCAAACTGTTCCCTTTTATTGCATATTCCAAGTATGGAGGAGTATTAGAAACACTTAAGAATCAGACAGTCATTCACTCAAGATTTTCAGATCAAGTGGACAATGACATGGAGTAGATAACTTTTAACCAAGGCCCACAAAACAAGACCAAATAACCACAGAAAATTAATGCTTATCTTCTAACTTTTTAACTTGATCTTCCTTTTTTGCTGGTTTATGGTTTGGGCATATTAACACACATTTGTTACTTTTTAATGATGATACCTATAAAGATCCTATCCCTAAATTGCTTCATGTACCCTTAGTCACATCTTGATATGCGTTCCATAACTGACTTCAATTTGCTTATGATTTGGCTAAAATATGTAATCAAACCTAACGTTTGGTTTGTACTGACGTTCTTTTAAGAGCTATCTAGTTTCCTTGGATACCAATTCCTTACAGTAATCAGTTGGTTTCCTTGGTTATTACACTCAGTCAGTAGCTACTTTTTAGATAGAAAATAAAACAATATTTTAGACATACGGAAGTCTAAAACTTTGTAACACTACATGCATAGAAATAAGGATTATAGTTACTATATAAACAACACTGTGGAGCTTTTCATAGGAGCTAGGCCATACTCAAACTTTCACAGAAATAGAACTGGAAAACAGATGGAATATATTTCAGAGGCTTTCTCCATTTTAGAAACCTTACAAGATAGGCTCACTATCTAGGTTCAATCCCAAGCTCTTTTGTTTTAGATCTAATCAATGATACCTATTCTACATATTTCACCACCTAACATGGAATGCACTTTTGATGAGTTGTAATACTTTTCAACACTATTGAATTTAGAATAATATTCAGTAATTGCATAGGGTTATTTTGACCTTAAAATGACTGATTGGTTCATAATGATGGCCCTTGCTTTTCAGTATAAAAAATGTTAGCTTCTATCCACCAATTAGATAGAGGTGGTTACCTATAATCAGGATAGTTCCTGCTATAATCTAGAACATATTTTGGCCCTTCATATTACTTTTTTTGGAAAATAAAAGTTTAAAGACTATTTAATTCAAGAATTATAGAAAACGGGGCACACAGTTTAATTGGAATAACTTTAATGCTTTAAGAGGAGTTTTCTTCTGCTTGCTTTTGTCCTAAAGCTTCTTAATTTCATGCTTTACAAGCAGAATGAAAAATTAGGATAATATATTCCCAAAAATGGCTAGAATACTGACAATGTTACTAAAATTATAAAAATTCTCTTCTGAGAGTTTCATGGTTTTGGAAGGGTGGCAATTTAAAACAGAATGTCTTTCAATATGGAATATGGCAGATGAGAGATTAAGGGCACATCGGAAATGCCCGTAGTGCAAAGGAAAAAGTAGATGCAGGGAGAATGAACTAACAATGGCACGTAAATCTCTGAATGGTAACTACCTAAACAAAGAGTAGGATCTCAAAGGAGGCTTTTCATTTCATCAGCAAATAGCTTTTTCCTCTGCTGTAGTGTCTTAGAAGGCCTCTAAAATTCACAGGAAAACACTGGCTTCATTATATTGAAGATAATGGTAATGCTAGGGACAGAACATAGAGAAGTTTAGTATTTTTTAAGGCACATTCAGAGTATATGTAACTGTTGTTTTTGTTTTGATAGAGATTACAATTTGTCACCACTGTATCTCCTGAATATTATAGCAGTTATTATTGTTTGTGATCCTGAAAATTGGAGCGTAATATTTGCATCATGACCCATTGGCAAGCAGTATTACAGTAATCCTCTAATGAAACCAAAAGCTTGTGGTGATTTGAAGTTCCTCCTCTTCTCAAATTTCTCTCTGTCTCTTCTTCCTTCTCCTCCTACCCATCATAAAAATATGCTCTCTTCAATATGTAATAGGAAATTTAAGTTTTCTTTAATTTCTTGGTTAATCCAAATAGAAGTTTAACCTAAATATCAGGTAGAACAATAATTTCTTTCATATACCTCCACTAAAGGACCTGGTATAAAAAAGAAAATATGGTATGCAGTTTTGTTGTTGTTGTCACATTTTACTTACAATTTAATACTTTTGAAATAAGAATATGTTTTCTAATTGATGTTAAGGAAATTTGCTAGCCATTCTTTCTCTTCTTTTTCCTCTTTTCATTTCTTTTTTCATTATTTCTTTTCCTATAAAGATCTTATTAAATTATGTTTTTCCTTGGAACTGATATCATTTTACTAGAGGGGAAATATAGTAATTCATATCACAAATTGCATCTGTGTGAATCCTGTTTCTGCTTCTTATGGGGTTTATGACCTTGAGCAACTTATTAAATCTTTCTGTATTTCCAATGCCCCATTTGTAAAAATGGGGAAAATAAAATTACATATATCATAGGTTGTTAATAATATTAAATGTACAAAATGCTTAGAATCATGTAAAAATAGTGTTGTATGATATTAATATAAAATTATATTGTATATAATATATAGCATTATTATTACATTTTATATGTCATATGTAAATAACCATTACAATTAGGCACTGTCAAAATTCAGAAGTTACATTTTCTCACATTCTACATAGAACCACATTCATATATATTAATAAAGTTAAACATATATTTCAAACTTTGCATAACTGTAGGAATACATTATTTTTAAAAATAATAAAGAAAAGTAATGAGAGTATTCTAGAAATATTTCTGGCCCATCTTGGTGACTGATAGTAGGAAACAACAGCATGGACTAACTGGAGTTACCGTGCTGCTTGTACTTACGAGAGACCTATCAAGGTAATAATTACAAATTGAATTTTCAAGAAGCCTAAAAATGATGTTGCTATTTATAATGAATACAAATATATTTTAACAAAATGTGAGACTTCCTCCTTCATGTTAGAGAGTCAGTTGGAGTGATTGTGCGTCTGGGAACATTCAGAAATCACAGCAGCAATAGAACCTGGTTATTTTGCAGAAGTTTGATTGTATTTTCTACTTTGGGGTCCTAGTGACATAAAAAGTTGAAAACATGCAATTAACATCAAAACATACTAAGTGAAGCCATAATATATTATCATAAAAATTTAAGATTACTTTTTATGAGAGGGAAAATTATATATTTAAAAATTTTAAGTTACATACTAAGAACAATAAATTGAAACACATAGCTATTATAATCACCTTCAGTTTGTATAGGATCATTTACCTGAGAATTTGAAGCTTTTCCCCTGTGTTATATAGGTCCTTCCATACACTGGCGAATTTTTTCCCGGCTTTGTCTCCTCATTTAAAATGTTACCAAAGTAAGCATAGTTTGTACAGATTAAGTTACTGATTTTTCTACTCTGTTTTTATTTCCTAGAATTGATTGGCTGTTTATGTTTAGTATTGGTTGGCATAATTTAAATAATAAAAAATTTAAGAATAATTTGATAAATAATGTCAATACAGATTTGTATTAATCAATGTCTGTCAAAGATATGATACTTTTATGTAAGTATATATGTGAGTATATCTAAACATTCATATCTACCTAACAATATATAAAAATGGGGAAAAGGTGAAATTTTTACATTGAAAACATCCAAATACCTAGCCATTTTACATTGGGTAAGTAGCCTAAATATAAGAGGAATCAACTTACTTATATGACACCTAGCAACTAGGTATGAAAAAAATCATGCCGAACAAGTAACAGATCTCTACTGAGACAAGATTCCACGTGAAGAGTTGCTTACTTAATTTTGCTGCTGTCTTTATGTATCAGACTGTATGATCTTATATGTGAACTGCTCATCTGTATGTGACAACACTTGAAGAAATTTTATCTGTGTGTGTGGTTTTTTAAAAGTGTGAAAATGATTTGTGAAGAATGTTTTGTCTGAGCTGCATATTGGTGATTATATGTTATTTAAATACAGGTTCATGAATATATATAATGGCCCATTGAGGATGTACATTAACTTTTTTGGTCTCCAGTTATTCACTGAATACTTGGTGATAAATCTTAACCGATATGACAGAGAGAAGATTTCTGATCTGAACTAGATTCCATCTTCTTGTGTGTCCTACATAGTTGCTTTGTGTTCAGTACAAACAACTGCTTCTAGAGCATTATTACTAGCAGAAAGTTGTTAGTCTTTATGGACTTTCTTAAAGTAAGTACTTTTAGTACAGTCTCAAAAATTTGATTTCTTGGTAGAACTTGCTTCTTTCAGGTATACTTTGCAAAATATTGGGTACTTGCTTTATAATCGCAAGACTGACTATATTCAGTGTTTTGTCTTTGAGCCATCTCTCTATTTTGTCTTTTCTGTATCCTCCTCCTCTGAAAACTGGGGAATAATGTTGTATTTTAAAATCTGACTTGGTGGAAAGTCATTTTCTTTTTCAAGGCATTACAGCCATCTCTTAATATCATAAATTAGCTAATGGACACTGTTGCTTAGCAAATCATCTCTTGCCTTATGTCATTGAAACTAGGCATTTTGAAGCATAAGAAATAAGAAAAGCTATATTAGATTTTTTTTTGTTTTTTTTTTTGGTGATTATATATTTAATGATGATTCAATATTGCTTTTAGTCACATCTAACATGCTTTCTTTCTTTTTATTTTTTACTTTTATTGTTTTTTTATTGAAGTATAGTTACTTTACAGTGTTGTGTTAGCTTCAGGTGTACATAAAAATGATTCAGTTTTGTATGTATATATGTACACATATATATCCCTTTTTAAATTCTTTTCCATTATAGTTTATTACAAGATATCGAATATAGTTCCCTGTGCTATACACTAGATCCTTATTGTTTATCTGTTTTATGTATAGTAGTGTGTATGTTAATTCCAAACTCCTCATTTATCCCTCCCCTCATATTACCTTTTAAATCAATAAAAATGTAGTCAAATTTTAACTTTCCAGAAAAATGTGCAACATAGGTTACATAAAATTAATTAAAGAAACTAGGAATTTTGTAACGTCATTCACGTAAGTGAGATACTATATACAGAACATATTTTAAGGAAATAAACAAATACAGGATTGGTCAGGACTTTTATTTTTAAGTCTGGATCTAAGCGCTGACTTCAGATACTTATTAATGTGTGTTAAATACATTTTTTGATGCTGGCTCCTCGTTCTATCTTCAGTTTATACCAACAGTAAAAGAAAAATGCGAAGTTAGTCAAAGTCAATAAAAAAAAAATAGTTGGCAAACTCAGCAAACTAAGAATAGATGGGAATTTCCTCAATTTGATAAAGATTATCTACAAAAAACCCTACAGTTAACATCATCCTTAATGATGAGAAACTAGAAGCTTTCCCACTTCTTGTAAGATCAGGGGCAAGGCAAGGATATCTCCTTTTTCAGCATCATACTGGAAGTCCTAGCAAATATAATAATAAGAAAAGAAAAAGAAAGAAAGGTATACAGAAAGGGAAGGAAGTAATGAAACTGTTTTTGTTTTCAGATAATATGATTGTATAGAAAATCTGAAAGAATCTGTAAACAACAATTCCTGGAACTAATGAGCTATTAATAGGAAGGTTGCAGGATAGAAGGTTAATATGTGAAAGTCAACCACTCATATATATGTGCAATAAACACATAGAATTTGAAGTTAAAAACATAATACCGTTACATTAGCACCAAAACCCTGAAATATTTAAGTATACATCTAACAAAACATGATGGAAACTGTAAAACTCTGACGAAAGAAACTATAGAAGAACTACATAAGTGGAGAAGACTCAATAATATCAAGATGTTAGTTTGGCTCAACTTACTCTATAGATTCAATGTAATTCCATTCAAAAACTCCAGCAAGTTATTTTGCAGCTATCAATAATAATAAACAAACAATTTTAAAGTTTATATGGAGAGGCAAAAGCTTCAAAATAGGCAATACAGGAAGATTTAAGTTGGAGGATTTACATTACTTGACTATTAAGACCTACTTATAATGTTATAGTAAGCAGGACAGTGTGGTATTGTCAAAGAATACACAAATATATCAATGGAACAGAACAAACCAGAATAGATTAACACTACTATAGTCAACTGATTTTTTTCATAAAGTGTCAAAGGCAATACAATGGAGAAAACAGCAATCTTTTTCAAAACTGGTGCTGAAACAACTGGACATCCACATGGAAAAATGAACGTAGGCACAGATCCTGCACCTTTCACAAAAAGTAACTCAAAATGTATCACAGATATAAATGTAAAATGCAAAACTAATAAATTCCTATAAGGTAGCATAGGAAAACATCTAGATGACCTTGGTTATGGCAATGACCTTTTAGATACACCACCAAAATGCAATCAATGAAAGGAATAATTAATATGTGGAACATGATTTAAAAAAATGACTGCTTTATGAAAAGACTATCAAGAGAATGAAAAGACAAGCCAGAGACTGGGAGAAAATCTTTGCAGAACACATATTTGATAAAATACTAGTACTCAAAATATACAAAGATGACATAAAACTGAACAATAAGAAAACAAATAACCCAATTTAAAAGATGGGCAAAAGATCTGAACAGACACCTCAGTAAAGAAGATACACAGATGACAAATAATCATATAAAAGTGCTCAATATCTTAAGTCATTACGGAATTGCAAATTCAAACAACAGTGAGATACCACTACACAATTATTAGAATGACAAAAATCCAATCCAAAATAGGGACAATACCAAGTGTTAGTAAGTAAATGAAACAACTGGAAATTTCATTCATTGCTGATGGAAGTTCAAAATAGCACAGCCACTTTGAAAGACACTTTGACAGTTGCGTATAAAATTAAGCAAACTTTTACGATAAGGTCCAACAATCATGGTTCTTGGTATTTACCCAAATAACTTTAAAACTAATGGCCACACAAAAACTTGCACAAAGATGTTTATACAGTTTTATTCATAATTGGCAAAACTTGGCATTAACTAAAATGTGCTTCAGTAGGCAAACAGATAAATTAACTGTTAGATCCAGACGACGGTGTATTATTCAGCACTAAAAATAAATGAGCTATCAAGTCATGAGAAGACATGGATGAAACTTAAGTGCATATACTAAGTGAAAGAAACCAATCTGAAATGGCTTATACTATATGATTCCAACTATATGACATTCTAGTAAAAGGAGGACTATGGAGACAGTAAAAATATTAGTGGTTGCCAGGGGTTAGAGAGGACAGATGAATGAATAGGCAGAGCACAGAGGATTTAGAGCCTTTAAACTATTCTGTATGATATAGTTTTGGTGAATATATGTTATTATTATACAGTGGTCCAAACCCATAGAATTGCTATACCAAGAATGAACCCTAATGTAAACTATGGACTTTGCATGGCAATGATGTGTCAACATAGGTTTATCAATTTTAACAAATGTACCATCAGTATGGGATGTTAATATTGGGGGTGGGACTATGTGTGTGGGGAAGAGGACAGGAGATATATGGGAAATTGTGAACCTAAATTTTTTCTGGAAATATAATCTATGAAATGTTTTGATGGATGACAATTTAACTTGTGTTTCAATTGTCTTTTGCTATGTATCAAACTACCTTAAGCTCAATGGCTTAAAATAATTTTCTGAGTGAACACCATGACAGATAATTCTGTAAGTGAGTCAAATCAGCAAGGAAGCTAAGAGAATGACTGTTTATGCATGCAGTAAAGGGATCATGGAATGTTTACATGTGAACCAGTAAACCATATATTGTCTATTTAACTTTATAGTAAGTCTGTAGATATTCAATTAGTCATGCTCTGACTTTTCACAAAGGCAGTTACAGGTGGATTTGTTATTTCAACAACAGTAAAAAGAAACTGTACTTTCTTGTTTCAAATCAGATAGATAGATCGATTGATCGATCGATCGATAGATAAAGTGGACTAAGAGTTACAAGAGTTAAGTTGAGTTGGTACCAATCCATGCTTCACCTTTTCTTAGGTGTGGGAATTTGTGTAGGTTACACAGGAGCTCTATACTTTGGTTCCCACATTATAAAAGGGTAGAAATAATGAATGAACTATTTCATTGAGTTTTGGGAATTTAATGAGATAATGAATGTAAAGCTGTGTTTAGAGCAGTGCTTGGGACTTGGTAAGTTTACTCATAAGATTTAGCTATCATTATTGAACTGCTGTTCTCCTTTTTTGTTTTTTTTCCTTTGTAGGCCTTCTAATAGCAGAGAAACTATTGTTTTAAAAAAAAAGAAAGACCTTTATTTTCGGTAGATAGAACTGTTTCTTTGTAGAATCTTCCTGGACCTCTACATAATCTAGAACTGCACATTCAAAAAAATAGTATTTCAAAATTTTCAACTATATGTAGGTTTATGATATCAGTGGCTGGATTATTATGTAGAACCCATCTGATACTTTTCCGTAACATTATTTTCCCCTCAAAAAGAGGAAAAAACCTATGAATGATGCCTCATACTGCCTGTTGGTTCTTGATTTCTGTTAATTAAAAAAAAACAAACTACATTTAGGTTATACTTCTGAAACTATTTTGCAAATAATAACTTCCTTCCTAAGAATGTATTGATATTATAATGGAGAGGTAACATTTTATCCTTTATATAGGAGAGAGTATACCATATCCAGACCCATGAATCCTCACCAGGTTTATCTCTCATCCTTTGAAGCAGATGTGTCTAACCAAGGTTGCCAATGTATTTGCCACCTCTAGCTCACCTGATTTGATTAACATTTTCCTATACTTTTAGTGAACTAATTATGATATTATGTTACATGGCCAAATAGTCCAGGTTCCTTTAGCCTCTATTATCACAGAGGTTGGAAAATTAACAAAGGCCTAGGAAATGACCATAGATGTATACTTTCATCCATCCCAAGTGAATGGTTTCTGTCATGACAGCAATAGAAAGCGACACATTTGCCATATCAGTGGCCATATGTCCTGTGCATTAGGCAGTGTTCATCTGTTAGCAAAGTTATTGCAGAAGCCTATGCTGCTATAGAGGCTTACTACTTGGCTGAGTTTACGAAAGGCCACTGCTATACTTTAGTATCTGTCTGACTTCTGTAGTGGCAAAACTAGTGAATTAAATAAGGATACAATGAGGTTCACTATCCCTGTACCCTTTAGGTATTCAAGTGTAATGTTAAAATCTGCAATTCTTTCCAGGATAGGATTTTTTTTTTTCTGTCTTGATTGCAGAGGTTCCACTTGACTTCCCCTCAACTACCATATATATATCTCTTTATTTCACAAGTCAGAGAACGAAACAGCAAGATATTGTGATTGTTTATTGGACTGACTTCCTTCAGCCACCTATCACCAATCATATATGTAATCTTCATTTCTTTTGGTTGTATAGATTGAAAACAGCCTTTTTGGTTAAACATCAGTCTTGTCCGTAGACATACCGTGTTCTAGTAACCACCTCTAGAGCTCTATGCGGGTCAGATGTTCTGACTCCTACTCTAATCTTGTCACTCATTATAATAATTGTATCTGACTTTCTTTGAAGGGTCAAATGTTGCCACCTGGCCTCTATTGTTTCTTGAATTTATCCTCCTTTTGGTTTATCAGGGAGCTAGTTTATCAGTAATGCCATCTCCTAGTCTTGGTCCTGACCTAGGAAGGACAGGAACCATTAAGCTTGTCAGTGATGAAGGTCCTTTTCTCACAGGCACATTTTTTGTTGCTTGGTAAACAAAGTATTAGGTGAACCTTTCTGTGAATGATTGTCATCTATATGTGACATGTTTTCTGGAATGTTCTTACCTGTGAGTTTATTTTTATTCCCTTCTTCCATCCTTTGCCATGGTATCTCTAGTATCTCTGTTTTACTTAGTATTGGTCATTGCTTTCTTCACACTTCTAAGAGCTATCAGGGCAGACTTTTACTGTACCACTTTCTCATTCTGTTCCTTTCATCTCATACCCTTCTTTATTTCCTAATTTACATCTCTCAGTATTTCTGTATTTAAGTAAAATTTTTATGTCTCTCTTGTTAGTTTATAGTTCTGTCTCCCATAGTATTTGACATAATGGTAAACCTACTCACTAAATTTTGTTGTATTTTTGGATGTTATATTTTTAGATGTTCATCATTTTCACATATACCTATTACTTTGACATTCTTATTTCTTGGTGGTTATTTCTTTATTATAAATATTTTCTACTCCTTAAATGTTTTTATGTTACATATAAGACAGTTTCAGTTTGTTCTATTTTTGAATATCACTCTAATCTGCTGACACTCATGGTACTTTGTTTCCATGTAATTTTTTAATGAATTTTAATGTAACTGGGTATTTGGTTAATTTAAATCTGTGAAATCCCAGAAGCCTAATTTGGGGATGCTTTCTTACACAGAGAATTTAAATTTACTTTAGGGGGATATGGGTTTATGGGTTTTCAAGATATTTGTTATTAAATCAACCCTCTTTGGGGATTCTTATTCCATAACAAAATCTCAGTGTAAGTTCTCTCCTTTATAGTGGGCATAAGGTTCAGTATTCTGATTGTAACATTAATATGTGTGTTTATATTTAGGCCAATGCTGCACTTCCAGCTTGAATGTTGCTTATTCTCCCTGCCCTATTTTCTGCTTACTTTGGGTGAGGGGAAGCAGGGACTCTCATAGACTACTATGAAACCAATGAGGCCCAAATATTATTTTTTATGCAAAATTTATTTTCTTCATGGGAAGGCCTTTGGAATGCCTAGTCTCCCATTTGCCAGCAGTAAAACTTACTATTTTTTTAAATTATTTTAATTTTTATTGATTTTATAAGTAGAATCAATATAAGAATTTATTTCATGTTGATTAATTTACTTTGTTCTCACTTCTAGCAAAGCTGTACACTTTTTTCATATATTTATTGTCCATTTTCACTTTACCTCCTGTCACTTGCCTATGTAGATCCTTTGTCCTTTTAGAGGTTGATTATTTTTCTTTGCCTCATTAATGCATAGACATCCTTTGTATATTTATAATATGACTTTCTCTTCTTTCATATGCAGTTTTTATTTTTAAAAAGTATTATTTATTTATTGCTTTTGTTTATGGAATGCTTTATAAAATAAAACATAGGTAATCAGATATATATTCAGAAACTTTTTGAAAAATAAGGCAACTTTCCCTTTGGTGTGGTAGAACTAAAACCCCTATGGGCTTTCCAATATACTAGCAGACCTCTAGCCTCCTCTACTCTCCCATACAAGTATTGATTGACTCAGCATGTAGGGATAAGTCAAGGTGTAGACATCTTTCCCAAGGACACATTTCAGTTTTTTCCTGTAAATCTTTTACTTCCTTTACTCCAGAGAGTCTAATTTAGCCATGAAATGAGATGGCTTGTCTTTTCATCTTTTTTTGAAGTATATTTCTTATGCCCTGGGTCTTTCCAAGCTTATATGTTTGAAATATAGGAGCAAAGCATTGCCTTTATTGATTTCTGTGTTTGATTCTTTCATCATATTCTTACAGCAATAAAGGTAGAATATCCATGCTATTTCCTGAACAGGAGAAGCTATCATGGTATAACATGAAGTATGTGTATGGGGAAGACGTGCCAAAATTTATCAAAATATGATTATAATTAATATGAAGTAATAAGGCAAATATGATATAATGCAGCATAATATCAACAGATATTAAGAGTTATCAAAAAATAAATTCACTGTGTGTAGAAAAAGTTACTAAAATACAGCAACAGCTGTTAAAAAGCCAAGAGCAAACTTTGTCGCAAATAATGACTAACAAACCATTAAAAGGAAAAACAAGGCCAAGTATCTATTACCATTGATATTTAACATTCTGTAAAAGTTTTAGATAACATAATGAAAATAAAACAAATACTGGAGAAAAAAGGCACATATATCTCCCATGTACATGTCTACAAACAACTGAAGAGACTGTTTTAAGTCATGAGTAATCATTTAGCAAGGAATAATGAAACATTCAAAATGTAATATATATAATAAAATGTCATAGTTAAGAGGATGATACCTTCAAAATTTTAGATAATTGAGTTCATTTTTATATAAATTCACCCTTTACAAATCATATTATAAAACCATTGATTAATAAAATATTTTTATAAAGTATAAAAAATAACTTAAATTATTTCCCTTTTCCTCAAACCATATGCAAATAAATGTGTTTTTCATGATGCTCTCTACTTCCAACATTTGTAGATCTGTTATCCTCTTCTTTTAATTCTCTTATTGCATCTCTGTCTTATTTTCATTCTCCCACTTAGTAAATGCACTGTCTTTCCTTGGTCTCCTTTTCTTCTTTCTCCACCCTACCTCCAAGAGGGATCACATTATATTTCCTACAGTCTCGTAAGTTCAGCACTCCCTCTTTCATATAACACTCATATCCCCATCAAAACTTCAACGCGCTGCAGCGGAAAACAACAGCGAGCTCTTTTGGAAATAATGACTTGCAAACCATTTCTCTTAAAAAGATTTTTTTCAAAGGCAGTTATCTTACTATCACCTTTGCTGTTTAATATCATTTGTAATTTTCTAAATAATAAAAGAAATAGAAGGAAAAAATAGAAATAAAATAGCCTGGAGAACAACCTTTCAGATTTCCTTGTGCAACAATCATCTCAAACTCAGCATGGACCATACTGAACACATACCCCAGTTCTTCGAACAAAACTTACCTCTGCTCATTGTCCTGACTACTCTCTTTCAAATAAGGTCATACTATAATTGAGGTCTTTACTGCTGAAACCATCTTTGAATTTCTCTCTCTTTTTGTATCCTTTTTGTCCTATCTCTCTGATACTACAAAAACCACTACTCTTCTCACCATTCCACTGACATTTTCCTATTTCAGATTCTTTTATTTCTCACATGGTTAGTAAAACAGCTTACTCATTTTTTAATAAGACTCCAGTGCCCAAGCCATTCTGAACACTTGCCATGTTTGCCTTTTTATAGTAACTTAAATAGCATCAACTACAATAAAAACAAAAACAAAACCCTCTGATAGATTTTTCTCACCTCCTAAAAACTGACCCTACCAGTTGATCTCAGGGCAGAAGCAGATCCTTATGCATCTTTATGCCTTTCTCATACTTCAAGTTCTAGGTGAAACTGAGTTTATGTTCTCCCAGGTCTCTTCATTTCTTAACTCTGAGATTTGATTTATGAGTACCCTACAGCTGTGATGCCTGTCTTCTTCATCATCACATATTAAAATTTACTCTTTTAAAAGATACAGCTTAAATGCCATCTCCTAAATGAAACACTACAGCCAGAAGTTAATCTCTTTTTTCCCTGAACTGCACTAAATTTTATTTTCATGACTCCTGTGCCATTCATTTCATCCTTTTATGTCAGAGTGATTTTCACCAATCTTTCTCCACCTTATTTAAACTTAAGGATTTCAGTCAGAACTATGACTTGGGCTTTTTTTTAACTCCTTAATATTAAATAAAATGCTTTTCACAGAATAGAGGATGAATGCTTATTTTTTTAAATGAATACTTTATATGAAATTGACCAATAATAATTAAATTCACCAATTGACCAAATGTCTACAAAATAGACTTGATGGAAATAGTCTTAAGTGCTTATCATTTAAGGGAAATACTATTTTCTGGCTAATGTTTTAGTGTTTAGCTGAGGATTCTATTGCTACTCTTAGTTCAAAATCTGTAGGAACTAAAATGCATCTCTGGAAGCTTTTGAAGAGATATTTTCTCCCTGACCCTTCTTAGACATGCTTCTTAAAGGCTAAGTGTAGTATTTAATACATTTAGAACAGAGAAGAACAAAGGGAATTGAACTCCTGAAGAAATGTCCAGGAACTTGTTCAACAGTCCTCACTCTTCACCTTGCCTCAGTCACATCCACGAATGGTGATCTTTCTCCTCGAAACTGGGGGGAAGAGGCCTGAGGCAGAAGGCTCCACCTCACTTCCACCAGAGTAGGAATTTCTGACCTTGCCTATGAGAGAAGCCCACATAAGAAGGAGAAACTAAAGGTTGACCTTTCCAAGGAGATATATATATCTGGCTCTAATATATGTGGACAAAGAACCTTTTCTAACTTATACTTTTTCTAAAATTAACTTCCATTTTTTAGGCATAAAATTGCCAGACACAAAATATATCTCATTTAACACTCACAATAAACATACTGTGAAGTAGAGTGAATTAGGAATTATTTTCATCATTTTATAAATGAAAATTTTAGCAATCTAAGAATCATCAGTTAGTAGTAATATTTATAGTTAGTGTTTTTATTATTATTATTATTATTATTATTATTATTATTATTATTTATTATTATTATTAACTGCTCATATGCTCATAGCTATAAATAGCCTAGCCAAGTTGACACATAAAATTCACTATCACAGAAAGCATATAATTCATAGTTCAAACTGGGAAAATTTGAGAATAGACTTTATTAATAAGTATGACCTCAGCAAAAACTGGGATTTTTTTGGGTAAATCAAAACAAGTGGTCATCCTACTCATAGCTAACTATGTGACTCAAAGGTAGTTTCCTAATCACCGTACAAATTCTGACTATCTGCCCTTCTATTTACACCTCAAAACTTTGTGTATTTTATAATGTTCTAGTCTAATAAAGCGAACCAGAATTTTTCTATTGTATACCCTGAGTGAGTTAGTTAGTAGAAGTTATTTTATTATTCAGGAAATCAAATGATTGAGTTATTTTTCAACTGTCAAAATGCAGCTGTCATAAGGATGGAACATGCAAATATCATGCTTTTTTGCAGGAATCTTTCCTGTCTTATTTGAAAGATCTTTGAAGTTTTATATATACATACACACACACACACACACACACACACACACACAGAAACACACACACACACACATATATGCTAGGATTTTCAGTGTTTTCTGAAAAAAATAATTACAAATTTTGACACTCAAAGAAGGGGCTGATGGAAGATATGAAGTAAGGAAGGAGAGCACCAGCAAGCAGGCTCTGGTAAATGATGGTTATAATTAAAACCTTTTTGAAAATGATGATCATGTAGAATGTTTATTAACAGTGAGGGCATTTTTCTGTAAAAATCTAGGTCAAACAGAATAGCACTGCAATTACTAATACTATTGGGGGAGTCAAAGCTTCCTAGAGCAGGGTTCCATGGCTAATAGTGACATGTGTCTCAGGTTTGGGTCAGTTCCCTTCTTCTTAAGTGAAGTTGGAGAGGGCTATGTGTTTTACAAACTCCTTCCTGATTTGCTTAACCACCAAGGAATTTGATTCTGCTCTAAGATAAAGCTGTATGTGCACTACTATAATTCGCTATACTGTGAATAAGACAGACTTTCCTTGAAAATTTTCAATAAATTTCTATTTAATTTGAATAACATTAAACAGTCCATATATGGTCCAAAAAGTCTTGGATAATCTGGTTTCTGCCTATCATTTCAGCCTGAGGATAACTAGGAATCCTAGCTACATCCGAAAGCATAGAGACTATATATATATCCTGTTTACCTCTTTATATTCGATGACTGGCACATAGGTGATATATAATATTATAATATGTCTTCATAGATTATAGTAAGTATACGTGATACATATGCATGTAATTTTAATTGATATGATGTCTCTTTTAGAAAATATACTCCTCTCATTTTTGTTATTTAGAACTGATGATTGTAGCAGCTACTAAAATTTTTAATACTTTTATTCATGGTCAGACTTTGTCATTACAGTTAGTGTTTTCCTTTCTCACCTGTTTTCTCCAGGTTCCTGGCATCAGGATTATGACCATATGAGTCACTTTTTAGATCCCAGTATTTATGCAAGTATTGTTTTTACTCCTTTCTTATCCCAGTCTCAGTTAGATACCTTCCACAAGCATGGATACAACTGAAAACTTAAGAACATTTTAGTTTGCTAAACTTATATCTGTCGGCTCCTGGCTTTTTTTACTCACATCCCAGTTTGCCCCTCTTCTACATAAGTTTTAAGTATTTAGACTGTTGTGACCAAAACATGCTATTATAATTACATAATATATATGTTATTGTTAAAAAAAGCATATTATTAGGGAAAAAGTGGAATCTTATTTTTTAAATTTTATTTACATATTCTCTCTATCCTGCTTAAATTCATCCTCTGTTACCAATATTCTGCTTCCGTGGGTTTTTGAAGTTGTAGATTTTTTAAAAATATTAGACAGGGTTTGGTGATATAAACAATAATTTGGGAGAAGGCAGGAGACCTGGGCTCTGGTTTCCTTCTCTCCACTTGTTGTTACTGACACATCAAGTACATCGCTTCATCTTTACAGACTTCAGTTATCTCATCTGCAAATCTGTTTTAATAGTATATTACGTGCCTTAATCTATAGATGGAGAATAGGCTGTGTCTTGTGGTTCCTCCAGCTCTAGTATCTATAATCCTAGCATAAGAGAGAGTTTTATAGCAAAATAGAAATTTTCCTGAAAATAGGAAGCACAGATATTAGCATATATTTAGAATCAAGAGACTATACTACTCACTGAAACAGTGAAAGAGACTTCCTTCTCTAAAAAAAGACTGAGAAATAGTCTCTGTACTCATTTCCTCTCCCAGTCCTTACAACTCTATCAAGTAATTTCATTTCTCTATTTAATAAAGGTTAAAATTGGAAAGAATATTTAAAAATGTTAACAAAGTTATATATAATAAATTGTTCATCTATCTGTTTCACATTTTTCCCAAATTACACATACTTTTGTGTAAATAGTACATTGAAAACAGCAAGTGAATTTTCAACTATTTTACACCCTACTTTAACAGTACCTTGAATGATTGTGAAGTATGGATCTCAAGGCTAGAGGAAGGAGCTTTCCCTTCCAGGTGATTCTGTTTGTTGTAAGCTTGCAGCAGTTCTAAGAGATGTCAGTGTCTGTTGACTCATGAACTCTTGAATGTGGTATTCTATACTCTGAATAGCAGCTGATAGATACACAATTGAGCAACATTTGTTACTATTTCAGGACAAAAAGTCAAATTGTAAATGGATACGGAAGAGGATCACAAAGTCAGGTATTTTGAGAGCCCAGAAATGAACTCACAAACTTTTGGTCAACTAATCTTCGACAAAAGAGGCAAGAATATACAGTGGAATAAGCACAGTCTCTTCAGCAAATGGTGTTGGGAAAACTGGACAGCAGCATGTAAAGCAATGAAGCTAGAACACCCCCTTACACCATACACAAAAATAAACTCAAAATGGATCAAAGACTTAAACATAAGACAAGATACAATAAACCTCCTAGAAGAAAATATAGGCAAAACATTATCAGACATACATCTCAGAAATGTTCTCCTAGGGCAGTCTACCCAAGCAATAGAAATAAAAGCAAGAATAAACAAATGGGACCTAATTAAACTTACAAGCTTCTGCACAGCAAAGGAAACCAGAAATAAACAAGAAGAAAACCTACGGAATGGGAGAAAATTTTTGCAAATGAAACTGGAAAAGGCTTGATCTCCAGAATATATAAGTAGCACATACAATTTAATAAGAAAAAAACAAACAACCCCATCCAAAAATGGGCAGAAGACCTAAACAAGCAATTCTCCAAGGAAGGCATACAAATGATCAATAGGCATATGAAAAAATGCTCAGTATCACTAATTATCAGAGAAATGCAAATCAAAACTACAATGAGGTATCACCTCACAACAGTCAGAATGGCCATCATTCAAAAGTCCACAAATAACAAATGCTGAAGAGGCTGTGGAGAAAAGGGAACCCTCCTACACTGCTGGTGGGAATGCAGTTTGGTGCAGCCACTGTGGAAAACAGTATGGAGATTCCTCAAAAGACTAGGAATAGACATACCATATGACCCAGGAATCCCGCTCCTGGCATATATCCAGAAGGAACCCTACTTCAGGATGACACCTGCACCCCAATGTTCATAGCAGCACTATTTACAATAGCCAAGACATGGAAACACCCTAAATGTCCATCAGCAGATGACTGGATAGAGAAGAAGTGGTACATGTATACAATGGGATACTATTCAGCCATAAAAACCAACAACATAACGCCATTTGCTGCAACATGGATGTTCCTGGAGAATGTCATTCTAAGTGAAGTAAGCCAGAAAAAGAAAGAAAAATACCATATGAGATTGCTCATATGTGTAATCTTAAAAAAAAAAAATACAAAACAGAAACAGACTCATAGACATAGAATACAAACTTGTGGTTGCCAAGAAGTGGGGGTGGGAAGGGATAGACTGAGAGTTCAAAATTTGTAGATACTGACAGGCATATGTAGAATAGATAAACAAGATTACAGTGTATAGCACAGGGAAGTATATACAAGATCTTGTGGTAGCTCACAGCAAAAAAAAAGTGACAATGACTTTATGTATGTTCATGGGTAACAGAAATTATGCTTTACACTGGAATTTGACACAACATTGTAAAATGACTGTAACTCAATAAAAAAATGTTAAAAAAAAAAGTCAGGCATCTTAACTTTGGGACTTACAGCTTGGTTTTGACTGTAAAATACCCATAGAACACTGGCATCAGTAGAACTCAATTCAAGTACTGACTGTGTCATAACTGCCTGTGTGACTTTGGGCCCTAATTTCCATCTCCTATAAGATGAGCTGTTTGCAAAAGATGGCATCTAAGTTCCCCTTTTTTAAATTCTAAAATATATATATATATATATATATATATGTATATATGTATATATACATAGATAGATATTGAAAAACTGGAAAATAAAAGTACCCCCCCAATCTATAATCAGTCATAATTGCACAGCTTAGAAAAATGTGTATTAACATTATTTTATGTTTACTTTTACTTTTCGTTATGCAAATGTGTGTCACTTACTTACATATTTTATATATTATATATGTCCATATATATTTTATTTTCATAAATATATTTTCCATGCTGTATTTTACACATTATAAAATTGATTCATATAGCAATCCATCCTGGTTTGTATTCACTTGATATATCAGGAACATTTCCCCATGTTATATAAAAAATTTAGTTTTATGATTTTATTAATTTTCTAGACAGTATAATTTAACAGTTGCTTATTGTTTAATATTTAGTTTTTCATAGAGATTCAGAGTATATATTATAATTGAGCAAGATCAATAAAAATATTGTCAGGAAAACTCTAGATTTAGCTTACCTGAGAACAGTCAACTAGAGTGCTCTTTATAGAGTTTATCCTCAGCAAGACCTTATTTAAAACAAAAAGAAAGAAAATTAAAATGAGAAAAATATTTCAGTGACTGGGTGATCAGAAGGTGTATATATTACATTGAGCTTCCAGGTTTGTTCTACTAAACCAGCTTTTGTGGTACCTACAGGCATTTTCAGTGATTTGTTGTGTACAATTTCTGGGACATCCAGTGTTAGGCAAACATTTGCTGAGACATGATTTTGATTGTGTATTTTAGAGACAAAGTCATTGTAAAATCTTTGACTGCATCCTTCTGAGTTGAACGTTTAAAGCATCATGTCTACTATAGTACACCAAGCAGTCTGTGTGTAGCTATCATTTCTAGGAGTTTAAGTCTGCATTCTCCAAATTTGTCACTAGGTGGGAGAAGAGGATTTAGGTTAGATTCTAGTGTAAGCTTTCATTTAGTGTTTGATGTAGGATCCAGTTGGCTAAATTCTTTAGAATCCATTCATTTAGTATAGCTTTTTGCACATACTGGCAAATTTTGTTAGGCTAATCTGAGTACTGTTTAGAACATTCCTCAATGCATGGTTCTACAGAAATTTGCAAAGACATCTCCATATGATTGCAGACTTATGATGAGGAGTGGCTATTGGCGTTGCAGCTTGTTTGACAGTCTGGATGTTATGTAGACCCTCCTACCCTGGGGGCCAGCATACATCAGTTTGTCCGTTTTTGGCCCTGCATCTTTTGGGGTTAGCTCTCTGGTATTTTTCTGAGCAGACTGGAGCTTGAGCAAAATCATAGCCACTCTGGTGACCGCAGCTCCTTCTCCAAGACATAGACTGAAGTCTGCAGTACTATATGCTCACTACTGCATTTTACAGAAGCATTTCATAGTCTTTATCTACCATATGTATTTATTTATCCATTTCCTAGTTATGAAAAACTAAGTTGCATCAAGCTCCCTGCTATCACACACAATGTCTTGATGTTATCTTTTCATCCGTATTTGTCTTTAATATATACTTTTGCAGAAGTTTCTAAGATTTATATCTAAAAGATGCATCGCTGATTCATTGTGTATATGCATCCTATACTTCAATAATACTTTCCAAAATGGCTGTACTAATACATTTCTGCCCCTGCCAGAAAAACTGTTTCTTGCCTCTGCACATCCTACTCAATATTTGCTGTTATGCTGCTTTCCAATTTTTGCCATTTTTGTAGTTGTCGAGTGGATTCTAATTGAGATGGCAATTTGATATGATGCAATTCAATAGATATGAATCCTTTGTTGGTTTAGTCCTCAATTCAAGTACTGACTGTGTCATAACTGCCTGTGTGACTTCAGGCCACAATTAGCTTTTTTTAGGTTGCCATCTGTCTGTTGACTTTGTCTGTTGTACACTTGGATTGAACTGAAATCCTTACTCTTGATGTAGTGTTATACATCAACATTTCATCAACATTTTGCTTTGTTTTGTGCTTTTTGCATGTTCTTTGAGAAGACATTTCCCCGTGGTCAAAAATGTATTCTTCTGATTTTGTTTTCAGTAGTTATTTCCTCCCAGTTTCTTGGTTTTAATAATTTTCTAGTTTTAATTCATCCCTAAAATGTCTCTGTTTCCGTGTATCTATAAGGCGTGCTGTTTATAAGTAGTATAAAACAGTACTTGGTTTATTTTTTCCATATATGGCATAGAATAAAGATGTAGCACAGTTTTTCTCAAATACTTATTAATCAGGCATTATTTCCATGTGGTTTATTGTAGTTTTAATAAATTATATTTGGAGAATATAGTCTATGTAATTTAAACTAGAATTTAGTGAGGCTTATTTTTAGACTATGGAAATTAATTTTTCTAAATGTTTAAAATTTGTTTGAAAATAATGTCTGCCCTCTGAATGTTGAGTGGTAAATTTTATATATGTCTCTTTGTTCAAGCATATTATTTGTGTTATGTCATTACCCTCCCATTTTGAATGGGAGCTGAGCAAAGTACAAGACCCCAGAACGAAAGGAGGTTACTCATGTTATTGAATAGAGAAGAGAACCCTATTGGGAGAGAAGGAGGAACTTTTTATTATCCATTTTTTCCCTGGACTGAACTACCTATAACTTAATTCCAAATATTTAAAATCAAACTTACCAAGAGACAAAAATCATAATAGTCTTCATGTTATCACCATTTTGTGTATAGTCTGATTCTGTAGGTAGCAAAATCAGAAATTAGATAACAGATATGTCATCTTAAATTTGTCACCAAAATAAAATATCAGAGGAAAGAGACTCTCACAGGACATTGTTCATTTTGGAAAAAAAGTGTTTAGATATCTCCCCCTTTGCATTACTGTATTTTGATACAGGACACTCACACATGACATTTAAAAATATATATTATAATTTTATGCTTCTTTTATTTTACTTTTTATAAATAACTTGAAAATCCTGAGGGTTTCACATTAAGAAGATTCTTGTCACAACACAGTAAGTATACATTATCAGTGTTTAGGCTTAATACTTCGAAATATCTCTCATAACTCTTTCAGTAAGGTTCTACCCATTTATGACTCATTCAAAGGGGTCAAGAATACAAGCCTGACAACCGTTGGAAGGAATCCAGAATGAGAATTCAGAATAGTAATTTTTCTACAGAAATGTAATTGAATGCACATTGGTTATGTTAGATCAGAGGGTGGTTTGTGTTCAGTGAGAATGAAAAAGGATTAAAACATATACACTGAAAACGTGACACCTAATTTCTCACAGAAAAAGTAAGTGCTGTTAAACCACCCCACACATGATTAATGTCTGTAGATGACATTGTTCTACCATAGCAAGTTAAACTATTTACAGATAGAATAATAACAGAGGAAGAACTTTGGCAAAATTCCAAGGATTATTTTTATTATACTCTAGGATAGAGGCTCCAGATAATACAATTAATGTTCCCTAGGTTGAAACTGCTGAGATTTAAGAAAATGGGAAATCAAAGTGAATTGAGTCAGTGAACCTTATAGTTAAATGAAATCTTCCGAATTAGTTAATTTTGATATATTTTTCTCTGAAATCATCATTATTATTTGGATTGATGTTTAAGATCTATATGAGATCATTTATTCACTCATTATAAAACCATCTACTGCATAATTGCTGTGGGCAACATTTTTTGAAATATATACAGATTTGTGGAATATATTTTTTGTCCTTAAGAAGCTTGCGCTCTAATGTGGTAGGTGGTGATTTTGCAGTTAATAGTTCTGTTTTACAATATTCTAGTCTCTTCCTTTTGGAATATAGTAAAATTGCACCATTCTAGTGACATGTGAGCAGCAGCAGTGCCTGTCACTTCCAGTGACAGCCTTTAAGCTTCCATGTATATCTAACCATGCTCCTTCTTCTTCTGTAATAACCAATGATATTCCAAATCTATAGACCCCAACAAGCTGAGTTTCTAAGTGAGGATATCATCAAGCGTGTTTCCCTTCTAATCAAAGGAAAATCAAATTCCTTAAGTCTATCCTGAATAACAACAACAACAAAAAGTCACACTATTAAACTTCCCTTTCTTTCTTCTTTCTTTCTTTCTTTCTTTCTTTCTTTCTTTCTCTCTTTCTCTCTTTCTCTCTTTCTTTCTTTCTTTCTTTTTCTTTCTTTCTTTTTCTTTCTTTTTCTTTCTTTCTTTCTTTCTTTCTTTCTTTCTTTCTTTCTTTCTTTCTTTCTTTCTTTCTTTCTTTTTCTTTCTTTCTTTCTTTCTTTCTTTTTCTTTCTTTCTTTCTCTTTTCTTTTCTTTTCTTTTCTTTTCTTCTTTTCTTCCTTCCTCCCTTCTTTTATCTGTATAACTATCTATCTATCTGTTTATTCAGAAAATACTGAGCATTCCAGTCAAACCACCATATTAAATGTAATAACTAAGGATACAAAGTTGAGTTGGATATAGTTCTTATTGTTAAGTTATGACTGGCTAGTAAGAGTAGATAGAAAAGTAAACAGTGAAGTTACAGATTCTTTGCAAGTAGTCGGTATATGGTATGGCATGCAAACATAAGATGAAGTGATTGGCATCTCTTACCTCAAAGAAAATGGTCAGGAAGGCAATGTTTCAGTGAAATTTGGAATGTGGGCAGGATCCTTCCATTGGATTTAATAGGAAAGGATAGAGTATGCCTCTAAAATGACAGTGTAGGAAAAGATCCATCAGCAAAGACAAGTCTTGTGAAACATTATAGAAAATTCAGGAATCTGACAATAGTGGCATAATTGTGGAGTGAAAGCAAAGTGAAAACAGAAAGGGTATTTTAAGTCACATGGAGGAAATTTAACTTTATTCTATGAGCCATGTGGATGTTCTAAAAGCTTTTAGGCAAGAGAGTACTTTAGAAGCAGAATGAGACTTGCACTCGAGGAAGACCACTGTGACATCAGTAGAGATTAGGGTGTAACTCAGACAGCAAGAAGTTCAGGAAACTGCTCTCAGAGTTTAGTATCAAATAAAGAAATCAGAGTAAAATAGCAGAGAAGATAGAAAGTAACAGTGAAGAGAAAGCATATAAGGATATTAAAAAGGCAGAACCATCGTGAAAATGACACTTTATTTTCATTAAACATTTATTCTGTTCCAGGCACTATGCTGACTTCTTTAAAAGAATTGTTATACCTAATCCTTATAATAGTCTTAAACTTATGTTGTAGGTAACCTCTATGAGGCACAGAGAAGTGAGGAGCTGCCAAGATTATATAGTTAGAAGTGACAGTACTGGATTGTGCATAGGATATTTTACTTCAGGCCACATTCTTTTAATTACTACACTGTTGTCCTAAGCACAATTGGACTTAATGGTTTATTAAATAATACTATTGTGTAATAATTTATCATAAAAATATTCAGACAATATGATAGTTCAGAAAAAAAATAATAACTAGAGAAATAAGAAGAGGGCTTCATTATACGGGTGGTAAATGAAACAGGCTTTAACAAATGGCTAAGATTTCAACAAGTGAAATTGATGACAAGTTCATTCTAGATGTAATTAAATGCATAAAGTGAAGAACTTATGGAGTAGTTTCTGTAGTCAGTGAAAGGAGGAGTTTAGTGGGTTGAGAAGAAAGGTATTGAATTTTCAAGTAATTTTTACAGAAGTAAATAATAGATATTCAATGGACCTTAAGTGGCAAAAGAGCCTTGAAAAAAGATCAGGGTCGGAGGGGAAGATTCACAGTTACCAATTTCAAAACTTACTGAAAAGCTACTGTATTCAAAACAATATGGTATTGGGATAAGGATAGTCATAGAAATCAGTGTAATACAATTGAGAGTCCAGAACTAAACCCATACAACTATGGATAATTTTGTGTTAGGAAGAATCCTTGGAACGGTTTGGCTTTGGCATAAAGAGAAAGGCTACGCTGATGTAAAAGTGATTCTGGGTGATTCGAGAACTACAGCTAACCCTTCCTCTAAGATTTCAGAGCCTGAAGTTTTTCAGTTTAGCCATGTCATGTCTGTTGTATGTGTTGGATGAACTAGAACAAAGATAATAAATAGATCCAGACTTAGCCACTTGGACATGACTGCCAAGTTCAAGCTCAGGAAAGTCAAGAGTGTCAGGATCCGTTGTAATATTTGTCATGGTTCTAAAAGGGACAAAGAACAACTTGAGAGTATTTTCCATGCAAAAGAGATGTTTAGAAGAACTCCTAATAATAAATTTCAATAAGCTTTATACATGTATAATTTTATAGCCATCCTATAATGTTTAATAGAACTTAAAAGTTTTGGGTTAAACTGGTTAACCTTGCAATACATTATTTGAAATGTGACTTTAGGAATAACAACAAAAGTCCTACTGTTGTGGGAAAAACTAAATCAAGGAAACATGGAGTCAAATGTCTGGGTCAGACTCTAAATTGTGCTTTCAGCTATTAGTAGGCAGGAAGCCATAGCCAGTTATTATCTGAGTAGAGGCCATGTCAGCCACAGCATGGTGTGTTTGAACAAAATTTCCCTGCAAATTCCAAATCCAGAAAAAGAAAGAAAGAAAGGCCCAAATTGACAAGCAGAAGAGAAATCCCCACCAACCTCCAAGAAGCAGAAGTTGATTTACTCTTATTCTCTAATTTTACCTCCCTATGCTCTCTATCCTGTATGTAAACCCATCAGCATTGATGGTGGCTTTTGCTATAACATGACATGTTTGTTCCATTTTTCAGTGTGCAAAGGGTGACATATACATGTGCAATCTGAGATACGCTGGTATTGGCATTGCAGCATCTCAGAAATCTTTACTGTAATTCATAGAAAAACAGTATGAGAAACACAGTTTATTTTTATGGCATTTTTTGGTCATTTTGGGAGAAAAAAACAACCAAAAAAAAGTCGGTGCTGATTAATTCCCGCATTTCAGAAATGCTACCTTTAGTGAACTCAACAATAAGCACTACCTGAGAACTTCCAGATGATAAATATAAAATGGTTCTTATAGGGGGAAAAAACAACTTTTTCATTATTGAAACCACCCTAAAGGGATTTTTGATCTTAGAGCTGAGATGGGTTTTTTATGAAGTGGGAAAATTAGATACTTTCTTGATTCAGTCATTTCCTCTGAAAGTAGTTTTCTTCAATTGTATATTTTATATAGCTTCACCCATCAAATTAAACAAGCCTGGGTTTGAATCCCAGTTATATGACATTGAGTCCTTTAAGCTTTCTAAGTCTCAGTGTACCTCATTAGTATGTTGTGAATCTTAGAACAGTTTATATACATAACATAATATAATCAGTATAGCTTGTTATTTACATAAATCCTAGAATCAGATAGGACTGGGTTTGAACCCCAGCTTCCTCTCTTACTAGCTGTGCAGCCTTAAATAATTACTAAATATTTTTAAAGCTTTGGTTTCTTTATCTGTTAAGTGAGGATAACAATATAACTACCCCATAAGGTTGTTGTGAGGAGATGCAATCAAAATCTCATAGGAATATGAAGCGTTATTATTCAGTATCCCTTCAATCCTGTATCACTGCACAGCTCGGCAATGCCTAGAATGACCCCAGAATCTGTCTCTCTCAGTTTTTTTCTGCATACTAACCTTTCAGAACAGCCTTTTCCTCATTGTTAGTTGTCTTTTCGGAAATTTTCAGTGACTCCTTTCTACCTACCACATCAAATCTAAGGTCTCAGAGACAAAGTTATATACTTGTTTAGTGGCCTTTGAATCAGCCTAATTCAAATGTTGACTTCACCTTAAATTAGCAGTTAAAACCACGTGACATTTGAACACATTTCTTTGTCTTTCCATGTCTCAGGTTTTTTCTTTTATAAAAGGAAGATGATATAGTCCTTTGCCTATAGGTTGTTGTTCCGAGGAAACAAGATGATAATAAAGCATTTAATACAAATCTGGTTTAAAGTAAGTGTTAAGTAAAATCTAGCTAATTTTTCTAATTCAGTTTTTATAAAGTTCTGTCTTACATGTTTGTAAATCCTGCAATCTCTGATTTTTTAATATAACCATCCTTTGTAGCAACAGTTGAGCAAATTTATTTTACCTTCTCTAGGACACTTCTTCAACTGGTATGTCTTAGTGATAATTTTTATAGAACTACTACATATTTTGCTTTGCCGGTAAGTGCATATATTATTTTAGAGATTTTTAAATAATCCTTCTTTTAAAAATTAAAGCTTTATTAACAAAGATTGTGGATATTTATTTTTAAGTGGTACTATAATCATTTATGTCCCCGGATAAGATGGCTCTTTATTTCTCTAAATTTTACTAGTAAATCTGAAAAATTTTACTAATGAAGAAATAAGAAAATACTGAGAGAACTGTGTCCTAAATAGGAATTTTCAATATGTATTACCTTAGCAGTTCAATACCTTTGCTAGATAGTTCCATTTGAAATATTTTGGCCTCATAAATTTGGGAGAGAGATTTTTACAGCAAAATACAAAGAAAATTTTACCAACTGCACCTCTTCCTTTAATTCACAGAAGGCCTTACCTAGAGGTAATTGTTTATAGTACTTTTTTAAAGTTTTCTCAAAAAAGAAACACAAATTTTTAAGGGAAATTATAATTCAAATTTGCTGAATATGAAAAAAAAAATCTGAGAACAAGAACTAAACTCAAATACTACTTTCTCTTGGGGATTAGTTTCCTCAGTGCAGGATTTGTTTCTTTCATAGCTACTTTGAAGAATAGCAGGAGTGTTCCTATGAGAGCCAGCCTCCCAGAGATTCACTATGAGTTTTGTTTGCTATGCTGAGTCCTAGCTCCTATATCTATGAGGAACAAATGATTAAGTGCTAATAGGAAGCCATAAAATGTAGCTCATGTACCTGATGTGGGCTCCTTTGTGGGGCATTATTTTCTGGATAAACCTGTCTCTCCCTCAGGCACTGGCTCATATACAGTACAGGCTACAGAAAAGAACTGATGCAAACACTTCTCACATCCCACCTTTCCAATTTGGGTTGCAAATGTTAGTGATTATCATTCTTATTTAAGTTGTAAGGCCCAAAATAATCCAGGTAACTTAAAACTTAAAATGATAATGGAAAATCATAAATATTTATACAGCTTTTGCTAAGTGCCTGTCACTGTATTAAGCAGTTGATACTCACTTATTTAATGCTCACAGACAGAATGAGGATAGTACTGTCATTATCCCTATTCCATAGATGGTACATACAGGGTAAGTGACTTCCCAAGTTCCTACAGTCTATCTCTGGCATCTGTGTTCTTAATGCACAGGCTATATCATACTTCAAAATGCAGCTTTTGGGCAATATATTGGGACTTTCAATAAAGTATTATTTCTATCTTTGAATGATCATGGCATTTTTAAGCTTTTAAACAATTTGCTAGTTCTTGTTTTTTGTTTTTGTTTTTCCTATCTGAGTATTTATTCCAATTTTATTTGGATCACATGTCCCAGACTTACTGAGTTGTGCTGAAGCCTAATTCAGGAGTCCAAGCTATCCTTTGGAGTGTTTCTCTAGGGCTCTTACTGCCTGAAAGATCAAAGGAGGTCAAATTTAAGAACTTCTTAGAAACCACTCATATAGAAAGTTTAAGGCAAAGTAGATTAAACAGAGTTTTTGTAGACAGTTGTAGGATGAAATTTTGAAGTGTATCTAAACTCAAGAAACAAGTTGGGAACCTATAAAATCACATTTTGGGGAGAACCTGTCCTATAGTTCCATGAATCAGAAAAGCATAAGGGGAAGCATTTTTCAAGATGAATTCATTACAGATTTCTTTGGGACAGAAAACAAACTCATTAAGGAATTATAGTCACTCACAAAATGTTCCTTTGTTCACTAATTTATTAATTCAACCAACATTGGCTTTCTGTGCCCTTCAGTCAAGACATACTATACTTTATATTTTAGCCCATCATTTACTAGCTCTGTTACTTTGAGAAATTTACTTGAAAGTCTTTAAGCTTTTGTAAAATAAAAGTAATTTCTGCAACTTTTTAGACAGGTTTAAGGGATATTCAATGGAAAAATACATATAAAAAGCATGTGGTATCCTCTAAGGCACTAAAATTGGTCTTCTCACTCCTTCATATCTTTTTCTTCTAAACTTGCCTATAACTTGATCCATGATGAATAATTTTAAGACCATAGCTCATGTCCATTATATTATTTTTATTAAAAGGCTTTATTTTTCTAATTTGACTTTCAATTTTTCATTCTACCGTTATAAATCTTTGACAAACCTTGATACATGCCCAATACACACACACACACTCACACACCCATCTCATAAAATCTCTGCTTTAGGTTGCATGTCCTCCCTAAGCACCCCCATATTCCATACTTCTACATACAATGTCAAACCTCTACCTCTGACTAAACTCCTTTCCCCACCTTTCAGCTGAAAGATTATTCTAACTACTCAAGGTCCACTATACATACCTTTGCCCCATGAAACATTTCTTGGTTCCTACGATGGCATATTTCTTCCTTTCGACATTGCTACAACAATTTGTATGTACTTTTATTGTGCCAATTATCTTAGGTTGCCCTCCATTCTAGTCTTTGATATATATACCCTTTTATTTGCCTCTAATCTCTGTAACCCGAAGATGAGTTTCCTGAGGATATGTGGCTTGCTCAGCTTTGAATCCTTTTCAGTAGCTGCCACAGTGTATGACAAACCATAGACATGTAATAAATACTTGGCCAATTTAATGGCATGGCTTAGTTGGTTCATCCTCATGAGGGGCATATTATAGGTCACGCAGCACATGAAATTGCTGTGATTGAATTTTTCTACCTGCTTATTAAGGCCCATTTACTTTCACTAACAGTTGGACAGGTGGTGGGATCATTAGGCTAATTTTCAAGTTGTGGATTCAGCTGTACTTTTCAGTGGTCATCAATACACTTTATTGTGGATAACTGTGTTGAAATGCCTTTTGGCATTATGTGTATAGTCAAAGAAATGTTCATTGAATGTAATAGAGAGAAGATAATGACTTTAATTTTCTTCTTTTTATTCTGCATAGGATATAATGTAAGTACAGCTATTGGTAGACCAGTTTGGTTCATAGAAACATCATTTTCATACTGTCAACTATTGTATTAGAAGATGTGTCAAATTCAAGTAACCTGTAAAATAGAGTCAACCGTTATACTCCATTGAAAAATAAGCAAGCAACAAACAAAAACAGGAAAAATCCTTTGGAACCTTTGCAGTTTTAACGAGCCCTTTACCTGGTAAGCAGGCAGAGTGGTCAGATAGAACTTTTTTCCATTTCTACTTTCTGATTTAATGCATTTATAATTGAAGGAGATAATTACAGACATCAGAAATTATTTTATACTTATTTCTGAAGGAGAAACAACAGTAATAGAGAGCATGAGATAAATGTCTTTTTCCATATGTTCTTGTAGGTTTACAGAGTATTCCCAGTTTCAGAAAAGCTTTTTTTCTGCATTTTTAAATCGACACACTATTATTTAAAAACTATATCTTGGTTATATTAAAATATAATTTAAGTCTAAATTTCTGAAATCTGTGACATTATTGCATCCTAGAATCAGATTAACTTTTTTCATATCCGATAGCTATGTATCTTTTCATAAGGCATTTGTAAGCATATCTACACTAAACAGTCTAGCATAAAATAAAATTTAGTGAGGCACTAACTCTAGATTTTTCTACCAAAGAGTTGAAAAAATTTAAAAGTATCACTGATCCTCATTATTTTCAGATTTCATATTTGCAAATTTGCCTATTTGCTAAATTTGTTTGTAACCCCCAAATCAATAGTCATGGCACTTCTGCAATAATTTTCAGACATGCAGAGTGGCAAAAAACTCTTGAGTAGTCTAACAGGCACATTCCCAGCTGAGGATGGACATGCATTCTTGTGTCAGTTCATATTATAAACAGGCATTCTTTTCACTTTTTATGTAGTGCTACACTTTTCAGATTTTTGTGCATTTTTTTGGTGATTTTGCCATTTAAAATCTCTCCTCAAGGGTGGTACCAAAGTGCCGCCTAGTGTTTAGTGTTGGTAAGTGCAAGAAGACTGTTAGGTTGCTATGAGAATATACATGTGTCACTTAAGGCTCATTCAGACATGAGTTACTGTGCTGTCGGTCTTGAGTTCCATGATCAATTAACAATATACATTAAATAAGGTGTCTTTAAACAGACATTTGTATGCATATATTAAGGTTCTGTATTGATAGGTTGATGAAAATGAGACCAAAGGCTTGCAGGAAACTAACTTCTAACTTCTCATTTGGTATTCACTAATTCAGGGTTTGCAGTGAGCATATAGAATATGACTACCATGAATAATGAGAATTGCTGTGTTTCATGGCTTTGTCTCCTACATCTGATTACTGGGTCAGAATAAAATTGATGCTCTACTTATCTTATCTCTGACCTTTATGTACAGCGCATTGCTATGGTTTTTCTTTCTTCTTTGCCTAATAATAATAGACATCTTTTGTGCAAGGCACCTTGCATAAAGTAGCTTATTTTATATTACCAACTAAATAATCCCATGAATTAAAATAAATTATGCTCCTTTCATATATTAAAAATATTGAGACTCATATCTGATTATCAAAGCTAAAAAATAATTGTAATATCCATAATATCCCATGTAAATGAGGATGTAAAGGAACTGGCACTCTTCACGACTGACAGATTGTAAAATGCTGACATACACATGCACACACATGTACGTAACAATGCAGACACACACAATCACACACACTTAAAGCATTATGCAAGCTAAACCAAATAATTCTCTTGCCTTATAATTGTTTTTTTTGTAACAACTATGAAAATGTCTGATGACACAGGGAAAGCTTGACTTAGAGCATTTTATATTCTGGTAGCATACACATAGTGAAAATAGCTAAAGGAAAAGGGGAGGGAGGTGATTCCAGTGACTATTACCTTGTGTTTCGTTACTCAGAAACATTCAAGTAGATTGCTGGATTTTTCCTTATTAATTCCATGATTTAATTAGCTAAGTTTAATTTAGCTGTAGATAGTTTTTAATTATATAATTCCATTATTCAGGCAGACCACTACAACTTCCCAGTAAAATCCCAAAGCTTCTTAGCTTCTTTATGCTGGAGGCACCAGTATCCACCACACAGTGTTCCTCAATAGGATTCTTCCATACATTCAAGCCTAACTGCCATCTACGGTGTTCACTGTGCCCTTTTGAAAATTGAATGCATCCTTGTTGCACCCAACTCTCTAAGTGCTGGATTATCCATAGAACTTTTTTGCTTGGCATTTCTAGTGCATGAAGTTGACCTAGCCAGTGAGTTCTGTGTCTCAATGATTATCCAGCCAGATGTCATTCTCTCTTTTTAAAGATAAATCCATTGTTCAGACTAGTTTCCAGGAAATGAGAGAAAGACAGCTCCCCAATCCCCCCCCCCCCCATAATATCTCTCTCACACACACACACTCCCCCACATATTCCTTGAGAGGATATGAAAATGCACATACTTACTATGAAGCAGGTAATGCTGTTGTTAAAATTTTTTTTTTCAAAAATATCTTTTTTTTTCCCCCATTTAAAGCCTAGGGTAGGGTAAAGAGTAAGTGTTCCGAAAGTGTTTTTGGCTGTCTCTTTGTAAGACCTTTCTTTAGAATTTGTGTATTGGGTGGTTGTGGGGAGGGTTGATTTGTCACCTTTTATTTTTGCATTTGTATTTCAACAAACATGCATAGACAACAGGAAAAGTCCCATTTGTTACCAGGAATCTCAGTGTATATTTACATGCTAATTACATTCTGGAATATAAATTGTTTCACTCTAAAGGTAAAATTGTGATGTTTTCTCTAGTCTTGTGGACTTTTTAATACTAAAGTATAGCTTTTTGATCTGTGGTTGAATTCTGCCAGGGAAAATTACATACATGTAATGAAAATAAGCTGAGACAAAGATGATTTAACACATTTGAGTTACCTAACCAATAGTTGTGTTGGTCAAATATTTTCCCAAGATAATTAAGAAAATGCATGCTGAGTAAGAGAATTACAAACAGCCCTGACTACAGCAGGAGACATATCACTCTTGCCTGTGGCACACATGAGGCTAACTCCTGTCATTGGATATCTTGACTACACCATAACCCTGAAGGAAAAGAAAGGTGTCTGGAGCCTTCTAAGACAAGAGGAGACTGTGCTGATGAGGTTGATGCAGAGCTTCAGATCTTCCAAAATTTGCCTGAGAAGCCAATTTGGCCAGCAGCTGATATGCCATTATGGGCGGATATAGGCTTGTGGCCTCATACTCTGAAAGTTCGTCAAAGACCATATCTCAGATGAGGCAGAAACCCATATTCCATAAACACCTGAGAAAGGGGGTCAGGGCTAATGTGGTTATATTTATCAAAAGGAAAAACATCGAGGAAAATGTTCATTTTTTAATCAATTTAATTCCATTATGTCATTTTTAAGACTAGCTATTTTCTATCTACTGTTACAATAAATAGGCTTCTTTTGGTGTCCCTAGATGTTATCCTGGGAAAAGGGTAGTATGGGATAAAAATTTAAAAAGAGAAGTAATCCCTGATGTTCTAAAATTCTAGAACTTTAAAATTCTTTTTTAAAAAAAGTATAAATATAGAGAAAACTATATGGTTTTAAATGAATGGTCTCCAGCTAATGTTTCAGAAGGTTTTTATTTTTAATGAAGTTTTCTTCCTAGGATCCTAGTTCTTAACAGAGACTACTATTCTTTGAATGCATTTGAAATCTGAAGGTTTATTTTTGTTCATTTGTTGTTGTTGTTGTTTTTAGCCCATAAGCTCTAGAAGAACAAATATCCTATATAGTTAGGAAAAAATGGTGAGTATGTATGTGTTTCATTATATAAACTGGCAAAATAGTTCCATTACATTCCTAAGGGAAAAGAAAGACTAACAAAAATGAGGAATAACCAAGTACTTAATTTTCTAAAGTGGGCAGGTAAATGCATCACCATATTGCTTGCCTTTTCAAGAGTCCAGAAAATGTTTGAGGAACAGAGATGTTCCTGGAAACTTGAGGGTAGTGATAGAAACTCTTACACCAATGTTCTTATCCCTTTTTGGAGGCTCCATTTCTGTACAAATCAATGATTTCTAAAACACTTAAACTAATGAATTGTATACAGACTATTTATTTCACCTTCACTAGGCATTTCCATGTCTATAAAACAGACAGTTGAGCACAATTAGTTCTTTGGCAGAACTGTAAATATAGTCAGTTCTTCCCTCTTATTTCAAGCACATAATAGCAGCAGCTCAGTTGAAAACCATTTATAGGCTCTAGTTCTTTTTTTTTTTTCCTGTCATGTTGATGACTTCTCATCAGAGTGCTTCTATGAATGTCTTAAAATTTAGAGAGCTTGAAATTAAACGTGAATCTGGATCTTTAATGTAAATTTTGAATATTTCATTAAGATTGTGATCAGATTTGAGATTTTCTTCCTTCAGTTTTGACCTTAATTTGTAGTTTGACTCATTCGATTCTGGTTATAAGCTGAAAACACTGAAGTCCAGATTTGGAGAACTGGAGGTGATTCTGTCCAATGATGATGCACTATCTTCTAGAGTAGTTTTAGAAGCATAAAAGACTGAGGTGAGATATAAGCAGGCCCATTTGCCCAAGATAGTCTTAGTTTCTGACTGTTGTCCCAAAGTACATATTAATTCCACCTTTACACATAGAAGTATCCTACTTTGATCAGTTAAATAATCATTGTAGAATAAATCCCTGTGGGTATAAGGTGCTGACTTCTATTCAGGTATCATAAAAGGAAGAGATTTTGTGCCTCTTGAAAATAAACCACTGAAGTTATAGATGTAATACTGCTTTTCTATATATACATGTAACCAAATGTTAGACTTTTACTTGGATATATTTTACTCCATTTAGTCATCACTTTTATTTTTAAAAAATTATTGTCATAATAATTCAGGCAGTAGACCAACTGTTTGCCAGTTATTAATGTATTTATCAAATTTTACTTTGCTTTATTTTCCTCTTTTAGAAGTTTATAAATTCCTAGTGAACCATGGTCATGCCTTGATCATTTTTGTCTTCCCACAGCAACTAGTAGAATGTATAATATAATGTTAAGAATAATTATAATAATGGTGATAATAATAACCATCCCATTCCATAGCTCTTTTAATTGTGCTACGCACTATATAGAAAATCATTAAATACTGTTTAAAAACTCTAAAAAAGTCTATCATGGGTTAGGATTCTCCAGAGAGAGAAAGAGAGAAAGATTATGAGGAACTGGCTCATGCAAATGTGGATCTGAGAAGTTTCATGATCTGCCATCTGTAAGCTGGAGACTCAGGAAAGCTGGTGATATAGTTCAATCTGAGTCTGAAGACCTAAGATAGGGGAGCTGGTGGTTGCATCTGAGTACAGGGTTGCTGATGGTTAAGTCTAAGTCCTAGTGCAGGAGAAGATCAATGTCTCAGCTCAAGCAATCAGACAGAGGAGGGACAAATTCTGTCTTCCTCTGCTTTTGTTTTATTCAGGCTCTCAATAGATTGGATGATACATTGAGGAGGGCAGTCTGCTTTACTCAGTCTACTAATCTAATGCTAATCTCATCCACAAACACCTTCACAGTCACACCCAGTAATAATGTTTAGCTAAATAACTGAGTACCCTGTGATCCAGTCTAGTTGACACATAAAATTAACCATAACAAGTCCACCCTTTGCCACACTGGCACCCATACCACCTCCTGAAACTACATTTAATTTCCAAACACAGGCAATAACAAGGTCATAATTCCACCTAAAATGATACAGCTGTTTTGCATCCTACCAAAAATGCATTAAGCCTTTCACCAGAGGAAGTAAAGTCCTTGAGTGATTTTTTCTCTTTGATATCCCAAAACTTAAAACTATGATGTAAAATTAAAAATACTTAAATAATATGATATGAAATCAGTACATCTTATGTAACATTACAGGGTGTATGTATATAACACACACACACATATACAGTTGACCCTTGATTAATATGGGTTTGAACTGTGCAGTCTACTTATACATGGATTTTTTTTCAATAAATACATGCTACAGTACTACATGATTGATCCGTGGTTGGTTGAATTTCCAAGTGTGGAACCGTGGTTATGGAGAGCTGACTAAAGTTATAGTCAGATTTTCAATTGCACAAGGTTTGGTGCCCCTAATCCCTACGTTGTTCAATAATCAACTATATACATGTTTCAGTCCATTTGGCTGCTGTAACAGAATACATGGATTAGGTGGCTTATAAACAACAGACATTTATTTCTCACAGTTCTGGAGGCTGGGAAGTCTAAGATCAAGGTACTGGTAGATTCACTGCCTGGGAAGACTCTGCTTCCTAGTTAATAGGTAGCCATCTTTTTACTGTATCTTCACATGGCTGGAGAGGCAGTAGAGTTCTCTGGAGTCTCTTTTGTAAAGGCACTGATGCCATTCATGAGGGCTCTTTGCTCATGACCCAGTCACCTAAAGGCCTCGCTTCCAAATACCATCATATTGTGGATTAGATTTTATCATATGAACTTGGGAGGACATGGGCATTCAGTCTATTGCATCACACAAATTTATTCATAATAAAATAAGGAGGATTTACATAAGATAGTTCCAGTCCTCATTTCTGTAACTGGTCACATGGTTATAACTGATATTTATAAGTACCTTCATTCACTACCCACTCTATATTCCCTTTACCTTCACCAAGCATCTCAACAGTCTGGTTCTTTACCTGATGAGGTGACCCAAATCTTCATTCTGGACCATTACTAGTCTTGCCTCGATTGGTTTGTTATAGTTTTCCATTGATCTCAATCACATGGCATGGTAATACTAAGAGACACTGTCAGGGATTCCCTGTATTCCAGGCATATATTTTAGTTCTTTTATTATGGAGTAGTAGTCCAGTATCTTCTTGGTAGTCAGGACCAATCATCCCATTCAATAATTTCCATTTTTGCATACTGATTAAGAAGCATGAGGAACACAAAGTGGCCAGGTGGCAGTCTTAACATCCAGTTCAATGGAGTCACTGTTGTGTCTCCAGAGAGGAACACTTTTCCCTCTGGACTAAGACTTCTAGGCCAGCAGAACATAAGGTCTCCAGAACAGGAAGCAAACATTTTCCTAGTTGGTCACTGAAGTTAATAGTGAGTGATACCTCTCCCATTTCCATTCCTTGATTCTTGGAACCTTGAATCCTGGCTATGGAAGAAACAGCACTATATATTAGATGTTGATTCAGAGCATATACACCTTCTGGAGAACCTTGTCACAGCACATTAAGTACTGCCACCTACCTGTATGGTAAATGAGTCTTCTAAAGAGTATTCCATCGTTCTGTCAAGCCAGCTACTTCAGGATGATGAGGATTAGTAAGACCAGTAAATTCCATGAACATGAACCTCTTGCTGCACTCCTTTTGCTGTAAAGTGAGTTCCTTGATCAGAAGTAATGCTATGTGGAATACCATGATTGTATTCACATTTTTGCCCATTCAGAGTGGTCTAGCGATATACAATTCCCCAAATTTCCTTGTCATCAATTTCCAGTTGTTTCTTCCAAGTCCCTGACCATCCAGCCAACCATTGATCACAGCCTGTGCATTGGTATATAATCACACATGTGGCTTTCATATTCCAGGCAAAGTAAAAAATTAGGTTCAATGTTTGAGATTCTGCCCACTGGAACAATTTTTCTTCAGTACTGTCCTTCAGGGTTGTACCAGAGAGGTGCTGTAATACTGCAGCTGTTCACTTTGAAGTGGTGCCTGCATATCATGAGGAACCCATCCGTAAGCCAGGCCAAAGCCTTCTCTTCCTCTGTCAACTCATCATAGGGATCTCCCTATGAGGCCATAGAATCAAGTTGGAAGAGAGAAGACAGTGTAACAAGAGTGGAGACTGTGGACATTTGGGCCACTTATTTATATAACTTACCTGTGGCTTCAGGCCTGATAAGTATTTATCACTTTCGTTTGACGAAAGAGCGTTGCTGTGTACTCCCAGTTTTATGGGTTGGTGGGTTAGATGATATTCAATTCATGATGGGCAGCTCAGATCACATTTTAACCTGTGTTTAAGTGTACAGTCTCTACTAAGGCCTCGTAGCAGGTCAAGAGCTATTTCTCAAAAGGAGAAGTTATCTTCAGAAGATGACAGAGCTTGGCTCAGAAATCCTAAAGTCCTGCACTGTGATTCACTTATTAGAGTCTGCCAAAGGCTCCAAACAGCATCCCTATCTGCCACTGACATTTCAAGCATCACTGGATTTGCTGGATCATATGGTCCAAGTATCAGAGCAGCTTGTGCAGCAGCTGGATCTTTTGCAGAAACTTCTGTTTTGGGCTCATCAAAACTAGCAGCTTTTTGGGTCACTTGGTAAATGGGCCATATTAATACACCCAAATGAAGAATTTATTGCCTCTATAATCTAAAGAGGTTCACCTCACATTGTGCTTTTTTTTTTTTTTTTGATTGTAGGAGGGATCAGATCCAACAGCTTATTCTTTACTTTAGAAGGGCTACATCAACAAGCCCCCCATCACTGGACTTCTGAAGATTTCACTAGTGTAGAAGACCCCTGAACTTAAAAACAAAAAGACAAAAAAACTCAAACTTTTATTTTTTAGAGCAGTTTTAGGTTTACAGCAAAATTGAGAAGGTGCAGAAATCTCCCATATACACCTGTCCCCAAACATGCATGGCCTTCCCCATTGTTAACTTACCCCACCAGAGTGGTACATTTGTTTTAATTTATGAACTTAGATTAACACATCATAATCATCCAGAGTCTATAGTTTACCAGTGATGTAATAATAATCACCACCCCTGCATCTCTCTAAATCCTTAATGGTGGCACTAATATCTGCAATCTCTTCAGGTATTCTTTTCAAAACTATTTTCCCAGGTAGAGGCAGTTCTGGTGGCTTCCATCTGGCCTTTCCCACCATAATAACCTTTACTTTACTGCTTATGGAACCATTGTGAAGATTCTGAGGGCTATTGAGTATATTTATGCCAATTATACATTCTGGAACAGGGGAAATAACCACAGGATGAGTTTGGGAACCACTGGGTCCATTGTGAGACAGAACTGAGCTAAAACTCAATTGATCACCTGACTTCCAAAAGTCCCTTCTCTGACTGGTGGTCCAGAGTGGAATTAGTATCTCCTGGAATTACTGTCAGTTCATGGCCAGTGCACAGTAGTCTCTGAAATGACTATTTCCTTTTCTTTAATACACAGTTACCCTGGTAAAAGACAATAGGTTCCTTTGGGCAACATAAGGTTTTGGTAGTGTACTAGGGTCCTCCATCTAGGGAGTCTGACCTCACCTTTATTCAAGGGGTTCTGGGTTTGTACACTGGCTCAGGTCTAGGGAATGATTGAGGGGCTGTGAGTCTCAGTTTTTACAATTCAGGATTAGATTTCTGTTTACTTGACCTAAAACTCTTGTGTTCTTATAAATCAATTAAGAATTTAGTAGGCATCACATCTAGATCACTTCTAGGAACACCATGATCAGCTAGCCAATGCCTTATGTCTGCACAAGTCAGACTTGTTTTATTATTGCTTTGACTCTGATGTTTGTTAAGGTAACCATACCTACCTTGTCTTTGGCAGTTGAGTGCTGCCACATGGCTCTCGCCACCTCAGGATCCAGTTATTTCCATTCCATTTAAACCAAGATTCCCATTTCATTTCAGGCTTCTAGTTCAATGGCTCAGTTCCCACTGAGAATTCTGACCTTTAAGGAAGAGAGACCATATAGCTCTTCAAGGATGCTAGGACTCTCTTTATAAATTTACTTCTTAGACTACTGGACCCAACCAGTTTGGATAAGTAGGTACTAATTGACAAATTCACTCTAACATTCTAATTTCTTTGAATTCATTTCTATACAGTAAACCAAGGCAGGTTGAGCATTTCCAGTTTACTCATGGTGGGTCTTGTTTTTGTCCATGTTTCAACCAGCCAAGGAAACCATTAGAGTCCTTTCTAACTCCTTGAACTACAACATTAAATCCAGAATCTCTGCTTAGAGTATCCATATCAATAAACAGCTCGATCACACTTTATATTTCTTCACCATTATCCTACAGTCTTACATTCATTCCCACCCAGATTTTTCTCTCTGTATAAATTAGAAAATTCAGCTTGTTGGAGTGTAGCATTTCTCTTCATGGATCACACTTTGTACCTCACCGAACGGGGCTTCCTGGAACTTGAGTCTAGTTATAGGTCATGAAGCAAAAAGGAGTGGTGGGGCTGAATCCTGAGGAATCTCGCATTGTCTTGCATGACAGCTACCTCAGGAGAGACCATTACTGTTTCTTCAGGCAGTGCAGGGTTAATTCCCTTTTCAAGTATGCTACATTGCCTCAATATATACTTGCTGAAATAAATATAATAGAATGCTTTAGAAGAAAGGCTTAAGTTTACTTAAGCTTGGGTTAACAGAAGAGGTTTCATAGGGCAGAAAATACTTTATCAGGCTTTAAAAAGATGGGTAAGAATTGCCAGGGAAACAAAACAACAGAAGCAAAGTGTGGATATAATAAAAATAGTTCTGGAAAACAAAGGTGGAAAGATGTTTGTTTGGGTCAGGTAAGAGGGTAAATTATATAGAATGTTGGACTTTACTCCATAGGCGTAGCAATGTGGTTTATATCTATCAGTCTGTATACATAATTTAAATTTAATTGAAGAGTGAGTGGTATGTAAGGTCGAATAGCATGGTTGAGGTGAATATAAGATGGAAAGAGATCAGAAAGATATTATAAATGGTTTTTATATAAAAAACTTAAGTGTTAAACTATCTACATAATTCTGTATTCTCCCTTTTCTGTCTATGATGATATCCTCAATTTTATTTTTTGTCAGGTGTGTTAATTATAAAGCAAGTTTTTACAATGGCTGATTCTTTATATTTAACCATGTATATTTTGGTGTTGATTAAAAGCTAGATTTATTTCAGATTTGACAAGAGAATATCTGTAGAAAAATATTTTAGAAAGTAATTTTTTTCAGTGTTTGCCCAGTTTATTCTGTATGAAAAGGTGATGTTAATCTGTATGAAAAGGGCAATGATCATACAGCTTTCAATTCTTTCTAAGGCTTCACTTCCTCAAACAGTTCAGCGATACTAATCAGTGGCTACTTTGCTACTGGATACTGCTAGAAATAATTAAAGGCATGTTCCAACAGAAGCACAGTTTGTATATCACTTACCCAAATTAAGAGGGCTTTTAAACGTTATGAGTTATACTGTGTTGCAACAGGACATTTGTAGAACTTTGCTGATGATAAGCTGCTTTTGTGCTGATTGTCTTGCTTATCTATGGCAAAAGGTATCTTCTTTTCTTAAACAATAAATTCTTCTTTTCTTTCCTTTAAATGCTTTCAGTTGAACACAGAAAAACAATATTTCCCAGCATCCTTTGCATTTATGCTGGGTTCTGGCCAACAGCAATTGGGCAATATTTACACTTCAAATACAAGCTGATTTTTGCTTTAAAGTATTTCTGCCTGTCGTTGGTGATATTTTCTTATTTTTATAACCTCACCACCATTTTCTTTAAATTTGTTAGTCAATCCTAGCACAGGCTCAATAGTACTTTCATATCATAAGTAATCCCAAGAGGAACTTGATTACAGGAACCAGAAGCATAAGCCAATCAAAAGTAGATATCACAAATTGTTAACAAATACATGAATTCTAAAATTTAGCATTGAGCTATCTTATCAAAGACAATATTATGGAATAAAAATTGGCTATGAAAATGATTTTTGGTATCTGAACTTGGAAAGTGACTGTCTTCTTTAAAGAAGTAGCTACAGAACCCACAACATATCAAACAACCCAAACTTTATAAAATGATCACTTCAAAAATATTATCTTAAGAAAAAAGTAAATAAATTAAGCAAACATATCTAAAACTGAAATTATTACTAAGCAACCTTTCCCATGACTCACTAATGAAATTAATTTCTCCATCATGAAGGGCAAAAGAGATTGTTAGAAATGCAGAGAAATACATCAACTTGATTATAAACAAAATGCCACTAATGAAAGTGCTAAAATATTTAGATTTTCTGGGATTTTGGATATTCAAAGAAAACTGAATTTGTCATATTTGTTGTCCAACTCAGTATAGGACTGGCTTATGGAGATCTGCAGTCTGAGATTTCCCTTCTTCACTTTTTTCTCATCTCAGTTCTCTACTGTATTCCAACCCTGATCTTCTACCTTTATAGCTCTAATCTGTTCTCAATGCAAAGCTTAATGAAAAGCAATAGCTTAAAGTGTTGCAAACATTGCTTGTATCAACATACCAGGTAGATTTGTGACTCTTTATTCAGTCACACCTGGGGCAGGTGTCCTGTACTTCCAAATTAAAATAATGTCAGTATTGATCAATGCCTTTCTCATCTGTGTGTTTCCTTCATGTTGGGTACAATGCTGAACATTTATATCTCAATCATTAAATCCACATCCTCAGACATACAAAAAATTTTTTTTAAGGTTCAGAGAGATCAAGTTGCTTACTCAACGTCACAGAAATGATTTTGACAGAACTTGGTACACTTGAATTCAAAATTTATGTTTTCTTAAAAAGTCCTCTGAATGGCTCTGTTTAGAAGCAACTAATCTGCTGAAATCCTTAATAAATGGTAATCCAGATAACCTATGAATTTTGGAGCACTTACGGAAAACGTCATGAGGAACATGACAGTTTTGTATCATATGAAGTCATGATTAAAAGTGATGTGAGCAGCATTCACTGTGGAAAACAGTCTGGCAGTTCCTTGAGTGGTTTAACATAGAGTTACCATGTGCCCAGAAATTCCATTCCTAAATATATACTCGAGAGTTATGAAAAAATAGCTACACAAAACATGTACATGAATATTTATATCAAGAGATCAATGGGGAACAGTGTATTAGATGTATACAGTGGTGCTTAGCCAATAACTATATATTTCTTTTGAGGGGGTAGGTGGTTATGTTATTTATTTATTTATTTATTTATTTATTTATTTATTTATTTATTTATTTATTTATTTATTTATTTATTTATTTATTTTTAATGGAGGTACTGAGGATTGAACCCAGGACCTCATACATGCTAAGCATGCATTCTACCACTGAGCTATACCCTCCCTGTAAGCCAATGCTGTAACTATAAACATATGGAGAATAATGGAATCTGAAGTTACCAAGTTTCTCACTTTCAGAGGAGAGACTTAATAAATGTGGAAAGGAATGGGGCTAGAATAAATGCTGTGATGTTGGATCAATTTTATAGGAATCAGAATGAGCTCCTAGTTAGAGAGAGAGAGGCAGGCAGGCAGACAGACAGACAGAGACAGGCAGAGGGGTGAATGTGTGCATATACAAATGTGTATTTACTAAATCCATCCACTGAAAAGACCTAGAGACAATGATACCTCAGTAAGGAAGAGCACAACTAACACTCAGATTTTGTTTTCTAAATGTAATTCAACATTTAAAGAAATGAGAGCTTGTTCGCAAAATAGCTGATTCCAAAACAAAGGAGAGCAAAATACAAGATGAGCCTGGAAGATTTTATTGTGCTAGAAAGAAAGGGAGTAAGTACGTAAAAGAATAATGAGATTGCAAGAAGAGGAAGTATGCTAATTTCTTCATTGTTTATGATAGTGAACTAGTATATACTCTTCAAAGAATTACAGAATTAAGATGGATGGGTTGCTAGTAGATAACTTTTAACATGAATCTCTTGTAATTATAAAACCAATATGCCATGAATTCACTTTATATTGTTTATCAGAGGAAACACACACATGCATAGAAAGTGAACCACATAGTGAAAACCTTTTAAAAACAAATATGTGATAAGAAAGTGTGGATCCTAATCTGACAAGACAATTCTGAATTCAGACTTCTTTTAGGAAATTAAGTAATATGCAGAATGACACTTTATAAATATGTTGGTTACAATTAACGATGAAGATATAACATATGTAGATATACCCATGACATGACACAGGAAGGAAGGTTTATTCAGTGGGTGGAAGTTGAATACCAAAAAATGCAGGTACATAGTTTCTTCGATTGTTCATTAAATATCCTCACAATTTAACTAGACACTGGGGTAAAAGAAAATGTCAATACATTTCAAAAGCAAAAAGCCCCAATAACACCAAAATTAATTTTGAAAATTAGAGAAAAATAAAGATCATAAAACCTAGGAGTACATTCTCTGAAAAAAAATTGAGAAACAAATAGGAAGGTCAAATGAAAATTTCAGCATATCCAGAAAATAATAATAATACTGACTTTATTCACATGTGTATACAGATTTGTGTTGTATATGTATGTGTTTGATAGGTATAGATATACATTAAGTTTTGAACTATGTTTTAACTTTTTATTAAAAATTAAGATTAAGTGTTAGAGAAAAAGAAATCTCCTCCTCTACCCATCTTGAGTTCTTGTTTCTTGACTAATAATAAAATTGATACAAGATAGAGTAACAGGAGAATAAGAAACATTTTATTTCATGCGTGTAGAGGTCCCATAGAAATGGGACTTAGTGGCCAAAGCAGGCAGCTCTTATACTTGTTAGACAAAGAAACAATAAATTTGTGAGGAATTGACAGGACAAAAAAAACTTAGGTATTGGGTGCCTGATTAATGAAGAATTAAACTGAATTTGGGCTTGGGGTAATAAATTTAAAAGGTAACGTGGTTTGTTTATATAGGCTTCTGGACCCAAATTCCCTATCTTTGGCAGTAAGGGTGTCCTTGCACCTCCAGATGCAGGGAGTGCACCTTTCATGTGAATGAGTTATTTATTTCCTGCTTTCAAGGAGACAGAAAAGGAGGGTCAGAGTGTCCTTCTTGCATTGGTCATTTCTTAAGTAACACTAAGTCAAAATAATCAATATTCCCTTGAGGCAAATTTTGTGGGAGGCCTACTTTGGGCTCTAACAAAAGGATGGTTTAAATAAATGTTATCAAACAAAGATTTTAATGACTTGAATGGTTGTTTTAAACCATTCATAGAAAACCTGTGATTAAAATTTTATCTAAATAAATCTTGTAATTTATAATTTTATAATATATCTACTTCAAAGCATGGTTAACTTTGGAAACAAATGGCCTCAAGTTAATTCTTCACTTTTTACTCACTAATTAACTCTTCTTCTCAAGCTCTAGAGTTTATTTGAATGATTTTCACCAATAGACAGCTTTAATGAAAATTAAATGTTTTACTAATAGAATGCTAAAGTCTTTCCATTAGATATAAGTGATTTTTGTCCATTTAAGAGTAAAGAAACTTTGGAATAATGAGTTAAATGCAATTATTGATATAAATACTTTTTCTGTTGTCTGTGCTCAATTTTACCTGAGATGATTGCATCAGTAACTTGATTAATGTAGTGCGTGTTTTATTTTTCTAGTTACTCATATGGTTACCATGGTACTATAGACTCTTTCATTTCTCTGCCTAATATTTCTCTATTAAGAGGTATTTAGACAGAGGGAAAGGAATGTTTCTTTATTCTAAATAATGAACTCAGGCCCTTTGGCAACATACTCATATAAAGCAGGTGGATTTTATTATAGGCTTTGTTTTCAGAACTGGTAATTTTCTTTTCCACCTACATTGTTTGGTATCTAATTATTTATTCATTAACTTGTATAATTTACCTTTTCCTTATGAGGAAAATACACTTAAAATAATATTATTTGTGGTCTGAAGGGGTTTTTAACATTAATTCATATAGCTGTCTGTCTAAAGGAGAAATTCCCTGCAGAGCATCCCGACAAAGCACTGTTCTATTTCTGATGACTTACTTCAATGATGGGAAGAACTGAATAGGTCAAAGCAGTCACAGTCTTACTGAAAAGCTAAGTAGTCAAAATTAGCCCAATATTTATCTAAAATATTAATCTTTTTGTAACATTCATCATTGGTTTTGTTCTACATTCTGAGGGAGCAAGAATAAATTTAAGGAATACAGCACTGCACATTCAAGGAGGGCAATTATATGTTTAGAGTGGCCCATTGTATACAATCTAAACCTCTTTTATTTAGGCTATTTTCGGTTGCTTCACTATCCCAAATTGTCTTCACGGCCATTTTATTCCCTTTCAGTCAACTTGATTTTTTGTCTCAGGGAAGGGCAGGGAAACAATCCAGACTCTAAGCTACAATGTTTGATAGCAACATAAACCATTTCACAGAGAGGAGTCATGACAATGAGCTTCACTATTTACTAAGGCAAGGGTTTTCTCTTGTAGCAATTCCATCCAGTGAAACATATATCATGAAACTTAGCTTATTGACACTGACCTTAGAAGTTAAAACATCCTTGAATTTTCCAGAAATTCTCGATGTCACAGGCTCTGTAGTCCCTTTAATAGATAAGCCTTAACTTTTCTCCAATTATTTATTTATTGTTGCTGTACAAACAACACTTAAACTCATCCCAGACTTTTCCCTCAGTGGGACATGGTAAAGAAATACTCTTTTCAACTTTTTCTAAGTTTTCTAATTATCATTTCATTAGCCTGAGGAGAGGTTCTTACATCTGGGTCATCTTGGAGTGGATTTAGTTTTAGCCGGATCATTTGCTTCATATGAAGGAACTATTAGCTGTGATGCCAGCTCACTTCATTCTTCTATTTGTAATTTGTAGCCTTGTTCTCCAAGTTTGGACTGTTTTTCTTAATTCCTCATGTACTGAAACATATATTCTTCAGTACATGCCCTAATATATTTTACATATATATATATATATATATATATATATAAAAATCACACAAAATATCCCTTAAATCCATGGTTTCTTCCCGTAAAATATTTTTTATCGAGCATATTCTGTATTCTTCTAACTTAAATTGTAACTTCATATTTTTTAACCCAATGAATTACCTCCTAACCTGTGTTATTAATCCAGACCCCTCACTGATAAATTTAAATGATATTTCCAGCAATTACCAATTGTATAAACTTGTAGAAATTAATTTACCAACCTGTAAAGTGGTGAGGGTAAGTATGACATAGATGTTAGGACGTGGTAGCCCTTATTTGATTGTTTTAATCAACTCAGCTTCTCTTCATCTTTGTCTCACTCATCAAAGCAAATCATCACAAGTAACTAATAATCATTTTATTTTTCTTAAGTATAAAGATGATTTGTTTTTCTATTCTGGCTTTTCTTTTTCTGGTAATTGGGCATTTATTTTAGCTGAGTAAGCTCATTATCTGAAATATAATTCTTCCTAACAAAAGCAATCATTCTCCATTTTGAATTATCCAGAAATTTGATAGGCATGCCTTTGATGCCTTTATTCATGTTAACTAAAGACATGTTAAAATCCCAGGGCTCTTGCAGAATGTAAGACCTTCACTCTCAGCTTAAGTCTCTCCCAGCGTCCCTAGGATAACATTAGGTATGCATTATATATGGTCCTAGAGTATATAACCACTCAGTCACATCTTTTTCATTGTATTTGATGGTCTGTTTGTTGGTTCTATAAAAAAGATGAAAAATAACTTGAAGGCAAGTGTCCTATCTTGTTCTGTTGCCCTTATGTCAGGTTGATAGTGATCTACTGGTTACTGCCCTTTTTTATTAGAATGGATCATTAAATTGACAGTTTCTGAAGATTTAGCAAACTAAATTTGCAGGATTGTTTATTTGATTTACATTATTGCTCTTTTTGGTGTATAGAAAATATAATGATGCATTTAATTATTACTATTTTTAACATAGTTCAAGAAAAAGGCTGATATGGTTATGTGCATTAGTAAAATGAAATATGGACTTAATATCTACCACAGATGAGTAGTTTGACTTTTCAATAGAAGATAATATATGGATTTATACTAAAGTAGGCCTCCAGGAGCCATTGAGTACAGTAGTCAGTTACGGACAGGATTCTGGAAAAAAAAAAAAAAAGTAACAGAAAGCCCTATTGTCGTGATTTGCTGCTCCCCAAACCCACTGAGGAAAGTCCTCCAAGGTATATATGGGAAATGATCAGTTTGTTTTGCAGCAAGCATATTTTTCTGGCCTTTATCTCCAAGGATGACACTAAGCCCCACAAAAATAAAAGAGAGCCTCAGATATGATATATAAATTTGTTATATGGCACATTCTGTTTTTAAAAAGCTGAAATCAATGGGCATGGATTTCCCGATAGATATACCTTTTGGTTAGGTATTTAAAAGGAACATGCAAATACCTCCCTTTTCATTTTCAATGTTGCTATGATATCTGGTAAGGAATTAGTGATTTCTTTTAGAAATATCAACAGGAGTACAAAGACCTTCTGAGCTGTGGCAAGCAGAATTCTCTAACGGCCTAAAGATTTCTCACCTCTCTCGCCCAGTGTACACACTCTACTTGATCTCCAGGACTCTGAGTTTTATGGATTTTATTCTCATGAGTAGGTTATATGTTGGATGTTCTTTGTTGACTGACTTGATGATGGAAAGTGTCCATGTGGAAAGAATGTGAGAATGGCCTCTAAAGCTAAGGACAAGCCCAATTGACAGTCTGTAAGAAAATGAGGATGACATTCCTACAGATTGCAAGGAACCAGATTCAACAGTTTCAATGAGGTAGAAAGCTGATTTTCTGAGAGCCTCTAGGAAAGAACTGAACTCAGATTTCAGCTTCTTGAGACCTGACAGAGAACATAGTCATACCATCTCAGACTTCTGACCTACAGAAACTATGGGATAATAAATTTATGTTGTTTTAAGTCACAAAGTTTGTGGTAATTTGTTATAGAGCAATGGAAATCTAATACAACCTGTGTCAAGAAATATTTACTGCCTTAAGAATAAAGGTTTTCATTAAAGTTAGGCAATACATCATGAATATTATCCTTTCTGACAAGAATATAGAAGCACATCATTGTCTTAGGCTATGTTTTACGCTGAATGAATAAAGCTTTTCAAAATATTTATCACTGACCTGGTAGAGGTTACTTTAATTTTTATAACCTGTTTTGATGAGTTCTTAGATTTAGCATTACATTTGTTTCTTTATATCTTGCTATAAAGATTAAAAACTAGAAGATGAAGGGGAGAGGGTATAGTTCAGTGGTTAACATGCACAAGGTCCTGGTTCAATCCCCAGTACCTCCATTAAAATAAATTTAAAAAAATCTAATTACCACCCACAAAATAAGTAAATTGATTTAAAAATCTAGAAGATTAGCAAATACAACAATACTAGGAGATCTTTGCATGTGAGTTCATTTTTTTTTCCCCCAAAGACATTGGAGGCATTTATTGTTTCCTTCCTGTCTGAATCTGATTCCCAAGACAATGCTGAGGAATGTCTACAACCATTTCTTCCTTCTGCCTCTTTCTCTGATACTACCCTGATGCAGCAGCAATGGATGATGGGATGAGTTTCATATATCTCTCTTATGTCAGTCAAAGTTCTGCTTGAGTTCATGTAACATCTGTTATAAAAAGGTTAACATTATAGTCAGTGCTCATGTCTATTCCTTTTGGCTAAATGACAAGAGATGGGTTATAGTATTTCCTTAGAGAGCGTTGCTTCAGAGAGCGAATCTTTCTGTAAACTCTAGACCTGAATAAAGTGACTTAATTAGTATATAGCGTTGCCTTTGTTAGTAGCTGGATGGTTTTGGTAAGCCATTGACTGTATCTGGGCCCTTACAGCCTATGTTTTTGGTGATCTCTGACTCTTACCCTTTGGTGAAAAGGAAAATGGTCTTTTCCTTGCTATAATAACTGCAGATTTTTAATAATTTGGGATTCAGTCTGAGATAGAGATTAGCATGACTATGGAAGGGTCATTTAGGAACTAAGATAAATATGTAAAAATCAGACCTTTGTTGGATGTGAATCTTGATTGGGCAGATCTTCTACAGCAGATATGGTAACTAACTTAAATGTTCTACCTTAATTAGAAAGCAGTAAAGGCTCATTCCTATTTCATTTTCATTCACTCCAGTGCATTTAAATAGACTTTCTTGCTCTTCAAGTTTAGTCAGTCCACATAGGAGGGAGTGCATTAAATAAAATTAATGTTTAAACAAAAATTCAAGAGACAGAACCAAGAAGACATTATAATAGATCTGTACAAAGAATTCATAGGAATTTCAAGAAAAGTTTATAAGTATGTATGATCTCATAGCAATATATGGAGGAATACAAGAGATAGCACAAAATAAATTCTTTTACCATTTAATGAGCTATCTTTACTGTGAAAAATTTTACAAATGTTTAATGTAAATATAGACACTTATATAAACATGGACACTTCAGCTAATACTGAATTACCTAAAACCCATTGTTGAAGAAATAGAATATGAAACAATGTGGCTTAGAGAGAGGTAGAAGATGTTTGAAGACAAGCCTTGGTAAAGAATAAAGTAAAAATGAAAATACATAGTTAAAACACAGAAAGTATCCTTAGCCCCTATATTTCCATTTTCCAATACCCTTGTTTACTAAAAGGCCTGGCTTTCATTCCTCCTCTAGAATTCACTGAGATTTCCCTATCACTTCAATAGCTTCACTCCCTGATTTGAGCACATATCTTTTCATTGCAGTAAAAAGCAAAAGAGTAATTTTATCCACTTCAAAATGTTATTTGAGGATCACATGAAGTATTGTGTAGAGAAACAATATGAAAGGAAAAAAAGTGGTGTGTGAAATAAAACAGTGTATTAAAATGAGGACAGCTCCTTTTATTGCCTTTGAGTTCTTTTAACCACTAAATCAAATTACACCTTTCTGCTTATAAAGAGAATATTGTGTGAATAAGTGAGTTAGTCTTCACTTTATCTTTATACTTAATTTGTCCAATGTTTATAAAATGAGGCAGTGTTTTAGGAGGACAAATAGCTTTTATGTTTCAATTTAGTCTCTAATACAAGTTATCTTTCTCATGGACTATTTGACTTTTTCCAAAAGAACCTGCATGGCTATATAACCTGTGTAAGTGATAATCATTACCATAGAGACAAGAGTGCTGCACTTGATCCCAGAAAAAGTCAAAGGGTTACTAAAGTACATTTGTAGATGCTTTTTGTTTTCTTTTGTAGACTAAGCATCTGCAAGGAGAAGGTCAACATTAACTTCATTAACCTTCTACGGTCTATAGAATGGTTCATTTGATTCATGCAGCAGTAATTATTAACACTGGACTCTGTTTATGTACCAGACAATGCTTAGTGAAAAAGACAAGATTTCTCCTCTCATTATGCTTATAATCTCTTAAGAGTGAGGTAGACAAAAGGTGTGATGCTTCTAGATAAAGCATAAAGGACGGCCTTCAGAGGAGGAGGCATTTGAGGTAAGACATGTCTTGCTTTTTCATTTTGTTTATCATTTATTTTGCTGTGTAGAAGCTTTTTAGTTTTATGTAGTCCCACTGATATATTTTTGCTTTTGTTTTTGTGCAACAATATGTATTCTCTTAACTACTTTCAAGTATATAATTCCTCATTGTTAACTATAATCAGAAAGCTATGCATTAGATTCCCCAGAATTTACTCATCTTATAATTAGGAGTGTATATCAATTTAAAAACATCTTCCTATTTCCCTTACTCTCAGCCCATGGTAACGTCTATTCTATTCCCTGTAAGTTCAGTTTTTCAGATTACTTATATAAGTGATATCATACAGTAGTTGTCTTTCTCTGTCTGGCTTATTTCACTTAGTGTAATGCCCTCAAGGTCTATCTATGTTGTCACAAATGGCAGGGTTTCCTTCTTTCTCATGGCTTCATAATATTTCAATTTATATATGTACTTTATCTTCTTTACCCATTTATCCATCAATGTACTTAAGTGTTTCCATATCTAGGCTATTTTGAATAATGCAATAAACTTGGGAGTGCAGATGTCTCTTCACAGTCTTAAAAATATTTGTTGTCTCTTGTTCTTTTTATTATTTTTAATTGAGATGTTGTTGGTTTACAATATTATATTAGTTTCAGGTGTACAGCATAGTGATTCAAAATTTTTATACATTATACTCAATTCAAAATTATAGAATATTGGCTATATTCCCTGTGATGTACGATATATCATTATAACTCATTTATTTTATGCGTAGGAATTTGTACCTCAATCCCCTGCTCCTATTTTGCCCCTTCCTCATTTCCTCTTCCCACTAGTAACCACTAGTTTATTCTCTATTATCTGTGAGTCTAGTTATGTTTTATTACATTTATTTGTTTGATTTATTTTTTAGATTCCACATACAAGTGACAACATACAGTCTTTGGTCTTTGTCTGTCTGTGTGACTTATTTTACTAAGCATAATACTCTCCAGATCCATCCATGTTGTTGCAAATAGCAAAATTTCCTTCTTTCTGAAGGATATATATATATATATATATTTGGATATCAACCCTTATCGATCATATCATTTGCAAATATTTTCTCCCATTCATTTGGGTGTTTCCTTTGCTGTGCCCAAGCTTTTAAGTTTAATTAGGTCTCATTTGTTTATGTTTGATTTTGTTTGATTTACCTTAGGAGACATATCCAAGTATCACTACAATTTATATCAAAGAGTGTCTGTTTATATTTTCTTCTAGGAGTTGTATGGTTTCTGGTCTTACATTTAGGTCTTTAAATGATTTTGTGTTTATTGTTGTATATGGTGTGAGAAAAATGTTCTAATTTCATTCTTTTGCATGTACCTGTCCAGTTTTCCCAGTGCTATTTATTGAGGAGACATCCCCATTGTGTGGTCTTACCTTCTTTGTCATAGATTAATTGACCATAATTGTGAGAGTTTATTTCTGGGACTCCTATTCTGTCCCACTGAGCTATGTATCTGATTTTGTATCAGTATCATACTGTTTTGATTATTATAGCTTTGTAGCATCATCTGAAGTCATGGAGTTTCATACCTCCAATTCTGTTCTTCTTTCTCAAGATTATTTTGGCTATTTGGGGTCTTTTGTGTTTGCACAAAAATTAAAGTTATTTATTCTACTTTGTGAAAAATGCCATTGTATTTTGATGAGGATTGCATTGAATTTGTAGATTGCCTTGAGTAGTATGGTCATTTTAACAATATTAATTCTTTTAATCTGTGAACACGGTTTATCTTTCCACCTATTTGTGTTGTCTTCAGTTTCTTTCATCGGTGTCTTACTGTTTTCTGAGTACAAGTCTTTTACCTCCTTAGATTTATTCCTTGTTAGTATATTTTTATGCAATTGTAAATGAGATTTTTTAAATTTATTTTTCTTATACTTTGTTATTAACGTATAGAATGCAACAGATTTCTATATATTAATTTTATATCCTTCAGCTTTACTGAATTCACTAATGAACTCTAGTAGTTTTTTGGTGGCATCTTTAGGATTCTCTATGAACAGTATCATGTCTTCTGCCAGTGGTGGCAGTTACACTCCTTGCCTTCCATTTTGGATTTCTTTTTTCATTTTCTTGTTTGATTCCTGTGACTAGGACTTCCAATACTGTGTTGAATGAAAGTGGTGGAGAATGGGCATGCTTGTCTTCTTCCTGATCTTAGAGGAAATGATTTCAACTTTTCACCATTGAGTATGATGTTAGCCTCACTCCCTAGTTCTGGGATTTTCACAATGGTGTCTTGTTCATGGATAGCTCCTAGTTGGTCCTAGGAGGCAGAACAAAGTTGGGAACAACTTTATGTCACCATCTTGATGACCAAAAGTTGCATTCTTAACTGACTCCATCAGTTTGCCATGGATGGAATTTTTACTCCATGTAGACTCTCTTTTAAATTTGTCATGAAATAAATTTTGAGTTATCAAGTAGGAACAGTTAAACATTTCAATGATAACTTCCTAATGGTTGTCTTAAACCTTTCTAAAGTTGATTGATTGATTGATTCGGTTTGTGTTTGTATGTGTGTGTGTGCATGTGTGCATATGGGGAAAAATTTCCCTCAGCAAATTACTTGCACTTTATTATTCTCATTCTAAAATATGTATATCTTTCTGGAGCTTAGATTTCCCTGTTGTCTTGCCTCAAACAGAAAATGAAATGTTATTCTATACCGACATAACCACAACCACAAATAATTTTGCATGCTACTTTCTTGATACTCAAAATAAATCAATGCCATTGTAAATATTTTTTTTTTTTTACAAAGGACTATAGGGTCTGATGGAAGCCACACATGCATCTTTCCAAGCATAAATTTCCTTATTGTTTAGTCAGCAGTTATTTTCTCTACTTTGGAACTAAAAAGATACAAATTGTACACACACACACACACACACACACACACACACACACACAAGTTAATATTAGTATTTGGCATACAAAATATCCATTATTTTGTGGATAATTAAGCAGATGGTCGTCACAGCATTTATAACATTGTTTTTAATAGAGCTATAAAATTTTATAATAAAAGTGTAGGCACAAAAATTCAAAGCTGAAAATAGACTACTAGCTAGGCTTTTAGTAATGACCCCATTAAAATTAACAAGTAAACATAGAAAACATAACCCTCAAAATATCTATAGACCTTTCTTTAGCATAAATATTTTTTAAGCCTGCCTGTACATTTCCAAGTGGATCTGATAGCAATGATAGAGTCAACACTCTTAAGTCCCAGATTATTCAGAAGTAGCATAAGGAGATGGGTGTAGGGCAGTGATCACATAGAGCAGCCCATAGTTCACAGGACCTTGAACTAGGTCCTAGAATTCAGAACAAATAAGGAACTTTGGAATTTCAATATGTAAAACTGAGCCTGAGGCTTAAATAGCTGCTACCTTCTGATACAGATGCAGATAGACATCCTAACAGTCAATAAAAAGCTGAAGACATAAAATAATACATGCTATTCAATTTTAATATTTTAAAATCTTGGGTGTAAGCAACTCATTATGGCCAGGTAGAGAATAGGAACCAGAGACTCAGAGAGTCAGACAAGAAAAAAATAATTCACTAGGGAAAGCTTTGGACACTTTTAGCAAGGGCTAGAACTTGTGCTGGAGGCAGATGTGGACCTGTGAGGAGAAAAGAATTCTTCTGGAAATAATCAAAGACTTTAGGAGTGCTAATCCTAAATTGAGAAAATGTTAAGTGGAGGACATTGATACTGCAGTTAGGTTCTGGGAGGCCTTTTGAATTCCCACGTTCTGTGAAAAGCTACTGTATTCTTATGGTAGGTAGAATCATGTCCACTCCCCTGCAAATGTTCACCCCTAATCCCTGGATTTTATGACTGTACTGCCTTACCTGGCAGAAGGGTCTTAGCAGATGTGATTATGTTAAGGATCTTCAGGTACGGGGATTATCCCAGACTCTTCAGGTGGACCCAGTGTAATCACAGTGTCCTCATAAGACGGGAGCAGGAGGGTCTGAATAAGAGAAGATGTGACAGTGGAAGCAGAGATGAGTAATGCAGCCATGAGCCAGGAAGTTGTGCAGACTCTAGAAGATGGAAAAGGCAAGGAATGTATTATCTCCTTCATAATGCCACTCTGGCAGTCCAAATTTATTTTATTCTACTAAGACTTGTTTTGGACTTCTAACCTCTAGAACTTGTAATATAGTAAACTTATGTCAACTAAATCTGTGGCAATTTTTTAACAACATTGATAGGAAACTAACGAAGCCACATTATTTTTTCTCAGTGGTGAGTCAACAAATACTTTTTCCTGTTTAAGTGGATCTAGGGAAGGGATGTTCAAAAGCATTTTTTGGAGTCCATGTTTTAATTTCTTGGGAAGTAAAAATGAGTGTTCACTTCCTAGTTATTTTTCTTGGTTTTGTGGTAATAAATTTCGTCAAACTGTGAAGGATTAAAAAAAAAATCTGTTCCTTTAATATGCTATTGATGCAGACTATTAGTGAGAATGTAGTGTTGAAATGTCTACAGTGTTTTAAGTATTACAACAGTTGCTCAGCTTATGTTTTGCCTGTCTTTCCAAAATTGTTCTCACCCACTCTTGTAACACAATTTCAGGGCAAGGCTGCACTTTTATCAAGTGCAGAAGATGAATACCATTCCTGTCACCCTTGATTTTGTCTTCAAGTTCAGATGGATTATCTTCTTACACCTAGTTTGAGCAGAAAATCAGTGGTATTCATTACTTCTAGGGTGGATTTATTGTTTGGGGTATAGTCCTTATCACCTATACTTGATGTTAAGCTTGTTGAAAATGGTGTCCCTGTCTGTTCCATCTCTGAATTGTTGTTTTGATATATGCGGTGGATTTTACCTGGTGAGTGCCCTTAAATATTTTATAAGTGTATCATTTGCAAGTTATCTCTGTACCCATAGTCTGATATGGTATGCATTAAGAAAACAGGATATTTTTAGGCTACAAGCAAGAACCAAAATAAAAATAAATGAAGTTCTTTCTGGTTTGTTTGGAGATTCTGAAAGTAAAAACACAGTTACTGATCTCTGCTTAAAGACAGATTTTTCCACAACAGAGAATGAAAATAATATAGTCCCAAGATCATATAATACTAAATACGAGAAAGGAAATAGTTTTAAATTATATATTTGTAAGAAAAGAACTATAATATTTGATAAAATAATATAGAAAGAGTAAAAATAAATTGATAAAGATTAGGTTATTTTTAGCTTTCCTCATAAAGTCTTTAAGAAAAACAACAACAGATTAGCCAAGTAGAATGAGTTGATACAATAACCTAAAGTGTTATTTGGTTTCTAATTCCCATAGCTATACACCAGGCCGTGCAAAACTCATGCAAATTTCTTAGCTTGCTCATATTCTGCTTCTTTAATATTTTGTCAGATGATTTTTAGAAGTTGTACAGACTACTGAGAGTGCCCAAAATGCATCAAAGCTGCAGATAAAAATATAATATTGAATAATAAAGCAAGAAGTGCATTCCTGAGATGTTTTTAGTTAAGCCAACGAGGACATAATTTAGGATTATACACTTCTAGATTGCCTGAAATTTTCATGAAATGACACTTTTGATTTAGTTATTTTCTTATTCTTATATTTTATCAAAGAATTTTTGTTGGATATTTGTTTGACTTTTTAAAACAATTTTATTGGTGGGTTTCTAGCATAGATAAGATTACCTGTCTACAAGCTATGCAAAAGACTTATTAACAGCTGCTTTTAATTTTATATTTTACTCTGTGTCTGGGTTACCATTTATAATAGATGCCTTTGTTTTTTACCCTAAGGGTAAAAAATACTGTAGGGATAAAATACTTTGACTTGCTCTGTCTTTTAAAGTGTGTTGATTTACAAAGTGGACATGTTATCTGGTTTCCTAAAGACAATGATTCCTACCTAAGAAAAAGTCTGATTCTACCTTTTCTTTTTCCTTTGGATGAAGTTGAGATTATTCTCATGTATTTCTAAAATAGCCTTTTATCCCTTTCTACTGTTCAAAATAGCTCGTTGTTCAGCAGCATTTTTCATTTTTATTCTCCCATGCAGTCAGTCTCAGCAAAGGTGCTGGGAGAAACCAACCTCAGGTTTTAACATCACATTCTTTTTTTTTTTTTTTAAGCAACAAGAGCTCCATTTAATTTTTAATGTAACTTGGTGATTATTTTGGTTGTATTATTAAATACACTTAAAATATTATCTTACAAATTGAATATATGTAAAATAGATGTTAACTTAATTTCTTCAAAAATCATAATCTTGTAATATTATATATTCTCAAATTGGAGAAAACCATTAAGATCAACTTTCTATGTGCTTTCTTTTACTCTGTGTCTTGAGGCGTAGGGTGGTATCTCTAAGTGTTCTAACGTAGGCAGTCGAGTTTATATCCAGCTAGGATAATAATGCTTGGTTTCTATTGAAGTCACTATACATGAATATTTTTTCCTATTAAATGATAGACTAATATTTCCAGAAATTTTAATTATCCTGCTTTAAAGATCATTTACAGCAGATCTTAAGATCCTTTTGGAAATGTTCCATTAATGAACCACTAACAAAATATTCATAAAATAATGTCCTGTGACTAGCCATACTGGCTAAAACTAATTTACATATAGATACCATTATTACTAAGTGATATTCACTAAAGCATGACTGATTCATGGATATACAAGTGACAGATCTAGAGAGCCACTTATCAAATACGTGAAGAAAATGAATTAAAACTAAGTAAGTGACTAAAAGTGAGTATTAGAAATTGTTTGTACTATGATGGCATCGTGAAAATCCAGTTATTTCTACTACCAGTACTTTCACCATCTATTCTAAATGATGTCCTTCCCTCTGGTTATACTTCTGGAGCTCAATAACTATTGCTCACAACTACATATTCTTAACACTGTACATTTTCATTAACTTTCAGATGTACCAAATCTATTTATGTGTATTAATTTCTATTGAGTATTACTGTGTTTAATAAAATGTAGTATATATACCAATGAAGTGTATGAAGTCATACATACATGACATGATTTTGATATTTCAACACTTGGAATTTTTAATATTAATAGCTATAGTGTTGCATAGCAAAATATGTAATTGTACAAAATATACGTGGTGTATATCAATGATTTCTACATTGATTTCATCTCCTTTTAAAAATAAAAAGTACTTAAGTAAATAAAGTGAGTTGATTTAAATATGAAGGAAATAATGGAACAATATGACAAGTGGTATGACAGAAATCATGATGGTGGTTGTACAAATGACTAGAATTTAGAGTACATTAGGAAGTAAGTCCACTACAAATTCCCTTTAACCTGCACTTAACTGCAAAATTAAGAATTATAGGTAATTAAATTAATTATAAAAAATAAATGATGTTCTAATTTGTAATTCAGTTTGAATCTATTAGGGTTTGTGTAAAGAATGCTTTCAATCAGTTATAAAAAGCAGGTGGAGGAAAAGTTTTTAACTCTTGGTATTACTATATTAAAAAAGTACACATTTTATTCCATATAACACAAATGTGTTCATCTGCATTAGTTTCATAGCTTAGATGTGAATGTTAACAGACTATCTTGAAAAAGTTTAATCAAATGGAAATATGTTTTGAATATGTGTTATGAATCTGTCATGAAAATCTGTTATGAATAGGAGGATCCTAGGGAATCCAAAGACATAAATATAAATCAGCCTTAGAAAAACCAAATCAGTGACCCAAACATAGTTAGGAATCATTCTACCTTTCATATATGTTTTATCACATCAGTTTTATTTGAGACATTGCTTGAAGTGGTAATAAAAAGTCTTTATATAGCGCAAGCCATGACTTCCCTGAATCAGCCAAAGATGATTCTTCCCTTCCCGGCCCATGTGTACCTGCTCACACTGGTCCCTCTTGTGCCTTAAATGCCTCCTTCTCCCTAGTCTTCCCCCACTTCTCTCTCTTTCTCTCTCACTCTTACTCTCTCTCTCTCAAGTTCAGTAATTTTTAACTTGAGCAGATGATTAGTATTTTCTGGGGATCTTTAAAAAATAACTTTGCCCTGACCCATGGTCAGATGAATGGAGTCAGAATCAGTGATAGAGCTAAGACTCAAGGTACCACCTACATCACACTAACCATTTTGTATAATTTTGGTGTAATTTATTACCCAGATTAGAATGCTTTTGAAAGTGAATGAGAGAAAGACACATACATTGAGGATGCTGGTTACATTTCTAAACCTGGGCTGTTTGCAGCAAACCAGGATGTATGGTTACACTACACCAAGTAAATTGTCTTCTCTTTGTGTATTTATTCTACTGTTTTTTGTTTGTTTATAGAATACCAAGAATAACTCTGAATAGCATCTCATTTCTAAATATATTTGTGTCTCAGCAATTTATCTCATTATCTCATCAAAGAGATGATGATCTCATTATCATCTTTATTTTTTCCTTCCAGGAAGGGATATCATAACATTATAAGAGCCATTCAAAGATGGCACCAGCCCACACTTCCATTTCTTTTTCTCTCATTCTCTTTTTCTTTTTTTTTTTTTTTAACATTTTTTATTGAGTTATAGTTGTTTTACAATGTTGTGTCAAATTCCAGTGAAGAGCAGTTTTTCAGTTATATATGAACATACATATAATCATTGTCACATTTTTTTCACTATGAGCTACCACAAGATCTTGTATATATTTCTCTGTGCTATATAGTATAATCTTATTTATCTATTCTTCATTTTGAAATCCCAGTCTGTCCCTTCCCACCTCCCTCCCCCATTGGCAACCACAAGTTTATATTCTATGTCTGTGAGTCTGTTTCTGTTTTGTATTTATGTTTTTCTTTTTGTTTTTAGATTCCACATGTGAGCAATCTCATATGGTATTTTTCTTTCTTTTTCTGGCTTACTTCAGTTAGAATACATTCTCCAGGAACATCCATGTTGCAGCAAATGGCGTTATGTTGTTGGTTTTTATGGCTGAATAGTATTCCATTGTATAAATATACCACACCTTCTTTATCCAGTCATCTGTTGATGGACATTTAGGCTGTTTTCATTCTCTTTTTCTGATTAGAAAGAAAATACATATTTTCCCTCACAGTTAATAATGTAGAGATCTTTGTCTTAGCTTCTTGAAAGCAAAATAAGGGAGAGCTCATTCAGAAATGCATGTTGATCTCTCATCAAAATATGCCCTGAGATAACAATTTAACTTTTACATATACGTATATGTGTGTGTGTGTGTGTGTGTGTATATCTTATGTATATATCTCATATATATGTATGTGTATCTCATATATATATGTGTGTATGTATGTTACATAGCCAAAAGGGACATGTTATCATGTTAATAGTGAAGTCCTCAGTGTTCTTGAATACTTTTGTTCATATATCAGTTTGTTAATGAATACCATATTCAAGTGTGGTACACTTATACGTATATCCCATAGTTGTGTCCTAGTTTTACGGAGGAAATAAACGAATCTTTATGAGCTCTCTTCTAGTGAAGAGAAGAATTATAATTTGCATACAGTCACTGAGTCCAAATTTCACTCACAAATATTATTATTAAAAGAAAATTATCATACATTACTACCCTTTTTTCTATACTTGCCATCCTAATTTAGTCTTCAAAATATTTGGAAAAGCCAGAAACTTTATAATTTCATGAATTTAATTGGTAGCTCTAAACACCATCTTGTAGGATATATAAATGAGACCTGAAATTGTACTTTAGAATTTAGTGTCAAATACAGTCATCTCATTTTGAAATTGACAGTTTACTTAGAAAGATTCTATTCATTTATATGAATATAGTGAAGAACTTCAAAGGAATCTTCTAGTAAGTGGGTGAGTTTTGAATGGTTGGTTACAATTTAAAAAGACCTCAGGGGAGAAGAAGCCATGACCAGTGAATGGGGTATTGGCTGCAATGCCCACTCGAAGGAGAAAGGAAATGAAACCCTAGTTTTTACCCTGGTTGGCAATGAGAAGGATGTCTCTGGGAGTCACAGGGATGGAGCACCTCTTGTATCCTTGTATTAGAGAAAAAAAATGTAAAGAATCCAGGTACCTGTTGCAGGGGTGAGAAAGCAGAATTTGCATTGGTTCAAAGAAGTGCATGCTCACTGTGATGTGACTCTATCAGGAAGAAGACTGGGCAGAGTGGTACCACTGTATTAAGACAAGGTATTTTGTCATTCCTGTGAAAAATGCACAGTTGTCACTTCGTTCATTCACCTATTTATTTTCTCAGCACCCTGTGGGTACCTAAACATCTACTTCAAGTAGAGGAAGCTAGGATAGGATTGTTTAGGTACAGGTACATTGTGGGAATGGCAGAGGTGTCTGTTTTTCCAGTGGGGGCCAGGTAGTTTCTACAGGCAGTGCACCAGCAGCAGCAGTAATACTGGAAGCTCACAGGGGATGGACTGTCCATTTTAGCACACCCACCACACAGGAAATTCTAAAGTGTTTAATATTTCTGAATGAACTGATGAAACCATAATAATTTGGAAACTACAAGGGTCACTAAAACTGAGGGTAGGAGTATCAGAAACTATAAAACAACCTAGAGAACGTGACAACCCACTTTGAGTCAGAAGGAGACACTGAGAGAGAATGGAAACTTAGAAGCATATTCAATTGTAATTAGCCCAGTGTATTTGATCACAAGTGTCTCAATTTTGTCACCAAGGGCACTTTCAGCATTTAGTGTCAAGTAATTCTTCTTCTCCTCCCTCCACTAACTCAGTCCATTTTTCTTACTTCTAAGAATTCTTACTAGAATTCTTATTTCTGTCAATAATCACTTTCCTATTGTAATAATTTTGTGGCAACTAATCACCTATATAATTCAAACTCTTTAGCGTCATCTGCTAGCGTCTTCACTCCTATCAGGCTAAACTCTCTGTGGTTCTTGAAATGCTCAGTCCTTTCTCTTATCTCTGATTGTTGTGTCCCTGGTAAACATTCTCTGGAAAAATGCACAGTTGTCACTTCAGTCATTCACCTACTCATTGAATATTTACTTTGAACCTACAATGGTCAGAGAGAGTGCTAGGGTAGATGATACAGCAGGAAACAAGGCAGATCGAATCCCTGCCCTCAGGTAGCTTTAACTGTTCTACTGTAAGTTTACTTTGTCTCATTGCATTAAACATTCTTTTGTGTTCCTTGTGTGTGGTGAGAAGAATAATGGCCCCCTAAAAGGCATCGACCTTGTAATCTCTAGAACCTATGAATATGTTCTTTTACATGGCAAAAGGGACTTTAAAGCTGTGGATTTGAGATGGGGAGATTATACTGGATTATACAGTTAGAAACAATCTCACCAAGAAACCTTAAAACTGTAGATGCTCTTCCTGGTGCAGTCAGAGAGAGGGAGATGTGACTAGAGAAGAATGGACAGGAAGATTACAGCATGAAAACATTTGATGTCCTGCTGCTGTTGCTGAGATGTAGTGGGCCATGTGCAAGATTGCAGAGAGAGACCAGCTCTAAGAAATTCCAGTAGAACGTTTGACTTATGTCTTATATTTTCATGTTTCTATCTTCCAAGCGAGGAGAGTTGAGTAGTAACTACAATTAGCTTATGCCAGATTTTTGACATTTTGTTATAGCAATGGACAATTAAATGAATAATCTGTCTACAAGATCTGAAAAATCTATTAAATTTTTATCCAACCTTTTGTACTAATACTGTGACTACCTTTGCAACCTAGCTGACAATTTTGTTTCTTAATTGGCCGCTCTTCAGTTACCACCCATATTCTAAGTCATCTGCTACCTTGCTATATGGAAAGGTGTGGAAATACAGCTATGTACAAAGAACTGTGTTTGATGCTTTATATACACTGTCACTTTCAATTTTATTACAAATTGCAAGTGAAGTATAAATGTCACCTTTTTATGGTTGAAAAAAACAGGCTCAGAGAGGATCTGTAACTGTTTCACAGTGCCATGGGATGTAAGTGGTTGTCAGGGCTGGGGCCAAATCTGTATCTTAAAATCCCTTCCATCTCAAAGCTGCCTCAGGCTGCCATCTAGTGATGGCTGGTCTTTAATCACATCTTCTTTCTACGCCTTGGCTCAATTTCCTTACAATGTTTCAGTTAAAGGAAAGTTGGATTAAACTGCTTCTTTCCTTGAACTGCAGTCTTTGCAAAGAGTCAGTGCTAACTTTTCTGAGGATTAAAGTATTTTGTAAGACAAATATGTTACAATTAAAATGAGTCTGCATAATTCTAATTAAAATAAGATTTCAGTGACAGTGAGAAAATAAATGCCATCTGGAAGGAGTGATCTGTTGGCACTAAAATGCAGTTTATTTTGGTAGAAGATATCTTCTTGCTTCATTTTTCTATTTTTCTTGATAACCTCTGCTTCTCTTTGAGCACAAACTTATATGTGCTTTGATTTCATCAGTGCAGATCTTGGAGAAAATTGTACTATTCTTCTTAGGAATTATTGTGTTAAGGGGGGGGAAAGCAAACCAGGAAGAGGTAATACTCTAAATGAATTGGTTCTAATGATGGATGTTCAGACACTATGCTGGCTGTATAGAGTATGTTCTAGTACCTCAAATTATACCAGATGGTTGACAAATTCCCATATGCAAACTATTAGTATTAGTCAGGGTTGAATTTGTCCTTTTAATATGCTGATAGCCTTTTTGTTGTTGTCTGAAAGATTTAAATGACTCAGTACAAGAGGGAAATAAGCAGGAGAACACTGGTATTTTTCTAACTACAGAATGTCCTTGTTTTAGCTCTGCTTGTGATAACCCCATGCCCAGACCTAGAAGACACTGCTGATATTTGTCTGATTCTCCTCACATATATCAGATACAAAAATGCAGATTTCTCCTCAGCTTCTTTCACAAAGCTTAATTTAAATAGATACCCCTGCTCACCTCACTTGACTTAACTGTTGTTCTCTCAACCCATAAATTCTACACATTCCAGCTAAAACCAACATACAATTGTGGAGGGAAAAAAAATGAGCTGACATGTAAATATAAAGTTTTTGAGAAAATGTAGGTTTATGAGCTGTTGAGAAAATGCAGGTTTATAGGTTGATGAGAACAGAGGACATTAAGAAGAAGTTTTTAAAATGAGGAACAATTTAGAGGTTCTGAACTACAGATTCACTTTAAGGCAGGATGATTCTGTTAGTACTTCTTAACACTGCATTACATCACTTATCTTAAAATTCACCAATCAGAGATTCATTTAAGTTAATAAAGATCCGTTCAATAAGAGGACTGTGTTTTCCAATCTGCTCAGAACAGCCTTGGATTAGCCTATTATCTTGGCCTAATTATAATTATTGTCCCCTTTCCCAACAACATTATTGTCGTTTGGATAAATGAGTATATAGCAATTCTAACTGTAAGGAATGCAACAATATCTGGATGTATTAAAAAGTGCCATTACATAGTTGTTCAATAACACCACTTTCATTACAATTCTAGTAACTCTTCGTGGAGATCAAGTGCACTGAAAGAAATGGAATTCTGGAAATTTCACTATTGGGCAAATTGATATAGAGTATTACTAATTAGACCTGGAGGAGGAGCCAGAGCCGAGACTTGGAGAAGTACCAAAATAGTTACTAACTGCTCACTAAACTCTTACTAAAGAGGAATTTAGTAAAAAAAAAATATACTGGGAACAAACGTTGCATTTTGAAAAACAGGACAAACAATACAAAAGATCATGGAAGATACTTTCCTTCTTCTTGTTCTCCTTCCTCTTTGCTCTTCCTCCTTTTTCTCCTCTTTTTTCCTCACAATCTCATTCTTTCTCCTGATCTTCCCCTACTTTCCTTTTGAAACTCACGTGTCAGTAGTCTACAAACCGAGAACTCAGCTTTGTTCCATGTTTGAGAATTTAATGGTTCTACCACCATAGAGGTGTAATAGGACTTCATGAGCTCTTTTGAGAAAAGAACCACAATTAGTAAGTGTATTTCCATGAGAAAAGTTTTTCAAGTTCTAAAAAAATGAACCCTGAAGGAATCTATGTAAACTGTACCATCTGTAAGTGGCCTACTGCCTGTGCTAGTAAATACCATGTGTGTAAGATAATGAAGGAGGTAAATGCTAGTATCCCTGAGATAACCTGGGAATATGGTTGCATGTGTGATTTTTTTCATTATGATAATGATAAGATATATTAGTAATAACATCTGATATTCTAATCAGATATTTTCCATTTCCTGAAGAGAGATACAGTTCCTCAAAAAACTCTTTAATAATCTGCCCTTGTGTTTAAGTATTGCTATACTCATTGCGCAGATAAAACAGGTGAATTTGACAACTTTATGAGTGCTTAAACTTATGTTTAAAGGAAGGCGGATAAATGTATTAAAAAAGGTTGAATTTGTTTAATATCTTGTACCAGACTGGACTTCCAAATGGCATAGTCTATAATGGCATAAACTTATATCTTTAGATAGTGCTTAACATTGTACGTAACACATAGTGGGTGCAAAATAATTATTTATTGAATGAATACATGAATCATTACAAAATACAGAAAGTGGAAGTATATTGATTAAAAATCATTCTAATCATGCTAATAAATCAGTAGACTAAGTAGGATGGATAGTGGTATTCTTTCTTCTCTCTCAAACAATATCAAACAATAGATCTTACCTCTGAAAAACTTTGTTGGGATAACTTTTGTATTTACCTTATCACATATTGTTTCATCCATGCGTTCTTTATATTTCTCTATAGTTTCTAAGTTTTATGATCATCTGTTGGTTTTAATATCACTATGAGGTAAAGAGTCATAAATATTAGGTCTAGCATTTTATTATATGAACAGCAACTATCTTAGGCATGGATGTGGATAGTACTTGGACTAAGATTTATGTTTTCAGTCCTAAAAGTTGAAGTCAAATAATCAGGATAATTTATTCAGATCCATAATATGTGCTTAGCAATTTACTAAGTTGTGCTAATTAAAACTACAAATATTTGGTTATGAATCAAGCAAAAACTCCAAAAATAGTGCCTTCACCAAAGTAAAAGTTTACTTCTTTATCACAGAAAAGAAGCAAAGAGTTAGTCAATGGCTGTTGTCAGGGAAACATGCTTTATCTGTCTTTTTGCTCCATTTACAAGGTCTCCAAATAGTCCACAATGGATGCTAAATTTTCAAACATGCAGTGATATTCTAAAGAGCAAATTGAAGTTGTTTTTTTTTTTTTAATCCACCTCCTTTTAGGGAATCTTTTTGGTTGTATCTGATACCATTTTCACAAATATCTTATTGGCGAACACTTTATAATATAGTCACAACTAGCAACAAGAAGTACTAAAAAAATATTTTGGCTTAGAGGTAATGCACCCAGCGAAAATTTAATACCTTTATTTACTATAAAAGATACTGAGAAGATATTTAGAGCAGTTTCTTTCATACAGAACATGATGGAAAGAAACCAATTCCTGAGCCTTGTCCTTTTTTTTTTTTGTCTTCACTCTGCTTTTATTATTTTGTTTTTGCCTTTGCTGGGTTTAAATGATCTAGAACCTGCATGTAAGTCAGATTTAGAGAATGTCATCATACATAAAATAATAAAGGTAACCTTTAGCAGTGAGTATCATGGCAACCATTGAGTGTTCTGCCCATTTTTAGTTTAACCACGTTAATCTTTAAGAATTTATTTTACCTGCATTAGCACCATTCTAGCCAACCCTTTTCTGCTGCAGTCGTCCTCAGACACCACTACCCCTCTCAACTCTATTCTTGTTATTATGTTCTCATTTATAATTGCATTTGCTCTTAAGCATTATTATGTTTTAAAATACAAGTTATAAAATGCATCTATCTTTATAGAATAGGAATTTTTAAAGTTAAGATCATTTTTTAAAAAATCATCCTTTTTTTTGATCTTTAATAAGCCACCTAAAGTGATTCTGATCAATATGTTTAAATATTTATATATTTGCACATAGCTCTTCAAATTACCCTAATGTATTTTCACATACTCTTATAGACAAATGCTACAGTAAAGTCATTTATGAAATATATCTATTTTTATCATTATAACGTAAGTCTCTTATACTGTCAGGCACACAGTTCCATTGGTGAAATAATGTATCTAGCTCTCAATAAATAATGGCACATTATATGTCAATATTCTAAAGATAGAAATTTACATATGAAACCCTCATAGTTTGTTAATTTTTAACAAATTGGCTTGTTAATTTGTTTGTTAACTTTTAAAATATTTGCTCATTTTATGCTCCTAAAATATTCCATTGGAAAAACATAATGTAGTTCAAAAATATTAAAAGTATAAATCATATAGATTTTTAAAAAATTATCATTTAAAAATCTGCTTTCCTTTTTTAACATAGATGTCTATGGAAATAAATGCATGCTTATATCACAGACTGCACATTTTCTTTCCTTATTCCCAACTGGGTATATTTTTAAAAAGAAGAGATGAAATAGAGAAAAACTGATGAGGACAATCATGTACCCAGTATTAATACAGAATCTGTTATCCAGATTTTTAAAAAATATAATGTCTATCTATGTTTTAGTTTTCTAGAAAATGCAATGGAAAAAGCATTAAAGTTATCTATAATAGAAAACCTGAGTATATTCCACAGAGAAGAACCCACAAGAATAAAAGAAAAAGTTGTAGGAAAAGGAAAAATGAATAATCCTTTACCATGTAATTATGAGAATGTTACCTCTAGGTATCTGAGTAGAAAATGATGAATGATTCAAAGCTATACATTGTGTTCTGCTTCAGAATAATAAAACATAGACTTAAAATCACTATAAAGTATTGCTTTAACCATAGTTCAATTTCTGTAATTACAATGAATCATTATCTTTAACTATCCATAACTATGGAAGTATACCTACTGACTCCTACCTCCATCTTTCAACAATGTACACATGTTTATGCCTAGAATAAAACATTGCCATAGTATTCTATATAATTTGAAGAACATAATTTGAAAAAAATCTGACTTGTTGTCTTGTGTGTGAGTGATAACAACAGTTGAAGCAAGTAAGTATCTGTGTCATCTACTGTTCAAAAATGTTTGATTTTATTCTCATAACATCTTTCATCATATGCTTATTTATTGGATAGTATTATAATTACTTTTGTATGCATGACTAACACTAAAATAAATAACTTGTTCAAAATCAATAGCTGTCAGAGTTAGGAACCCAGAAGCGTCTCCACATTTGGTTGTACAGGTTGGACCCTGTACTTGGGCTCTGCGCCAAGTGGACAGGGAGCTAAATCAGACCCATCCCTCTCACTAAGCTCTTCTTCGTTGGGAATGAATCCACTCAGGGGGAATATTTTTGCCTAATTTGTGCAAAGACACAAAATGCACCAAAAGGGGCTCTGGTTCTCAGGCTTGAACAATGGTCCATGCAATTCCAGAATTTCCATTATTAATCATGCATTCTGACATATGAAACAAACATGATTGAGTTGCTTGTCACCGTATTTGTGAACATTTAAAAAGTTAGAATTTCATCTCTTCTTTTTAACAATATACTCAGTTGGAAAGATAGAAAGAAAAATCTGGGATGTGTGATATGTACATGGATTTATTTCCACAGATATACACATTTTAAAAAGAAAGCAGATTTTAAAAGGATTTATTTGTAAAATAGCTTGAATTAATCTATCTCATAAAAAAGAGAATAGGACAGTTGAGAGAGAAGCATATGGAATGTTTCATAAGACAGCAAACTCTGGTTACTCTTTGTTGAAAGAAAATTTTGTTGAAAGAAAATTCAGGTGAAACAAAGCCTCCGGATGAGGTATCTGAGAAATTTTTGTCTAGATAAGAATCAGTAAAGATAGAGAAGACCAAAAGCAGTGAATAACAAAAAAAAAGATTGCAAAATTTTAAAAGAAGAAAGCAAGTGGACCTGTGCTAACTGATTTAGCAAGCCTGGTGAAACCTGGTGCTTGGATTTGGGAAGGCCAACAAAAGCTATAGGACTAGTAAAGAATTACAGGATGGACATCTAGCTCGGCGTGATAATTAGATCTTTAGACATCCTCCCAGAAACTAACCCACCCAATAACTGTACCTTCACTCATACCAGCAGAAGTTTACTTTCTGGAGAGGATCTGGGCTCAGGGACACTGAGTTGAGCTGTGATTGTGGGTGAGAGAACCATATTGGGAACAGGAGAATTCGTTGAAAGGCAACAAGAATGAGATACCAGAGCTCTTCCTGGCTTGGGTTCTCCAATTGTGGCTGTCAGATTTATGCCCTTCGGCCTCCTACCGGCATAGGAGATTATTCAATTTCTCTGTGGAGAGACTGACCAGAAGTGACGTTTAGAGATTCTTAACAAAAATATCCAGGTCCCTATCTAATCACCCTGTAGTGATGTCTGCCAGCTAACAAGCCACATCCCACGCTTACAGAATTGAATCACATTGTTTATCATGTGATGTGATGATGTTAGGTAAAGCTGTGGTGGTAACATACAGCAATATATAAGTATATCATATCAACGTGGTGTACATCATAAATTTCCACAATATTATGTGTCAGTTATATCTCAAAAGGAAAAAAGTAATTTAAAAAGAGTTAGATCATAATTAAAAAAGAGTCGCAAGCTTTCAGGGCATTTGTTAGGAGATTTCTTTTCTCATGATATTTTTGTTAATTTAACTCAGATGCTCCATATCCAACTTGCCTGGATGTTGTAGAGACTTGGGCAATATTTAAGTCAGAATCTATCCATGTGGAACTACCAAGCCATGGTAGGCACTACTCGGTGATCTACGATTTTGATACTAAACATGGTCAGACATCCTAAAAGATATATAGTATTGTGATCTGAAAATTCCAGAGAAGGAGAGAAGTTGCTAACATCAAACTAAAGTTCTGACTTAGAATCATAGTTCATAGTAGAGCAGTAACAGATGTCATAGCCAAACATTAAGCTTTTAATGTGGATATTTGCCCTTAAACTTTGTTTTGAGGAAATATAATATTACAAATTTTAAATATAATTTCAGTTGTCAATGAAATTGGAGGACAAAAAATTAAGGGTCATAAATTATACTTAGATTGAATGCAGTTTTCAGATATCCATGATATTGGGAAACATGTTTACTCTGTGTTGTGTATTTGTCTTAACACAATAAATGGTTTTCAGAATAGTTCTGGAACTTTTTAGGTTCCAGATATATTTAACTCTGACTCCAAAGTAAGAGTGCCAGAAAGAGGAACTAAAATGTAGTAAATACCCACTATATATGCCAGATGTAGTTCAAAAGACTTTTAAAATGTTACTTCACTTCATTCTTCATAATAAATGTGCACATCTTCATTATCCCCATTTGATAAATGAGAAAAATTATATTTTGATTAAGTTGTTCAAGGTCACAATTCCAAAAGCCACATTCTTTGCACTGCAATATGAAAAGTGACATGACAAATCTGTTTTTCATTATTTTCTGGGTCAGAACATTTTCTCTGACTAAATATACCTTGCTTAAACAAGGCCAGTCTTTTATCACCAGAAATGCATTTCTTATCCTACCCTCCTTCAAAAACCTGCGAAAGAATTTTCTTTAGAAAATATAACAGATTAAAATAAAAAGGAAAATATTAAAACAACAAAACAGAAACAAACAAAAAATCCTCTAGGTACTTGGTATTTTGTATGGTAGGTGTTCTAAATTACATGTTATGTAGTGCAATGCTTTGTAATGGTTTCTGACTTAATTCACAGAATTAAGAGGAGGACTATGAATTAGAGTAATTATTTTCCATTTATTATTTTCCTATTGATAACCTCTATGGTATGTACACATTCAGAAAAAAAAAAATGGTGAGGCCATAAAATAGTAAAACATTTGGCCCAGTTTGAAGTACAGTTGTGAGCTATTAGAGTGGTACAGATTGAAGCTTGTTTAAATACCCACCTGGAGCCAAATACTCCCTTTATGAGTGGTGTTATTGCTTGAGCCTCCAGAGTGCTGTGGAAAAGCACTCAAACTATGGAGTATGGATTCAAAGACTAAGAAAAAGAAGGGAAAGGAGAAGAGGAAGAAGCAGCAGCAAAAGGAATTCAATTTAAATTTGCACACTTTTATTTAAAACCAAGAAAAGTGGCTAAGAAAAGATGTTTTACTTTCAGTGAAGACAGCAGTTCGCTGCTGAAAACTTCTCAGGTCTAACTCTACTCTAATAGTAAAGTAGAAAGAAGATGTTATGGTTCAAATCTGGATATGATACTTGTTGTGTGACTTTGGTTAAGTTATTTAACCTTCCTAATCCAGGGTTTGTTTGTTTTCCTATATAAATTGGGAAGAGTATAGGCTATGTCACAGATTTTTAGTAGCGACTAAATGAGAGAATATGTGAAAATATATAACATAGCCCTGGAATTTAATAAATATTAATTTCTTCCCTCCAATAAAAATGTTTAAAAGATGTCTTGTTCAGGCAGAGATAGACCTAGTTTGTCTCAGTTGAAAATATGCACCCCTGTTTTTAATTCATTATTAGCATTTTAAAACACTGGGATGATTTTCCTTTGGAAATTCTCAAAGAGGGAGCAGCTTTCATACAGGAAAAAAATCACCTAAATATATGTCAGCCAACTTTTTAGCTCTGCCAGATGTCTGAGCATAGTCCACTGTTGTATCCTTGCTCTTGACTCTGTTTATGTAACTGAAATAATCCTTTGGGATTTTCCCTTTTTAACAAAGTGAGGGTTATTGTATCAAACTCTCTAATAAGAAAATTCTTTCCTGTAGTCGTCCTCACCCATTCCCACATGTGCATCTAAGAATATTACTCGGAGGCAGAAAAGCTTACTGTCCCAGCAATCAGTCTAACCAGGATCCAAAAGATCCAGATAATTTCCAGGGACTCATATTGATGGTTTTCTTAATGTCTGATGCAGCAAAAATCCTGAATATTTTCTGAAAATGCACATGGCAGGCAAGCTTCAAACATCCCATTTCAGGGTGGAGGATGCTATAGTTTGTGACTTCCAACTTCAAGCGGAATTATTACTAATTGACCTAGCTACTTTAGTAATTAAAGTGTTAGAGTCTGACGACATTTAAATTTGCCTTTCTAATGGAAATAGAACAAACACGATAATGCTACTCTCCTTTCTAATTTGATAAGAAGGTAGATTGAGACATCTTTTAAAGGAACCAAAATATTAGAGTAGCTTTTAATTTTAAAAAATCTTACTTCTCTTAACATTTTTCTGTATAACTATTAACTGGTAAATACTAATATGAAATTATAAAAATGTATTTTGAAGATAATTGCTTAGTTTGTTTTATTCCTTTTTAAATGTACAAATTATTCAGACTGTTCTAGAAGGCTATGATTTAATATCTCAAAATGTCTTGACCCAGCATGATTATTTAACCAAAGATTTCAAGTAGCACTGACATCTAGTCTAATTAAAGAGCACTTCCATATAAGGACAAAAGTTGCATAAAAATATCATTATTCTAGTATATCATGTTGGGGGCCAAATGAGAATATTAGATTAAGTTATAGTGAAAAGCATCATTCTCCAAAAATCAAAACAAAACAAACCACTATACTAAAGTAAACATGTGGTATGCCATTGACTGGACTCTTCGTGTGGGAATTGGCCTTCTGCAGATCTCCTACAGCTGGATGCCTAGGCCATCAGTCCTCAACCCAGTCTCGGGCTAAGGTAGACTTTGAGTTGGTGATCAGGACTGGCAACAGTCAGGCTTTGTCCTTAGCCTCCTCGTCACACCAGAGGAGGGACTGGCTCCTCCTCAACTAGGGACACTAAAGATGGATTAGCTCTGGTTCATGGCAGTGGTTGAATTCCCAGGATGTGATGAAACAGAGGAAGGAAAAGGGGCTTCCTTGTTCATATAGTTCTAAACCCCACTATGCACAGGAGAATCTATTTTTTGGAATCCAGTGTTCAGCACTGTTAGATGCCAGTTCACTTTTCTAGAAAATGGCAAGTAACAGGATAAACAAGTATATTCTCTCATTTCCATGAGTTGCCCCAGCGAATACTATTCCAAGTTTAATATGCTGTCAAGTAATTTATCCTTGTTTACTCACTCTCTGGTCATTCTCAAAAAATATTTTTGTGATCATCATGAAGTCTTGAATGAAAGAAGTCCTCCAAGTAATCTACCATAGATCCATATCTACACCTACATTTATAGTCATGTCTGCATATCTTAAGTTTATATCAATGTTATATATCTGCTTATAAATCTCCATATCAATTTTTGTATCAGTATCCTTATTTACATGAGAATATGGGCCCTACTTAATATGATTTGTTTGAATCCTATTGCCCATGATTGGTAACCAGATCTTTTATGCAATCACCCCTACCAAGATGTTCTGGAAAAAAATAATTTCTACCATGGGGTGGTGCATATTATTTTACTAATGAATTCCCTCTACTTAATGTACAATGCATCTGAGTCCTTGGGCCAACCTATTAGAGCATTTTTTTTAATCCATTAAATGTCACGCTCAAATTTATTCTCAGAAAAATATCATGAACAATAATTTTAAAATGTCCATCAGAGATTTGGGATTTACTTTTTCATTAGTTTGGAGTTACAAAAGTATATTGTTTTTTAGAGATTTAAAGATGATATCCAACTCTTTCTGTGACTGGAATTGATGAATATGGATGCTGTGCATCTTGAGAGAAAGGAAACCTGAAGTTGGAACCAGGCCAAGGTCAGTTATTTAAAAAGAGGAAAAAGGAGACAAAATCTAGTGGGCTACCACTGGGGGGTCATTTTAAACATCTCAGGCAGAAATATCAGTGATTGTTCATCTTGCTCAGATACTCTGCCTTGTAATGACCTCTGTGATCTCATTTTTCACTTGGACTTCTTTAGTCTTGAAACCTTAGTGAACTCACTACAAATGTGTGACCCATAAACCAGTCGCACTAAAGGTTATAGACCCAATGTAGAGAGCTCTGAGCTCTGTTCATTTTATGATCTTAGTATGAAAAAAATGTCATGTATTTGCATTGTTCTTTAACCTTTCTAAAAATCTTTTATTTACATTATTATATTGACATCACTTCCAAAAATACGTTAACTAACTATGCTTTAAATGTAGCTTTAGAAATGTTACGAGGCAGACAACCTATTGTGACTTATTTTTTCAAAGCTTTAGACAATTATGACGAATTAGATCTTTGGAGAACATTCATGTCCAGGAGGTAATTAGCCAGTGCAGAAATCAACTGTTATTCTACAAGGACATATATAGGGATGAAATAAAATGAATCTGTTAAAAAATGTATTTATTTCATGAAAATTGAAAGTTTTATATTGTTGTCTTTAGTGAATAAAGAACTGACTATACCCGAGATCATATAGACTTACTTTAATGGAACAATTTATTCCCTCAGCAATGCTCAATAAAGATATAGCTTTAATGCTATGACTGCATTTGTTTGCTCACAAATAGCATTCTTAGTATGATAAAGCAATTAATATTTTTGAAAATCTTTTTTAAAGAGAAATATAATGTCTAAAACTTCTCCTTTAACCATAACAATTCATCAATCATCTCATATATGTATGTATTTATACACATTTATACACTTTGAATTGTATATTGTATATTATCACTATGTTGGGAAAGAAATCTAGCCATTCATGTGTTCATGAACTTTTTCTGCTCACCTGTTATTTTACCACTTCTGGAAATCGTGACATAAGTAAAAGTAAAACAAAAAACACAACTTTGCCATATCCTAAGAACTTTATTCTTTTTTCCTTTTAGATAATTACTTCTGAATGTTTGAGGTATAAATACTGGTTTTTGAAAAACACTTTGATTCTTGTTTTGAGTCTAGAAGAGGCATGTGATCTGGGAGGTATAAAATGAAGCTACATCCTTCTGCATTCTTTTGATAAAGCGCTCCAGAGGACTTTTAATTAGGCTTATAAAATCAAAACATTAGTTAAAGAAAACAAACGATCTTTAACTGTTATATGACAAGCATTTTTTTTAATAAAGGCTATATAGCTATTATAAAACTTTTGTTTTCTTAAATAGAGAAAAGCTATGGGCATACTTTGAAAGCTCTGAACATAGTGATGGCTCAGAAACTACTGTGAATATTTTGAAGCTACTGACACTTTCCCCCAAATGAATATTAAGTAAGAAATAAAATCTATAAGTAACAAATGCTTTAATTTATTTTCATTTCTTCTTCACTGAGAACTAAAAAAGACAATACTTTGATGTATGTCCTCAACGACTCTTGATTGCAGTAGAAATGTAAATTTTTTTTTAAGTGAGAAACAACTAAAAATTTCTCATTTGTTGTGAACTAATAAATGTTCAAAAAAATGGCCACATATTTTAAAACCACTTTCATATTTAAATTTGCCATTGTCCTATGATGGCGTGGCCTGAATATATTCACCTAGAGCTAATGATTATGTGCTTTAAATTGTTCTTTCCAACTGGAGCTTTTACGACTTGCTTTTGCATACAGAAAATCTGTCCTGACTGGCAATCCAGTCTCGTGTAAGTGTGCTGTTCTACGTAACTAGAGAATACTTTATGCAATGAACCCAATCTTCAGACCTCAGCCAGTGAAAAAGACCTTGTAACTTGCAGAAATTACATTGGACTTGAAAACCCAAAAACAGAGGAAACAAACGAAGTTGTTAATCAATAGTAAATTTGTATGTTTTTGATGTATGTTTACCATCATTTTAGTATCATCCCTCGTGTTGGCTAAGAAGACAAATGCAAGCGTCATTTAAGGTGTGGGGTCATTACTACAAGGCATGATTTGAACTGATGGCTCTACAAAGTCATCTAAAGATGAATGCTGCCAAAAACATTGTTTAGAACTTCAGATTCACATATACAACTTTAAATAGCTTATACTTTGCCTGTTGATTATTATAGTTGCAGAATTTAATTTTTCAAAAGGCTTATTAAAATAATAACCAATTATTTGTGCAGCTGAAAATTTGTTCTGCTTGCCTTTTGTATAAATTCGGGGGTTTTAAAAGCCAAAATAATTATGTTGCATATCTCAAAATTGCAGCACAAATTACTTGGAGAATGGGAAGTTGGGAGGAAAATTGTATCAGCATTTGATATTGGGGATTTGTAGAGAGTATTCCACTCCAGAAATTTTAGGAAACATCTACCTTTATAATACATTGTATTACATTCCACTTCCCAAATATCTGAGTTACAGATAACCTCTCCAACATGTGATAAAGCTTTGTTGAAAGTAAAGTAGATTGTGAGACAGGAGAATATCTCTAGGGTTTAAAGGAAAAGGCAATGGGGCTGACTAAGAAATTCCCATTAATGGATACTTAAGTAGCTTCTGAAGGGCATAATTTAGAAGCAGAAATCTGAGATGCAGTTGGGAGAAAAGGGCAAAACGCTGGCGACTATATTGCTAACTCTCAAGGGGAGATTTCTAGCCATGGCATGGCTCATCCTTAATGAATTGAATTACTAATGATCTTGAGCTTTGAAACCCAATAAAGGGGCAAATATGATTTCATTAAATAGTAAGCAACAGGTAGTGTGTGTGTCTATGGCAGTATTGACAAGGTGTGGGTATTGTGTGGTGCTTTCAGTGAGCTATTTCAAGGCTCTTCTTGACATGGTAGATGAATAGCTGGAAAAGGAGCTAAAAAGAGATGGCTATTTCCACTCCATGAGAAAATACTGCCACAATGAATTAAGAGTGATTATAACTTCACATTGAAATAAATACGACATAATGAATGAAGTGAGGTTATAAGGGGATTTTTGAAACAAATTGGTTATTTATATGATGTTTTAAGTACATTAAGAGCAATAAGTATCAAGGTAATACTATTAAAGTAAACCATGAGATAATGGAGAGAGAGAGCTGAGAAAAATCTTCATTCAGAAAAAAATGTCAAAGAAATGATTAATCAGAAATTTTAGACTTGTAGATATTTGAGATCTAGCCTACACACAACTGGATTTTGTGGGGAAAAATGGAATAATTACTCAAAAATTATTTTAAAAAACAAACTCTGAAGCTACAAAAAATTATCAGTTGGCAGATCAAGCATAGCCACTATCTGGGCAAATGAATGAAGAGGAAAGAACACTGAGAGATGTTCGTGTGGCACTTCAATAAGAAAGTTTCCTACAGATGCTTGTGCAGAGAAAGCTATTAAAGAAGAAGAGATAACAATCTCTTCCAGTGTTTTTTCCAAAACATGAAATATTTGAAGTCATTAAATTTACAAATTTTAATTAAAAATGTTTGCAACAGAGGATGAAAACAGAAAGAATAATAAATATATCTAATGAAAAAAATCAGTGAAATAAGAAATTCATTTGTTATAATTAACGAAAATGGGCAGACTCCAGATGATTTAAAGAAGAAATCTAATTAATATATTTTATTTTCAAAGGGAAGCTTCAACAGATGAAAATAAACTAAAATATGTTTGAACTTTGAGTATCAGGCATAGAGAGGCAAAACAAAATGCACTGAAAAAGTAATTAAAATGAAAAGCAAGAAGGATATTAATTGACAAATTAGAATCATTTTATATAAAGATATAGTGAAGAATTAATAGACATATACTTACTATAGCAGGAAAATAGATTGTTCTCTGGATAAATTGGTAGGAAAGATAGTATTAAAGGGATATATTAATAACATATCTCTATTTGACAGAGTAAGTGGTTATAAAAATCTAAGTAATTAGATTATATGTTTAACTCAGTTTACTAATATTTATAGAAGTTACATTACAACAATATGTGATGTCTACCTTGATTACTTGAATGAGATGGTCTGTTGTGTTTCTCCATCATAGTTACTATTTTTCCTTACAGTTAGTAAATATATCTTGTGGAGAGATACTTTGAGTCTATGCACTTATCCTATTCCTCATCATACTTTTGACCACTAATTTTGAAATTAATTGATGGTTCCTCTCTGTACCAATCATCACTATGATGTTTCACTAATGGTAATTTTTCTGTTTCCTTCATTTCTTCTATTTTTATTAATTTTAATTCTTCTGTGAAGAGAATTCATCTTCTCCCTCATTCATTTATGTGAATATTTTTTCTTTTATTTATGAGAATTCTCCACTTTCATTTAGCATATTTATTTATTTATTCAATTATTTGTATCAGTATGCACTCATGGACATTGATTTTATTCTGTGTTATAATCCAATACTGTCATTATTTATTTACTTCTGATAATTGGCCACTGGAAGCTTTTTCACGTTGTCTTCTGTGTCCTTTTGACATGCCCCATGATTTTTTGAGCACTTCTTTACTTAGTGACAAAACAAAATGTTCCAGGCTCATTTTTGTTTTCTCTGACCCAGCTTTGGAGTCAACCATGTCTCCAAGCATCTCTGCTCTTTTTCTCTAGAATGGCATTTAGGAATCAAGATCTTGAGATTCTCTTTGCTATCAGAGCTTCATGGTTTCTAGGCTATCTCAGCAAACACAATTTGAATATACCCATACACTCACACACACTCACACTCATACACACACCTGTTTATTTTTGTGTGTGTCTGTGTGTATATATTATTTTATGTATTTTGTATTTGCATGCTATATATATTAAGTTTTAATATATATTTAAAAACCATGAGTTCATACAGACACTTCCAATTCCAGACCAATGCCACAGTTTGCTGTAGCCTTTTCTTTCCTTATTTGCAGTTTCTCCAACAGTGAAGAACCCTAGTATCTACATGATTTTTTTTTCAACATTTAAGTCCATAATCCATTTGGAGTTAAGACTTGTGTATAGCATAAAGTACAAATCTAATTATATCTTTTTCAAAGTGGCTACCTGGTTGTTCCAGCACCATTTGTTAAAAAGGCCATCTTTGCCCCAGTAATTGAGATGTCACCGTTTTTACATATAAGATTTTCATAGGTAATTGAGTCTATTTCTGGGCTTTCTATTCTATTCCACCAGTCTGTTTTCTGTTTGTACTCCAATACCTCCCTGTTTTAATCATAGAAATCTTACAGTATGCTTTCTGGTGGGGCTGGTCACCTTTTCTAGCTTTTTCTTTTTCATGTTTTCCTGGTGATTTTTGGATGATTTTCTTTCCAAATGAACTTTAGTACAAACTTTTTAACTCTATGTAAAAGCTTAGTTTTGTTTTTATATACAAATAAGCATGAAATCTATAAATGAAGGATAAGTGACATCTTTATAATGTATCATTGTATCCAAAATTAAAGGATAGTATTCCATTTGTTTGAGTCTTCTTTTGTGTCACTCAGGTGTGGTTTAATTATTTCTTATGTAAGTTTTGAGTAATTCTTAAATTTATTCTTAAGTATTTAATCTTACTTTTTGCAATTTTAAATAGAATTTTCACTAACATTGTCTGTTTTAATTAGCTTCTATTTTTGTTTATGAAGGCTGTTGATTTTTGCATACCAATTTAAAACAGGAATGCTGCTTGGACCTACAGTAAGAAAGAAAAGGTGACTATATTGTGCCTAAGAAATTGTGGCTTAAGTAGAAGGGTAGTGGACTTTCCAAACACATTCCCATTAGAGTACCTGCCCTCTCCCCTTGACAGTTCTTGGTATAACCAAGGAAGGCAGTGCCTCTTAAGTTCTAATGTGAATCTGAATCTGTTTGAAAACATTGACATTCCTAATCTATGAAACAATGGGTTAAAAAAAATTTAGTCTGTCAGAGGTAACTCCTGCCCAATTTTTTATCCTTCACTCAGGACTATGATGTCAACAATTTTACTTGATTTAAAATTAGGAGTTTGGGATTAATAGATACACATTACTATACATAAAACAGATAAACAACAAGGGCCTACCATATAGCACACTGAACTATATTCAATTTCTTGTAATAAAATATAATGGAAAAGAATCTGAAAAGAAAAAATATTCGCATGTATATGTATAACTGACTCACTTTGCTGTACACTTAAAAGTAACACTGTAAATCAACTACACTTCAACAAAAATAAAGTTTAAAAAATTAAAAATTTATAAAAATGATTCCATCACAACCTGAAGTTCAATAAGAGAGGGAACTAAGGAAATGAGTATGAATATATATTTGAATTGGGGGTGAATTAAAAAAGAACATTTTATTCTATGCTGGATAAGAGGAATATCTTAGAGCAAACTTTTTCAGTAAATTTTTCATGTACTGATATGACTACTACTAATAAAACATGTATATTGATTACTGGATTCCACACACTTTGTTTTATATATGTTTCTTAATGCAATATTTACAATTATGGGAGGTAGGAACAATAAGTGTCCTTATATTACAAATAAGGAAACTCAATCATAAACGATTGAATACCATATTTCTTCAGTTTTAAGATGCAAATATTTTTACACTTAAAAATCTTCTGAATAAGAGTATTTCTTACAATCAATGGCTTCCTCCAATAGCAGTAACTAGGGTTCAGTCACCAGGTTTTTGTTTTTTTTTTAATGCCTAACATGCTTATCCCTGGTTGTTATTATGCCTGGGGCCATAAATAGACAACTACAATCCCTTAGGATTTCAGTCAGCAAGCCACAAGTACTCTATTTGAGGAAAGAAATATGAGTTCTGGTTGTAATCTACAGGCTCTCAAGGTTACTGATTTAGGTAAGGTAGCTAGGTGCTTAATTAAAAGATGGAAATTCTTATACAAGTGATTTATTGAGAGAGTTTCCTCAAGATAAAGCACTAGGGGTTTAAGAGAGGCTTGATAGAATACTGGAAGGAGCTAGGCTAGCATGTGGTTGCAGGGCAAGACTAACCTTAGTCTGTATTCATGGGAATGCTGAAGTATAAGTAATTTCAAGAGGTTGTCCTGCCCAGGGTCAAGGGGCTGCAGTTACTACACTTGTGCATCCAAAAGTCATTGGACATGGAATACCCCTGGGGCATCTCTGTGCTAGATGGCTCTGTCAGCTGAGTTTAACCCTTTGGAGAGCATCATAGGTGTGAGTTGAGATGTAGCAGCTGGTGGATGGGTGTACTTCACAATAAAGAGGATTGTATAGGGCACCAACAGCATTTCTTATAGTCACCCTGTCATATGATCAAGAAAACTCCAAAGTCAAAGCTTGCATTTTGGTGGGTATTACTAGTAACAATATGTAGGAGAACCCCAGATGAAATAATGGAACATGCTTTAAAGAAATGCTACAGTCCGAATGTTCTTTATGGCACTTGCAACATTATTGTATGTGAAAAATACACATCCTCTCTAGATCTAAAAGTAATTCTCGCAATTCAGGTTCTAAGAAGCAATTACAAATATATCACAAATTCATTTTGCTTGTATTTCCTTTATGTCTATGCACGGGAATGACATGTAATACAAATCTAAATAAGACTAAAAGATCTCTTTACATAAATTGAGAATAAAATTGCAAAGTAATAAGAAAACATGTCATGGTTTAATTGATATATACAAATTTCTCCCATCCTCCTTGCTGACCCTATATCATTTATAGATTTCTGACAGAAATCTGTAATACCACAATGTAAAATCAGTGTTATCTGATATTCATGACATACAGGGATTTCTCCCAAGATAACAGAACTAAAAAGAGTGGTGGAGTTAGGATTTGAACTCAGGTCCTGTGGAGGAAGAATCCTTGAGAATAATATACTGTTCCTTGGTATGTCTGATAAATATACTTTCTTTTTTTAATAAAATTATAAAAATTAAAATGAGAGGAATTTTGAAAATCATCTTACTAGTTTTTCATATATAACAAAGATATTTCTTGGGCTGAATAGGTGATTTCTATTCCAGTAGGTCTTTTTCACAATCAAGTCATTTTTCTTAGAAAACTTACAAGCACACACCCACCCCCACACACCCACATATCTCACCTGCCTAACCTAAGTTGACTCTGGAATTTCTATTCAGTCTAAATTCAGTTATTATCATCCATACCAGGTATTTTGTTGTTGTTGTTGCTGCAGTTTTCTGTTATTTTAATCTGCAAACATTGCTGGCAGTGAAAGATAGAGAAATAAGAATACACGAGGCATTTAAGTCTAATCTGATCACAATTGTTCATTTGTATCATGGTGCTAAACCATCATTTTTTCTATTTTACTTAACAAGGAGGTAGGAAATGAAATTTGAGTTGAGGCCTTCTCTCATTCAGTTGAATACTAGGGAAGAAAATGACCAAATCACTAAATATTGTGGTATGGACAGAGTATTAGGTGAACTGTGAACAAGAAGTAGATAAAACTGCAGTGGAATAATTCTGTTGACTGTCCAGCTAAGCTATTTTCAGAGGACAGTCATATTTTCAGAAAACTAGATAGTAGTTTATAGGTAACTTAATTGGAAAAATAGCATAAAAGGTTATTGGAAAAACTCTGAAAAAAGTAGTATTCTACTGTATTATATCCCCATCTCTCTTTTGCAATCCTTCCTCTCATGATGTTCAGTGCTCTTGACTCTCGCCGTCCTCCCCTCACCCACCTCTTGCTGATTACTGTTTCCTTAAGCAGGTCTAACTTCTCACAACTTTGGCCTTTCATTTTTGTTTTGTCTTATTTTTGTTAACATTTATTTAGCACTTACTGTGTGTCAGGCATGTAATGAAAGTTGCACATGACATATACCCCTACTTTGTAACAGACCTATTCATAATTCTGGGGGAATATGACTGGTGTTATTTGACATTAACATGTTTAAGATCTCGAAACAAGTAAGTGTTGTTGCCTGGGATTTGAACGAAGCTCTTTCTAAATTCTAAATCTATGTTCTTAACAGCTATATATTCTCTCTTACATACAGTGGTGCTAAAACACAATTACATCCCTCCCTCTCCCTCCTCTTCCCTTCTTATCTTCATCTTTCACCTTCTTCCTCTTGTGCACATTTATCATATTGCTTCCATGAAACACTCAGTTTTCATGCTTGCCAACCAGTATTTTAAAAGACTTGCTGAGCAACATAGAAAGTTTGCCCAGTTTCCAGATTTGTATTTCCTCTATTTATGAGACCAGAAGATTGAGACTGAAATCACTTAGTTTCCGTTCCACGTTCCTGGGAAAAGAGCCCAATTGTTTGGAGATGGCAAACTTTCTTCAGTTGATATTTTTCTTACTCTTCCTTATTTTCTTTGGTGATTTGAGCCTGTTTTTTGATGTGTTTCTCTTCCATCTATTTTTCTATCTATTATCCATCTATTCCATTTATTTCCATCTATTATCCATGCTTCCAACAGGGTCATGAGTTTATTAATGTAAACTTAATCTTACGAATTTTTTACTTAAAGCCAATTAAAGTTCATAAGATCACACCCTAATTTGTATATATTTTTTCTTTATATTGACCTGCAAGCTTCTGCAGGAGACAAGATTATGTTTCTATATCTGGTACACATTTTACTGTAGGTATAATGCATTAAAAAAATAGCATCTTTTCAACATGCACATTTAATATAAAGTGTTTCTCTTTTCCTCTGTAAAGCTAATGTGAAACTGGTGGCACAGTTTTAAAACTATTATATATCTTGGACTCAGTAACATCATAGAATCTAAATAATTATTTTTATATTTCTAGCGCTTAGTACAGTGTCTGGCACAGATAAGGATATTGAAAATTATTTACTGTATCAAGCTAATTGGGTTGAGTTTAATTAAATAGAGCTGGGTCATTGTAGAAGAAATGGTATCATAAAAACATAGAAGAAAATGGAAGGTCTGTCAGCTTTGGAGAGAGCATCAGAAATAATATTATCTGTAGAATAAGGTGAGTTAATTATAGGAAATAAGCAAATGACTAAAAATAGAAAAAGTGTGAAAGGCAACCAAATAAAATTTTAATGGCAAACACTACTATCAGAAGATTATAAGTTAATGGTTCTTGAAAATTTAATTACTCAGCTGTGTAGGGTCTTAGAGCCAAGGATTATTTTGTGACAATTCTAGTATTCTAACAAGCATGGATTGCTGACCCTAGCCAGGTTATAAAATCAGGGGTGCTCGTATTAGATACTAATTGAAAACATTTACCACTGTGATAAATTTCTAGAAGGAATATTTCTTTAACAGTGCTCATCAATGGAAGGATGGAGTCAATGGTGTTTGAGGTTGAGGCCTTCTTTTAAAGAATATAATGTAAGATATATAAGAATATAAAGAATATAATATTCGAAAAATTGTATACACATGAAGATAGTCCTATTAGCATTAATAATGCAAGAAAAAATGTATCTGAAATCACTACTAAAACAAACAAAAATGATCAATATCCTATTTACTTTATATGCTAAAAGGGTAACATTCTTAGATAAAGGCCTTGCATGTTTCTTTTCCTAATATGATTCTTTGTTCACAATTTACACTTGTTTTAAAATTGCTATACTTTTAAAATGCCAACTTTGCATTGCTTTTTATCTGATATTTCCATATGCCATGAAAATATGTGATACCATTATTTTCAGATAAGTATTTATTTTATATTTCAGTAAATATGATGTGTTTTAACCTATGTCACTTCTGCTCTTGAAAATTCACAAATTAGAAGAACTAATATGTAATGTCTAATATAATATTTAGAGTGATCCAAGGTATGGAAAAGTAGTTTAAAAACAGGCAAAAGTTTATTCATAGTTTCAGTTGTATTTCATAAAAGACTCATTAAGTCAATAAAAAGACAAAGAACACATGACTCAGGGGCTCATAGTACTATTATCATGCATCAGCATATGTGGGGCAAATACAGGTGATCTGTAGGACGGGTCATGGACCTATTATTATTCACCAGGAATTAGTCAAGCTACTCCATCTCCTTTTAACTACTTTTTTCCACTTATTAAATGAGTAACTGGCTAGTAACTGTTTTATCAAAAGTCAGAATTCCACAAACTGTTAACAGGTGGGGTACAATGAAAGAGGCAGTTAGTTTTAAAAGCATGGGTTTGGAAAACCCTCAATTAAACAAGTTTAAGTCTTTTTATTGCAAGAATTCTCAGGATCTTCAGTATGATCAAGAGTTTGGTAGACTCTGAGGGAAATGTTTTAGGTAGAGATCTGCACCTTATTTAACAAAGGAATGTAACTTTTTTCAAGTAGTACTTTATTAAAAACTAAAATAAAATTTCAGAAATACCAAACTAGTTGATTTCTGATTTTTCATCCTTTTTTTGTTTCTGATGCTGGAAATAATTAAAAGGAAAGAAAATAGATGTTGAGAGTAAAAGGGGAGCTGAAGTGGATGGCATAGTGAGATTAGTCATTTATAATAAACGAGGTTGCCCTTCTGGTATCATATTTGACCTATATAATGTTGTGAATTAGAGACAGAGCTAATGATGAAAGGAGCACATCAAGAAAGCTCAGGTATAATAAATTCTTATAAAACAGAGGTGAAGTTAAAGTCTCATATTAAAGACAGAAGAGGATTCAGGACAGCAGGAATATATATCAAAACCTGAAAATAAAGAAATACTGGTGGTGTAAATGTAAAAAAGCAAGCTCAGAAGTTACATAATGAAAGCTACACAATGCTAATGAACAGAATCAAAGATGATTTAAATGAATGTAGAAACATACCTTATTCATGGATTGGAAGTCTCTGCATACTAAAGATGTTAGCTCTCCCCAAATTGATATAACAGGTTTAATCTCTGTCACATTACCAGCATGATGGGCATTTGCTATAATGCCATTTATTGAAAAAACTTTTTCCTTCATTGAACTCTTGCACCTTTGTAGAAAATCAGTTGGGCACAGTTGTATGACTCTATGTTGGGGTTCTCTTTTGTTCCCTTGATCCACATTAGATATTAGATCTATTATCAAAGGATCGATTCCTCTGAAAATAGCACATAGTATTCATTACTGTAACTCTAAATTGTGCAAAAAGAATGAATCTTAACCTTAATCTCACAGCTAATATCAAAACTAACTCAACGTAGTTGACAGGCTTAAATGTAAAATATAAAAGTATACAAATTTTAGAATACAAAATCAGAAAAAAAATCTTTGTGATCTATGATTTGGCTTAGAGCTCTTAGATATGAAACCCAAAGCATGAGCCATAGAAGGAAAAAGTGATATATCAGACTTCATCAAAATTAAAAAGTTTTACTCTTCTTAAGATCTTGTTAAGAAAATTAAAAGACAGGCTACAGAATGATAGAAAATCTCTGTCAACAACATAGAGCCTAAAGGACTAGTATCTAGAACACATAAAGAATTCTCACAAGTTAACTGTAACAAAACAATCCAGTTAGAAAATGGGAAGAGGACATGAAGATACATTTCATCTGAGAGGAAATATAGGTGGCAAATAAACATGTTAAACAATGTTTAGTATTGTTAGCTCTTAGGGAAACGCAAGTTAAAACTACAGTGAGATTTCTCTATACACTTATGGAGTGTCTAAAATGAAATATAGTGACAACAGCAAACACTTTGAAAGATGTGAAGAAACGAGATCATTCATACTTTGCTGATAAGAATGTATAATGGTACAATCATTTACAAAACGTTTGGCTGTTTCTTACAAAACCAAATATGAAACTACCCAGCAACTACATTTTTGGGCACTTACTACAGAGAAATTGTGACTTATGTTCACACAAAAATCTGTATATGCATGTTTATAGCAGTTTATTTATAATAGCAAAAAAATATTACAATCAACCCAGATGTCTTTCAGTGGGTGAATGGTTAAACACAGTGGTACATCCATCTTGTTCAGTACTACTCAGCAATAAAAGGAAATGAAAAATTGCTATATATAAAACCTTTGATAAATATCCAGAGAATTACTAAGTGATAGAATTATTCTATCAATCCCCAAAGAGTCAACGGGTATGATTCTATTTGTATAACATTCTTGAAATGACAAAATTATACAGGTGGAAAACAGATTAGTGGTTGTCAAGAGTTACGGAAGATGAGGGGGAGGGTATAGCTCAAGTGGTAAAGTGCATGAGATACATGCATGAGGTCCTGGGTTCAATCCCCAGTACCTCCTCCAAAAATAAACCTAATTACCTCTCCCCCCCCCACCAAAATAAAATAAATAATTCAGTGATAAATCAATAAATAGATAGATAAAATATTTTTAAAAAAGAGTTAAGGAGGATGAGGTTGAGAGGTAAGCAGACGTGGCTACAAATGGGAAATATTAGGGCTCCAGTGATGATAGAAACATTTTGTATCCTGACTGAATAGATTTCGATATCCTGATATTATATTATTATTATACTATAGTTTTTAAAGATATAAATATGTTACCCTTGGGGGAAACTAGGTAAAGGGCACACAGATTCTCTGTGCATTATTTCTTACAATCATCTGTGAATCTACAATTATCTCAAGATGAAAAGATTCATTAAAAATATATATATATATATGTGTATGTGTGTGTGTGTGTATATATATATATATATATATATATATATGTATGTATGTATATAAATGTATATGTATAACTCTAGTACAGAGAGATCTATTATGCATCATATCTCACATTTATTTAAATGTCAAACACACTTTTTGGTAGAACAACTGAAGAATTAGTTTTCAACAGAATCCTACATATTCTGCAAATTGTTATTTTAAGTAGTAAATTGAGGCAAATATGGAAGCTACTTCCCTGCCATAAAATGGTATCCTGCTTACTCACAGATCCCAGCCAAAAATGAGCCCAGTACTGGCATAGATGAGGATGAGACAACTGGAAAACATGTTCAGTAACCTTCCAGTGAAACAAGTGATGTTAACCTTATTGTATTAGAACATTCTTTCACGACCAAATTATTATACTACTCATCCACCCATCAACAGGATCCTCGGATGAGAACAATGTTCTCCTCCAAGGGCTGAGTTCTCTCTAGGGAAACAGAGCTTTCTCTTGACAGCTGCCTCCTAAAAGGAGAATGAAGTTGCCACCTATGCATACCTAACTTCTTATGCAAAACCCACCATTCCTCAAATCCCTTAGTGAATATGATGGTTGAATTGCGTTAACAATAAAATGTTAATGTTACATTAACATTAAAATTGTTCAGGCCATGGTTCATAACAAACAGCATCAGAAAAAAGTGATACTTAAGGTCTTTCTATGTCTTAACCCCTTGTACAACTTAGATGGGTGTTTATATATGAACTAATCCCTCAAAAATTGAAGTGTAACAGAAGAAATGATAATAAATTTTAGAGTTGATGATGAAGTAAGTTGTCTAAGGTCACAAATAACACATGGTCAGAACTGGATGGAAAATCAGATCTCTAATCATAATCCTTTTCTCCTACTATATAGTTTATTTTTAATTTTTAAAAATGTTTTCTACTGTATAGTTAGGTCATGGTTTCCTGAGTGCAGCTAATAGAGTCAAAGATAAAAGGGTATTATTTCACCATTTTCTTGTACTGATACTATATTTTAACCTCAGGAAAAAATATTTTGTCAAATACTAAGAAATTAGTATCTCATGCAGTGTTCAAATAAAACTATAGGACAAACCTTTAAAATCTTAATAGCTCAAAGAACTTTTGAAAGCAAAATGGAAATGTGCACACTTTTAAAAGGAAATAGGTAAAGACAAATAGGCCACCCTCCAAAATAGTACAAATCATGTATTAATTAAAAATACTGTCTTTGTTAAAATTGCAAAGTAATATAAGTTAAAAACAACAGTTAGATAATACTTACTCTTAGATTTTGGCAAATAATTTAAATAACTGTTTTGTAGTTGTATGAGGAAAGTGACATTCATACACTATCGAAGGAAGGACAATTTTCCATAGGACAATTTGGCAGTGTGTAACAACCTTTAAGTATATATCTTTGAGAAGTTTTTTAAAAATTCAGAAGTATTTTATAGGAAAAAAGAAAAGTTTGAAAAGGCATAGTTAAAATATGTTTTGTTAGTATTTAAAAAATACTTAAGAATTATACAGCATTGATTGAATTGTAATAAAATAATGGATAATATTTGAGTGTATGCCTTGCTTATTTTTCCTCATAATAATTCTATGAAATAGATTTTATTATTATGCCTATTTTATAGAGGAAAAAGCAATGCTTAAAGAGAATAAGCGATTTGCCCAAGATTATATAGCCAAAGGCTTGACTCAAAGCTTAATTACTAATTCATACTGCCTCAGTAGAATATAAAGCAAACATGCCAGCAATTTTAGATGAAAATGTGCCATCAAATGTAATGTGCGGCCTGAGCCTATTATAAATATCATTTCTGGCTCTCTATCTGACTACCTATATATCCATCCTTCTGTCCACCTGGAAATGCTTCAAAATATTAGGCATTCCTGCTCTTCTCCAAATGCTAAGATTTGTGCTTATTGTCACTTCCTTCTTTATTTTTTATTTATGGCCTTGATTCCTAGGAAGATGCAAGTCAATTGAATAAAACAAAAAGGCCGTTTCCATTTTTAAAGAGTAAAAGAATGATAGTATATATTACAGAAAATGAATTGCTCAGAGAATGGCAACTAAATTTACTGTAAAAACTGATCACAGGTAATCATTAATTAAGAAAATAGATAAACATATGCACACAAATAACCATGTGCTTTTCATTAAATCAGAAACATTTTAATGCTACGAATAATGGTATACTAGATATTATGTAATGCAGATTATGTGGTGAATAGGTAATGGATATATGGTAAAACTGAAAACACCTTTATTTTTCCCATTTATACAAATAATTCACCTGGGAAAGTTATGTATCATATTTATAAGAATAATATTATTTGGATGAGTTTTGTGCTTTTTCTCTTGATCAGTGTGTTTCCTCAAAATATATTTGCTTTAAAGTATAAGTAACTAAAATAGTATTGGCATTTACAATATATCTTTTTGCAAAAATGTTTTTGCAAAACATCTAAGCTGTTTTTTTAAACATCTAAGCTTATTTTCTGTTTTCTTAGATTTTATAACTCACGACTGCATTTATACTTTTATTCCCAGAATTAAAATATGTAGATCATTCTTCATTCAAATTAAAGCATATCCAAGAACTAGGCTCCAGCAAGAATTTAATGTTGACATGCCTCCTGTACAAGCTGAGGGGAAATAAAAAACGAAAGATCCACAAAGACTAAGATACCAATGAAAGAAATTAATTCAAGGGATAATTTCAGGAACTATCATTGGAGGAGAAAATAATTTAAAGAAAGCCTACGAAGAGTGGACTAAGAAGCAGTTATTACTGTGAGCAACTAGACCTCAATCCTGCTGGTGAACCACTGACAGATGGCATAGAATAGGGCTCAGACTTCCACCAATTCCTTTTTGTCAGTGGTTGAGGATTGCTTCTGAAGGCACTAAATCTTGCCCTCCCAAAGCAGGCGTCTTGCCCTGCATATGAGCAGTACATGTTCTCCAAAACAGAGGCAAGATTGCAAGAGCTTGTTGTGCAGCAAAAGATGACTAATATCAATGGGGACCATAGTACAGGATCCTTAAGACTATATAGCGGTTACATTCCATTTACAGTGCTGTGTTGCTTCTGATTTTCTGGAATATGAGGCTGTATTAGGATGTCCTCTTTGTTTTGTCTTCCAACATTGCTTTCCCCATATATCATAGGACCATTATTAGGTTATGCCAGCTGCTAAGTGTAACCATCCAAATTGTACACTTAGGGCCCAGGGAAATTACCATAAGGCAGGACTGTGGACCTATTGCATTTGACATGAGTTGAAATAGAACCAAAACTCCATTAATCACCTGGCCTCCATATGCCACTGGTTGAAGACTGCTCCCAAAGGCATCAGTTTCTTAGAACCTCCACCCTGAGCATGTTCTCTTAGCCAGAAACAGTAAAACACTGAAGTAAAAGGGTAGGCCCCTGACACAGTATCTTACAATTATATTCTTTAAGAATTTATGAAAATTGACATGGAAAGGATGTTAAATGTTGCTAAAATAGAACAGAAAAGAAAAGATTACTGTTATACACTAATTATTTATTAAAATCCCTAAGCCCCATTAAACCCACTAATGGTAGGCTGAGTTACTCATCACCAAAAAGACAGGTTCCATGTTTAGATTTACAGAGCTAGTAATAAACCAACCAGAGATCTTAATCCAGGTTTGCATGACTCTACAGGCTAGGCTATTGCAGGTGAAAGTCATGTCTAACCATTTCTGTTATGTTAAATCATGCAAGACTAAGACTGTTTTGAAAGAATCCTAAATACCATAAAATAGCTAGGAAATAAATATCATTTGCCTAAGTTTCAACCTAGGTAACTTAATTTCAGACATTTACTTCAGCTGGTGGCTGACAATAAAACTGGATATAAAAGATATTGACTTTCCAACTCAGATCCCGATCCATTTATCATTTAAACTATATAATTTTGCCAAAGAATAAATGCTCAATATATGTTTAATGAAAATAGCTAAAAGAAGGCTCATTTGCTTGAAATAATTTATGAAAGAGAATAAAGGTAAACAGATCATCTTATTAAAACAATATTGCTCTAAATTGTGAAGAGAGAATCTCCAAAATATAGATTCATACCTGATTATAGATACTTAGATAGCTAGATGAAAATATATAGATAGATGGTTGATTGACAGTTACAGAGATATATGGACAGGTACACGTACACACATACACAGAGCACACACATATGGCTATCAGAAGAATGCTTAACTAAACAGCGAGGAAAGGAGATTCTTAGATGAGCAACCAGATTCTGTGCTATTTCAAAATCAGAATTTTCAATATTATTTGTGCTTTAAGTAGCCTAAGATATGCCTTATTATGAATTTGGAAAGAATAAAAAACATCAGGAATAGGTCCAAAAATTCCCAGCAGAATTCCCTAGATAATTAATATTTAGCATTTACTAATTATCTAGGTACATATTTTCATGGAAATAGGAATTGGGGGTAGACCTTTGTAGTTAGCTAAATTTCTTGCAAGTCAGTTTTGACAGATGAAAGAAATCGTTTTATCTGTGCTATCTGAAAAATCATTTCTCAGTGGAGACCAAGATGGTCATTGCCATTAGAAATTGCAGACAGGATATTTTTCCAAGTATTTTTGTGTGTAATTCTCTTTGTCAGTTCAAGTTCAGCTGGGTTTATCAGAGCCACAATGTACCTTTAAGATATTTCATATTACAGGAATATCATAATGGGCCTTTTAAGGTATATTAATTTTTCCTTACATCATAGTTATTATAAAATATTTGCTTAAAATATTGTACATGCTTATGAATGTTATAATATTTTTGATCTGAGTAAGGTTGTCAGATTTAGCAAATGAAAATATAGAATAATAAATAAAATTTGAATTTCAGAAAAAAAGTAAATTTTTTATTATGAGTATGTCTTAAATATTGAAAAAGGCATACTTATGCTAAAATAATTGTTGTTTATCTCAAATTTAAATTTAATTAGATATAAATGCATTTTAAATCTGGCAACTATAGTTCTGAGGCAAAGTAATTTTGAAGACATCATTGTTACAAATCGAATAGCAGATGTATACTAAAGGTGGTGTAGTGGTATGAAGACCTGAGTGACCATGGGTTACCTTGGTCATGGGGGAAGAATAAGGACAAAGTAAACTGCTGTAAGTTCACTTCTATTTATATTATTTTTTATTGTCTTATACATCTTCTTTTCTTGTTTCAGTTTGAAGTAACCCTCCCCTCTCAAGCACCAAAATTGTTACTTCAGTTTCTTAAATTCAAAATAAACAAAAGTCTAGACACAAATGATTTCATAACAGCTCTGTGTAAACTAAATCATTCAATATTTTTGTGAATGTTCACAAGTTGGAAGTTACAATTTGACAACATATTTATATTAATTAATTCATGCGAATAGCTTATCTTTAATTTCTACATGTCAAAAAGTGCAATAAGTATGTAGTATTACTTAACACTCACTCCAACATTTTAATGTATTAAATCCATTCTACTCATTAAAATAATGAGTTACAAAAAGATGAAGTATCCTGTCCAAGATCTCACAGTTAGTGAGTGGTAGTGTGGCATTCAAACTGAATGTTTTTTGACACTGTTACCCAAGTTGATTCATTTACTCTGTGTTTCCACTGAAGTTTAATAGAGAAGAGAAAAATGCAGGTGTTTAGATGTGCCTTTTGTATTTTTTATCATTCTTTTTTATTGATTTTATATTTTAAAAATCGGGGGAAATTAGGTTTATTTATTTATTTATTTTAAATTTTATTTTATTGAGTTATAGTCAGTTTACAATGTTGTGTCAATTTCCAGTGTCAAGCACAATTTTTCAGTCGTACATGAGCATACATATATTCATTGTCAGTTTATTTATTTATTTATTTTTTATTGGAGGTACTGGGGATTGAACCCAAGACCTCGTGCATGCTAGGCATGTACTCTACCACTGAGCTGTACCCTCCCCACCAGATGTGCCTTTTGGAAAGTGTTTTTTAAAAAGCTGAATGTTCAGTAATTGTTAAAAAACTTTAATTAAGCTGCTAACAGAAAAAAAATTATTGCTTTTCTAATGATTTCCTTGCAAACTGTTTTTGTGAAGGAGAGTATATTTTCTTGTTGTGTTAGTATTGAATTCAGTATTCTCTTCTGGTGTTGGAAGAACCAAAGTGTTCACTCTCATATTTTCCTTTCTGAATTTTCCCCAAAGGGATAAATCTCTCCAATTTTCTTGGAAACTTTTGTCATATCCAAGACATTGTTCCTTCTTTGAATGAGTCTTCAATTCAAAAAGACTAATCTGTTGTAAGAAATAATAAATGTGGTGATATTTCTCCAAAAGAAATAGTAATCAATTGCATATCTGGGTGATTGTTAAGGGGTAAGGAAGTCTGTCAGCATTTTTATACCTTATTCTTCAATACTGGCCCATTAATTCTTAAGATTTAACTCTCAAATTTTATAAATGCTGTCTTAAAAACTATACAGAGAAAAAATAATTTTGATAAGGCAGCATTTCAAGATCATCCAAATTTATACCTGAGGAGCATGAACAATTTGAGATATGAATTTCCCTTGAGGGAATAAGTGTGCATGCATGAAATATCAGCTGGGGGATATAAGGTAATTAAATGTCAATTCTGAGATCTCAAAACTAAATCTGACAGTTTACACAGATATATTTTCATCTGGATCTTCTAGCCATTGTTCTACTGAGTAAAATCTGACTGCAATTTAATAAGCAAAACCCAAGAGTGGAGGAATATAAGGTTCTTTTCCAGGGCATCAATGCTAGCTCCTCCATTGATGTTACATTATGGACATGACTGATACATGTAGACTTACTGTATATTTGGTTCTTCTTATTTTTACTATATCTAGTGATATAATTATTTGCCATAAACATACGCAAAGAACAAGTACTTTCTTTCAGGAGCTATTATAAAAATAATTTAAACAAGGCAGTGCATTTAGAATTCAAATAAAATCAGACACAGAAAAGTTTGGATGTCTTTTCCCCAAAACTCACATTCTTTTTTCTTTTAATTGAAATATAGTTGATTTGCAAAGTTGTGTTAGTTTTAGGTATACAGCAAAGTGATTCATATACATATATATGAATATATATATTCTTTTTTCAGATTATTTTCCACTATAGGTTATTATAAAATACTGAATGTAGTTCCCTGTGCCATACAGTAGGTCCTTGTTTATCCATTTTATATATAGTAGGGTATATCTACTAATCCCAAAATCCTAATTTATCCCTCACCCCAACTTTTTCCCCTTTGGTAACCATAAGTTTGTTTTCTATGTCTGTGAGTCTATTTATGTTTTAAAATTAACTTAATTTGTATTATTTTTTAAGATTCCATATATAAGTGCTATCATATGATATTTGTCTTTCTTTGTCTGACTTACTTCATTTGTAAGTATGATAATCTCTAGGTCTATCCTTACTGCTGCAAATGGCATTATTTCATTCTTTTTTATGCCTGAGTGAAAACTCACAATCTTTTTACAAAACTGTAGATTTTGACATAAAATTGTTGAGTATAACTTTTGAAAACGTGAGATTATTTAATAAATTTCAAGAATTGTGGTTGTGACAGTGTTAGTATTATAACTCTTCTTTCCTTAATTCTAATATTTTGGATATACTTCTACTATTTTTAAGGAAATTTTTTAAGAGTGTCTTGAAACATCACTTCTTTCTTATGTCACTTCCCCATTCCAGGAGCTCATTAACCCACATGTGGGTTACTGGAGCTATATGCCTCGCAGTTATATCTTCAGAATATAGAATTTCTTTCCTCCCACTCATCAGACAAGCTATTGCCTGTCTATGCTTGTTCTAACACCTTTAAAATTTATCAATGTTTAATATTAATAGTTAAATATTGTTAACTTTACTAATTTAAAAAAAATCTTTAAACTAAAGGCTTTTTAGCTAGACTACTGTGGAAATTTAGGAAAAAAGAATACAGTTTTACTCCATTTTTGCCATCCTAGAAAAAACAATTTTTTTCAAATCCTTGCCATCTTTCAAAACTCGGATAAATCTAGCCAATCTGGTTTACTTTTCTTCACTATCCATAGCATTGATCTCAGTCATAGATATTTAATCCTTAATTATGTGCCCTTCTAGATTTTTTTCAAAATATTCTTTCAGTAAAATTATAAAGATATATAATATATTTATATACTCTATATCTCTATATATCCATATATATGTAGTTTTATGATTTCCCACATTGCTTCAAAAGTGTCAAAAGCATATACATGGTATATGCTTAATGGTCCCTGAATAAATTAGATAAATGATATGTTACTCAAGAAATCGTAACTGCTATCTGTCTATATATTTGGTTAAACATAGGAAGGAATTCTCATTATCCAGCTCAAGATTTTATTTATGGTGATAACTCAAGATGAATTAGTTAGCATGATTTTTGAAAATAATTTGCGTTCCACGAATGAATAGAATCATTGATTAGGATAAAGTCTTGTAGATACATAGTGATATATTGTCATATAAGGAAAGGGCTTTAGACCACATTCATGCATGCTCTAGGAACTTTTGAAAATAAGTAAATTGACTGAATGATGGTGTACTGCTTGGTACACCATCCTAGTATTGATTATACAGTTTAAGACCAGTCATATTAATTTTCTATTGCTGCATAATATGTAACCAAACTTAATGGCTTTAAACAACACCTATTTTCTAAGTCTAAGTACAGCTATGCTGGGTTCTGTACTCAGGGTCTCACAGTCAAGTTTCTTTACATTGGAAATTCTTGGGGAAGGATCAGCTTCAAAGTTCATCCAGGTACTTGGCAGAATCTGGTTTCTTTTCAGCTGTAGAACTAAAATACCCATTTATTTGCTGACTGTCAGCTAGGACCAGTTCTCAGCAGCTTGGGTGATCAGGTATGATGGAACAAGAACCAATCTGAATGACAAACCAGAAACTTGCCAAGGGCATGTAGGTTTGGGCATTCTGGAACGTATTGTATAAAACTTGCTGTGCTTCCTCTTTCTCATCTGTAAAATGGGTATAATAATACTGTCCATTTTCAAGGGTTGTTATGAGGATTTATATGTAAAAAGCAGTTAGAGCAGAGTCTGGCACATAGTTAATGCTATATAAATGATTGCCATTATGAAATCCCTGTGCATCATAAATTCTAGTTTTGTAAAGATAGAAAAATGACAAAAGAGTAGCAGAGTACACTGGAATAAATGATATAAAGTTAAAGAAGCAACATACTGCATGTACTGTATATTTTATTTTATTGAATATAGATAAATGAGGCAAAATACATGTAAAAATGCAGGTAGTTACTGTTCATGCAGGAACTTCATCTTTGATGACATTCCATTATTTAAAATAATACTAATTTAGAACTAGTCCTGAAAAAGAATAGAGAGTAATTTTGTTCACTAGCTAAACTGGTTTTAACAGGTTGCATCAATGTAAACACAGATTATAGTTTACTCATCCAGGTTTCTGTAATTATAAGGTACATGATAATTATTTTCGGGTTGTGGTATTGGTGGGAAATTTTAATCATATTGAAGTTTACACATAAAATATAATTATATTCATATATTTTATCAGACTTTAACAATAAGAGAATTTTCTAGGCATAAAAAGAAGCCATTCTGATTAACTCCTTCAATTTAAGTGGTTTTGTACAAGGCCAGTCTCATTATAGGGCAGCTATTGAGACCAACTTGCTGAAGGTGACTGAGCCAGCAGATTTGTAGAGTCTCATATGTAGAGATTCTATTAGCCAATCAGGAAATAGGAAAGCAATCCAAGTTAGTCATAGTTTCTGATGAAAATGGTGAAACTTCAGCTTTGTTCAGAAATCTGGTGAACTAGTGTCTTATTTTGCCTGTCTTTATTTGTATCCTGTATATATCATAAATCTTTAACTACTACTACTATCATTATTTATTCCTATTTTTGGTATTATCTTCTTTTTGTAACGCTATACTTTCTATCAGATTTTGTAGTTTTAGGTTAAGTTCTATTGGCCTTTTTAACTTCTGTATACTTAAGTCCTCTTTGATCATGAATAAAAAATGTCTCAGTTTTTTACACTATCACTCACTAGGCATGTGACTTAATTTATCCATAACATGAGTTTCCTAAAAGCAAGAATACCAACAACCTTGCGCCCCAGTTAAATATTAACTGCTTTTAAATTGCTACAATAGGAGCACATTATTAAGTATAACAATTAAGAGACTATCAAGATTTTGCATCTTTCTTCTTTCCAGTGTTTTACAGTCACTGATTGTCTGACTTCTAGCATCAAAGGGCAGAGTAAAGAAAGAGGACTGTTGCTCTGATGATGAGGTGAAAGGTCATATAATCTCATGATTGCTAGAGTTTTTGTTCTTTGGGAAATTGTTGTGGTTTCTGTAAATCTGGAAAGCTTCTACTCAAAATATCAGTTGACTGTTTGTTTATTGGTCATTCCAAAACTGTAATACCATTGCTGATTAGTGAAAAAGAAGATACAGTTAGTTGATTGTCTGATTTCAGGCAGCAGGGAATGTTTGGGAGTGACCTGCCATGGAAACTTTGATTCACAGCACTACTAGCATGATAAGAAATTGGGAGATAGAATTAGAGCATTATTTATAGAAAAGGTCTAGAGCAATCCATGGACTCTTGTTACTTATCATTTGAGGCCTCTTTTTGTATCTATTTTCTGTGTTAGACAAGTCTTTTAAAAGGCTTTTCAGAGTATCCCAAAGCAATTTTGCTTTCTCTTAAATTCAGAACCCATGCAATCGGTACTACAAAAATTCTACCTCAATTATGCATCATTGTTGTGATAGGCAGTCCCCCAAAGATGCCTACATCTTAATCCCCAGAACTTGTGAATGTGTTACTTTATATGGGAAAAGAGACTTTGCTTATATGACTAAGATAAGGATCTTGAGATGGGGGGATAAGCCATGATAATTCCAATCTGCCTAATGTGATCAACAAATCCTATACAAGGAAAAAAAGAGAGACAAGACAATTAGCCAGAGAAGAATATGGGGTGATGGAAGTTGGACTGGTGAAGAAGTATGGGTCAAGGAAATGAGGCAGCATCTAGAAGCTGAAAACAAGGAAATGGATTTTCCTCTAGAATCTCCAGAAAGAAAGCAACCCATTTTAGACTTCTGACTTATAGAACTGAATGATAGTTACTTTCTGTTATGTTAAAACATTAAGTGTTTGGTCATTTGCTATAGCAGTAATGGTGAAGTAATAGAGATTGCGGTACCTGGAGTGAGATGCTGCTGTAGCAAATACCTGAAAATGTGGAAGTGACTATGGAACTGACAATAGGCAGAGGCTGGTAGAATTTTGAGAGCATGATAGGAAAAGTCTTCATAATTTATGTATAAATTTATATTAAAATATACATAAATATATGTATATAAGTGTATATATGCATATATAATAATATATATGATAATTATATTACCCTATTCAGATTATGAGTTACTTGGCTTTGTTTTCTATTTTCTTAATATTTTAATGAAATTACATAGTGTGAACATACATGCTAGCAATAATTGGAGTGTTGAATATGTGCCAGGCAGATTTCTAAGAACTTCATATATAAAAATATAAATAAAAATATACTATTTTGCTTGATATATATGTATATGAAGTTTATAGTTACATATATAAGTGTATTTTTAGAAAGTTTATATATATAACATATATATAAACTTTAAACTTTATATATATACATATTCTTTTCCCAACCCTGTGATATAATGATTATTATATTTCTGTATTGCATGAGGAAACTGAAGTCTTGGAGAAGTTGATTAATACCATCTAAGTCATACAGCCAGTTATTACTGATGCCAGAAAGTGAACTCCTGTCTGCTTGATTGCAGAGCCTGTGCTGTTAACTGCTATGCTGTGCTGCTGTTAATCATTCTGCTTAATAAATCATATTAATTTTAGTCAATTATGACTAAGTAATATTTGATCCATGAACATTTGAAACTTTAATTTTTGGTTATTTAGTTCAAGAATACACAAGCATGTTGCATTACCTTGTACTGATTTTTATTTCAAGCTTATTGAACGACTGAGTGAAATATTTAGAAGAATTTCTTTAACAACTCCCCTGACACACAAACATTTAAATTTTTCATTTAAAAGTTCTGTAAAATCAATTTTTGAAGTAGCAGCAGTTCACATATTTAATGGTTGTCTTCAGGCAACCCAGTCCTCTAGATCATGACAGGAAATACAGCACCACTGAAAAGTGATTACGAGCAATCAAACTAATTTTCACAGTTTTAGCTTTTCTATCATTGATTTTTGAGAGTGAGTCTAAGAGTCAGTATTATGCAATTACTTGCTCTGTGGAGGAAGTATGAAATGTAACCACACAGCAAGGCCACTATGTAGAAGGAAGTAGCAGGATTTGTGAGTGAGCCCAGGTGCTGCCCGCATCCATAGCTCAGGATGTTTTTCATGAATTGTATTGTATACAGAAGTTATGCTATATAAATTGTTTCTTCTATTTAAGATAATTTATCAGAGAGGAAATAAATAATAGGACCAATAACATTATTAGTATGTATTCCCTGAGAATGTCAAGAATCTAATATATGTATTTTCCACTGAAAATAGTTTAAGAAAATAGTTAATACTTTTAAAAGTTAACTTTACATCATTGGAATAAATACTTATCTAGAGACTAATAAGAGTAAATGGAGTATGTATTTAGATACTCATCTGGTAAATGATGTATATCATTGGATAGTCATTTTTACACAGTGTAAGTACATTACCACTATATAATTAACTGACCCATAAAAGTTATGGATTAGAAGAGTCTTGAAACCAAAATTAGGAGGCAAAGAAAAACCTGACAAACTTGAAATAAACATATGCACAATGCAAGTGATTTTACAATGAAATTAGATTTTCCTTTTCTAGAAGTATTATGAGGATATCTATGAATGCTGCAAGAAGTCTGCTGTCCATTGCCCTTTGTTAAATGAAAAACCCCACTTGACACCAGCTGATGATGGTAATGAGTTAACTTAGTACGAAAGTCCTCATGGCAGTCAGCCACTTACGCTGTTCATATCATACTTTGTCACTCCCTGGGGTCTAAATATGACAGAAAAAACTTCAGGGAGAGTCTTTTTTTTTTTTTTTTTTTACTGAATTCAAACTAAATACCATATAAATGGACAGCACTTCCCAAAAGAATATCAGTCTCTCAGCCAGATGATGTGTTGAAATTTATCTCTGAGAAGAAATGGACTGGCTACCCTGAATACTCCAGCCCATTCTGATCTCTTCCTTCTGTGAAAAATAACATTTTCTGGTATCTTACAATGTGTATTTGTATTATATTTTTCTTGAGCTGTTTCTTGTTCAAGTTTAATGCTATACTGCCTAATGAACCAAGAAATAGTGTTTGTGTGTGTGCATATGTATATAAGTTTATATGTATGTGTGTGTGTATAAGTGTGTGTTTGTATTTTACATGCACACCAGATGGGTTACTTCGGGTTTGTGAGGCTTCCAGGTCCTCCATGAAAATGCCTTTTTATAACTTCAGGCCTGAGAGAAAGCATGACATGAGAAGAGGAATGCAGGCAAGGGATTTAGAAGGTCTGAATTTCTAGGCCAGGCTGAATGTATAGCAAATGGTTTTCCATCCTCAACTTCATTTACACCACTCCCTACCACCAGGGATTATGGTCTTACATCTATAAAAGAAAGATTTTCAAGCAGGTACAATAAAATTCTATTCTAGATCAAATAACTTATGAGTTATATCAACAGACAGACACTTTGAGGGCAAGGACATCATATATTTCCTTCATGTTTCCTTCAGCACTTGAATTACTAGATGGGCATATTCTTTGGGAGTGTAATACATACTGCTGATCTGTAGTGCTAGTGACATTGTTAATAAATAGACACTGAAAGATTATCTCTATTTACTATATTGCATCTCCTACAAAATAAGTAGGACTCTGTCAATTCTCCATTCTATGGCTTGAAGTAAGAGCAAATTGTTAAAAAAGAAAATTGTTCGTAGGTGCAAACATGTCTTCCTTTGTTTAAGGTGCTCATTGATCTCAGCTTCTCATTGGAAAGAACTGTAAGTTCCAACAGAGTTGAGTCTCACTTTTGTACGTCTCCAAAAAGCTTATCATATTCCTCATTGGCCTGAAAGTACCTTTCATGTAAATGTTACTCAATGAGTTTGTGTTTACTTGGATTTTTGCTTTGATTGGTTGATAATGTTTGTAATGAAAATGGAGAGAAATTATAAAATAATGCTTAATATTGGGAGAATTCTAATATCCTCCAGGAAAACTATTTGGAAGCATTAGATATAGCTTAATCTAAATGTATACATTAAGTAAAACTGACCTTGCCTTTGATGATTCTGTCAGTTTTCCTACTCTTAAGTCATTCTGTGTACAGGACAGTTAAGAAAAAATTTGAAATCACAGAAAAATTTACATTTACTATAAAACAAAACTACCAACTTCCCTGCAGAGTGTTGAAGCACCAGCTCTTCATCATTCAAGCCTATTAACAGTTACACCAATTTCCCACAAGTCGAGCAAGTACAATTGCCTATAAGGATGACAGAAAAATAGGATATAAGAATATATAAACTATTTTCTAAACTGAATGAAGCTCTTACATTCAATAAAAATGAATGAATGGTCTAGTGTAGTATACTTACAGGCACATAAAATATCTTAAATGCACGTAATACCAATTATCCCATAAATCTGAAACAATAGATCCTATATAAACTGACTTTTTTCTTTCATAAACTAAACAGTAAGAATAAAACTTTATAATGATTTTTCAGAGGTCTGCAAGATCTTGAAGTGCATTGGCAAACAAGAAGAGTAAAAATACACTTTTTCCAAAATTAGGTGAATTTCATTGAATGCTATTGTGTTTTTGACTGTCAAATCGTGGATTATGTTTAAACAGTAAACATTTATTGATTATCTTCCATGAAAAATACAAAGTGCAAGTTGTTCTGAGCAAACAAAAATAAATAAAATAATTTTTCCTCTTTAAGTAGCTTATTATTATCATCCACTTCTTCCTGTACAGAAAGGGAGATAACACTTACAAATCATGATCTACCTTATACATGTAAAATTCCCTTACACAATGGCAATTTCTGTGTGGTTTTCAGAGCTTTTGTGTGTGCTGTTTCTTAAAAATAACCAGCTCAAGATAATCCTTATGTCAAAGAGACATATTTTGGGGTGACACATTCTGTCCTCTTCAGTTACAATAACAGAGCCCAAAATTCAGTTCTATATTCAAGTAAATCTGAATTAAAGGTAAATTAGGGATGACCTTGGGGATGGAACTTGGTATTTTAAGGAATATTATAACTGCATCATATCTCTCCATTGGTGGAGGGGGAGTGGGAATTTTGTACATACATAGTGGGAATTTTGTCCTTAATTTTGACCAAGAAATTACCTCCCGTTTCAGGAAAATCTGTTTCCATGGAACACAGTTTGAAATCTTTGCTATGGGGAGGAGGTTTACTCTAGTGATGGGAAAATGAACTTCAGATAGACAGGAATAAATGGGACTCTATCTGTATCATTTACAGGCCATGAAATGGCTGGAAGTTGTGCCCATAAGGCTGTTACCATGTCTACAAACTATGTGGTTGTGAAGGTTATTTGAGCCAACCATACAAAGCTTTTGGATTTCAGTATAGTGTTACAGATATTTAAATGAATTTATGGGATTTTAAAATTAAAACTCTTAAAGTAATAAGTAGTATTTTTTTTCTGTTGGTAATGTATTTGTAAATGCAATTTAAAACATAGAAGATTAAGTAATTGTAAACATGAATAAATAATATCAAACTATTGTATAAAGATTAATTGTCTTTTAAGGAGAGTCTTTTAGAAAAATCTTTAAAGTTTTGATGTCATCATAGCACAAATATATTATCCGAAGTGATCACCTAATATAGCATTATGAAATTCAGATGGTAATCAGGATAAAGGAACACAGGTGGTAAAGGGTTCAACACATGTGAAGCAAGGAAATAGGAAGTAAGCAACAGGTAAATAAATACATGAACATGGAAGGCATGTAGTGAAGAGTTTCCCCTGATCACCTATAGACTGATAGTCAGGAATCCAGATAAACAGGTGAATAGTTTTAAGACAGCAATGGTTAGAGATGGGAATTTTATGAGTTTAAGCCTCTTTGACCTATGAGATCACTGGTTATTTAGGTGGTCTTGATACAGGAAAAACTAGGGCACTGGAGGATGACCATCCTAGGTCTCAGAAGAGCCCTGGGATGTGTCCCACCAAGTGAGAGTCCTTGGCTTCTCACAGGAAAGAATTCAAGAGCAAGCCATAGTAGAATGAAGGTAGATTTATTCAGAGAGACGCAGAGAGTGGGCTGTCTCAGAAGGCTAAAGAAGCCACAAGGCATGGAGGTGGTTAAAGCAAAAGTAGATACACACTCTATAGACAGAGGGTGGGCCATTTCAAAAGGCAAGAGAAAAGGCCTAGGAGATAAATATTCCACCGGCAGAACGAGGGCCATCTTACTCAGAAGAGAGAGCAGCAGCCTCAGAGCATGGAGTTGGCAAGGAAAAATGAGATCAGTCCCTAGGTATGGTGGCTATTAATTTTTATGGGCTCAGTAACTTCATACGCTTCCAACTACTTTGGGGAAGGGGCTGGGATTCCCAGGAATTGGGCCGTCGCTCACTTTTTGACCTATTTTGGTCAGCCTTGAGACTGTAATGTCACCTATGGGAGTGCCATTTAGCATGCTCTTGTATTTCAGTGAGCATTATTGAAGCTCCAGGTCTACTGGGAGTTGAATCTTCCACCATCTCGGTGCCAATTGCTGTGCCATTCTTTTGATGGCTGTGCCCTGCTCCCTTCCTTCCTGTCTCAGTCTGACCCTGGATATAGCAAGGTGAAAAATAAAAGTGATAGCTAGATATGATGATTAATTTTCTTCCATTAAGGAAAGAACTCATCAAGATTGTTAAAACCTATATCTCAAAAGCATCACATTCATTGGTTCATAGTACTCAAAAAAATTTTTTTAATGGATGGTTATTTCTATAAGTACATACATACACAGATAGATAATTTAGTAAAAATGTGTAAACATAAATTAGTGTAGTTAGAATTAGTTAGAATTTTCTAAAGCATAAGAGTTGAAGGCAGATTGGATATAGTTTAGCTTAATTTTAAAAATACAGAAACTGAGTCTTAGATATGAATTTAGATTCAAGTTCATTGATGAACTTAAAGTGTCACCTTGAGAACGTTTCTGTCCTTTGGGACACTAAAGGTATTGAGACAAAATTATCTCTGTGTTAAGAGAAAGGTATACTTTAGTTATATTTAAATATCTTGCAGTTTAATTCCTATGCATAAAATGAATTCCTACTGTCAATCTGATTTGAAAAGAAATAATTTCAGTACAGTTAAATTTAAGTTTGTATGATTATAATCACCTCTGTGATTATGGCTGAGTTGAATTTTGTAACTCAATTAGTTGATAAAGAGCTTTTTTTCCCCCTCTGTAAACTGGTATATGGAAAAATCACCTTTTTAAAGCTCTTAACAAAGGCCTTCATGAAATAAAGTAAGTAGAAATGAATCAGTTAAAATTATAATGAGCTGCTTGTTCTAAGAATAACCCTAGCACAAAACTTTTACACCAAGTTAGTGAAGGCCTTTAAGAAATTAAAAAAAATATTATCTTGGCTTAATACACTAAAATTTGTATGTGAAGAATATACCTATACAGACTTAAATATTCAACAGAAGGTAGAAACAGATAACATGACATCTTCATGAAAAGTTTAAACCTTGATTTTTTTAAATACATGAAAAATTGGTTTTTATAGATTGAAAATTTAAAAGTTACTTACCTAGCAATTCTTAATCACATAATCGCACCGAGTTTAGCACTCTGTTTCTCATCTAGAAATTCTCTTTTTATTAGTGAACCACAAAGGCTTACCTGTTACATATCCAAGCTGATTATTGTTGCCACATAGCCATCCCTAAAATTTGTGAATTTCCAAATAAAGGGGTATATGGTGGTCCTAAGTTTTGTGACACCCAGAACTCTACCACACCAATATAAATAGTCTCTGCTTGTTGAGGAGAGAGAGAGAGGATATCATTATTTGTCAACATATTGGGGTTAGTAAAGGTTGAAATTTTTCCTGAAAGATGAATAGACAGTTGAAAGGTATGTTAGCAGATGCCCTTCAGGAAAAAAAAAAAGAAGTACACAGGTAGTGTTATCATTCTCACATTGCTTACAATACTTAAGTGAAGTGTAAAGAAAATTTTCTTAGCTCAGAAGCAATAATATAGTTTAGAAAAAAAAAAAAATGGTGGAGTAAGCAGCTCCAGACTCCCATCTTTCCACAGAAACATCGAAAAACAAGTTGAAACTGTCAGGACCAATTTGTCAGAACTCTGGAAATAGGCAAAGGTTTACAGCAACCAAGTGAACAATAAATTAAAAGAAAGGCAACTAAAAGATTGTTGAAAAAATTTGTGACATTTTTGCTCTGCCTTGTCTTACTCCCTTCCTGACTGTGGTGGTCTTGAAGATGGCTGTCTGTGTTCCCAGTATGGGACACTTGTCCCTGGTTTTAAAAGAAGCAAAGCAGACCCTATTTGTAATCTGCTCTGTTCTAAACTGTCTCGGGGACTGACACAAAATGATTGTTTCTGTTTTGCCTATCTTCGAATTCACTCAGGGCAGAAAAGCAGTGGGCATTGCTAGAAAACTTTGTATGCAAATGAAAACTTGCATCTTCCTGGGGCTAAAGACTACATTTGATACCTATAATGGAGGGTCTGAAGCCCAGAAGGATAAGGTAGGGAGTTTCTTTATGAAATGAGGGCATTCAAAAACACTCTTGTATGCTAAGGAATTTAAAAAGCCATATTCATGCCCAAAGCATAAGAGACAGTAAAGAACTGAGAATACCCTAAGCTTTCACAAAAATGAAGTGAAAATAAAGTTATTCTGATGTTTTCTCTAAATGTTTTATATTTTTAGATATTATATTTAAGTCTGATTCATTTCAACTTCATTCACACTACTATATATAAAATAGACAAACAAGAAGAACCTACTGTGGAGCACAGGGAACTATACCCAGATAGTTTTAACTGATCTGCTGCAACAACTTGGATTTCTCTTTTCCATTGATTACTCTCTGTTATGATTCCTTTTTTTTATTATCCTGCTCTTTCATATAATCTACAACACAGATGACACCTCAACTCTGAAAATTTTCCAGCTAAAATTCAATTTGCTTGGAAGGTCTCTAAATAAATTAATTGACAAATTAAAAAAAAGTATATATATATATAAATTTTTTCAGTTCCCCCTTTCTTTATTATCTGGACTTTTCTTGTGGTACTCGTCAGTTTATGCTTTGCCATACAGAGTAACAGCTTGTATATGTTTTATGCCACCTACTACATCACAAAGTCTTTCAGAGTAAAATCATTTCCACCCTCTATTTCCAAAGATGTATTTAAAAAATAATAATATGTTACTAATTATACACTATACATGAAGCAAAGAACAATTCATTGTTCAGAAAATGAATGGTCTCTTATGGAGGTGAAAGGACCAAAGAAATGACTTCATCATTTCAGTGGTATTAGAAAAACAGAAGAAAGGGCTACCATTTTAAAATTATTGCTGTTTAGATGGTGAAAGTACCCTTCAATTACTTGTCCACTTTCTTCACATTTATCAAATATTACATCTACATGTGGGGTAGAACCGTCTTTAAGCTAATACTGATTTTTCAGTTATAAAAAATGCAGAGTCTCAGCCAGATATCAAAGAGAAGACACATGTAAACGTTTATGTTAAAAGTCCATTAGAAAAATAATTGTATTATTTTATAGCCAACTCCCCTTAGCTGTAAATCCTAAATCTTTCATTAGGTTTACAAGACTGCATGGGGTCTGTCCCTGCCGATTTCTCCAGTCTTGTTTTTTCCCCTATATATTTTGCACAGTCTCATTTAGTGCCAGTCACAATGTCCTCCACACTAATTCTCAAAGATGCTAAGAAAGCACCCGCCTCAGGGCTTTTGCACTGCCATTCATGCTAACTGGTAAGTTCTCCCTCCAGATACTCTCATGACTTACTTCCTCAATTCTTTCATGTCTCGAATTAAATATCCATGTCTATGTTCTAAATAAGACTTGCTTCATCCTCTTCTCTGTTTTATTTTCTCCATAGTTCTTATATTTAACTGGTATTATATTGCTTATTTATTTATTTTAAAATTATTGGCTCTTCACAACATAAGCTCCATGAGGGAAAGGATGCTTCCCACACTTAGAACAGTACCTGTCACATAATCATGTTTAATACATTTGGTTAATAAATGAATGGATGTCTAATGATCTTGCTGTAAATGATCCTGTCACTGTATGCTCGAGTGTTTTTAATTTATGCCAACCAGCAGAGCATCAATTTAGGAAGTCAATGATTATTGAAAATCATGAAAAGATCCCTTATGATACTTTCCAGATAACAAGATAATAAGATGGAAAATAGTCTTCAAAGCATGAGCTTTCTGGAAGGAACTAAACCATAAAACATTTTCAAAGACAATGAAGTCTTCAAATATCTAACTTAAATTGAAATTGTGCTTTGGCTCTTGTTAAGAGAAGTTAAATGAAAATTAGGATAACAAATTTCCTCTCAGTTGAGTCTTCAGAAGACAAAATAACAGGAGAAATTTAAGTTGGAATGTGACAGGTATCAGAAATCAGAGAACCGCATTAATATGAAGGGAGAACATAAAGAGAAAGGGTTTGGGCCTCACCAAATTCTCAACCACAGCTATCAAATTCTTTCCATATCCTGAGATAATTTATCTCTTTTTTCCTTTTTTTTAAAAATTGAAGTATAGTTGAGATACATTATATTAATTTCAAGTGTACAACATGATTTGATATTTGTATATATTGCAAAATGATCACAATAAATCTTGTTAAGATTCATCACCATACATAGTTATAGAATTGTGTGATGGTAACTTTTAAGATTTACTCTCTTAGCAACTTTCAGATATACAGTATAGTATTATTAACTATAGTCACCATCCTGTAAATTATAGCCTCATGATTTATTTACTTTATAACTGTAAGTTTATACCTTTTGACACTTTTTACCTATTTTGCCCAACCCACACCCTCTTCCTCTGGCAACCACCAATCTGTTTTCTGTATCTATGACTTTTCTGTATCTATGGGTTTTTGTTGCTGTTGTTTTAGATTTCACATGTAAGTGAGATCATATGGTATTTGTTTTTCTGACTTATTTCGCTTAGCATAATGCCCTCAAGGTTCATCCATGTTGTCACAAATGACAAGATTTCATTTGTTTTATGGCTGGGAAATATTCTTACTTTCTTTTTCTTGACTTTCAGTGTCAATTTCCTAAAATATCTTGAGGCTGAATTTTATATTTTATCTAAGTCAATAGCATTCAAAGGAAGAGACCGATATGAGACTTAGCAGGGTCATGCAAACCCTGACTTTCCTTTAGCTCAGCCTTAAATCATTAGGACAACCCCCACTCCCCAAAGTCCAAGGTTTAGGTCTAGTAAAGAGGCTAGGGACCAGCCTTGTGTCTGAATGGGCAGTTTGGGGCTGGGTGGGGGAAGAGTGATCTGGCAATTTCAGTGAGGGACTTGGACAAAATATTAAGCAGCAGATTAAGGAACAAAGCCAAGGAATAAAATGAACACTGGGGAGTCAGCAAGAAATAATTAGGATGGAACTGGCAGTTAAGGACATCTTATACATCGGCCAATACTCTGGGAAAACCATGGTGCAGATTGCATGGCTAGGAGCCCAGATATAATGACTATTTCAGACCTCTTATAATAAGCTCTAATCAACCACTTGGGATAGAGCATAAACGGTAAATTGTGTGTTAGTGTTGGTACCCAAGCACAAGGTGAGATAAAATGGAATTGGTAGAAATCCATAGTAATACAGAAGATGTAGTAGACTGGTGGCAGTTGTTTCCACATTTCTCATATGTACAACCCGTTTCCAGTCTATTGATGGAATGTGCCAACTTTCTGCTTGCAATATATATAAGAATGTATAGCAATAGAAGATTATAAATTAATGGTACCAATTTTTGTAGTCTGAAGGACCATTTTATTTCTTAAAAATAATTATTTGGATAATATTTGGGAAGTACTTAGAAATTGTTGGAAATTTATAGAACAAGGTAAAAAATTCATAGTCTGTTTTAGTATGAAAACAGGAGTAAAACAAACATCTTAAATAGTGAAAAAAAATTTTTTAGCAAAATCCAAAAGTTCTGTAAAAATGTAGAATATTGAACTAAGTTGAATGTTTTTTTTTTCTCTCTTTGAAATTCAAGTTTATTCTCTTTTAGTATTTTCAGTTGACAACATTCATGTCCTTATAATAATTTTTTTACTGGATAGGTGGGGAAGGTTAAATATAATATAAATACATCTATTTAATACATAAATTCAAAGTATTTACTAATACTTACTATAATCAAATTTAAAAACTAAAGATGTTGGATGAGCCTGGCCAGTAGCTTATTAATATAGGACCTGATATATAACAAGTAGGAAGGGTAAGGAACATTAGTCTGAAACAACATTGGCATCTCAACAAATCAGTATTATGTGACTGTCACTAATTTTTCTTTAAGCAGGTCTTGGAAAAGAGCACAAGAAATGCTAAAAAATGACATATAGCACTAAGATATGATTTTTTTAAATGGAGAATATAATGGGAATGAAAGAAAGACACAAATCTTAATAATGAATACACCACCTACCTGATTATACTGGATCTCAGACTCAAGGAATACACACAGAAAAATCAAGAAAGTTCATTTCCACATACCATGATCACATGGAAATATATCAAACATGATCAGTTAAAACTTAACAAAATATAGTAAATTAGAGTTTCATCTCTGGCACTTTGAGGGGGACTAAACAAGGGATGCCATAACTTTAGAGATAGCACAAAATTTAGTTCTAAAAGTCATGCTAATATAATGCTATTTAAAGGATTTTGCATTGTGTTTTTCTCATGTCTGCTTGATAGTTTGAGAACTGATGGAAAACATACTACAGGAGCTATACACTAATGTAAGCAAAGTGCTAAAAGATAAAAAAAAGTGCTAGAAATCAAAGTTACTAGAAATTATAAGTATGAAGATAAAATAGCACAACATATCAACTAGATTCTAAGAACTGTTTAAGAACCATCAAGCAGTAGATACTTAAGAACATGTACCATAGGTGATTGCTTAGTTAATTGCAAGGTACATTAAATATAATGCATCTAATCCACAAAATAGAAAACTGTTAACCTTCCAGAGCTTAAATTACATAAAGCAGTTTCCAATTGTGCTGATCTGGCTAAAGCTATAGAAGAGAAAGCATACTTTTCAAACTCTGCTTTCCAGACGAGAGGAATCATGTGCAGGCATAGGTCATTTTCCAGGATTCTGTCAGGCAATAGCTTGAATTAGCAGCACCATGTTGGCAAGGTGATGAAGAACAATGGGCAACATCCATAGAGACACTCTCTTAATGGGGAAGGAGTTGTGGGATGCTGGAATTTCAAAAAGGAACAAGTGGAGGGAATGTATATTGGGTAAAGACATAACATGCTCAATAATTTAAGCTGTTAAAATTGAGGTGATAGCCTAGGGGGAGTATATAAAGAAGAATCAGAGAAAGCAAACAGTGGTAGATACAAAATTTTAAGGAGGAAGTGAAGGAATAAAACATCTCAACAGAGTGTATAGAAAACAAATACAGAGTTAAGAGGAAAGACAATAAAAGCATTTCTTGGAAGCAAAGGATATACAGAATATCAAGAATGTTAAGGTGTATATAACTGACAAAAATAAATAAAGTAAGATAAAGGCCAGACAGATCACTGGATAAAAATTATTAATTCATGTTTTGGTCAGATGGCAATTAATATGTCCTATATGCAATTAATCCATGCATTCCTAACAGTTTATATGTGTTTTGCTCTTGTCTTTCTCATTTTTCTCTTAGGTAAACAATTATATAAAACACTCAGAAACATACACATATGTAAAGCAAATTTGAGAAATGTTGCATAGTATATCCTGCACTATACAATGTGGTAGCCAATAACACTTGTGGCTATTATATTTATATTAATACTAATTTAAATGTAAATAGAATTAACATTCAGTTTCTCAGTTGCACAAATGCAATTAAAATTTTAACAGTCACAGGTGGTTAGTGGTAATCCTATTGGACAGTGCAAATATAAAATATTTTCAGTGTCCAGAAAGTTCTATTGAACAGTGCTGGGGAAGTCACAATACATTTTATCATATTAATGGTTCTGAGAAGTGCATAAGACAAAAGAAAACAAACAATAAAATGTTATCCAGCTGTAAAAATAAATGAATTATTGATATATATAACCACATGTGTAAGTCTCAAGATAATTATGCTGTGTGAAAGATGTCATACTAAAGAGTACATATTTATTTAATGACTCTATTTAAATAACACTAGAAAATATAAATCAATCTACAGTGACCATAAACAGAGAAGTGGTTACCTGTGGAGAGGGTATGTGAGGAGTGACAATAGGAGACATTACAAAGGGGGCAAAGAAACCTTTAGGTGTGATGATTTTATGGGGTGTATATATGTTAAAACATGAAATTGCACTTTTTAAATATCCTTAGTTTATTTTATGTCAAAATCAGTCTCACAAATGGTAAAAAAAAAAACCAGGAAGAGAGCAGTCTATCCACGTGGTAGAGGTCAGAAAGTGCTTGCTTGGCGGTGGGTAGAGGGTGAGGAGGCAGAGGAAGTTGCTAAAATCTAGTAAAATACCCCAAAGTATATTTGGGATAACAAAAATTATATCTTAATCTGGGTTTGGGCTGCACAGGACGGTGTATGTCATTCAAAAACTCATTGAATTATGGATTCAAGATGCTTATTTTACCATTAGATATCTCACAATAAACAAAGCAAACTGGGAAGTAAAAGACTGTACCATGTATTGCAGAGAATGTGGAGTAACTATAACTTTCAGAAACTAATGGTGGGGGTATAAGTTGATATCGTTAAAATTTTCAGTGAATACAAACCATATAAACCAACTATTCCATTTATAGATATATACTGAATAGAAATGCTTTTATGTGTGCCACAGAAAACATAGGGGAGTATTTTCCTAACAATACACCTTTTAATAGTTAAAATGGAAACAATCCAAATATTCATTAACTGCAGGTTAGATACATAAATTTTCACCAGACACCAAATCTGCTAGTACCTTGATGTTGGACTTCCCAGCCTCTAGAACTATGAGAAAAAATGTCTATTGTTTAAGCCACCCAGTCAATGGCATTTTTGTTATAGCAGCTAATGGGCTAAACAGTATCTCATCTCACAGAATTTAGAAATTAAAGAGATTTTTAATACAATTTACAGAAACTAAATTATTCGCTTTTATATATGACTTTTCTGCTGTCCAACCAGCTTAAGTCAGAAATGAATTTGTGTTTTCAGTAAAACTGGGATTACGTACTATGTGCCAAGCACCGTACCAGGTGCTTGGGGCACATGACAGATGAACAAATCACACTCTGAACCTGCCCTCACAGAGCTTACAGAGCAGTGATCAGTTCAGATGTTTGACACAATCTCTTTTTCACACATACACAAAGTAACACAAAAACTGTGGGAAAATGCTATAAGATACAATAGAAAGAGAATGATACGGGCAATGAGAAAAACTAGAAGTTAATTTTTCTGATGATAACAGTTGTATCCTGAAAGAACTTACCACCATAAGTTTAAAATATATATATACATATGTACATTTACTTTATTTTTCTATCACAAGATCATATATAAAACATACTTTAGAAGACTGTCCCTTCTTTAAACCAGTTCTTCAGAATCAATGAGGACATTATTAACATTGCCAGAAAGTTAGAGTACAACTCATTTTCAAAATATTATGTCTGACATTCATAAAATTATCTTTAAAATCAACACCCTTTACAATGATTTCAGTTAATAACATTACTGTTTCATCTTTTCTGCCAGGACTCAACTGCTTTATAGTGTATCCAATTTAATTTGCCTGATGCATAAATTGTGCCTTATCTTTTAATTAATGCACAAAATGTTTACTGTCTCATTAATCAAAACATGTCAAACCACATGTTATTAACTAATGAAAGAATATCTCTTTGCCCTCAAATAGGTGTCATAAACATTTAGAGTTTCTTTTAAATCGAGTACAATAATTGCACATCTCTTATTCCAGTTTTACTTTTCTTTTCAAAAGTCAAAATCAGAATCTCATTTAGTTTTTAATACTTCCAAGGACAAAGATGACTCCAAATATGTATTCAAATTAAATAATTGGGAGAATTTGTATAGAACACTTCTTGTCTTTTATTCATGTATTCATTCTTTGAATGTGTGGTGGAGGAAAGAAAGAAGTAAAAAAAAAAAAAAAGTAACATTGGAAAAGAGAACAGCCAAAGTATTTTTTCAACTTTTGTGTACCAGAGACAGATAGATATTAAAAATAAAACCAATATACAATATAATGTCAAAAGTAGTTAATTACTTTGAAAGTAGTTAAATAGGATAAGGACTTCAAGAGTGAAGGGGGTATACCAGACAAGGTGAGGAAGAAAATCAAGAGGGGAGGGCTATGTAAAAATCTGAAGGATGAGGTGCTCTAGGCAGAGGTCATAGTCAACTCTGAGAAAGAAACATACCTGTCATATGCATGACAGGAAAAATCAAATTTTGCTACAGGGAAATGACTGGGGAAAATAGTAGAAGGTAAGTGTAAAAAGATAAGTAAAGATATATAGATACATATAGATACACATATATAGGTTCTCATAACATATGATAAGGACTTTGTATTTAAAGGCGAGAGAAAGAGTTTGAAAATTTTGAATAACATGATCTTATTTACATTTATAAAAGATCTATATGGCTGTATCAGGAATAGCTGCAGAAGAAGAATCGTAAATGGACTAAAACCAAACAGAAATTCATTGCATTATCTCAAGTTTAGTGTGACTTGGACAAAAGTGGTGTAAATATTTAATGAGAATGTTGAAAATAGGTCAGAAGAGAGATGCATTTTGAGGTTAACCTCAACATGATTTGGGGTTGTTTAGATGTGGATTGTTGAAGAAAGAAAAATCCACAAAGTGCCTTCTAGATTTGAGGCAGGAGGAACTGAAAGAATGGTGGTACTTTTTACTAAAATGGCGAAGGCTGAGAGAATGGAGGTTTGCAGAGAGGGAAGGACATCAGGTTTTCTGCTTGGTCCGTAAGAATTTTGATAAGATTATTAGACTTCAAAATAAAATGCTGTGTTTGCAGTTGATAATTAAGTCAGAAATTCACAGGCAAGCATTTGGTTGGAGATATTATTTTACAGCTATACCGGAGTTTTGGTTTCACTGGTGTTTTTGTTGTTGTTTTGCGTTTGTTGTTTTTTGTTTTGCTTTGCTAGGTAGAAGAAACCTAGATAGGAAAAAGGAAATATACATATACATATATATGTTTTTTTCCTTCTCTGGTGAGAATATGCTATCCAGTTTCTTCCAGAAAAAAAAATATTTGAGAGAATATGTTTTTACTCAGTTATAATAAATTGAAGAAAGGGAAAATCAGGAATCACACATATAACTTTTTCAAAAAAACATATAAAGTAGACTAAATTTCAACTTTTGAAGGGCAGTTCCTATTTTTGGCACTAATATAAATTTAACAATGTCTCTTCAAACATACACAAAAGTGAGGTCACCTTAGTTGAAAAGATTGAGAAATAAAGGGTAATAGAGAATCTGGTCGTAGAGTAACCAAAGGGTCATAGAGTAAGTACATCTGTCTTCACCATGAGAATAAGCCACAAGAACTCATATTAAATATCTAAATCATTATCTTTTTTTTCCATTTTTCACGGTAACAGTTGTTTGTCCACTAACCTAGGTGTATTAAATCATTTGAGATATTGCTGCTGGTCGTCAACTTGAAAATGTATTGCTAGATTTGACTTAGTGTAAGGCATGCATAGACCTGAGTAGTGCAAGGGATGAACCCTATCTGATGCTTCTGGTGCCCACCTCACGTTTTCTTGGTTTACCTTTGATTTCATCCTCATCCCCACCAGATACTCACGTCTGGGCATTTACTCACTTTGTGCTCTAAACATCTTACATAAGCATACTTCTTCCACCTTACATTTAATTGCTCTGGGATTTCTCCAATGTAGTGAATACCAGCAGAAGACCTCTTGGAAGTGGGGGTGGGTTAATGTTCTGAGAACAACCTTCAACCAGTGGGGGGAAAGAGCCAAGTGAGACAGGTTTCTCATTGTCCTTATGTGGATAATGTTAGAGGCATTCTATATGCTCTTCAGTGGTGTTAACCCCAAATGCTCCCTTACACTGGCTTTTTCTCCTTTTCTGTTTCCTTCTCCTCTGTCCTTCACTTCTGTTCCCAAAGCTTAAATCCCAAAGAAATCTCATACCTACAAGTCTGTGAACAAGGCTCTGCTGTTGGGAAACCCTAGCACCTTTCTCTCTCTCTCTCTTCCACAAAGACACAACCCTCACACATATCCACGGCCTTAAAATAAAAATTCACTAAATTACTCTTTCTCTTATAATTTATGCTGTCCTCTAATACTTTCTATCCTATTCTCTCAATTTTATTCTTAGACATCTAATACAGTCTAGCTTATTCTACTTTACTAAGTTTATTTTACTTAACGCTAAATTTATTTTACTACATTAAATTTAACTTACTAAATTTAATTTACTACATGGTATTGAATCATGACCCTGTATTTGAAAAACTAGTCTAAATGATACCAAAACAACCCATCAGCTCAGTTAATTATATCACAATAATTCCTTAATTCCATGACAAAGAAAACAGCAGGCTTTTTGTTTACGGGCAAAGGCCATCTCTTTCTTTACATTACCAGTACCTAAGCCCAGCACAAAGTAAGCAGTTACTGAGCACTTACTGTGTTTTAGGTTCTTTATATGTAATATAATTTTTAGAAATACTCCCTCCAAAATTCCTCCCCTAAATTTTGTCTTCCAACACGGAAAACTACTATTTTCACTCTTCTCATCCTCATTGTACAGATGAGGTACAGAGGCAAGACCCTTGTCCATTATTATACAACTTGTGACTATTTCTTGAATAAATTGGCTATAATTCTTATTATGTAATATGTCACTGTGACATAATATTTGGAGAAGACATATCTATAATTGGTCTAGACACAATTTAAGCACAAAAGTATGACTAACTACTACACCTAATTTTTTTCTAGCATCAGCAGATTAAACTGGGAACAGTGATTTCTAGAACCTGTTATCTTTGTGGTTCTAGGTTACAGTTGACTAAACAGCATATTTTATATAGGATTTGGAAAGTAGAATTCAAACAGAAATCATTGTTCTCCAAAAGATGTCATGGTTAGAGTCCATGACCAACAGAAGCAGAAATGTCAGTGAGTTCCAGATTGATCTCACTCTTTTAAGCTCCCTATGTGTCCAGCTTTTTTACCCAGCAGGTGGTATTGCTCACCAACAGTAGGCAAGACCCAGCGTCAAATGCTTGACTGTAGCTCCAGAGGCTTCTCCATCACAGTTCCACTTCAGTGCCTAGATTTGTTTGCCTTCTCAGTTAACTGGCTAGTGATGCCTCTTATAATCCAACTCCTCCTTTCAAATTTTTACTTCTCCTGCTCTTTCCATAATTGATTAAGGTCTAGTTCCTCTCATAAACCTCTTATCCTATTATTCATATTGATTCTGCTTCTCTGATTTAACTCTGAATCATATACCTGCCAATAAATATTTATCCAAGAAAAAGTAAAGGCCTTAATCTTGTCTTCAAATATAAGATTTTGAAATTTTGAAAATATTTTATTTGTTAAGTGAAACAATTTTTTTAGAAAAAAACCAAAATGCATTTCTATATTTATGTAATGGCTATCATTTGGGGATTTCACATGTTTAATATATCCTACAAATATTTCTGCATAAGTGGCTTTAAGTACTCATATTGCTGTGTGATAAAGAAAAGTTCATTGCAAATAGCAGACATGACTACTGTCACTCAGAAGTTCCAAAATTGTAGTCACCAGCTTAAAATGCAACAAGACTATTATTAAGAGTCATTTAAGAAACAACACTCAACTTTTCTAAAAAAAAAAAAGTCAAGTCAGTGAACACATACATACATTATGATCTAGGTTGATCTATTTTTATTACAAAAAGGATTTTGTCAAGATCTATTACACAGTGCTATTTATAGCAACAAAGCACATTGTTTTAAATGACATACATTAAAAATAATAAAACCAAATAAATCATTGATGGTACTTTAAATTGCTTCTTACAGATGCAAAATAATATAAATTATAATTGCAATATTATAGTAAGTATAAACAGATAAATGTCAATGCTATATATGTATCTGAGTGATTATATATGTTATATATTTTTAAATTATGTGTTACATAATTTTAAATATTTATCATGGTGAAAAAGTATTTCACATTTGTGTTGTCTTCATGTTACCGGATATAGAAGCAAGAAGATGACACATATCCAAATAAATGAACAAAAATATATCAATTATACAGTTGACTTGAGGTGTCAACAGAGTTGTCAAACTGTGTTCTGTGACTATGGGAAGTGTTAACAGAGACTTATAGTTAAATCTGCTTGGAAAAGCTAGGTTATACAAATCTAAGCAGGTGTCATTACAAATGCATGGCTAATGTGCATGTGGATTTCCAAGGTGGAAGAAATGAGGGTGCAGAATTTCCCAAGTTATTTGATCATAGTTTTTCTTTTGTACACATGTTCTACTAAATATGATTTGTTTCATCTTGATATAAAAAGTAGAAGTAAATAATTTGTCCTCTTCTATCACTTCTTTCACTGGCCAATCCAAAGAATGATATTTTCATTTTCTGTTAATAAGAAAAACTAAACTAAATTTATATGTTCTTATTTTTACACTTATAAAAATAGCTTCCATTCTGCTGTTACCTTTTTTTAAATCTAAAACTGATGATATGCCCCAGGGAGGAAAAGCTCTGAAGGTATGTTTTAAGTGTTTGGATAATTAAAATTAAATCCCTAGACTGAGAGCGAGGAGATATCTCAAGTCAGTAGAAAGTCTCAACCTCAGTTTGCTTCTGTAAAATATGAAGACAGGGTAGTTATCAACATAGTCCCTTCCAGCTCTGTCATTCTGCATTTACAGAATGTACACCATGGTATTCTCTGGGTTTTATAGTTTTCACTTACACATTACAGTCAGCAGTGAAAATTGTGAACAGACGGAGACTCTGCTCCTAAGTCAGTATTTTCCTTTCTAGAACTGAATCTTAAAATTGCTGACCAGAGAATTTTACCCTTGTGAGAATGAAATCCAGATCTATTAAAGCACATAGGAGAACTATTCTAGTGACATAGTACTGTTATTTCCAGACATATACAGTCCTTGCTTAACAGAAAAATGAATCAACTTTCCCCAAATTGCTATTTTGTATGACTTTTCTAAACCAAGGCCAGCTATACTTGAATCTAACAAAGGATGCCCCAGCACCAGACTGTTCAGTTTTCCATGAAAAAAAAATTGCAGGTAGGGCCCAATATGCAGTACTAATTCTTTCCCATTTGTCTGAACCTTGATATACCAGTGCTATTTTTTTTTTAAACGTATAAATGTCTCCTTATATGACATGGTATTGGGGCATGTCTGTTATAAAAATAATAAATGAATTGGCTTTCCCCACTTCTCACCTTACTTGTGAAAAAAGATGGCAAATACTTCTTTGGTAAAATAGTTCTGTAATCAATTTTCATGCAAAGTATCTTTTCCTGTGCTTCTTACATTTGTTAACAAATGGGTGTGGGCCTAGTAAAAAGTAAGAGGATCTGCTTTGCACACTGCTTTCTCTCTTTTCTGTTTTTATATTTAATTACAACTCTACTGAGACTTACTTTCTTTGAAAGGTGATGAATTATATTCTATAAATCTTATCAAATTAAAATTGCCCTAAAATATAATTAAAGCAATCTGAAAATGGCTGCCTCTAAAAGACATATAATGGAAACAGTAGTAAGTGGTCTATTCTCTGGACTCAAATGCTCCTCGAAAGATAAATTACAGTATTTTGTGAAAGCCATCTTTTAATTACATGGCCATCATTAATTACCTAGCAAACAATAGCTACTGACAACTTAATAAAAATGTCTAATAGAAATTAGTAAATCACTTGCATGATTCTTTTTATGTGAACTGTGCTAGTTTCACAAGACAGCTGAATGACTATGAAATAAAAATTTTAACATTTGAAATTTTTATAACTCTATTCATTATGACCATCTTATCATTGATCCATTCTTATGCACATTACCAGAGCTAGTGCCCCTTTTCCAGATTCTGAGACATCTGGGTATTTTACAGCATCCTGCACTGGACAGTGTTTCTCTACTAATGTTGCATGAACATTTCTTTTTACTTTTTGAAATATTGCCAATCCACTCACAAGCACAGAAAAGTATAATAAAAGATTTCCTATGGAATCTTTGTGCATTTAATCCTCTACTCTGAAAATGTTTGCATTTATGTCTCCCCAAGTAAAATTTGAGCTGACTAATTACACTTAACTTTACTTTTATTCATCTTTATATTTGTTCAGTGTCATTTGATTGGGGGTAGGTAACCAATATAAACTCAGCTTCCTGAGGGAGTAGAGACTTAAGTTTAGTCACATGAGCAGTCAGTCATCCTTCTGTGATGGAACCTCTCTAAAAACTCTGGAGATCAAGGCTCAGATGAGCGTCTCTGTTTAGCAGTACTCCATGTGTAGGCACACATCAATGCCAGTGGAATAACACCGGTCTGACTCCAATCCTTGTCCAGGGAGAGGACAGCTGGACTAGACTCTGCTCTATGCGTCTTTTGGATGATTTTCATTTGTTATGGTAATAAACTACAAACTGTGAATATAACAGCTTTCAGTGAGTTCTGTGAGTCTTCCAGTGAATTCAACCTGAGGGTGGTTTGGGTAACCCCCAAACTTGCAGTTGGTGTCAAAAGTGAAGGTGGTCTTGTGGGTCGTGTTCCCTCTAACTAGACAGCTGTATAACTCCTTGCAATAGTGAATTTCACATTTCACTTTATTATTGAACTCCTTCTCTCTGCAAAGGAGTATCTATTGGTAATTCTTGACTCACTGCCTGTCTGTTGTTTTCCTGACTCATGACACTTTCTGATTAATAAGACATACTTAAAGGCCCAAAGTATACAGGCTTCACACTAGGGAATTATGTGAGAGATATGTTGCCTGCTGAGGACTCAAGATGGAAGAGCGGGATGAAAGAGAATGGATAAATTGTTTTTCACAAATTAGATTAAGAAAAAAAATTCAGGAAATTTTTAATGCAGAAAGTGAAATTTCTTGAAAATGAATGTTTCCTTCACTATCTAGAGAAATGAATAAATACTTTGAATTCAAAACATTTATATTTTATTTGGAAAGCATGAGTCAGAGGTGTGGTGGGATGTGCTCCCAGAAAGAGCTGACCCAGGAGGATTTAGGCAAAGCATACAAATAATTACATATTTCGTGTTTCAGAAAGATAAAATCATAGTTCATCAGCCAGTTAAGAGTTTATATAAGTAAAAAGATATATATTTTGTCCAATAAGGAGAATGTGAGAAGTAGAAAATGTTCTCAGATATTTATAAAGAAAGAGATAACAAAGATAAAATTAGTACTCACAAATGATGGGAAACCTCTCAGGGAAAAAAATAAGTAAAATAAGTCTTTAAATCTAAAACAGAGATACTGCCAAATAGTCTTCAGTATTCAGTTTATTTGATAGGATACCTTTGTCATTGATTGACAAATATTTCCCACATGATTTAGATATCTTACTTTTATGTAGCTGTAATCTCAGAGTGTGTAAAATAGCCTCAATGTTTTTGGAAGTTATAAAGAAATTCAGATGTAATCTCTCATCTTGTAGCCTAAATTGTCTTAATTATTGACAAGTCATCATTTCTTGGGCATCTGCTGTTTCCCCTCTAAGTAAAATGTAGAGACATGTGTTTCTTGAATGTGGTAGTTGCATTCCATGCTGAAGGCATGTTCTCGGACTTTAAATAGATTTTATCTAGACCCAAATTCAGAGTCTCTAAGTTTCTCTCTCTCTCTCTCTTTTTTTTCTTTCTCCTAGCGAATATAAAATAAACCAGGAAAGAAATGAGCTCATTATGCTATTCCCTCTGAAATAAAAAGAACAGCAATTCCACTTGGGCAGAAGCTGATTTTACAGCTTAAGGCATTTCTGTTAGTGTTTCTTTGTATTTTCTCTGGAGTACTAGTATGTGAGTGTGCCTAAGTTCTCCAGTCCAAGTCAGTTCCCTGGTAAACTTTTAAGAGGCTCTGATTATACTTGTAAAAATTTCCCACAGAAGCAAAGATTATGTCCTTGGCATTGTTATCCTAATCAGTTACTGCTTTGGGACTTAACTTAATTTTTGCTATTCACCAGCATCACTACTAAGAGCTCCTGAAAAGACTATTCTTGTGGCAAAACTAACTATAATTGCATCCTTAAAAAATGATTCTTTCCTGCTTTTTGTGTGTGTGTGTAAGTAGGAAAGGAAAAATTTAGTTCAAATTTAGCTAATATTCCTCTAAATTCTCGTTGAACCATATTCTTATTATGTCTAAGCAATTCCCACAGTTAAAAACAGGAACTTTTGATAGAGAATATTGTTTATTTTTCCAGCTTTATTGAGGTATAATTGACAAAATTGTAAGATATTTAAAGTATACAATGTGATAATTTGATATACACATACACTGTGAAAGCATTTCTCAACCTCATCAAGTAAATTAATTTTTTTTTGAAATTTTTATTATGGGGTTTCCAGGGACTGAAGTATGAAATTTAGTGTAAGATGGTAAGGATTTTAAATAACATTAGGGCATTTGATTCTGGGATTTAAGACATTTTAATCATTTTAAGACCCTAAGTGATAGAGATATAGATCTATCAAATAATATTAAAAACCAAACTGTAATCATTTTATTGTCAAGAAATAAAAATCAGTACTCTCTGATAACTGATCTTCTAGCTTCAGAAAATTAATATTATTTAATAAATACTTGGTAAATATCTACTGGTAGGAGTAATGGGGAATCTATACTTTTATGTAAGATTTTTTCTCTGCTCTTAAGGGAAATAAAACATTACTGAGATAAGCTCTAAAAATAATACCTAAAACAACCCTAAAAACAAGTTGTAAATAATGATGATAATGATGATGTAACTATGACACATAACACTTACTATGCACCAAGAACTCGTTTTAGCACTTCAGTTACATTATTCATTTGATTGTCACAACAAGTCTAGGTATTATCATTACCCACAGTTCAGAAACAAGTCACCTGAGGTAGAAAGAGATTAATTTCTTCAGGGTTGCACAGCTGGTAGATAGCAGGCTGAGATTTAAGCCCCAGCAATTTTGCTTAGGAAATCGTTCATTGTTGGAAAATCACGAGACAGTAAAATCATTGACAATAAAGAGATAGAACAAAAGATAATAACTAAGTAGGTGCCAAGAAAACCTAACTGAATCTTGGCTTCACGAATTTAACTGTGTGCTTTAACCTCACTGTACCTTAGTGTCATAATTTATAAAACATGAATAGCAAACGTTTCCTAGACACTTACTGGCACTGGTTCTAAGCAATTTGAATTTATTTTCTCATCTCCCTTTAATGAGACCATGTGACAAACCATATTATTTCTTTTCCATTTTACAGATTAGGAAACTGAGGCCCTGAAAGGTTAAGTTTTCCTGAGACCATGTAAGTCTCCTCCCTCCCCAGGATAGTGTGTCTCCATGTTAACCATTGTACTATTAAGCCCTGGTACAATGTAGATGATCAAAACTATGATGACTGTTTTCTTATTGTTATTTTATATGCAATTATATATCTTAGTGTTATGTCTGTGGACAAATTTAAGAACTGTCTGCATCTATCGAGTGAATAATATTAGCAAAAGATTAAGTTTACTGATTCTTCTCAGTTATAATATATCATAGTGTTCATTTAGGTTTGTTCCTGAACAATGGAACACTTGTACTAGGAAATTGCTTTCAGTTGTAAAGGAAGGTAGATCATTTTATTTTTCATTGCCTCTTTTGAGTGGTTGAGCTCTAGCACAAAGACCTCTGAATTTGAAGTCAGTAGGCTTCAGTACAGCCCTGATACCACTAGTACCTTCAGGAAAGATACATAAACTCTTTAAGCCTCAGCTGTCTCATCTATACTTGAAACTAAACAAAACAATGTCATCAATAATCATGTAGGTTAAATAAGAGTGTTTGACATGATATAACATCTGACCTTTGAGAAAAGCCAAGGAAAAAAAAAAGGCTACAGTTAATTCCTTGCTATGAAATGTAAATCTAACCACAGGTTAAATTCTATTAGGCAGATTATTCATTGTACCATGGAGCCCAGCTGGGAATGATGAGGGGTTTGAACTCCAGCTCACACACCACTCACTGGGTCATGTTCCCTGATTGGGGCTGCTTCTGCCTAGAGAAGTTCCCACCTTTTACTAGTTACGAGAAAGGCAGCATAAAGGCCAGCAGTGGCCCTGTGTTTCACAAGCTGATAGCCCAGTCATGTACTCCATGAAAAGTTCCTTCAGTTTAAAATAATTTCATATCTAAAATAGGTAGTTTTGAAGGAATGAACATACGCTTACCAAAAGTAAAATCAGAATCTAACTATAGTATTGACGTAAAAGAACCTAATTAGGGAAAAAATACTGCTACGACTTTGTATATACAATAATTTAAAATACAAGTTACTATTAGAAATAATTTTCAGAACAGGAAATAGTACTTCAAGAACTACTGCTCTGTTATTAAATTAATGAGTCTATCTTTATATTCAGATCTGTGACTGATATTGCACTCAGATATTTATAAACTATCCTTTTCTTTTCCCCTGTGTGAACCTATTCTGAAACCCCATATGTAGCTTCTTTAGCCATTAAGTACTATCCGTGTGTATTTTATGGTGAACTTTGATATTTATAATAGGTTTTTTCTGATTTTGAACCCGTTTTCTTATTATGCTCCAACTCCATGTGTGGCTTACTTCTTCACACTTCTTGATCTGTTCTTTGTTCTAAGTGTATCTGAAATGATTATGATTTTTATCCAGCTCTGAAATAGCCACACACTGAGCTATGACTTTCAAAAATACCCTTATCCAAAAAGAGGAAAAAAAAGGAAAGGAAAGGAAATAAAAATCAAAGAAATAAAATAGTTTGTCAGTTATATGCACGACTATACTCAGTGCATATTTCCATGGAGTACTGGGTAGTTTTCATAACTCCTGTTATTTCACAGTTCATCTCTGTGTATACTCCTCTCTCATTCTGTAAGTAATTACATCTATATCTGTTTATAGTTGAAATTACAATCAATTTCTAACTCTAGCATAGCTACAACATTATTTAACAACTTCATTTGCTGCTCAGTTGAAGGAAATTTAATTGGACCAGTGATGGAAAGCAAAAAAACAAACAAAAAACTAGCTCTGATTGAATTAATTGAATATGTTGACCTGCAAATTAGTAATTCTAAAGTTAAAGTAAATTTGGTACATGCAATTCTGTCAATTATTGCCTTCGCAAAATAAATTTAGAACTTGCTCCCATATATATAAAATAGGCTCTATTATACCTTTCTTATTCAGGCTCACCAGATTAATTATTAAATCTATTATGCTCTCTGGTACAACTGGCTTAATTCTTTTCCTCCCTTTTACATAAAAGTAAGTGATTCCTGCAGGTACCACACATGATTCAACAAGGATGCAACTTTACCTGTCTAGGTTTATTGTTAAGGACTTAGGACATACTCTTTTAAATGGAGGTCTTTATAAATAGCTCATACAACTTAATAATAAAAAAAAAAAAAACCCAATCCAAAAATGGGCAGAAGACCTAAACAAGCAATTCTCTAGTGAAGATATACAAATGGCGAGTAGACACATGAAAAAATGCTGAGTATCTCTAATTATCAGAGAAATTCAAATCAAAACTACAATGAGGTATCACCTCACACAGTCAAAATGGCCATCATTATAAAGTCCACAAACAATAAATGCTGGAAAGGATGTGGAGAAAAGGGAACCCTTCTACACTGTTGGTGGGAATGTAGTTTGGTGCAGCCATTAGGGAAACAGTATGGAGATTCCTCAAAAGACTAAAAATAGACTTATCATATGATCCAGCAGTCTCATTCCTGGGCATATATCCAGAGAGAACTCAAATTCAAAAAGATACATGCACCTCAGTGTTCATAGCAGCACTGTTTATCATAGCCAAGACATGGAAACAACCTAAATGTCCAATGACAGATGACTGGATAAAGCTGTGGTATATTTATACAGTGGAATACTACTCAACCATAAAAATAATAAAATAATGCCATTTGCAGCAACATGGATGGACCTGAAGATTGTCATTCTAAGTGAAGTAAGCCAGAAAGAGAAAGAACAATATCATATGATGTCACTTATATGTGGAATCTGTAGAAAAGACAAATAAACTTTTTTATAAACTGGAAACAGACTCACAGACAGAAAACAAACTTATGGTTACCTGTGGGGAAGGTGGTGGGAAGGGATAAATTGGAATTTCGAGGTTTGCAGATATTAACTACTGTACATAAAATAGGAAGTTTTTACTATATAGTACCAGAAACTATATTCAGTATCTTTTAGGTAACCTTTAATGAAAAAGAATATGAAAAGGAATATATCTATGTATATGTATGACTGATCTATTATTCTGTACACCAGAGACTGACAGAACATTGTAACCTCACTATACTTCAATTAAAATATAAATAAATCCATAAATCCATAAATAAATAAAGGAGGTCTTGTATATACAGGTAAATCATAAGCTTTGGAAAGCTTGAGCAGGAATTTTGCAATTCTTTTGGGAGACAGTGAATGAATCAATAGTATTTAATCAGAAGCTATTATCTGTTGGGTCCTTTCCCTGTGTTTAGGACATTACTCTATTCGGTTCCATAAATAGATCGGTAACTGCTACTGAATGAATCACGAATTCATTACTTCATTTCTACATTGAAAACCAAGTATGGTACATAGTAATCAATAGTGATTTGAAAATGAATAAACACATTAATGACCACTATTTGATTCTTGAAGGGTCAAGAGAGAAAAAGGATATTTGTAGTTAATATATTGAGGCCTGCTCTGAGTAGGTAACTCTACTTTCTAGGAACAGCCACCATTATCTATCTCTAGAATATCTCTACAAACTTTCTGAATAAATTGAGCTCACAGTCCTGAGGCAGAAAGTAGAAACTCTATTGTGATAAAATATTGAGATTACTATTTTCATCAGTGACATAGTATGGCCAAAATTAATTGTTCTTAGAACATTACCTTTTTAAAAACAAAAAATTGAGTATCAGGTAGCTCTAGCATAATATTCAAAATAAGTTACAAAGACCAAAACAAAACAAAGAGTAAGTATTTGTAACCAAGACTAAGTAATATTTTCAGGTTATTTTATAAAATGAAACATTTGGCTTCATTAAATATCTATATCAATATCTATATCTATATCTATCTACATCTATATATCTATATATATAGATATATATCAGCCCAGATTAGATGTGGATATAATCCGCTTCTTATGCTTTTGAAATTCGAGGCAGAATTTTTTTTTTTCCAGGGGGACAGTGTTATTATCCCATTGGTTCCTCTAGCCCTGGAATTGACTCTGGATCAATTTCTGGTTTTGTCCAATTCCAGTTTTCCCTATGTTCTTTCAGTTCATTACAATCAAACCCTACAACTTGTTAATATGTGTTTCAGTTATCTAGTCATTCATCATTTCTCTATAAAAATGAATGGGCTGTCAAATAAATAGAAATCATTTTTGAAGGCCATTTATCAATATTATAATATAGGAGACACTAGACAGAATGTAACTAGTTGTGTGAGTTTTTCAATTTGGTTTGGATTTATGATTTCTAAAATATTCTGTTCATCAGTTCAACTTAAAAGTTAAAAAATAAAGATAAATGACATTTTAAAATTTAATATTAGCAAATTAATTAAATTTCTCTTGCTAAGAGCCGATTTCAAAGCATATTAATCTCATCAATAGTTTTTCTAACATTTTATACCCAATGGATGGGGCCAGAGGGCAGTGGTAATTTTACTGACCAGCTCCTGGGCATATAGCCCAGAGTCAAATCTGTCACTTAAGATCATTTAGGAACAAAGAGAAACCTGGGCACAACTATAACATAATTAAAGCTTCCTCCTGAGTTTATCCAATTCTCTTTCAACATTCACCTCCCCCTTTGGCTCGTTCTCTCCTTCCAGTCACATCATGACATGTGACAACTGTGCTGTTTAGAGATAGTCAATGGCTGGGAATCATACCTTCCTGTACTCTTTTCCAGTGAATAAGTAACTGCCTTAAGACAGACTTTCAGAAATATATTTTCTAAGAGGGAAACTTGTTATAGCATTTTATCTTCATTTTAATGAAGGATTTATCAAATCAGTGTTCTTTCAGTCAAGGAAACAATTTTCTATACATAGGCTTTCTGTGCAATTTAAATGATGAAAGGACAAGTGAGAAGCCAGCTCTAAACACAGGGGGAGTTACTAAAGTCTGTAAAAGTATAGGCTTGATGAGACAGTCTGCTGGGAGGTATGGAACAAAGGGAATTTGTCAACAATAGCCTTTTTTTTGGCAGAAGTTTTAGACTAGGCAATGAATTCTTGTATGCATGGCACTGGAACTAGTTCAGATAAAGAATAATTACAGAAAGCTGTAGTTAGCAGGGTCTGGTGACTGAATTGTCAGAGCTTGAATGGAATAGTAAATAAAGTCATATTTGATAAAGTCTGCTTAATAGCTTGCACCCATTTTGCCTGGTTTATTTGCAGTTGCAATGTTAAGTATTTTCCTTGAAAGCAATTCATGAAAATAGGAAAAGTTAATAATTAAGGATTTTAAAGGAAGATATAAAAGTATTGCTAGTCAAAGATACTATATTATTTGCAGAGAAAAACCATTAGAGACTTGCAACCAACTAAAGATCTCATGAAAGTTCATAGGATGCTGAAACAAGAAAAGCGTATCTTAATCAAAAATATTTCTATAAATCAACAAAACAAACTGGTAAATGTGAAAGAATACAAGATCCTGTTAGAAAATGCCAACAAGAAATATTTCATTATTTATAACACTGTTGCAAAAATATGGTTTACAAAGCCTTTCCTGAATAGTGAAATATATCCTGAACAAAGATCAAGATTGACTGTGTTATTGATAAGATGGTTCCATATCCCAAGGCTGTTGATTTTACTAAATTTATTCTATAAACACAAAATTGTTTCAGTATATTCAATAAATTTTTACTTTTTTAAAATCTTAATTTTTTCTCAACTACTTAGGTAATGTCCAAAAATAGTCAAAGTAATTCTACAAAATTATAAGGAGGGATGATGCTCTACCAGACGAAACTTATTATAAATTTATAATATGAAAATTTATTATAAATAAATCTATGTGCTGTTGGAGGACGTACAGACACATAAAAAAGTTTTCCCGGTTTGAGACTCAGGCATATGGGAAAATTTGCATATCCTATAAGAAATACTACAAATCTGTGGGAAAAATGTGGGAGATAGACCTGGTAGGTATCACTAAACTTCACCAACATCCAAGTCTCTTTCTCTTTTAGTCACATCAAAGCCTGTTATTTCTCGGCACTTTTGATGTTGGTGAAGGCCTTGCCAATGGGTTATGGCCAAAGAAATATAAAGTGAACGGGTCTGAAATAGTGAAGAGTCCATGGAAAATTCTCCAGTCCCGCTCTTCCATTGCTTCAGGAGTCATGGGTGAGCCTCTGAGTCACTGTAAGAGGAGTATCTACTTTGGAGAATTACATGAAATCACAGAAACCCTTACATGAACGGGGAGTAAAATTTTCATTTATGCAAGCATAAAGATTGAGGGATTATTTGGTACTACAACATAACAGAGTCGATTCTGCTATTACAAAAATTCATGTTATTCAAATAATTATATTTATGGTTAAAATCAAATAAGACTGATACATAAATGCCTACATATATACATACATAAATTTGATGGACAAAAAAGAGTTTATAGAGGATGTGGGGCTGATACTGGGAACAAAAAAGGCTCAGCAAAAGCCTGTGATGATTGTCTAACTGAAGGAGATTTTAAGAAAGGTGATGCCTACTGTTTGGGAATGGTTTACATTAGAGAACATTTCCTTTTGTTCCCAAATCACCGTAAAATTTCTCAAGTTCACAAGTGATTTGGTATGAAATCATAGAAGAGGCTAAACCTAATATGGGTGCCAAAATAGTAAATACAAGAACAGTGTATGTTGACGCAACAATCTATTATTAGAAGCACTAAGAGGATTGAAATCTACTAGGAATTTTTTTTAAAATCTGGATGTCTTTGGATTTCCCTAGGCCATGGTAATAAGAGTTATGGAAGAAGTTTTGAGTATTTTTTTTTCTAGATCTTGGGGGACAGTAAAGTTGCAGCTAGTAGTTAAGTTTTTGAAATAAGACAACTATGAGGGAAGAAATTGGTTGTGTTTTCAATTGACCAATTCTGTAGCAACATACAACATTTGTCCCCTGGTCAAAGACATGCAATTCTGTTGCAGTCACCTGGCCGAGGGGAGGATCAGGGCAAGAGCAAATGGAGCCAAAGCATAATTTGTTTTCATTTGCTGGGTGAGATGACCTTAGTTTTATCCTGGCAGTCATCCTAAACTCACCATCTGTGCAAAGCAAATATTATAATTTGAGAAGCAAGAGTTCATAGTATAATATTGCTTTATCAGCTTATTTTATAGGTAATGGCATCTTAATTGTTATCAATAATCTGCATGCCTATGCCTACAGTTCCTCCTTAGATATATCTTTCTGACGTATTCAAAATTTTATTATTTCCCAGTCTGACTTTTCTATGAAGTAATACCTGTATTTCTATAGGACATAAGAAGTAATCAGAATAATTTCTCAGGAAATAAGTTGATACATGCTATTTTCAGTAAGTTTTTGACAGTTTCGACTGAGAATGATCCCTCATCCAAAGAACTGTCTAAATTAAAAAAAAAATCAAGAAAGAAACTGCTTGGCAATGTTATTTTGGATTAAGTTTGTTTGGAAAAACACATTAATCAATCTTTGAAGTATCATTTGTCATAGTTAAGGGAAACCACTTGGATTATCTGGTTTTTGTCTTAATTTCAATTTGTAAAAAAAAAGAGCACATTTATTTAATTATGTCTACTCATTCAGCATAGTCATGTGATTTTCAAAGGAGACTCCTATAGGGATAAGAAGGTATAATCTCCACACTCTAGATTATACTGCACTGAAATTCACATGAGCTGTAGTTACTATTGTCTATGGTCTATACCTGTGATTAATGATGTTTTCACATTCACAAAATTCCATATTTATGTCCTTTTTTCTTATAATCTCCCAACATTCACCTCTGTAATAATTTCATCATCACTAATCATCCACAATTCTGTGACTTGATTACCCATGCATTTTACATTTATCTCTTTATTTAGAAAAAAATAATTAAAGTTAATTTAATAGAAATGTGACTAAAAAGCAAATTTAACTGGAATATATACATTTATTTGATTGATCTACAGATCCCTTTTTATTGTTTGAGGGAGCAGCATGTCTTAGGTCAATATTCTCACTAATTATTTTGATGGTCACGTAGCACATGTACATAAAGTTTCTATAAGATCAAAGGTCTGTCTTCCTTCATCTAGGACATTTCTCAGATGAGTCAACTGTAGTATAATGATAGGGAGTATGGATTTAGGAGTCATTGCTGACTTTTAATGCTGGATCTATGATGTATTATATCTGTGTTCTAAATTGAGGCACCCAATCTGTCTGAACTCTAGTTTCTTCTAATGTAATTATTTTTAGACAGATTCTGTCTTCTTTACCAAATTAAGAAATAAGAATGCCTACAAAATGATTTTTTATTTAGAATCATGCAGTGACAATAATATTTAGCAGTGAAGCACTTTAAAGTGACCATTCCAGAGACAAAAAAAAAAAAAAAATTAGATGATCTTTTCCTAATTGGTCAGTCATTTGGAAGTATTTTGCCATAGTGCAATTTAGAAAAAGGATGTGAGGCTACAAATTTGGAGATTAAATGCATGGATTATAAATCTCAAAATGTTCAGCTCTTCAATAAAATCATTTACTTATGGACCATACATAATTTTTAAAACTGTAAATATTCACAAGATGCTTCAGTTTTAAAATTCTACTAAGTTGAAATAGATTTAAATTGGTCAACAAATACAGTTTGATGACTAATGAGTGGAAGTCTCCTTCTAGAAATGAGGATGAAATAAAGGGGCCCAAGACAAGATAAATCTTTACATGGCATTCAAACTAATTGGGAAGTTAAGACACATTAAAATAAATAGTAATAAAAAGCAGCAAATATTTACCAAACTAATGATTAAAAAAAAAAATCTAGCCACAGCATCTATATATTTTAAAGTCAGTCTTTTACTCTACTTTTAATATATATATATATATATATAAATGCCTATTTTTATTAACTCACTAATTCTCAAAAGACTTGTTGAAACTCAGAAGAGTTACTGTGTTGTCTTTAAAAGGACGTAGAGTTAGATGGACCTGAATTCAAAATTTAGCTCTACTGTCTAGAATATCTTACAGAGAAAGTCTCTTAATGTCACTTATTTTCAGTTTCCTCATCTGGAGGAGGGGAAATAATATAAACCTTAGAGGTAATTAGGTAAATTAAATAGTACACTGTGTGGTCCGTAGTAGCAATTCAATAAATTATCATTCACAATGTGTTATTCACCATGCTATACCGTCATGATCCTGGGATGAATAATCCATTGTGAAAATACACAGTTTATATAGGCCATACATATTTAATCTCATTAGTGAAGACAACATGACTTCCTCCTAATTGCTCAGTAGGATTATTAACCTTTGTTGAATGAGGAAATTCTGCTGCTCTTACTCTGGGACACCACACAGAATTATGAGAGAAGGAGCTCTTCCACAAATACATGTTTGCAAGTGTTATTTTGTTTGTTTGTTTTGGTGAGATAATTCCTTGAAGTCCCTCCAGAGTCTCTCAGAGTGATGAGTGTGTGTGTGTGTGTGTGTGTGTGTGTGTGTGTGTGTGTGTGCGCGTGTGTGCGTGTGCGTGCACGCATGCGTGTGCATGCCATTTATCCTATCACAAGTTTGGTGAAAATGTCTCAGTCACTTTTGATGGATACTGTAGCAGACAGACTAGAACTTTCCTGTTAATAGATGTAATGAACTTACTTGAACTGGAGTCTGTCTTGGGAAATTTGGCACTCATCATTTGTATATGTAAATGTTAGGAGACCGAAGGAATACCAAATCTCTGTGAGTCTGGTGAGCTTCTGTGAACTTTCAACTGGGGCTTGAAGGAGAGAGAGAAAATTTAGAGACTTTAGACTGCCAGTCAAAAGGAGTAGAAATATCTTATGGAGTGGTTAGAAATCTGTCTTCAGTTCAAATTAACAGATCCTTATTGAATGATCAATAAATGCCAGATGGTGTGTTGCACACTGAAGATACAGCAATGAAAAAAAAAAAGCTGAACAAAACATCTTTCACCTTATGAGAGTTTGCTTTAGTGAAAATGAGAGCTAAATTGGTAAGTACAGAGTTTTATGGGTGACAACAGAGAAAGTGTATCTTTTGTGGTGCTGTGGGATCACATAGCAAGAACTTCTATCTTCACTGTCAGAAGTCATGGGAGATTTTCAATAGAAACAAGTATGCATAAGGACTGGACAGGCAGTGAATAAACTACATTTTTAGCAGGACCAAGTGTTTCTCTGGGTTCACTGGAATGGGTGATAGACAGCCTATTACTGATTTTTCTAGCATATTTGACTCTTTAAGAGAACAGAGCTCTTTTTTTGCTTTTATAGCTTGCAGTAGTTTTACGATTTTTCTCAGTTATGAGAGATATTGTATTGTCATAGTTATCAGTGCCCCCATTTGAAATAATAGGAAAAAATATATATTGGTCTCTGACCTTGTTTCTTAGCACAGAGCTCCTTATTTCCTGAGTGATAGGAATGTGTGATACAGAACTTCTAACTCTCTTGGAAATTCCTGGGTGATAGGAATATCTTTTGTTCTAATGAGGTGATTCTTGGGGATGCCTGGATGGGGGCTGGTCACCAGAAACACCAAACCATGATTAGAAGCCTGGAACATTTAGCCCTACTTCCCATTCTTCAGAGAGGAGAAAGGGGTTGAAGATTGATTTAATGATCAATCATGCCTATACAATGAAGACTCCATAAAAATCTTAAAAGTATGGAATTCAGAGGGCTTCCAGGTTGGTGAATATATTCGCATGATAAAAGGGTGGCATACGCCAACTCCATGGGAGCAGAAGATCCTGAGCTCGGCGCCCTTCCATAAGTCACCCTATGTATCTTTTCATTGGGTGTTCATCTATGTCCTTTATAGTATCCTTTCTAATAAACTGAACGTAAGTGCTTCCTTGAGTTCTGTGAGCCATTCTAACAAATTATCAAACCCAAGGATTCGGGGATGGGGAACAGGATTTATAGCCGATTGGTATGAAGTATGAATTTGAGATTGACATCTGAAGGTGAGGCAGTCTTGTGAGACAGAGTCCTTAATTTGTGGGATCTGAGGCTAACTCCAGATAGATAGTGTCAGAACTAAAGTGAATTGTAGGATACTTAGCTAGTGTCACAGAATTGCTTGATGTGTGGAAAACCCACACATCTGATGTGAGAAGTGAAGTATGGTACTGTAAGAGTAGAAGAGAAACAGGGAGTTTTTCCAATATATTCCTCAACCTCTCCCTCTCCCTTCCTGGGGATAGTCAGTTTCCCTGCATGCTCTCCACCAATAAGTCTCTTCACCTAGTTGGACTAGCTGAGCATAGGAAGCCACTGTATAATTTTTGTATCGGTTTTACCTGAGCCTTTTTTTTAGAGTTCTATTTTTAAGGATCATTTCATTGTCTTTTATAACTTCCCTTAAGGTTTACAAGGAACTTCTGATTTACCACTGTGCTGTGCATATGTTAGTGTTCAGAAACATGGGTCAGATGCAGAGCATTATGTAGGAGTGTTCTCTTATGCATTAATGTACAGGCATTAGGAAGCAGGTAGCAGCAAAGATGCTACTCAGCAAAGAGAAATCGCTTTTACATGAACAAGAGCAATAAATTCTTAAAATCCTCTACTCCGAAAATGATTAATAATTTAGTCTTTCAAATGTTGGGTAAAACACCTTAACTCAGACCATGGCATCAAATTAAAAAAATAAATTGATCTAAAATTTCAAAACGTTAGCTAAATAAATGTGTATGTTCAACCAAATGGTCAAAAGTGGAAGTATTATTTTTTTTATTTAAATGCTCTTCATAATTAAAAAGCTACTACATTCCAGTGTACATATTCTAGTAATACCAGAGGTGTTTTGTGGATTATGGAGTATTCCAGGTCACTACTTAAATTTCTACTAGGTTTAATATTAATCTGTCAGTTACATACTGTGTAGCCTCTTGTCTAATGTAATGGATCTGTTTCTCACTCTTCAGAACCCCAGCAATCACTAAATCCTGTCATTTCTACTTCCTAAATAAGTCTCTAGATCACCCACTTTTTTCGTTTTCTACTACCACACCCTAGTCCATGTTGTAGTTTTCACCTGGGTTATGCAGATAATCTCTTGATTGATAGTTATCAGGGCACTATGTGGAACTGTGACTCATTTTGCCAAATTTGTCTTTCATTCATTTTAGCAATGCCTACATTCCAAATGAGGAATACCTATGAAATGTTTAACTGGAAAGCACATTTCCCCCCACCATTTATGTGGTTTCAATGGCACTGATTTCACTATGGAATATGAAAAGATGAAAATAAGGTGATAAAAGTAATACCTAGCACATAACTGAATGCTTAAGGTTTACATATATCATCTCATGTAATCCATACCAAAGTCTCAGGTAAGCACTATTACTAACCCTCGTTCATATAAAAGAAAATTATAGTTCAGGGTTACACAATTAAGTGCTAGAACTCTTTTCCTATTTGTTCTCCAGAGAAACCTTCTAACATAGCAATTAAGAGTATGTGTTTAGAACCAGGAAGACCTGTATTTAAGTCCTGCTCCACCGTTTAGCACAGAGAGCACCACTGATTCAAATATTCTGTAAATGTTCCAGAAATAAACAAACAGGCAAAACAAAAAGGAATGTGTAATTATTATTCTTATAAGGAAAAGCAGATTTTTTCAGCTCTTGAAATATTCTAGAAAAAGGGAGGTTGGCTGATAGATGAAGGATAGACACTTACAGGGATATATGGTGGGTGGATGAACAAATGAATCTCTTAATAAACATCGGTCTGTGACATTCAGTGTAACACATTAAATACCATATGGATGCTTTTAAGAAGTGATTTCAGGAAGGCACAAAGTCATTGAAGATAATATAGAGACATGACTGTTTATTTAATCCCTACAGTCATAAATCAGCTAGTGATTTTATCTCTTTAAGTATGAAGGTGGGTCCAAAATTGATATTTCTTATCCTTTATTGCTTTCTCTCCCTCTCCCTAGTCACCTTTGTAGAGAACCTATTTCCTTTCAATTATGCACATTTCCATCAAATACTATTTTAACATATTAATTATATTTATTTTTAAATGCCCTTCAAATTTCTTTCATATTCCCGCAAAGTATAGGTTGAATTGGATTTACATGTTTTGGGGGGACATTAGTCCACTTATTAAAAATCATATTAATGACAGCAGAGATTGCATCTTTTGATTTTATGAGGTTACAAGAAATTATGATTGTTAATGTGATATTTTATAGGTTTTTTTTTTTTTACTGTTTTATTGAACTGTAGTCAGTTTAGAATGTTGCATCAATTTCTGGTATACAACACAGTGTTTCAGTCATAAATGCATATATTCCTTTTCATATTCTTTTTCCTTATAGATTACTGCAAGATATTGAATATAGTTCCCTGTGGTATACAGTAAAAACTTTTGGTTAATCGATTTTATATATAGTAGTTAGTATCTGCAGGGTTTACCTATTTTAATTAGATAAATTTAAATGTCCAGAGTTGCATTGTTGCTTTAAACTCTAAGAGGATTCAAAGCAAGTGAAAGTTTGAGATACCTGTGATGTCTGTATTTTTTGTGCCTATAGGGACTCTTCTTAGATATTTTTCCAATTTTCATTTGCTTGGTGTAGGAAAGATGTGAACTATTGACTAAAGAATGTGAGATAATCTATTTGCAAGTCAGGAAAAATACAAAACTGAGGATATGAACATTTCTTATGATTTTCTATGTTTTCAGATTACAAACATTTAATCGTTTATAAAAATCAAGGCTAGAGCTTGGGAATTGTGCTTGCCCATTTGAGAAGAATATTATATTTTCTCCAAAAACATATATTCCATTTCCTTTTTCTGTTATAACAATTTTTAAAGTTTTGATGGTAGACTTTAAAAATACATTACTAATGCAGTTTGTCAAGTTCAGATGGCTTATTTTTAGTATAAATAAATCAATTAACTTAATTTCTAAGTTGAATTTGCATTACTGGTAGGACTTCCTATTTATTTTTTTTAAGAATGAATTTTTAATTTGACACAACATTGTAAAATGACTATAACTCAATAAAAAAAGTTAAAAAAAGAATGAATTTTTATATGAAAGTAGAAAATATTTAGTAGTAACAACTTTTTCTAGGAAGTAGAGTGGAGAGAAATAGGAGAGAAAGTAGGAAATGACAACTGGAATTCAACTTTTGTTTCTGAAACACAGAGTTTATGGAATTTTTAAACATGTAACGCTTATCTCATGTTCCGTATTCACATTCAAGAGATACTTCCGTTATCTTTTCTTCAGTTTTATTACTGAAGGTTATTACAAAAATGTAATTTTCCTATGATATGAATGATCCATAACAAATAACGTAGGTGATCGTAAGGTGCTCTCATCATCCAGAAAATAGCCAGCTGCCTCATAATTGAGTCTCCTCATTTTATGTACTCCTGCTAATTGATACCTAGAGGTTTTCAGATTCCATACAGTGCTGTTATTAATTTCCTGTCAGGGTTCATGACATGATCATCAGTAATGGTGTACCTCACACTGATGAGCTCTAAAAGTATGTCAGGCTCAGATGGGATTCCATTCAGAACCCTTTGTCTCCTGTTGAGTGTGTACAAGCTAGACTGAATGCAGGAGATGAGAGACAGCCCTAATGAGTTCATATTATCGTATGGTTGAGGGGATTATTTATTTTTATTTCATTCATTCATTCATTCATTGTTTTATTTTCCATTTATTCAAATTTGCCTAGCAATAGATAGAGCCCATACAGTACTTATAGTATAACATTATTTTATTTCTACTATTTTCCAACTGGATTATGTTAGATAGAAGAGTCCTGTTAAAATAGTCGCAATGACAGCCTGCCTAACTTCCTCCTTCAGCTTGGCATATTGGATAAATGCTTTTCCCAGAAGAACTAGATTTGATTGACTCTTTCATTATTAAGGATAGAATGATCTACCTGTATTATTTATAACTAGGGACATTTACTGGTTTGAGAGACACTGCCCATTCATTAAAAAAAAGAAAAAAAAAAGGTCTTCCTTGGCTGGTAGCTTGTGGGATACCTTATGAAAAGCAATTTGGTTTTTACGTAAAATATTAATTCAGATAAAATAATATCTTGGTTTTTCGATAGTTCAGTTTTTAGTTTGAAAATTTGCAAATCTCAGCTCCTTTGCTCCATAGTCATTTGATTTGCATGATGTTGTGCAAATTAAGAGATTTCCTCCTAGCACGAGGCAATTTAACATGGAAGTTGCAGGCTAAGATGCCATTTTTTCCTTTGAGAACGTTCCCTTATACCTCATTTTTTCCCTATACACTGGAAATGCTTTTACATACAACTTCCAAATTCATACTGCTATTGAATGAATAACAAGAATATCTGAAAGTTATTCCTTTTTCTTCATAGGGAGAATACATACTTAAAAGGCTAGATTCTATTGTTGCTAATTTTCAGTATTAACAATGATTGTGCATTCTTTAAGGTTATCATAATTTAGATCTTTATTTTTTTCTTCATTTGGCTCAGTATTCTAATCTAAGTTCTCCCACTTAAATAATTAAAAAAAAGTCCTACTTGGCTTTTATTTTTCTGTCTTTATATAACCCTCAAATCCTTTTGGTAAATATCACACATCTTTTAAACAGAGGAAAACCAGTCTATCATTCACAAAGTCAGGATGGGAGGGAACATTTTATATGGCTGACCAGACTATCTCACTGGGTCCAATTTCACAAGCCATTAACACTCTGAAAGGAGAAATTAATTTGAATGTCTGTCATATTCTAGAAAGAGGGACACACTATTGGGAAATCTTATTCAAGTTGACCTCTTAAAAAGAACAGAGGGATGGAAGATGAATTCATATTTTTTGATAAATAAGGTGGAGGGATTTTCTCACTTAAGTGTTCATTAAGAATTTTAAAAGTTTCCTCATTGTCCTTGGTGCAGTACTAGAATAAATCCCAGAAAGCAATATGGCTGCACAGAGAGCCGCTAATGAACTCAGAGAAAAATAAGAACACACACAAAATGTGGAATGGGATTCAAGTAACTGGAAAGAAATTCAAAGAAGTGTGGAGTTGTAAAATTATTGCCAGGAATGCTAACAAATAATATCCCTTGTGTATGTTGTCAAAGACCACATATTAAGTGTGTTAAGCTAATAAAAATAGCAACTGAACAGTAATAGAGTAGCTGCTCCTTCTGGTGTCATTATTTAATAGACATTAAAGTCAAATGTAAATTTTCAACTCTCCCCCCTCCTCCTCACACACCTCCTCTTTCCTCCACCTTCCCTTCCTTTTCCTCCTTCTTCCCTTACTTGTTCTCCCATCTCTCCCTTTCACATTATCTTTTTCGAAGTGTAAAAGGATATTATGGTGAGAAAAAACAGAATTTAAGATTCTTATGTCAAAAGCAGCAAACATAGGGTCCAATTTGAGAGATGAGCTGTGAGGTCACAAGAAGACAGTGTCAATAAGTGTATTGATTAGTGGTTATAACATTGATGTTCTATTGCTGCTGTTACTATCACTACTGGCATCTACAATCAGTGCATATGGAATACTTTGACATTTATTTGACAGATATTAAGTGGATTTTGTGAGATTGTACAACAGTTAAGTCTCTTAACTAGAATCTTAAAGCAAAGCTGTCTGATTCCTAAGCCCAAACTCAATCCCTGCAATATATCACATTACAAGGAGATGGAAAAAGTTGTTCTTTGGGGAGATTGTTGCTTGTTTATCTAGAAAGCCATAAATGCTTTACACTTTAGACTAAATTTAGAGCATGTTTATTGAGGAACCTGGGGATTTTAATAAAAAGAGATGTTTCAGGGGAAGTTATGGTTCAGTATTTAAAATTTTGTGACTAAGACCATTTCTTACCCTTAAAGTATAAAAGAAACAGCAAAGTTTGAGGAAAGCTGTGATGTACATGAGCCCTGCAGTATCTTCCACATGTTCTACTTTTATTTTATGGCTCATCCCCTCTGGGAGGACCACTCTTAGTAGGACTTGTCACCAACTATTGGGCATAAGAAGGACAGGACAACTTCCTTAGTGACCACTATATGATCGGTACCTGGGAGAAAAAGTTTTCTCATCTCTTAATGACTTAGGTGGAGAACTCAATGGCACAGCATTTCAGGTGATCTGAAGCTAGTAGGACTAGATATAGTATTAGTTAATAAATCAGGATAGTCAAATATCTTAACAGAATTGATTAATGGACAGAGTATATCAAGATTGAATATAGAATAATATAAGCAAAGTAAATGTGAAGTTCTTCATTTGTGTATAGGTAAGTGACCATAAAAAATACAAAATAATGTGATATGGCTTAGCAGGTGCTTGCATGGAAACTTAGAAGTTTTATATGATATAAAAAATCAATGTGCATCAGCACTGCTAGAGCACAAGCTCTTGAGTCAACAAAGAAAGGTTTGCTGAGACTATGATGCCATCCTGAGCTATTTCACATGATCATTCTGAATCCCTGTTTCATTTTTTTGCCCAGTAGATGTAACTACAGTTGTTTTCACAAGAAGAGATAATCCATTATAAAAGTATAAAGCTCCTGGCATAGAGTAACCATTAAAAAAAATCTGACTTCCCTGCCTCTTTATCAAATCAATAAAGTTTATGCAAAGTGAGCCTGCATGAAAAGAACTTAAATGTTAAGTACGAGGGCAGTCATAATCCTGTTTTTATCTAGCAGAATGTAACAAGCTGAAATGACTTCAGGGGGTGCTGATCTAGCTGATAAGTCTCTCAAAGTCATGCCACACAGGAAGCAGGGGGAAGTGAATATGTTAAGAAGATGGAAATTGTGTACATTTAGTGAAATTCAGTTCAGACCTCTTGTTGTACGAGATATGTAATTAGGACCTGACCTTTTTATCATAAGGAAAAAAAAATTGCCCCTAGCTCTGTTTTTATGTGAGCTGAGAATTCATTTTGAAGGCTTAGGTTGGTATCTTAGAAATACTGGTGAGACAATGGTTGACAATAAATTGCATTGACCTGGTAAAATACTATGACCAATCATCATAATGTGATGGCACTAGGGAGGAGTCCAAGTGTAAGCACATTCTAGAGAACCAAACCCTTGGTCTTTGTTTTGTCAAAATTTAGCCTCAAGTCTGCCCCTCTTTTTCTCTCTTTCTTGGTATCCAAACACTTATCTTTAAATCTTTCCAAAGAAAGCAATATAAAGTAGCAAAAGTGATGAAACCTTGACATAAAGACTACACTGATCACCAAAAGGATGCCGCTGATGTGTCTATTGTTAGAAGACACACTTGCAGGTTTTAGTTGATCAGTCCTAGGCCTGTAGATAAGTCACTGTGCTGCATTTCCCATCTGCTCTGAGTCCAGACAGAGTGAGATGACAGAAGTCCATAGGACAGAAATGAAAACTCTGTGTTAAAAGCCTTTGCTTCAATGCTGGAAATTTCTCTATCAAAAATATTTGCATTTCCACATTTGTCGGTTAACTCTAAGACTTCAATATACAAGATAACTGGAAGGGGAGCTTCCATGACAAAAAAAAAAGAGTATTTTGGTGTAATCAGCAAAATATGTGTTTTTATTTAAAAAAAAAGTGGATTTTAATGATAATAGGCATCTTAATATGAAAAGCTGGCCCCATCTGACAGGCAGTTTGACTTGTTTCAGTTAGAAGCTATGTCCTCATATTAACAGCAATTAGAGAATGAATTGAACCACAGAGGCTGTGTTCCTTTGAAGCAAGGGTACTCTCAAATATAGTAGATGATCAATAAGCTAGCTCTGTACCTGTGATACAGAAAAGAGAGCATTACTCAACTTTTTCCCCTCCACACAACTCAATTTGCATATAATATTTTAATGTCTATAAAGTTATGGAGCTTTCTGAGAATAAACAGTAAGTGTCTACTTTCATTGAGATCTTCCTAATGTTTTCTCTTTCCTCTTATTTATATTTCCCACATCCACAAATCCATCCTCCATAAATAAATTATTGTAGTTCAATGTCTTGATCTGGGCTTTCCTTCCAATGCTTTCCTTCCATGGGTTGTAACCTTAGCAAACTGAGCCTTTACTGATTACAAACCATAAATCACAGCAGGTTATTACAAGGATAATATGGAAGGTAATTTCCTTAGAGTCCTTTTTTTTTCTTGCATGACCAATATCTCCAGTGTGACATCAACTACAGGATTTTGATGGTATTCTTATTCTAAAATACTATAATCAGTGAAATGTTGTTCATAGTTTCTGGGAAATTGTCTATTTCCCATTACATGCAAACACAATCTATTTATATCTTTCGGTTTTCTTTTTCATGAAATTTTATTGTGCTGTTACTCAAAATCAAAACAAATGTTTATATTAACATTAATAGTTTAGATGATAGTTGCTACAACATATAATAATTCTTCTAGGTAAAATGATCTTTTTTAACTACCTTAAGAAATCTTTGCCTGGGAGAGAAATTTGTTCCTGCAAAATAAGCTTTGGAATCAGAAAGTATTTCCTTGCTAGTCTCTTTTCAGAATTGACAGTGTTTTATTACCTTTTAAGAAATTATTTATTTTTATTTAATTTTTCATGTCAAAAAAAATCTGAAAATTTGATAAAATGTTTGCTTATGCAAGAGAAACATACACATGCACAAATAGGCACAGAGGAACTGATAGATACAGATTTAACATAAATATGTGTCTTTCTCTAGGATGCAGAAATGCCTGGGCAAATCTGATGTGTAGTTGAGGTGGGTTTCCTACAGCTTTCAGTTAACTGAAGTAATTTTCCTGGATGGAAATTACAGTGCTTTTTTACTGAGTATGTTTGTCTGGACACTTAGTCAGTCACTGCAGGCTGATAAGAGCAACATGGTATCTGTGGCCCAGAGAATTTATGCCTGAAACTTATGAAGAGTGCAATTACCTGTGCAACCTGGAGGACTTATTTTTGTGATGCTGTTTCTCGGAGATATGGCATGCCTTGGTGCATACCAAGACTATATAGTCTAGTAACTGGAATATAGCAAGTGTTCCATTAGCATTTGTTATATTAGTAAAGTACTGAGTTAGAGTTAATTACATTAACTTAGTAGCTGTAGTGACTGCCTTCATACTTCATATGTTTCAGATCCTGGCTCAGTATGACTGGAATATTGTCCAAGGAACTGAGTACCTGTTGGATGCAATAGTTAGTAGTAATTTGCAATCTTAAAATGTTGCCCCAGGAATAAAAGTATGAACTACTGTAGAACAACTATTAAACATATTGTCTGATAGTCTAGTCTAGTGGAGCATGCCTAGGATCAATAGGATTGAACTCAGGTCTTCTAGACCCTACTCTTTCAGGGGTTCTCCATGAGCATCAGCACCTGTATAGTGTGAGATACTGATATCTTCCATCCTCACTAAAACTTAGAAAGCATTTGAAGTGTAACCAAAGATGTAACCTAGTTTGGCTTGACGTGTGATCTAGAAATTGCATAGTTGTATATGACCTCCAAAGCAATTCAAATGACATTATGCTCAAGGTCTAAAGCAGAGAAAAACAGAGTAGTAATCTGGCTTTGAGGCAGATGTGAGGTTGATCTTAGGGGCCAAGAAAATCTATGCAATATTTCTCAGAGAATATAATGGAAATGGTAATATAGTTTATCTGCATGTAAATCAGACTGTGAGCTAGGTATCAGGGTCATCTCTCTAATTAGCTTTTCCTTTTTTTCTCTAAGACACAAGTCTGTTCTTTTTGCTAAATGATTGAGGCAGTGTTACTATTCAGTTCAGAGAATTCTTGCTATAGAGTTGATTTTCTGTTTTGCCGTGATGCTGAATGTGTTCAGTTGACTCAGCAATTTCTTCCAGCACTGATCTCTTCCCACCTTAAAAGATTAGTATAAATGGAGAGAAACTGATTTTATTGTTATAGTTCAATAATTGTGAGAATACAATTGAAATCCTACTCAGACATCTTGGAAATAAGAAAGATATAAGCAGCAAATCATTAACAAGATCCTTGATGTGGTTGGTGTATCAGTTTTGTTTGCCAGGTCAAAAATGCTGAGAATTACTCCCCTTCTGTAGTTTGCTTTTAGAATCGATTTATATTTTCACTGGAAGAGTAGAAATATTTAGATTAGAAATAAATAACAAAATAAATTATTGTAAGATTTGAGATATATCAAATATGAAAAATAGCTGCTAATTACTGCAATAAAATATGAAAAAAGAAATCAGTTACTGCAATGGTCAATAAAACTGCAAAAAATGTATTAGCAATAATAAATCACAATGATTGCAGGAGATCAGGTGCAGTTAATCACATTATGGTATATCAATTGCCCTAATACAGATACATTTATTAATTGTGGGGTTTGAGGATTGAGAAGAAGGATCAGGTAATGGGACAGAGAAGATGTGATATTTGATAGATTCAGGAGGTGCCCTTCACTAGATGGAAATTATAGGGGAGACATTTTAGGCTGAATATTTGATAGATTAAAAAGAAACAAAACAATCAGGTATTATCCTGTATTGGCTAGATTCAAAAGGCTTAAATAGCCCAGTTCCCTTCAGTTTGTCAGGATCATGACACATACTGACATTTCCTCAGCAATATTTATTGTAAGGCTACATTAACATAGGCTGAAGTGTTTTAGAACATCAGAAATAAGTCTGCTCAGAGGTGTTTACTGAGCCATCACTAGGCTATGGGATGTTTTCTAAGGTAGTGTTTAAATGCTGCCAGAAAAAAGTTTCAGGATGCAGACCAGTATTTTTTTATAAAATCTATTTTCTCACACTTGTTTTTTGTTTGTTTGTTTGTTTCTTTGTTTCTTTGTTTGGTTTTGGTTAAGAATGAAAACATGAACTGATTCAGTTATTTGGACATTTCCTCACAGGTGTATCATTCACAGAAGAATGTGAAAGCTTAATAGAGGAAAGACTTTTTTTCAATTATTTTATTTTTTGTTGTCACATAGTATTTCATTTTATGCATGAATATATTCTACTTTGTTTTTATTGAACTGTAGTTAGTTATAATATGTCAATTTTTGGTTTACAGCATAAGGTTTCAATCATATACATACATATATTCATTTTCATATTCTTTTTCATTATAGGTTAATACCAAGATATTGAATATAGTTCCCTGTGCTATACAGAAGAATTTTAATTTTTATCTATTTTATATATATTGTTAGTATTTGCAAATCTCAAACTTCCAATTCATTCCTCCCCGCTCCTATCTTCCCCCACACCCATGTAACCATAAGTTTGTTTTCTATGTCTATGAGTCTGTTTCTGTTTTTTAGATAAGTTCATTCATGTCTTCTTCTTTGTTTTGGGGTTTTTTTGGTTTGTTTGGTTTTTTTTTTTTTTTTGGTTCCACATATGAATGATATTGTATGGCATTTTTCTTTATCTTTCTGGCTTACTTCACTTAGAATGACAATCTCCAGGTCCATCCATGTTGCTGCAAATTGCATTATTTTATTACTTTTTGTACCTAAGTAGTATTCCTTAGTATAAATATACCACAACTGTTTCATTCAGTCATCTGTAGATGGACATTTAGGTTGTTTCCATGTCCTGACTATTGTATGTAGTGCTGCTATGAACATTGGGATGCATGTATGTTTTCAAATATGAGTTCCCTCCAGATATATACCCAGAAGTGGAATTGGTGGATCATATGGTAAATCTATTTTTAGTTTTTTGAGGGATCTCCATTACTGTTTTCCATAATGGCTATACTAAACTGCATTCCCACCAATAGTGTAAGAGGGTTCCCTTTCCTCCACACCCTCTCCAGCATTTATCATTTGTAGACTTTTTAATGATGGCCACTCTGACTGATGTGAGGTGATACCACAATGCAGTTTTGATTTGCATTTCTCTGATAATTAGCGATATTGAGCATTTTTTTCATGTGCCTTTTGGCTATTTGTATGTCTTTATTGGAGAATGTCTTGTTTAGGTCTTCTGCCCATTTTTTGGATTGTTTTTTTGTTGTTGTTGTTGTTATTAAATTGTATGAGCTGTTCATATATTCTGGAAATTAAATCTTTGTTAGTCACATCATTTGCAAATATTTTCTCCCATTCTATATGTTGTCTTTTTGTTTTGCTATGGTTTTCTTTCCTGTGCAAAAGTTTGTAAGTTTAATTAGGTCCCATTTGTTTATTTTTGCTTTTATTTCCATTGCCTGGGTAGACTGCCTTAGGAGAATTGCTTAGATTTATATCAGAAAATGTTTTGCCTGTGTTTTCTTCTAGGAGGTTTATTGTGTCTTTTATTTAAGCCTTTAAGCCATTTTGAGTTTACTTTTGTCTGTGGTGTGAGGGATTGATCTAACTTCATTGATTTATATGCTGCTGTGCATTTTCCCAACACCAATTGCTAGAAAGATTGTCTTTTTTCCATTACATAATCTTCTCTCCTTTGTTGAAGAGTAATTAACCATAAGTCTATAGGTTTATTTCTGGGCTCTGTATTCTGGTCCATTGATCCATATGTCTGTTTTTGTGCCAATACCATGCTGTTTTGATTACTGTAGCTCTGTAGTATTGTGTGAAGTCTGGGAGGGTTATTTCTCCAGTTTCATTCTTTTTCTTCAGTATTGCTTTGGCAATTCTGGGTCTTTTGTGATTCCATATAAATTTTAAGATCATTTGTTCTAGTTCTGTGAAAAATGTCCTGAATAATTTGATAGTGATCACATTAAATCTATATTTATTGCTTTGGGTAGTATGGCCATTTTAATAATATTAATTCTTCCAATCCAAGAGAATGGGATATCTCTCCATTTCTTTAAGTCATCTTTAATTTCCTTAATCAGTGTTTTGTAGTTCTCTGCATGTAAGACTTTCACCAACTTGGTCAGATTTAGTCCTAAGTATTTTATTTTGTTGGAAGCAATTTTAAAAAGGATGGTTTCTTTATTTTTCTGATATTCATTGTTAGTGTAAAGAAATGCTACTGAATTTTCCATAATTTTAAGCCATTAATAATTTGAGGTCCTTCTTCTGTGAATGTGGCCTTAGATTCTCCAGGCTTTAGTATGAGTTTTAAAATGTCATACTAATAGGAGTGGTTTAGATTTCAGTATCTCCTTCATTCTTATCTTTTCATAGTATTTTAGTTCTGCTTGAGATGCAAATTAAAGCCACAACGAGACTAGATACCAAACACATCTATTTGGATAGCACCCTCATAACTTCCAGCCAGTCTGTTGAAAGTTCCTCATGTAGCAGATAGACATTTTTAGTTACATGGTGCTAAATTATTTGCATACATGTATATTCTTGCCACTGAAAAATATACAGCTGATGTACATCACTGCCATTCCTTCTAGAACTTGAGGTATAATTTGGATCCGATGAATGTTATCCTTTTTAATGACAATTCTATGTGTGCTGACAAACATTTACAGCTGTGACCACACCACAGTCAAGATACAGAATATTCCATTACTCCAAAGAGCTGCTTAATACCCCTTTTTATTAAATCATCTGTCCCTGACCTCAGTTCTTTTACAACTATTGCTCACTCTCTTTAGTATTGCCTTTTTCTTCAGAACATCATATAAATGGAATCATAAAATATAAATCTTCCTGTCTTTGGCTTCTTTAATTTCGCATAATGCTTTTAAGATACACCCATTTTTGTTGATTATATCAGTTCCATCCATTCACTCATTTCTTTATTACTATTTTTTTTTTAATAGTATTCCATTTAGGAATATACCAAGTTTGTTTACTCATCCATAAATTAAAGGACATTTGTTTTTTTTCCAAATGAAATCTTTGTGTAGACGTATATTTTCACTGTTCTTAAGTAAATAGCTAGCAGTGGAATTGCTGGGTTATATTGTTAATATCTCAATAAGCAACTGTCCAGCTATTTTCCAAAATGAGAGTTCTAGGTGTTCCACATTCTCTCTAGTAGTTGGCATTGTTAGCTAGTTTTTGTCGTGTGTTTTTTGTTTTTATTTTTATTCGGTTTTGTTTAGTTTTGCCACTCTAATACTTATAATTCGTATCTAATAAAGATGTTAATACACAGTTGATTTATAACTAATTATTTTGAGCGTATTTCCTATCGTTATCTGTTATTTGTTTCTCTTTTTTGGTGATGTGTCTGATCACAAATTTTTCGTGTAATTACATATGTTGTGTGCATGTGTGTATTAGTATATGTTATTATAATATATTAGTGTGTATATTATATATCCATTAAATCCTTTATGAGATAAATATTTTTAAAATATTTTATTTCAGTTTTTGTCTTGTTCTTTCCTTTTCTTAACAGTATTATTTGAAAAGTAGATTTCAGGAATGAAATTTAAACATAAGTTGTTTACGCAGTGTGAAACATTGCATTGTTGAGCTTATATGTAGTTGCAATGCACATGATGATGTTAAAAAGGAGTAGAGGAAATGGAGCTATATTAGCACAAAGTTGTTATACTATGACCTGCGTGAGTTATTTGGGGGCAGGATGAACTTAACATGTCTGTATTATTGAGTATGTTTTGTGTGCAATCTTGAAATTTTATATACAGTTTTATAGAGATTTCTATCTATAGAAATAAGGCATGTTGCTATAAAAATTTCTATTTATAGAAATAAGACACAACTACCAGTGAATAAAAGATTTTACTCATTAAGCCTTTGCAAAAGAGAGTTAATATGTTTAATGAGGAATGCAGCAATTTTGCTTGTGAGTACACATAAGATCTTGGTGAGGATAGGAAACAGCATTATGTAATGACAATGAAGAAATGTGTTCGAACTCAATATGATAACAATGAGGGTTTTTATATTTACTATCATGATTAATATTCTCTGGAAACACTGCATTATCCCTGCCTTGGAGACATGAATAATATTATTTTGAGTTATTGAATCTAATTAAGTTTTCTTTTCTAAATTCTGATATTCATAAGTCTTACTAAGAGGAAAGCAAGAGAATTATTCTGTAACATTCTCTCAGAAAGTGCTCTCTTTCACTTCAGCCCTGATTTGGGAGAAGTTTTCATGCAAAGAACAGTTTATAAATATAACCATTATAAGCTAAAGATTTCAAAATATGTTATTATAGATAAAATCTCTTCTACAAAGCTGGAATAGTCATGGAATAACTTTATTAAAAGGGAAATTTTACCTCCAGATGTAATTAGGCATAATGTTTTTACAATAAATACCAGAAGAAAGCATTTTAGAGGGATAGTTAATTTCACCATCACACATGATGGGTAATATCTAGGTGGGCAGTGCAAACCAATGGCATTCTCAAATTTTCATCTAGATTACAAATGAACTTCAGAATTGTTCACCAAGTATAAGTTATAGCACATGCCCTTTCTTCATCTACTCAAAAAGATGTTCATAAATGGAAATGGAGGAGGGATGGTGCTGTTATACAGAGAATTGAGATTCACTTATAACTAATTTTTAAATCAATTTATACATTTTCATGTTTGTTACCTCAATTATGAACACATTCTTTGAGGCACAAATCAAATTGACCCCAGTAGACCATGAAAACTACTGGTCTTGACAATAATTTGAGAATCAACCTACAGTAAGGTATTTTCATGGTAGAAATGTAAGGGCAATGATAATCCATACCCTGTGGCCAAATATAAAGTCACAGAAGAAAAGGGGTGAGAAGCCTTGTTCAGTGGAGAGAGAAAAATGGCAGTTAAAGACTTTTCTTATGAATTGAAAAAATTTTCCTAGTAACTATTATGGGAAAATATAGCAACTCTTTGAAAAGAAGATAGGGAAAAAGAATTAGATAACATTCAAGTTTTCTTTATAAATGTAAACTTTGTTTTTTTTAATATAAAGGCAAAACAAATAATATAGACACTTTTTAAAAAGAGTCTTCAGAAATGGAGTCACAGTGATCAGAAGATCAAAGAAAAGAAGCTTGAGTCAGAAGTCGATGGTAGGGTCCAGAAAAGGAGAGACATATTAACCAATCAGAATTTCCTTTTATCACTATCAGAATTTCCTTTTATCACTATCATATGGCAGCATAAACCTCACTGGTATACATTACCTTCTACCCCTTGTGTGAAATGTGGGGACTTGTCTTTTTCATATTTTTTTCTCCCATAGGATATAGCACATAGTTATTAATATAGATACCTGTCAATACATGCTTCTATTGATTTTATTTTAAAAATAGTATCTGTTTTGTTCAAGACACTGTTGTTGTGACAGCTATAAAAAATAATAGGGAACAGACTGCATACAAGGTACAGGACCCTGTTTTAAGTATTTAAATATATTAACTAATACGATCTACCCAATAAAATGAAGTGTTATTGTTATACCGATGAGGAAACATGAGTGGACAAAGTGTAAATAACTTCCTCAGAGAACAACCAATAAATGTCAGGACAGGAATAGGAACATAGGCAGATTGGCTTTAGCATTTGTGCTGCTAAACACTGAACATAGCTTCCCTTCACCTCCTGTCTAACTTTATAATCTTGAGGAGAAAGTGGATACATATATTAAAAAAAATTAAGCCACAATATCAGATTTACATAAACTAACAAAAGCACACCAACAAGTATTACAGTACAAAATATAGACATTGGAGATAATGCTAATTTCAAGCACTAGGCTAACAGTATGCTGGTCTCTGAGAAAACCCCTTTGTTTGTAGTTCTATAAAACTGTGGAGAGTGAGACTTTTCTTCAAGATCAGTCTGGAGATATTTTCCTTTTTTTCCTCATTGTTCTTTTCCTAATATTTACTGAAACCTAACTATATCCAGGTCCTTAATAAAAGATCTTTTATTACAAACTATTTTTTAAAGCAGTTTTAGGTACACAACAAAGTTAAAAGGACAATTCAGAGAGATTTTTTTCCGTATACCCCCTGCCTCGTACCTGCATAGGCTCCCTCATTATCAACATCTCCCACCAGAGTGGTACATTTGTTACAGTTGATGACTCTATATTGACACATCATAGTCACCCAAGTTCATAGTTTATATTAGGATATATTCTTGGTGTTGTGCATCCTATGGGTTTGGATAAATGTGTAATGACATGTATCCACTGTTATAGTATCACACGGAGTAGTTTCACTGCCCTAAAATGCCCTATGCTTCTCCTGTTCATCTGTTCTACCCACCCTGGAACTTTGACAGCCCCTGATCATTTTATTGTCTCCATAGCTTTGCCTTTTCCAGAATTTCATATAATTGAAATCATACAGTATGTTACCTTTTGAAATTGGCTTCTTTCACTTAATAATATGCATTTTAGTCTCTTCCATGTGCAAGGCCTTTTAATTTTGTTTTTTTCTAATCATCAATATTTTGATGTGATCATCAGTATCTTCACTATCAAATTTAATTGGATTATTTCTTACTGTTTTTTAAAAATTCATTGCTTGTTTTATACAAATCCTTTATCATGTGTGTGTTTCAAATACTTCCTCCTAGTCTTTGGTTTGCATTTTTTGTTCTCTTAGCTGTGTCTTTCTTAGAGAAGTTTTTAATTTTAATGCAAACAACTTTTTTTTTCTTTCATAAATCATGTTTTTGGTATTGTATCTAAAAAGTCATCTTCAAGGTAGCCTAGATATTCTCCTTTGTTATCTTCTAGGAGTTTCTTAGTTTTGCGATTTACGTTTAGACCTATGATCCAGTTTGTGTTCATTTTTGATTAATGTATGAAATCTATCTCTAATGTCTCAGCTAGAAGAGAAAACATAGCCATATTCCTATTCTCTTACTTTTCTTGATCAAATAGGGTTCTTTAGACCATTCAAATAGCTACCTTACAATAACTAAAGCAGAGAAATTTAGAGTGGAAGAAACATGCAGACTGTTTAATTCAAATTTTGTTCATTTTGCCATTGAGGAAGCCAAAATGCAGAAAGGGTAAAGTCATTTTTCAAAAACTACAAGGGTCACCATTAATTCAACAATCACTTTCCTGAACATTTAGAATTCCAATTCTTTACATCCTAGTGGTGAGAACTAAGGCTAATCACTTCAATCCTGCTCTACTTGAAAGTTGCATTTTTTCTTAATTTAACCTTATAAATATATGTGAGAATTGTGAAGAGTTAATTGAATGGAGATTTTAAATGAATGTATAATATGAATTATAAACTATAAAACAGGTGTCCAGTTCAGTGTTTTGACTTGTAAATAAAAAGACTTTGCCTTTGGAAACAAACTATCCTATAGAATTAGGTGAATTTTTCTTGATAATGGTTTACCCTTTAATGTTCTGATCACTACATTTTAATATAATACAGCTGATACATTTCAGACTCTGAGGCTTCTTCTTCATTCTACTAGAAAATAAATGGCAGTGTTCCTCTATATGTGATAATAATTTTTAGCATTAAAAAGTGTTGAAACATTGTGCATTTATCTTTTCAGTTGGGGGATATTTGTCGCATTATACTGTCTTCTTCTTCTTTTTTTTTTTTTTTTTTTTGGTGTCTTTGTTAATAAAAGATGGCTATCATTTTCTGACCATGTATTTTAATGCAAATACAACTGTGAAAGCCTATAACATGGTTGCCAACCTGGTTTAATGCTCTGCATTGTGAATGACCATTTCTTTAATTTACTAAAAATGCTAAAAAAGGCTCTGTATTTGGTTTTGTGCTGGCATATTTGGTTAATTGAAAGGACAGAGCCTGAAGGTTATGTCAACTTTAAATCAAACAAAAAAGGATATCCCAACTTGTGTTGACAGACTGTCTCTAAACCCATTTATGAGAAATAGCGTCATCTCTGTAAATGGCAAACCCAATACTGCTGTTGTTCAAGCCCATAGTAATGAGAGAAGTGGCTAGAATGTATGCCTGTTTGTGTGCTTCATGATTAATGGAAATTGATTAGTTCTATTTTATTAGTTCTAATAAAAGGAAATAGCATTCTTGCCTTGTGTTTATATGTTTAATGGTATGTTATAATGACTAATGAAGATAGAAAACGTTAAGTCTGTTTATTTGTTCCCTAATCATAGAAAAATCATAAGAATTAGATTGCATTTAAATTGGTGGTTTATTGATACAGGGAAATAATTCCTTATTTAAGTTTCGATAAAGTTATTCCTGGCTTATCATTTTTTGTTATGTGTCCTTAAGTTGCAGCAGAAAAATAGCACTCTCAAAGAAATTTGACGAGATTGTAAACTTTAGTAGTTTAGTCAGTGTGACATGGATGTTGCAAATGTAATTATTTCGTATTAGTATAATAGAGTTTTTCAAAATGGCATTTATAGTTTTCAAAATTCTTACACAAATCATGATGCTTATATCAATGTTATAATAATTATATATATTAAATGTAGATTAAATCCCTTTATTTGTAGTAGGCCAAGTCACTGAACTACACTGTTATTTAAACATTCTTGTTTAAATGAGTCATTTTTAACAAAGATTTTCCCAAATGCTAAAATTCTAATTGATTTTTTAGGTTATATACAATTACATATTTCAACCATTTTCTTTGTTTCAAGTCATTTAGTCCTTTTGTCTGAGTTATACATTGTGTGTGTCTCTGTAGTTATGTGTTTATGTAGGTCTATGTGCTTGTGTTTGTGGGGAGGAGTTTCTTCCTAATAGAAATAACTGAAGCTAAGTTTGTAAAACTCAGATGAGTTAATTTTTATCTATTCATTTCAGTGGGATTTGCCTGAAAATATCTGCATTTACTACATATAAAATATTTATTAGAAGAGCCACTAACCCATTTACATGCAGAGCCTAATTCTTTTCTCTCAGTAAGAAACACATAAAATTAGTTCTTCTATTTGAAGATGTTCTGTGCTTGTTTTTAAGTTATCATTTCCAAAAAAAAATGCATTATTAACTTCTTGTTTGAATGTAATTTTTTAGGTATTGCTATCTGTAATGCTGCATTCTTGTTTTAAACTGGGTGCCAAGTTTCCCAGCATTAAGACATTTTAATAAATAATGGAAAATTTTAAGTCAGGAGAAAATAGTCATTTCTTTCCCAAATACTTCATTATGAAAATTATTATGAAAAACACTTAGATAGTCTTATATTGAGAGAGTTATATCTCTGTAATTAAACTTTAATAAATTTTGTTACCTAACTCCTTTTTGATATTCTTTATCCATGTAAGTAATTTTTAATAAAAATTTTTGAAAAGGATTTAACTTTTTAAGTTTTGCAATGTTATCTTTAACCTAGTTAAATTAACTTTAAAATGATCTTAAAGATATAGTTATAGTTTTTATAATGAGAGTGAAGCAATTAATGCCGTAGTATAAAGGATCTTCTGAATTCAAAATAAAATAATACCCTACAAGTATTTTTTTTTTGCATATTCTGTAACCATGGCTTATCATTAACATTTACCATAGCCTTAGGAAACTAATCCAGCCAATTTTTGCAAAAAGTACTCATTTAAGCACTAGAGCCAAAGCATTATAGTAGATCAGGGAAAAAAAAGTTAATAGAGAGATTTGCAATAACCTGAGTTTTACTTACAAAATTGAATGGATTTAATTATTGCAATACAATGCATATGTGAATTGCTAAATTTATGAAGCATTTTGAGAGCTATTGGGAAAAGGAAGATTTTAATATACTTCATATGTTTGGGTATATTTTAAATGATAAACTTTGGAAGATACTGCTGTAAGACAATCTAAATTCTAAAACCAGAATTTATATCAAGTAAAGCTTATTCCAGAGTTGCAAAATTCTCCTAGAATATTAGGAAATATATTACAGAAATAAAATAATTGCATGAATGAAATAAGTATCAATATCCTAATCATAGAAACAGTGAAGAAATTTAACAGAATATAAGACAGATTGCTGTCTATAAATCTTTTAGGAATAGAGAATACGAATGGTAAAACACAAGAATCATTTCACTAAAATCAGGTATATAACAAAATTTTTATCAATACTTTACATAGTGTTAAATATTGATTTGAAAAGTTAAATCAGTGCAATCACCTAAAACAATATGGGTCTGTAATTATTCAAAATGGGCAGATGAAATTACATACTATGCAGAAAATATTATGTCATATAGCTTAGAGAGCCAGTTGAAAAATAATGAAATAGAGAGTAGTCATTAAATTATTTCATAAATTTTAATAATATATTAATTTTTTAATTTGTGAAAAAGGATACAAATTATGCAGTGTGTAAGTAAAAATACAGCATACAAAATACAAGTTTTATGTTAACATTATAGACAGAAAGCTGGAAAAAAAATCCAAGCTTTTAACATTGATTCTTTTGTGTTAAGTGATGGTGATTTTAATTTTCTTAATTATACATTTTGATGTTTTTCAAATGTTTCACTTGGAATATGTACTAATTCTGTATACATTATTTATGAGAAATAAAAAAAAGCTCTCAAAATGTAAATGTTATGCTACTTTCCATTTAATGCTACTTTCCATTTAAATGACATATGTAAATGAAATTTCTTTTCATTCAGTCAAAATGAAGGATAATAGTTTTATCTTGTTCCTACTATAGGTCTCTCTTCTTGTTTTCCTTCCCCTTTCCTCTGTTGTTCCCCACCCCCTATTCCTTCTCTTCTTCTCAGTTCTCCATCGCCTTCTTCTCCTTTTCTTCCTCCCTTCTGCTTCTTTTTCTTCCAAAAGTAATAGTAATATTAATGTAGACAAAAGGTTGGCATTTAGATATCTTTGGGTAATGTTAGTTAATAACACTATCATTCAAATATAGATTTAATTTTTTTGTTAATTTTTTTCTCTAGTGCATAAATTACAAAGAAAAGTTAGTTGATTAGTGGTTCCTGTGCTATTCAAGGGGCAAGATATAACTTTGCATAAGCCTTTCTATTTTCATTCACTTTTTCCCCCTCACTTTTCACCATTTTCAAGGTCAGGATAAGAAGAGTAAAATAGATGGGCATGTTTAGATTTAAAAGCAAATCTGGGCTTTGATGCCTGACCCTGAAGTGAGCTGGGTTCTCCTGACTAGGCAAATGATTGTGATGGTGGTGACAGAGGAAAGGTGTCTTTGTTGCACACAGTGCTCAGGGTTGGGGTAGAAGAGATTCAAGTGTAACTAAAAGACTATCCAGGAAAACAGAAGTTTCCCAAACATCATAGAAGACAATCAACACACCAGGTCAGGGAACTAAGGTATACTGTGTGTTTAAGAAAGAAGGGAACAATTCAAGTAGATTACTGAAGAAACCTCTGGAATTGGTTTTGTTTGTGATAAAGTAACCCAAGTCCCTAATCTGGTTTTCGTACAAACATCTTGGGGAGGATGACTCTCTTTAGTGTCCTCCTGCTTCATGCATAGAATTACTTGGGTTTCTCTAGACACCATTACTTTTCCCCTGGCCAGATTACTTGAATAGGAAAACAACCTCAGACAAAGGTATTTTAATGGCAGTATAAATGCTGCAATGATGTACTCAAGGCATGTGATAAAGTAGATTATCTATCTATCTACCTATCTATAGATACCACACACACATGAACTGCTGACCAAGACCTCAACTGATCCTACTGTTTAAACTTGAACTACGGAAATGCTGTGCCTCAACAGGTAGAACCCCTTTGATATTCTAGATCCGAACAATCACAAATACTGAGTCATAGTAGAGATGTCTCATTTTTTTTAATTTACTAAGACCTACATTGATCAAAAGAGGTGGTAAAATGAAGGTAAAGTAAACCAAAAGAAAGCAGAAATAAGGAACTCATAAAAAAAAAAAAGATATTAGTGGCATGTAAAAGAGAAAAGAGTACAAATGTCATATAAATCCAACAATTAATTCTTGGGAAAAAACCAAACACCCATTAGTTAGCCTCCTCAAATACATAAATTAGAAATGAAAATATTTTAAAAAATAAGAGACCAATTTGTACAACTTTATGGAAATACTTTTGAAAACCTAGATGAAAGAAACATTTTCCTAAAAAATTAAAGCTTTCCAAAATTGAATTTTGTAGAGAAAATAATTATAAACAGATTAATTATGGAAAAGAAATAGAGAAATTTGTCAAATGCCACATACCTCTTACCAAGAAAGGACCAGACTCAAATTATTTTTCTTTTAAAGATCAGATTATGCCAGTGCCACTTAACTACTCCAAACATAAATGACAATTTACATTTTAAAAGATTGATACTTGTCTTGAAAGCTGATAAAGATTACACCAAAATATAAAACTACTGCCAAATTTCACTCATGAATGTTGATATAAAATAACAGATATATTAGCAAACAATAACCAAACCAACCAGCACATTAAAAAATAATAAGCCATGAAAAAGTAGAATTTATTTTATGAATGCAAAGGTAGTTCAGTAATAGCAAATATATTCAGATAATCCACTTATTAAAAGAGCTAAAGAGAAAAATCATGTAATTATCACTTTAGATCTAGCCAAAAGAAATTTGTACAAAATTCAATACACATTCATGTTAGATATACTGAATGAAATAGAATTTGAAAAATATATTTGCAAATTGATAGTGATTTATTTTCCTCAGCCAAAAAATTAAAGATATGAAGAACAAGAATGACCATTCTCTTCACCATTATTTTAACTTTGTGTTGGATATATTAGCTAATTCAATTCAACAAGAGAAAGCAACTAGTTGTAAGAAATGACAAGAAGGAAGTACAGCTATTTTTTTGCATATCACATAATTTTATATTTAGAAAACTAAAGATAATCTATGGAAACACTTCTGCACTCAATTAAATAATTTAATGATGTAGAAAGTTATAAAACCGACATATAAAAGATAGACCCTCAATGTATATAAACAAAGACTATTGAAGAGTAAGAAAGAAAGCAGTAGAACTAATGTAAAATAAGACCTCTCTTTATTGCCCTTTACCAAATATTATTAACAGCACACATTTTAAAAAAAAAAAGAAAAAAGAAATTAACATAAAATTAACAAGATAAGGAGAAGTATAAAACTGTTCTGAAGAACATAAAAGTAGATTGAAACAGTGGAAGCCCATGTTGTGATCTTGGCTAGGAAGCTTCACATCTGATTTTCCTAAAATACTTCATAAATTTAATGCAATCCCAACGTATTTCCCAAATAACACTTTTTTTCTAGAATTAGATGAGAGAACTAACTGTTGATATGGAAGAAAAGCACAAGCAAGACTGCAGGAAAATACTGAAAAAACAAGGCTAACTGTATAAAATACTCAAAATTTTATAATTAAATCCAGATTTTGTTTGGAGATAAACCAGTTAGAATAAAATTTACAAAAATTGGGAAATACATTTGGAAATTTAATTAATGGTAACAACATATTTCAAACCAGTGAGAAAAGATGAATTTTTAAATAAATGGTGTAGCGATAACTGAATAGCCCTTAGCAAAAACACAAAATTATTTCTGCTTTAATTTGTGCTATTTCTTAGTCTTAGAGCATTTAGTCCTCCTGCCACTTGTTTGATCTCCCTTTTATCTCCGTCAGCTCAGCACCCAACTCTGATGCATGATTCTAATTTTATCAAATTATTTGCTATTCTTGGTCAGGGATATTCCTATGTGAAAAAGTACACACAAGCACACTTTTGTCTTTTTTCAGGAATTTTGTGTTTCTATACCCCGAAATAAAGTGGTTTATTAACATGTGTCTTTAAGGCCTGAGTGAGGTGTCTGTGGATTCTGTCATCATGGTCCATGCTCTTTAATTTTACATTACATTTATTAAGACAGACAATATTGTCTTTGGGTTGTCTACTTTAAAAATAGTGAATGGTTGAAGAAACAAGAACATCGGGGCTTGTAAAATTATGCATATAATTACACGGTTTCTAACATTTTAGGTATTTTCTCCAACTGCTTTAAGCCCTAGGAAGCACAAATTACTTTATCCTTTAACAGCACTTCCCCATGTATTGGATTATTTTAATTTAAAAGAAGGCTGTACTCGAGGCTAGCATTTAACAATGTTAACTTTCTTCCATTCTGCATTTTGGACTCAATTTGCTCAGTAGACAGTTATCTATATGGTTTTCATACCAGTTAGAGGCATCATTATGTTGCACTGAGTGAGACCTTAGCTACGTGCAAGAAAGTACTCTAACCTAGCATTGTTGCTAAAATAAAGTACAAAGGGGATTTTAAAATTCCACACCTGAACTCAGTGTAACAAGCTTAATAGGTGATTCAGAAAGTACTCGCAATACATAAGCCCAGAGGATCTTGTTCAGTGTGGTGCGATTTCATGAATAAACTATTACGTTGGTAATTATAATGCTACACCAATATTGAGTATTGTGCTTTATACTGGCTCTTTATCTTATTGTTCAAAAAAAATATGTGAAATATACAAACACATAAATACTTTCAACAATTTTACAAAGACCTAGTAATGGTGCAGAAATGAACACATACTGACCCTTGAATACAATGCATATTCTTAAATAACAGTAGCACGCAGCTTTAAAAACTCACCATCATTGAAACTAAGGGAAGTTTAAAATCATAAAATAAACTATCAGTCATAGAGAGGAAATTAATTTTAAATAGCATTGTATGAGTCTGTTGAGTTTATCTTTAAAAAGTAGAATGTTATAGGACTAAATACTCTGTAGAAATCAGCTGATACGTGGTTCAACATCAACATTCAAAGCTACTTTTGACCTCCATGCAAACTTTGTGTCATTTTTAAGAAATTATAAACCACACTGCAAAATATATGTACTGTTTCCCTTGTTTGACTGAGTCATAAGTAAAATCTTAACTTCAGTTTTGAAGTCTGCTTTTTTGATTATCACTATATGTCAATTTTAATCTTTCTCTGTGACTAAATACCCTTCCTGTCAAAAAGAACCATTTTTTATCGCTACTCTATTACAACCCTGGAATCTCACTATTAGATGTTATCTTTTGTGATAATAGATGAAAACTTGTAGTATTTTCCCTTTTTATCTTGTTTGGTCATCTTGATCTCCAATAGGCGTTTCAGTATCTCTCCCTCAATATTTGATAGAACAATTAGAGATTAGAAAGTACAGAGAAGACTGGAACAATTCTGTCAAACAATTTAACCTAATTGACATGCATAGAATTTACCGCCCAACAACAAAACATAAAATAAATATTAAATGTAAAATAAGTTTAAAAAAGAAACAAAAAATTATCAAGTGCATATGAAATATATACCAAAATGTTTGAAAATTATATCCTAATTTAAAACTGGGCAAAAGTTTTGAAAGGAAGTTCAAAGTAAAACTTGCACAACTATGTTAAATCAAAGTGACCAGTGTGGATATCCTTGTCTTGTTCCTAATCTTGGAGGGATAGCTTTCAGTTTTTCACTGTTCAGTATAATGTTAGCTGCGGGTTTGTCATATATGGCTTTTATTATGTTTAGATTTGTTCTTTGTATACCCATTTTATTGAGAGATTTTATCACAAATGGACATTGAATGTTGTCGAATCTTTTTCTATATCTTTTAGATGATCATATGATCTTTATCCTTTATTTTCTTAATGTGGTGTATCACATTGATTGATTTGTGGATATTGAACTGCCTTTGCATCCCTGGAATTAATCCCACTTGATCTTGGTTTATCATCCATTTCATGTACTGTTGTATTCAGGTTGGTAATATTTTAAAGGATTTTTACATCTATATTCATCAGAAATACTGGCCAGTAATTTTCTTTTTGTTGTTGTTGCTGTCCTTGTCTGGCTTTGGTATCAGGGTGATGTCAGCCTTGTAAAATGAGTTAAAAAGTGTTCCTTTATCTTCAGTTTTTTTGAAAAACTTTGAAAAGGTTGGGTATTAAATCTTCTTTGAATGTTAGGAAGAATTCACTAGAGAAGCCATTTGATCTAGACTTTTTTGTGGGAGGGGAAGGAGGTTTTTGATTACTGTTTCAATATTCTTACTAGTGATTGGTGTTCAGATTTTCTGTTTCTTTATGATTCAGTCTTGGAAGGTGGCATCATTCTAAGGATTTATCCAGTTCTTTTATGTTATCCAGTTTATTGATGTATAGCTATTCATAATCTCATAATTTTTTTGTATTTCCATGCTGTTGCTTGCTTGCTTGTTTGCTTCTTCCTTCCTTCCTTCCTTCTTTCCTTTTTCTGTAAATCAGAGCCTACTCTCTCTTTTTTTTTTTAAGTAAGTCTTGCTAAAGATTTGTCAATTTTGTTTACTTTTCAAAGAACCAGCTCTTAGTTTACTTGATATTTTCTGTTACCTCTTTAGTCTCTAATTCATTTATTTCTACTCTGACTTTCTATCATTTCCTTTCTCCTATCAACTTTGGGCTTTGTTTATTCTTCTTTTTCTAGTTCTTTTAGGTATAAGGTTAGATTGTTTATTTTGAGATTTTTCTTGATCTTGAGGTGGACCTGTATTGCTATAAACTTTCCTCTCACTACTGCTTTTGATGAAATCCATAGATTTTGGTATGTTGTATTTTTATTTTTATTTGATATCATTTATTTCTTTTTTGATTTTTGATTTCTTCAGTGACTCAATAGTTGTTTGCAGCATGTTGTTTAGGCTTCACATATTTGCCATTTTTTTCCAGTTCCCTTCATATAGTTGATGTCTAGTTTTATACCCTTGTGATCAGTAAAGATATTTGATATGCTTTCAGTCTTAAATTTATTGAGACCTGTTTTGTGTCCCAACATATGGTCTATCCTTGAGAATATTTTATGTACCCTTGAGAAGAATGTGCTGCATTTGGATGGAATGATCTATATAGATCTATGAAGTCCATCTGGTCTAATGTTTCAATTAAGGACACTCTTCTTGTCTTTCTGTCGAGATGGTTTACTCATTGATGTAAACGAAATCTTAGTGTCCTCTGTTATTACTGTGTTGTTATCTGTTTATCCCTTTAGGTCTGTTAGTAATTGGTTTATATATTTTGATACCCTTAAGTTAGGTGCATGTATATTAATAACTGTTATGAGTTGTATTAATAACTGTTATGAGTTGTATGAATAACTGCAATGACTCTTGATGAATTGTCCCTGTTAGCATTTTATATGTATTTTTGTCTCTTCTTCCCTGTTTTGGCTTGAACCCTATTTTGTCTGATATGAGTATAGCTATATCCATATCATATGGGGTTGTTGGCTTCATGCAAACCCCTGATATGTGGGATGGCTGGAGTTGCAGGCATCTTCATGGCTGGAGGGACAGGGTTTTCTACAACTAAGGACACTCCTGATGCTGGGAGGCTAGAGTCATGTGTACTACCTACCCTGGTGCTACCAAGTTCCCTGGGGCTGCAGGCTCAGCTGCTGTGTTAAGGGGTCCAAGATCTCAGGCACCCCTCTACTGTTTCCCTGGTTCTGCCTCCTCTATGTGTTCCAGTCTATCCATCCTTAGATGTACAGGCATGTGAAATTCTCTAGGTTTGATAGTATTGGTCAGAGTTGCCTTTGTTGAGCTGTGGATGTTTGACTGGTTGTAGATTGAAGGGGAGAGACAAAGGGAGAATTTCATGCCACCATGGTGCCAACATTTACTTTTCTTTTTCAGCTTTCAATATACATGTGTTTATATTCTATAAAAAAAATTAATAAGCAAACTTCAATTAAATAGATTTAAGAGGCCAGAATGGGGAGCTCTAATGCTCTACCATGATAGCAGCGCCCAACAGGAGGAAGAAAGACTTCCTCTTCTTTCCTGGGAAGAGCTCAGCCAATGAGCAACTATCACAACCCAGCCAATGAAAAGTCATAGACTCTTTCTTTAACATAGCCAACTTACTTTTCCCCTTGATGAAGGAGATCTCCTCTCCACTTTTGTTGAGGATGAACCATGGTTGCAGACCCTGATTTGCAAGTCTTTGTTGATCTCAAATAAATCCAATTTTTTCTGGAGAAATAACTAGCAGTCTATTTGTTTTTGTCAATAATTTGAAAACTGTCAAAGAGCAAGAAAAAAGCTAAGTGATAACAAGCTAAGTGATGATGATAAGAATGGGTCTTAATAATCAATACATCAAAGTTTTTGCTTTCAACTGTTGGTAACAAAGCCAAACATATCTTTCACGTTAAGAGTCATATATTTTCCATATTCATGAAGCATCTGTTCTAAAATTATTATGACTTATGTGCTGCTTAAAATTAAATGTTCTTTAGGAATTTTATCATAATAAAATAAATTTCAAAATATTAATTCATCTTCAGTAACTTTGTTAATCTTTCTTATTTTTTTGTAGCCTTTAAATTGGTTTCAGTCTCTATATGACAGATTAAATTCTACTATGTCTTTATTTTTTTTTCTTTTCCTGTTAGATAAATGTGTAATTAAAACAGGTGGTACCATCTACTTAGCATTTGGCACACCAGGTCAGAAATGAGAACTTTAGAGGGCTTTTGAATAGTATGGGGCAATTTACATTCTGGCACTTAGGGAATTAGCCATGTAATTCCCATTAATTTTAATGGGAGTAGTGTGGATTGTCCATAAACCATTAATGTATCTTTTTGGAAGTTTTCACAATAGATCAGCACAAAGTTGCATAGCACAGGTGTTTAATTGGAGATGGATGTAATGTCTGAGTTGAATGCATTAATACCAAAGAATAAAAAAATCAATTACTTGCAAAGATAATAAGGTCTGGGAAGTAAAATGGATATGTTAAATTTGGCACTGATTTGAAACTTGTTACTAATAGAACCAGAGGTGACTATCAAGTGAAACTAATCTGGCCATCATTTAGTGGGTTTGGGTCTAGATAGGTCTTTTTTTTTTTGGTTAGCAGTGATTCAGGGAAACACTCTGAAAAATCCATTGTCAGTATTTTGGCACATGTGTGATTCAATTTCCATAATACCTTAATTTTCATGTTAGTAAATCATATAGAGCCAAAAAAGCCATCCCAAATCTCAATTTCAGATATTTGAGCTCAAAACTTTCATCATTATTATGACAATAAAATATTCCCAATGTACTTCGGAACATTCTTCAGGAATAGTGAATGGTTACTTTTTGTGGTGTTCCTTGAGGTAGCAGGGCCATTATCTTGTTACATGATCCAAATAAGTCTAAGAGACCCAAGCTGTCTAACACAGGTTATCTTTCTCTAATCACCTTTATCCAATGGTCTTTCTCTTTTTTCCAGTCAAAGGAATTATGCAGCTATCAGCAAGATATATGATAAATACTCCAGATAGAAATTTTTAGTCAATTGTGATTTTACAACATAATAATATAGCGTATCATAGTGAATTTACTATTTCTGAATTTTTGCATCATGTGATGAGTATTGGAGAAAGTTTACTTTCAGAATTTAAGTATTACTTTGTTGTTTATCTTCTTCACTTGTCTGGGTAGTGGTATTCTCATACGATTTAGTAACAAGTAAACAATCATGTACTTAGCCATTAAATTTTTTTTAATATTATACAAGCTCATTAATTCTTTCCTGGCAAGAGCTCAGCCAATGAGAGACTATCACAACTCAGCCAATGAAAAGCCATAGACTCTTTCTTTAATATAGCCATCGCAACTTACTTTTCCCCTTTATAAAAGAGATCTTTTTTATACGTGTTTTTCCAATTTGAAAATTTTTATGGCTATGTTTGTGTGGTTAAATAATGTCTGTAGTTATGTAAATATGATTCTTAAATACTTATGTCTTATTAGAAGTCATGCAATATTAGAAAAAGATATATTCTATCTAACCTTTTTATAATTGAAGAGAGTGATAATAATATGTGTATTTTAAACATTATGAGAGATTAAAGGTGAATAGTATTTAGCATTTGGGTACTCAGTAACTCCTGGGTTCTCTTCTGCTTTTCACACTTTTCTGAGCATGAGAATTACCTGGGAAGACTATTAAACATAAGTTATTGTCCTGATCCCAGAGATTTTGATTCAGTAGGTTTTAGGTAGAACCTCGGGAACTATAATTTTAAAAAGTATCCCCTATTGTGACTCTGATGCATGTGGTCTCTGGACCACAACTTGAAAAATGTACCCTGGAACTGAGATGTGGCTTTTATTCAGAGGCAAAATAGAATTCTATCTTAATATGGATTCTAAGAAATTTTAGAAAAGTCCCTTAATTTGGAAGTCAGAAAGAAAAACAGACATATTTAAAGTTTATTTTTATAGCTACAATCTATGCTCACTTCTCATTAGCAGAGTCAATATTTTGTATCCTCTTTACATTCACCAATTAAAATACAATCAGTTCTCCACCAATAGAGTATCTATTGGTTTGTTTTTGTGTGTGTGTGCGTGTGTGTTTGTGTGTGTGTTTTATGGTGTCATGGGTATAAAGACATAGGCATTTTCTAATTAAAAACTAATTTATCTTTTATATTTTACATGTGGTATTTTACCATCTATATGTCATCACTGGAAGAAGGTCTGTTCAAATCTTCTGCCCATTTTGATTGGATTATTTCTTTTTTGATATTGAATTTTATGAGATGTTTTTATATTTTGAATACAAACTCCTTGTCAGTCACATAGTTTGCAAATATATTTTCCCATTCCATATTGTAGGTTGTCTTTTGTTGATAGTTTCCTTTGCTATGCAAAAGTTTTTAAGTTTAATTAGGTCCCATTTGTTTAATTTTGGTCTTATTTCTTTTGCTTTAGGAGAGTAATTCAAGAGAATATTGCAATAATTTAAGTAAAAGAGTGTTCTGTCGATGCTCTCTCCCAGGAGATCTGTAGTTTCAGGTCTTATATTTATGTCTTTAAACCATTACGAGTTTATTTTTTATATATGGTGTGAAGGAATATTCTAATCTCACTGTTTTATAGTCTTGATATATCTTTTGCCACAATAGGAAATTATGTATGAATGTATCCACTAAGGATGACAGAACTTCATTAACTTAACATCTATTTATCTTCTAATAACATCTTCTATCATAATACTTATGTTAACAACTGTATTTCCAAATTTCCAATGCTGAACTTTAATGCCATGTTTTTGAAGTATGTGCAAACATTATTGTTTAGTGTGCATCCTAGAAATAATTTTAGGGATGGGCAATAGATATTGGATAGATGTCCACAAAATTACCTGACCAAGTTCTTTCTTGAAGTAGTTCATAAACTTTTGAGGAAAGAATATTACTTATCCAGAATAACTAACAAACAGTGATAAAAAACATTTCATGAAGTCTCAATTTAATAAGTCTAAAATTGATCAGCAGAGGCAATAATTATTAAAATATACTGGGAGGAATTACCAGGAAATTTTCAGCTCAGGTTTTCTAATGATAACAAATAGCTTTCCTTTGACTTACGTGTGTCTGTCCAGTTATAAAAGAGTCTTTACCAGTAGTGTGGTTGACAGTATATAATGATCTAAATGAAAACTAAAGTCTTTGGCATGAAATCATCACCTCAGTACTGGATAAAACATAAATCTCTAAGATTCTGATGAAAATTGCTGTTGAGCTGAATTGATTCTTTAGTATATGTTCATTTCCTTCTGCCTTATATGTTTATTATTAATAGTCAGCTTAAAATTTGTGATGAAATGAAAGATTAGCCTGAGCAAATAATGGTAAATATTTTAATTTATTTTGACTATAAATCTCTTTGGAGTACTCTGAGAATAAAAGAAAATGTGAAACAAAGAAATAGATTTTGAACACTCAGTTAAAAGCGTAATATACAGAAAACTAATTAATTTTATCAGCTTTGATGATAGTTATTTTTGTAAATTGATTTTATCTACATCATTGTTAAATTTTGTATGATTTTAAGGATTTTTCCACTTTGCCAATGACTATTTCTTTTTTAAAACAGTGGCATTAGTGATATAACAATGACCCTTTTTGTTAACTGTGAAAGAAAAAAATGCTAATAGAATAACAAGGAAATTAAATACTAAAATATCTATGATTCCTCTCTCTTTTTCTCAGTTTTATCCATTGATGCAACATGGGAAAGCAGTCCAAATATCATTTTAACAAATATTCTACTGATACACAAGTATGGAGATAATAATCTAAATTAGATACACAACTGTCATTTTATCCATAAGTATATCTTAGAATGCAGTTATTATGCCATAAATTATTGTCATATTAACTATAAAATAGAAATTTTAGACTATCCAAATTTTTTTAACAGATTTGATCTTTGATACTCTTTCAAAGTGTCTTACACATTACAGTATAAGGTATTCCAATTTTCGGAAGCCAAAAAGCAAACATACAGGCAGTCATGTGCTTAAGTTATTATACTATATTTAACAGAAGCTCTCATTATAACTGCTTATAGTGGTATGGGTGTAACTTCAGGAATTGTATAACTTCCCCAGATAATTAATTGGCTGTAGTATGGATAATTTACCACCAAAAACCATGCCTATGTTTTCATGTCACTAAAGCTTAGATTTCCCAAGGGTATATTTAACCATACACATAGACGAACATTTTTATTTGGATATATTAGGTTTGAAATGCTTACATGATACCTAAGAGAACATCCTTGTCCAGGAATTTTTATGCAGGATCCAACCTACACCTTTATACACATCAACTCGGATGAGTCTCCATTGTGTTTACAGCATTCATTGTTTGACTGAATTGATTACCTTACTCTGTTATCTTAACATAGAATAATCCAGTCTGTGTAAATAGGTTTATCTGAGCAACTGAAGAAGCCAGGGCAGAATTCACAACCATTTCATATATCATATTTTGCTAAGCACACAAAATTACTCATCTTTCCCTTATTGTTTTGTGTCCTCACTTGTCCTCTTAGCTTCATTCTCAAGATAAATGTGTGAGATTGAACCCACCGGCTTTTAGCTTTGGGCAGAGAGGTTTCAAACTTATTTTAAAGTTAAAAACCTTTCACTATATCATTTCTCCCTCCTGGTAGTTCTGAACTCTTATAGAGACTATTTTTTTTATGCTCATACCTACTGCTTTCATAAATCTCCTGGACCATAATCACACTTCATCTCATTCATTCTGTCTGCCCTTTGCTGTAAGCTTCTTTCCTCCAAAAAGTTAACTAAGTTTTCATATATATAACCAATACAAGCAAAATGAATTATTTATGAGTTTGGATTGCCTGAGATTACAGGTATCTTAGGCAGTCTTGTGATTTTAAAATTATTAGGGGAAAATTGATTTTATTCTTCAAATAGACCCATGGCCTGGCTTTGGAAATACATTCTTAGATTTCTAAGACCCTGTGAAGATACAATAGATCAGCAAGGAAATGACTCTCTGGTGTTCTATTTCAATGCATCACTGGTACAATGATTCTTTAATAATGTATTGCCAAGTGTCACATATCAAGAGAACACTGTGGAGCAAAGAACTCACTTTATTTATTTATTAGTGCTGTGTATCATTGCAGAGGCACCAGCCGGTGCTCAGGGTCATGAACCCAGATAGAAGATTCTGCACCATTGTCATTATGATAAGCAATATCCTTAATGCCAAGTTCAACATAATTAAGCTTGCCTTGAGGATCCTCAAAGAATAATTGTATGATTTTGATGGGGACGCAAACATTACTTATGTTGCCATGTGCTAAGTAGAAATTTTAATATAAAAGTTATTTTAATAATTTGCAGCTGTTATTTATAACCTATTCACACATTGTATGAATCATTACTTGCTTATTTCTTAATGATTTTGGTTGATTTGCTTATTTATTTGAGGAAATTTTATATACTGTATAAATGATATATTTTTGTTAAATTGCTACACCTCTCTCTTCTGCCTAAAAATGTCACATCTGTTCTCCTGAGTTTGAAAATGGAAAGCCTATGCAGTAAAATTGTCCTTAGGAAAAGACTCTTTTAATTGGTTTAAATTTTTTGCACAATAGCTCTCCTATCTTTAGTTATATTTTTAAATTATTTCTATATCACTCTTTCCAAAGGACCAGTTTTCATCATGTAATCCTATAAAAACCTGCCTTAGAGAGTAAGAAGAAACTATCATATTTCAGTCTTCCACTGAGAAGATATTTTATGATATTTTTGTTGCCTCCTCCTGAGACCAATATAATTATTCCTGTTTCATAAAATGAGTGCTTGGAGAAGATATATATTCTCAAAAAATGATTTAAAGAAAAAATCTTTCAAATAAATAACACTGATTTTTGAAAAGCAAGAAACACTCATTGTTCTACAACTAGAACTCTTTGTGATGCTATGTCTACTTTGACATTAAATAAGTACATTTTGAAATTATTAGAACTACTAAGAACTACTATTATTGTAAAATAACAGGATAAAAGATTGATATATGAGTCAATTATATTTCTATTTGCTGATAGCAAAGTTATAAATTAAAATTCTAGAAATATATTTTAAACTATCAAACATATAATTAATTTATGTATTATAAATTTAATGAAATATATGCACTCGTGGTAAACTAAAAAGTAATAAAACCTTTTCTAAGATAACATATGACCCAGAGAAACAAAAGTGTGTTCATGGAAAAGTGTTTATGCATATATGCATAACAGCAATATATCTTAGTACCAAAACTGAAAAGAAAACAAAAAAGAGAGGAAAAAATGGAAGAGAAGACAAAAGAAGAGAAAAGAAAAAGAAAACACATACCACTGAAATACAAAATAAAATGGATGAATTTTAAAATTATTTAGCTAGGTGAAATGAAGCTTTATATGAACCACTGCATAGGCTCTGATTTAGTTTAAATTAAATTCCAGGAAAGTCAAACTATGATGACTGAAAGCCAGGAGATGGGAGTAAAAATGTAAGATTGACTACAGAAGGGCACAGAGGGATTTTTCTTGTATGTGATGACTGAAATATCTTACGATCGTTTTAGTCGTTAAACAACTATACACATTAATCAAATTGTACACTTCAAGTTGCTGAATTGTATTTTATGCACATTATACACATTACATGCATCAAAAATCTTAAATAAAACTTATTTTTCAAATAACAGCATTTATTTACATTCTGAATTGATACCGTTTTTGAATCTATCACTTAAAAAATCAATTTGCTGAATTTTCTTACAAAGTAACAAGATAGATCTTTTGCTCCTAAGACAAAATTTGGATTAGACATTCATTTAATATACTTTCTTTTCTTTAATTGCAGTATAGTCAGTTACAATGTGTCAATTTCTGGTGTGCAGCATAATTTCCCGTCATATGTGTGTGTGTATATATATACACATATATTCATTTTTATATCCTTTTTCATTAAAGGTTATTACAAGATACTGAATATAGTTCCTTGTGGTATACAGAAGAAATGTGTTATTTTATCTATTTTTATATATAGTAATTAATATTTGCAAATCTCAAATTCCCAAATTTATCCCTTCCCACTCTCTTTCCCCCAGTAACCATAAGATTGTTTACTATGTCTGCCAGTCTATTTCTGTTTTGTAGGTGAGTTCCTTAGCGTCTTCTTTTTTCTTTTTAAGATTCCATATATGAGTGATATCATATGGTACTTTTCTTTCTCTTTCTGGCTTAATTCACTTAGAATGACAATAAAAAAAAGAATAAAATAATGCTATTTGCAGCAACATGGATGGACATGGATATTGTAACTTACTATACTTTCCATTAATACTAGAGTTAAACAGTATGTTAGTGGAAAGTGCAACTTCAGTCTTATCAAATGGCATAACTTTAAATGTGGCAATTGCTTCTTAATGGGTTTTTGTTGAGTTTGAAGCTTGACTTTTTACATAGCAGACAAAGACATTATTAATTTTCTGTTGCATGGCATAGATTTGCAAAAAGGTAAAGTGTAATATTACTGAAGTCAGAAAGAGAAAAGGAAAAGGCTAAACATAGAATAAGACACGGTGCAAGATTATTTCTAATCTATGTCCAAAACCAGTGACATTCCCAATTAAAATAATCATCCATCATGCTAAAATATTATTGTTAATTAGACTTTTACATGCTTTGCTAGTTTTGTTTGTGATTAATTTATAAATTTATTTTGGCCTCATAGTTGAATAAGCACTATGTAAAAGGTGTTGAAACTTAATGTATGCATATGACATTAACATTAAAATAAATATAATTTAAGGCACCATAAAAGGAACAATATAATTGTATTTTGTTAAAATGATCCATACATTATTCAAGTTTGAGAAAACTGATTAAAAGAAGTAAGATTAAAATATATAGACAGAGCTCTAAAATATATCTATGTGTAATAAAAATAAACAAATATACATATAGATGTTTATACAGTGCATTTCAGTTGACAGACTATTAACTTACATTATTTTATCCTCAGATTCACTTTGTGAGGGGCCACATTTTTGGCACTGTCCACAAATATATGCTATTACCTTGAGTAAGACCCATATGCTAAACTTTTTAATTGGTAAAATGGAAATCATGTATATTTTCTCATGCAAATTGATTTGTTGCATCAGGAAAACAATTGAAATTTGACACACAGCTAAAAGCAGTACACTTGTGAACCATATCTGTAAAAATACATTCATCTCACAAATTCCATGGGTTATTCAGCTGGAAATAAGTAAAAACAAACAAATCCAAGAGCCAAAAAAAAAAAAAAAATCCATCTGCTTCCTGATGCTTTTTTCTGTTTTATTTTATGATCATTGCACTTTTTGGCTATCCTGAAGTGGTAATGAATATTACCAGCTTGCTAATGGAGGAGCTTTTTAAATAAGGAAAGCAATCTTACCCGGATTTACACCATTCACAATTTATTTCACTTGTCAAGTCTCTGGAAGAAAATCAAAGGTCACCAATTTGTTAGACAAGACAGGTTCTCCCTGACATTGATATTAGTAGCATTTCCCTTTGCAAGAGGATCTACTATGCATCAGAATTTCAAAATATTAAATGACTACATCAGCTTAAAACTCACACACCACACCCAGACATACACACACAATTATTGCTGCTTTAGTGCAGAGCTCTTCAAAAACATTTTTGTTTTAATGATTTAGTTTCCAAAAGCTCATAACAATTTATCACTTAATAGCTCATTTTAATATTTTGTTTTCTGGATAAATGTTGACTCTCTATAACTATAGTTAACATACAAAATTTCTCCTTCATATTTTGCAAATTGTTTATGAAGCTAACACATTCATGTTAGCAATTGCTTAACTGAAAGATCTAATATTTTCCGGTTTGCTGGGTCTTAGTCAGGAAATACCAAACAGTATGGCAGACAACCAAACAATCCTAGACCATGATGTAGTTAGCATTTATGAGTTGTAAGAGAAATAAAAACAAAAATTACTTTTATAGCTGTTGCCCCAATGATATGGTTATCTTATATAATTTCTATATTGATTATAATTACAAGTTAATGCCTTGTAATTTATTTTTTCCAAAGAATTCTCTCACACTCAATTTCTGACTGCTCATTAAAAGTTGTGTCATTTTTAACATAATTTTGAGGAGAATTTATAGATACTCATACAAATATGTCACTTACCTTAGCATGTTAGTTTGTTGTCAGATAATATTGATGAAATACTTTCAGGTAGAAGTGTTGAATCTTGGTTTATAGTTTAATTTAATGTGAACAAAATAAAGAAGGGGAGAAATTGCTGTTTCTTTGAGTCAAAGGTATCTAATATCAAAGGGGCTGGGAAGGAAAAGTGCTACTAAGGTTGAAACTTTTTAAAGTTAAGAATAAAAACTGATCATGTAGAATGATCAATTGTGTGCTAACGCTCACACAGAAGCTTTATGTATATATGCTTGCATTTCTTTATATCTACTGTTCTTTAACCTTCAAAAGGACAGTGATTATGCCTGTATTTTAATCTCTTTGTCATGAAATTGACCAAAAACCCCTAAAGCTAGCTATTTTGAATAAAAAGAATAATGAACATAAAATTTCCCTAAAAGTAATAAAAGCACATAAAACTTGCCCACTGAATTGATTGTAATTGGGGGCTAGTACTGCACTTCAAACAAGCTGAAATAGTTGAAGGAAAATAGAAGCTAGAAAAACATGAATCAGAATTAAAAATTCAAAATTGAGGTAAATGGAGACATGTATGATTAGGATATAAAACTGTCAGAGAAAAGGAAACATTTCAGATTTGAACACTAAATTACAAAAAGCTCATACACACAAAATCAAATAAACACTGCATATAATTCCTTATGAGAAATGAAAGTTGAAAGGAAGAAAATAAAATAAAATTTAAAAGATACTAAGAAAAAGATTTAAAGGATTTGAGAAAAGTAAATATATTTTAATATAGTCAACACTATTTTAACTTGGAAAAGGCTGTTCTGTAGACTATAAATTAAGGAAAAAATTAACATACCTGGTTTGAAAACTTCCAAAGGACTGTCATACTTCAACTTAAGAAAACATCAAATTAATTTTTCCTAATCACTCTGGACTTTAAAAAGCATAGATTGATAAACAGATTTTAGAACTTAATCTTTTCAAATGTAGAAGAAATTTTGTTCAAAATATTGTGAATAATTAATGTTAATTACAAAATCATTCTTTGTAAGTAAATAGTATTTGATATCACATCTCAGTGTTTATCGGTATGAATCCTATTAATATTTACTCTGGACTTTATACATATAGAAACAAAATTTGCATTCGTAATGAATTTGGTTTTCCAAAATACTTCTTTTGACCATGTTGTTTCTTTTTTTCCTTAATATTATATTAATATTTATATATAAATACATATAAAATACATTTTACTTCCTAACCTCCTTATTCTCCCTCCTTCTTTCTCCTTTGCTGTTTCCAATCTCTCTCTAGCTTTCTCTCTTTCCTCTTCATCTATCTCTAATTCTAGTAAAAATTGTGCTTAGTTGGCAACATAGACTATGTGAGAGCAGAACAATCGTTTAACTTTGATGCTACTCTGATTTATGAGAAAACAGTTCTACCAACTCATTATAGGTCAGGATCACTCTGGGTATTCATTCTCAAATGAAAGTCCTACCCATATATGTCTTCTTAGTTTTGTTCTCAGCAACTCTTACCTGAGCAGTATCACCATAATAATTAGGCAAGTTTATACAGCTCAAGTCACACAAAACTATTCTCTTCAAACTCTTTAAAACTTCCTAAAATAAGATGTACAACATTTATGCTGACATTCACAGTCCTGGGCAGTCTGAAGATAACCAACCTGCTGTTCGTCTTTCCATACCCATCATCTTATATCTTACATATGGCACAGTCCCATGATTATTTTCAAATACACCATTTAATTTCACATTTGTAGCTTTCCACATAAGTATCTTACTACCAAAAACTTTGCACCTTAATTTTCTCCCTTGGAACATTTATTTTTAAATCTCTTCTTCTAAAATGAGAACTTATGGCTGGGATGGTAGATGTTTCAATTTGCTTTACATGGCTAAGATCAAATATAGTAGTAAATGATGCATAAACCATTTTTGAATGAATGAATGAATAAATAAATAATTCTCCTTAGTAGCCTTCCCTTTGAATTTAAGTTCAGTTGTTCCTCTTATTTTGATCGTGTTACAGCTGGCCCGGTCAATACACAAATGTTGAGGTTGGATTCTGTTCTACCCAATCTGTTCTTTAATCTCATGTAATAGATGGGATCAATTATGCACATTGAAGGTTTCCACTTAGATTGGAGAATAGACAGATTTTTTTTGTTGCTTTCCTATAACTAGTCCATTTACCTCCAAATAAGGTGGATGATTACCTCAGCAGTAGTTTGATTTTCCTTTATTACTTAGATTCTAGTCTAAACTAAAAATCTACATTTAGTCATCAATTGTTGCTAATAATTGGATGTAAATAATCTCACTAGTGATTTATGTTTTCCATCACTATACCCATTCTTGTGTGATTGAGTTAGGTGATCATTTATCAAAATGTCTATGTAGGAAGAATAATCCAAACAACATATTGCAACAGTTAGAACTATGCACATGCTTGCTATGATGCAATCACCATAGTTTTGGTAGTATTTTGATACAGTTTTTCTTATTATTTTAAGCATTTTAAATTGAAGGTTCAAACTCATTTTATATCTTTCAAAAATAATGCTTTAAAATAAAATATTGATTTTTCACAAATACTAATTACTATACTCTAAGCTACATAGGAGGTGCTATAGGAAAACTGAGAAACTACTAGAAACGATTTCTTCATTTAATTTTTAGTATCTTAGAGTATATTGAATATATAAGACTAATTTAAATGTCACATAAACAAACAATATAAAATAGAATGCATTCTGTGATGATTAAAATATGAAATTAAAAAAATAAGAAACAGAAGCAGACATTAATGAATTTCTACATTCAGTAGGTTGTTATAGCATATATTATGTATTAATTAAAATTATTAATATATATGAAAAGCTGAGATTAAAATAGTAAGATAAAAAATCCCATATTCCTGTTGTCTACAAATTACAATTTAATGGGGGACTGATTTAAATAAAGTAGCTTGGAAATAAAACTAATATACTGTTGTGTTCTATGCTAACAAGGACAGTGACCTATTGCTATTGTAACATATCAGAGGAACATGACGTAGTTAGGAATATCAAGTAAGTTTCCATAAAAAGTAGTAGGGTCAGATACTATTAGCTGGCTGACCTGGCTTTCCAGCACAATGTCCTTTGCTCTAATCTTAAAATTCTCCTCTACTATTAAAATTTCTTTTGAAGTCAGATTCCCTTGTAACTAGACTGTACTGTCCAGCTGATGATTTTAATTAATGAGCTGAGAAGTGGCAGAATACTGGAATTAGACAGAAGTTAGACCAATACATTCTTTCTCCCATTTGGAACACAGATGTGTTTCCTGAAACTACAACAGCTATTGTGTCTCCCTGAGCTAACACACACAAGCACACACATGCGCGCGCGCACACACACACACACACACACACACACACGTGCATACCATAGCAAGGATGGGAGAATGGAAAACAATGATCCTGGATTTGAATGTACTGTTTTATCACCTGTGTCAGTCCCAGATTGCCTGTTTTGGCATTTCTTGTTTGTGAGAGTTTCTGATGTCCTGTTGCACAAAACACTATTAATTGAGTCACTGTCATGTGCAGCTTAAAACAGTAGTTCACTGATGTGATATTGTTGACCTGATAGTCAGGGTGAGTGGATGAACAAGGCTAATGAGGTGAGAAAGAGATTGTTCCCAGCAGAGAATGTTCCCACTTAAAAGTAGTTTTTCCTAATATTTTTTTCTGATTTTTCTAAAGTTCTTCCCATCTTGCTTAAGCATAGTAATTAGTATTTCTGACAAATTATTTTTATTGTAAACTGTATTATTTTTGGAATATTCGTTTGAAGCCTAAATTTGAACTGCTTAGAATAATGAGAAAAATTTTAAGAATTATAAAAGCACTATTAAAAACAAGTGTATGGTTCTACCAACTACAGCATATCATTTGCACAACTAAGCAATATGTGCTCAGGTCCTGAGGAAGGAAGGACCATGGCAAATTTGAGGAACTGATGATATTTAGCAAAGATAAGTACAAACAGAGAGGGAACAATAATATGAATTGACTAGTGAGATGGGTAGGTAAGAACTAAGCAGTTTTCTCAAAGGTACATTCAAAGTTTCATTAATTATTAAGGTCTTTCACCCAAGGAGTGACGCTGGCAGCTTTACTTTAAAAAATATCACTCAGGGTTTTTTATTCTACATATAAGGAGCTTGGAAGATGCCACTCCTTACTAACAAGAAGTGAATTAATTAACAGACTCATAATCAAAAATCAGCAACTTGTCCTGGATCCATAAGAAAGGGGAGCACAAGGCAACCCTCGGTCCTCAAGATTGGAGAGACATACTGGTGAATACAGGGAGTAATGGCTCACCTGAGCAGAGACTCAAGAGCTGAAACCACTGTTGGAAACAGAGCCAGGGTAGGGAACCCTGAAATGGTTACTGATGAATTGCTAGAAACTCAGTATAAACTACTCTGAGAGTTAAAAACCCCAAGGGGATCCAGTCATATGGAAGCTTCTACAATATTGTGAGATTTGCCTCAAGGACCTTGACCAATTTCCCATGGCAAATACTTGACACAAATCTCCTTTCGCTTTTAGTAGAGGAGGGGAAAAAACATTTTGAAATACAGCAGAGCACTCTCTTCCTCTTAATAAGGTCTGCTTTCAGGGAAGCTAGTTAATACAAGCTTAACTGTCTTGTGGGGAGGGAAATAACCACCTTCAGCCCACCCTAGTCATCCTTTCCCACAAAAGGAGGGATAAAAACTGAGAAGCACTTGTGAAGTTCACAATCCAGAGGCATAGGCTCACTAAAAAGAATGGGACCTAGTCAGAGACTACAGAATGTTTTCCCTACCCCCATACCTCACCATCATGTTACTGAAAATCTATTTACAGAAGTTCATTTTACTGAGTACCTCGTGTCCAGCTATCAAGAAAAACTTACAAGACCAAAAAGTTTCAAAACCAGACATGACAAGAATGATGGAATAATCAGATTAAGGTTTAAAGCTATGATTAATATACTATTGGAGAAAGTAAACAGCATGCAAAAACAACTGGCCAGTGAAAGAAGAAAGATGGAAATCCCTAGGGAAAGAACCAAGAAGAAAAGCTAGAGATTTAAAAAAAAATCACTGTAACAAAAATGAAGAATTCCTTTGAAAGCTTTGACTGGACACAGCTAAGGAAATAACCCCTGAACTTGAAGATATATCAACAGAATACTCAAAATCCAAAAAGAAAGTAGAACAAGACTGAAAAAAGTGCAGAATATGCAAAGACTTTGGGACTTCATAAGATGTAACATATACATAATGGAAATACCAGATGTAGAAGAAATAAAATAATAGGAAAAGTATATGAATTAATACTAAGTATGAATTTCCCCAAATTAATATCAGACACCAAACCATAGATCCAGCAGCTCAGAGAACACCGTACAGGATAAATGCAAACAAAACAAAGCTAAACTAAACCAAACAAACAAACAACTCTCCCTAAGAATTTACTTTAAACTACAGAAGAACAAAGACAAAAATTCAGAAAGAATCCACAAGGAAAAAAATATTTTATCTAGAGAGAAGCAAAAATTATAATTATATACAACTTTTCCTCAGAACCATGCCAGCAAGAAGAGGGGGAGAAATTTTAAATTGTTGAGAGAAAAAAAAAAGAAAAAAAATTCTGTACCTTGAGACATTATTCCTCAAAAGTAAAAGAGAAATAAAAATGTTTGTAGACAGACAAAAATGGAGGAAATGTGTTGCCAGTAGACCTACCTTGTAAGAAATGTTAACATAAGTACTTTAGAGAAAATGAAAATAATATGGGCAAGAACTCAGGTCTACTCAAAAAAACAAAACAAAACAAAACAAAACAAAACAAAAAAACAGGTATTGAAGAAAGAATAAGTGAAGTTAAATTAAACGTTTTTATTTTTCTCAATCTTAATATATCTAACATGAAACAGTTTGTTAAAAATAATAATAGCAATAATGTATTCCATTATATATGCTTTTGTATGTGTATTTTTATGTATGTGTATTACAGTCTTCTCAAGCTCACATGACATTCACCAAGAAGACCATATTATGGACCATAAAATACACTTTAACAAATTTAAAAGAATAGAAATGATACAGTCTCTGCCCTCAGTCCACAATAGAATTAAACCAGTGAACAGAAAGATGACTGAAAAATCCCAAATACTTATAGATTAAATAACACACTGCTAAATAACACATTGACCAAAGAAGAAATCTCAAGAGAAATTAAGCAGTATTTTTAACTAAATAAAAATGAAACAGAATCAAAATTTGTAGGATGCAGTGAAAGCAGAGCTAAGAAGGAAATTTGTAGTATTGAATGCATATGTTAGAAAAGAAGAAAAATCTGAAATACCAATATGAGTTTTCACCTTAGGGAAGTAGAAAAAGAAAAGCAAAGTAAACTCAAATTAAGCAGAGGTAAAGAAATAATAAGAATTAGAGTAGAAATCAATAATATTGAAAACAGGAAATCAAAGAGAAAATCAATGAAACCAAAATCGGGATCTTTGAAAATATCGATAAAATTTGTAAATCTTTAGCCAAGCTACCTAAGAAAAGAAAAGAGAGTATACAGATTATTAATATCAAAAATGAAAGAGGATATATCCTAAGGACATGAAAATTCCATGCTTTGTGCTAATCATTATTGAAATATGTTATCTGTAGTAAAAAAATTATGTATACAATAGTAGTGAAATTGATTGGGACTAGACTGGGAGGATCTAGAATGCTGGACTGAACTTGGTAAAGGTTGAAAAGTGACATGTAAATAAAGCACAGAAGTTTGAGAAAGCGAAAATTTACACCAGGGTAACTATAAGAGATCTTACAATTGTCTAAGCTTAAGTCTTCAAAAATACATTGTGTTTCAGTATTTTTAAATAATGGGAATAAGAATGAAATATTTAATGAGCATACATGTAGTTTCAGGATTACCAAGATCGACAATTTCATATGTTATATCAGTTATGCTTGGAAGCATTTTTCAAAGGAGATATTATTTTTCCTAATTTAGGAAAGAAACCTACAAGGAAATCACATGTACTTGTAGTGCCATAGGCTGATCAATCATACAGCTGTGATCAATATCCAGGTCTATTTGACTCGAAGTCCACATCTCTTACCATACCAAACTGCTTTTCAATAAGGGTTAAGGTAATGGGGAAGCTTGCTTTTTTGTTATGATTTTTGTTTTACAAAAATATGTGAGTAAAATTTGTGTGGATATCACAAAAATTTGCCTGTTAGCCACAAACTGCAGCAAGAATGCCTTAATGAACCAATGCATTTGATTGGAATGGTTGCATACTGGATGTGGAAAGGATGTTGAGGAGACAATCTGAGGTATATTTTTGCCTCCAGGCAAGTAACTGTAAAAAAAAGAAAAGTTTTACTATCTTGTTTACATAAATTTTACTTATACCCACACATCCAAGGAAACTGATTTGTGTATATCATTGAGTAGTGTGCTATCAAAATTCCTCTTATAAGGTAGAAAATAAAGATTACATATTTTGGGGCTCTTGCAGAAACCCATCACCTGTGTGGCCCGCTGTTGCCTATAGCAGTGTCACTTTTCCCTTGTTCTTTTCCTCAGTGCTCACACAGGTATCTCTCACCTGTGTGGCTCACTGTTGTCTTAGACAGTGTACCCTAATAAATTCCTTTCTATTCCCCTAAAAATATTACGTATTTTTAATGAATGCTTAATTATTTGTTAGTGCATTTTAAACAAATGAAATGTAGAGTCCTCTTTCAGAGTTCTATTTTATTAGACCAACTAAAATAAAACAAACAAAACCCTCCAAAATAAAAGGTTGCATTGAATTCTTCCATATTGTAGAGGAGATAAAGTAATTTTGAATAAACATTCAAGTTTATCACCTCTTATTTTTCTTATAATTTTAATTATCTCATAGTTATTAAGTTACAACGCATTTTTTTCTTTTTTGAGAATACAGAAATAGTTGATAATTTCATAATAAGTTTCAATAGTGAAAATAGACAACTTGGAGAATGTTAACTGATTGGTTTGTTGTAACACTCAGTGGTTAGGAGCCTCAGGTGTGTTGCAAATGAGAGGAAAAAAATTCCACTGTTCCAGCTGTTAATATTATAAAATCCATCTAAGCCCACTCATACCTAAGAATATCATTAAACATTGCTTCTAAACATTTGCCTAACTGAATTGTTCATTGTTCTGTTTATACTTCTTAGCACACATAGTAGGCAACAAGATTGTGATTATTTTAAAATGAAAATAAAGAATACAAATAAATAATGCATTGTCTCCTTATCTGATACATTTAGACTATTAGAAGGGAGGATTGAGAAGAATAAAGAAACAGAATGTGGTGTAGTGTACATGACATCTTTGTCTTTAGATGGACTTTGAAGGAAATTCCGTTTCTTTCACTTTTAGTCGTATGCTTCCGTGGAATCTGCAAAAAAGGGAAATCGTATTCTGTGTCTTATGAATATGCCTTAGAGTCATCTATGATGACCCTACAAAATGAATATTTTGAAGAAAAACTTCAGATAGGTAGAGTCTTTATTATAGTGACTAGTACATAGTGGACTTAAAAAAAGTTTGCTTTAATAAGCCCCTCTGGAGACATTCTTACTTTTTCTTTAAACCAAGAACAAAGAATAAAGAAATAACTATAGGGTTAAACTTGGGCTAAAGACAAACAAATTTACTGCAATATGCAGATCTAAACATTAATAATTCAAGACAATTAAAATTATGATTTAGTAAATATTGATAAAAGAGAAATAAGGAAATATTGGGTTTAAATTATGTGATATCCCATACCTTATATTATATTCTCCATCCCTAAGGGATTTTTCTTATTTTCCCTTCTTAAAGAAATCTTAAGATTTTATTGCATAATTTTATACAAATTTGTCTATCTATTTACTCAGCAGCACACTTATGTATGTTCCATGAGAGGTGGGGACTTATCTAAAAATGTCCCTTTCACAGAAAAGACATTAAATATACATTTGTGAAATGAAGGAAAGGAAGAAAATATATTTTTTTCCCTTTAAAGGAAGATAAACTGAGTTTATGGGAGATTAGGTAAAGTGACAGAGTTAACAGAAACTTAGGAAATCAAGAATTTAATACAACTTGTTTGACTAAGAACCATGATTTTACCTCAAGTAACCACAAAGCAAAACTTGTGGTAGATACACAAAAGATACAGACAAAGGAATCAGAGCATACCAGTACCGAAAACCATCAAATCATGAAGAAAGAGAGCAGCAGAGGAATAAAGGAACAAAAGAAAAAAAAATATTAATAAAGAGGTCAGTTTATCAAGAAAATATGCCAATCTTAAATGCTTATACACCAAATAGTATATCTTAAAAACTGATAAAGCAAAACTGATAGAATTGAAAGTGAAAAAAAAAAAAAGAAATAGAAAAAGAATATAATAAGCTCCCTGAATATTTAGCTGTATGTTGAAATGATAATATTTTGGATGTATCCTCTGAAAGAAAATATCTTATTAAAAATAATTTTGCCTGCTTCTCTTTACTTGTCTTAAAGTGGCTACTAAAAAATTTAAAATTGTATCTATGCCTCACATTTTATTTCTGTTTAACAGTGCTGAGTTGGAGTAACTGAATAGTAATACATTAGAATGCTAGATAGAACATAGGAACAATTATCAAATTTTATGTAGTCTCTTTACTTGGTACTCACTTTCTTATACTGTGACTCAACTTACACTTCCAAAGAGAACATAGTTCAAAAACATGCAAAATGACCTTTTCCTGGGGTCTATAAATGGTCTGTTATATCACTTCTGTGATTGCCATACTACTCCATGTTTCTATATAAAGTCAAACAACAGGAAATAAAATCTTTTAAAACTCTTCCAGATGGGATTTGAAATGTCTTGAATTCCAGTTTTTTATTAGTTTAAGTTTTAAATAGGTGGGAGAGTGCAATAAGTTTATAGTGTTCATTTTTATCTTCTTCCTTATTTCAAAAAAAAATTTTTAAGTTTTAAAAAAGAAAAAAGATATAAAAAATTTATTTGTAGGTGAACTTTGAGATACATGAAGAAAATATAAATGGAAATATCAGACGAAGATAGTAATAAAATTTAGCTCTCAAGGTACATGTCAAGAGATCCTGTAATTTGTCAACTTTAGGTCAAATTTGGGTTTTGTGTTTCACAGCTACCCTAGAAAAGAGATAAACACATTGACTTATAATGTCCATGGTGTAAAAACAGAAACTAAGTAAATAAATAAAAATAAAACTTAACTCAGGAGAAGCAAAACTTTACTTTTACTAGGAAGTAAAATAAAATGTTTATTTCAATTAGAGTATATAATTAGGAAATATGACAATGACATTCTTACCATAAAAACATAAACCAAAATCAAATGTGTATTTGCCATTACATTCTTCAATGCATGTCTTTTATATAACAAAAAAGCACAATTTAATAAATCCAGTGAACAGAAAAGCTTAATAATTCTTTCTAAACACGGGAGTAGTGATCTGGAATACAGCAAGGATACAAGACAAACTACTTACATACAGTGAATGATGGATTTCAGATCCCTTGGCTACTCCTTACATTTACCTATGACCTAAAGTTTTGATTAGTATAAAGCAGCACAGAATTTCTGATTAAGAATTGCTAACAGATAGCTGGGAGTGATAACGATCTCAGTTTTCCAGTTTATTAAAATGGAAGTGGAATTAACATTCTCTAATGGAAATTGGAGACATTTTCCAAAATAAGAGGTTTCCCTACCTCAACTAAAGACAGGAGAATGAATTGGGAGTAATAATAATAATAATATACAAAAGTATATTTATTTCCTGCCAAACATTTTTCATCATTATATAGGTGTTATCTTAATTGAAATACTATTGTTCAAAATGAAAGTGAAATAAAATACATACTGTCAACTTATTTTATTATTTTCTACTGGCACAACCATTTAAAATTGCTACAAATTTGAAAACACAGTCTTCACGTTCAGAATGAGTAATAGATCATAGTTGCAATGTGGGAAAATGAAAGAGGTAAACAAAAAAATTGAAAATGTAAGAATGTTTCTGAAGGCATTCTGTCTAGTAGCTAGACATAGTATTTGGAAAATCATTTAAAAGTTTAAAGCATCAACGCAAATTACAATTGAAGGCAGTTCCAGGGCTTTGAATAAATAAAGCAGGATATGTTGCAAGTAAGTTTTGTTGTGTTTGTGTTAAATCAGCTTAGTATGTGTGTTATCATGCATCTTTAGTCTCAAGTGTGAAAGTATAAAACTCTTAGAATATAATGTAGGCAAAAATCTAGGTGAGCTTGGATTTGGCAATGACTTTTTAGATACAACCCCAAAAGTGTGACCCATGAAAGAAATAATTAATAATATGGACTTTTTTTCAATTAAAAACTACTCTGTGAGGAACACTGTCAAGAGAATGAAAAGATAAGCCACAGACTCGGAGAAAATATTTGCAAAAGACACATAAAGGTCTATTATCCCAAATATACAAAGAAATCTCAAAACTCACAATAAGAAAACAAACAACTATATTGAAAAAAAAATAGGCCAAAGACCATAGTTTTTTTGCCAATGAACATATACAGGTGACCAAATAGTATATGAAAATGTATTTCCACATCAATATGTCATCAAGGAAGTGTAATTAAAGCAACAATTATACTACTATACACCTATCAGAATGGACAAAATTCAAAACTCTAATAACATCAAATGTTGGTTGGAATTTGGAGCAACAGAACTCTCATTCATTGCTGTTAGGAATGTAAAATGATACAGCCACTTTAGAAGACAATTTGGCAATTTCTTACAAAATTAGATATACTCTTATTATACAATGCAGCAATTGTACTTCTTGGCATTTACCCAAAGGAGATGAAAAATTATATCTACACAGAAACCTGTACATGGATGTTTATAGCAGCTTTATTTACAACTGCCCAAAATTGGAAGCAACCAAGATATCCTTCAGTAGGTGAATGGATAAACTGTGAAACATCCTTACTGTGGAATATTTTTCAGCTCTGAACATAAATGAGCTATCAATCTATAAAAAGACACAGAGGAAATGTAAATACATGTTACTGAGTGAAAGAAGCCAATATAAAAAGGCTACCTTCTGCAAGGCTCCAAATCATATAGCATTCTGGAAAAGGCAAAACTCTGGAGACAGTAAAAGGATCGGTGGTTGTTAGGAATTGGAGAGTGGACAAGAAGGATGAAGATAGGTGGAACACGGAGGATTTTATAGCAGTGAAAATATTTTGTATGGTATTATAATATAGATATATTTTATTAAACATGTCCTATACTAAGAGTGAACCTTAAGGTAAACTATGGCCTTTGGACGACTATGATGTGTCTATATAGGTTCATCAGTTGTAACAAAGATATCACTCTGGTGGTATCTTTGAATACCATTCACTCATTGAAGAGGCTATGTATGTGTGGGTTAGGGAGTACATGTAGAATTTTGGTACAATTTGGCTGTAAACCTAAAATTCTCTTTAAAAATGAACTCTATAAAAATAAACCATTAAAGAACACACAACAGAAAATTAGTCATAGACAAGAAATGACTGCTCAGTCCTAGATAAGGGTGATTTTTTAAAAATATCTGAATCTGCATTAGTATGAGGAAGATTTCCTTTTTTAAAACTTTTTCTATGTTGCTGCTTCTTTAAACACAGGTCTTAAAGTAGTTAGTTGCAATGGCAAGGTTAATTACTTTTAATAACTCAGAAAACCTGTGACTAACCTTTCTTTAAAATGTGACAAAGAAAAGAGCAGCTTAAATTCACTCTTTGCTTATTTTTTTCCACTTTGAAGGCATTGTCTTTCCTCATATTCAGCTTGAGTTTTGAGCCAGAGACAGGTTGGAAGACATCCAGTAATCATTGCAGGGGACTCTGAAGCCATGGAGATTTATTCACCCTCAAAAATAGTAGAGAGAAAGCAAGCCTTCTTCTCTGAACAGAATATAATTCATCATCACAAAGTATCCCAACTAGTTTGTTCATAGGAAATCAATGAAGTCCTCTAGCCAGTACCTCCTAACCTTATTGCTACTCTTATCTCTCTCAGGAAACAAATTGATTGGGACTATAGGAAACTCAAATGATAAAAATAAAGGAAATTTCACCCTGGAGAATATATTTTAATTCATTAAATGCATTTAGTTCATTTAATTCAGGATTCTGTTTTTACAATACTGTTAAGGATCAGATTTGAGGAGTGTGCAATAATTTGTCTTTTATGTCTATATAAAAATATTAGTTCTTATGATAATTGAATTGGTTTCTACTTATAGCATGGACAAGAATTTAGGGGCAATTGTGTCCCTAATCTCTAGAAAAATGCCTTATAAACTGTCAATTGAATATTTTTCATGAATAAAAAATGAAACTATAAATTAATTTTTACCATATTCTAGTTTTACTTTTCTCTTATCAATAAGTTTGCTCCTAAAGAGTCTAGCCATAACTAAATACATTCTGATAATTGTAATTTTTAAAGGAAAAATAAACTGCAAGTGGTTTCTAGTCGTTGTTATGGGAGAAAAAAATCTAGGCCATTATTACTAATCTAATAAGTTCTTGTGTTTTAGGTCATTATATTAAATAATATAACTTTATAGAGAAATAGGTATCATTGCATGCAATTAAAAATATAAGTACAAATAAAAAGACAAAAATACAAATAAAATAGTAAAAGACTTGAACAAATACTTTACAAAAGATATCCAAATGTCCAATATACAAAAGTTCCAATTTCATTAGTGATCCGAAATATGCAAATTAAAACTATAATTTGATATTACTACAAACTCAGCAGAATGATTCTACATGTAAAAGACAGAAAATATGAGGTATTGATAGTACCTTGTATTGATAGTGGAGCAACAGGGATTCTGATAAAAGTCTGGTAAAAAAGTATGAATGAGTACAGCCAAAACTGCAAACTATGTGTCAGGTCTACCAGAAGTGAACAGCTAATGCATTCCCTATGTATGATTCTACTCCTAGGTTCATATCCAACAGAAATGTATGTTTGTGTTCACCAGAACACATGTTAATTATGTTTATACCAATACTATCTGTAATTGTATGAAAGTGGAATTGAACAAATGCCTGTAGACATTAAAGTGGATAAGCAGTCCCATGTTTACATGATGGTAAACATGTATTATGCAGCAATGACAATGAACAAATTACAGCTATGATCAACAATATATATGAAATACATAAGCATAATATTGAATAAATGGAGCCATGATAATGATTCTACTTACATCATCCAAATGACTGGAATCACTCAAAATGATTAAAATGTTTAAGGTATGATTCCATGTATATGGTCTTCAAAAGCAGCATATATAGTGTTAAAAGTCAAGATAGTGGTTACCCTGGGTGTAGGGAAGTGACTAAAGGTTTCTGTGCTTCTGATAATCTAGGTGCTGGTTACATGGGTATAACAGTCAAGATGTACAATTACAGTTGCTCCCTCTTTTGGTGTATATTACAAGTCGTAAGCTGTTTAAAATGTTTAAGCCTTGGACAAAAGTAAAGCCATTTACTTTTGTATGGAAGCAGTCATTCTCTGTACAATTTTTTGTTTTATTTTTTGCACAAAAAACTGAGAAGGGACAACTCAATCTTGTCATCTGATTAAATTTATTATACTCATATTAGAATTTAACTCTAATTGGATTTGGAAACAACATGATCCATGGTTTTACACATTTTCTTCTGTGTTCATACCAAGGAAACATTGTTATATGGCAGTACAGATTAAGAAGAGGCAACACAACAGGTTGTAAAGAACTCAGTATTTTTCACTTACTACTTTGCTGTGAACAATATTATTCCAAGTAGTCATTTCACATGATTTTATCATAGATAGAGAGTGAGTACTGATGAGTCATGGGTTGGTGAATTTTGTACATTGGGCTTGGTAATTGTGCTCACTGCTATGTTACACACTTGTTTCTTGATCACAGTTGAACTGCTTGTGGTAAGTGACGGTGTGATTATTTGTTTTATATAATCTGTTTTCAATACCAAAGTCTAAAAATTGTTGCCCTAAGGGCTATATATAATGCAAATGCATATTTTGCTTGGTCTTCAAAGTTTTTTAAAGTATGTGGAGGGAGTATTTTTAACATCTGTATAATTTACATTAAATGTTGAACGTTAATAAATAATAATCTTTCTTATCTTCCTTGAAATAATAGTTTGGCATCTCTAGTGGCAAAATTCCACTTACATCATCCGAATGAACGAAATCATTCAAAATGATTCTATTTTTCATTCTTTTTAAATATACAAATTATTCATGGAATACTCTAGACCTTTATCTCAAGGAAAAAAAAAATGTTCATATTAAATGAGTAAAGATTGCCCTCTTGAGAAAGTGCAATGTGCAGTTCAGCTTGAAATATTCTTGAAAATTCCTTATTACCTACCCAGCAGTGATGCCAAATATCAGTTGTCATTTATTATTTTTCTTGAATAACTATTTTTATAGTAGAAAAATAATTCTCTGTAACAAAATCCCTATCACAAGTAGAAAAATAAAATTTAGACTTAGGGACTGCATAGGAAGGATTATTATAGGAAGGATTGGTGAGCACTCTTTTTGTTTTGTTTCAAGTGAAGACTATTTTGCATTTCCAATATGCAAAGAAAAAGGTGCCATTTATGTTAAACTAAGACTGTTAAACCCATTTTTAATCCTTTGGCCCCCAGAGAGACTCAAATTTAAAATTTTTGTTCGGAAAGAAGTCTCATGTACCTTGCAAAGGGTGCCCTTGCTCTCGCTCAAAGTTTATTTTAAAAAGACGTATATGGGAGAGAAAGAACAATCACAAAGAATGTGAATGTCTCCCTTGTAAAAAGATTAAAAAAAAAAATAAGAATTCAGAGCAACCCAAAGAGACACTGAAAGAAAGCCCTTAATAATAATAAAAAAAAAAGTCAAATGAAAAGACTGGTATGTACTGATAGGATAAAGTTACAAAATCCCCTGCAGATAAACAAGAAACAAAAGAAAAGTGAACAGAAAACCTTCCAAGAGTTTGTCTTGGAACAGCAGTACTATCTTTGTCTGCATGTAGGGTGTGGTGAATATATTTCTAAAACATTTACTTTGTTCTATAATTTCTACCCACATCAACTGAGTATGAAAATGATGTTTGATGATCAGAAACCTGTCAGTGTTCCATTTCATGGGGTTCCATGGCCACAATGGTGGTAGAACCTAGAAAACAGTAGCTTGCTTGCTTTGATTAGAGTAGGGAAAATTACTTACGAGATCAGTAATAGAAGTGAAATTAGTTTTGAGTTTGACCAAAACAAAGCAAAACGAGTATTCAAAGGCCATTCTATGCTGATTAACATTGACAGAATCATTCTGAATTAAACAGAAGTCACATTTGATTCCAAGAACTTACTTGAATTTACCTACTAAAGTATTATTAATCTATGGTTAGGAATTGAGATGTAAATTGTCAAAGCAAAAATTGCACTGGACACATTTAAACTGGCAAGGAAGACTTTATTCAAGACTATTGTAATAAGGAGAATGAGTCTGAATTCAACTCCACTGAAGCAAAGGGCAGTAGGGTTTTTAAAAGCTGAGGTAAAGCAGGGGGATTGTAGGCCTCTGGGTTTGCTAGTTGGCTTCACCCAAAATAAAAGTAAACTTTTTCTTCATGAGAGAAAATAATGAAACAAATTGGAGCTAGAAACCTGCTGAAGCTAAGCTCCTGCCCTCCCACAGAAAAGGTGAGATAGGGACTCTATCCTCCTTGATGACTACATTTCAAAGGGACTGCTCCTAAGTCCTTGAGAAAGGCAGTCCTGGATGCAAAACTGGCAAGAGGCTTTTACAAAGATTCACATCTCCAAGGGCAGAGAAGGATTTACACTGACAAGTTTTCTAAAGTAAATGTTCTAAGAAAGGGGAGGTCAGGGTCCTAGAATCTGGAAGAATCCTGTCTAACTTTAAATCAAGCTCGAGGGAGGCACCCAGTTTAAACTCTTACTATTGTTTCCTTCATAGAGCCTGATTATGGTTTATCTCATTATTTGTGTGAACATATCAAATACAGACATGTATTATTACACATTTTCAAAAGCTCATAGCAGTGCCAAGGTGGCATATGATGTATCATATTACCAAAGTATTTCAATCTAGTTGGTAACACAAGATTTTTACAAAAGTATTTGAAATTTAAGAACTAGGTTTATAAACTTGGCATTGAGTATTAACGACTTAAGTGGTCTTAGATAACCTACCAAACCAGTGTAGTTTCCTCAGCCACAAAGTGGGGGGGGTGTTGTAAAAACTAAAAAGAGTAAATGTAAAATAGACACTTCTCAAACCCTATCTGTTAAGAATTTTGGTGGACAGAAACTCTATGGTGCCACCCCTCTCTGCCATGATCTCTATCTCCTGGTGTCGAAGCTTTTGTACAGTCCCCTCCACTTGAGACTCTCTTTGGTGACTTGATAAAATGAGCGGTGGTATGTTTGAGAACTCCTGACCTCGAGGTACTGAGAACAGCCTCCACAGACAGAACTGAATTTTTATCTTGTGTGCGTCTCTTAACTAGTTGTGAGACTGGAAAGTGACTAGCTTGCTGAACCTCAGTTTCCCCACCTCTCAAATACAGGAATGATCTCAAAACTCCCATTCAGTCCAAGGGGACTGTAAACATTTCAGAAGTTTAGAAGAACATATCTCTTTTCTATGGACAGTTTAGTTACTAAAAATGACTTAAAATCCTTTTTTGAATATTTCTCCATATATCACTAGTGCTATTTACTTTTTCACTAGTATATGGTGCTGTGTGACTTCTTTGATGCTTAATATTGCCCTAGACATGAGGAATAAAGTTTTACTTAAAACCAAAAAAGGGGTAGATTGTAAATCATACCATATATTGCTGTGCAAAATATGAAATGGAAAAGGATAATTAACTCAATCATATTTAAACATAGTTAAAGGGGAAAGGCTTCTGGGAAGTTCCAAGGACTGTGAGGCTTCTCTTGCACCAAGAATAAGAAAATTATGTACCTTTTTGAAAAGTGTTATCAGAATAGCAAACCCTCTTCAAGTCTTAAGTGATTCTGAAATCATGAAGTCTTTACTATCTATATCAAGTTATTCAAAATAATGTTTTATTCGTAAGCTCACAAAATGATTTGAAAAACCATGAATATCCTGCCCTAAGTCTAAGTTGGCATCTACAAATTTTTATCACAAGTTTAAATAATTTCTAAGATTATAATTTTCAGTAATCAACATTTTTAAACAAAACTATTATATTTTCTTTTGAATGTGTATAATAAAATATAAACACCATAATGGTTTGATACTTCCAATTCAATTTAAAAAGTAAAGAAAGGAGATATTTATTAGCAAATAGATATATTACATCACTTTAATTTTCCTGTAATTATAATTCTATTTTGTATTCTATCAATGTTTTAATAAACTTTAAAAATTTTAGAATAGTTTTAGAATTATAGAAAATTTACAAAGATAGTACAGAATCGCTATGTATCTCACACAGAGTTTATCATGTAGTTGGACCTAGACCCCATATATAAACTGTATTTGTTAACTTTTCAAAGTAATTTCTCATCTATTATTTCATTGCCTTATCACTGCATTCCTGCCAATTTGTTAATAACAGTAATTGTCATTTCTACTTTACCTATAAAGAATCTGAGGCAGAAATAGTAAAGGATGGTCTGCAATCACCAATGTATGGGAGATATGAATCTAAGTAAAGACCTATGGATTTTCAGTTATATATTTATTGTATTCACCTAACCATTTCTGAGGTATTGCAATTATGCTGTTTATTTTTCACATTTGTACTTGGCTGAGATGTATGCTCTGATGAGGTGATTTTTCAATTAAATTCCTGATCCAATAATGGTTAAGGACTCTAACTTACAAGTAATTATTTTTAGTCACCAATAATGCACTCAAAGTCCAGTAAAATATTTGATAAGATTGAAGAATGATGGGATGAGGAGTGAGATTTTTGCTTTTACAGTGTTCAATTTTATGCCTTCCAGTATATTCTTATTTTTTAAATTTCTTCTTTGCAATATAAAATTGAATATATTTCCACGTAAAGTTTGTTATCTCTTATTTCCATAATATCCTCACATATAATTTAGTTTTTATTCCCAACCACCAATTGTACGAGATGGTTTAGACCACCTCACACAGCTTGCAGTGCTTCATAATGAAATTCCCTTCTGGCCTAATATTTCTGAAGTATTCATCTTTATAAGTTATTTTAAATCAGTCTTGGTTTTCATAAATAAAAATCACTCCTTTTAGAATATCTGCAATATTATCTTCCTTCTCAGTCCACATACTCCTTTTGTATTTTGTTTTTCACCTGAAGGGATTCATATTTACTTGTCACATAGAAAAAGGAAACTAAAGGTATGTGTGAATGGCAGGGACTAGAGGATTGCAGATGTAGGTACAGTTGAAATTTTATTCCAGTCTCAGTAGTAGATAGATGTGTGATATAACATAGCTTCACTTTCAAAGGTTAACTTTAGGATAAAGGGACTTCTGCTTGTAGTTTCTCATGAAAATTCTTTCGGATTATTTTGCAGATCACTACCTTGAGTCCTCTGCTCAAACCCCAGCTTTTTTATCCCAGTTCTGTTTGTGCACTTTGCAGTGTAAAAGCCTCCATCAATAAACAGTGTAAGAATGAAATTTACATTAATCGTAGGCAGTTACAATCACACTAAGCTGGATCATCCAGCACATTTATTTAATAATAAAGAGCCCATGCATATCCTTTCCTGTGGAATTGGAAATTAAGCTTGTGCAATGATTTTGTGATACTCATAAAATAGCTTTAAACAGGGATTTAAAAAATGTTTTACAACTACTAATCCTTGTGTAACACTTCAAATGATAGGATTATGGATGGTAGTCTCGGAGAGGAACTTAGAGATCATCCATTGGTGCCCTAAATTGCCATAACATGAAGCCAACATAAGAAACAGGTTTTCTCTGCTCGTCACTCTCTAGTACTCATTTTAATCGTAGGATGCAGTGCTTTCAGCAAATGCAAGCCACGAGTCTGTGATTCTAATACAAAAACAAATCTCCAGAAATCCAGCACTTCCCAAAAGAAAAACAGGTAATATAAACAGATAAGTAATGAAATATTCTCTCAAAGATACAGGATTGCACTGTTGTAGATTATTTTGAGAAATACTTATTTTGTAGAACATTTAACAAATCATTGAACAAAAAAAAGTCTCAGAATTCATAGTTGTTGTTTACACTGTCATTTTATTTTGTCATATAATTATCATAACAAGGCAGTGAGTTATTTTCATTGCCATTTCACAAGAAGAAAGTTAAGATCCAGAGACAAAATATCTTGCCCAGTACCTCAGTAGGTAGTGGATGTAGACTGAAAGTCAGGTCAGTTGATTCCAGGATTGGGGCTCTTTCACACCTTATTTTGCCTTTCTATGGGAATATCTCTCCTTTATTGATGTCTTTAAAAATTCCCAAGCACTCAGTATTTTTATGTTTCCCATGCTCTCAAACTTGATAGCTTAAAGAGACAAAGGAATCACAACTCACACTCCATTATCAGAACCATTCCAGAATACATAATTTAAAGTCTATAGTAGAATAGTAAAGAATCACAGGTCTAAAAATTCTCCTACAATGTTATGTAATAGAGCAAAGCAAGTAACTGTTGACAAAACACCTTCAAGTAAACAAAACTGGTGTCTTTAGACATAATGCATGAAAAATTCATTAATCATACATACTGAAGGAGTCTCCATTCTACCGAGAATACTTTTGCATTGTTACTTGACACATGATTCTGTCCTTCATAATCTGAGTTTCCCAATTTGAGGTATAGTAGAATCAGAATTTTAGAAAAAGGCAAGAAAAATATTCTAGGTAGTGAAAATGATGAAAAGTGAGAGTTTATTGGAAAACTGGAAGGAAATGAATGAATTACATTTAGAAACATTTATATTTTACTTCAGAGCCTTTTGACAAAAAGACAAAGAAATACACTCACTTTAAAATGTATAGGCATCAGTATATTATAGCATCATTTAATTGTGGATATCTCTGTGTTATGCAGAATTCAAAGACCCCCAGGGTTTCCCTCTTCGTGTTATACATACCTTTCATAATCCCTAGGTCTGTAGAGATGATGATTTTACTCTCGTGATTAGGTTATGTTATATAGTACAGTTGACCTTAAAATAGGGAGCTTATCCAGGTATATCCTAATGACATAAAATAGAAGCTTTTCTCCAGCTGGTTGAAAAATAGAAAGTCAAACTGATCTCGAAGAAAGCAAACATCCATGTGTGAACTGGCTATTGGGTCATATGAAAAAGGACCTGAAAATGACCTCCTGAAACAGAGAACAGCTACTCGAAGACAGTCAGTCACCAAGGGAGCAGGAACATCAATCCTACAACCCAATAAATGGAATTATTTTAACAACAAGAATGATCCTGGATTTGGATTTTTTCCTAAAACCTTCTGATTAGAGCTCAGCCCAGCTATGACTTGAACTTCAACTGTGCACTATCCTGAGCAGAAAATGCAGTTGTGGACTGCATGGACCACATGGAATGAACTTCTGACGTAGAGAACTGTGAGCTAATAAATAGGTGTTGTTTTAAACTGCTAAGTTTGTGGTAATTTGTTATACAGCAATAGAAAAGTAATACAATTCCTAATAAGGAAACACATTAAATTGTTTGTAAAAAGTAAATTGACATATTTATGTGTCTAAGTACCCATTTGTCATCCAAAACGGTTCATACTCATTTTGTTTGAGGGAGTGGATTCCCAAGGTGTGGGAGGGAAGGAGTGGATTCCTGAGGATATTAACAGCAGAGGTTTGTCATGTATTAATGCTTATGACAAACATGTTCAGCTCTGATAACATCTTCTAAAGATGTATCTGAGAATTCCAATTAGATTCAATGTACTGTTTTCCTGTTTAACTGATGATCATATATATTTGTATTGAATTTAATGATCAAATACAAAAATATGAAATTTCAATACTTACTAAATAATGACCATTTATATTCCAATAGAAATAGTAGTGCCATGAAGAAATACTCACAAAGGAATGTAAGTAACAGTTATATTTGCTAAAAAGTTAAAGATGGGATGGAAATCTAGTGCACAAAAATGTGTGTGAATATTTTAAGGATTATGCTGAGTTCTTCTGGTAAATACGATAAAGAGGAAGAAAAAAAGAAGAGTCTTCATAGTTTGATGGAAATAATAAGTAGAGAAAGAAGACCTCAAATGTTGTGGTTACATCACAAAAACAAAATAAGCCAAGAAGAACAAGTTGGCACCTGGTCAATTATGAAAAGATCTTTGCCATCACAGGCTGATAAGACATCTTGACCAATACTGGATTTTACAAGAGTCATAATAATACATCCTCTTCCTAATGTTAGTGTTAAAGTAAGAAAAGCTATATCCCAGTGGTATCACAGGTAGAAAAACAAACTGTCTTACTAGTATAGTTTTACCTTGACAGAAAGGCTGAGAAGTTGTCTGGGAAAGGTTAAATAATTTCAAATTTTGTATAAATTCTGCGCTAGTGTCATTTGTTGTAATTATGCAAAGTAACTCTGTGATTATCAGTCTTAGGAAAAGTAAAAGGTCATGTTGTTACACTGGTTATTAAATCTCACTTTTTACATAATGAGCGAGGTGGGAGAGTATTACTGGCCTCAGTATTAGCGACCAATAGGCAAATGGAATAAAATAGATGCTCACTCTTAACATTTAACTCAGTATTATTAAAATTTACAGATGAGATGGTTATTTGAATAGGTATTGATAGCAAATTAAATTTTAATCAAGTTTAAGATACACTTGATATATATTGATAGTGGACTAAATTGCTTTTTTTTAAATCAATAAAATAACTATAAAACCTCCACCATGGAACAGAGTGACAAATCAAATTGAAGCATTAGGGATTTGGAAAGAGGGATTAAAACTCAAATCCCAGTGAGTTTATTTAACTAATTAGCACGAATTTGAAACTGAAATCGAAGGCTTCTTTGTTTTCTTCATTGACAGATTCCAAGGGTTTTGTTTGTTTGCGTATTTTGTTTTGCTTTGTTTTGTTTAATGTGTTTACTTGGAAACCAGGGAAATGATAGAGCCTTGTAGAATGTGACAAGCCAACATAGGTTTTAAGCCAGAACTGCAATCTGAGTTTTCTGCAGAAGGCTCATTTCATCTTCATTTGTAGTTCCACTGAATATTGATGATGCATTCTGCTCAAAGAAATGGCTTTAGTTTTTCTGTGAGAAAAAACAGACAACTATTAATTATTATTAGGAAGCTACCTACCAACTCATGTACAATGATGGCTGTACTTTTAAACAAACAGAAAATAAGTTGCCTAAGTAAAATATTCCCAATTTACGGTAAAAAGTAAGCAGTTTTTTGTTCTCAATTGTTGAAACACTTTTAGTGAAGTGAAAATAATACAATGAAATTACAGCTAGAAATATGGATTAATTGTTAGAGAACTCTAATAAGATACCTGGTATAGCTTCTTGTTAAATTAATAAATAGAAGCCTCAATTTAATAGAGGTGGGAGATAGGGAGGGGGAGCTCCCATGCCCAGCAATGATAGCAGAGCCTAACAGGTAGAGGAAAGACTCAGCCAATGAAAAGCCATGAACTCTTTGTTTGCTATAAGCCTCCCAACTTACTTTTCCCCATTTTGAAAGCATTCTCCTTTCAGTACTTTGTTGTGGGGACTTGCACATGACTCCACAGTTATACACCCCAAATTGCAGTTCTCTGCTGATCCCGAATAAACCTGTCATGTCTGGAGAAATACCTATTTATTTCATGAGAACATTTTGAACATTTGTGTTTTCTTACATATTTAATATTTAAATTTGAGACAGGAAAACATGAAGACTTCAAAATTTCCTTTAAATATTATTCTTTCAAAATTGTGTTCCACAAAATAAAGGCTATAACTACCTGACTATATTGTTTTAATATGTATCATAAACATATGAATATTATGTTAACATTTGATTATAATTAACATATTTATATATTTCTAGTACTTATTCATAGAAAAAGAAAAATGTGCAATAGTTTTTTAATATCACATTATATGAACTATAGAAAAAAATTATGACTCCTTATTGATACGCTTTGTTGTCTCAAGGCTAAAAGAATGTTCCACAATATCTGAATTCCTGTGTTCCTTCACACATGACTTTCATAAAATTTTTCTAGAGAAGTAATAGTGTTTGTATAATTTATAAAGTTACTAATATATAAAATTTTCTGTATTAATAAAATTTATAATTTCAATAACTCTGTACTTTTTCGTTTTAAGAATATATTTAACCAAAGTCATTATCTTTTGATGTTGAGATTCTCCTCCCTATGTATATCTAGTTAATTCAAATAAGCATATTTTATTTAAATAAGTGTGCTGACTCATAACTAGACTCATAACTATTTCTTTTACAATACTCAAGAGTACAATTAGATAAAATTCCCTTTTATTAAAATTTTTCTTTTGGCTTTCTATAAATCTTACCAGCTTGCCAGTTGTCGTGTAAGACAGCACATTCTTCCTTACTCTTTTTCCTTCACTGAAGGAAAAAAGTTATTCTAAAAACAAGTAGAGAGTAGAAATCTATTATCTCTGCTAATGTAATGATTGGACATCATTACTGGGTTTTAATTTCCACCATTTTAGTACATTTTGTGTTTGGATTAGAATATAGGTTTCTGAAGCTAGGTGTTTTGTCAGGTTGTGTTCATTGCAGTATTCTAGATTCTTGAGTGATACCTGGTATGTAGAAGGTGCTTTCTAAATAATATTTGAATGATTAGAAACAGGTGTGTTAGGCACAGTAAATTCAATGTGTGTCAGATGTACAACTATGACTAGAAGGGAGACCTGGATGTTGAGATATGGTTCAATATATTCCCTTTTTCTGGTGTTTCACGAAGGCAGCCGATTGCGAAAAGTGGCAGTGATTGAACAGGGTCCACCAAGCTTGGAGTAAAGGAGGTGTGAGGGTAGGAGCCAGGAGTATGCTCCATGTGGCCTGTCACATGTGAATGTGTCTCAGACATGGTCAGAGGTGCTCTGCAGTGGATCAGTACTATACATTATTCTGTTGACATGTAAAGACCTAGAAATGTGTCACTCTAACATGATTCAAGAGGAAAAGGAAGGTACTTAACAGAGGCATAGTGATTAAGACAGTACATCAAGCTACAAAATGCTGAGCAGCCCAGATTAATGTAGCTGTTTTTTGACAAAAATCTTGAGCTCACTAGAATTTTGAGATGGCAACTTCAGTGATAGGTTTTGCCAGTGATGGCTATAGCAAAAAAAAAAAAAAAAATGGAAGTATGATTTTTCATCATTCACTTTGAAATAACATTGTGTCGTGATACATGTGTTATATATCTTTAGACCCAACACATGATGATTAACACTGTCTGCCAAATTACCTTTGATTAAAAAAAATAAAGGATACAAAGGCATGATACAAATGGAAATATGATTCCTCCCAGTTTTTGTGTTTTGATTCCATTGCATGCTTAAGCTTATAGCTACTATGATTCTATTAATCCGCATGTATATGCTTTAACAAGCTGAATTGGATGCCTTTTTATAGTCATTTGAGTTTATTTCTCTATTATTCTTCTATTGGTGCATGACAAGTACCTCAAAACTCAGTGGCATACAGCAGAAGTATTACTTACATGGTTTTGCATCTGTGGGTCAGCTGGGGTGGCTCTACTCAATGTGTTTCTCATTTTTCTGGCAGAAGCTGCTACACAGAGCATGTTATTGTCATTGTGATGACAGAAGGGCAAGAGAGCACGCATATTTCAAGCCTATGCTGAAATCACATCCACTAACATTGCATTGACCAAATCAAGTTATGTACCCAAACCCAACATCAGTGGGATATAGAAACATTCTCTGTCCACAGGATGAAGGAGAGGTAAGCAAATATTTACTGATAAATATTCAAACTATCGTAGTCACTAAGCCAGTTATACAAGGTATTTGAAATTAAGTATTATGTAAGTCAAGCACTTATAACACTGGAAAGAAAGTTGTTTTATGAAAACTTAATTCAGTGCTTTGAGCTGACTCAATAAAGGCAAATAAAAAAACTTCTATTGACTGAGAAACAATGTTCTAGATGATTCTGCCCTCAGACTACTTCAGAATAATCTTTAACTTCTCACTTCACTTAAAAAAAAAAAACTAATTTATAAATGATGAGTGACTCTATTTAATGTAAAATCATGTAGCATTCCAGTTGGGCCTTACAGCCCTAGAATGGACTTGGCTGTATATCAAATAGTATATTTTTATTTGTGTATGTGTATAGGTGTGTGTGTTTAAATTTAAAATAAAAAATTTAAACTATTTATGCATTAGAGCTGTGATTTTCTAGATTAACTTGCTTTTTAATTCACTGAAAAAATTACTGCCCTTGATCATATTAGAGATAAGATCTTCCTGGTATTAAAGGGGGAGATTTAATTACTCAAAGAAAAAAAAAACAGATTTTAGCATAAGCTTACATCTTTAGCTAAGTACCAAATCTTCAGAAACTCACTTGACCCTTCTTCTCTTGAGGATAAGGTGATTAAATTAGAATAGCAGTTGTAAGTGAATAGAATTCCCAATGAGATTTGTAGCACTCTTTATTACTCTGGGAACATTAGCAAAACAGCGTTTTTTAAATGTCTTTTTTTTTACTAGATCATGTTCTAATCAGTGTGTTCAAACAAAGGCACTGTTAAAAGAAATTAACAAAATCTTGTCCTGGCTCAAGAGACCCTCATTTACAACAGAAGCTTAAGAAAAGATGCTCAGCTCCTTGAGTTACTTTTGCGTATAAGTCATGAGTTCATTGATAAACTAGTTTTAGCCCTGGAAATGCTAACTAAGATAAGTGTGTGTGGTTTAAGTTTCAAATTGAATTTAAGCTTTAAAATTTGTTTCAGATATGTTTTCTTGGCTTCATTTTAAAAATATATTTCCATAGAATATATCCTATGATTCCCCTATTTTGATTTTATCTATACTGACAACTAATAGGTTTAGTTAAGGTCACTTCCTTCATGTTTCAACAGCTTCCTACTCTTTTTTAAAAGAAGTATTACTGAGTCTAAACTCAGTCTGCTGGACACATGACAGGCCAATAAATTGGGAGGCGAAGTATTAGGGCAGGAAATAACAACTTAATTTGAAAAGTCAGCAGACTGAGAAGATGGGGGACTAATGTCCCTGAGAACTACCTTACCGAAGTCAGAATTCAGGCTCCTTTTATACTTTAAAAGGGAGGGGGTGTGGTTGGTTGATGGGAATTTCTTGGTGTCAGAATCCTTTGTTCTTGTAGCCGTCCACATAGGTTAGATCATAATGTTCCTATAAACCTCAAATAAGAGGAATATTATTCTCTTTTCTGCAACTTTTTATCTCTGTATGAATAGAACAGTGTTAGCCCCTTAAAAAAGTCAGAGCCTTGAGAGTGGACTGTCTTGTATATTTCAGGGTATAGGCAACATTCTTTTACAAAAGGTACAGAACCAGTATGACTAAGCACAGAAAACAGAGCACAGGGTTAGAGCTAAAGGGAATAGATCTAATATGGAGGCAGATTTGTTCTTCCCTATTACAGAAGTGGCCTCCTCAGTTTTCCCGTATGTCTAAACTGCTTTCATAGAGCTGATCTTTTGAACAAAACAAACAAACAAACAAAACCCCAAAAAACAAAAATACTATAGTCTCTTTCACAAGTTTTTAACATTGAGTTGAAGATACGATTACTGTATTTTCCCAAGTAAATGTGTTTTCCAAGTAGACTAAGAATTATGGATTAGTTCATTTCATATTCTTCAGTTTCTCTTCTTTGCTGATAGATAATATGATTCCATTGTTAGTGAATAACTACTTTCCAATACTTTGTCAGCTTCATCTTCTTGAATACAGTCACATTCTTAATATGCAGGTTTCATCGGGAAATCTTTTGTTGCATTTCCCTGACATTGCTGATTGAATGCTTTATAAACATACAAATTTTACCAAATGTTGGCTAAAACTAGATTTTTCATTATAAAGAAAGCCATTCACAGACCCAGATATATGATGGAATTAAATATTTATGTTTACAAGTCTACTGTCTTATGTGATCATAAAACCTGGGATGAGGAAAGGATATTTACAATAAAAAGCACTTATTAATTGTTCCCATGACACGTATATACTCTTTATCCTAAAATGAGTCTTTCCTAATGATACCAAATAATTACTACATAATAATACAAAAGGAAGAAAGTTGAAAAGTATTGATAAAATACCCTTTATACTCTCTTCCTGTAGTAAAAGTTTTACTGGCTTATCACTGCCTAGAATTGGTGAGGCATTTAAAATGCATCAGGAAAAAATTATGTTGGTCCTTATGCCCTATGGCAAGTAACTTTTATTTATTATTCTGTACAACTGAAACTATTATAGAAATTGATGGCAATTCCAGTTTGAAACTAAATTCCTTAGAAAATTGTCAAGGAGTGGAAAATTGAAAAAGAGTACTTCTTATAGTTCGGTTGTTTCTAAATTTATTGATCAATGGTTTTTCTTCCATGTGGCCTTTTAGGTGGGATAACCACTTACAAAAATAGCCAGGCGGCTATGTAAAATATTCAGTCAGACCAAAAATTAATTTAATACTTTTCATTATGTTAACTGATGCCTGTGGCCATTATATTCAAAATTAGAGTTATCCTGTTCTTTGTTTAAGTAAAAATATGCACAACATGTGGGCGTTTTAACTAGTAAATGAAGTACGTTGCAAGAATTCTAAGATAGGCTTTATTCTAATTTGCCTCTGCTTTTTAACTTTCTTTAAATGTTGGAAAAGAAACAAACTTTAGTTTAACAAACTCAACTAAGTACTCAAATGAATAATGAAGAGATAGTGTGGCATAGTCAAACAACCAGTGGGCGGGAGATCAACCTTAGTCCTATCACAGCTTCTGGTGTAAACCCGCTGGGGTTGTATGAACGGTAGCAAATGCTTTCTTCTTTGATTTTTCATTGGAGAATTGAATTTTAAAAGAGTTGAACTCCAAGATCTCTTTCACATCTAAAATTCTAGGATTCTGCTTGATAGCAAGTGTTCTCAAGCATTCTTTCCGGTGGGGGTAAGCCACCTTAAAAAAATTCAAGCGCTGTAGAGAAATAGTTGTTCAACTTTTTTTTCCTAAACAGCTTCAAGAAAAAAGGCTTCTTTATTAAGTGTTTTAAAAAATTAATCAACTCTATATTACAGACTGAAAAGGAGGAATTATTTTTTTAAACTGAAAATATAGAAGTCTTCTTATTATTCAAGATCTTAATCTCAGAGTTAACTGCTTGGTTCTGTAAAATGGTTTGCCCACAAGTGTTAGACACAGCACCGCATAACAGCAGGGGTAGCTCTAATACTGTTTTGTTTTGTTTGTTCTCTATGAATTTAGGAGCCACACATTTTTAATTTGGTTGTGAAAATTAGTATTTAAATGTGGTAAGACTTCATATATGATAGCACTACCAAAATGAGCATGCTGGTTTGAAATACCATTATAACACTTTGTCACCATCTTCATTATAGTGAAGCTTGTCAGTCATCTTCATTAAATTCACCTTTGGAAAAGTATGATTATTCAAAACCTCCATGAACTATAGAAATGTAAGATATGTGTGAATATTTGTGTGTGTATGTTCAATTTAAAGATGAAGCAGTTGATTTGCTAACATGTTCCTAATCTTTTAAAGTGGTCACATAAGTAAATTTACTTTCTAGTTGGAATGTTTTTTTTTCCATTTTTGCCAGAATACTTTTTGTTATGACTTAGCTTAATTCCATACGGAATTTTTCTAATATTATTAAAGTAGGAATATTGTTTTTCCTGGATAGTATTACCTAAAGGTGAATAGAGAGATTAAATTAGAGCTAAAACCTTATATATGCAGATGTACTACAGAGTATTCTATCGTCAGGGATCAAGATGAATACTAAGATGGCAAGATGGTAATTTCTCGTGCTTTTAAAAGAAAAACTTATATATGAAAATAAGATGGCCACTGAAGCAGAAATAGAGAAAATAATTTGTGAAGCTCTCCATATCCTTTCCCTTATACTAATCCCTAAAGATACTAATCTTTTGTAATGTAGCAGACCCTATTTGGCCAGCAACTTTGCCTATCCATTGTGTAAACCATTGCTTCTTTAAAAGTTAAAATGAATAGTTACTATGAAATGTTAATATTGTGATCATATTAAAATGTGGATTCTGATTCAAATCTGGAGTGAAGCTTGCACAATTGAATTTAATTAAATGATACAGTATTTTAAAATTTCAACTTGATAATATCATTTGAAATTTGTGTACCATTTTGAGAAGAAATTCTACTTTTAGAATTTATCATATATCATTTCTTACTAAAGCAAAAACATGTATAAACTATTATTTTTAAAAATTAATCTCAATATATAAAAATAAGGTTAGCTGATGCAAGAAATAAACCCCAACTTTCAGTGATTTAATACAATAAAAGTTTATTTCTCAATGACATAAATCCAGTTGGTTATTCCCAGTCAGCACTACAGAAATCTGTTTCATGCAAACAGACCCAGCCAGATAAATACTGTACTACCTTAAACATGTGGCTTCAGTGGTCATTTTCACCTGACAGAGAACTAAAGAGGACAGTGGAGATTTAAGGCACAGGAGCTTTTTATGATTCATGCCTAGATATGAGGTACCTATTTCCCTGCTACATCAAAGCATGGCCCATAGTGATTTTATGAATCCTCAGTGTTAAGTTTAAACCTATTTATCCTTGTTCTGTGCCTAAAAGGAAGAGAGGACATCTGGCCATCACCTTCCACATAATTAACCTTCATATTAGAAGATTAGAAGATTGTGTTTTTGCCTTCTGCTTGTGTTGAGCCATTAAAATCCAATTCTGTTTCTTCTTACCATAAAATATTAAAAATGAGTAAAAGTGAATGCTTCCTATGGTGGCTTTATATATGAGTGGGAATGAGCTGTTAAGAATTAGGAAAGATCAGACCAAAAGGGATTTTTTCTATAGCTAAATATAAATTCAAAAGCAAAAAAGGAATTTCAACATCTGCCAAAGGGCTCGGATTTATATATAATGGAAATTCCAAGTAAAAATAAATGTGAAATAAATTGGATTTACATTATGTAAATATTTCTGTACAGGATAGGAAATGTGAATGTTATCATTTCCACATCTCTCTACTATACAACCACAAGATTTATTTCAAAGCTATCTGTTTTATGGATGACTGAGATCCAAAGTTAGAAATCATCAAGAAAATAATTCGTGAAGAAAGTCAGATCATCTGGTATTTGCTAAAGTTAGAAGCAGAAACGGCCTTCAGTGCACCAAAAAAGTTAAAGGCACATTAGGCAGCCTAATTAAGCCAGTTTGACATATTAAAAAAAAAAACAAAAAACTGAAAATCAAAATGAAACAAAAAATGTATTTCAATGAAATGCTGCTCCAAATCTACACCTCACTTGTGCCCTATAAAATATTTGAAAAGAGAGCTTGAAAATGTTTGCTTAGAGAGAAAATATATTCTAATAAGCTTGCTCTAGTCAGTTGGGATCCCTGGGAACAAACTCTGAGATGGAGATTAGCATGCAAAGATCTATTAGAAGTACTAACATCTGGGGAAAGGAAATGAGGGAAAGACTGGGCAAAGGATGAAGTGAAGCAGTGATACGCTTTGTGGAAGTCTGAGCCAGTACTACGGATGGATAATCGTTCAGATGGAATAACCCTTCAAAACTGTCCCAGATTTGGAAGAGTCAAGTGTTTGTAGTCCCACATGGATCAGTTATTGGATACAGGCTGACAGTGGAAGGAGGAATGAATTTAGAAGAATTCCAAAAGGGGATGACAGCCAAGAGTTCTACAAATAAAAGCATGTAGTTGCTCTGACAATAGCAAGTAACTACAGTAGTCCATCTTTGAGATACAAAACCTAATAATATTTTATTCTCAAAGTTTCTTTTTGGTGTGTAATTAAGACCTGCATTTTCCAACAAGGTTTCTTTTTATTATTTCTTTCAGAATTTATTCTCCTTCCTCACTCCAAGTTTTTTGAAAAGAAATTATTTAAGATCAATAGAGAGGAGATTGTTTTACCAGCTTAGATTAAAGCATTCTTATAACCTGGAAAATGCAGGGGTTCCAGGCCAAAGCTGGGAGGGTACGTAGCATGAACTGGAATAGACATTCTCTGGCTTTCTCTGAAGTCCTGGGATAACTTTTACGTCAGCTTCAAACTGAGACTCAAACTATCAGTAGCTGATCTTCTGGCTAAACGAGACAATTTATAAATTAGACTGAGCTGTTGGACTGCCACTTTAAAGCCATCTTTAAGGTGACTTAAATTATTACATTTTCAGTGTCCTTATCTAGAAAATGGGAATGATTATTATCTTCTTATAAGATTGAAATGAATTTTAAATGAAGTAACACGTATAGAACATACAGTTCAGTGTCTAGCCATTAATATAAACTAAATGATTGTTAGCTATTTTTATAAGATGAGTTGAGTGAGGAACATGAGAGCAACAGACGATGAAAGCTAGTATTTTTTTAAGGCCAAATATCAAATGTAATCTGCAATTGACAGACTGCATTTGGTATTTTTCTCTCTTATGGTCATTTGGAGGGAAACCAATCCTATGACCTTTTTTAAGATCAAAGATGATGCCAAACTGCTTTTTAAAAATGTGTTAACATATATAAGCCTCATAACAACACTATGAGGCAACCATTATTATCCTCATTGTATGGATGAGGAAATGAGACACATAAAGGTTAAGTAATTCCCCAAATTTACAGTTTGTTAATGATGGACTAGGGATTCAAGAAAAGAAGTTTGGCTTCAGGGCGCATGTGTTTAACCACTGTATTATTTTGTCTCTAGTAGTAAGTTCTCCTCCTTGCTCAGCAGTTGTGATTGATACTAGTCACTTGCTTACCATAAAATCTTATAGGCTAAAGTCATAGAGTGTTCAAGTATACAGAAAAGGTAGCATGACTTGATAATTCTTAATGCGGGAAAAATATGGCTACAAGTATTGATTTGCCATAATTTAATATTAGCCAGCAGTATAAGCCACTTTATAACAAAGAAAAATTGCCTGAGAAGACATTAATGTGACTGGGATCCATATTAAAATTATAATTCTAGCATGCTTTGTGCCAGTCTTATACCCTCTAAAATACTGTGTTTTAGTGCAATGTTTAAAAAAAATCAGCAGCAACAAAGATATCTGCAAAATATGGGGAACAAGGAAAGGAGAGTGTCTTGTAAGAACATCTAAAGGTGAGCAGTGGAGTAATTAAATATATACATAACCGGCATAGAAAAGTGAGTAAATCTCCACTGTGCTAGTCCCATAATAGAACTGGACCAGTTGTTAAGAGTTACATAGCACTTGATTCTATTCAACATAAGAAATTTCCTACAGGAAGGAAAATTTTTTCTCCTTTAGTTTCAGACTTCACTGGGTATGTAATTGTTATGTCACAATTTCATAAACAGATGATACAGATGACAAACAATGAATATCCAGAATTTCTCTGTGGAAATGGCTCAAGAACACCAAAAGAGTTGGAACAAAACTTGAAGCTGCATTCACCTGATTCTCTTTCTGGAACAGTAATGATGTTGTTGATCAACTCATGGAATAATACATTTTAAGGAGTCAAAAACAAAATAATTTTGACAAAAGAGAATAGGATTGAAGAATAAATATATCATGCATTTTAAGGGCAAGTACTGGCATTGGAGAAACATTTACTTCATTTACATTTTTACATATGTGTATATTGTGTACAATAGTTATCTAATTCTTTATCCTCCAAAATAGGGACTTAAAACAAGAAAAACTTATTACCTCACAGTGGGTCATTCAGTCTAGAATTTGGGAATGGTTCAAGTGGGTAATTCTGTCTTGGATTCTTTCATGAGGTTGCAGTCAAGATGACGGACAGGGCTGAAGTCATTTGATGGCTTGATTGTGACTGATAATCTGTTCCTAAGATGTCTCTCTCAAGTAGCTTCTCACCAAAAGCTTCCTTCTGTTCCTTATAGAGTGGTAGCTGGCTTTTCCCAAAGCAAGATGATCAAAAGAAAGAGCCAGATGGACTTCTTGATTTCTTTTGTGAGTCAGCTTTGGACAGTACACTCCATCAATTAGATCATTTCCTTTTGGTTACAAATGTCATTCCCCTTTAATGTGGAAAAGGGCTATGGGATGGTGAAAATACCAGGAGTTAGTGATCCTTGTTTTAGACTCCACTGGAAATTTAATGTTATGTCACAATTTCATAAACAAGTGAAACTTGTGCCTTCTTGGAGACTGGCTACCACAAATTATTACAAAGTAAAATATTTTCCTTTTAAAAGTCTTAAAATCAGTTGAAAACACAAAATGTGCAACTCTTAGAATCAAAAGACTTCAATTTGAAAATACATTATTCTACCATGACTAAATCATTTAATTTTTGAGCCTAATTTTCTTATCTGAAAAATAGGAATAAAACATTTGCCTTTCTTTTTCTAAGTTGATGATGGTTGTTAATCAAGACTGTGGATAAATGTTTTGTCATGGATTAAAATTAGTTTGTTCCCTTACACTCTCTAGAATATTAGTACTATTAATCTTTAAGTAAAACTATCATGGAAGACACATGATGATTTCATTATTGCAAAGAGAAAAGATATACCAGCTTGGTATTTGAAATCCTCCAGGAAGAAATACACACTAAAGAAATGTCTACAGCGAGGATCATAGGGATATTGGCTCAATAGAAGGAATGTCACAAATTATTTTTCTTTGGTAAAATGAGTGATATGCAAGAAAATGTGATTATCTGGGGAAAATACATGGTCCATAAGGCCTTTGCATGGATTGTTTCCTCTTGGAATGTTCACCATGAATAATTCCCTCACTTCCTTAAAATCTTTGTTCAAAGGCTATTTTCTCAGTATGGTTAGTTTCAATCACCCTCTTTTAAATTCTACTACCATGTCTTGCTGGCAATCTTGGTCCCCCTTACCCAATTGTATTTTCTTCTTTTCCATATTTATTGCCTTTTAACATACTTTCTAGTTCACTATGTTTTATTGCTTGACTTTTTTCTATAAGCTTCATAAGGGCACTTTTTTAATGCCAAACACCAATTTCTAGAACACTGCCACTCAATGGGAGGCTAATAAATATTTCTTGAATAAATGAATAAATAAGTACTACTTCCTTTTTGTTCTTCTCCTTTTAGCATTATGTTCATTTATATAAAGTATATATATATGAGGTATCTATAATCTGTGGAGTTTTTTTTTCTTCCACTTAAAAGTTATCTATTATCACTTTTATTATGAAGCTTCCTGGCTTTTAAATATGCCTGAATTGATAGAAATCAAACATGCAGTCTTCTAGAAAACAGTAATTTTCAAACCTCAGTGTGATAAGGAATAGCAGAGGAGTCTGCTAAAATTGCAGAATTTCAGTACAAATTCCCCCAATTCCCATTTAAGTCTGGAGAAGGGCCCAGAAATGAACACAATATATAACCAATCCAGATGATTTGGATAGAGGTAGTCGTCTGATTAACAATTTGAGAAATACTTTTAGGCTCCCCACAAAATGAACATGGTAAGCCCTGCCTTTGAGTGATAAAAATCCTGTAGATTTTTAAGTAGTAAAAATGTAATGCATTTGCAGTTTGTTTTATATGATTGGATTCAAATAGTAGAAGACAAATCATTCCTTTGTTTTCTGATGCATTTATTGATCCTTTATATTGATTTCTGGTAAGTGACTATGTGGTAATTAACAAAATAATTTCTAGTTCAGCTAGAAATTTTTCTCTGTCTTGACAATTTTTCACCTATAAGTGAAATTTAAGTTTTACTTTTAGGAATAAACCTCATAGATTTAGACATAGTAATTAAAATGCAGTCATTTATTTTCCAGAGAATTTCAATGATTAGTACAATTTAAACAAATTCCTTTCAAGACTGCTTTAGCTACATTACCAATTCAGATTCTCATCTCAATTTATGTAACTGTTTACAAAGTTATTATGTTCTATTTTTTAAGGCTGAATTCCCTTTTATTTGCAGCAGTAATTATTATAACCAATCTTGACAGAAAGATGCAGATGAATCTCTCCATTTCAGAAGACAATTTGTCATTCTTAGCATAAACAAGTTCTATATACCTGTCTGAAATTCATTAATCTGTACAAAAAAAGTAAACTTCTCTAAAAAGATAAAATAAATAGCAAAACATATCATAAAAGAAAGTTAGGATGGTAGAAGAGAGTTAAGGGCCAGAACATTTTCTATTTTTATATCAAAATCCCTTTTAAACTTTGACTCCTTCTTTAATGCAGGCTGATTTAAAACATGAGCATTATTGAATTGATGAAGCTTAAAGTGAGAAACAAAGGATTTATTTCTCAAAGTTGTGTTTAAAATGTGTGTGAATTGACTTTCTTCTGCTATAGATATGAAGACATTTTTTTCTAAAGGAAAAGGAAGAACTGAAATAATTCCCTTTTAAACTAAAAACTGAAAAGTATCACTTTTGACTGATATATTGCAAATCATTGCAGATTAAAAATTGTTTACATTATCTCAAAAAATACTCTATTTAACTCTGAGTTTAGACTCAGCTTTATTTGAGACACTCTGAGGTTTAATTATTCCAGGTTTGATCCCTCCACCTCTCTGTAGAAGGGCCACAACATTAGTCTGGAATTTGACTTTATAAGCATTTATTGAACACATACACAGAAAATTCATGCTTAATGGTGCCAGGGAAGGATGAAAGTACAGATAAAAGAAAAGTCCCTGCAGTAAAAGTAGTTATCAAACTATGTGATAGAACTAGAATTAAAAATGATTTTGTAGACTGCTGATTCCACACAGTTAATATAATTATGTAAAGTTTCAGGAGACCATAACTCTCACTCTTACAATGAGAATTAGCTGGTTAGGCCAAAAAAAAAATCAAAAATTTTTTTAAACCCACCAGAGATCTGAGGACATAAAGTCACCACTTTACTACTATTTTCATCCCTTGCTATTTGTCGAGTTTTGTGTTAAGAACTTGACACATGTTACCTTAGATGTCTCCTATTATTTGATCTCTACTCTCTTCCAAAATTTCTCCTGTATGGAAGGGGCTGAATGTCTGGGAACCAAATGCTCCAATGGGAAAATACTTGGGATAGATTTGGAAGGCGAAAGAGAAACAGAAGCTTTTTCCTCCTATAACCAGGGATATATGGTAGAGTTTGGCAGATAGTTTCACAGTGGTCTCAGTGGTTTAGGTAGAGATTGGTATTTGGGGTAATTGCTGACATCTCTGACCATTGATATTGCCTCATCTGGAAGGCCTAGGAGGCAAACCTAAGACTGGAGATGACTTTGCCTGAAATTTGCTTTTTCATCTTTTACAACAGTTTGTAAACACTCAATTCCTTGTGCAAAATTCCTTCCTTTGTAATTCCTGGAAGATTTGTTTTTCAGACCCTATCTTGTCACTGACTCTTACAAACTGTTTCCTCTGCAATATATTTAGGTATGTTTAAGCCATGTTCATATAGAATCAAATATATATGTATGTTCATATATATATATGCTTTTTTATAGATATCCACAACACCAGGATTATCTCTAACTCAAAACATGGTAAATTTTACTGTTCATAATGAATGTTTAAGATACCCTCTATATAGATAAAAATACCCTGAAACTTTAGTAAGTCCAAATAGAGAATGTTATTCAAACTGACATCTTTATATTTAGGAAACAATATAACCAAATTTGCTTTTATTTGAATACTTTATAGAAAATTTAGAAGGCATAAAATAAAATATTTTTAAAGATAATAAGGTAAATGGATTTACATTAAGGTTAAATAAAAATAATTCTTCTCAATAGTAAGTGTGAAGAATTTTACTGGCCTTTAGATATCATATTGATAGGTCTTTTTGATCTGTTCTGCCAACAAAATGCTCCAATGATATCAGTGTAAATTATATATGAGTAAAGATGATGGGGGACAATTATGGGGTGTAGCATATGCATGTATCCCCCAGCAGAATTTGGTCTTACGTTTGATAAAGGTGAAAGTTAAACTTTAAAACCTACAATGTTCTTTGTATGGGCTTGCTTCTGTTTATTCTAACATGAATGTGCACAGTAGGTAATATTGTCTATACCCTTAAGGGGCTCAAGGATTATTTTAAACTTTACCATTTTCTTATTCTGTGTCCTGACTCAGCAAAGCTCAAAGAAGCACATTCCCTTAGTTGTTATAGTGGTTAGGACACAAATTATTTGACAACCTGGTCAAATAGCTGTAGTAACATTGATAGGCTCTATTTCAGCACATATCCAGGGATGTACAGCTCTATCAAACTAAGAAATGGCAGTAATATAAGAGCATGTGTTGTAAATGGGGCAGTTTAGCAAAGCATTTAATGGTAATTTTGCTGGAGATTGCAGTAAAGGCAGCCTGAAGTTCGCACATCAGGCCTGCAGTGCTTTCTTTTGGTAAACATTTTACAATGAGGTGATTAAAGGATCATTTACTCTTTATGTCTACCATTTCCCCATTTGAGGCTTTGTACACTAACTTTTAGCAGTAAATGATTATGGTTTAGAAGACAACTACCTTTTATTTATTGTAATGTATTTTTAAGGGACGAACAGAGGGTAATTTATCTATAATAAATGCACTAGTTGAGATTATTTGTTGGCTGGAAAATCAGATTACAGAGACTAATCTGAGGTGTGCATAACAAATCAAATCTGCATCCTCAATGCAAAATATTTTTCACCAGATATGTTAGAAACATATAGCTTTATTTAATATTCAAAGAAACAACTTCAATTTGTGAGTTAAATATATCATTTGCAATCATTTTAAGGTAATAGAAAATTTAAATATATAGCACAAAAACATATTCTTAAGTGTACTTTATTATAATTTCTAAATCATGCTGTTTATATGAGGTACAGGAGATAAATTGTAATAGGTAGCTTAATCTATAGGAGTCCAAAATTTGAAGTGGTCTTCATGTGTGGTGAATACTTTCCTTTTTACTGAAACAGCAAAATTCAGAGTCAAATTTCTAAGGTATGAATCTATGTTTAGAAACTCAGAGATTAGAAGGCAAGCCCTTACTGAAGGTAAAATTCCAAGTGAAGTCTCATAAAGATAATGCCCAGATGGAATCAGAGTTGGAGGGAGGGGTGAAGAGCCATGAGATCCCCATAGTCCAAACAAATAAGGTGGGAATGGCATTCTATGGAAAGTTAATGATGGACATGTGAGCCAAGATCTGGAGTATGGAGCATCACTGTAATATACAGAATTTTTCAGAGTAAAAGAGATGACAAAGCCTCCCCAGTTTCCACATCCAAGGTAGATCATCTACTGGATCAGATATAGGACAGTTTTTTTAAACACAAATCCATGTTTTTCATTAAGAAGAAAGAAAAATATTATAGGGTAGCACATCTTTGATGGTGGAAACAAAGTGAAGTCCCCTTGGCTTAGAACTCCTTTCTCTGTAAATATTTGATAAATATACCTTGTTGGACTTTGAAGCAGAACCCTGTTTTGGTTTACTTGTCTCAGTATGTTTCTCCAAGTTTGCAGCTGGTGTCTCTCTCTAGAAAGAGTTCTTTCTGAAGCACAAGAAATAATTCAGGAGCCATGGACTATCTTTTCAAAGTAGAAGGGCTTTATGAGGCTTTAACTGTTGTTTTTGTTTTTTTGTATTTTTTTCTCTAGTTCTTGATTTCTGTATTTTGACTTCTGATATGTTCTGTTTTTTTCTCTCCAAATTCTTTTCTGAAATCTGTAGTGGTTCAGCCTCCTACTTTGGTTGCAGTTTTGAAGGAATGACGTAACTTGGGTTTTCTGTCCTTGGGTTAGCTTCATATAAGACTCTTTTCTCTCTGAAAGTTTAATAACATCCTTTGTAAAACTTACAGTATTTCCATTTTAATTCCATCTTTCAATTGTTTTTATACTCTTTTCTTTGTTCCCAAGTTGATTTGGAAATTTTCCACTAGATTTTTTTTTTAAGCCTCTTTAGTGTTTGCTTAAGCCTGGATTCTTCATTAGAGTGAATATTTTTGATCTGGCTTCTCCAAAAGCTGTCCTTACTCTTTGATCATCTACTTATAACCTAAAAATCACACAATAAGGTTATTTAACTTTTTGAGATATTTTGAAAATTTTCCCAGTTCATACAGATGATAAATTCTCCTTATTATCAGGAGGCTTTCTGAGAACAGCAGCAATAACAAAATAGTAATAATTACAGTCTGTTAGAAAATTCTGAAAAACCAGGCCCAGGCTTTAGTGCTCAGGATTATATTTTATACTTATCATGTTTCATCATGTATTTTTAATTTAAAAAATTACATTTAAGCATGTTATGAGGCTTTGATTTCTCTTGGTTAGCATTATCTCAAATGGTCAGCTTCTTCTAACATGTCTAAATTCTCTTTAGATATTTCCATTTCAAAAATATTACTGAATGTTTTAGTAACCTTACTTTACTTCTGAAGTACTGTACCTCATTTCATTTACTTTGGCCTTCAGTAGTGTCATTGGGTTCTTTTACTTGTTGACCAATAAATGTCACAGAATGGTCTTTCTTGGATACAGCAACTGGCCATTGGGTCACTTTCTTCCAGTAGAGTCTGCTTCGGACTGAACTGTGAGGCTTTAGCTGGAGCACAGAAGTGTTTTGTTTCTCATTTCCATGGTGGATTCCAACTCTGGCTCCACATGTGTTACAGTGGTAGAGGTACAAGTTCAGGGTAACTGGTGACCCTGTATAAAATCAAATCAGGCTGTGAACAAGTCATTAAATAGCGAAGCTAACAGCTAGAACAGAAACATGGCTGTGACATTAGAAATTGTAGGACAGGATCACAGTAGCCAGTGTGGCAAAGGCTGGCCTGAATCCCAAGACCTGACTTTCTTAAACTCAGCTATGAGTGCGCAAAGAGTTATAACCAAAACACAATAGATACATCAATATAAGATACTAAAAAATGTTTCAAGAACTCAAAAGAAGACTAGAAAGGGAAATGAACTAACTGAAATATAATGGAACAAGCAAAACAATAATATAGTGAACCTAAATCCAAACATATTAATAATCACTTTAAATGGAAATTATCTATACACATGAATTTAAAAGAAGACACTCTCAGACTGGATAATAAAGTAATACCAAACTATATGTAGTCTACAAGAAACTATATATATATATATATATATATATATATATATATATATATATATATGTAAAATAAATAGGTTACAAGAAGAAGATTGAAGCAAAATATACCATTCAAACTAATCAAAAAGCTGGAGTGGCTTCATTAATATCACAGATTAGACTTAAGGATAAAGAAAATTTTTAGGTATAAAAAGGTATGTATCATATGACAGTGATAAAAGGGTCAGTTTTTCAGAAAGACTTAACAATCCTAAATAAGTGTGTATATCTAAACAGAGCTTCAAAATGCATTCAAAAACTGACAGAAATGAAGTCAGCAATGAAATAATCTATAATTTTAGTTGGAGATTTCAATACTTCTTTGTCAATAATAAAACTAATGGACAGAAAACCAGCAAGGATATAGAAGTACTAAAAACGTTATCAACCAACTAGATCTAACTGACATTTTTAGAATACTACACACATCACCAGCAGAATAGTCTCCTCAAGTGTGTCTGGAATATTCATCAAGGTGTATTGTAGCCTAGGTCATAAAACAAACCTTGAAAAATGTAAAAGAACTGAAAAGTATGTTCTCTGTCCATAATGGAAATAAACTAGAAATAAATGACTGAAGATCTTCAAACACTTGGCAGTTACACTGTACACTTCTATATAACATTATTTGAAGATGAAATCTTAAGGGAAATTAGGAGGTATGAGGAAAAAATCAGAAAGGAGGTATGAGAGAAAATCAGAGATGGCCATTGCCCTTTGCTCAAGACTTCTTAACCATTTCTTTTATCACTATATAATAGTAATAGAACAGTAATAGACTGTAAACTGCATATATATTTTTATATCTCCATGAGAGTTATACTTTATTCTATAAAAAATTATTCTTGAAGAGTAGCTTTAATCATGAATATATGTAGGACCAAAGCCAGATAACATAGCATTTGGAGGTAAAAGACAGGATGCCCAGTTAAACATGAATTTCTGATTTAAAAAAAGAAAAATTTTTAGGATAAATAAGTCCCATGAAACATTTGAGACCTATAGCAAATAAAAACACATGCACACAAAATCAAATAATCTGGACATTAAAGAGACTCTGCTAAAGAACAAAGTTTTTCATGGAGTATTTCATTGAGAATTTCAGAAAGTTCAAAATTTATGTATAATCTATCTGAGGAATTTTTTTAATAGATGAAATACAGGATAGAGTAAAAAACAAGCTCTTCCAAAACAGTTATTAGCTAATCTTCTCAACATTGATGAGATTATCACCAAACATAAATCAAATGATAAAAAATAAAATGTCCTTAAAATCTGGAAGAAAGTACTACTAAGTAATAAAAATCACAAGCAGCAGAAATTTGCTATAAATCATTTTACCATATCTGAAAACAAATGACAGTATTTGAAATCTATTGGCAATGTCCCATGTAGTAAGACATATAGCCAAGGCAGGTTTTCACATATTTTAATTGACTTACTAAAAGCTCTTACACTTTCTAGTTCCTTGTGGTCATTCTCTATTTCCTAACATCCATACTGCTAAAATGAAAAATTCTGACACTTTAAATTTGTTCCTAGGGTGAAAAAAAAACACTCATGCACTCTTGTTTTAGGTATTATACTCTCTGGATAAGTAAGTTCACGTGTTATTGGCTCACCCTATTCCTCTGTAAAATATGTGGGATCCAGTTTATTCTGTACTCCTTAACTTAAGGCTTAAAGTTTCATGGGGGTAAGAGATAAACTTCTAGGGTATCCAAAAAGCCATAGAACAAATATGAGGAAACTTGTTAAAATATGGAATCAGTAAAAGACAGTCATTTGCACAAGTTCCTGGTGTGCCAACTGATAGGAATGTTGAAGTACTACAGGCAGTATAATGGAATAAAATAATGTTATTCAGGAAAAACATTATTCAAGAAGTAAAAAATACAGTTGTCCCTCAGTATTCACAGGGAATTGGTTCCAGGATGCCCGTGGGTACCAAAATCTGCAGATGCTCAAGTCCCTTGTTTACAAGCATAGTATTTGAATATAAACAATACACATCCTCCTGTATGCATTAAAACATCTCGAGATTTCTTAAAATACCTATTACCATATAAATAGTTGCTGGAGTACAGAAATTCAAGGTTTTATTTTTCAAACTTTGTGAAATTTTTTCTAAATTTTTTTTTATCCAGAGTTGGTTGAATACATGGCTGCAGAACCTGCAGATACTAAGGCCTGACTGTACCAAAGGGCCTGCTTATATAAGAAGAAAGAGTAACTAAATTGTCTTCTAGTATGGTGAGTCTCCATTTGTTGATCACATATAGTTTTTGTTTTGCTTTGTTAGGATGCTAAAGTTCAGATACAGAGCTAAATGCTCTGGACACAAGAAAGCAACCCTCATTCTGAGTGCTATGCCAAGAGTCCCTTCTTCTCTACTTTTGCCTCTACTCAGCTCCTCCTTTAAATATGTGTTGAACATGATTATTACATATTCATTTTTTTAAATGCAGAATTATTTGTGTGCTCAAACAGATTTTTAGTTCACTAGCTATTTTGTCTGTCTTGATCAGTCTGAATCCTCAGTAGATTTATACAATAAAATACAAAACAGGTATTATTATTTACAACAAATATGTATATTAAAGGAGTTTTCTCCCAGAGCTATCTTAGGCTGTCTTCAGGAACTCAAGATGCTAATTTATTCATCTTTGCCCTTAGAGGCACTCGGTAAAGGGACTGGCAAAACTAAGTTTCCTTCCAGCTGGGTGACTTTATAATTACTTACTTGCTTTGCTAATTTACAGAATCACAGCATGCTAAACTTGTGGGACAATGGAAATTAAAAGTAGTAAGTGTAAGGAGAGAAATAGTAAGTTTAAAGAGTTTAATGACACTGTACCATGGCATAAACTTATAGTATTCATTGCTCATGTGTAGCTATGAGATCAACATAGACATATATCTCAACTCTTGAATATATGAGAATTATTCAGTACCTATTAGTAATTCCATAATTTGAAGTATTTGCAGTCATAGAGACATTCTCTCCCAAGAGCATCCTTCTCTCAGTCTGAGGAGGAATCCTGGGAATCATAAAATAAAGTCTTGTTCAGAAAACATAAAATGAAGTCTTGTTCAGAAAAGCTTGCCTTAAATATAGATTGGCTTCTCTGGTCAGTGATTTACAAACTGATTTTGATTTGCCTGGTGTTAGCTACTTGGGTTTTGCTGATAAACCACAATCATCAGTAGCACCTTTATTCTAATCAGGTGGGTGCAATTTATAATTTGCATTAGAATATTCTTATAGACACAGTACAGAGATTTTTCCTGCTATTATTTTGATAGTCAATTAACTGAGGAAATGGCTTACTTTGGAGTTCTCAACAGAAGTTGTTCTAATAGGGTCAAGGTATAGAGGTAAGATATTGGGTTATATAATTAAAGTTTAAAATGTCCTCAGTTGAACGTCATCCTTACCTTTCTAAATGGCCAGTCTATGCTCATTACACGATACAGAGTAAGGAGGCCTGTTAATACACTGAAATTATAAGCAAAATACCAATAATGCCCATTTTTATAGAATCCAAGAATTAATTCTCAAAAGGTTCATAAAAATTTTAAATATATTAGAGTTCTCAAGAACTCTTTAAAGAAAAGCGTTTACTTCAAGATTCAGTTCTTCTGATTTGAGGAAGCCCAGAGAATGATGAAAACTTAGAAATATAAATCAAACTACTTGAGAGCTTCTCTGTGCTAGCAATGGCTCATAAGAATGATTAAACATTTCAGCGACAGCCCATTCCCTTAAAGTCACATACACATAATGTTAAAAACCTAGTGATTTCCAGTTCATGTTTTTTAAATGTTTGTTAAATGTGTCAGTTGGTTAAATATTGTTTTTCGTTAGTGTAACAGACATTCTGATTGTTTTACCAGACTGACAGTAGTCTTCGTATTTACTCATTTGCTCATTGTTTTGAGAAACTATTTGTTGAACAAGGCATGATAATAGACCCTAAGTATATGTCCATCATGGTAGATAGACTCTCTTCCCTTACTCACCCTATTGATAAAGAAATGATGATTAAACAAGCAGTGACAATCACTATAGTAAATGCCACAAAGGAAGTATTCCATTGTGTTTTTAGAGTATTTTGCTGAATCAGCTAACTCTGTCTAGGAGTAAGGAAGACTGTACAAATGAAATTATATTCCAGTTGAAACTAAAGGGTGTTGGAACAAGGGGCAAGGCCAGAAGAGGAAAAGAATATGCCAAGTGGAGGGAACAGAAATGTTCATAATATCTGTTTTTTGACAAATCTGTTTATCCCATTTTATTTTGTACTCAGTAAAATAGGAGAGATTTAATTATTTTTCTTAAAATAATTAGAAGAAAAATATCATGCTTGGGTAGTATCTTTAAGCAATTCTCAAACAAGATCCAGGATTATGAGATTAGAAGACAGGTGTTAATATCTAGAAGAACACTATATCTATCTATCTATCTATATCTATCTATCTATCTATCCCTATCTATCTATCTATCTATCTATCTATCTATCTATCTATCTATTGAGAAACAGAAAGAGAGAATGAGAAAGAGTTGATCCTTAAAGTATTTACTAATTTATAAACCAATGTAACTCTGGTAAACATCAATGATGGAAGATACAATAGATAACAACAATGTGGAAGAAATAAATCTCTTAGGTATAAGTTTGCATCAGAGTGAATCAAGGAAGTTCTCTTTCCTTTGCAGTTTTGATCTGGGAACTTTGAAAAATAACAGGTCTGGACCTTGAGTGTTTATTGGTTTTTTTGTTTGTTGGTTGGTTGATACTGAATAAATCTTTCTTATTTTTCTTTGTTTATTGATTTTAAACAAAGACCTAATTAGAACTTACTAAAAGACATACCAAAATAACAGTTGAAAATGATAATTTTATGCATTTGCTTTAAAAGATAAACCCATGGAGCACTGAGATAAATTTTTCATTTGCTTTAAGATGAGTGGGAAAATGGATATTAAAAATCATTTTATGTCTCTACATATTTTATTCATATGGTTTCTCTGGCTCTTTTTCTTCTTTCTCATTAGGGAAGAATAAAGACTAAACATTACATATTTTTGTTTACTTTTGAATCTTTTAAGTCAAATATATTGCTTTTATTTAGTTTATGTAAACATTTTTGGCTAAAGAAAACCAGGAGCCACTTTGCCTCTACTTTGCAACTTATGAATTCATTAGAAGAAATCATTGAAATTAAAAAGACTTGTATGAATTTTTTTATTGTGCAGAAAGACCACGTAAAACTTCCTAAGAATTTTATTGCCATTTTCAACTATTTCTTGAGCCAGTCTTGAAGGCAGAGGGTTCTCAATCTAATTTACTCTCGCATCATTTTTCTTCTCAACTTCAGTCTTTTAGTGATGTGTTATTTTCAGTGTCAAAATGACTAATTTGTCATTGATTTCTTTAACAATTTAAAGAGTGCAGTGTTGTGTATGTTTGTATTTGCCGATTTGTTTACTTGGAATACAAATGTACAATCAGAATCATTTTCATTCTAGAATGACAAAACATTGATAAACAAAAAGTAGTTTTAGGGCAGGGGTGCATCTTGACTGCGGTGAATTCAAGATTCTAAGAACTGAAAGGGTCTTAACTAAGCCAGTGTAATTCCAAATGTTTAAATGCCCCAAACAACTAAAGGAGGTGGCTGTCTATTGTGCATATGGAGCCATCACACAAAGTGCATGTTCCCAAAACTCTGGAGAATCTGGAATTTTACATTTTCCTCGAGAATGCTATCACTGAAGAAAGTAATTTTGTTTGTACTCCAATCTTCAAACAGTATTTCTGCCTAATATCAAATACATGGGACAGCAGAACGCTACCTTTTAACTCTGGTATAATATCATTAGTTCCCAGCATATATGAAGCATGTACTAATTTTTGGTTAATGTAGATAGGATCTATCTATTTTTTAAAATAATAGCTGATGATATCATAGTTGCTTGGGAACTGTGAGGGAATTATCCTTGCTTCTTTATGTGGCTCATAGGCTAAATTAACTATCTAGGTGATAACTTCTTCTCTGAATCAAGAAAAATAACCATACTTCTTCATGGCGTTCATTTCTTCATGAAGTACTTCAGAGTTTTGTTTTGTTTTTATTTTTATGACTGCCTAAAAGATGGGAAACTAACCTGAGAAAACTGACTGCTGAGAAATACAGGCCTAGACTGCCTTCATTTGGCCACTTATCAATTACAAATGACTTTTTTTTGTGCCCTTTTCTCCCTCCTGTTTTATACTGAGCTGCCTTTGTAAAGGGAAGAATCAGAATGACAATCCAATGAAATCACAGAACATGGAAAAGGTCATAGGTATAGAGTTTAGTGTTATCTTTCAGGGGACATATGAGGCCATAAAATTCTAACACCTAATTCCTGTGACAAAGCTTGTAAAAAGAAGAGAAAATAGTGCATCATAAATCCAGCCCTCTGCCACTGACTGGAGCAGAAAAGAACCTGGTACAATTTAATTTGTTTAAGTTACAATGTTAGGAATGTAATTATGTGACAAACTGTTCCAGAATCAGGACTAAGCTTCAGCATCCTTCAGTAATGAGCTTTGTGACAGAAAATTATAGAGGAGTTTTCTCAAGCAACCTTTATTCCACTGCATCTATTTCTTTTGAGGAATTTCATCTGATTTTGAGAGAATCTCTGAGATGAAATACATTGAAATTTGAATAGTTTAAAATGTCTAAGTATATGAAAGGATATTACAGATAGAATAACTACCAATTTATATATAACCACCTATTTATAATATAATTACCAATTTGAATTTTTTTTCCCTAATCAAGTTCACTTTTTAGGTCTTTGCAATTGTAAATGCTTTGAGAGAATTTATATACATCTATACAGGCTAAATTTGAATTATCTTTACGGTTAAATCAGGATTGCCTGAAGCATTTGCTTTTATAGATTTGTCTGCTTTTCTAGTTTAGCTTCTGGTCTGAAAAGATTTTCAGTCAAAATTCCAGAAAAGTCATTCCTTTTCAAAAATTCTGAAATCCCTTGAAGTTCTTTCCTTTCAATTCTTAGACTACTTACTTTATCTAAAAAGAGAATTCATGAAATTTTATCCATTCCCATGACTTTATTTGCCATTATTAACTCCCAAATATTTATTTTCAACTCATATATTTATTTACTCTCAGACTTACATTATGAAAGAAAACAACAACAGCAACAACAATAACAACAACAACAACAAACCTCTAGGATATTGACCTCATGATCTTCTACCCACATAATTATAATTCAATCTTCATGTATTCTTTATTAGTGAAGGGCACTGCCCCCGCCTCAGTTGTACCAGGAGGGAAACCTGGAGCCATTCTTGATACATTTCTCTTCCTAACTGCCCATATCCAATTGATTATTGAGTTCTGTAACACATGCTTCCTAACCATCTGTTAATCTGTACACTACTTTCCATCACCATCATCTCTACCATACTTTTTAGTATGCCATCATCATCTCCTGCAGAAATTACTGCAATAGCTTCTTAACTGATCTTCTTATACAATCCAGTTTCCATGCTGAAATGGAGTTATTTGTTCAAATCTGAATCTGCTCAACTCATCAGCATTTGCCACCTCTCTCCCTCTCTCTTCCTCTCTCTCTCTTTCTCTCATTCCCAAATCAAAGTTTCAAAGGAATAACTTTTATCTTAGAATGTTTTGTCTCTGTACCTTTTATCCTCTTTGCTAATTCTTCCTACTAATTTTTTTCCATATCCTTTTCCCCTTCCCCAATTCTGGACTTGTACTTATCCATTTATCTCCTGGCACCTTCTTGGTGCCTTGTTATTTCCTTTCCATAATGTTTAGCAGAGTCTATTGTAATTGCATGACTGGTTGCCTGAGTTCTGTGGTATAATCCCTTTAAAGGTAAAGATCATGTTCATCTACTTAACTGTAATATGCTCAATGACCAAGACATAATTTTTAATACATTGTTTAGCACTTAGTAGGTGCTCAATAAATACCATTAGAATTAACAAAAGAGTGGATATCGTTCAAAATGGCATTTGATTTTTCTGCAGGATAAAATGGTTGTGTCCTTAGCTTCTAGACATAGAGTCTCTTTTTAATTGAATCTCTAAAGATATGGGTCATTCACTTCTTGAGTCCTTTGTTTTGTTTTATTTATTTTCTTCTTTTTTTTTTCATCTTCTGCTTTCAAGAAAACATAGGAAATTGGTTCATCATTTCTTTTGTATAGCTGCTGTCAAATATTTCTCCACTAAAAATCAAAGCCAGCTTTAAATTAAGGCAACATCCAAGCATCTTCCTTAGCCTTCTAATTCTGCAGAAGATTATTTATTCTTTTTAAATCAATAGACTTTATTTTTAGAGCAGTTTTAGGTTTACAGAAAAGTTGACCAGAGTATACTGAGTTCCCATGTACCTCCTCTGCCTCTTCACAGTTTCACATATTATGGACAACATTAATTATGTTATAATTAATGAACCGATATTGATACATTATTATTAACTTGTTAATAGTTTACATTAGAGTTAACTTTTTGTGCTGTACAGTTCTATGGCTTTTGACAAAGGGTATAATGTTATATATTCACTATTACGTTATCACACAGAATAGCATCACTTCCCTAAAACCTCCCTGTGCTTCATTTATTTATTCTTCCCTCCCTTCCTCTCCCTGAGCCCCTGGCAATCATTGATATTTCTACTGTTTCCATAGTTTTGCATTTTACAGAATTTCATATAATTGGAATAATACACTACATAGCCTTTTCAGATTGGCTTTTTTCCTTTTGCAATATGCATTTAAGTTTCTTCCATGTCTTTTCAAGACTTGATATGTTATTGCTTTTAATGGCTGAATAATATCCCATTGTATGGATGTACATCATTCATTCATATATTGAAGGACATATGAGTTGCTTTCAGATTTTAGCAATTATGAATAATGCTGCTATAAATTGTGTGCACGTTTTTGTGTGGACACACGTTTTCAACTCACTTGGGTAAATACCAAGGAGTGTGATTGCTGGATCTTATGGTAAGAGGGTATTTAACTTTGGATGAAACTGCCAAACTGACTTAAAAAGTGGAAGTACCATTTTTGTATTCCTACCAGCAATGAATGAGAGTTCCAGTTGCTCCACATCCTTCCCAGCATTTGGTGGTGTCAGTATTCTGGATTTTAGCCATTCTAATAGGTGTTTAATGGTATCTTATTTTTGTTTTAGTTTTAAATTCCTTAATGGCATATGATGGTAAGCATTTTTTCATATGTTTATTTGCCATCTTCTTTGGTGTCTATTCAAACTTTTTGCCCTTTTATTATTGAGTTTTAAGAGTCCTTTGTATATTTTAGACATAAGTCCTTTATCAGATACATGTTTTACAAAGATTTTCTCCCAATATTTGGCTTATATTATCATCCTCTTAACAGTGTCTTTCACAGAGCAGAAGTTTTTAACTATATTGAAGTTTAACTTACTTATTTCTTCTTTCATAGACCATACCTTTGGTGTTGGATCTAGAAAGTCATTGCCAAACCCATGGTCACCTAGATATTTCTCCTATATTATCTTCTAGGGGTTGTATAGTTTTGCATTTTACATTTAGACTCATGATCCATTTTGTTTTATGTTTTGTGTGTGCATATGTGTCTGTGTGTGTGTGTGTGTGTGTGGAAGATGTAAGATCTATGTCTTGGTTCAGTCTTTTTTTATGTGAATTTCCAGTTCTTTCAACATCTTTTGTTAAAAAGACTATCCTTTCTCCATTGAAATTCTTTTGTTCCTTTGATAAAGATCAGTTGATTATATTTGTGTGGGTCTATTTCTGGCTATACACTCTGTTCCACTGATATATTTTTCTATTCTTTCATCAATATCAGACTATCTTGATTACTCTAACTTCATAGTGAATCTTGAAGGTGGGTAGTGTCAATCTTCCAATTGTTCTTCAGTATTACGTTGGCTCTTCTGGGTCTTTTGCCTTTCGTAAAGACTGTAGAATCATTTTGTTAATATCTACAAAATAACATGCTTGGATTTGGATTGAAATTGTGTTGAATCTATAGATTAAGTTGGGAAGAACTGACATCTTTACAAGGAGTTGGTCTGATGTCTTGAATTCAGTGCCTTAATAGATTTATACCTTGTCTTCTCTTCAATGAACAGAGTCATGCATGAAGGAATTATAATATCTAGTCAGGAAGGATTTTTTTAGAAGATTGAATAGATTCTAACGTTTAGAACAATTTTAGATTTGTAGAAAAACTGGAAGATAGTACAGAAAGTTCTGCATCGTGACATATGGGTTTTAATATAATGATAAGAGGAATATGTCGTTTGCTAAATGCATATAATTATATGAGGCCAATTGCTCTATACTTGATTCAACAGTTTTAAAGCGCTTTTTGACCTTTCAAATTATATTTGTGATATCAATTATACTTAGCGGGGAACTTCATATCCTTCCCCTATATATATTTCTTTAATTAGTTCCTTTACTCATTTAAAATTTTTTTTAATAAAATTAAAGACACACATCTAATTAGATTGTGTACAAAAGACTTTCAATACTGGCTTTTTGTAATGCATAAGCTAAAAGAGAGTAAAAGATCAAATGGAAACATTCTCTAACTAGGAGTCTTTATAATCAAGTGTTCTTTATAAAGAAGTCTATAAAATTTAGTGTCCTAGATATAAAGTTAATTCTTTTTCCAGTATAACCATATCTAGCTTTCTTCTCAAAACATTGCTGCCACTAGAAGTGAATCAAATGAAAATTATTTTTAATAAGATTTCTTTTAAAGTACTTTAATATATTACACTGAAATGAATGTCAGGAAAAAAGGAGTGATTTTTATACCTTGATAAAAATAAAATTTTAATATTTAACTTTAATTTTTAAAAATTTAATTAATTATCTTTGGCTATCCTTTATCCTAAGAATTGGATTCATTTCAGTATTGGTTATTTATAATTATAATTTCTGTTTTTGAAAAATATTTCTGTGTTTGCTGTGTTTTATGGGTAAAGTTTGTGATATTTTTAAGTAACACATAAAAGTAGGTACTTTAATTCTTTGCAAATGTGACTTGCTCTTATGACAAATCTTTTCTATGTTATGTCCTAATCTAGGACCTCATCTTGCTGTATTATAGATTGGTGTGACAAGAAAATATTTTTGAAATATTAAGTGATTTTCTCCTTGCATTGTATGTGACTTTTAGAGCCTGGGGTTTTGATTCCACACCTCTTCACCAACACCAAACCAGTTGTTGGCCCTATTAACCTAAGTACTTTACCTCAAGGAAGGGATGTGAAAAGTCCCCCTCTCAAAAAAAAAAAAATTTTTTTTAAGGTCTTTAATTTTCCAGAGCTAGGCCTTCCTGGGGAATGTAAGGATTGAGAACAAAGACATTAGATTTGCAGATAGGAGCATGTTGACTGATGCACAGTTCTTCTCCTTCCTGAGGCTAGAAAAGGGAAAAGGATTTCCTGAGGTGCAGGAAAAGCAGTTACCTTCCAAAACACACCCAGCCACTTGACTGTATTCTTATCAACTGTTTGTCATGATGTTGTTCTTGACATTTTTGTCACCTGCCATGCTCTGGTTCTGTGTGTCCACCTTTCTCAGAAACATTGAAACTTGATTACCTTATTCCACGTATGACTTTCCATGCCTTTAACTTTATGCTCCCCGACTACCCTGTCGTGTTGTAAACCAGTTGAGCATGCTCCTAACATTTCATTTGGAACACTGATTCAGAAAAATCACTCGACCATATAAAACAATGTGGCAAGTGCCAAAATGAATTCAGACCCTACTCTTTCGTTTATGTTATTAGTGAGTGCTTTCAGAAACACACACAAACATACAAATGCATACAGTTAAGCTCATAAATACAGAATGGATTTAATAGATATGGATTTTGGATATGAATATATTATATGATCATAAGTATAAATCTACTCATATTCTTTTTATACATGCCTTCCCCGCCCAGGTAGGCATAACCTTGTATGATCTGGCCTGTGCTTCCTCTTTAGACCTAAGCATATGTGACTCTGTACTCTCTGGAGTCCAGAAATGTTAGCCTTTTTTCTTTCACCTCAAACATGCAAGTTAGTTTTCGCCTTATATGCTTTGCATAAATGTTCTTCCTGCCTCTAATGTTGCTCCTTGTGATCTTCAGATAGATGTCTTCCTCCTGCCATTCAATCTGAGCTGTTATGATACTTCCTTAGAGTTGTTTCACTATTAGTGATGTACCTTACAGCAGTCCTACCCTGATCTGACATGTAATCACTTTACTCTGATCAATTGATTTTCTTAGCACGTATGAAGCTTCTAAATTTTACTTGTATGTTATACAATTATTGCTAGAATGCAAGCACCACAAAACAGATTTTTGTCAGCTTTTCTCGGTGATCTAAGGGGGACTCAAATAGTTCTTGAACTTTAGTAAATGACCTGTTAATTTAGTGTTATCATTAATCCATTTATTAGTTTATAATATGTATCCCACCATTAAAAGTTAAGATCCATAAGGAGATCATAGTTCCCACCATAAATTTTAGGCCTATGGGGCTTTGCCTGCCTCCTTCACCTTGAAGATCAGTGTTTATTTCACACCTAACAAACATAATTAAGTATTCAATAAGTATTTCTGAAACGAAGTATTTCATTTTGATTGTAGTGAGCAATGTTTTTTTAGTTTAATTTCAGAAGTTACATTTATAACAGGACAACCTTCAAAATACTCAAAATTCATCTGAGATTTAAGTTCATTTTGTTAGCTGCTTCTCAAATTCATCCATAGTTAATCAGAGATTTAAATACTTCAGTAGAGTATATTTATTAATGAATCACAGCGCTGTACAATAACCTCATATACAATTGTATTAAATTATCAAAATGAAGATCTTAAATAGAATCCTTGGCTTTTAAGAAAATGTTTTAAAACAACTCATATAAATGCTACAGGAAGGATTAGCACTTAAATTGTTTCAGTTACCTGTATAATTTAGTTATGTGGAAAAACAAATTTACTAATGTCTTACTTAATTATTATATTGCTGTAAATAATCATGCTTGACTTATGTACCCTATCTTGAAACAGGGGATACAAATCATCAACTTTTACTAAAATTCTTCTGTCATTTTAACAATTGACTTAAATCTTCTATTACATTTTTATTGAATTAATAATGCTAAAAAAGTAAACATACCTCATTTTGACTCATTCCATTTATCTTTTGTAGTAGTTCAAGAAGGATATCTTTATAATACACCATTAAAAACCATTCCTGCTACTTTAAGCATCAACCAGCCAGAAAATAGAAAACGAAGCCAACTTCACATTGAGGGAAGATGCTGTGTAAACCCTGTCCTAAAGGTGACAGCTGTTTAAGACTAAGCCAAACAAAATCAAGAATGACACTGACTCTTGCCTCAGGGCAATCCTTCATTTATTTCTTGATACCATAAACTCTCAAATTCTCGTACTAAGGAGAATGTCCAACTGAAATAGTAATGAACTGTCATTTATATTTCTTAAGCACTGACTGTGTATGTGCCATCCTAGTAATGATAATGTAATACTTACTATTAGTAACTTGAGGATAGACTTCTGTCTTTGAAGAAATCAAACTTCTCTATGCTTTACATCTGGGACAATATGAACACTGCATTACATTTTCCTAAGTCTACTTACCATTGACTTCATTGATAAAGAATTTAGCATTCAGTTGATCAGTCTGTTGTCTATACACTATATATACATATATATATATATATATGTAAAATAAATATATGTATATGCACATATGTCTATATATATTTTGATAGACAGACAGATAGACATATCCATTAAGTTCTGACTATATTTAGATGAAGACATTTAACACATGGTCTCTAAGCTCTATTGATAAAATAGCCCCTGCTCAGTAAGCATCTCCTCTGAGGCTTTCAAGAGTGTGTGTGGTTAAGATTAGAAGCCACGTATCTCACGTAAAACCAAGGCCACTTTCTGTGGTTTTGCCATGCCTCCCTGTGCCCTATTTAGATTGTTAATGTAGAATGTTTCCTACCTTTTCTCAGGCTTGAATTCATCAAAGATTTATTTATTTATTTTATTATATATCCCCTTTCTTCAAATAATGTTTCAATTTTGATTCAATTTCCAAACCAAGACTATATATAGTGTTTAGAGCATATACTTTTAGTACAGACATACCTGTTTGGGGGAAGGTATAGGTCAAAGAAATCATTAACTTACTTAAATATCAGTAAGATAAATTGTCTTAGGGAAGTCCTTATACCTAGTTGAATAGATTTAAATGCAAATTATATAATGTCCCATACATTAAGATGAACTCTCATTCAAAATGAGTGACTTAATAAAGATTCACTGGATATTTGGCCATCAGTATTTCAATATCCTTTTTCTCTACTAATTTTCTCCCATTTGTGATTGATATAAATGATACACTAACAGCCCCAAGTCTCTAGTCGAGTAGACTCTCTCATAAAATACAATTCATTTATCTTTATAATCACGCTTCCTTTTATAATCCAGTTGCCCTTAACCAGATCTTATCCTGACACCCAACCTTAAATGACAAACTCCATCTCCCAATATTATTCCATGTCCTGCCCTCACTGTTTACAACCCTATCTGTATAATCTTGCTTTTTATAAAAATTGTGAGATGTATTAACCAATGGATATACTAAATTATAGCTCAGTGTTTTAAGTAGATAGAAAAGAATGTGGGCTTTGCAGAATCATGTCAGAAATTGAGGTTCCTCTGCCATTGCTGCAGATAGAACATTAACACTTAAGCTGTTGATTCTTTGATGAAACAACTGCCTGCACAAGTCTGACAAGCTGTCCTTAATAAGTGCATCCTTCGTAGGAAATTTGCTCTTGTTGTTTACTTCTGTGTTTTTTTCCTAAAGCCAGTGAACAATGATTAGCCTCTAAAAGCTGACAAAGCCATATATTAACATACAGAAAGAGTCAACACATTCTTGTCATTTATCAACCAGTCAACAGTATTTTTTCAACTTCTTTTTTTCCTTCTACTTCATGGTATTAAAAGTCATTAGTTTCTTAATCAATTCAGTAATCATTAGCTTTCCTGGAATATACCACAGGTCATACCCTAGGGTGTCTAACATAATAGATTAGTAATCAGTGTTTACTATATAACCAAATGTAATTTGAAAGAAGATAGAAACATACAAGAAAGCATACACTTATTCATATGCAGGTCGTAAAAACTATGCTAGCTTACCAACCACAGAACCTAGCTTACAAATGAGAGTAAGAGGCCAGATTTTCAGATCCTACTGTTTTCTATCAAGTTAATATTCAGCCTCTAAAGATGGCTGTGCACATTGCTGTGTTTCTTGAAACCCCAAGTATCCTTCTGCTATTTGAAAATAATTTCATAATATTCTGTTATAAATTGTTTTTATCTATAACTGATGAACTATTTAGGCATTCTAAATTAAAATAGTATACTATTTTATTTTGCCCTTGACGGAATGGTTTCTCCATTAAAGTATGCAAACTTTTTTGAGACATTTTGCAACCTTAGTACAGATTTAAGGGAGTACGTTACTGAAAGATTTGTTTTATATTTTTTGACTTAAACAGATTGTTGATATACTAGGTTTTACAATTCATCCAGGAAATCATACTGAACTCTTAATTATTCAGTTAAGTGTATTATGTAGTAAGCTGATCCTTGATAGAGAAAAAAATGTGAAGGGCAACCAGTATTAACTCTGGAAGGCATTTATCATGCTAAATATGCAAAGTGCCTCTGCATGCATATTATTTTGGTTGATAAGGAAATTAAGATAATCTAAGAGGAAAATGATACACATTTAACGCAGGCTTCTGTTCAGCACAGGAAATAGCAAAAACTAAATTCCTTGCAAATCTGCTGCTGCAATAATGATAATTTAGAAATGCACACAGCACAAAATAAAAGTAAAGTGACATACTGGCAATACATTTCCTGACTTTAACAACAAGGAGCCTAAAATTGAGTCTAATTACCTCATTTTGGAGAGGAAAGAAACAAAAGCAATGCTGTAATTCTTTGTTTGAGGCTGATCAGGCCTAAAGAGTTGCGTTGACATATGCAATGTCAAACAGCATGTGGCAGACCCTGAAATAGATCCACGCTCTTATGACTTGTAGACCGCTGATGCCTTCCATACCAGTGTGGAAATTATGGTCAACAAAGCCTCTTTGCATTAACTTTAGGACACAAGAAAATTAAAAAGCTCAGACTACAGTGTATACATTTTCACCACTTTCTAATAAAAGACTTTTTTTTAAAAATATTTTATTGTTTTCCAATTATAAAAATTATAAAACACTAATTTAACCTGGACTCACACTGACATTTGGCCATGTAGTTTATTTGTTATAGAATTAAAGAGAATTGAGATAAATAGTTTCCTATTTCCTCATTCACTGATAAACACAACTAGAAATGTTTTTCCTTAGTATAATGTATACATGTGCTATGCTTACCATCATTACCAGTCTGAAAAAAGGCTGTACGCTCAGCTTTGCAAGTAATTTTGCTCATGATGTCAGTGTAGTATAGCATGTTAAGAATATGGGCACTGAAGTCAGGGAGAGCTGTCACCACCTCTGTTTAATGGGACACTTAAAGAAAGTTAACTTTTTTCACTTTCCATTCTTCATCATTAAACCAGGGATCATTAATTGTACCTCCTGGTTTGTTGTAAAAGTCAAATGAGACTATATAAACCTCTGAGGACACTACCTCAGGAAGTGGAAACAATTATTAGTATGTTATATTGCCACTATCATTATTACTATAACTTTATATATTTTATCAGACAATGGTTTTAAAAACTAGGTTAGGACAATGAAATATCCTTTTAAAATTCGATGAAACCTTTTGATTTTATCCTCCATCCCCCAAATTAACACAGAGATATACAGAATTTCAGTGGAAAATTAGATACCTTTAATCCCAGTTGGTATTTGCAATTAGATCCATGGACATTAGGCTAAGAGGCCTATCCAAGAATATGTTTTGACTAGGGTAAACATGCGGAGAACACTGAAAATTTACATGTATATCATGAAAAGATGGAAGAGTGGTTGAAAGCTGCCGTAACTCTGAAAGTGGAGAATAGGGCAGCACGTGGAGGAATGATGGTTTTAGAATAAGAGAGATCTGGGCTCTAATGTGGATGATGAAATAGGATGCTAATATGAACATATATATATTAGATGAGAATTAGTAATGGCATTCCAGTTAGTGAGTCCCAGAAAACCAAATTCTGTCCCTGACCAATCACTTCTTTCCATGCAGTTCCTGAAGAGAGTGTGTGTAGACACAACAGAGAAAGCAAGGCATCTCTCTATTATTATCTAAGACTTTGACCTCAAGGACCAGTAGTTCAGTCTAGTGGGCTAGACTGGATTCAATTATTTTATCTCACCTTACTTGGGCAGACCTGTGTAGCCTAGTCCTGCTATATCCCTAAACATACAGGAAGGAGGAAGGGTGGTGGGAGGGAGAGAGACAGAGCAGAGACAGAGACAGAGAATTTGCCTCAGTATCTTGATATCTTGATACTAGCTGTCCTAGGATGTAGACTCAAGGCCTTTTCAAATCAGGGAAGGAATCTGGGCACTACTATTTCTGTGCATAGGGTAGCTTTATTTTCTTTTTTTAATTTCTGTTGAGGTCATTGAATTTTTTTGAGGAGTACTAAGGTAATTTATGTGGACATGTGGACATGTAGAAAGACAAATGAAAGGAAGTATTAAGTACTAGGTCTTCTCTCATCTGTAGAATGGGCTCCACTCATTGACTAAATGAGTGCAGAGAATGGGGAGGGGGAGAATAAAGAAACATGCAATACATGCTGATTTTTTAATTCTTCTAAAACTTCCAGGTTTAGATACCTAGACCTGTTCAGTGTCTTCAGAGTTTACAATATCTCCTTCTTAGCAGTGCAGCATTTTGCCCTGAATTCTGACTTATTCCTTTGAAGAAATGGAAATAATTTAGCAACAAATAAAGGAAACTTGAATTATCCCTTGAAGGCAGATCTGAGTGATTTGCATATTAGCAGGTAGAGATTAAGGAAGCATTTTAGATTCAAGCACTAAAAACTAGATATACTATCACATATAATATGAAAATATGGTACAATGTACATTTATTAAAAATTTAGTAGCAAAGTCTGAGGCATGTATTAAGAGTCGTGTACTATAAGTACTCAGGAACTATATCTTTTAATATTTTACAGTTTGCTGTTATATTGACCTTTTCTGCATGTTTTAAATATGAGAACCAATTAAAGAATGGTGGTATATGTGAACCATTGCATATAATACCAAAACAAAGACAAAGAATCATGGTAAAAGGTCATATTAAAAAGACCTGGGGCCTCATATTCTTATGGAGTCCAAATACATGCAAAATTAAATTTGATTTTCTCCTGTTAAAGAAATTTTTAAAGATTTTTTTAAAATTTGGCTATTGTCTTAAATTACTGAGTAGATGTTCCATTGAGTAATCCTTTAACATCATTTGTCTATTTTTACGTGACATAGGGACTAAATGTGGTGAGTTCACTAGAGTAAAATTATTCAGATAATGATAATTGTAAAATGTAGCAGCATCATCCATACTTATGAGGTGAAGCTGCTGAGATAGCCTCAATTCTTTTGAAAAATCATTCTCTCCATTAATCATTGTTAATGTATGACACAGTTTCATTTCCAGGAATCAACTAAGAAAAATCAATCCAAGAAATTCTTAGAGAAATACATACCTACATGTCATGTGAAAATTCTCAAAGGCCTGAGGATGTTAATCATATCTTAATTTCTACTATTGGTCTTGATTGTAATGTCATCAAGGGAGTTACCTCAGATGTCAGAAAATAGCTGACCATTTCTTAAGGAGATCTTCCTTAAACTCTCTATATTAAAAATACTTTTTTCAGTGTATCTAACAGAAGACTCAAATAATAATGGCCTGGGTATATTTTTTCTTTACATAAAAGAAATCCACAAGCCAACAATAAAAGGAATATTGGTTTCACAATGTCACAACAAATCCTACTTCTATCTTGCCACCCTTTTTTCTTTAGGATAGATGCTAGAAATCTACCACAGCCACAATTCAGAGTGGGGAGGAGAAGAGAAAATGCAAAAGGAGGCATGCTAGCAGACTCATACTAACCAGCTGTCATGGTAGTCCTTCCCAACAATTTGACTTAAAATTCTTTGTCTAGAATTGTCACACAACCACACCTAAGTGGCAGGTAATCTGGGAAATGCAGTTTTATAGTTGAATTCTGGGATATCTCTAAAAAAATTGGGGTTCTTTAATGAGAGGAAACAATGCAGACCATGTCACAGTAACACATTTCTGTTTAATCACTAGAGTGTTATATACTATTATGGGCTGAAAATAGTTGCTCCAAAATTCATTCATATGTTGAAGTCCTAACCCTCAGCACCTCAGAATGTGACTGTATTTAGAGAAGGATCTTTAAAGAAATAATTAAGTCAAAATGAGGCTATTGGCATGTTCCGTCATCCAATATGACTGGTGTCTTTATAAGAAGAGGAAACAGGACCCAGACGCAGAGGAAAGGTCATGTCAGAACAAAGGGAGAAGACATCTATCTACATGCCAAGGAGAGAGGCCTAGGAATGAAACCCTGCAGACCTCTTGATCTCAGATTATAGCCCCCTTAATTGTAAGAAATAGATTTCTGTTGTTTGAGCCAGCCAATCTGTGGCACTTGGTTATGGTAGCCTATCAAACTAAGATGTCTACCTAAACAAAATCCACATTGAAGACTATATGACTTCAAAGATGACAGTATCCATAATCCTGACTCCAGAAAAAAAAAAAAATCAGTGAGAAGTGTTCTGTGTATGTTTCTGATACACAGTTTTTTTCTAATGTGTACCTTGTAATTTTAAAAATAGAAATGGGATCAAGTCATGCATATTTCAGCTGCTTGCCTGGCATTTCATTATTTAATTATGTTTAAACCTTGGTTATGTATCTGTCCTCTAGTCTCATGCACGTGTGTGGACGTGTGTATATGTGTTTCTGTTGATTGCAAGGTTTTGTTTTTTATTTATATATTCTATTTATTTTTGTTTTGTTTTGTTTTACTTTTACAAAAGAATGCTGCAATAAATATCCTTATAAAGTATTTTTGATATTCTGTATTATGCAGGATAAATTCTTAGAACTATTATTATTATTATGTCAAATAGTTGGCTTCCACAGTACATGCAAGTGTCTACCTTTCTTTACTTTCAACATCTTTGAGAGTTATCAACCTTTTTAATCATTGATATTCAAGTAGGGAGATGAAAAGTGACATTTAATCATTGCTATACTCTGAATTAATTTAATTATTAGTGAGTTTTGCAGGGGAGACTACTTTAATTCTAGCAGTTGTGTGTAAGGATCCTGTAAAATCTATTGCTTACAACCCTATCACATTGTTAATATAAGGATATTTCATGCTCATTTGGTACTGCAACTTTAAAATTTGTTAAGATCATATTAAATTCCTCATTTGTACAAAGTATTGAGAGATTGGTGAATTTATGAAACTACACTAAAGAAATATAAAAACCAGCAAATATTTATTGAAAGGCTCTGTCAATATCACTAGATGGCCACCACAATAATTTGAAATCTAAATAAAAATCAGTCTCATCTCCCCTAAAAATATCAAATAATACAATTCAATGCACTGAAAATGAATGTAATCACCATGAAGAGCAACAGGTATATTAAAAGCAGAGCACTCCCAGGACGATCAAAAACAACTTGACTAGTACTTGAAGAATGAATTTTAAAATTTTCTCAAGTACTGGCTAAAAATTCTCTGTTCTTCTCCTGGGACTCATTCACAACACAGGGATTATGAAAAGAAGTGTGAAAAAATCACTTATTTTTTCCCCAATTTTTTCTTCCTTATATTGTGGATGAAAATTTCTGCCCTGGCTCTTCTATAGGATTGTATAGAATGAACACAAATATCGTTAGGAGTACTATTTAAATTAAAAATGCTGTTAATATTCTAGGTACTATTATCATCTAAACAACAGAACTTTATTGGGTAGCTCTGTACCAAGCACAGTGGGTTCATTAAAGTACTCCTTCTCATAACGTTTTATGTCTTACCTGGTTTTCTCTTTAATAACCAAAACTGAGGTTCTGTCATAGTGAATTTGATGTAAAGAACAAGTAAACATATAAAGTAGCATGACATTAAAAGAATACTTTCACATAAGCCTTTCTGTGTTAACAAGTTTAAAGAATGTGCATGGGTTGGTATGAAATTTCAATAATGCAGTAAAAATTTCAAGCAATAGTATATGAACCATCTGATGCATTTTAGATTTATTTTGGCATGACTAATTATGAAAATATCCTTGAATTTATGAAGTTTCTCCATGCTTTACCATGACAAATATTTATTATACTCATCACTAAAGCATTAACTTAAAACTATTTTTAAAAATTACTTAGGAAAAATTATTTTATTCTGAAGACCTTTCTACAGTTTCTACCGCATATCTACCTTTTGCTTTTTGTTTCTTGTATTTGTTTTTGTTTTGATATTATCTAAAACACATTACACTCTTCTACAAAGATTCTTAGTTGATAATTTTAAAGTATACACTGTGGGGCAGACATTAAATGCATGATAGATTCCCTAGGAAATAACATTGAGTATGAAAACTGCAGCAGTGCAGTTGATAAAAATATTTCACTACATCCAGCAGAGACTTTTGACATTATATAGTATAGATAGTTTGTAATCTGTTGTTAGGATACTGTGGGGGAAAAAAATGTCAGATGCATTCATGCTGAGTGTATGTGCTGATAGCATCGTTTCCCAACAGAACCACAGACTAGAGCCTGAAAGTCCAACAGAGTGAATTAAATAAAATAAGGATTATTCCTCTTAGAAGTGAGACAGTCTCAGTCTACCATCAACACTGCCAGTGCATCTTTCCTGGTAATATCAGAAGAGAGCAGGAGGAGTCAGCTTCCTTGATTACAGTTTAAATAATATTTCAGTTTACCTTCAAAATTAAAATTGGAAGATAGCAAGAATTTGAGAAACAGAGGAGCTATACTAAATTACAGTGCACAATAATTGCATTTTTTATAAGTAAGTCTTAAGGGTAACTGAGGTTTAACCATTTTAAAATATTATTGTAAAACATCACCACTACATTTTGCACTTGTGTACTGACTCACCTTTTCCTATGGGATACTTTTGTATTTTAAAGTGTGTATGTGTGTGTTATGTGTTTTATGTTATGTTATAGAAGTTGCCATTTACTAGATACTTGTCTTGTGGCAGTCTTATACTCACATGCCATACTGTCTGACAAATGAGCAGGGTATGAACTGCTAAAAGATAAACTGTGTCTTAATAAAAATGTTAAAAGAGTTTATTGGAGCAAACATTGATTTAAATCAGGCAGTGCCACATAAGAAGTGATTAGGAATGCTCCACTAACAGGAGTTGGGGAAAGACTTTTATAGAAAAAAAGGCAGAAGCAAAGTAAGGAATTATTAATTGGCTCTAGCTTAAAGCCAATTTAGCTATTGGTGTTTGGTGGTCCTTAGGTTTCAATTTCATAACATTGAAACATTTACAGGCTTAGGTTTTAGTTTGCTAACATAGACCACCACAGCATTAAAGCCACTTGAGTCTAATGGTCTCCTTATTTAATTATTTTAGCGGTATCCATACTCCCATTTAACAGGGATAGGGAAACACTGAGGTTCAGAGAAACTTGATATCCTGAGCTACCCGACTGGAAAGTGGCAGAGTCATTACTTCCAGACTGGAAACTTATATTTTACCATGTAAGATGAAGATAGTCAATGACTTGTCCCAAGTCACTGAGCAAGTGATTGACAGGCAGGATTAGAATTCCAGGTTTTGGCTTTGGGTTCAACGTGCAGAGCCAAAAATCAGTGATCTGAAAAGGTATGTATAGCAATAAACCATTTTCCACAGTGACACAGATAATTGGCAGATGGGCATATCTGTTCAAAAAGTGTCCCCACATGTAATATGAAACATCAATATCAAAATATTTTAATGTATATATGTTTGCATGTTTTCATGGGATCACATTTTTTGTTGTTGTTGTAACCCAGTTTATGAATCTGTAGGAAAATTTTCCTGAAGAGAATACATTTGAGCTCTGTGAATGTGGAAATTCACCAGATTAGAAAAAAATAAATGTTTTCTACCTCTAAGGCTTGTCACTATTCCATCTTCCACTTACTGGGGAAATGAAGTTTACCATTAAACTTTACCATCCATTCATCACTACCCTTGGAATGGATTGATTAAAAGTTTGGGCAGTGTGAAATTGCTACACATTCCATCTGTCTATGAATTTATGCGTGAATAATTGAAAAAATAAGAAAGCTTATTATAGAATATGACCTGGTTGATTTGATTCCTAGGCATAAAAAGTATTTTAGCCACAGAGATAATCATAAAAATTTAGATGCCTCTTGTGTGGTCATGGATGTATTTGAGAAATTCTGTCAAGATTCACCAAAGATGTTGATAAACTTGCAAAACAGAAACAAACAGTATAACTGCTTATAAGATAGTTCATAGAGCCTGCTATAATAGGAAATTTTGGTATCATTAACTCCTAAAAAAGCTATCATATTACCTGAAAAAAATGAGGCCTATTTAGTGCGTGACAGAAGAAAAAGTTATCACAAGGCATTAGAAAAGATATATTAAGTTGCTCATGTCATAGTTGATGTGCTACTAATATAAAATAGTTATAGTCAGTGTTAAAAGCAAGCAAAGAAGCAAACTGTTCTTGAAGTATGTATGTGTAGTTTGTAGAGTCTGATCCCAGTCTGAGAGTAAGTACCTTGGGATTCCCTCCCAGATGGAAGAGTAGGACTTCATTCAGACCTCTGATGTGCTGTGGGAGAAACACAAAGTTGTGATCAAAACCCCCATACTTTAGACTGACTTATGACTGAAAAGATTGATAGTTATGAAAAAAAATGCTCTGCATACTTTAGAATCACCTGTCCTCATTCTTCTGTTTCATTCCTCAAAGACCTGTACTTCCTCCTTCTCCTGCCTTTCTAATACCCACAGGAAGTTTCTGACCATAGTCTTCATTTCTTTCTCTCCCTCTGTAAGTAAGTCATTCAGTGGAGCTGAGAAAAAAAAAAGCCCTGGCTGTTACTGGATGTGGCTTTTGCAAAACCACAAATGGAATTTCCCATGGTAGCACATGGTCCTAATGTTTCCCCTAGGAGGACATGAATGTTCCAATGGAATGACACCTGAGTATTATTTACACCAGCATGTACTTTATACCAGCTTTCTTTAGGAAAAAGCTATGCTTGTCCTTCTAAAGTTAACATTTTATAAAATACTACTTACCTGAAATAAAAAGTAGTCAAGAGAAATGAAAAAGAGTCACATCTATATCCAAATATACTATTGTTTTAATGTGAATGACCTGACTAAAGCTGTAAAAAGGAAACTATATTAAGGTAAAACATTTGTAGGAATTATAATAGAGAAAGCATTATTATCCTGTATTTTTATTTCAAATTAGGTAAGTGAAATATTAATAAATTACATAGGCATATGACTTAAAATGACTATTCCCATAAGAATAGACACAACTAGTATCAAATGTAATAAAATATATTTAACAACCAGAGTGTATAAGAAAACACAAGATAAAAGAAAAATAAATCACCCATCAAACAAATAAAAATACAGAATAATAATATTACCTGCTTACCAAGTTCAACTGAAATTTTTATACTCATATATAACTGTTGGTAGGTAAATAATCATAACTACTTTGGGGAGTAGCTTGGATGCTACAAGAATTGGAAAAATACTCTTTTTTGACTACTTAGTTATAGATTGAACATTTATCTTAAAGGGGAAATCCTAAAGAGAAAAACTTTACTCATAACAATTTTTATTGTACTATTATTTACAGTGAGAACACAAACTTGAATGTCTAGTGATAGGGAATAGAATGTTAATATGATGGAATTCTATGCAGCCTTTCAACTTCTATATTAGTTGGTAACGTAACACGGCAGCTTCTTCAATTATCTCCTCAGTTGGAATATTTCAGCTCCTTTCTCCACTGACTACTGAGATCCTTGAAGAGGCTGCAAGGCATGAATTGTAACAAACAACACAGCAGAAAATTTTCAAAATATTTTCCCATTTTACTCACACTTCGGCTCCCTAAATTCTCTCTGATATGCAAAAGGCCTGTCCTGTCTCACTCTACTTTTCCTTCCCCCCCAGTTTATCACTGTTCTTTTCTTCTTCTCTGAGCTCACACACACCTTTTGTAAATCTAATTTCCTATAAATTATCTAATCAGAAGCACAGATGCCTATCTAAGTAGATACAGAAAGGAGTGTGAGTTTTCAGTATTTATCTTTTAACATTTTTCATTTCCATCACATAATTGTGGACAATCTTAGTCTAAACCTGAAAACCAAGTTAACAACCTAGAAGTATGCTATGGTCCTATTTTACATAGAAATAAGTTAAAAGTACTGTATCACTTCTAATATTACAACTAGACATATCATTATATGTACAAGGAAGTAGGATTACATGTAAACTTTCTAAGATTGCCAGGATGTTTTGGTTTTAAAACATGAAGAATAATAAATTGAACAGTTTTCTCTCTTTTGTGTTAAATAAAAAATCTAAAATCCTAAGGTTATGGAATTAATTTTTTTACTGATAATCTTGGGAAAATGAGCAGTTTGTAAAAGATATAAAATTAGTTTCCTCTTAATAACTTAGATGGAAATAAATTTAAAATACATAAAACAAAGCAAGTATTTTTAAAACTGGAAGGAAAAAAGTGAGAATGACTGATTTAGAGGTAAGGAAAATTTCTTAAACAGAAATAGCACTATTACCAGTGATGGTTATATTAGACCAATAACATAACAAATAGCAGGATAATTATTAAAGCAAATATCAGACTGAAAATTTACTTTGGACCAATATCACTGATAATGGTTTAGCATACTACATATATGAAAATTCTTATACACTAATAAGAAACATCCTAACACCCCATGTGCAGAAATAGTCCTTAGAAAGAAATTACATATTATTCAATTACAAAATCCTCTAATTTCCTTAGAGATTTTTCCTAAAGCAAAGTTCTCAGAATGTCACTTCTAGTGTAAATTTTAAGATATGACTATTTTCTGCTCATATAAATACAATGAATATTATTTTAACTCAACAGTATCCAAAGTAAACCACCAACTACATGATATATAATAATCTTTGACAATCTTTATAAATCCCTTCAGCCTGCTGTGTGTGTAACTTTGGATTGATCAGGTTATTAAAATAATCTGTTAGTTAATTTATCTCTTCCTCACCTCATAATATTTTAATTAAGCAGTCTATCTGTTTGTAGGCATATGTATCCTCTAGGGTGATCTCCTCCTGCTGTTCTCTCACATGCCTGCACCTAACTGCTGCACAGAGTATCCATGTGAAAAGTGATCACAGAGTGGAACTGTGCTCTGACTATCAAAAAAATAAACTGAGAAATTTATTGAGAACAGCATAGCCCAGGAAAGGGTCAAGGACTAAGATGCCAACACAGGATTCCTAACTTATTTCTACTTCGCTCTGGGCATTGTGCTTGTATAAACAGAGATAATCTCACATCACTGAAAGTGTTCCTGAGTGATAACCAATTTGCCATTCAGAATCAACTATTGAATCATGAAAACTTAAGTCATATCAGGACAAGAAGATAGTGTAGAATTGGGGTCCATACTTAGATGATTTAGACACATATCAAGAAAGAAATGAAAATTATATGAAATTTAATAATGTCTGATACATGAAACTGTTACCAGAAAAATGTGTATATCATTGTTTTTTTCAGCATGGGAGAGAAGTATGTAGGGCTAATTCTAAACGCAAATAATGCAAATGTTTCTATAAAATGAGGGACTCGGAATAAATTTGTAAGAATAATATCAAGAAAAGAATAAACTATATTAAAATGTGAGACTAGCAAGTGCTTCTACCTTTAAGATGACTTGAGACTAACTCTTCAATTCTTGCTGTTTTGCTAACTCACTCATTGTTTTATAGTTAATATTGACAAGTAAAAATTGGAGAAAAATGTGTAGTTGTTTGAGGAATTGCAATGTAAATAATTTGAATTGGGGAAACCACAAAACAACTGTCTGGATACAAAGAAAATTATGTTAAAAATATTAACACCAGGGCCAAATGGGCTGAATTTGTTGTCCCAATTCTGTAGTACAAAATAAATAACTTAATTAAAAACAGATAAAATAGAACTATTGTAGAATCCAGAAATTCCACTCCTGGGTATTTATCTGAAGAAAAGGGAAAACACTAATCCAAAAAGATAAAAGCACCCTGATGTTCATAGCAACATTATTTACAATAGCCAAGATATGGAAGCAATCTAAGTGCCTACTGACAGATGAATGGATAAAGAAGTGGTATATATACACACACAATAGAATATAGGCATATCAACAGATGAATGGATAAAGAAAAAGTGAGATAGATATAGACACAATGGAATACAGGCATACCTCAGTGATATTGCAGGTCATTTCTAGACCACTGCAATAAATCAAATGTAGCAATAAAGCAAGTCATACAAACTCTTTGGTTTCTCAGTGCATATAAAAGTTATGCTATATTGTAGTCTGTTAGGTGTGCAATAGCATTATATCTAAACAAACAATGTACGTGCCTTAATTTAAAAAACACTATGTATTGCTAATCAATGCCACCACCATCATATGAGCCTTCAGCAAGTTGTAATCTTTTTGCTGGTAGAGTGTCTTGCCTCTATGTTGATGGCTACTGACTGATCAGGTTTGTGGTTGCTGAAGGCTGGGGTGGCTGTGGAATTTTCTTTTTTTTTTTTTTTGTCTTTAAAATATTTTATTTTGAAACAACTTTAGAGCCACAGGGAGTTGTAAAGAGAGTTTAGAAAGTTCTATTTACCCTTCTTTCTGTTTCCTCCAAAGGTTACATCTTACACAATTATAGTACAACATCATAACCAGAGGTTTGACATTGGTACAATGTAAGTGCCGTTCTCCGTTATTTCATCCCGTGTGTGGATTCCTGTAATCACCACTACAGTCAAGATACAGAATTGTCTCATAATCGCAAAGATCTTTCCTATACTATTTCTTAATAATTACACACTCCCCCTCCCCTCCACTATTCCTGACCTCTGACAACCACTCATCTGTTTCCATCTCTATAATTTTGTTATTTTGAGGATTCTTGGTATATACTAGATATGAGTCCTTTGTCAGATGTGTGTAATTTCTCTGATCACATAGCTTGCCTTTTCGTCTTCTTCCCAGGGTCATTTGCTGAGCAAAAGTTTTAACTTTTGATGAATTTTCTTCTTGATTCATTGATTTTTCTCTATTTTTTGTTTTACATTTCATTAATTTCCTCTCTTTATGTCCTTTCATTTGCTTGCTTTGGGTTTATTTTTATCTTCTTCTAGGTTATTAAGGTGAGAACTTAGATTATTGATTTGAGATTTTTTCTCTTTTCTAAAATTTTTCCTTTTGGCACTGCTTTAGTTATGTTCCACACATTTTAATATTTTGTATTTTCCATTTTCATCCTGTTCATACAGTTTTTAGTTTCCCTGAGCCTTCCTCTTTGATCCATAGATTATATAGAACCATGTTGTTTAGTTTCCAAGTGTTTGGGGGAATTTTCTCGTTACCCATCTGTTGCTGATTTCTGGGTTAATTCCATTGTAGTCAGAAAGCATTGTCTGTATGGTTTCAGTTCTTTTAAAGTTATTGAGGTTTGTATTACGATCAGTATTAAGTTTACTTTGGTCCCATGTGCACTTGAAAATAATGTGCGTTCTGCTCCTGCTGGGCGGAGTACTCTCTTCGTGTTGGTTAGACCCTGCAGGTTCATAGTATTGTTGAGTCCTGTATCCTTGCTGAGTTCCCCTCTACTTGTGCCATCAGTTGCTGAGAGAAGGGATTGAAGTCTGCAGCTGTAACTGTGCACTCTTCTACTTCTCCTTTTGGTTTTTGCTTCATGTATTGTGCAGCACTCTTCTTTGGTACATACACATTTAGAATTGTTATGTCTTCTTGATGGGTTGACTTTTTTTTAACTTTTTTTATTGATTTATAATCATTTTACAATGTTGTGTCAAATTCAAGTGTTCAGCACAATTTTTCAGTTATTCATGGACATATACACACTCATTGTCACATTTTTTTCTCTGTGAGTTATCATAACATTTTGTGTATATTTCCCTGTGCTATACAGTGTAGTCTATTCTACAATTTTGAAATCCCAGTCTATCCCTCCCACCCTCCACCCCCCTGGTAACCACAAGTCTGTATTCTCTGTCTGTGAGTCTATTTCTGTCCTTTATTTACGCTTTGTTTTTGTTCGTTTGTTTGTTTTTGTTTTTTAGATTCCACAAATGAGCGATCTCATATGGTATTTTTCTTTCTCTTTCTGGCTTACTTCACTTAGAATGACATTCTCCAGGAGCATCCATGTTGCTGCAAATGGCATTATGTTGTCGGTTTTTATGGCTGAGTAGTATTCCATTGTATAAATATACCACCTCTTCTTTATCCAGTCACCTGTTGATGGACATTTAGGCTGTTTCCATGTTTTGGCTATTGTAAATAGTGCTGCTATGAACATTGGGGTGCAGGTGTCATCCTGAAGTAGATTTCCTTCTGGATACAAGCCCAGGAGTGGGATTCCTGGGTCATATGGTAAGTCTATTCCTAGTCTTTTGAGGAATCTCCACACTGTTTTCCATAGTGGCTGCACCAAACTGCATTCCCACCAGCAGTGTAGGAGGGTTCCCCTTCCTCCACAGCCTCTCCAGCATTTGTCATTTGTGGATTTTTGAATGACGGCCATTCTGACTGGTGTGAGGTGATACCTCATTGTAGTTTTGATTTGCATTTCTCTGATAATTAGTGATATTGAGCATTTTTTCATGTGCTTTTTGATCATTTGTATGTCTTCCTTGGAAAATTGCTTGTTTAGGTCTTCTGCCCATTTTTGGATTGGGTTGTTTATTTTTTTCTTATTGAGTCATATGAGCTGCTTATATATTCTGGAGATCAAGCCTTTGTCGGTTTCACTTGCAAAAATTTTCTCCCATTCCGTAGGTTTTCTTCTTGTTTTACTTCTGGTTCCCTTTGCTGTGCAGAAGCTTGTAAGTTTCATTAGGTCCCATTTGTTTATTCTTGTTTTTATTTCTTCTAGGAGAAAATTTTTGAGATGTATCTCAGATAATGTTTTGCCTATGTTTTCCTCTAGGAGGTTTATTGTATCTTGTCTTATGTTTAAGTCTTTAATCCATTTTGAGTTGATTTTTGTATATGGTGTAAGGGAATGTTCTAGCTTCATTGTTTTACATGCTGCTGTCCAGTTTTCCCAACACCATTTGCTGAAGAGACTGTCTTTATTCCAATGTATATTCTTGCCTCCTTTGTCAAAGATGAGTTGACCAAAAGTTTGTGGGTTCATTTCTGGGCTCTCTATTCTGTTCCATTGGTCTATATGTCTGTTTTGGTACCAATACCATGCTGTCTTGATGACTGTAGCTCTATAGTATTGTCTGAAGTCTGGGAGAGTTATTCCTCCGGCCTCTTTCTTTCTCTTCAGTAATGCTTTGGCAATTCTAGGTCTTTGATGGTTCCATATGAATTTTATTATGATTTGTTCTAGTTCTGTGAAATATGTCCTGGGTAATTGGATAGGGATTGCATTAAATCTGTAGATTGCCTTGGGCAGTGTGACCATTTTAACAATATTGATTCTTCCAATCCAAGAGCATGGAATATCTTTCCAGTTTTTTAAAGTCTTCTTTCATTTCCTTCATCAATGGTTTATAGTTTTCTGTGTATAATTCTTTCACCTCCTTGGTTAGATTTATTCCCAGATATTTTATTACATTGGGTGCTATTTTAAAGGGGATTGTTTCTTTACTTTCTTCTTCTGTTGATTTATCATTAGTGTAAAGAAATGCAACTGATTTTTGAACGTTAATTTTGTAACCTGCTACCTTGCTGAATTCTTCGATCAGCTCTAGTAGCTTTTGTGTGGACCTTTTAGGGTTTTCTATATATAGTAACATGTCATCAGAATATAATGACACTTTTACCTCTTCTTTTCCAATTTGGATCCCTTTTATTTGTTTCTCTTGCCTGACTGCTGTGGCTAGGACTTCCAGGACTATGTTGAATAGGAGTGGTGATAGTGGGCATCCTTGTGTTGTCCCAGATTTTAGTGGGAAGCTTTTGAGTTTTTCACCGTTGAGTACTATGCTGGCTGTAGGTTTGTAATATATAGCTTTTATTATGTTGAGATATGTTCCCTCTGTACCCACTTTGGCGAGAGTTTTTATCATAAATGGGTGTTGAATTTTATCAGATGCTTTTTCTGCGTCGATTGAGATGGTCATGTGGTTTTTGTCCTTTCTCTTGTTGATGTGATGTATTACACTGATTGATTTGTGTATGTTGAACCAGCCTTGTGTCCCTGGGATGAACCCCACTTGGTCATGATGTATAATCTTTTTTATGTGTTGTTGGATTCTATTTGCTAAAATTTTGGTGAGGATTTTGGCGTCTATGTTCATCAGTGATATTGGCCTATAACTCTCTTTTTTTGTAGTGTCTTTGTCTGGTTTTGGTATCAGGGTGATGGTGGCTTCATAGAATGAGTTTGGGAGTATTCCCTCCTTTTCAATCGTCTGGAAGAGTTTGAGAAGGACTGGTATGAGTTCTTCTTTGTATGTTTGGTAGAATGCCCCGGTGAAGCCGTCCGGTCCTGGACTTTTATTTGTAGGGAGGTTTTTAATTGCTATTTCTATTTCCTTTCTAGTGATCAGATTGTTCAAGTGTTCAGATTCTTCTTGATTCAGTTTTGGTGGACAGTATGTTTCCAGAAACTTGTCCATCTCCTCTAGGTTATCCAGTTTGGTTCCATATAGTTTTTCATAATATTCTCATATGATATTCTGTATTTCTATTTTGTTTGTTGTAATTTCTCCATTTTCCTTTCTTATTTTGCTAATTTGTGCTCTCTCTTTTTTCTTCTTTGTGAGTTTGGCCAGAGGTTTGTCGATTTTATTTACTTTTTCAAAAAACCAGCTTTTGGTTTGGTTGATTTTTTCTATGGTCTTGTTAATCTCTATTGTATTTAATTCCTCTCTGATCTGTATTATTTCCTTCTTTCTGCTGCTTTTTGGGGCTTTTTGTTCTTCTTTTTCTAATTCATTCAGGTGGTGGGTTAAATTGTTTGAGATTGTTCTTCTTGTTTGAGGAAGGCCTGTATCGCTATAAACTTCCCTCTTAGCACTGCCTTTGCTGTGTCCCATATGTTTTGAGTGGTTGTGCTTTCATTATCATTTGTCTCAAGGTATTTTTTAATTTCAGCTTTGATTTCCTCATTGATCCATTTTTTTTTCAATAACATATTGTTTAATCTCCATGCTTTCCTTTTTTTCTCCTTTGTTTCTCTGTTGTTGATTTCCAGTTTCATGGCATTGTGGTCAGTAAAGATGCTTGAGATAATTTCTATCTTCTTAAAATTGTTGAGGTTTCTTTTGTGCCCAAGTACATGATCGATCCTGGAAAATGTTCCATGTGCACTTGAAAAGAATGTATATCCTATTTTTGGGGGGTGTAATGCTCTGAAAATATCCACCAAATCTAGTTTTTCTATTGTAGTATTTAATTTCTCTGTTGCCTTGTTTATATTCTGTCTGGAAGATCTGTCTAGTGATGTTAATGCAGTGTTAAAATCTCCAACTATGATTGTATTCCCATCAATATTCCCCTTTATCTCTGTTAGTAATTCTTGTATGTACTTAGGTGCTCCTATATTGGGTGCATATATATTAACGAGTGTAATATCCTCATCTTGTATCACTCCTTTAATCATTATAAAATGTCCTTCTTTATCTTTCTTTATGGCCTTTGTTTTAAAGTCTGTTTTGTCTGAAATCAGTACTGCAACACCTGCTTTTTTGGCTTTTCCATTTGCATGGAACATCCTTTTCCATCCTTTCACTCTCAATCTATATGTGTCCTTCTCCCTAAAGTGGGTCTCTTGTATGCAGCATATTGAAGGTTCTTGCTTTATTATCCAGTCTGCCACTCTGTGTCTTTTGACTGGAGCATTTAGTCCATTAACATTTACAGTAATTAATGATAGATGTGTGTTTATTGCCATTTTGAACTTATCTTTGCAGTTGAATTGGTATATCCTCTTTGTTCCTTTCTTCTTCCTTTTGTGGTTTGGTAATTTTCCTTTGTATTATCATGGATTTTATTTACTTTTTGTGACTCCTTTGTAAATTTTTGGCTTGTGGTTACCCTTTTTTGTAAATCTATCAACCCATTACTATAACTGTTTCCGTTAAACTGTTAGTAACATGATCGCAAACCCATCCTACTGTTAAAAATTTTTTAAAAAGAAAGAAAAAAATATTCTATATTTCCCTGCCTCCCTCTCCCACTCTCAGTGATTTGTATGTCTTCTTTTATAATTTCATGTTTACTTTATTTGTAATTCATGAGTTATCACCTTTCCAGTTGTGTGTTTCTCATTTCTGTAGCATCCTGCTGCTTTTCTATTTAGAATAGCCCTTTCAATATTTCTTTTAGCATGGGTTTAGTGTTGCTAAACTCCTGCAGCTTTTTTTTGTCTGTGAAACTCTTTATTTCTCCTTCTATCCTCAAGGATAGCCTTGCTGGATAAAGGATCCTAGGCTGCATCTTTTTTTCATTCAGGGCTTTGAATATATCTTGCCACTCCCTTCTGGCCTGTAGTGTTTGTGTAGAGAAATCAGCTGAGAGCCTTATGGGGGATCCCTTATAACTTACTCTTTGCTTTTCTCTTGCTGCCTTTAGAATCATTTCTTTATCCTTGACTCTGGCCATCTTGATTATGATATGTCTTGGTGTGGGTCTATTTAGGTTCTTCCTGTTTGGGACCCTCTGAGCTTCCTGTACTTGGATATCTGATTCCTTCTTTAAGTTTGGGAAGTTTTCAGTCATGATTTCTTCAAAAACCTTTTCAATCCCCTTTGATCTTTCTTCTCCTTCTGGGACCCCTATTATGCGAAGATTGGGACGCTTTATATTATCCCATAGGTCCCTTATGCTATTTTCATTATTTTTTATTTGCTTCTCTTGTAGTTCTTCTGGATGGGTGCTTTCTATTGCCCTGTCTTCTAGATCACTAATTCGTTCCTCTGCATTATCTAGTCGGCTTCGCACAGCTATTAGATCATTCCTCATCTCTGTCAATGAGTTTACCCATTCTACTTGGCTCTTCTTTATAGCTTCAATTTCATTTTTGACATATTTTATATCTCTAAACACTATCTCTTTTAATTCCTTCAGCAATTCCATCACTCCTTTTTTGAAATCTTGATCTAGTAGGCTATCGATGTCTATTTCGTTGATCTTTCTTTCAGGGGATTTCTCTTGTTCTTTTAATTGGGAAAGGTTTTTCTGCTTCTTCATCTTGCTCATACCTCTCTGGCACTGTGGTTTATGGAGTATCAGTTGTTTATTTTGGTCCTTAAGGATTTTATCTATCTGATGCCTATTTAGGACTAGAACTTCGGAAAAAAAGAAAAAAAAATAAGAGAGAGAGAGAAAGAATTTTAAAAGAAGGGAGAAAGAGGGTTTGAAACAGTGTATAATGAATAATAGAAGAGTGAGTTGAAGCAGAGTATTAATCGGGTTGAGACGTCCTTTTGAAACCTTTACAAAAAAAGGGGGGGGAGATGAATAGATGTATTTGAAACCTGTGTCTAATCAATAGCAGGACATCAAAACCCAAGAGAAATAGAAATGAATTAAGAATTAAGAAGTAAAGAGTAAGAGAGTAATAGAAAATAGAACAGGTAAAAACAGATTTAAAAAAAAGGGGGGGGGGGGTTGTCGGTGTTCTCCTGGAGTCTGTGTGCTTTTAATGTGAAGTCTTTCTGTCTTCGTCCTGTTTTGGAAGCTCAGCTTGCTGTTTTCTGAGGCCCTCCGTTGGCGCCCTCTTCTGTGCTGCTCCCAGCACCTGTCGGCAAGCAGATCGGGCCTCCTCCTAACACTGGGTCAGGTGCAGCTCTCTGCTGTGGGCGGGCGGGTCGCTGCCCCTCCGGATGCCGCAGTCAGATGTTGCAGACTGGCCGGGTAGGAGGGCGGGTTGTGCCCCCTCCCAGCACCTCGGTCAGGGGCTGTGTTCCTGCCCGAAAGGCGGGTGGCAGCTCTCGCTCTACCTGCGCCGCTGCGGGTAGGTCCGCTGCTGTGTGCGGCTGCGCGCTCCGCCCTGGTCGGCGCTCCGCCCTGGTCGGCGCTCCGCCCTGGTCGGCGCTCCGCCCTGGTCGGCGCTCCGCCCTGGTCGACGCTCCGCGGGTGGGCTCGGGGAAGACCCAGGGACAGCCCTGTCCCTGCTCCGAGCCAGAACCCAGCTCCTTGTTTGTCTTTGTGGAGCAAGTTCTCTGAGGGACCAGGATGGAAGGATCCTATCTGCCCCGGGCTGCAGGCCAGTCTCAGTCTGGCCTTTGAGGCTGCTAAGCCCTTCGGTGCAGATGCAGGTTTCGCCCCCGCCCCCGCCTGAGTGCTCAGCGCGGAGGCTATGGCGGCTGTGCCTTAGCCCCACCTCTCTTCCCCGGAAAAGTTTCTGCGGGTTTTCAGAGATGGGGGTGTGCACCCTTACCCCGAGAGCACATCAACCTTGCTGTTTTATGGAGGGCCCAGGTTGTTCTGCCTTGTGCACCCACAGCCACGGCGCGCAGCCCCTTGCGTTCCCCTGGGGCTGCCTCCGTGCAGCCACTTCCGTCCTCCGCCCGGCTTGTGTAGCCTGGCCCTGCCCGCGGCTGCTGGCCGGCGTCTCAGGCTTGGTGTCGGGGGGACGCTCTGTGCCCGTTTAACTTAGTTCTGTTAGTCAAGGGCTGCTCTGTACAGATCCGAGCCTCGGAGGCTCCCCCTCCGTCCTGCTGGCCTCTCAGTTGGAGAGGGGAGACCCAGCGATCGAGCGCCAGTCCTCCTTTGCTGCTCCCTCCCGGCGGGACCTGCGCTGCTTTGCCTTTTGTTCTTTCTTTTTTCCTTTTCTCCTACCAGATTTTTGGCGTCTTTATCTTTTGAAGAGGGCGATGTTCTGTCGGAGTTCCACAGGTGCTCTGGTTGGCAGAGTGGGTCTGTAGATGTGGGTCTTGGTGTATTTGTGGGACAGGGTGACCTGCGAGCATCCTTTTACTCCGCCATCTTCTATTCCTCCTGGAATTTTCTTAAAATAAGACAGCAATAAAGTTTGCTGCACCAGTTGGCTCTTCTTTTCACTAATGATTTCTCTGCAGCATGTAATGCTGTTTTATAGCGCTTTACCCACAATAGAACTTCTTTTAAAATTAGAGTCATTCCTCTCAAACCCTGCTACTGGTTTATCAACTAAGTTTAGGTAATACTCTAAATCCTTTGTTGTCATTGTACAACCTTCACAGGCATTTTCCCCAGGAGTAGTTTCCATCTCAAGAAACCACCTTTTTTGTTCATCCATAAGAAGCAACTCCTCATCCGTTAAAGGTTTAACATGAGACTGCAGTAAATCAGTCACATCTTCAGGGTCCACTTCTAGTTCTGGGTTGTGTTGTTATTTCCACCACATCTACAGTCACTTCCTCCACTGAAGTCATCCATGAGTGTTGGAATCAACTTCTTCCAAACTCCTATTAACATTGATATTTTGACCTCTTCCGTGAATCATGAATGTTCTTTATGGCATCTGGAATGGTGAATCCTTTCCACAAGGTTTTCAATTTACTTTGCCCCGACCCATCAGGGGAATCACAATAGATGGCAGTTATAGCCCTACAAATGTATTTCTTAAACAATAAGATTTTAAAGTGTAAATCGAGATTTGACTATGAGTTACAGAATGAATGTTGTGTTAACAGGCATGAAAACACCATTAATCTAGTTGTACATCTTCATCAGTCCTCTTGGGTGATCAGGTGCATTGTCAATGAGCACCTTCAATATTTTGGAAGGAATCTCTTTTTTTGAGGATAGGTCTCAAAATGCGCTTAAAAAAATCAGTAAACCACATTGTCAACAGATGTGCTGTCATCCAGGCTTTATTGTTCATTTATAGAGCACAAGCAGAGTAGATTTGACATAATTTTTAAGGGCCCTAGGATTTTCAGGGTGGTAAATGAGCATTGCTTCAACTTAAAGTCACCAGCTGCATTAGCCCCTAACAAGAGAGTCAGCTTGTCCTTTGAAGATTTGAAGCCAGCCACTGGCTTCCTTTCTTTAGCAATGATAGTCCTAGGTACCATCTTCTTCCAATAATGAGGCTGTTTTATCGTCACTGAAAATCCTGTTGTTTAGTTTAGCCACCTTCATTAATTATCTTAGCTAGATCTTCTGGATAACTTGCTGCAGCTTCTACATCAGCACTTGCTGCTTCACCTTGTGCTTTTATGTTATAAAGATGACTTCTTTCCTGAAACCTCATGAACCAACGTCTGCTGTCTTCACCTCTTCTACAGCTTCCTCACCTCTCTCAAACTTCATGGAATTAATGAGAGTTAGGACTTTGCTCTGGAGTAGGTTTTGGCTTCAGGGAATCTTGTGGCTGGTTTAATTTTCCTTGTTTTTTAATTGTTATTTTTATTGACATGTACAGCAAAGTGATTCAGTTTTATATATATGTATATATAATATATATATAATATTTATAAGGTATATATTCTTTTTCAGATTCTTTTCTGTTATAGGCTATTACAAAATATTATTATAGTTCCCTGTGCTATGCAGAGGATCCTTGTTCTTTATACAGTAGTGTGTATCTGTTAATCTCAAATTCCAAATTTATCCCCCACCTTTTCCGTTTGGTAGCCATAGTTTGTTTCTTATATCTATGAGTCTATTTCTTCTGTTTTGTAAGTAAGTTAATTTTGTCACTTTTTAGATTCCACATATAAGTGATATCATATGATATTTATCTTTCTCTGTCTGACTTATTTCACTTAGTATGATCATCTCTAGTCCATGATGTTGCTGCAAATGGCATTATTTCATTTTTTATGGCTGTATTTTATATGTAGAGAGAGATATATATAAATATTGATATTCTGATATTGACTTATAAGTTTATTTTTTACTACTAAACAACCAATAAATCACTGAAGAAATCAAAGAGGAAATAAAAAAAAAATACCAAGCGACAAATTAAAACAAAAACACAACCATCCAAAACCTCTGGGATGAAGCAAAAGTTGTTCTAACAGGGAAGTTTATAGCGATACAAGCCTGCCTCAGGAAACAAGAAAAATCTCAAATGAGCAACCTAAACCTTATACCTAAAGCAACTAAAGAACAAACACAACCCAAAGTTAATTGAAAGAAGGAAATCATAAAGATTAGAACAAAAGTAAATGAAATAGAGACTAAAAAAAAAAAAAAAATAGAAAAGATCAATGAAAATAAAAGCTGGTTCTTTGGTTCTTTGAAAAGCTAGACAAAATTGATAAACCTTTAGCCAGACTCATCAAGGGGGAAAAAAAAAACAGAGAGGGACAAATCAATAAAATAGAAATGAAAAAAGAAAAGTTACAACTGACAACACAGAAATACAAAAGATAATAGTCTACTATAAGCAACTATACACCAATAAAATGGACAACCTAGAGGAAATAGACAGATTCTTAAAAAGGTACAATCTCCCAGGACTGAACCAGAAAGAAATAGAAAATATGAACAAACCAACTACGAGTACTGAAATTGATTCCATAATTTAAAAACTCCCAACAAACAAAAGCCCAGGACCAGATGGCTTCACAGGTGTATTCTACCAAATATTTTGAGAAGAGTTAACGCCTGTCCTTCTGAAACTATTGTAAAAAATTGCCAAGGAAGGAACACTTCTGAACTCATTCTATGAGGCCACCATCACCCTGGTTTGATTTTCTATCCAGACCACTAACACTTTCTCCATATCAAGAGTAGGCTGTTTTGCTTTCTTATCATATGTGTTCAATAGAGTAGCACTTTTAATTTCCTACAAGAATTTATTTTGTTGCATTCACAACTCACTAAGCTTAATCATGTCTAGTTTGGAATTTAAAGTGAGAGACCTAGGACTCTTCATTTCAGTTGAACACTTAGAGGCCATTGTAGTGTTATTACTTGGCCTAATTTAATACTGTTGTGTCTCAGGGAACAGAGATGCCAAAGGAGAGGGAGAGACACAGAGGAATAGCTGGTAGGTGAACACACAACAACACACCCAACATTCATCGATTAAGTTCACCATGATATATGGGTGCTGTTCATGGTGCCCCAAAACAATTACAATAGTAACATCACTGATCACAAATCTCCATAAAAAATGTAATAATGAAAAAGCTTAAAATATTGTAAGAATTACCAAAATGTGGCACAGAGACATGAAGAGAGCAGATACTGTTGGGAAAATGGTGCTGATAGACTTGCTAGGTGCAGGATTGCAGCAAACTTTCAATCTGTGAAAAATGCAGTATCTGGGAAGCACAATAAAGTGAAGCACAATCAATAAGGTATGCCTGTAATGATTAAGATAACAAAGAAATACGTTTTTGCCCTCATATATTGTGTCAGTTAGTGAAGATAGAGTACATACAAAATTTTAATTATGATACTATACATTGATGTAATTAAATAGAGCAGATAGGAAGGAGTAGATTAGACTGTTAGGAACAAGGAAAGCTTCAGAGACAAAGTAATATCTGAGGATTTCTATATGGCAAGCAGATGATCGCAGACTATTCAGCTCGTCTTACCTGTGAACGTGACATGAAATTATCTCTTTACAAAAATCAGCAAATTCGTACTTTAACAAGGTGCTATGTGGTTGATGTACTGAAGGATACACTAAAAGCTGAACCATGAGGCCTTGTCTCTCAGTTATGACTGCAGAACTGGAAAGAAATTTCGAATATAAAATGATGTTATCCAGAGAAATTCTGGTTGCTTGACTATTTCTAATTATTCAAAGAGAAAAACTCCTGTTTTTACGGATGTAAGTATATTAGAGGGAAAGAAGTTGGGTTTACTCATGTTAGTCTTCTGTCTTCATATTTCTGAGATTATTTGCCATAATTTTACCATGTAATTCAGATTTTTTATATCTTCATCTGAAATTATAACAGCATTTGTGTAATATTAAAGGTAAAATTAGATGCTTTCTCTCTAAAGAACAAGCTTCTTGTTCAATCCTTTTGCCTAAATTGTGACACTGTCTACAAGGTAATCCAGAGTAATCGTCCATTTAATTTGGCATTTTCTGGAACATTGATTTTCAAAACCAAGGCTTTTCCAATTACATTCAATGGCATTTTTATCCAAAAGATTGTTCTATAGGATTGCTTTCGTGCCGTGGATCTGTGTTTTGAAGCAGTCAGTTGAAATATATTATAGATCCAGGCCAATTACTCCAAACATACTGCAATCCTCTCAGCTACTTTCTCCACTTAGAGCTGTGATTCTCAATACAGTTGATTGGTTCACATCATGCCTCCTCACATAGGAAATGATAGTTTGAAAAGAATCTGAAAATGTCAGTGTAGTAGAATGAATGTACATGCACACATACATATTTATGTATACGTATATGTATAAAAGGAAATAGTGAATATCTTAAAGAAAAAGTCTTCTTTGAGACCTTTTCTTATTAAAGATAAACATATATGCAATATTTTTTAAATGAGGTTATTGAGTGGACATAAGTTGCTTGATGACTAAGTTAAAAGCCTAAGTTCTGTTTTGGTAGCATTTAATTCAGTTTTAACTTGTATTTAAATCATATAATAATGAAGCCCAGATTTCACCCTGCATTACTCTAGGTATATGCAAAACAATCATGGTACCCAGAAAAAACATTAAATATTTTTTACCAACATTATTTAATTTGGTTAGACTACAAAATATATTCATTGATATGTAAACGCTTTCTAGTTGCACAGGAAGAAGTTTTCTCTAATGCTCTCCTATAAATTTATAATCCACTCAGATTTCACCCCTTCTACATACTTACAAACGTCACAATGTCTTAACATTTCGCAAGGATGAAAAAATATATAACTATAAAAAATGACATAAATATAAGGAATCTAAGATATGAACTGTAACACTAAGAAATCATAAATGTAAACTGTGAAGCAGAAGTCACACTTATCTGAACAGTGATAGGACAAATATTGCATAATTTGTACCATTAAAAAGAATAGTTCATAGAATGGTCTTTCCTACTCTAAGCTCATCTACTAGTAATAATAACTTTCTACCTCTAGTATTAAATGACACAGTGAATTATGAATGAGGGATATGATGTTATACTCTGGTGCTCTTCTTCCTTTAAACACATATACATAATGGCATTTGAAATAATATACTTTCTATATACTTTAATTTGTTTTGTACTTGCTGTGTGTTTATCACAATATTAGTTCTATCAGACAAAGGAGTAAGATCTTAAAGAAGCTGGTTATATTTTTAAAAGGTAAGATGAAAATGATTAAAGGTACATAAAATACGTTGGAAAAATATGAAAATTAGTTTATAATTGAATATTAGCACATGATATGAAATGATAGTTCACAAAACAAAGATGATGTAAAACAAAAATAAAAAACCCAGTGATAGTGAAACTTCATGAAATAATGCATACATTAGATTGCTGGTGAAATAAAAATTAACAAGCCTTCAAATGGTAACTTTTGGCAATATTCATCAAGAGTCTTTATAATAGTCAAATATTTTGACCTGGTAATTCTATTCTTAGGAAATAACCTTAAGAAATTAACCAGAGTAGCATTCAGAGATTTATTTACAAGATTGAACACTACCACATCATTTATAATGGGGATATACTTCAAAGCATTTATATAGTTAAAAGACTATAATGTATTTATCCAGGGGAATAGTATACTTAAATGAAGAATAACATTTTAGAATATATGTCTATCTCTATCTGTATCCCTATCTCTCTCACACGCCCAGTCTCTCTCGCTCTCCCTCTCTCTCTCCATCATTTACTATATTTAATAATGTAAAATGCTATTATGTTAAATAAAAGGAAAGTTACATCACTGCATATGGAGTAGGAACCTAATTGTATTAACATGGAAAAAAGTAAAATTAATTGTGTTGGTTAGATTTAAGTCCTCATTTTGAAAGTAAATGCGGGAGAAGGGGCTGTAAATTTGATTTCTTTTTGATAACTATTCATTACTAATTTTGAATAGTTTAAAAATAACGTATTTTCAATTACTACCCTCTCCCCCATTTTTCCTTCGAGATCTGCTTTGCTTTTCTACCTGCCTTCATATTTGTAGCATGCTGGAGTGAATGACAAAAATGGCAAGAATTCAGGGGACTTGATCTCCATTAATGTTCAGTGTGTCTTTCAGTAATCCACACAAGCATTCAGACTTCCTTTATTAATAAAATGGAATCAGTACCATCTGACCCAATCCCAACCTATACTCAGTATACTTTGAGGATTGCATGAAATAATGAAACTGAAGAGAGTGGCTGTACAAACACCAGTTTTTTTAATATTATTTCTCTTTATTCTCTTTATATATTTTATTATTCACTTCGTTATGCCAAAATGATAACCAAAAAAGATTAAGTAAAATAAATTAAATCTTTAATTTAACCTCCCTGGAAAGATGGGACAAAACCAGACTTTTCAGAACTTTCAGCTTCCTAATAGAGAGAAAAAAAAATCCCTTATCTTCTAATTTTCTATCTAAACTCCAATATTAAGGAAGTAGACTGGATAATTATTTATTTAGAATATGATGCCCATCACTACCCCAGATGCAAAAGAGGGTATGTAAACATCTTTATATTGATATGCATTTCTCTATTTAAAGAAGAAAGTTTATCACAGGTGTCAGACTTGTTCAATCAGATAACTGTTTTGCATCAAGTACATGATATGTAGTCAGCATATAATGGTTATTGGCAGATTTGGGCCTTAAAGTGCTTCTTTCGAAATACATTTATATTTTACTTTTTCTAAAAAACATACTAGCCTGTATTTTCTTAAAACTGAATTGTTTGTACATGTGAGACAAGTTTCAAAGATCCTTTCTTTTACAAACAATTCAGATCAACTTTGCTTGCTTGTTTTTATTACTTTTAAAAACTACAAGAGTATTTGATTTTGTTACTCTGGAAATACAAGAGCACTAAAACCTATAGAGACAAAAGAAACTTGCTTCTCCCATAAAATCCACCTTTTTGAAAAGAATTTTTAGAAACTTATATAGATTCCTTTTTAAGAAAACCATTTTTCAACAACAAAAAAAGAGCAATTATTTGGTAGTAAAATTTATGTCTTAATTTTTATTTTTCTTACCTTCTTTGCCTGGTTATCTGTTTTAATTATAGCTTCTCTCAAGAGCCAGATTTGTCATTTTTCCTTTTTTTTTCTTCTTAAGAAAATGTTTGCAGCTAAAATAAATATACTGACCAGGGAGTCTCAAACCAATTAATTTTCTTACTTAAGGAAATACAGCTTAGTTTTTGCAGCTGAAACAACATTAGAAATGATATTATGATAAAATAAAATATAAATGGATAAGTAATAAGACTATATGATTTCTTATGAGAATTGAGCACAGCAAGACTATATTTAATTAGACTAAAAGGTAGTATAACTCATGGGTTATATTTGTGTTAACTGAGTCAACTATTACTCTAAGTATTATCTATACTTATTTTAGTTCTAAGATTTTGACTGTGCATCAGAATGTTTTTAGTAGCCCTTATGTGCTAGCAAATTCTGCAGTCCTGACACTTCATTATTGGTAAGATAAAGCATAGTTTCAGAATATGTTGCAGCATGTCTAAAGAAAGAGCACATATTAAGCTTAAATTCCAGTTTTAATTATCAAGGTTAGCTCCCCACAGCCTGATTCAGTAGGTAATTGTCACATTCTCAATTTATTCCTCTTATGATAATATAATTCAATGTTATTTCTTCTTTCTAGAATTTCTAAAACCACAAGATTTATAACTATATACACATCTATATTTTATCCGTGGTATTTAAATGTGAAAGAACATTTCTTTTTATATTTAAATATGAACTATAGATTAGCTGAGGTTTTCATATAAATTACATGAAACATTATTTGACTACCCCATGTGTCAGATACGAAGGAGGCAAAGTGATGCATTCATGGTCCCCATTCTACATCTAGTAAATTCCTGGAAACACAAGTAAAGCTGGAACCTCTAGCTAAATGATGGGTTAGTATCAGCCTTAATTTCCTTGGTTAAAGGCTTGCTGCCAAAAGAGGTAAAACCTTGGATAAAATCCTGATCTTTGCATGCAATTCACAAATATCAAAGACCATAACTGTAAGCAAATATTCTTGTACTTTGTGTTCTCTTTCTTTTTCTTCCTTACTGTTTTTAAACCATTGAACTGACATGCACACTTTACCAAGATTACACTAAAACCCCGAGGTCTCCAGACCCTCCTTGAAAGCTGTGTCCATAAAAAGATGACGTCTCATTATCAAATGTCTTAATCAATCAAATTGCTTATTTACAAGGATTTTTCTGATAAATTTAATCTAGGATACCTTACTTTGGTATGCAAACCATTCATTATTTTCATTTAATAAATGCATCACTTAAAGAACAGGGAGGATTGTTATTAATGAGAGGCTGTATCAGGTAATTTCTTGCATGCATTAAAGACCTATTTTCATAGATTTAAAATCTGGCATCAGTTTTGTACATCACTTAGGGTTTCACATATGAAATATGTTAGATGCATTTAATCAACAATATTGTATCAGTGTAGAGTCAAAGTCTCCTTTACTCCATGACAAGAAAGGGGAATCTGTGTAATCTGCGCATTGCCATGTTTCAGTCTAGTCTAGTAATAGTAGTTGTAACTGCAGTAACAGTGGTTTTTTTAATCTAATGGATGTATCAGCTTTTTCATTCAGTAGTAAATCAGCAGTTGTCAAAATCCCTTACAGATTTTTCTTTTATACTTTTGCTTCAATTATAATTGATTCTAAATTATAAAGAATAACTTTACTCTTGATCCTGAAGAAAATGTGTGATTGTGCAGCATAAGAAAGACACTTGAGGAAAACATTCAATCACAGTGATGGTGATTGTGAAAAATCTATCCTCATAGTTTGTCTGTGCTGGGTAAGTCTCTTTTTACAGTATGCTTTTAATTCACCTCATGAGAAAGCAAAATTAGTCTCTTCCTTAATATGTGGTCAGTCTATGAAATTGTGTACAGTGCTTATTGCTGTGGTTGGCAACATTGAAATGGCTTTTGGACTCAGTATCTATTTGATGGTTGTGAGGCTGTGGCCTTTGAATATATGATTTTAGCAAATCAAGGGCCATTTTCTTGAGAGAATGACAGTATGATCTAGCCAGATATGACATTTTCTCTTCACAATCAGTCACACTTTGTGCCTTCCCATACAGTCTGGCAAGGTTTTTCCAGGATTATTTTTGTCCAAAAAAAAAAAAAATGCCATATTGTTACCAGATTTTTTCTCCTAGTCCTGAACTTCTATAAACTTCTAACATACATGCCATACAATTAATAGGTAAAAGATAAAAGCTGGATAAAAATGGATACAATATAGATGACCTCTTTGTTCAATCTCCTAATTAAATTTATTTTCCTTTCTTTTCTAGTGACTGTTATGTCATAGCATGAGTATTAAGCATAGTATTAAGACTGCTTCTGTGATTTTACTATTCAGTCATAGAAGGTACAAATCAGAAGCCCTGAGATACAGGATCCATAGAAGTCAAGTTGAACATAAAAAATAAGACATTATAGGCTTATAATCCATATGCCTTTTAAAACTATGTCTATAGAAGAATACAATCAGTTGATCTTCTGATATGTAGGCTTTCTAAGAAATGTAATACCATTGCACCATTTTTTACAAAATTCCATATTGCTAACAGTCTAACCTTCAAACAGGGAAATCAAGTTGATTCTGCCCTTTAGCAAAAGTTTCTATGAACTAGATAAATGCATGGACCATCTTGAGTTCAAAGAATGACCCTATAGTATATATCCAAGAATCTTTCCCAAAAGTATTTCCATTCTGGGTGTTACCATGTGATAAGTCTGAATTCAATTAGTTACTACTTATTTCAAAACACAACACTCAATCCAGCTTCCAGCTGTGCAGCCTGAGGCACACTCTGCCCCTTACTCCTCCACGCAGCACCTTTGAGAGCTAATGGCAGCTGTGGAATTTCTTGGGAAATATCCATTTGTTGATATCTCAAAACATTTTGTCTGCTGCAAGTCTTAACGCTCAATTCTTTTCAATAAAAATCCCCAATAAAGTTTATAAACTCAAAGTGAACACTGCATGTAAGGCTGTGAGCATGCTTATTTGAATCTGTAGTTCGAATATTTTATGGGAAACAAAAATTTGCCATAAGCATAGTACCTATTTTGTATTCCCTTCATAATGAAAACAAAAGTTTTAAACGCCTTTTAAACTGTAGTCTGGAAAGAAAAAAGAGATTACAAAAACGTTAATGGCTCTTTAAAAAAAAGTTGAGTAAACAGCATATGTAATTATTTTGCAGAGAAATGCTGCTAATTAAAACCAAACTCATTCTATTAGTATGTACACCTGCTGCTGCACAAATAGTCCATTTCTTGCTGAAGAACTTAATTCTGGAACATAGCTGAATCCCCAGTTCATCTCTTTGAAGAATGTCCACTTTAAAACCTTACCTTAGCCTTGCCTATGTTCATTACTGATTGCTCTGAGTAATTATGACAGAGTATACAGGGAAAGCATAGTTTTATCATGACAATTGTCTCTGCATACTTTATAGTCCTCAATGTAAGAGAAATAAAAATCAGTCGCTTCTCAAAATATTCAAAACCCAGCTATCCCTGGTCTCAGATCACAGAATTTTCTTAAAGACCTCAAAGCACAGACTTAGTATTTCACCATAGGAGGAGCAGAAATCAAATGCCTTTCCTATTGTTTGGAGCATTAGTCTCCCAACGTTTTTAAAAATGTATATTGTAAAGTTCACTTCTTTGTTGAAATCAATACCATATTAAATGAGGTTATTTTCCCACACTTGTCCAACATTGTGGTCTAACTACCTGTATTCAAAAAATCGATGTTTGCTGTAGCTTAATAACAACAACAAAAATAACAAAAGTTAAAACCTGTAGGACATTTATTTTATATCAAGCACTATGGAAAAAATCTGTTGTTTGTATTCACGTGTGTTTTTAAATTTTTTTCAGTATAATCATATTTGTTCTCATTAATTCATATAAATGTCAAAAACTCACATTTTCTCAATTTATAGCCAATTCCTGGCATCAGTGCTATTAATAATGTATTCCCTTTCATAATATATAACTAGATCACATACTGGATTTTTTATTGTATAACAAACTACAAGTAAAATAAAAATTACCCATAATTTCACTACCTGTATATCTCTTGTTCACTTAACCAGTAATACCATACTATATGGTTAGGAAACTCAGTGTAAAAAGCTACAAAATGAAAATGATAGCCTCTTTTCCCAGTTCCTCAAGGTTAGGTAATCAAAATTTTGGTGATTCTTCCCAGATTTAAGTATATATAATTTTAAGAGTTCTTTAAAAATTTAATCATATCTCTTTTTAAATCAGCAGATAAAAATCTATGTCATTCATGTAATTACTGAATAGTAGTATATAATTTTCATTGAATATTACTTAGTTAAATAGTTGCTTATTGATGGGCACTTTGTCTCCAGGTTTTGTTATCACAAAATTGCTGCCATGGCCACATGTGTGAATGACTGTACAGTAGGTACCTTTGTAACTCTCATTAAACAGTGGAGGAAAGGAAGGTACAGAACATTCAAGTAGCTTGCTAGGATCACTCATTTACCTAGTAGAGTTGAATTCAAATTAAGGTAGTCTGACAGATTCCAGGCTCTTATTACTCCATATGTTTCTAATAGGCAAAGATGATTGTATTGTTAGTTTCAATGTTCAGTGTTTCAAAATGAGCTCTGACTTATATATAAGTTCCAGAGCTTTTTCTGAATAAAAAATGTGTATAATAAATGTTTGTTTATAGCTCAGTAAATATTATACACCTCTCTCTAGTTAGAACAAGAAGAATAGATTCCTATAATTTTATGCTGAAAGGTGAGACTCCAGAATCAAGATACCTTTTTTAGCAGAGGCATTGTTGAATCTTTGGAGATCCAAATGTGGATCTACATCTGAGAATATAGAATTTAATGACTCTTTAAAATAGGATAGGAAGAATTGAATTTGAAGGAGAAGTCTAAGGGAAGAGGAGGCAAGTAACATGGCAGGAACCTGGACTCTATGGAGAAGTAGAAGCAGTGAGATGGTCCTAGTGGTATATAGCAAGCCAGCAGGAAGACTTTGTAGATGTGGGACGTCTCATATTCATTTTACATCTTCTCATTTGGTACTGAGTGTGTGCAAGATATCGTGGAAAGGAGGCTGTATCCCGTATGTGAGTTGGCAAAGAGTAGAGAAGTAAAGACAATTACAGGAAAAGCAAGTGGTACAAGTGAAATGAGATTTCAGCCACACTGGAAACTTGGTTTAAGAAGGGATTATAAAAGTAACCACCCCCACCCCCACTTGCTAGAACCTAAAGAAATCTCGTGGACAGTGTTAGATTGTCCTGAGAAAGGAGAACTCTTAAAAATTTATTTCATTACCTAGAAGCAAGTTGGCCTCTTCTGACATTGAAATTACAGAAAGATTTAAGGAGCAGTCTAAGGAAAAGAGATCTACAAAAGAAATTGAGAAGCATAATGAAGTAGGAGGAGCATTTGGAAAAACAGAACAGAACAAGAGGCCAGCAAAGATCTTCCCACTTCACCTTTATTAATATTCTTGATATAGTTTCATACCTATGAAATTTTTGAAAAAAAAAAAAGGTGCAACAAATTCCCAGACACCCTTGATCCAGGGAAACCAAATATTAACATTTAATTACAGCTTTTACTATAGATGCTTATTCATCCCTCTTTCTCTATCATTCTCATGATATTTATATACCTATTGATACATATTTCTTACATATTTAATATTTATTTATATATGGAAGCATATTTTCCTGAAGTTTTGAAAGGTAATTTGCAGATAGAATACTCTTTTACCTCCAAAAAAAACTTCTGTATTTCCTAATAATAAGGAATTAGTTTATATAAACCCAGTTCAATTACCAAATCAGGAACTTAACAATAATTGAGTAGCACTATCTAACCCTGTGGGCAGCAAACTTACTCTGTTAAGGGTCAGATAGTAATCATGTTCGGCCTTGCAGACCATATGGTCTTTGTCTCAACTGTTTAACTCTGTTGTTCTAGTTTAAAAGCAGCCATAGAAAGTACGTAAATGAAAGGGCATGGCTGTATTCTGTAGACATTCATTTTCCAAATCAGGTGGTAAGATGTTTTGACTCATGGGTCATAATTTTGTAGTCTCTAATCTAATTCATCGATCTTATTCAAATACTCCTAGTTGTCTACAGAACGGCACTTACAAGAAAATGTCACTTATAGGAAAAGAAAATCACTTTATCCTTGCAAGCCCTAGACTTGGAATCAGTCATTTCTCTAAAGGAGCCACTTTTTCTTTTAGGGAAAAATGGTATATAGAAATCAAGATACATGAGCAGGGTTTACCGTTGCTGCTTAGTTTTCATTGCTTCTGGTCCCTCCCAGTGGGCAGAGCTAGGAAATATAACACATACATACATATACATACATCTATCACATATATATGAATATATATATATTCCCATGAGTTGACATTGACACCTTTAACTACAATCCAGCATGGCAGGATTTATTCTGTCCTTTCTTTTCCTTTACATACTTGTAACTCTCTGATAGGAAAAACCTAACTCTCATGATCCATGATGTATTTACTCATTTGTTCAACCCTGGAATTTGAAAAAGTTGTTTTAGGATAGTTAATATACACATCTGAGAAAAAAAAAAAAGAACTGCTACTTAAAGCTTAACGTTTGATTAAAATTCTTTTTGTCTTTAGCCTGAAGGCATTAACCCCAAAACTGCCCTGAAAATGACCTGGGTTAGATCTTCCCTCACATTGCCACTTTGGTAGGATTATATTCACTTGTTTCCATTAATATTCTATTTTAAATCCCCTACTACATTTGTTGATTTTATTTATTTACTTTTAGAGTATGTGAAACATTAGCATAATTCCAAAAGTCAGCACTGTACCAGAAAGTACATTCAGAGAGTCTTCGCCTTGTCTCTTCCTTCTTTCGTCCTTTCCACCACACTCTCACCGATGCCCTGGAACTGATCAATCTCATTATTCTTTGGTTTATTCTTCCTTCATTTATTTTGCTCAGGCAGATACATATATTTATTTCTATTCTATATTTTTCTTTTTACAATAAATGTGGAACGATTAAGATAATTTATCATATTTTGCTTTCTTCATTTAACAATATAATATGGAAATCACTTCACATAAATTCATAGATGCTTACATCCTGCTTTTTAACTGCTGCTTAGTATTCTAATTTTTGAATATATCCATTTATTTCCTAGGTACTTAGATTCTTTCTAGTACTTGGAAATTACAATCAAAGATCAAATGAATAGCCTTCTGCATATGCTTTTTCATAGTCTCAGAAGTGTAGTTTTAGGAAAAATTCCTAGAAATGGGATTATAGGGACAAAAGACAAGCATATATTGCACTTTCTCTTTCTTCTGTTTGTCTAGACGGAGATCTTTTCTTCCTCTTCAGCAGACGTGGTGCCAAATCTCTTTCTACTTAATCTGCAGTATTGGACATGTAATAAGACCATAACACACATTTGCTAAATGAATTAAAATTTTGCCAGGTATGGGAAATTTGTTGAGAAATAAAATTGCTTTGCCTAAAATTCTGAGAAGGAAAATTTGGTTTTGGGAGAAGCTCTGAAGGACGAATGGGGCATAGACTTCACAGAAGCATGCCAAAGGAGGCAAAGCTCTTGGGGTGACTGGGCTCAGCTACAAACTGCAAGAGAAGCTGTAAAAACCTCTGAGCAGAAATGGGAAGGAAACAAGAGATGGAGACATTGCCATTTTCAGTCCTATTGGCGCCCAGAGGAGCGATATCAGCAACACAGATTTTCAGATACAACATGGTCTATACAAACTCAGGTACTGAACTTAAATCCTCTGCAGAAATTGAGCCTGGGCTTCAGAAAACGCAATAGCAGCTTATGTAAATCTCTGCCAATTAAACTGGCAAAAAATGTATATGAAAGTTGTTGAGTCCGTTTGAATGGATTTATGCCTTTTTTCCTGCTAAAGTAAACAGTTAAAGCAGTAGGAAAATGAGTCTTAAAATCTGGTACGTCCTCCCCAAGAGAAATTGACAGAATTGTTATGCTTACAGTGGTTCCCATGCAAGCGTGGTGTGTCAGTTCAACACAAGCCTGCACCTAGCTTAAAAAAGAAAAAAGTATTACAGGCTTCCCTCTTTCATCACTTTTCATTGCTTGGTTCAGATTCAGAAAAATGTGAATAATGCATAAGCTCAGATGCTTTTGCATTTCTGTGAGCAACACCACGGTGAAGCTGCTGCTTATGTTGGCTGCTGCTGTATTTTGTTAAGAAGTGTCTCTCAGACCTTGCACCATTTCTCTTTAATAAGATGTTTGTCCCCTTTTAAAGCCAAGCTATGCGTTATGAAATCATTAGAGTTTTACTTTCAAACACTTAAATTATTAAAATAATATTTTATTAATGCAATGATTTTCCTTCACAGTACTATTGCTTGTTCTAACTTGTACATTTATAAACATTTAGGAACTCATCATATGGTATCTGCCTTATTTGCAATACTTAAAATCCCTGACATAGTTGTTAGTATCTTCAGTTTGCGTATATGGAAATTGAGGCCCAGAGATATTCAGTAGCTACCTCATAATGACAGAGCAAAAAGGTGACAGGACTGGAGATTCAGTCTGACAGTAGTGCCAACATTTGATTTCTGCATGGATCTGTCTCTCACCATCCCTTGTCACAGGATAATAATGTTGAACTCACAGTGAGTTCAACTAAGCCAAACTGGGACAACATAATGTTAGGTTAGAACAACTTTTAAGCATCTTTCTCTGTGTTGTCCTTATAGAAATTAAATCACAGTAGGAGGTAGATGTAGCATTCTCTGCATTCTGCTCACTATTAAAAGGCCAAATTTAGAATATTCCTGAATATAAAGTTTCTGTGTATCTCACTTTTAAGATATTCCCTGTTTTATAAAAGCTTACAGTTATTGAGTTCATAGTACACACCAAGCACTGAGCTATGCATTAAAAGCAATTTATGCCATTTAACCCTGATCACTCGCCAAAATCCAGATGTGTACATTTCGCTGCCTACTTGACAATAACACTTGGATCCAAGTAGTCATTTCCAACTGCATATATTCCTCCTTTCTGACAACCTGTTTTTCTCTACTCTTCTCCATCTCAGAATTGGACATCAATATTACCGAATTGTTCAGGCTGGTACCCTAGGGATCAGATTTGAGTGTATCCTTTCCCCTGTTTTCTACATCCACTTTATTGTTAAGTCCTGTCAATTAGATCTCCAAAATGTATGTTAAATCTAATTACTTCTCTCCATCTTCTTTACTATCATCCTAATCCATATCATATTATCTCTCACCTTCCCTAGTGCTTTTCGTCACTTCCAGTTTCTCTGCCTCCAATCTTGTCTCCTTCATCTCAAGGCTGCATAAGTAGTCTTTTAAAAACATCCGTCGAATCATACCCATTTCTTGGTTGAATGTCTTCCTATTCCTCTTAAATTTAATCCCACAGCCTTTACCAAAATCCCTGCCTATTTCTCCAGTCTTGTTTTCCATAAGCGTTTTCTCTTGTCCATTTTCTTCTACCTATAATGTCCATTTTTCAGTCCTTTAAATATTGCAAGATTTTTAGCACAGGGAGTTTTTATTTGCTGTTCTTTAGACTTAGAAACCGTTCCCCCACCCCGCCCAAACTTTTCACACAGAAGACATTTTCCTGTTCATTCAGATGTCACTTTCTCAGGGAGCTTGCCATGATGACCCTATATGAAATGACCTTCATTTATACCATGTCAAATCATAGTACATATAATATGCATAATTCATATCTTTATCTATATATTGTTAATGTGTTTATTGGTTATCATCATAAACTAAAATACAAGCTGTAAGAGGGAAGGATCATTGCCTCTAAGCATACCCAACACATATTAGGTATTAATAAATCTCTGTTCAGTGAATGAATAAATGGAAACTCACAATCACTCCAGGAGATTTAAGTTATTGTAACCTCATTTTTGCAGATAAGAAAATCAAGGCTCAGAACATTACAGAAAACTTCTGAGCATCATAAATCTAATGAATGATAGTGCTGTGATTCATACATAATTCTGGCTGACTCCAGAGCCCAGTCTCCTATCACGTTAATCATATGTTCTTCTTAAAATTATTCTTCCCCTATAATGGACTCTGCGCTGGTATTACTCACACACCCCTAAGATGGGCTTTCACTTGACCTGTAAATCAGTTTGGGAGGTGAAGACATTATGCTGACATGGCTCAATAAGCTCTTGGGATTCAAGCCTGTAACTCTGAGGATCAGTCAGAGTCTAGAGTGAGACAGTGATGTCACCACCTCTCTTCCAGCTGAGTAGAAAGTTCTGAAGGAGCCAATTTATTTTGCAGGTCATTACTAATCTGGGCAGCCTGGGCCTGCAGGTAGCTCTGATAGATCTACTTGTCACGATAATGAGTCACTCTCTTACAGTAGCACAGATTGGGGGGAAAGTGTTTTCTACTAAATCTCTAGGGAAACAATTTTTAGAGGATATACAATCTATCGTTTCAGGCTATAATGAATCTTATAACACCATAAAATATCATAGAATTTGTCTAGCCATGGAACTACAGTTCTCCCTACTCCTACCAAAGAAGACGGTTTGTCAACAAGGGCTCCATTAAAAAGAGCTTCTATTAAAAAGGTTGTAACTCCCAGGTCATCAGGAAATTTTATAAGGGACTCAAGGGAAGTAAGTTTTCTGTTGCAAGACTAATTTCCACTAGTTTAAAAGGGAGGCAGTCACAGAGGCAGCTGAGGAGTGCTGGATTGATTCTCCATTCTGTTGATACAGAGTTTCCTAATCTCAGATAAGCAATAGCTAATGTCGGAATCAAATATGTAAGTTATAAAGTGGTGGTTAAGAACATGATTCTTATTTAATGCAATATACATTCAGTGTTCTTTTTCCAGTTGTAGTAGTGACTCTCCTGAATTAGAAAATATTTCTGACTTCTGTGGCCCCCTTTGTATACATACTTTACTTAAACTTATAGCCAAACATGCTAAACGCAATTGTAATGGCCTATTTACTTGTGTGTATCTCTAGATACTTAATTTCTTAAGGCAGAGATGTGTCTTAGTTACTATTTTAATTCAGCTGGTTTCACTTTTAATATCTGACACAAGCTCTGCAATTATTTGTGAATGAAAGGATGGACACTTTCTCACCTCTTCCAGTTTTGATAATAAATATGCATTCGGCAAGGAGTCAGCAACCATTAATGGATTCAAGTTCTAAGTAACCAAGTGAAAAGGGTTGTTGTTTAAAATTATTTGGGCAGACATGATCTCATTGATACTGAGTCTAAATTATAGGAACCATTTTACTGGACATATACTAGCTGGTGGTTCATGATTTCCTTTCATCACCCACCTTTGGAACAGCAAGAACAGCTATATATACCATAACTTATGCTAAAGACCAAATGTAGACCCAGAGGGCACTGTTGATAAAGAGGTTCAGGTTCTGACTACAGTGATAATCCTATTTTACCCAATACAACAGAGCGTCAGATCAGATCTTAGTAGGGCAAGGTATTTTCTTTCTGTTTAAAGTAGTGTTCTTTGGAATACAATTTTATAAATGAGTAGGCTTACATGATTACTTCATTAAATCACCCAGATTTAGACAAGTGTAATAGGAAAATAATCATAGTGTTTGAGTTTTTAAAGTTGGTTCCTTCAAACACTAAATCCAGAAGAGCTGGATGTTCTGAACGAAAGCAGGTATGAAACACAAGTGATGTCCCTCCATTTCGCAGGGGAACAAATTATAGAAAACTGAAGGGTGAGGTTTTATAACTCAAAAGTGCTTCATAATCACATCTGTAACAGAAAAAAAAAACTCATTTCTGTAGGAAACAAAAGTCACAGTGTTGAAATGACTAAATTACTCACTGGCAAAAAGACACTGATGGTTTTTCTTTTCCTTTTATACATCTAAGAACGAAGAGAGCAAAATATGCATTGCAGTGTCTTTAAGATATTACATTTCTTTAGAAAAATGGTACATTTTTGAGATGGGTGTATAAAAGGATGTTGAAACCTGATGTGTTTTACAACTGGGGAATGGAAATTAGGCTATAGCTGGTAAGTCTGGGAAGCAACTCTGCATAATTGAAAAACGTGAGTGGTTAGAGCTCATTCTTGAGCTCATATATTGATGAGCTTCATAGCACACAATCAGGCATCCTGTTTCAGAGATAGAGGAACAAATATATTTGTAGAGTGTCTCCCTCCCTAGCTCGCATCTCATTGTTGAAAGTGCCTTGTGTAGTTAATGGAGCTGACTGGCGTTCTGCCTGCTGCTGACCTGACAGGAAGTTTCTGTGAGGAAGTCAGAAGGGGATCTGTCTTACCTGCCAGCTAGCCTCCTTCTCCCACAGTCAAGCTGGTATTGCTGAGTTTAGTTGAATAGGACACAATTTTCTTTCGGGGCTCCTTGGTTAAGACTTTAAGCACATTAACTCATAATAAAGGGGGTCTTTTATTTTTTTCTCATATTTAGATGAGGAAACTACAGCATTGAAAGGTCAGTTGTCCAAAAGGCCAACCACTGACAACCATAATTCAAACTGTGGCCCCAGAGTCTGTGTTTAAAGCACTACTCTATGCCAATAATAAGACTTTTTTTTTATGGTCCTGAATCCTTCAATAGAGAAAGTCCATGTTGAATGCATCACTGACTTCAGGAGTTTTTAAGCTAACAAAACTCTGCAAGGACATATAGGAAAATCCAAAGTTCTTTCCTCTCATGCAGTATTCATTTGAGTTAAATGAAGAAGCCAAAGATAAGTAAACTGAAAGCCATCAGATAAATAAAACTGTAGCAGAATAAACTCTTCATGCTTTACTTCTCTTTCTTCTTTTTTTTTTCCTTTTTCTTTCTTTTCTTACTTAAAATAGGTTCTGCAATGTAGATAATAGTGTCTGTAGCCTATAAGACTTAGTCTATTTCTTGAGTGTAGCTTTCTAATTTGGGCAGAGTAGATCTGTGAATTGAATAAACATCCAGAAGAGCTGGGAAATGATGTTGGTGGAACAAGTGTTTCTGTCCTGCAGTGTCCAAAGTGAGAGGAATGTTCAAGGATGCCTTGAGCAATATCCAACTCAGTCTTAATGATGACACCTTAAATTATCCTTCCTAGCTCTAAAAATAGTTTCCCTTTAATTACTTTCCCAAAAGTATAAAGCACAAAGATATTGTCACTTTAAATGTAATTACATAAAGTTATTTTCAACACTTCTGTCAAGGCTTATTTAAATGCCTTTTCTCTATTCTTCATTAAATACCTTTGCCTATCGGTAACAGCATCATTGTGATGTTTATTTGAATAACTTTTGTTTGAGCTGATTAACACCCCTGATAACAACGCCGTGCTTGCATATGTGCACACGCGCTTTTTCCTTGTTCAATCCTTTAATTTTTCAATAAGCTTATTCACAGCTTTTATATGTGTTGAGATTAATGGTTTTTGAAAACATTATCAGTAGTATCTTTTTCTGTAATTAGTTTTCTTTTATTACTTTAGTTTATCCACTCATAACTCTTATATTTTAGTGCAAATAAACTAGGCAGTTAGGTCCAGAACTAGGTGGTTTACACTACTGTAAATGTTTTTCATATTTTGAATTTGCACTGATGCTTCATTTCTTATTTTTATTATTGTAGGATGGGTTCCTCTCATTAACCTATAGACCTTTAGGGCAATGTGTCTCTCTGCATTCCGTCATGGCTAGAAGCAAAGTCCTTTCCAGATTCTTTTTGAACATATATGAAGCAATAGAAAAATGTTTCTGACAGATTTTATGTTTGTTTCAAATTACCACACTAGGTAAAGTCTAATATCAGACTCTCACATGATCATATAATATCTAAATAGTTCTGTAACACCACCACAGGATGAAGTTTGTATATAACTAGGTCCTAACTTAATTCAAAGATCAAGGGATGGTGTCATCACTTTCTAGGCTCTGAATCTACCAACCAACAGTTCCCCTTCTCCCCTCCACGCACATACAAACCATGAACATGACATGCTTAGTCATGGTCCTGTGGGCTTACCACCACTGCCACTCAATAGGTTGCATTAAAAACGAGTGAGAAGGATGGTTCTAGTGATAACATTGCAGGCATTTTGAGACCATAAGCTTTGGATTAAACTGCCTGCTGCCAACTAAATTGTGATCTTAACATTCCTAGGCTTCGGTTTCCAATTTGCAAAATAGGGATAATAGTTATCTACTTAATAGTGTGTCTGTGATGATTAAAATGGATATTAAATCTAAAAAGTTCAGTGTCAGGAAGTAAGAACTCAGTAGATCTTATGCATGGCTTTGTTGCTTTCCCTTTTAAAAATATAATTAAATTATATACGTTCCAGTATAGTTTTGATTTCTTGTACTCTTTCATAAACCTGTATTCATAACTCATCACTGGAATGACACAATTACAAATGGCATGGGAAAATCTCTGATTTAGATAGTTAGATATTTCAAAGCTTATACCTACATGATAGCAGGCCACTTCATTTATTTAAAAGATACATCCTGAATCTTTCAAAATTAGCTGAGCTATTTGGAACTGAACTGAAGAAAAAATGATTTATCGAAATCTAAGTTTTATAGGTGTCCGATTATCAGTCTGTTTAGCTATTTGTTACAATTATTTAAACGATTGAATCAAATTTACAGTTTACAGTTTACAATTCCTAATAGACCAAGAGTCAAGCATCAGGAGTCCTGTTTTCAGATTTGATGCTAACTAGCTCTGTGACCTTGGGTGAATTGTTTATTCAATTAATTCTTCATTAGTAATGTGATAATTTTGCTAGATGTGCACTACCTTAAATGAATTGATGGGGCCAGGCAGTATCTATTATTTACATCAGAATAAATAATTCAAAAAATTCTGGATCAGATAAAATATTAACTTATCCAGTCCAAAAATACTGAATTGGAACACCTATAGAGCCATGTAGATAATTTAGATAAATAAAATATAACAATAGCTCAAGCAAGATGATAAAAGGCAATTAGTAATCAATGTTGTAAGTAGGAGAGAAGGCTTTTTCTGTACTTAAATGGAGACAAGGAAATCTGTCTAAAGTGGACAGTAGGCCCTTGCTTCTCATGTATTATTGCCATAAATAACACAGTCCAATTTTGCCAGATTTTCTGATGTTCGAATGCCAAGAGATATTCCAAGAGATGCAAGAAATTAAGATTTTTCACATGACATATTCTGAATTTTATATATGGGCAACACATATAAATTCATTTTTTTTAAGTAAGATTTTACTCAAACAAATAGAGCAGGAACTGTATTTATCCCAAGAACCACCAAATTGCCACCTGCTCAAATATAGCTTTCCATTTGCTACTTGAGTTCCTCCACAGCATCCTAAAGAAATGATCATTAAGTTTGTGCCTATACAGTCAACTTGGTGTCTTGGTCAACTATCCCTATGTTTGGGCAGTTTTGATGGAAAGTTATTTTGTTGTATTGCTTTTACTAAAAATAAAAGTCTCAATAAGTCATATTTATATATCTTTTTCTTTCTCTTAAAACCATGATGTGAAATCTAATCTGCCTAATAATCTATCTGTTGAAGAAAATTATCCCATTTCTCTCTCACAATAGCACCTAAGTCCTTTCTTATTTTCATTATTTCAGGTAATACTGGAGTTCCTTCATGTTTCTGATTGAAACTGCTGAATTGATAGACTTTATCTGTATTCTTAGAAGTGTTCTGGACGGAACTAATTCCTATAGTTCAAATGTGATCCATCAGCACAGTGAGGGAAGCCTATCTTTTTACCATATCCTGTAGCAGATGAAAATCTCCTTGTTCATGGAATTACTTTTCTATTCAGATTAACTATTGCAACTATTATATTAACATTACTGTCCTTTTTGTTTTCTTCATACCTTATGCCGCTTGATTAAATAATGAGATATTGTTAGGCCCCTACATTCAGAAAAATTTGCCAGGACTTAGGCTCAAATAATGTATCTCCCCAAAGTTGGAAAGTTGTTTTGTCATTGTTTATGTTTTGCGATGTTTCATGTATTTCATTAGTAGTTTTGGTCATAGTTTCAGACACTTGTCTACAAGATTATTTTAAAAATCAAAAACATTTTTACAAAATTATTTTTTTAATTTTTCTTTAAAAATCAAAACCATTTATTGAAACTAGAAGAATCACACTGACTGAATTTGTTTTAGCTCATTGAAAGTTTGATGTAGTTCACATTTATCTTAAGAGGTAGCATAGAGTTTGTGAAATCTCAGTTGAGGAATTTGGGGTCATTTGAATACCATATCAAAGTCAAGTTCTCTTCATGCTCTAAATTGATTCCAGTTTATGTCTGAGAAAAGTGCTTGGTGATCAACTTGACAATAGCTAACTACATCATTGTTAGGTTCAGCAGTGGTCTCTTCCAAATGGATTTTTATTTTATTATTATTTTATGTTTCCTCCTTATGTTCTGTATATTCTTCATTTGGGAGAAACAATTTATGCATCTCTAAGAACAATTCTATGTTCTATTTTACAGTCTACTAGTATGTCATTACTAAGAGGCTATATCACCCTGCCAAGGACAAAAGGACCCTTATTAATTGTAAGGTGGTGAGGTAATGTTACCCTGAGTGTGTCATATAATGTGGCATTTTGAGCCCACAGCAATGCATCATCCACATTTTCCCTACATATCTGTGTTAAGGGCCTAATGAGTTCATTCGGAGGCATGCAGTTTTAGCCACAACTTTGAGAGCTATTTATCACTATCTAACTTCACAAGGAAATGTTTTTACTCATATATTTCTGAGGGAAATAAGTGGCATGATGACTGTTCATTTGAGTGATTTGTAGTAGATTCACTTAAATCCTATTATGGTGGTAGGGGAGCCAATAAAATAAGGACACAGATTTGAGGCCTCCTCCCCAGTTTCCTGGGTGCTTGAGTTCGTAAGAGAATAAGGAGTGATAAACTTTCCCCTGCAATCCCCAAAAAGATTTGTGGTGGAAGTGTTCTTTTACAGTGAAAAGAACCCCAAAGTTCACTGGATCAATACCTCTACTCCCTAGCTGGTTACGTCTTCAGCTTCAGGAAATTTCCATTTGAACCAGTTCTGAAATCCAGTTCCTCAGCACCTCCATGTTTTCCTCATCACTCAGCATCCAAATATCTCAACTCATTGTCTTTCTATCACATCCTTCTTGCCAAATCACAGCTCTGAATGAATTTTGTTGTTCCTTTTCCCTACTCCTGTTCTGTCCTACCAATCATTTTGAGGAGAAAATTGCATGTTTTTGCTGACTGCCTTTATTCAAAGGTATGGGGGAAACGAGGAGATATTGGTCAAAGGGCATGAACTTTTAGTTACAAGATCAGTAAGTTCTGGCAATCCAATGTATGTCATTTTTACTATATTTACTTAATTAATTTTTTTTTAGAGGAGGTACTGGGGATTGAACCTAGGACCTTGTGCATGCTAAGCATGCGCTCTAGCATTTTGAGCTATACCCTCCCTACTATATTTAATAATAATGTATTTTATACTTGAAATTGGCTGAGAGAGTAGATCCTAAGCATTCTCAGTGTACATACATACATACACACACACGTGATTTTTTACTCTTTATCTATAAAAGATATTTGTATTTATTACCATGTGATTTTTTTTTTTCTCATTCCTCTGGGAATGCTGGCTCTAGTCAAGTGTTAATCATTGCTCTCAAATCTCCAAACCACTGGCCCTTTTTCTAAAGCTTACCTCATTTCTCTTATTGTTACATTGATTCATTCTAAGCCAGAATCCCTGTTTATTCTCTTGAATAGAATAAAACATGCTTTAAAATTTGTAGCAATTCCTTGGTTTGCCTACGACTCTAGTATTACAATGAGGGGTTAATTTGTTCAACAACAGACTGAATCAGCTGAAAGGGCTTTATAGTTCCTCTGTAACTTCCGCATGCGCTGCAGGTGCTCCACAGTTCCCTCCTGAGCTTTCACTTTCTAGTTACCTCCTTACTGTCCGTTTTGAATGCTGGGTTCTGGTACATTTGCTTTGTCTTATTGCCTATTATCGGCATCTGTCTCTCTGCCCAGTCCTTTAAATATGAGCTTCCTATCGGAAAAGCATCCGTTTGGGGGCAGTTGTTTGGTAAAGTGGAGTGCCAACAGAATGGATTCTAAAGGCATGGAGCCGTGACTTGTAAGCCCAGTTGAACTTGGGCAAGATGAATTCAGACAAGTTATTTAATGCCCCCCCCATGTCTTAGTTTTCTTATTTGAAAAAATTGAAAGAAACTTAATATACTAAAATGTTTTATTAGTTTTCTACTTTAAATTAACAGTTTAAAATAACACAAACCTATTGTCTCTCAGTTTCCATTTTCAGAAGTGTGGGCAAAGGTTGATTGGGTTTTATATTCTAAGGCTCACCAGGCTGAAATCAAGAAGCCAACTAGGGCTGTAGTTTCACCTGAAGCTTGTAGTCCTCTTCCAAGATAACTGGTTTTAGCAGAATTCAGTTGTTTATGGTGTTTAAGACTGAGATCCTCACTCTTTTGCTTGCTTACGTTACTCATGCACCGGTCTTCACTCCTAAATGCCACCCACCATTCCCTCTACAACATGGCAGGTTTGCTCCTTCAAGGTCACCAAAATAATCTATCATGCTGTGACTTTCTCTGATCTCTTTTAATGGCTCCTCTAATTGGTCTAGGTCCACCCTGGGCAGTCTTTTGATAAACTCAAAGTCAACTAACTGGGAATATTAAATATGTCTGCAAGATACTTCTGCTACATAAAGTAATGTAATCATGGAAGTAATGTTCCATTCAGTTTACAAGTCCTGCTCACCCTTAAGGGAGGGAATCATTCAGAGCATGGATACCAGGGGATGGGAATCTTTGGGGCCATCTTAAAATTCTGCCTTCTGAACAGATATTTAACTCATCAAATTACCAAGCAAGTTAAACTACAATGCATGAAAGTACTTGATAGTTTGTCTGGCTCACAGTAGATGTTTAATAAATTTTAACTCTTGCCATCATCATGGCATTATCGCCAGTTAATCTTCATGATTCCTGATTTTTTACAATATGATCTGTGGAAGAACAGTATCCATCCCATTTTTCCAAATTCAGAAAACTTATCCTAGCCTGATTTCTATATCCTAGGTCTTAGTAATCAAAAGACTAGAAAGCAGGTTACTGATTTTTGAATTCTATTATTTAGGTCTTGAAAGCATCTAACCTGTTTTATTAAAAATAGTAAATCTATACATGCTCTCAAGATTTGAGTAAAGCCAGATTTCTAATGTATGTTCTAATGAAACAACACACTGCTAGGCAATATAACTTTATGACATTAACTACTACTTGAGCAAATGAAGTGGAAATCTGCAAGAGGGGTTACAAACTGCCTGAAAGTGTGGAATTTTAGGTGAGGGAGAGTGAGGCAAGCTGGAAAATGGAAGAAGCAGGGAAGAGGCAGATAGAACTGATTTGCTAGTGATTACTCTGTTTGCTTCCTCTGTTTGTTTAGAGTATAATGGCTCCTTTGTTTTTACCCCAAAATTAGTGCATATCTAGGTGATTTGGTTCCTCGCTTCTATTTGTAGAAGTACATGAAAAGCTTCTAGATTTTGAGTGAAAACCACCTGTCTCTTGTTATTTACATCAGAGATGCAGTAGGTCACAACTGAATGCTTGGCAGGTCATCTTTTGGGCCCTCTGATGTGTTTTATTGATAAATTGTTACCTTCAAAACAACCACTGTTATTTTCATGCTCCAAACAGTGAGTATTGTGATCCAGAGAAGGGCTTATAGTGGCCTCATCAGTCACACTCTGTCCTTGAAAGTTTTCCAAGGGAAACTCCCGAAGAAGGAAAAAAAAACAAAAAAACGGTATCTATCACACAATATTTCATCCCATGCACCCAGTAACATACACTTTTTATGGTTGGTAATATAAGTGACATGCTGAGCTTAAGCTAATGAATTTCTGTTTGAAACAACACAGCCACATTTTTTTCCTTTGTATTAAGTTCTGAGCAGGTGGTGTTTTCTAATCATTTATGTTCAGTTCATCTGCTGTCATGAGCAAGAGGGATCAGAGATGTGCGCTGTAGCTTGTGTGGTAAAATGATGATGAACAGAACAAGCTGGTGTATATACTTTGATCAAGGAAACATTTAATTTGGAATCCATGGCAACAGAAGTGTGTGAGGTGGAGCTAAGCCCCTTCCTCTGTCATGAAGAAATAATTCAACATCATCTAAAAATCCTCCACCTTGATCTTTGTTGCTATTGAGAAATGATGAATTAGAGCACAGAATCAGTAGCAGAAGTGGCAAGACATTTTCTCTGGTTAGTAGAAAAAGTTTTTCTACAGCAATTAGAAACTAAACTTTCAATACTGGGCTAAATGTTTGTCTTCTGTGCTCTCAAAGCATAACTTTTTAACCATTATCGTAACCTTTATTTTCCCAGTATTAATGATCTCTTCAACTATTTATCTCCCTCATAGACTAAATCTTTGAAGGCCATGTTACTTCCACTTTGTTCCTCAATTACCTTGTCCAATATCTGAGAGCAGTTAGGTAGTTAACATATATGTGTTTTTTAATAGAATATACTCAAACACAAAAACTGCCCTGTCACATTTCACAGAGGAATTTGAAAGCTACCAAATCCTTAGACTATAATATGCTCAGTCATTTCAGTAACTTTTACTGACTGACTTTATGTTGACTAGGCCAATAATTTGTAAGATGCTCTATTACAACTCTAATTTTATGTACATTAAATTAGTGAATAGAGCTGATATTCTTTTCTTGGAACAGATTTTACAAGTAAAAATTTCACTCTTCTCTAGGGCTGAACTGATAGATAAATAAAACCAATTTCCTCTTTGGGAGTAGAGCCACTTTCCCCTCCAGTGCTCTTATAAATACTTTTGGGACAAGATTCAGGGCTAAATTTGAGATTTGATACACAATTATATCAAATTGGAATGAGACTAGGAAAATTAGGTTTCAACTGGAAATCCATTCAGGATGCACCAGGGGGTAATTTATATAACAGCAGTTTCCTGTAATAAAATTAATGTTTACCAACAACCTGTGGGATACATCAAAACAATAAAAAAAGTTCATTGAGACCATGTTTTATTCATGTTAATTTTTGACCTACTGTCCATTTATTTGCCGAGTGGATAGAGAGAAAAGTAGACTTGGCCTGGAGGAAAACAAAGTCCTTCTCATAGCTATATAAGACACTAGTGCACAAGACACCATATAGTTAAGACAGATGTACTCTCTGTGGCTTTTTGCCTTACCTGCGAAATCAAACATGTAATAATAATCTTGCAAACTTCTTAAAGTTCAATGACTTGTTTGCATGGTTACTTTAAGAGAGCATTTAAGGGTGTTAATGTTAATGGAAACATTTAGGGATGTCATTTTCTAAAAAGTTGTAATATCTTTTTAAAAAAACTACGGATAAATTCTCTACCTGTTATTTTATAAGAGAAATCAGTTATCTACTCATGTATTCTTCATTCTCTGTTTTTAACTTCTGGAAACAGGAGTTTATGGGAGATTAAGAAAGAAAGAATTTCGATGACATGAAAATTTATTTTGTGAATATAAGTTGATGAAAAAAGAATGAATACATGTACACCACTCAGTGTGCATAAATACAGCTCAAAGGTGGAGAGGACCTGAAGTTAAAGAACCTCTAAGTCAAATGGAATCAGGAAGTTCTTCAGAACCAGGTATTTTTAAGGATCTCACAAGGGCAGAAGCACACGATGGGGGAAGACAGAAATCAAGGATAAAGGCATTATGAAAGGCAGGGATAGCATGATAAACGGGGGTCAGTGAGACACTGGCTGGCAGGAGCCCAAGGGCCACTTGAGGTGAAATGAGATTAATGAGCTGGAGCTGCTAAGGAGACCTTCACAGAGCCATGCACTGCCCATAGGAAAGATGCTTTACGTTCTTGGGCAGGTGAGTGAACTGCAAAAGGACCTTCTTTAAGATGATAATAGTAACAGCTAATATTTATGAAATGGTTACTTTCTAAGAAATCCATGTCTTAACTCACATCTCATGACAAACCTATGAAGCAGATGCAATTATTATTTCCATTTTATAGAAGAAAAATATATCAACACAGAGCAATTTCATAACTTCTCCAAAGACAGAGATATTAAATGATTCAGTGGGGATTCAAATCCAAACAGCCTGCCCTAACACCCTATAACAATCCCCATGCCATAGGCGCTGCTCAAGATAGTTATTCTGAAAGTCAGCATAAAATTGAGAAGAATGAGTCAAATCTCATTACAATGAAATCAACTTAAAGTTCAAGGCAATCCATTTCCCCCTCTGAAGGAGACAGCCTTTCAGGGGAGACAAAAGATCTTCTTCATCCCAAATATGCCACCATCTTCTCCACTAAATTGCTGCTGCTTTTTGTCATGGTGGAGAAATATTCACTCACTTTCAAGAGCTACTAAATTGAAAATAAAATATGGTTCAAGTCAACACAAGAAAAAATTCAGGGCTAGAAATTATTCTAAATATAGTAGCATCAATTCTCTCTCCAGACACAGACGTATGTAACCAGAAACTAGAAGTGGCAATGAAATATCGCTGAGAAAGGAGGATCTCCAGGAGAAAACCTGGACACAGACACAAAAGAGAACAAGAAGTTCAATGGAGAAAAGTTTTCTGAAAGGGGAAGTTTTGTTTTTTCATGCTCTGAAAGTATGAACTAAAAAATGATCAGAGGTCTGCCTTCATCCCTACTTTTAGGGAGAAAATGAAATTATTTAATTGCCTTCTCTGCCATGCAAAACATTTAATTTCAAAGGGATAAGCATATTACTTGCTTGGTATATTTAGTCATGAGTTTCTCCCTTTATGAATAGCAATAAAACTTTAAAATGCTATGTTCTTATTTTTATATTTAGAATTTTACTTTTCACTTTGATTTGAATGACTTTCAGAATAATCTAAGCCACTTGCTGTATTCCCTTTTATAATGTAGTTCCTTGATAAAGGTTCTATGTTCCTCTGCTTCTGAAACTTTATGACAGTTTTCTCAAATTCATTTTTTTTCCAGAATTCACACCATCCAGCCCCATAAGGCATGTTGGTATCTTGTAGGTCAAGGGGAATTGAATTGGCCCCAAATCATCTTTACAGTAAATCCTCCTACCCCCTACCCCCACCAAGAATAATGTCTGTCTGGAGAAGTTACTCCAACTATAAAAGGCTATGTTGTATTCATCTGGTACATTTAAAAATCACTATTTGTGCTTTATGCTTGTCTATATAACATAATAATGTGGCTTTAGGCCCTCTTAAAATATGATGTGACATTTATTTCAAGCTTAAGGGAGAATCCCAAAGATAACTTTTAAATGAAATCTTGTAGTGCAAGGAAACCTGTACTTACTGAATGTGAAAAGCCAAGTATAGGTTAACTAGTAAAGAAATTTGTATTCCTTGTGCAAATAAAGTGTTCCCACAACAGAGGAGAACACTGGAGAATTTAGAGGATACCTAGGAAGTGTCAGAAGACTAACAACATTATTAGCTCCACTTTGGAACTTGTATCACAGTGGTATCCAAAACTACTGGAGCTACATTGTTTAAAGATTCCTCTGGCTTTGATATTATTATGTTGGTGGAGGATTCTCAACTGTTACTATATTCTGACTTTTATCCATTACAGACACTGATCCAATCAGCTTTCCCCTGTGCTTTTTTAAGTCAGAGGCTACCATATGCCACTATTCCATGATAGGATTTTCCAGTTCTGAGGAAGTGATTCTCTGAATTTATCTAAACTTCTAGAGCTCCTTACCCTTCTTGAAACTTAAAAAGTAAAGAAATGTAGTCAATTTTGAACTCAGATCCATGTTAGAATATAACAAATCCCTGTTCAATTTAGTCAGAAGATTGTCTCCAAACTTCCTAGACATTTCTTAATAAGCTAATGGTTATTTCATGAGAATTTTCTCATTTGATGAGTTAGTGCCAAATAGCTAAGTCAGATTCTAAATAAAATCTCTAGGTCAAGAAGTCATTCCAGCCAGTTTTCAATTTATATGAATCATTCATCCATTTAATTCCCAAATTAGCAATTAACCATTCTTGTCAAAATATATTAATTCAGCTTTAACTTCTGCTTTTAAACTTAAAAACTGGAATGTTTATCCAAAGACTTCAATTCAGTCACAGTTTTAATCTAATGATTCAACTTTGCAACAGTCTGAACAAAGAAGACAGTATCAAGAAAATCATGAGAGGAGTATCAGATGTCATGCGTTCCCCACCCAGCCTTTAAACACATTGAAATGTGAAGTAATTCTTCAACTTAGACATCTAAGTGTTACATTTTGTTTGTATATTGATTAGTCCAGTGCCTAGCACAGAAAAAAAATATTCAATAAACATTGCTGAATGGATGAATAAATGAATAAACGAATGACTGAAAAAGAAATCTAAGGTATCCACAAATCTGTATACCTCAAAGGTTTATAAATTTTAAATGAAAACATTTTATAATTTATTTAACTATTAACTTCTATAAATCCCAATTTCCTCATATGTAAAGTGAGGATAAAATAATACATGCTTCACAGTGCTCTTGCAATGGTAAGCACAAAATGATTTTTTATTTTTTATTTCATGTATCCATATACCTATTTTATTTTCTTAAGCTTCTAAGCATGCTAGGCACCACACTAGCTATTTTTAAATACTTCAGCATGTTGTAGCCACATAAGTCTTGTCCATACTCTTACAGCTGATAAGAAGAGTAGTTGGAATTCAAACTCAGGACTTCCATGCGTAGGATTCTCTCAATTATACCACATCACCATCCCAAAGAGTTCAGTTAACTGTATATCTTCTTTTACGGCTGCAAAATTCACATCCAGTAGCAATTTAGAAAGAAAGTATGACAGATTTGGAATGTATTCATTCATTCAACAAATATTGTATCTGACATAAACCATGTTGTTTTCATTAAAAATTTAGGCACAGTGAACCATACTTTTCAGTTAACTGTTTACTAGGAACACCCTAAAAGTCACATTCCAAGTTGCCACTCAAGGGCAAACATTAGAAGGAGGCTATTCCATGCATAGTGGTCCAGCCTGATAAGTTCATTTTTTTCCTGCACAATGGCCAATTATTCCTTTATAATTTGCAAATATGATTTCATTGTCTTCTGACTTCTATTATTGCTGTTTATGTCTGTTGTTACTGTCATTGATGCTGCTTTGAAAATATACTTTCTACTTCTATGTAAGATTTATCTCTAAGATTGATCATACTAACCTAGATTGATTTCCTCTTTCCTCTTTCTTGCTTTTTAAATGCAAGGCTTTAAATCTGTTGCTGGATATCGTCCATCAATTTTGGAAATTTTTTTTTAGCATATCTCTTTAAGTACATTTTCCTTGTAAAATGTTTCCTCTGTCTCTGAGATTCTAATTATTTGTATCTTTGATCTTTATGCCATATCTCATATGTCAGAAAATACCAAGGTAAAGAAACACCATTACCAACAACTCAGAAGCCCTCTGATGACCCTTTAAGTCACTACCAATATCTCAAGGGTAACCACTCTCCTGATATTTACTTTGGCTTAATTAAATAGCTTGTTTTAGATAATTCTTTTAAAGCACTTGTATGTTTAATGTTTGTATTAACAAACATTAAATTTCTTTATGCTAAATTATTGTCAAACTAGTCATATCAACAATAAAAATAATACTAATTTAATTCTCAACTTTTAGATGAATAAAATGAGGAGTAATCTCTCTACCCATATCCTGCCAGTTTATCTTTATATTCATCTCCTTCTGGAATGTGATCTGTATCTATGGGTTAAATAAAACAAATATTTATCAGAAAATTTGACTGAATATTCAGTGTTAAGCAATGCCACAAATTACTTCAAATTTGGTAATCCATGCACTGCTGATTCTGTCAGTTTTCTGCTTAAAGTCTTTTGACAACACCTCACTGCTTTTAGGCTAAAAATCAAACTTCTTTTACTATACTTACAAGACTAGTTTATGCTTCTCCCCTAAAGAATCCAGCCTCTTTTTCTATATTGAAAGTGAGTTCTCTCTGTTCCCATATCCTGCAGCCATGACTCAGGCTTATTAAAAGTCTTTAAATTCCTTTACCATGGTCTTGCACTTTACATCCAGATATTTGAATAGGTTGAGTGTTCTTTTCCATTTTGTTCATTTGCTAAAATATATTATTAAAGTGTTATAATTGAATTGTAATTTTAACCCTTAAAAAAGACCTTAATTCCACTATATGTGGGAATAAAATATTTGATCATTACTCATTCTTTTATATCTCTATTGATATCTATATTATAAGCATGATTGTATCATGTTAAACAATAAGGGAAAACTTTTAGTATTTAAAATAGCCATTTCATTATTAGTGAGACATTTATAATCATAGAGCAAATTCTGTTTAATCAATGAATTCTTAAAACACTTCATCAAATAAGCATATAGTCTAGAATAGTATTTAAAAGATTTAAAAACTATAAATAACTTAATTGTTTTTTAATTTAGCCTAATAACTTTTTAATTTAACCTTTTCTATGATTGTCTTTGATCTATCAAGATTGAAAAAAACATACTGGGGGAGTCCATTGAATTTTTTCTCAATTTATATGGTCTGTGAGTCTCTGATTACTACCTTAACTTAGTTTTTTCCCTAAGTTTTATAAAAATGGTGTAATAATAATAATGAGCTGTTATCTCATTTCATCAACAAAAATCTGGCCTCACTGTACTTCCTGAAAACAATAGGTGGTATTTTTTTTAGCAATAACTGGGATGTTTTTCCTCATACACTTCAAACATGAACTGTAATCTCATAATTTTCTTGTTTTGATAGTGCAGCATCACAACAAATTAGAGATAATCATTCACCAGCATGAAGTGAGCTATTTGCCTCTTATGAAAGAGATTTGTCTCTTGAATACATGTAGAATTATTCTTTCTGGGATGCAAGTTTGAAGACATTTCCCCTACAGAATGGAATTTCAACATTTGAAGTTGGTAATGGAAATTGGAACTATCAAGTGTTTATACTTTTTGTAAAAATTGGAATTAACTAGTGATGCTAATGTGATTTAAACATATTTATTCTCACATGGCCATAAATCTCTGCATGATTAGCCTATTTAATCAATAGAAGCTGCAGTTTCATTAGAATGTGTTGAATTCATTCTTTGTGATTATTATAATTTGGTACAAATGTAATGAAAGAAAACAGGCATATTTCAAAACCAAACTACGTCAATGTATCTTCTCAGTTCTCACAGTCTTTTATTTTATTTCCATAAAAATACATTAACGTATTATTGTAAATGTTGGCTGGCTCTTCCATTCAAAAACAAATTCTGCATCGTATTTGCACTGGAATCAATAAGATCTCTCACAGATTCCGTGATAAGAAGGAAGAATGAATGGAAGAAGCAGTAGGATACAGTGTAAACAGTAATGACTCCTCTCATTCTCACCCCTTTTTCTCTTTTTCTGAGACATCATTATAGGATGACTTCTGTTAACTTGTAATGGGTGTGGGAAAGCTGAAGAGAAGTAGAACTGTAATGAGAAATTACAAAATAAATTGAAATTCTATTTCTTAAACATAAGTTTATTTGGAATAAATGATTCTGTTAATGTACATATCTGTGCATGTATATGTGTATTCTATATGCATCTGTGTATGCATTTAAGACGTGTAACATGCCTTATTTTTCATCTTTCCTGTTCCCCTCCCTATGCAGAATTTAAGCAGCCTTCTTGCATTCTCTTGCTTTCAGTCCCTGGCAAATTCTTGATTATGCTCAAGTTCTAGCATAAATTTCATTTCCTCTGTCAAAAGTTTTGCCCCTAATTCTATCAGAAATGTTGTTACCTCTTTACATTCATAGCACTTTTAATTTATTATTATTCATTCATCCATCCATTATCACTATATTATTGAATATTTTCTAAGGTAGGCACTGGTCAGAGCAGATATAGCATGGGTGAGACTGAGTGTCGTTTCTAACAAAGCTTAGATTCTATTGAGAATATAGTCATGAAAAACATTATATACATAGTGACAATAATATCACATGGATTTATGTGATCACCTATCTTCTTTAGATTGTGAGCTTTTAAAAAAGATTCTCTATTTTATTGAAAGTTGTATTTTCTTTTTTGTATCAATATCTAGCAAAGTTATGTAAATAGTTATTGCTCAGTAATCATTTGTGGAAATTTATTGACAAAGGCTGTCTATTTATTTATTTATCTATAGAAATGCATGTGTTCATATGACGGAATTGTAAATGCCAATTAGTAAGAATGCATTTCCATGTAAGTATAACTGAAATTACATTTACTTGTGGTTTTGGATAACTGACTGCCTACAGGTCATGATGCTGACCTGGGAAGGACCTTTATTCATCCAGAACTTACCCACAACACTTAGGACAGTTGGAATCTGTTTATGAAAAAGATCAAATGCTTTCACAAAAAGTAAAATGAAAAATGCAAGCTCTTATTACAGTGTGAATTTGACATAATAACCTTAAAATGTGACATCAGCTTTTTCCTTGAGTACCATTAATAGTGAGAAGAATGGAGAAAAACTCTAAACAAGCAAACAAAATAACTTCACAATTTCCTTGAAGTTAGTCTTTCAATTAAATAAATAGTAAGTATTATATGCCAATTATTTCAGTAAGCATAAGGATAGTTACAAGTGTGAAGAAAGCTTTGAATTCATATTTTTTTCAGTGTAATATATTGGGGTTACTTGTGGCTCTGCGTAAGATAAATACCAGGTCTCTATAATACATAACCCCAGAAGTATATCCTTGGTGAGAAAAATAAGATATATAGCATTATTAAACAATTTTTTTGTTAGTTTGTCATGCATACATAATCCAGAATAATGTAAAAAAAGGCTTAACTTGTACATCATATTTTCCAACTCATAGATACAGAGAATCCAGGGTATATGAGAATGACTCTCAAGCTATTCTGTTTACCTCCAGACTCTAGTTTTAGCGATTTTTTAAGACAGATTTTAGCAAGGTACTTGGTCAATTTTGCTTTGTATATTTTTTGCCTATCTCTGTATTCACCTCTCCTCTTTTTTAAGTAGTTTTCCGAAACTGTTTTTAATGGAGGTTTGGGACCTTGTATGTTTTTTATTGTTATGTCCTCCTGTTTAAATGGCAATTTGCCTGAATATCAAATTCTAGGAGCTAAAATTTTCTTCAGTGTGTTGAAAATTCTTTCAGCCTTATCTACCTCTGAACTTTTCAATTGCATCTAATAATTTAAACTTCACTAATCATTTAGTATTATGAGGGGAGACAGTCCAAGAGGACAGTCACTTTTCAGGGGATCACAGAAATGAAATTTGGGTCTTTTGACAAAGCTAATCTGATGCTGAATTAACCATTCATTGAACTGCCTTATTTATAGACTCTGTGTGTGTGTGTATGTGTGTGTGTGTGAAATAATAAACCCAAAATGAGAGAGAGAATACAATTTTTCTCCATTGTCATTTTCATCCAGTTTTGCTTTTGAAAAATATTATTCTTATTTCTTTGTATGTGATTTCTTTTTCTCTCTGTAAATACTTAGAATATGTTCTTTTTCCTAATCTGTGATTTTGTTTTAAAAACTTATCTTTATTGTTTTAGTAACTATTTCCTGCTATTTAATTTCTCTGTCTTTCCAAGGTCCTTTTGTTCTAGGTGTTAGCAGTTTTACTTTTAACTGCCCTATTTCTTAGCTTTTCATTTTCATTTCCTATGCTTTTGCTCTTCTTCCATCTGGGAAATGTCTTTAACCTGATCTTCTAATTTACTCAACAACTTTCCATCAACTATATCCATTGTTCTGCTTTCTTCAACTATTGTGTCTTATATTTTAATTCAGCTACTGTATATTTCATACCTAATATTTCTGCTTGATTATTTTTTTGTTTTCTTATTCTTTTTTATACTGCTTATCTCATTGATTTTAGTATATTTATTAGAGTAATTTTAAACTCCTGCTTTGTTTGTTTCTAATATTTTAACTCCTGTTATAAAATACAAGTATGAGTATTTATTTTGAAAGGGCTGTAAGTCTTAGTACTTTGGTCTGTGAGCTCACTGGGAGTGTTAGTACGCAGTCTGGCAGTGCATGTTGGGGGAAGGCCCAAGGTTACGAGGGGTAACAAGTGGAGGGCCTTAGTGCTACAGAACCCTAGTCAATAATCACTTTTCATTCAAAAAATGCTGACTCTTCAAAAACATGAAGAAACATAACTGTTTCTCACATAGAACTTTCTTCAACTTTATTCCCATGTGTGTTAATTTGCAGGGATTGCCATGATAAAATACCACCGACTGGGTACTTTAAACAAAATGATAAAATTTTTTTCTCATATTCTGGAGTCTAGAAGTCTAAGATCAAAGGGTCATTGGCAGGTTTGGTTCCTCCTGAGGCCTCTCTCCTAGGATTGCAGACCATCAACATGGCCTTCTGGCCCTGTCCTCATGTGGTCTTTTCTCTCTGCTCACACGTCCACGGCGTCTTTCTGTGTGTCTTAATATCTTCTTATAAGTAGATCAGTCAGATTGAATTAGCATTCACCTTCATATTCAAGTTGGTGGTCATTGGCGCAAGTGTAGGCAATTTATCTGTGGAATTTGGACCTTAACCAAGGCATATTAGGGAGAAAGACATTTGAAGTTGAATTATTGAATTGCAGTGGCATGAGAGTAAGTAGGAGGGCTCCTTATCTTGTGAAGAAAGTCTCTTTAGTGGGAAAGAATGAATTTAGGAATGTAGAGCTCAGATATAGAGAGAGAGTTGAAGAAAGTATTTCTCTCTGTAAGGGAGAGGGAACATTCATTCTGAACATTTCTACCTCAGACCTCTCGGTACATGTCAACGAAATCCTTCTGTTCTTAAAATACTTGGGCTGGGTTTCTGTCTCTTAAAAAGAAAGAACCATAACCAATATATTATATACAATTATTTCATTATTATAATGGCAAATGCTATAAAGAAAAGTACAGCTTTTATGAGAGCATTCTAAATTAAAGGAAGCATAATGAAGGGGGAGGAGTTCAGGGAAACAATGACATCTAAGCTTGACCCCCCAAAAGTTAAACTGGGCCCATATTTGTGATGTTAGGGAAAAATATCTTCTCTCTGTATAAAATATATGTATATTATATAAAGTATGTATAATATATTGTATATGTTATATATTATACATTATATATTCCGCATAATATATGCATGCATATAGTCTCATAATCACAGAAAAATGAATAGAATGGATGACAAGCTCTATTTCAGCAATAAATTATATATACTGAGGAATTTAGCTTGTTAACACCATTCTGAGTAGGGTAAAAATTTTTTTTAAAAATCAGGGATATTTATATTTTATTTATCTCAGGTACAAATAATGAAGGTAATAACTAGGAAGAAGATATGAAATGAATAATTACTGTCATTAAGTTATTAAAGCAAGAAGACATAACCTTGAAGGAGACTTTTAGACTCTGAGATAGTAACTAATTACTAATAACTAATTACTGATTGTTGCATGTAACTAATATGCAACACACTTCCTGAAAAAATTCAACTTTTCATGATTTGGAGATAGATTTTGATACTCAAACTAGGTAGAAATATAGAAATCAGATTAAAATTGAAATGATAAGGTAAACCAAAGGTAAAACAGGAAGGAAATAGCTGAACAATGAAATACAAAGAAAGGAGAGAGTGAGAAGTTACTGCTGATACTGTCGATATTGTTTATTTTCTTCTCTTCTCAGCACCCTCCTTCCCTTTCTCTTTTTTTCTCTTCTTTCCTTCCTCCCTTTCACTTTGACAATGGCAATTTTTTAGAAAAGACTTGGCGAAAGTTCTGTGTTCAGTCTTAATCATTTTCTTAAAGTTATTCAAGCCTGTAGCTAGCAAGTCAGATTGGTAGATAAATTATTAATGTTTAATTTGTCAAATGATATACTTTTGCTTCTCTTTCCTTATATTTAGCATTTTTCACCTACTGCATTTGTGTTCTCAGAATGAAATAGTTTATGAAATTGAAAGTTGGCTTGTAACTGAACACTGTATTTATGATAATTTTAGTTGGAAAATATTACTTTCACAGATTATTTCATATAAAAATAAGCCTGAGAGTGTTTCCTAAAATTTCTAACCAATAAATGCTTATACCCATATGATTTAGTGTTCTAATTATTATAAATTAGGTGGTAATGTGCAGTTAGACAATTATGGTCATCAAGACCTCACTTGATGTCAACAACTCCATTGCCAAATAGTTGAGAGATCTTTCACGTTAGTAAAGTAACCGAACATCTAGTGAATGAACCAAAAAATAAAGTTATTATTTCAATAAAAACTTTAGCTAATGTGTGAGGGTGCTTTGAGGGAACAAAACTAATACTTCTAAACATATTTGTGATGAATAGAAAGTTGTATTGTAAGAGGGACTGAGAAAGGGGGAAAGATTTTTATTGTTTCCACATACACCTAAAAAAACCATTGCTAGGGGCAGACTTCCCTTCAGTAGATTCATTGAATTTGTGTTGACCCCAGAGTAAGAGATTAGGGTAGACACTGATGAAGCAACTTCTTGAAAGATTTCATAGAATTAGAGTTCAAAAGGCATTAATCCAAGGATGAGATGACAAAGCAGGACACAAACTTAGGGACAGAGTCATCCTACTGTAGCTCTGGCCTCCTCTTGGAGAACTGAGAGCATTGGGAGTATCAGGAGACAACACCACTGACCTGGATTTCGTTGTTCAATTCTGAAACATGATAAACAACGTCGGTTATAGTGAGACTGTCTTAAGCAGCGCTGCCTTAGGGATTTTACAAGATAGAAGTGAAGAGTGAAGCTAGAAGAGGAAAACAAACCAAAACAAAGATGACACTGTGTGATAATGAAAAACTGAGATATATGAGGTATGCCTGGGGAACTGGGCACAATAACTGGAGCCTCTGGATGGAGAAAATCATGTTTGAAGGGCTGGAGTTTCCTGAAACCTCATTTGAATGTATAGGCCTATGGAGGCTGAGTACATTCTGGATAAATCTTCTTTTGATAGCTATTTATGGCACAAAAGCTATAAGAAAAGTGAAAGTAGAAGTCTTTACAACATTTAGCAAAGACAGAGTGCAAATTCCCTTGTAGATGCTGGAGCTATCAAATTCTACTTGCTGGCCAGTGAGGTTTCAAAGCATGGTTGCTTTCATCATGTGTTGGCTATAAACTGTGAATTAGTGAATCCAGGTGGAAAAATGCAGCATTTTGCAATAATAATTATTCTTACTACCATACATCTTTCCTGCACAGTAAAGAATTAAAGATTCAGCCAGATTTTAAATATGTATAATGTTTCTTTTATTAAGAACAAAATATATCTTGTATTTCTCTGCTTAAAAAAAAAAGTACACATAGTCATACCAAATAGTTAAAGGATGAAAGGAGACTGCAAATTTTTCTCTGTGTTTTGTTTTGTCTCACTAATTGATTGATGCAGTGAGTACATTTCTGAAGACATGCTCTAAGAAAATCTTCTAGTGTCTGTGCCAGAATGTTTATGGCAGTGCTAATTTTACTGCCTCCCCCTGTCCAAAAAATAAATAAAAAATTAAAAGAGGGGAAAAATCAGGAAACAGCTTCAGTATCCACAAGGCAGGGAAAGAAAATTGAAATTATCTTGATACAACCATACTATGAATTACTACAGAGCTGACAAAAAAAAGTGTAAAGTATATAACTCTTAAATTTGAGGGTGTCTGTTATTTGATTCCAAAGTAAAAAGAAAATCCCAGAGATATATTAATTGTATGATGACACTGTGTAAATAAAGCCCATATATTTCCATATGTATTTTTAAGCTTGGAGAAGGATGTGGAATATAGAGCCCAGGCTAACATTGGTTACAGTGGAAAGAGACAGGCAGAAACGAACTTGCTACACCAAATGTAAAGCTTAATAGTTATTTCTAAAATTTTATTTTATTAATGAACTGTTTGTCTCTTTCTTGACAATTTGTAGGATTCATTGTTAGTTACAGATGTTTTGTCAATTGGGATTTTTAATTCTAAGCAATGCAAGCTGACTCAGGCAGAGTTGAGTAGAAACGAAGTTTATAAAGATACTGGGTAGTTCACTGGATTATTGGAAGTTGAAGATCTTCATTAGAAAAAAAAATGTCATATCATGATGTGTAATTGTTAGTAGTAAGTGAAGTGTAGCTGCTCATAGACTAGAACTAGCTGTTTTGTTTAATTTGCAAGGGTTTGGTCACAAATGTTAATTACTGAGATTTTCAATATGTACTGATTGTTGGAGTAGATCTGATTTTGTTCTTCATTATCACAAAGTCCTTGCTCTATGTAAAAATGTGTTTTTTCTATATTTTTTGGATCAGTTCCTCTCCACCAACAAAACCTGCTAAAATTTAATTGAAATTGCATTAGGGAGAATTTATATGTGTAATATCCTTAAGTTTTCCATTTCATTAATTTGGCATATCTCTCAATTTATTGCAAATATTCTTAATATATATATAATTATACATTTATATATAAATTATATATATATAATTTATACATTTATACAATTATATATATATACACATTATATATATATAAAATTTATACATTTTCTCCATGATTATGCTTGTATACTTGGCTAAATTGATTCCTGGGTGTTTAAAAGTTTTTGTTGCTCTTGTGAAATGTAAATCTTTTCCGTTACATTTCTGAATGATGTTTGATGATGTTGAGGAATTTCCTTGATTTATTGATTTTGCATTTTTCAACATTGAAATTTCTTAACAGTTCTACTAGGTTTTGGGGTTTTGAGGATACTGTCTCATCTTAGAATAACTACACCATTATATCTCCCTTTCCAAATGATAAATCTTTTTAATTTTTTATTATTGTTTTGACCATCTCTTATGTAATATATTAAACAATAGTATAGATGGTGGATAGCCTTTTCTTGGTCTTCATCTCAAAGAAGCTGTTTCTAAATATTCTCCCCAGTGAAAATGATGTTTACTATAGTCTTTTATTAGCTAGTCTTCACATATTACGGAAGTTCTCTTAAATTCTTATTTTTCTAAAAGTTTTTTAAAAAGTAAATAGGAAATTTTAGTCACTTATCTTTCTTAATTCATTACACTGAGTGAAAAATAGGTATGAAATTTTAGGCAGTGCTTTTCTGAATTTATTTCACTTATATTGTTTTACTTCTTTGGTCAAATAATAAGATGCATTATAAAAATAAACTTTCAGATACTAACCAGTCTTACATTTTGGGGATAAATAAGACTTAGTTGTCTATATATGTACATCTATACATATACCTGTAAATATATGTATTTAAAATGCACATTTGGAGTTGGCTAACCATGGTTTTAAGAGTTTGTCTCTATGTTTATAAATAAAATTAATCTGAAAATGTACTTATCCTTCTATGTTTGTCTAGTTTATTATCAAAGTTCTATTAACCTCGGGAAATATATTATTACAATTTCAATAGTCTCAGGTTTTTGGAGAATTTTTGCTCTCCGCTATTTCCAAGTTATGGCTTTACATGTATCCAGATGCTTTGCGAGTCATGCCAAGAATGTAATACTCAATAGGGAAGCTTGGTTCCTTATTTAATAGCCAATATGTAATTTTAACTTAGAACAGAGAATAAAAATCTCTCCAATAAGTGTAACACAGATTGTGGGAAAGAGAAGCACTTGTGCTCCAAAATCTGATAGAAATTTTAGGCTGCCCATTTCAAGGTTGTATATTTGAAATTTGCAAACCAATTGAAATAAGTATATTTAACTACGTAAGAAGCATTAAAAGGCTGCTGCATAGTACCTAAACAGTATCTCTTCCATTCCAGGCAAAAATTTAACTTCATCATCATCTTGCAATGATTAATCCATGGCGGTGTCATATGTGGACAAATGTGAGTATCAACATGAGATTCTGTGATACAGGGTCTTCTTACCAGCCAACTGCAATGACAGTAAGATGCAAGCGAAAGGAGTGAACATGCAAATTAATCACTGTGTATCAGGTAAGAGGATTGCTTATCTACTTTTATCGAAATAATTGGATCACTGAAAAGAAGTGTTTGGAGCTGCATTTTAAAGAATAGAAACTAAAATATAGCCTTCTTGCTCTTAATCATAGCAACTCTTCTCATATTGATATCTTGGAACCATTTTGTTCTAATTCCTTTGTTCACTAATAGCTAAGGAGGATTAAGATAAGCATTAGAACATAAGTAATGCTAGGACCTGGAAAGGCAAAAGTTATTAAACAACAAACCTGTTTAAATTGAGAATTTTAACTGTTTACCTGCTATTTGAGTACAAGGAGCCTCTCTCTCTCTCTCTCTCTCTCTCTCTCTCTCTCTCTCTCTCTGTTTCTCTCTTTCTCTCCCTCCCTCTCTTTCAGAGAAATTTAATCTAGTGTTCAGAGAGTTCTTTGGATCCAAGTTACACTGCTAAGATCAATGTTAGAAAATGTTAAAGAAACAGATAAAAATGGACAGCGGAAGGTTTTTAGCATCAGCAATTTTATTGAACAAAAAAGATATTCTCAAAGGTAGTAATTCTCAAACTTTCATAATGGATCCAAACTATGTCTGGCAATTTTCTGGCAAACTAAGAAAAATCTCAAAGGATTCCCTGGGTTTAGAAAATGTCAAAGCAATGAGAATTTAAATGAAATGGCCCAGTTATTTGCAATTAAATTATACAACAGTTATAATCTTAAGACTGTAAGCTCCAAAATGCTATTGAGTAGCTTTATGAATTATAGAAGATGAAAGGGGATAAAATACTACATAGGAGCTGAAACTGATTATTTTTTATCTTACTCTCTTTGTTAGACACAGGCAGCATATGCTCGTTATAATATTTAATGAGTAATGCTGAGCTATCATAATCCCAGCTTCTATCTTTTCACAAAGCTATTTATCTTATTATAAATCTAAACTCTAGTTGTTCTGCTGTGGTACTCAGGGTGAGAGAGTCTTGTGTATATTAATTGAAGCCTACAGTGGGAGGTTTAGCCTGTAAATTAAGAGATGTTACAAGGAAACCATAAGGAAAAGAGACTTTTCACTTCTATTAGCTTACTTTTGCACATTTTCGATGGTAACCTGATTTAGGAGGCAATGAATGTTATTTTAGAACTTTTTAAAACATACATGATTGAAGATTCAAGGATTTCCTATCCCTTAAAATCTAAATATGCCATAAGCATGGCACAGAAAAAATAATATGGACTTTACATTCAAAGAATCTTGGTTTTCATCTTTTACCTCTTTTTTTTTTCACTCTTTTGTATTTATTCTTTTAACCTAGAATTTAGCAGATATTTGTTGCCCACGTCCTGTGTGCCAGATTCCATATGAGGTGTTTGTACTGCCATGTGGTAGCCAAGGATGTAGGAACAGTTACATAACTGCTTTGAGCCTCAGTCTCTGTCTTTCTTCTTTTTTTTAAATTTGAATAATGTCCTAGTCCATTCAGCCCGCTATATCAATATATCATAGACTAGGTGACGGATAAGTAACAGAAATTTATTTCTCAGAATTCTGGAGGCTGAGAAGTCTAAGATCAAGAAGCAGACAGATTCATTGCCTAGTGAGGGTCAAATTCATGATTCAGAGACTGCTGTCTTTTCCTTGCTTCACGTAATGAAACAGATGAGGAATCTCTCTGGGGCCTCTTTTCTAAGGGCACTAAGCCCATTCATGGAGACTTCTCTCTCATGACCTTACTACCTCCCAGAGTCCCCACTTCCACATAATATCCCATGGGGTATTTGGGAGGGAGGACACAAACATTCAGTCTACAGAAAATAATCTCAGCTTCTTCAAATTTTGCAAAGAAAAAGTGAGATGGTGGGTGTATTGATATAACATGGCGGTCACTGAGTAAATAATAACCATTGCTCTTGTACCTTAATTTTAACTTTAAAACATTTCACTGTACTCTCTCCATCGTGCTTGCTTCCAGTAACTTTATTATTTTACTCCACTCTTGATAGGAAAAATACACAACCTAAAAGTTAAGAATTATGTTTCATTTGGCAGATTTACTGAGGACTTAAGCCCAGGATACAGCCTCTCAGGGAGCTCTGAGAAACTGTTCCAAAGAGGTAAGGGAGGAGCTTTTGCTGAGAAAAGCAAACAAACAAATAAAAAAACATGTAGCAGAATATCAAAAGATTACTGCTAATTATTTTTTTAAAAGATATCTCAAGTTAATGAATTTAGTGCTTTCCTATACATGGGAAGATGCAAGAGTCTGGGCTTATTAAATTATTCCTTTGATATGTGCCTAACTATCTAGGGTCAGTATCTTGTTTTTCTCCTCCTGAATCCCCTCAGGGTGTACCATCCTGGGGGGGTGGGGGGCGGGAATCTGCAATGGCTGATGGTTTTGTAGCCACATCATCCTTTTTTAACTAAAATGGCAGGTGGCATTCTTTGTCTTCATAGACAAGCTTCTTGAAAGTAGTTTTGGCTCCCAGTGTCTAATCTTCACTTGATTTTCATTTTTTAAACCACAAATTGTCACTTCCCTAAAAACCTCTGTTTTTTTTTTTTGTTGTTTTTGCAGTGCCTTTTTTGTAAAATATAGTTATCGCTTCCTAGTTCTAATAGCTCTCTGTGGCGTTTGACATCCATCAATTAACTCAGTCATTAAATATTCATTCAGTGCGTGCTTTCTACCTGTTTTTAACTCATGTCTCGGGAGTATGACAGTGATCACTTTGGATGCTGTGCCACTGTGCATGGGCCTCAGAGACTGGGGCTACTGATCACTCCCTGCTTCCTAGAACTCTTCTTTCTTTGGACTTTGCGAAATTCAGCTTCAACTTTTTGATATTTTTTAAACAAACTTTTAAAAAAATAACACATAATCAGAGAAGCTGGAAAGATCATTAGCATATAGCTAGGTGAAGTTCCAAATTAAACACACCAATGTAGCCACAACCCAGGAAAAAAAAAAAACCAGATATTACAATTAATCTCAAAATTCATCATATTCATCCTCCCATGACTACCCCTTCTTTCCCAAAGGTGGCCATTTTTATAACTTTAACACTTTGGATTAAATTGCTTGTTTTAAAAATGTTTATATCAATGTGTCCATGGGCATTAAATCTTTTGTGACTTCAGAGAAAATGGAGAGAAGATTAATATAAATGTTTTTCTCAGTTACCTGATGTCGACCAAACACACACACACACATACACACACAGAAGGCTACAAATAAGAAGAGTTTTTGGGGGGATCTTAACAATTGCAATTTAGGAGACAAAGATACAGATAAAACCAAAAGTGTGTTGAGGGGAAGAAAGAGGAGCTTATAAAGGCAAAAGTCATGAAGCTGTTCTCTGACACAAGAAAGGAAACATTGTACTTAAGGGATTGGCTGTCATCAGTTATTTAGGGTAAGGGCCCAATAAATACAAATGCTGTCATGAGTTTTTATAGGGTACTGGTAAGTATCTTGAGTTTCTGGAACATTGGGCAGATGTTATCAAATTATCTTTTATTGTAATTCCATGGGGTCTTATTCTTTTAATTTTATTTAACTTTTTGTATATAATGTGGGGTTTTATGTTATGTAAAAGAGGAATAAAAACTTGGAGTCATGAAATAACATTTTCCTTCTTTTCTGAAGAAAAGGAGTTGAGAATAGGTTCAAGAAGAACATTTTTTCATTATTATTATTATTTATTATTATTATTATTATTATTATTATTATTATTTTAAATGGGAAAGAGTTTTGTCTCAATACATGATCTTTTTTTTTCTTTTTTCATGTTAATCTCATTTGGATAAACTTAAGCGTGTTCATTTTGATAACAAAGAAGTTCAGATATATGTTATTGACTACAATGAGTAATGTATTTGCTTGGGTAAACTGCAGAGGCAGGTGTATTGACTTCAGTATTCTCGAGTAATTAAGGAATTGATTTCTAACCCCAAAGTTAGAAATTTCTAATTAATAATAGGGCACACAACTTTTAAAAGTGTCTTTAATCTATCAAAAGGATTTATATATCGCCCAGGAGGGATTGAAGTTATATGCCAACTTAAAGCATTTATATTAATTTTTTTTCCAAAAGAGTCTTTTTTAAAATTTAAAATAGATAAAATAGAGGAATTCAGTGACTGAAATTGGGAGTTGAGTATCCCAGAGCTCACTTTTCCTGGCCACTGACTTCCATCCACAACTCTGCAAAGCAGTTTATAAACAACTATTTTGGATTACTAAGATAAGGGTCATTTGGAAAGGAGCCTGCACATTTTCAGAACTTTCTCTCAAATATGGTTGCATTGCTGTGATACAGACCCATTCACTAATAGCTGATTGGACTGTCAGTGGATACCTGTCTCAACCTGAAGCAGTCCATTCACTGGTTAGCGAACAATAAACTTCCCTCAAAATGGGGGTTTCAGAGATAAAGACTTTGACCAGTAAAAATCATTTATTTTTAGCACTGGTAAAATTATTGGGCCATATCCAAAAAGAGGGTGCTAAGACAAAGAAGATTTAGAGAACAGGTGAAAGAAAATACCACTCTACAATGGTAGAGGAAAAAGAAGACAGCAGTTGTGTGTAAAACAAATTAATTTTATGGTTGGACCACGATAGCTCTGTATTTGTCTCTCAGTATGCCTGAAAGATTAGTATTCATCCTTGGCCAAAACAAAAGCAAGAAGGGATAAGAAATGTTGTGTTTTTTTTTTTTTTTAATTGCACTATTTGAAGTTCAAAAATCTAGAGATACTCAGACTAGCTGGACTACATTATTTAGCAATGTGTAGATTGATGGCTTTCGTATCATTTAACTGATTACAAAACCTGACTTGGGTATGTGACCAGTGGGGTATAAAAGGTTCTGTTGGAAAACTTTTACCTGATTGCTCCTGAAACCAAGATTCCTTGAGCATAATTTGCTGTTTCATGGTCCAGAGATAAAGTACATCTGTGTGACTAAAACCTAAGGAAGTGTCTCCAGAAGGCCCTTAGGCCCCTGATGTTTGTCTTTTCTTCATCCTGCTCTACCGTATCTTTTATCTTTATTAAAGTCTTACATGAATATTTTCTGTAGAGTCTGTGAGTCTTTTTAATTATCTCAACCTATGTAAGCATTAGATGCTACTTTAGATAACAGTAGCTCCCTAGTTCTCAAGACCAGTTTCATTGCCCATCCTTGTCATCTATTTCTAAATAACAAATTCACCTATTACATAATTTGAGTAGATTGCTATTATTAAAACTAAAGGCTTTACTAAAACAATAAAAGTATGTTGTTTAACAAGGCCACAATATGTATTGCCCAGAAGAGTTACAAAGATTGGACAATTAAAAATTCTGTTATTTACCCTCTGGATGATATTATGATCTATTAATAGCACCTGTAGGGGTAATGGAGCTGTGATCATGACACTGGAAACCAACTCAGTGTGAGGACCACCCAGGCCAAAGAGTATTAAATCAGAGGTAAGGGATGGACTGTAGAATCTTTGACTATAAAGATGGAGGCAGAAACAGTATTCACGTTCACCATAACATAGATTCTTTTCTATCTTTTAGATGAAACCCTGGCTTTGCTAGTACTAAGCATGATACTAGAAAACCAAGAGATACTGTTATGTGTAAATTATCCCATTAAGAAAGAACACAACTGTTTGTATAAGATCTTCTTGAACAATAATGCAGGTTTTGAGTAAGAAAAGCCTTGAGGAAGCAAGAACTATTTTCACAGCCAGTGAGAGGCTCCCCTGCTCCGACAGTGACAGGTCTCTTGTATAGAAGAGTTGTGCTGTGCCTCTGTGTCTGCCTTCTGTGGACATGTCTTTTCTGAAAATATTTTGTATTTTTGACTCTAAATAACACTCAGACAGCTTAGTGGAATGTTTGTGAGTGACTAGAAACTGATTTAAAAGTCACAAAATTGATGTTGCAATGTGACAAATGCCTTGGGAAGCATTATTTGAAAATCTTCTGTCTCATCAGACACCCTACCTCTTCTCTTCTCTTCCCAGCAATTCTCTATGCCGGCTCTTATTTCCGGCACTGATGTTATTTAAGCAGTCAGAGAGGAAAAGGAAAGCAAAAGCAACAAGAAAATTGCTTTAATAAAGGACACAGTTGTGTACTTGTGTGCATTATGTTGTTATTTTGAAATGCCTTAATTCATTGTCACCTTCCTTGCCTGAAAAGGTTGCTAAATCTCTAAAAGGACACATATTTTGTTTCGTTTTAAAGTTAAATGTTTTTTGAATTGTGATGAGTTGAATTGTTATGTCTAAGGGGTAGTTTTGGCAGCTATTAAGTGACATTTTAGGATGGACAGCAGTGGTCCTCAGCATGTTCTCCATTGCTATCACTCTAATTCCCCCGAGTATCTTGCAATCCAGCCCTGTTGCCTATCTGTCAGTGCACAGTGCTCCCTCTCCAGAGCTTTTGAGAACAGTATAAACCTTATCTGTTAAATTTGTCCTTTTGTGAATGTCATCCAGATTCAGTCAGGTGCTCTGTGATGTCCCTGTCAACAATTAGCTGATTTTATAAACCAATTCATCATAATTCACTCCTGAAAAAAAAAATCTAAACTACCATGAGAATCTTATACATCCTCCCAGGTAATGTGTATTTTCATATTTGCAATTTTGTATGATGTTCCCAGGGTTTAGGTTCAATCCAATTTATGATTATTATAATTTACTATTTAGAGCAGAAAGAAAGAGAAAATCATGGTAGGGATAGTGGAAATAACATTTAGGTAACTCCTTTATGAGCTTCTAGATTATTACTGTTTCCTAAACTTTAACATTAAGAGAGATCTAGGTTATCTGTTTACAAAATATTAGAATAACAACAAAAAAGAGGATTGGATGAGTAATTTATCCCAATGAATGCAGGTGCTGGGAACTGAAAAAATATGTTCAATAATAGACCTCCATTGTTTCTGATAAACTAGCTATCATTCTGTGGTGGCTGCTTTTTTTTTCTCTGTGAATGCTTTTAAGATAACATCTTTATCTTCGGTTGTCAGCCATTTGACTCCAAAAGGCCTAGGTTCAATTTCACTTTCAAATCTTTCTATTTGTATTTAACTGTGGTACTTGAATTTATAAGCTGATATTTTTCATCAAATTTGGAAAATTTATGACAATTGTGTTTTAACATTTCTTGATTAATTCTTTCTTTCCTCATCTTCTGAACACTAATGTCATGAATGTTAAACCGTGTGATACTGTCCATTTTGACAAATCATGGTTCTCTGTGTGCTTCAGTTTGAATATTTTCTATTGCAGTGTATTAAAGTTTACTAATCTCTCTGTGTAATAATTTGCTCTTTAGATCATAAGATGGATTTTTATATCATTTTGTGTTTTCCAGTCTAGTGTTTCCATTTGTATTTGTATTTCAGAGTTTTGATTTACTTTCTAATCTTCCTCATATATTCATTCATTATGTCTATCTTTCCCTATAGGTTCTTAAACATATTTTCAACAGTTATTCTATAGTTAATTTATACTAATTTCAAAAGAAATTTTTGTGTTTTTTTCCTCTCTCAACTATGGCTCACTATTTATACTTATTTAAATGTGTAGTTATTTTTAGAGACTCCACAATTTGTTCTTTTTTTTCTGAAACACATTGAGTTGGTTTTATTTATCTGTTTATTTATTTATTTTATTAGTAGGCAGTGGGATCACTGTTGGACCACCACAAAGCTATAGAGTCTTTGTTTCCAGCTTTTTCTTTGTTTGACGATGTTTAAACATATCTTTACATTCTTTAATACTTCTCTCATTGGCAGGTGTGGTACGTGTACTCTTCTTTTTTGATTTGCTTGTATTGAAAAGAATATGACAGACTTGGTTCTGGTTGATTTCTGAGGCTAGATCAGAAAAAGTGGTTGAATTTCTCACTTATTTGTTGGGGTCCTCTCACTTGTTTCCTCTTTGGAAACTTAGGCTTGGTAGATCATGTAGACAGACCAGCTTCCACCTCTTTCATTGGAATACTTGAAATCTGTAGCCCACATATTAGTAATCCAGCAGCTCTGTACATGTCAAACTATTAAAGAAATCCTCTTGCCCTCCTCTCTTCTGTGATCTGACTTAGTCCAGCAAAACCAGCTTATGTCAATTGCTCTAGAAAATACATGAACCTCCATAACCACCAGTCTTAAACTTTCCAGTTTAACCATCTTGATTCTGGCTTCCAAGCAGATATCCCTTTGGGATAAATACTTCATAATACTTGCAAAAATCCACCTTAAAGAAACATCACTAAAATATAAGAGTCTCAAGACTTAAATGTTCTTCAAAAGTGCTTTCCAGTTTTTGCAACCTTTTTTAGATTGTAAATTTTTATGACATTTAACCAGTGACTTATAAAAAAAAAAAAACCCAAAATATTGTTTTACATTGTAGAGAGCAATGTTGTATCAAATAAACTTGTAGCTATCACATTATACATACTCAATGAATTATGTTGAAAGAAGTATCCTTTATTATTTTTCAGTAAGAGAAGCATGACTGGAAATTGGTTATCTAGAACAAATATTTGGGTATCGATAAAGTAATAACTAATAAGACATGTTCAAAGCACCTTTTTCAGAGATGTAACAATAAGACTTAATGCAATTTTTGATGCAGGAAATCAGATGTGGGGCATGAGGAAGTCCGTGTCCCAGGCTTCGGCTGAGCCCCTGGGACGTGCCCTGCCAGGTGTGGGTCCTTGGCTTCGTGCAGGAAAGAATTCAAGAGCGAGCCACAGTTGAGTAAAGGTAGATTTATTTAGAGAGATATATCGAAAGTCCACGAGGTGTCAGAGTTGCGTGCTTAGATTAGAGTAAAAGTAGGTATGCACTCTATAGACAGAGTGCCTGCTGGAGGGGAGAGGAGAGAGAGAGGCAGCGGCCCCTAGGCACCAGTTTTTTATGGGCTTTGGTAGCTTCATATGCTAATAAGTGGAAGGACCAGTCTAGCTAGCCTGGGGAAGGGGCTGGGATTCTCTGGAAGTTGGCCATATCCCACTTTGACCTTTTGTGGCTAGCCTTGGGACTGCCATGGGCCTGTGGGCATGTTATTCACAATGTTAATATATTACAATGAGCATATAATGAAGCTCAAGATTTACTAGAAGTTAAATCTCCCATCATCTTGAGCTTCAAGGCCTCCTGGGGGTTGAATCTTTCACCATTTTGATGTTAACTGCTGTAGCATTCCTTGAATGGCTGTGCCTTGCCTCCTTCCTGTCTAAATTTCACTGACAGCTCTGTAAGATTGTAAATTAAGCAATCAGACACTAGTGTGCCTGAGAATTTTGATGTTCCATCCTAGTTGGAGTTTGCCATAAAAATATTTTTTCTGCTATAAAACTAAATATTTCCTGTTTGATTAGTATTAGATTTAGAAATTAGTTTTAAGTTAACCTTTTGTGGTGAAAAGCTTGGTTATATTTTGTAATGCAGAAGGTAGTTGGGCTTTCTTCTGTTTTTTTCTGTCTTCAATCCTGAGGTCCTACAACCCGTGATTGAAGAACTTCTAGCTTCCTTCCTAGTAATTTACATACTTACCTAAAGCATTCGATTTTTTAAAACTCCATAGGATCATTTCATGGTAAAAGGCAGTTCAAACTGAAATTTATTGTACAACTTTGCTCTGTAGGAGTTGTTGTTAAGTTTATTGGTAACTGTTTAACTATACTTGGAAGTTAATTATAAATTATTTATAAATAGAAAAAAAAAGGCCACCTTATTAAATAATAGTTGTCACAAAAAGCCCTCATTTTATAAGTATAAAAACCTTCATGGAGTCTTAAAATAAATATTTATGGTGGACAAAAAACTGCATATAATTTTTTTCCAAAAGAAAAAATATATACTTAAATTAGTGTTTAGAAATCATTGTTCCCTAAGAATAAGTAATAATTAACCAGAAAGAAATTATAAAGTAAATAGGAAATAAAATGATATAGGGTGATAAAAATGGAAAATAAAAATAAAAAAATAAAACAATGAAAATTATTTTGCAAACTAATTTCCAAAACTCATACATTTAAGACAAAATGAATTAGGATATTGTATTATTAATTTCTGCCTTTAATCAGTATTTTGCATTATCTATAGTAAAAAATAATCTTTGTTTAAAATTAATGGTTTAAATTATATTAGTATTTTTGAGTAATATTTAAAAATCTACCCTGGTAAAGATCTCTTAACTCGATACCATAGAACTAGAAATTTTATTTCCTGATATTGTGTATACAGAGACTAATTCCCAGGATCTTTATATGCCCAGCTGGTATATGAGAGTACTGAGTTAATTGCACTGATACCTGCCCATCTCTACATGCAGCACAATACTTCGAGTAGAACACTGATTTTTTGCTTTTTGTTTTCTAGGTCTATTTGTAATAAATTTATCAGTCTTAAATATTTTACTCAATTGCACTAAAATTTTCATTAAGAAGATATTTAGTTCATGGAATAGTGATTTTATGGTTAGATCTCATTGTAAAATACTGCATAATGACTCTATCTGTGGTATATTTGGATCTGCCCACCTAAAAGCTAACAATTTAATTCACAATCTTTAAATTTTTGTGCTTATAGAATGCTTTCATTCTGTGAGTTGAACTGTTGTGTTCTACTAACACTAATTCAATCATTATCTGCCCAATTAAAAAATTAAGTTATATAAATATGTTTAACTGTTACAAACATTTCCCCCATACTTTTAAAATTATTTACTTTACTGTTAATAAGCCTAATTAAAAACTATTATAAGCAAGAATCTAGTTAAAAATCAAAATTTCAAATTTATTCTTGGTGCATTGCTTAGGTATTTAGCTTAGCAATGTTTCTCAAAGGAAAAAAAATCTTGACTTCCATAGGTTTTTTTGTCAACTTTTGTTTAAAAGAGAAGTATGATACCACCACCTCCTTTTTCAAAACTCTCTGGTGACCCATTGAAATCAAAGTTAAGTTGCAAATTTCTTACTGTTGTATGTATATAGTGGATCTCTATGTCCTAGGATTTGACTACTTCTCTGACTGGTAGAATATGGTGAAGGTGATGTTCTGAGATTTACAAGGCTCTATGTCCTATGAAGTCTTAAAGCTTCTGTCTGAGTCTCTTTTGATGGCCTTTTTTGCAGCCAAGCTTCCATACTGTGATAAGGGAAGGCCTTTTAAGTAGGTTATGGGAGACCACAGCTATGGCCAGCATTACTGTCAGCCATGTGATAGAGCCATCATAGGTGTCCAGCCAGTCAACTAACTATTCAGATGACTTTAGCTCCAGTAAAATCTGACAGCAATTACGCTGGAGACCCAAGCAAAATCTATCAAGTTAAATTCAGTTAACTCACAGAATGAGATGAGATTATAATAAAGTTCTGTTTGATGCCAATAACTTGCTTAGTGTTTTGTTAAGCAGCAATAGATAATAAGAAAAGTACCCTGAAGGGGTAAAGATCTGAAAGATTCAGATCACTGAGTATTTTTCCTTCCTAGTTATTATTTAGATACTGTCATTGAATAATTATATGTATATTTTTCTTACCTGTGAGCAGACCTTTGTAAAGTCCACTAATCACATTGCAAGGAGGAGTGCAGTGTGCTAGTGTGCAGACATATCCTTGTTTTGAAGCATCCAGTCTTGCCCCCAACCCAAGTATTTTAAACCATGGACCACCTACCTAGAGAAATGCCATCAGTCAGTTAGAAATAACAGGAAACTCCATGGCTTGGATCTGAAGATCTTCAAAGGCTTCTTGTTAGACATATGGGATTTTTCATTGTAAAAATCCACTTGTTACAAGTATCATATAACTGTATGTTAAGGTTGAGAGATGTCATCTTGGATCTGAGACTGACTTTGTGTTCAGTAAAATTAGAAAAACCTTAAATACAAAAGCATTTTTCAGAGACTTGAAACTAGAAGCTATATGTGGGACATCAGCAGGAATCGTAGATGAAGAACTTCCAAAATGTTGCTGCTGCAGAAAAACAATGAGAATACTGCGGAGGTGGGGGGAGGGGAGTCGAAATCAACTTTTTAAAAACTCTGGAAATAACCAAATCTTGTAACAATCAGAGACATATTTGTTCAAGAAAAACTGTTGAGTCTTGGTAAGAACATTGTATTTCCATTCTCTCATCCCACCTCTGCAGTAGCCTTGAAAACCAATGGCTCCCTCAATCTTGGTGAAAAACATCAGCCTAATAACCACTGGAGATAACAGAACAAGTTTGGAGCTCCTTAAAAGCATCATTTTCAGAGAATTGTCATTATTTAGTCTGTCAGACACTTACTTGAGAATCTTCCTCATGATTTGTATTTTTTTGTTCGTGTGTTTGTTTGTTTGTTTTTTGTGGGGGGAGGTAATTAGGTTTACTTATTTATTTTTTGTTTAGAGGAGGTACTGGGAATTGAACCCAGGACCTTGTGGATGCTAAGCAAGCACCCTACCACTTGAGCTATACCCTCCCCCCTCTAATATGATTTGTCTTTACTTGACCTACTTTAGAGATTAGTCACTGTAAACATCTTTTGTCTGAGTGTATTTGTCAAAATAAATAAATAAATAAGCATCAGTCTCTTAATATTGCAACTACCTGTGGCAGTGATAGCAATTGGGGCTCACAAAAAGCTGCCAAAAAAACAAACAAACAAACAAAAAAAACGGAAAAGAAAAAGGAAGACTCTGGGATTAAGATGTCCATTGAGAGCTTTGAAAACCTCATATATATTCCAGGAAATCTAGAAGGCCATACACATGCCTAGGACTGTGCCCATGTCCAAGGATCTTTTTATTCCTAGGAAAGAAGTGAGAACATCCTAAACCCACACTTCTGGTTGACCTTGAGGCTCTGTGCAAGCAGAGTGAAGACCAAGGGTTGTAAACTGCCTGTCTGAGCATTGCATGTGCACCATAACACACACAGTCCACAACAAAGAATGGGGAACTTCCTGGTGCCAGGCTCTTAAGAGACTAGAAAATAAGCCACAGACTAGGAGGAAATATTTGCAAATCACATATATGAGAAAGAAGTTGTATCTGGAATATATAAAGAACTCTCAAAAGTCAGTAAGAAAAAATACAATAATAAATGGACAAAATTCTTGAACATTTACTGAAGGACACATGGATGGCATGTAAGCAACTGCAGAATGAATATAAACAAAATGTGTTAAATCTGTATAGTGGCATACTTCTGGGCAACAAAAAGGAATGAACCATTGTTAAATGAAATGACATAGTAAATCTCAATTTTGCTGTGCTATGATGAAAACAGTCAAAAGTTTCTGTATTATCGAATTACATTTACAGGACATTCTTCCAAAGGCAAAAAAAAAAAAAAAAAAAAAAGCCAAAAAACTCATAGCAATGGAAAACAGATAAGTGTTTGCCATGGGCTGAAAATAGATGGGTTGACTGCAAAGAACCATGAGGAAGTTTTGAAAGATGATGCAGCTATTCTGTTTCTTGATCTGCTTTTGTCAAAATTCACTGACTTGTAAAATAGAAAGTTGAATTTCACTGTATTTAAATTATACTATAATTAAAAAATGGAAGATAAAAACACTATCAGCTGCACTTAAATTAGTGCCGTATAACATCTTTGGTGTGGTGGGAGGAAGGCAGAATATTATTGAATTTGGTATTTGTCCAATAATGTTGGGAGATGATTTTAGTATAGTATATAAATTCAAAAAATTCTAATAAAGCTTTTAGTGATCAGTGGATGCATCCCCCAGACATAGACAACTTTAATAGGTGGTTTCATGCATTCCCTGAAGAAACATCTGTTCTTCTGGAAGGCAGTACTTTCCAAAGCCAGCCAAATTAAATAGAATATTATACATTTGAATTATTTCTACAGCAGATAATGAGAATACCTAACTATGTTTTCCACAGCAAAGACAATGATTGTTAGATAAGTTTTCCATTGATCTCTTCTGCTACTACTGGCACTCTTTATAATGATTTTTAAAAGAAGTTCTATATTTTCCTAAGTGCTCAGGTCTTAGTGTTTAATTGTACTTCAGCCCACATAGATCATTCTTCAAGTTCAAGAGCCACAGACAAGGATATGCGTAATTTTTATACCTAAATTATCTGTTTCAATGTAAAAACTGTCCATACGCTTCTTACATTGTTATCATTGAAATGGAAGCTTTTTCATCTTATGGCATTAGTGCTAAGGAAGACCCTGTCCTTCAAACAGAAAAATATATGCTGACTTTCTTGCCATTTACCTAAAAATAAGATGATATTGTGTTATAGTGTGTTTTCTTCTACTTTATTCCTCTTCCCCTCAACTTGATTATTTAATTCATGATTTAATAATGGCACTAGATTAAGAGATCACTTGAGTGTGTCTGTGTTGCTTCTTGATTGTGTGGTCCCAGGTCTATTGGTTTCTTTGGTCTATTCAAAGACACAGAAAACAAGCACTTAATTAATAGGATTACTTTACTTAATCCTCACAAAATTTCATTGAAAAATGTACTATTATTGTCTACAATTTAATGTTACGGAAAATGAAACAGAGATTAAGGATTTTGCCCAAGTTCAGGCAGTTAGTAATTGGCTACAGAAGTAAACCTTACTTACCTTTTACTTCTCTTAAGAGAGATGTAAACACAGAAATATATTACTTTCCTCTTGAACAAGGAAAATATAAAATTAGAAATGGTTCTTATGTTAAGCATTCTTACTACATATGTACATACACAAGCACACAGACACACATGCACACACAAACACAAAGGAGGGGCAGAAGGAAACTTTTGGATGTGATGGATATGTTTATTACATTGATTGTGGTGATGGTTATACAGGTGTATGCATATCTCCAAACTCATAAAATTGGACACATTAAATATGTTCATTTTTTCATATCAACTACACCTTAATAAATCTGTTTTAGATAAAAGAAATGTGGTAATCCCACAGAATCAATTTTTTAAACATTTTTATTGATTTATAATCATTTTACAATGTTGTATCAAATTCCAGTGTAGAGCACAATTTTTCAGTTATGCATGAACGTATATATATTCATTGTCACATTTTTTTTCTGTGTGAGCTACCATAAGATCTTGTATATATTTCCCTGTGCTATACAGTATAATCTTGTTTATCTATTCTACAATTTTGATATCCCAGTCTATCCCTTCCCACCCTCCGCCCCCTTGGCAACCACGAGTTTGTATTCTATGTCTATGAATCTATTTCTGTTTTGTATTTATGCTTTGTTTGTTTGTTTGTTTGTTTTAGATTCCACATATGAGCGATCTTATATGGTATTTTTCTTTCTCTTTCTGGCTTACTTCACTTAGAATGACATTCTCCAGGAGCATCCATGTTGCTGCAAATGGCGTTATGTTGTCAGGTTTTATGGCTGAGTAGTATTCCATCGCATAAATATACCACATCTTCTTTATCCAGTCATCTGTTGATGGACATATAGGTTGTTTCCATGTCTTGGCTATTGTAAATAGTGCTGCTATGAACATTGGGGTGCAGGTGTCATTTTGAAGTAGGGTTCCTTCTGGATATATGCCCAGAAGCAGGATTTCTGGGTCATATGGTAAGTCTATTCCTAGTCTTTTGAGGAATCTCCATACTGTTTTCCATAGTGACTGCACCAAACTGCATTCCTGCCAGCAGTGAAGGAGGGTTCCCTTTTCTCCACAGCCTCTCCAGCATTTGTCATTTCCCACAGAATCAATTTTAATTAATGAGAAACTCTAAAATAAAGCAGATAAGCCTATAAAAGCTTTTTTTCCCAGGCTGTATATTATAAAACACATCTCTGCTGATGAGAGGAGCTAAAGATAAAAAATATTCAAGGCCCAGGATGTTAAACAGTGAACTCACCTGGCAACCAATCAGGACAAATAAGGAAGTAAAAGTTAAACTTGTATCTTCATTCTCTTATATGGCAAATTTCCTTGATTGGCATGAAGTAGAGAAATTATCTTTATTTCCCTAGAATTAACTATGTAGTTGACCCTCCATATCCACAGTTCCACATCTGGGACTTCAACCAACTACAGTTGAAAATATTCAGAAAAAAAATTCCAGAAATTTCCAAAAAGCAATACTTGAATTGTCTATTTACATTTTGCATTTACATAGATCCTGAATTACTGAAAAAAAAAAAAGATTTTGAGGCAGATTATTAAACTCATTTTTCTCAAAAAATTTAGAATTTTTTTTATTACAGAGCGCATATATTGTAAGTTGTTGTTTGTTCATTAAATTGGTTAATTTTTGTAAAGATTCAGCATTTTTTGATTATTGAAGTATGTAGTCATTTCAGATGCTCTTTTTTCTTTGTTAATCTTTAAATAACTATTATAGTAAATATTTATGACATGGATTAGCCATTGGAAAACAGGCTATAACATAGTGTTCAGATAGGTCTTTATAATATTTTATAGAATGCGTAACACAGATTTAATGCAGTTTAACTAAATTGTCTTTGCTTTTTTCTAGTAGCTTAATGCCAAGCACTAATACAATAGAAAAACGTGATAGATGTACTAATTGAATTCTCATTTTCAAGAGTGGGTAACTTCTTATTCCACTAATTTTTTTCTATGCCAGACTTTATTTTTTTACTATTCAACAGTGAAGAAACTAAAGGCATAATTGTTAATAGTGCAATGTTCATAATCTACTTGGTACCTACATTCTCAAGTTTAATTACTTTTATCTCAGAATCATGTTACTGATGCACTTAAGTTATAAGAGGACGCTCCAAGTCCTCACATCTCGACGCTCTGAATTTTTGCCACATACAATCTTTTAATAAAGTGAGCCGGTGGTAAGTTCTTTTATAGAGAAAAATGAATATATCCCCAAATACTGTGAACTCTAACAAATCAAGTCACTGGCAATTATGTTGTGGCTCTAAAATTTAATTAAACAAAAATTAGTTTTTACATTTAAAAAATGACATATATCTATAGTCATTATAATAAGCATATATTTTATTTTCAGATATGTTTAAGTTTACTGTATATTATAATTCTTCTCTTCTTATTTACCTCATACAAGCCTGGTTTGGGTGTTGCCACTGTTGACTCCATCCCCGCTTCCCTATCCCATCAACCCCACAGGACTTTTTGAATTCTAAGTCACTTGAACATGGATGGGAAGTCAATTTAAACGAAAACATAATACCTAGTTGCAGAAAATCCTGTTAAGCAAATGAATCTGCTGCGAGAGGCTTTTTGATTTTCACATCTAAAGTAAACTGTATGTTTTAAGCGAGCCTTTTAAAGTAAGCACACATTCTCTTCAGAGCTAATTAATAACCCATAAATGTTAATTATGTTTGCCAGGTTAATTTTCATTTAATTGCAGGAAAAGTTCAAATGTGATAAGTATTCTGTCATTTGTAGAGTCACTTATGGAGCAAAGAGATAACTATAAGAATCATAGGGATATAGCCTTTCCAAGGCTTGGAGTCAATCTTGAGAATTCAAAACGTGTTTAAAAATATTGCTTACACAAGATTTAGTTCCAGCCTGCTTACTTTATTCTTTTCTTTAAAAGAAGTGATTTTATTTACTTGATCTCTACTCTAAAAAGACTATTACTAAATTTTAAACAATGTTTTAATACTTCAGTTGTAACATTTGCTAAATTGAGGATTATATCCCAGAAGACACAGATTCAAGAAGCATTTGAATTGTGTTCCACTGGATGATAGAATGGAGGAAGCTTATAAAGGGAAAAACCTCAAAATTACATATGTTGTTTTCCAAGAGTTGGGATTAGAGCTGGAAAGAAGTAAGGGTGCTCATTAAGAGGGTTGCCTCACCCACAGAATCCCACAAATGTCCCACAGTTGGCCCTGATGCTCCACATGCCTTATCCTGCTTCCCTTCTGTATTTGACTCCCTGCACATGACACTGCAGGTGACACCATGAGCACTGCAGATAGCTCATAAACATGCACAGACAGCTGGCTAGAATCTGAAGGATTGGGAGAAGGCACACACAGACTTGAGTATTTCAGGGCACCACCCTGGGGAAAACGACATAGAGGCTCTTAGCACCTAATCTGGCTTAGCAAGATAGAGAGAGGGGATACAACCTTAAGAATCACCCATGCCCTTCACCTGTCCCCCACCCCACCAGTAAGAAGGAACAAGAGATGTGGAATAGGCACATCCATAGAAAAAATCTGAGAAATTCTCAGAATCCCAAGCTGGGTTGATTGTTGAAGTCAGATGGTAAAGACTAGAGAAGGTAACTGGTTCTTCAAATGTGAAGAAACCAACACTAAACTTTAAGGAACATGAAAAAAAAAATGACACCACCAAAGGAACACAACAATTTTTGAGTAACCAACACCAAAGAAAATGGAGATCTAAAAACTGCTTCACAAAGATTCAAAGTAAGTTGTAGGGAAGAGGATACATTCTATAATCTTATAATTAAATCTCAGTCTTTTGGTGGACCTGAGTCATTGGGCTGTGACCTTCACAATTGTTCCTTAGTTGTTTTTCTACCATAAGGTGAGACAAGAAGATGAGAGGGGATGGAATTACGTACTTGTGCATGTTTTTGTGTGGACATGAGTTTTTAACTCCTTTGTGTAAATACCAAGGAGCATGACTGCTAAATTGTATGGTAAGAGTATATTGAATTTTGAAGGAACCACCAAACTATCATCCAAAGTGACCGTGCAGTTTTGCATTTCTTACAGCATGAATCAGAGTTCCTGTTGTTCCACATCTTTGTTAGCATTACTGTTCTCCGTGTTCTTGATTTTGGTTGTTTTAATATGTGTGTAATATTATCTCTTTGTTGTTTTACTTTGCATTTCTCTGAGAGCATATGATGTGAAGTACCTTTATATAGACTTATTTGCCATCAATATGTCCTTTTGCCCATTTTTTAAATTAATTTTTTTTCTTATTTTTTAGTTTTATGAGTTCTTTGCATATTTTAGATAGCAGTCTTTAACAGATGTTTAATCTGAAAATACTTTCTCCCAGTCTGCGGCTTGTGTTCTCATTTTCCTTATACTGTCTTTTGCAGAGCAGAAGTGTTCAATTTTAATGAAGTCGAACTTATCAATTATTTCTTTAATGGATTGCGCCTTTGATGTTGTATCTAAAAAGTCATTGCCATACCCAAGGTCGTCTAGATTTTCTATGTTATTTTCTAAAGGTTTTATAGTTTTGCCATTTATATTTAAGTCTATAATCTATTTTGATTTAATTTTGTGAATGATATAAGGTCTTTCTCAAGATTCCTTTTTTTTTTTTTTTTTTGTATCTGGATACCCAGTTGTTCCAGCACCATTTTTTGAAAAGACTATCTTTGCTCCATTGTAATTTTGGTCCTTTGTCTAAGATGAGTTCATTATGTTTGCATGGGTCTATTTCTGGCCTCTCTCTGCTGTTCTATCGATCCGTTTGTTTACTGTTTCACCAATACCACATTGTTTTGATTTCTATAGCTTTATAGTAAGTCTTAAAGTTGGATCACATCAGTCTTTCAACTTTGCCTTTCTCCTTCAAAATTGAGTTGGCTTTTCTGGGTCTTTACCTCTTCATATAGACTGAATAGAGCAATGAATTGTAGCTTCACGTTGTAAAAGCGCTGCAACTCTGATGATCTTAATTGAATACGGCTCCTCTCATCAATACTCACTCCTTGCATTTCTACCCCCTTGTCACACATACCTTCAACCTTATTTGAGGCTTGTAGTTGTTTTACAGAAATCTGACATTGCAAGATTCATTCAAAGCTTTGTATTTCTAGAGGCTACTTTTGGTAAAGGGGGAAACTTGGCATTTCAATAATAGTTATTGTGCTATTTCTGCAAGCATTTGCTAATTTTAGTGCATAATTCCCCTTTTACACTTTGGGTTTATCAATCTGTTCTCCAAAAAGGGGCCAACTAACCAAATTAAATTTCCTTTATGCTTACTTGGTTTAGGGCATTCTTTTACATCGTTTCGTTGACTTTAAGATAGGTCCCTCCATCATTTATTACAATTACAATTAAATTACTTGTGTTTTACTTCTCTTTACTCCTTGTCTCTCCATTAGTCTCCAAGCACTATGAGGATTATAAGAACTGTACTTTTTCTAGTTCCAGACACACAATATGCACCAAACAAATAATTACTGAATAAAAATGTAAGTAGAAGATTGATAAATGGAGGGTGCTATCATAGATTGATCCAAATATGTGGTGTAAACTTTTAATATTTGTATTGTACGTGTTCAGTTTCATTTCATTTTGTTTATCATCAACTTGAACATTATCTTATTTCATCATTACTAGATGCACAAACTGTCAAATTGAAAGGAAGTACCATAAAATACTTCAGTGATTTTGATGAAAGCCATAGGAAGTGTTGATCAAGGAGACAAAACATAATGACAGAGTAATAGGAAACTTATCGCCAGCCAAGTTTTCTGAAGTATAGAAAATCAATGCTCCTTAAATTTATAGTATTAGGTAATTTGTTTATTTTTACAAAATAAGATAGACAAGAATAAAAAAGGAGAATCAAAAGACATTTTCCTGTGACTGAATATTTCTGAATTATTTAAACCAAAAATATTAAAATATTTCCTTTTGAATATCTTTATGTAATCTTTTTAGAAAATGTGAATGTCCCCTAGCTGTAAGATAAGTTTCATACAGTTTATTACAATTCTGTTGTTTTATGGGTAAAGCCTTTGAGAAAAAGATTATTTAAATGACTCTCTAAGCACACTTGGTTAGTGAATGACAGAGGCAATGCTTGAACAAAGAGACTCTGACTCGTGCACCAGGGCTTCCTCTTGGACATTTCCAAGTGCCATTGTAACCAAAAAGTACAATTGGATTTTCAGTCACTTTCAATGTCTTAAACTATTTATTTCAAAGCAACAGAGGTTTAAATAGCCAGAAAAATACTTACGGTCAACTTGATGATGCATGTTGTGCATATGATTAGGTGATTCGCTTCAATGAAGGCTTGTCATAAAGAGAAGGTGTTCTTACTTAGACTGGCCGAACAGCTGCTCCCTACTGGAAGGAATTACAGTAACAACAACAACTAGCACTTTTTGTTCGTTTTGTCTGCCCATGCTGCATTTCTCTTCTTCTAGCAGAAATACCCAGACTTTGCTTTGAGAATCCATGTTTTCGCCCTCACGTGCCTTGGCTTATGATAAGTACATGACTGAAACCAAATCACTAGGAATGTTAACTGATACGATTTATTCTCAGAACAACCCTGTGAAGTAATTAGCACTATCTTTTTTGCTTTTTTTTCTCCCTAACTTGCTGAAGGAGATTTAGAGAGTTGAAACACTTTTCCCTGGTATCTTGCTGCTAGTAAGTGATGGAGCAGGTGTGACACACAAGTAGTCACAATAAAAACTGTCCCACACAAGTGAAACAGGCAAGGAGGATTTGTTGAAGTCTGTTCCAGCAGGAAAGAGAGAGAAGAGAGGACTCAACTCCTTGTGAAGCAAAAAAAGCAGGAGGGCTTTGAGCACTGAGGAAGCTAGTGGAGACGTACTGAAGATGTTGGGGAGAGTGGGGAGGGGTTGATTACTGGGATGTATGGAGCACATTGACTTATTCCTGAGTTTGCAGATGTTCTTCCCTGTGATCAGGCCACCTGTGCTTGTTAATTGTTACTGAAGCTAGGCTCCTGCTCTCATACAGCGACTGGAAGATGGAGGTGCTATTTCTCTCCATGCTTCCATTTCAAAGAAGCAAGTCCCCAGGTCCTTGAGAAAGACATTTCCTGGGTTGTAAAGCTGGAGAGAGACTAGGATAAGATTTACATATATTCCAAAGAGTAGGGAAATAACTTACAATTGCAGGTTTTCTAAAATAAATGCTCTAAGAAAAGAGATGTCAGGGGCGTATAGTCAGAAAAAAAGATGTGTCTAAAATTTAGGCATGCTGTGGGGACCATTAAGCATCCAGGTCAAGATCTACTGGGCACTGAAGCCCATTTTGTTAGCCACATTACTGTGTCACCACTTGTAGTGGTTCTCCATTTGTGGTAGGAGAAGAGATCTCTGCTGGGGGTGAAAGTGAGTTAGAGGAAGTGTCCTCAGGACACGAGTGAAGTTAAGTCAGGTAGCTTTGCTTCTCAAAGGTACAGAAAATCTTTGTCTCAGAATGAGAGGAGACGACCTCTTAAACACCACTCTAGGAGAGAGACTGGTTTATATTTATTTCTAAATAATAAAATTATCCCCACTTTTAAAAATATAAAATGGTTTTGTGTTATTTTAAGGATAAGAAGTAAAAGTATGTTTTAAAAACCCTCTTGGAGACAGTGTTGAGAACTCCTGTTGTAAACAACTGTTAATTGAGGGAACCCTCATCCTCTCAAAGGATTAGTGTTCAGATTTGAATACACTTTGGACTCAGTGGGGAACTTTAAAAAATACCAGTGCATTGGTCCCATTTGCAGAGATTCTGATTTAATTGGACTAGTGTGCAGCCTGGGCATTGAATTTAAAATCTCTCTGTGTGATTCTAATGTGTAGCCAAAGATGAGAACCATTGTCTGAAAGGGATAACTTCCAGAATCCTAGAAAAATTTTATTTAGTAAGAGAAAAAATGAGAAGCATTTCCTCTTGCATGAAAACATTTGGCACTTATCTATGAAAAGTGTAGCAACTCGTACTTTTTTTCTATCACTCTGTGCCCTCTTCACTCTTCTGATGAAGCAACTTGACCAACCAGAAGGCAATGTGTTTGGCACAACCTTATATTAATTCAAGCAGTACTCATACAACCTACTTAAGTTATTACATGACTTCTTATAACTCACAGGCGGTAGAATTTTTTTTCTACCACTTGATCCACAATGATTGTTAGTGAGATGGAGGAAATATTTATTTTTTTCCATCTAAATAATTGCTCTGTTAGAGACAGACTTAAGATATCATACAGTAATCCGGAAATACAGGTTGCAATTTTATATATGCTCTTGCCCAAAGAAAACTTCAGATGATGAGATTTCCCATCTTAAATTTCTTAGAAATATCAGAGAAGAATAAACATTCTCATAGACCAATCTGTACTGTATTACATTTCTAGAAGAAACAAAGTTTTAACTAGTTCATGATTAATTAATGGCATTTAATTGGAGAATCTGAATGCATGCAAGTATGGAGGAGCAGATTTCCTAACGTTAACTTTAGGCATTTTCCCCAGGGAATCAATTAAATATTAGCCAATGAAAAATAGTTAATGATATTTCATGTATTTATTTTTGTGATCACATTTTATAGACTTAATTCTTCAAAATCAATCAAACTGTCTTTTGAAGGAGGCTAGATTTGCATTTTAAATGAAAACCAAAGCCAATTTCCCCAGCCTGATTGTCCTCTTACTTTTTCAGAACATCTTTTTCAAGGCACTCCCTTAACTCCAGCTAGCATCAACCTGTAGAGTCTTTTGTTCTTCCACAAATGTATGCCTTGCCTTTTCAAATGGGATTATGAACTTCAGTTTCTGGATTATTTTTGACAATTTTATTAAGTACATTATGCATAACATAGGAGTAGGCACAGAAAAAACATTCTTTTTTTTTTTTTCTAATTGTGTAGGTCTCCTTTACCAAACTAATGAATCTATTTCTTTTATCATACTGCATTAGACTCTAAGGGCCTATCTCACCCACTCGCCCCTCCAGAGTTCTGTCAAATAAAATATATATTCAAAAAACTGAACAGCATAGGATACAAAGCTGCTCAAATATCAATGCAGATTTTTGTCTAGATAAGAACTATTACTAGAACCTGGCTTAGGCCTGAAGCTGAACTTGAAATTTTTACTTCTTCTGACCTTAACTGGAGAACAACTTGTGCAAAGGCTGCCTTGATTTCCTGCTTCTAGGCAATGAAGCTGAGGGACAGTAAGGAAGGCAGGGAAGGAGTGAGAGAAGGAGAAAGAGACAAAGAGAAGGAGAGACAGAGGAAAATGCTGGACATCTAGCTGTTGACAAGAACCAGAGGAGAATCTGAGTGTTGGCAGGTCAAAGAGGAAGCCAAAGTTTCTGCCACTGAGGCTCCAAATCCTTGAAGGACAATAAAGCAAGGCGTAACAGATGGCAGAATGTTACCAACCAAATTGGCTTTTCCCTTTTCCTCCTGGATAAGAGAAAGACTGGATGTGTTCAGTTGTCTGCCCTCATCCAAGGACATGTATAGTCCCTTTACATAAAATACAGTAGGCCCATTAGAATTATGATATTATAAGAAAAATACTTACAGAAGTTTCCAAAAAAAAAGTTTTCAAATTGCTTAGGAAAAAAGACTGTATTAAAGTAATTATTTTAAATAGAATTAACAAATATATATCAAGCTTATGAGGGAAAGATTACACTCAAATATGATGTGGATTAGTTACATTTTTCTACAGTTAAATGACTACATAGTAAAAGTAATAAGGCTACTATAAATCAGAAAATGGAAAAAATGGAGAAAAGACTTTATAAGCAATCTGATGTGGGGAAATTAATGTTATTTTTTAAAACTTCAGATCACATTCTACAGTGATAGTTTGTTCTAAGCATAATCCTTCTTGAAATAAAACGTAAGAAGTTACCAAGAAAGTAAATAAGCCAAGGAGAAAAAGTAAAGAATTAGAGAAACGTCATCTCACCAAGAATTCAATATGCTAAGTTTTATCTCTCCCATCGAACTTTGATTTACACATGAAATCTGACAGTGATCTTTCTGAAAACCCCTGAGAATTTTAATTCAGTACAAGTAAATGCCCAGGTTAATTGCCCTATCTTTGAGTATATTAAAAGTAAATAAGAAGACAGTTATTTAGCTTAGTATGTCAGTGGTTTCTTAAAAATATTGATTCCTTCAGATATTTTACCTCTCAGCTTAGAGACTAGGGCTTCCGTGAAATAGCCCTTGAGCTACCAAATCCCATTTAGTTTCTCTCCCCGTGCTCACAAAGGCTTGTTTACTGGACTCCTCCTCATTATTAGGTTTCTTCAGAAGTATCATACTCATCACTGCATTTTCAATACCCAGCACAATACCTACCACAAAGTATTTTTTGAATCACTGTGATATAAATACAAAATATAACAGTTGTTGTCATGCTGTGTATCACATTTCTTATTTGCTGTCACTTAGAAGTAAATAAATAGTTCTTAAAAACAAGTGTAAATAATCAGACAATAGCAAATTGAATAGAGAGTGAATATTAAAGATATATAACTTTTAACTTGAGTTTCATTGAACAAAACAAGATGTAATAGTCTTTTAATTATTATTTTATTAGAGTAATAATAATAATGATTATACTCAGGAGCAAAATTAAGCTAGGCTAAAACATCATCATTTAGGTCAGTATGCAAGAATTTCCAAACTATTTTGAAAATTTAGGTTTATTTAATATAGAACCAGATGATTTTAAAATAATGGTAATTCATTTCATAAACCAGAAAGAAAGACAGTATCTTAGCCTAGGTTTTCCTGAAAGCAAAAGCCAAGGCTGAAGTTTATTTTGAGAAATGTATTTGCGAATTTAGAGCCGGGAAGCAAGAGTGAGATCAGAGCAGTCAGCCAGTACCAGAATGTGTTTTTAAGTTGACCATAGTGATAGTTGATTTGTTACCTTCCTGAATCGTTTATACAATGTATCTCAGAAATAGCTGTTCAAGGAAGAGAGGGGCATAGGTTTATCAATTGATTCCTGTTCTCCATGGGTCAAGTGTTGTCCCAGGAGCATTAATTGTCTAACAATCCCAGCTTGTTCACGAGTGATTGCTAAGCTACATTCTCAGGGTACTGACCAGCTGGAACGTCAAAGGAGCCACTGAACCTGCTCCAAATTAGTCCAAGCCTATGTGAGCTTGTTGCCAGAGCCATGGGTGGAATGAGAGGCAACACCACGGGGATTTAATGTGACACTAAGGAGTAACCACTTCTAATTGAAGTTTGTGTTTTGTTTGTTTTCTTTGTTTCTTTCTCTACTGAATTTTCTTTATTCTGGAAACCATTAACTATTTTGATTTCCTTTTATGTTTCTTGCTTGTCACTTATATCAAACTAGCTTTCCTATCTGGCTTCTTCTATGAGTTCTCTGTTTTGTTTTATTATTGCCACGGCTATGGCTATATTATTATTTCCTGTTCACAACCTTCTTTCTTCAAAAAAAAATCTGGTTGATTAAAGGCCTCTTGAGAGATGCTTTTCCACAATTAAACATATGCATGCACTAGCAGATGTAAAGACATATACATGCAAACCAATAAAGTAAAATGGAATATAACATAACTATTTCTCAAAGAACATGTCTAAACAAATTTGACACAACTTAGAAGTGCTTTTATACTAATGTATAAATCATAAGTAGTTCTAGCCCATTGATGAAAATGATTGTTTATGCCTGTAACCTTCAATGCAAGAGGTTTTTGTTTTTCTCCCTAATCTTTTTGAATAGAATATTGAAAGGTAAGTACCTAAATCTAGTATATCAGTTATTTTGGTATTACCCCCTTAATTGTAGTGCTTTTAATAATAGCCCTTAAAAAGATATGTCCAGATTCTATCCCCAGTACCTGTGAATGTGACCTCATTTGGAAAGAGAGGTTTTGTAGGTATAATTAAGTTAAAGAGTTCAAGATAAGATCATCCTGCATTAGTTGGGTGAGTCCTAAATCCAATGACAAGTGTCCCTCAGAAGAAAAGAAGACACAGACAGAAGATGAGAAATATAAGGGAAGGCTGTGGGTAAATGGAGGCAGAGACTAAATTATGCACCTACAAGCCACGAACACCAGAGATTGCAAGCTGTTGCTGAAGCTATGAGGGAAGTATAGAATAGATGATCCTCAGAGCCTCCAGAAGGCTGCTGACGCATTGATTTCAGACTACTGGTTTTCGCAACTAAAAGAGAATAAATTTCTGTTGTCTTATGCCACCCAGACTGTGGCCATTTGTCACAGTTGTCTCAGGAATTCAGTAGATTAATGGAGAGAACATGGGTCACAAGTGTTCCACTAATAATTCCAATTTGCTATTAAATTCATTGACAAACTTCCCGTTTAATATGCACTACTGTAGATGTATCTTCCAAATAAAATTTGATGGGGCTAGTATAGAAACCTATATGAAATTTTTAGTACAATTTGACTGATGGCAAAATTGATGGCTGAGATGATAATGGAGATAGTCATTTAGAATGAAATTATTTTAGATTGTCCAGAAATGTGATGATAAGCATATAATTAATAGACGTGATTGCTTTAGGCAGAAGAGAACAACCCTGTTATATGAATGTGTGGATTATGTGAGACTTGAATTTGAGACCTAGTTTGCTGAGTTGCTCTATTACCATTTTATACCAATATTTGGCAGTTAGTCCTGCCGAGATTTGAAAAAGTAATAGAATATCTTCCTATTTATTCATTTTCAAAATAATGGTATTATTTTACCCACTTTCCTTATTGATACCAGTACTATGGTCTTCTAAAGAATGAATGTAATAGAACGTGGTGACTTATGGGCACTGTTGGTCTAAAACAGTGGGTATTAGTTGCTGCTTCAGAGGCAACCAGCCAGTGTGAGTATTTAAGAGATGCTGTGCTCTTGGCAAAAGACAGTTCATTTAAGTCCCAATTAACATTTGTAGTTGTTATCTACAGTCCCCAGAGCTTGTGTGCTCATTAAACCCATTGAATAGTTGTACAAATCTCTTATCCTAGAATATATTTAATTCATGAGGTTAAACATTCATACAGAGAAGTCACCCATGGTCTGTGTACTGGGAACAATCATATATTAGAGGTTAACTCTTTTTTGGTGCTAGCATTAGGAAAGAGAGCCAACCTTTACTTAAAACATACCACTTACATCAGCTTTAGGTAGTTAGCACTCATATTCAAGAGCTCAGAATTATTTCCATGTTCTCAGATTAGCAGCATTGATCTTCCATATTTTGTGGGAGGTTCCGACAGAACTTTTTATCCTCAGCTATTTGTATGTGTGCTCGTATTTCTTTTATACATGTTCTATACTGAGAGATTCTGTACTGTGATTTGTTTTCCTAAAGGAGTCCATAGGCAGAGGCTCTCTGTTTTGTGCTCAGTTGGTTCAGTTCTGAGTGTGTGAGGGTGAGATTGGGTCAGTCCTCTTTTTTTTTTTTTTAGATTAATATGGATGTATTAAACAGTTTACAACTAACATGAGAAAGCCAAATATTAATCTATTTTAATATAAAATTAAAATCATATTTGTATCTATTTCTTTTTTTTTAATTGAAGTATAGTCAGTTTACAATGTTGTAGCAATTTCTGGTGTACAGCACAATGCTTCAGTCATACATGTACATAAACTGGGTCAGTCCTCTTGATCTCCACCCTCACCCCATCCTGCAAACATCCAGTGCTCCTTCTACCTATGAGCAACCATGCGAGAACAACTTGTCTGTTGGTAACTAGATACTATCTCAGAAAACTAATTCTGTGGACCAGTTCTGTGGGTAACTGCGCTTAGAAATGCCAAAACTTTAACTTTGAAGCCGCTGCATCTTTTCAGTGCCTTATTAAGTTATTAAAGATTTCACAGAAGTTTGGTAAGAATGGAGATAAGTTAAACAATATTTCATTTGATCGAATACTGAAATTATTTTATAGATTATCATAATACATTTAACTATATTATAATATTGAATTTTATTGATTAATATGTGGAGATTAATTGTGGTATCTGTCAATATAAATGACTTTGATGTAGTTGTCCAAGTTTGACTTTAGAATCAGGAAGTCCAAGTTACAAATCCTCCCTTTACCACTTATCACCCATGTAAGCTTGGAGGAAATTGCCTCAGTTCTTCATCCTCAAAGGGTAAACATACATCCTATATCACAAAATTTCTGGAAGGATAAATTAGATAATCAGTATCAAATGCTTGAGCTACAGCCAAACACACAGTACGTGCTCAATAAATAGTGCTCATGATGGAATCAAAGCTTTGCACTCTCCTTTTTGGTACTTGGGAAACAGAGGAGGGGGAGAAAGGTTATCTTTATTTCATTTAGAAAAAAAAATTAATGTAAAATGAGATCATGCACGCCATCTCATTGTGGCTTTGCTATGTATTTCTCTAACTAGTAATAGGGAATATCTTTTTATGTGCCTGTTGGGCATTTGTGTACCTTCTTTGAATGTCTGTTAAAGTCCTTTGCTCGTTTTTAAATTAGGTTTGCTTTTTGTTGAACTGTAGCCACAGGTTGTTCTGAGGAAAGGCAAAGCAGATTGAGAAGATGAGCCCTGCACAGAGTGTCAAGGACCCTCTGTTTGGTGGCTTTGGCCTACCTTCCATCTCACTTTCTGCTTTTCCCAGCAACAGTGCTTTGCTGTAGTTGTATGTTTCCATCTTCTCGCTTTTGTTTATACCATTCCAAAAATGTGGACAGCTGGAGCAGAAAGACTTTCCTGTCTGTGCAAGAACCACCTTCTTCCCTCTCCTATAGAAATAATTCTGGTGGGACTGTAGGTCATAGTGTCCTTTCCCTTCTTGGCCACATTGGTGGCACATGACACAGGCTTGCCCAATCCTAGTGCTCCTATCACTGTGGTATCTAGGATTAGCTCAAGGAGTGGACATGAGATCCAAGCCAATCTATGTCCTAATAGAGAAATGTCTCTTTCTGCTTGGCTTCCCAAGCTAGGATGGCATAAGCCTGCATTACTTGCTTCTTCTTTGCCAGTATAGCCCATCTGCAAGGAGAAAGAAAAGGTCAACACACGAATGTAAGATGAGTCAAGACGAGGAAAGTAAGAAGAAAATGCGAGTAAGATAGAAAATGATATTATTGTTTGAGTACCTGGATCCAACCATACCTGAAACTAGCTCCCCACTAGATATTTCAAGTATGTAAGCCTATGCACTCCCTTTTGCCTAAGCTGGTCTGAATTCAGATTTCATCACTGGTAACAGAGAAAGTTCTGACTAATGCAAGTCCGCCTTCCCTGTTCTTTCATCTGTTCATCCCTCCATGTGCTCACCCACCCACCCTTAAGCCTTTAATCCCACCCAGTTCAGATCTGCCCTCTTTTCTTTAATGTTTGGCCAGAAGGGATCTGCACTAGTCAGGGTGAGGGGAGACAGCTTTCTAAGTGTTTTGATTTCCAACCCCCATGTGCCCTGTCCCTTAAGATCCTCTGTGTTATATGCTCCCTGTCTGTACTTTGTAACGGGGTGAGTCTTTATGAGAAAAATAATCCTTATAGTGGCTGGTATGAGCTTCATATAATAATAATAATAATAATAATAATAATAATAATAATAATAATAATAATAATAATAATAATAATATAATGATAATAATAATAACAACAACAACAACAACAAAACAACTACTAACATATCTATAGAGGGCTCAGTATGAGTCAGGCAGTAATTTAAGCACAAATATTATTTCATTAATAGTTGATATTGAGAAAGATTCCAATTTTGTGACCTATGCAGATGTGTGTGGGCTGTAACCTGCTCAGCCAGTGCTCACCGTTCCCTCCAGAAGGACACTGAGCTGCCCCTAAGAATCTGTGGGTCTGTTCCCGATCTTGTTTATGCCAGTTGCACTTGTCATAATAAGGACGTGATCTAATTAAATATGATTCAAACCAGTGAGAATTGAAGGTAACAAGAATGAATCATTGTTTCTATGATATGTAAGTTGAATACTTTGGAAACACTTGATAAAGGTGAATCATTTTAACAAGCATTGTGGTCAAATTATATGTGGGTGAGGCAGCTGTGAAGGTCAAGAAAACCCAGTTGTGGGGACCCTGCCCTCAAGTTGTTTATGTCCCACAGGTCTCCCAGTTCTCACTCCACTTTAAAGGAAACCAATCTGGAAATCAAAAACGTGCTTTATGGATATGATTTATGAAAAAAAAAAAAAAGCTAATACAGATTTCCACCCAGTGGCTCATTCTCAAATAGGGAGTCTGGAACCTACAACAGAGTGTGTTGTTGTATTAAGCATGGTTTTCAAATTATAAGAGTGGTTTTACTTCATGATTCCCCACATTAACTGTCTTTTCAGTTAACCTACCCACAGCTGGCTGAGGGGTTTCGGCTGTAGATCTGTATGAGTTGAAGAGAGGTCATGTGTCCACCACTGTCTTCCTTAGGAAGATTCTTGAGACATTCTCTGGTTCAGTTCCTGTCCCCTTGTCAGGGGTGGGATCTCCCCTTCAGCCCCAGACCACTCGGTGTCCAGGACTGTCAGGCAGCAGGTTACCTGCAGGCCCACAACACAGGAGACTACCCCCAATGCACCTCCATCCTGTCCCCCCATGACTCCAAATAATCATCACCTCTCCCTTTGGCCCACGCAGAGCCTCTGCCTATTCCCCACCCACCACCCTGCCCATGTGGATCCAAATCTTTGTGTTTCCTGCTCTTGCACCTTCTTTGAGACTGTTGTGAACTGAGAGGGGGAAATGGCTTTCAGGGTCCCAGTGAGTGTTGGAGGGGAGGAAAGTTCACAGAAAACACTCAGATTAAAACTCAGAGTTTGGAGGAATGGATAAACAGATGTGGTCTATCTATACAATGGAATTTCATTCAGCCTTAAAAAAGGAAGGAGATTCTGACACGTTGTACCACAAGGATGAACTTTGAGGACGTTATGCTAAGTGAAATAAGCCAGTCACAATAAGGACAAATCCTGTATGATCCCACTTATTTGAGGTCCCTAGAGAAGTCCAATTCATAGAGACACAAAGTAGAATGGTGGCTGGGAGGGAATGGGGGAGGGAGAATGAGTTATTATTTAGTAGGTATCGAGTTTCAGTTTGGGAAAATGAAAAAGTTCTGGGGATGAAGGGTGCTGGTGGTTGTGCAGTGGAGTAGTTAACTCCACTGAACTGTGCACTGAGAAATGGTTAAGATGGTGAATTTTGTGTATGTATAGTTTAACACACACACACACACACACACACACACACACACACACACACACACACACACACACACACACTTTGAGCGAGGCACTGGCCCTTGGTGTATCACTTCATTGGGAAGCTCCGAGGGTCCTTCTGGATGGTGGGATTGTGGACATCCTAATGTTCTTCCTTGAGCCTTACTATGTTTCCCTGATTCCCTACAAAGAGCACTTATTACTTTAATAATTGGAATTTATCAGGGTTTCTGAGATTGCCCTTGGCCTTGACACCTAGCCAGCTGGAAGGGAAAGGCTCTCATGTGGCAGGGTTTACAGGCCAGGCCTGAGAGTCATGACGTAACTTCCACTTACATCCCACTGCCTAGAACTCACTCTCCTGGCCAAACCTAACTGTGGGAGAGACTGAGAATGTCATATAGCCTGGCTCTTAGGACAAAGAAGAAGTAGATTTGGACTAGGGTGACCCATGTTCTAATTTATTTTTCAAACCAGGACCTTGCCAATAGGGAAAGGAGTGGTTAAGTTATGCTGGGCCAGCAGGCACAAACTGGGATGGGGACAGATGGTCACCCTAGCTTTTGTGAGCAGGAGCAGGCAAAGACAGAAATATGTTTTCCTATTCATTTTCTACAGAAAAGGAAGGCATGCCCTACAACCGGTTCTACACTGTGGCTTTATTTCTCTCACTTAGCACTAGATCTTGGATATCTGGTCATATAGACATTCTGGCTCAAGGTGTTTTTGTTGTTGTTTTTGTTATTGTTTTTTTTTACTTTTGCAGAGTGACACTTGGTGAACCTTAATCTATTGAACCAGTCCCAACGGATGGACACAAGTTGTTTCAGTCTTTTGCTATTACAAACAATGGTGCAAAGAGTCACACTGCACAAATGTCATTTTAAGTACATCTTAAATAGGCAGCTGTAGTAAAATGAACGCTTTAGGCTCTTAGCACCCTCATATGTATGCATCTCAAATTAATGTATTGGATTAGTTTTCCTCATTTTTGTACTTTATATAAATAAGATGAGATTAAAGATATTCTTTTTAAGTTCTAATGTTTACTCAAAATGACATTTTTTGGAGATTTAACTGTTTAATGAAATAAATAGACCCCATTTAAAAAGTAAGTAGTCTACCTTTGAGGGTTATTTGCACCATTGCCAGTGTTCTGTGTTTTGGACGATGTATTGTGAATATTCCCTGGCCCCTCGGGCACCTGTGTACGAGTTTCTGCTATGACTTACACATAATGGTAGATTTGCTCCATTATAGGGCAGGTATCCCCTCATTAGATGCTGCCAAACTATCTCCCAGGACAACTGTGCCTAATCACATGCCTACAACAGAGAATTCCCCTCGCTCCACATTCTTATCTTTGCTTTCTTGTGCATTTGAGGTTAATCAACTTTTCCTTTCTTTGTAATTTGAGTCTCCTTGTTTGCAAATGCCTGAGTGTCTTTTGCTCATTTTTCCATTGGACTGGATATCTTTTCCATGTCAGATCAGAGGAATCCTTTTATACTTTGAATACTAACTCTTGGTTATAATTGTTGCAAATACTGTCAGTGTGTGACTTGTCTCTACTCTCTTCAGGATGGTCTTTGATAACAGTTCATAACACAATGTGGTCTAATGATCAGTCTATCCCTTCTGGTTGGTGCTTTTTTGTTTCCTTGTTGAGAAGCTTCCTAGGCTGAAGTCTTAATCCTCACCTTTCATGGGAGCAGACAGTGGTTCAGATGCTTGAGTAACCTGGTGCTCAGGTTCCAACCCAGTCTTCTCCTCCTGAGGATCTGTCCACAAATGCCTGGCCTTCTAAGGCCATGTTTATCCCAGGAGGTGTCCGCCCCTTCCCAAACCTGCCCGGAGCAGCCTGGCCTTTGATCCGCCCCGAACCCCCTCAGGTCCACTCTGCTAACCACCCTCATATACCATCATCAGCTCTTCCTACAGGCCTAGAATTTTATTTTAACTGGCTTCCCCATATCAGGACTGGCCGATATGACTTGTGTATGACTTGTCCTCCTGACATTAGGGCTCCAGGACACACATATGATGTAATTACCATGTGGCAACTTCCTGAGCAGGTCTCTCTGATGTTGGAGTCTCAGGGCAGGGCCTTCAGGAAAATATGGATTCATCAGGGAGGGTGTTTAGCATGACTCTGGCTTTGATGACAATGGCAGTGGTGATGATGATGCTATTCCACTTCTGTTTCGATTCCATGGGGGCTGAGAGGAAAAGCAAGGACTGAGATGTGATGAGGACAGCTGGGGAGCAGTTGGAGGGCACTTCCTCCTCTCTCCTGGGGGCTTTGGTCCCTACTGAACTGAATGGCCTCAGTTAAAGGAAGGAAGAGAGAGTGAAAGAAAAAAAGAGAGAGAGAGGAAAGAGGGAGCGTCACCTGAAATCCCAACACGCACCTCCTTCTGGGTCGCGTGCAGACACATTTCACAACAGTTGGTACACATGCCGTTTTATGTTCCCTTGTCACTTATATGTTTGTCCTTGTGAAACAGATATCATTTTCAACATCCATTCAGGACACCGTGGAGTTGATAGCCATGCATGAAGACAGCCATCCTGGTGATAGACAGACAGGAGGCCATTTTCATAGTCAGCTTAGATGTTTTAGTCAAATCTGCAGTTCATAGCTTTAACTATTACTGTGGGTTTTGTTTTTTGTTTTTGCTGTTTTTACTTTCTTTCAGTTACTTCCTTAAGCTACAATCTCTGAAACAAGACTTCTGGGTAAAAGGGGATGGATATTTTTATGACTTTTTAAAGATAGTGATGAATACTTCATATCAAAAATGCTGTGCTAATTTGCAAAACCCAAAAAATCTCTTGAAATTTTTTAAAGATAAAGTGGGGCAGGAAAAGCTGACCAGGACATCTCTCCCGTACCTTTTAGGGCTCCGGTCTTAGTGTTTCTAGAAGGTTCTAATCAGCTCTATTTTTTTGGGGCCAGGCTGCAGCAGAAGGAAGGCTTTGTGTCTGTCTGGACTGATTTGGGTTATTCTGGATTCTTTCCAGCCTGTTTAAGTGCCCTCTGTGCAGGGCTCCAGTGTGGGGACCTGGGGAGAGGTGACGGGCTCTAACTGTACAGACTACATCCCCTCTCTCTCAGAACTTGCACTTGAGGTGGGAAGTGAAGCTCTCAGGGGATTGCCAGCCAAGATCTTTACCCAGTGCTTTTGCATTGCCCCCTGAGGAGGTACAGGCCCAAGTGATTTTGGCCAGGCCCAAGGGCGCCCTGAGAAGGTGCTAGGGTGGATGAACCTGAGGGTCAGAGCTGTGCTGGGCCCAGCTCAGGCAGGCGGGGCCCCCCAGGGAAACATTAGGAGGGTCCCAGAGAGCAAATAAGTAGTGCAGGCGTGCCCCCCACCCCAGCCACAGCCTTTTCCCAGGGACAGACAGGGACCCACAGCTCAGGGAAGAGAGGCAAGTGTTCCTACACTGGCCGAGCCAGACTCACAGGTGTCCTCCAGCAGAGGCGGCTGACCTCACAGGTGCCTGGTAAGAGCACAGGCCCACTCTTCTCGTCACCCTTGAGGGACCAAGGCCTCAGTGGAGGGCCTGCTCAGGATATGACCATGGGCATGTTTACTTCCCCTCAGGAGCAGGTGGGAGGCTCTGTGGGGACAGTAACCCAAGAGGACCTGGGTCTGAACACTCAGAACAAACCAGAACAAAAGTCAGACAAAAACCAAAACCACATCCTGAGGGGGCAGTGCCTGGGGGTAGGAGCCCAGCTCACTCTCACGCCCTCCACACCTGCCAACACTGAGGTAGACTTTAGGGACTTCCAGGGTTGACAGAGTTTAGGATGTTTTCCCCCATTACTGCCTCAGCTTTGTGGCTTCACAGGCTCCTCCACCCTCTCTGGCATCATCATTATCAACAACAATAAAAAAAAAAGTGAAATAGCAATAGCTGATACTCAGGGCTTCTCACACACCAGCCACTGTTCTAAGGGCTTTATGCAGTCTAACCACGTGGTGGATGCCACTCTCGTTATCTCCACTTTACAGATACCGAAATTAAAGCACAGAGAGGTTAAGAAACTTGTCCCAAGTCACACAGCCAGTGAGTAGTAGAATTAGAAATCAAACCTAGCCTGTCTAGCTCTGGAGCCTGTGAGTTTACTCACCACACTGTACAGCTTTTCAGTATTCTAAAATGTCAAATGCTCACCCACCTACTTCCTAAAGAAACTCACAGGTGCCAGCAGCTGGATCTGGGGGCAGAGCTGACTCCGAGCACTCACCTGGGACTGCATCCCAGTGCTGCTGCTTTCCAGCCAGGCAACTTTAGCTAATTACTCCATTTCTCTTAGCCTCAGTTACTTTATCTATAGAATGGGGGTATAATACCCTCTTCACAGGGGCCTATGAGGATTAAATGAGATCATATCTGTGACCCTACACAGCATTGCAGACCCCTGGCCATGGTGGACACCTAGGAAATGTGGGCTCCTGGCCCCAGTCCTCTTCCTTTTTTATATGTCCTCCAAAGTTCTCCTAACTGTCTGGGTGCAGGGGCAACGTCTACAAAACAGGGATGAATCTATCCATCCTGCCACACAAGGCTCTTGGATGAAGCAAACACAGTCCACTGCACAAAGCCAGCACTCTGTGGATGGCCTCGTAGAAGCTGTGAAACTGTAGGGGAAAAAGTAATGCTTTCCCAACACTTTCCTGTCCTCTGGAGGGATCTTAGCCATGTAATATGCTGCTCTCAGTTCCATCGTTCCATCAGATGGCCCTTGAGGACTAGCCAGTCTGTAAGCCTGAGGCACAGGCCCCCATTCAGTCATCAGATTCTCCTTCCAGATTCACCTCTGAATCCCAAAAAAGGCCCATCTGGGAACTTACTCATCTTCTCAACCTCCCTAATCTATGGGAAAGTCAGCCAACTGGCCAAAGCAAGAGTGAAATATTTATTAATACCATAAAAATTTAATGCTGATTTAGATTTCATTTTTATTTTTTAACTCCACTTAATTAGATTGGGAGAATTGCAAGTGTATAGATCATTGCACTGTGAATATCACTGATGGCACTTGCCCTGTTTCAGAAAATGGATAGTGTTAGAAAAAATTTGGCAAGGCCATTTACTTCACTGGGCTGCCCTCTCCCCTCCCTACCTTGTCCTCCTCCCTTCGGTGCTCCTGTGCCGTTATGTGCTCCTCGCCTAGCACATCCTGCCTTAGTTCCTTGAGAGTGGGGTCATGGCTGACCTTGGCAAGCTTGCTATCCCACCCACCACCATTTCACATCTCTCTTCTCCCTCCTAACTTTTCACATTTGTCTGGCTCCCTAACACTGGCTGACATTTCTTTATACCACATGATGGTTGCTGCATCTCCAATGTCACATCTCCTTTCCAACCAGGAAGAGAAGGAGGGAGGGACAAGCAAAGGAACAAAGGCAGTCTTTCTTCCATCAAAGCTTTGACTTTTTATTTTGAAGAAAAGTCAATATTGAAGAGACAGCCTCAGCCAGGCTCCTCTGCAGGTCAGGTCACACCTAGGGGGTTCCTGGGTTTTTTGTTCCTCTTGTGGGAGCAGAGTCTTGGCAACCTGGGAATGTGGGGCCACAGGGCAGGCTGGCCTAGGTCCCACCTTGGCTGAGTGGCCTGACCAGAACAGGTTGGTGGTGGGGAGGTCATTCAGCATCCCCTACAGGCCTTTTCAAGTTAGTGCTTTCATTTTCTTCAGATAAATAGGTATGGAATTGCTAGATTGTAAGGTAGTTCCACTTTAAGTTTTTTGAGGAATCTCCATACTGTTTTCCATAGTGGCTGCACCAATTTTCATTCCTACCTATAATGCACGAGGGTTTCTTCCCATTTCTCCACATTCTCATCCTCACGTTATCACTTGCTTTTTTGATGATAGCCATTCTAATAAACATGAGGTGATGCCTCCTTGTGGTTTTGATTTGCATTTCCCTGATGATTAGTGATGTTGAGCATGAAAATTTATTTAATTTTAATTCAATTCATTGTTCAACAGCCACAGATGAGTGATGACTAACCGTTTGGGGTAGCTCACCTCTGCTGGGCTGAGCCAGCTGTTCCATGTAAAACAGCCTCATCCAAGGAAGGTCCAGGACAGGAGGCTCCTGACCCCTAAACCTGAGATTCCAGAAGGGGGTGGGGGCAGGGATATCCTTACATCAGAGACATTGGCAGGCACAGCCCTTTGGGAGTGCCTGTGCCCACCTCTGTCTGGCAGGGACAGGAGCTTTGCAGGGCAGGCTCTGAGCATCTTCTGCCTGAACACACTGTGACTGAGACTGCTGGTCATCTACCCCATATCCCTTTACCACCTCCCAGAACTCCTGACTGAGCTGGCTTGTGTCCTCTTGAAACAAGACCAGATGTGTGCTCAGCCTCCCTGGCACCTGGGTAGGGCCGAGTGACTTTGTTCTGATGAAAATGTAGAAGTGCTGTGAGGACGCGATTGGAAAATATCTTGAAGTCATGTCTGTGGCACAGCCTTTGCCCCTTCCTCCATCCCACTGCTGGGAGCACGGTTGTGATGGCTAGAGCGCCATCTCTAGTCCTGAAGAGCGGGGAAATCCTGGGGACAGTGGAGGGGAAAGCTGGATGTGGCTGGGGCCCCACATTTAAGCATAACTAGGTCACCTGCCAAGATGAGAAATCCTGGTGGGAGAGGCTTTCCAGGCCTGACTCTCTGTCCTCTCCTAGACTCCATGGGACGCGATGTTCTTCTCTGGTGCATGTGCCATCTTGGCCAGGGATGAGGGCCTCCAACTGTGGCCCCAGCTCTTGCTTCCTGCAATCCCCTCCTACCGGACAACTCCAACTCCCTCAGTGTAGCATACGTCCTTTCTTACCAGTTGTCTATGGCCTAACCTTTGTCCTCTGGGCCTTTGAGACCAAAACCAAAACACAAATCTTTCTCTCTTGAACGGCCTGGCTCTTGCAATGCTTAGCCTTGACTTCTATCATCCTTTCTCTTCCCGGCATCTTAGAAGCCTGCACAGGAAGTCAAAAGCCTGCAGTCCTCTGTTCCTTACTGTGTGGCACCACCCTGAGGACAGCAAGTCTGAAATAATCCCCTGCTTGAATGTGCTAAGTGATGGAGTAGCAAAAAGTACAACAAAAATCCACACAGAAAACAAAGCCCTTTGGTTAATACGTCAAAGTATTTCCCTGCCACAAACAGAAATAGCTCCCTGTGAATCCTTTTTCTTATTTTGTTAATGGTGTAGAACAATCTCTGCTGAATAGGATTTGGATCCCATGAGGCACAGATGCGAAGGGCAGAGTAGGGCTGTGGGGCGAGCCCATATCAACAGTAGTAGCCCCTTCGAAGTCTTTTAGAGCCTGCTTCTCAAAACAGATGTCAGCTGGAGTCGGCACTCCCCCAAACACCCTCCTCTCCTGCATGTGCACATGTGCGTGCGTGTGCGCACACACACGTTCTGCCTACCTCCATTCTTGGCAGGCTTGACATTTTCACTCCCTGCCTCTCAACTCTGTCAAATAACATTTCCATTTGTCCGTTGTTGGGCCCTGGAGATTATGGGCTTTACAAGAGAAAAGGAAACACATGGGTTTCTTTGACTATCATGAGTTCAATATATTGCAGCCATAAAGGCCCTCTGTGCCCCAGTGAGAGCTGGGGGTTCTGCATCTATCCCCTAGAGTCCCCTGAGGTCTTGGAGGGTGCATGGATATTGTATTTTTTCCCATATAGCAGTGGGTAGGCAGGGGGCTGGGCTGCCAGACTATGAAACACATTTATGAAGTGGTGCCCTGACCTAGGCCATCCCCAAAGTCTGTGTAAATCCTGAGGCTCCCCCTCCATGCAGGAGGGCCCCTCCCTCCAACCTCAGGTCCCAGGTACCTCAGGGTTATGTCTGTCTCATGACTGGTATCTATCTTGGGAAAACTTGAACATTTAAAGTGACCTCCTCAGGGAGCTGCTTCTTAAGTTTAGGGGTGAAGGGTAGAGTTTGGACATCACTAGTGTGCAGCTCTATTTCTGGGTCTGGGCTTTTCCAATGCCCTTGAAATTTCTCATCATCTGAGTTTAATGCCCTGACCACAGGGGTCAGAAATATGAAAAGGATGCTGACAAGGCCTTCCTTGGGAGAACCACGGGCTGCAGGATGTATGCCTAGAGATGACCTACTTGGAGACCACTACCTACCTTGAGACCGCTTCCCACCCCAAAGAGCCTGTGTGGAGTGCTGGGAGTCTGGGAATTCAGTCCCTGCTCTGCTGGTGAGACCTGGCAGATCCCAGCCACTCGCGTGTACCCACATTCTTTCCACACCCTGACCCCTTCACCCACCTCCTGCACTGCCAGCCAGCTTCCTGATCATATCACCTCTTTTACTCAACCTTCAATACCTCCCCACTTGCCCAGAATAAACTCAGGTCCTCTGAGTAGCAGTGCTGCCCTTCCCACTCTCCACATCCTCTCCCCTCAGGGTATTCCTATTCATACTGCCTGAAGCCAAGACAGCTGCTCCCTGTGCCCCAAATGCCCAAACTTTGTTCTCTGCCCCACAATCATTGCCCATAGTCACTGCTCAGGAGATCTTGGCCCTAGGGGTTCAGAGGAATGAGAGTGACAGTGGCATCTTCTGGAAAATGCAGTTGGTGGGGATGAGGTGTTTCCATTGGGGGGACCAAGGCACGAGGCCAGGCCTGTGAGGGCTGTGTGTGTGAGATGCAGCACTGCTATGGGGCCACTAGAAGGGCAGGTGACACCAACAGAAACTCTCAGAGTCCTGCTAGGGGAGTGGGGATAGTGTCCTGTGGGCAGTGGGCCAGAGCTGAGTCTTGCTTGGCAGAGATGGGCCAGCGTAAGGGGACCTGTGACAGGGAATTCGATGTGGCCCTGGATAGGTACACTGTCATTTATTTAGCCAGGTCACTATTAATGGACATTAAGCTGTGTAGTCAACTCAGGCTGCAGTTACAACATGCCACAGACTGGGTGGCTTAAGCAACAGATACTTATTTTCTCAGTTTTGGAGGCTGGAGGTCCAAGATCAAGGTGCCCTCAGGGTTGGTTTCTTGTGAGAGCTCTCCTTCTGGCTTTCAAACAGCTGTCTTCTTGCCAGATTAATCAGTTGGTTTTGATATTTCACCAACTTCTTTCTTCATCTGCTCTTCCGTTTGGGGTGCATATTCTCTCTTTAACTATAGGAAGCCCCATTTATGTGCCCAAGCTGACATGTTTTCGCACTTAGCATTTCATATTCTATTACCTTTCTCCAAGTTCCTACCATACTATTGGGCATTAGAAGGAAGTCAGTTTGGCTAAAAATGAGTACTGAGTTACCGAAAGCTCTACCTTAATCTACCAATGTGCAATTCTAACATGAATAACAGATAATGGATTTGGAATTATATGGCCACAGATATGATGATCTGCAGGCATAGAAAATATTTTGAAAAATATAAGGATGTTTATTTCTTCAGATCCTTTAAATTGGTTTAATCTTGATGAACTATAAGGCTTGCTCCCTGGCCTAGCTGTATCTCATGCTGTTTTTCTCTAAGAGCCTCTGACACTTCTTCCTATACTGAACCCTCTCCAACCCTTTTAGATGGATTGCGAGAGGAAACATGAATTACTGAAGAAGTGGGCCACAAGGAAAGCTTGCAGAAAAAGCTGGGTTTCATTTCTTAGCTTCACACCATTTGCTGAGTGTTCAGGGCTTTATCTTGTGACATTTGAGTGGCCCTTAACATGGGAGAAGGACAGACTTTAACTTCCACTGTACATTTAATAACTCTGCTTACAGAGACATTTTCATTAAAAATATAGAATGTGTATTAGCAAGGTGTGTTTCTTGTCCAGAGGTTTTATAAAAATGCTTTATTTTAAGTGAAATGTATTTTAAAATTAATAGGTGGTATAACAGTTAACCACTAAGTCATACCTTGGTATAAAGTAACTTTAATTATTTTATTTCACCTACAAAATTATAAAGCTGATTTGTAAACACTGATTTCAAGTGACTGAAAATGTTATATGAGGAACACAAAAGTCCTCATAAAAATACTTTCCTAAATTTTGCAGTGAATTTCTTATTAGTTCAGTCATTCATTCAACAAAATATTTTCAGATCCCATTATATATGCAAGGTGAATATGAATGACCCCCTGGAAGAGCTCAGTCTAGTAGCAGAAAACCATACATACATGAATAATTATAAAATGATAGATAGTCTCAAAGACTCTTAAGGGAGTCCAATTCTCTGTTTCTCTGAGTCACAGAAAGCTTTCCAGTAGATGTGATGCTTTGAAGAACCAGTAGGAGGTGGGTAAAAAGGACAGTTTCCTATTTGGTAGAAACCTAAGCAAGCACCTTTATCAAAACCCCCATGCATTTTAATGTCCGTTTGAGATGACGGGACTAATATAAAAATGCAAGTAAGGAGAGAATGGGAGGAATGAGACTGACATCAACACTAGAAAGTAAGGAAAATACCAATCTCCCAGAAATTTTGTCCAGCTTCTGGGGAGTCAGGTGGAATAAGAAAATGTCTCAGGGTGGCCTACAGGGAAATAGCTACATAGAGACAACAGTAAAATGGCAAAAAATACTCAATTTAGATGCCTCCCCCACCCCAGTGCACAGATAATAAGGTTGTGTTTCCTACCTTCTTCTCTCTACACCAGGGAGTAGCTTAAGATACTCCTGAAGGAGAGAAAAAGGAGGGGGCTATATAATTGTATTGTTTAAAAAATTCTCATTGTGTAACTGGAAGACTTGTATATAATAGATTGATAAGTATGTACTGTGAGTCTTCTAATTTGCTAATGATTTTAGCCTTGCTGTCCTGTTTGAAACCAAAAAGATCTGGATCAGCTTGCCGTTCAGTCCACAGGAGACACCAGCTCTAAGCCTGTCAGAGGGCCTAATAATTACTGATTTTCCTTCCCTGGGTTTGTTTATTCCTGCCAGTTTATGTGTGAACGCATAATCTAACACTGTGAATCCCAGTTGTCACAAAACAATTTGTAAAACTGCTTCATGGAAGATTTGTATGTCAGTTGCCACGATCCTGCCTGACACTGTGTGAAAAAATACACCTAACAAGTCTCCTTAATGATATGTAAATGTCCAAATGCAAAAGAGGTAGAAGGCAAAACAGACAATTACTTATTTACATTTCATGAGGTCGGCGTAGGCATACCTAGCGCCTTTAAAGTAAGCTGTTCTTTTCCCAGCCAGTGTAGTGAAGTTAGGGGAATCTCTGGAGCAGGATGCCCATTAGTAAATTATAAGTAATCTGTGCCGACACCCTTGTTAGCTAAAAGACATTGATGTTACCACAGTATTATTTTGAAGAGTAGGGCTTTTATGTGACTTTAATTCTTATAACATTAAAGAGAAAACCATGAGAGTGAAAAACATGTTAAGAACTATGTTCAATACCTTGTAACGGCCTATAATGAAAAATAATACAAAAAGGAATATACACACACACACACACATATGAATCACTATGCTGATACACTGGAAATTAACAGAACATTGTAAATGACTATACTTCAATGAAAAAAAGACAGTATAAGGAAGACAACAAACTGGTCCAAACCATTACTCGTCTAAAAGCTCAATACATTGACTGATATTATTATTTGTAAAATGGTAATGGCAATCTAAAATATGTTAGTCTCAACTAATGAATCAATTAGTAGACTCATCAATGAATATTAATTGATAGACTCAGAAATTTTTGAAGTGGGTACAATAAAACTTTTCTTTGATGTAAACTATATTTATAGATATTATGAATAAGCCTAAAGTAGAATTTGGCATATCAGCACACACAGCTGTCACTTACCAGTGACCGAGGTACATGGGGCTGGTTCTCTGTGATGCGATCCCTAGCTGAAAGGCCATCTCCAGAGCTGAGGCTGCGTGGACAGGACAGAGGGTCTGAACCCCAGCTTCTCCCATGAGTTAACATCCCACATACCTACACGTTCTCATTAGAATATCTCCCTTCCCCATATCGATCCTGGGTAATTTTCTCTACTAGCAAATTGGTTAAACTCAGAGTCTGGTCAGACCTGCTCTAAATCTTTGCTTCACCATTCAGTAGATATGTAAGTTTGAATGAAAAAAATGTAACCTCTGTGTTCTTTTAACTCACCTCTGTGAAACAGAAATAATAAAGACAGCTTTTTCCTAGAGATGTGGTGAACATTGTGTATTTTAACGTGCAGTAACTGGCAGTTCAGTATGTTCGGTAAGTGATAGCTGTTGTTATTCGTGGTGATTGAGCTTCCTAAACAACCACCACCGCAAGTCATGCTGAAACAGTAGAACCTGGAGGTCAGAAAGGAAGAGAAAGATGGGGCCTCAGAAACTCAATGAAGAGCAACAAAAAGGACCATAAAGGCAGGTACTCATCTAGCATGTCCCCAGTAGCTATGATAGTCTGTGAATACACTTATAATTATGGAAGCAGAGTATTCCTGAGTGGAAAGGAACCATAAACAGAAGAAGCCATCGGACGAGGGCAATCATAGAAGAGATAAAGTACCATAATATTTGTTGGCAGATAAATGATTTGCTGAAAGAAATGGGATAATGTATTTGTAAATAAGCTACAGTACTTCGGAAATTTCCTGGAATCTTTGTCCCTGAAGCCTTCGAAGATGTTGCATTCAGGAAGCCGTCTGAACAGCCATCCTGGCACTATAAGTGAGGCAGTTACAAGTGCCACTTTCAGAGGCCACCTTTCCTCCACCAAATACTTTAGTGAATATTTCCAAGGAGCTCTGAAGGTTTTCAAGCTATAGTATTTGCTATTACAAGTGAACTTATCATCAGCTATGAATTTATTCTTGCCATAACAATAAAATGTACAGCTCAGAGGTTAGTGTGAGCCTCTGTCTGAGAGACAGATCATTCAAAAGTCAATTGCTTATTTTTAATAAAATATATATTCAATTGAATTGTTCTCAGCCAAGAAAGTCTGGCACTTCATCAAGCACCCAGCATATTTTGGGCACTTTACTTATAAATCTATCCATCTGCACCACCTAAGTGATGGATCCCAGTTGATAAATAAGCACATTATTCAAGTTGAGTGGATTTTGGAATGTGATTGGTGAAGGTGAAAAGTACTCTGATTTTTAAAAATAAATCAAAAAGGACACAAATAAAATTACAGTTTCTGAAAGTGAAACAATAGGTGGATAGAAAAAAAAGGCAGAATGTGTTTCTGACTTTTTAACGGAAAAAGCTCTTAGTCACACCAAATCAACATTAAAATTTTTCATTTTTTGAAGTACAAATTGTACAAATCATTTTTATGGGGAGGCAATCACTGTGGTTATTAGGAACCTGTACATAAGAATTTTGATTAGGAGAAGTCCAAGGGAATGTGAGATCAAATAATTTATTTGGAAACAAAAAGGAATGCAAAAACAAACGAATATAGCAAACCTCAGGCAGATGATCATATTGGAAGGCTACTCAAAGTTAATCAGAAGCCTTTGATCACCAAAGCTAGAAAAGCCTCTTAACTCCATCTTTCCTTTCACCTGCCTCACTTCAGTGATTAGTTTTCAGAAACCCTCTAAGGTGTACCAAGCAAATTTCTTTTGTGAAATCCTAAGCACCATCAACATTGTCTAGTGCCGATTCCTCCATGTAATCCTTTGTAATTCCATTCTGAGTCCCTGTCACAAAGTCAAATGTGCCTGACTGCTTTCTAACTGGCAACATCTCCAGATTTACCAGCCCTCTAGCTGTCCTGCAGCCTCCAGCCACCTCAACGTACTAAACAGAGCTTTCTTCTGAAAAGCAAAACCCACAAATGTTTCCTTCCACCTGTGCCAGAAATTATACACTGAATCCTAACCATGGACTCTATATAACACTTCATTGTCAATCCTTTACGTATCCACTGATTACCGGTATCTCTGTACGGAGTTTATCCTCCATCTTTTGAAGTTAGAGGAAAGATGTGCTCTTCTGTGGTAGGCACTGTAATTGGTCAATATATTACCACATTTAATACTTGCAACTTGTAATATAAAGATTATTATTCCCATTTCATGGTGTTAGGTAACTGGCTACTAATGACAGAGCCTTGAATCAGACCCATAACAAAGCCATGCTCTTTCTACTAATTTATAAGGATAATCATTGCACATAGGGAACTGAGCAGTGTCTGGAACATGTTAAGTAGTCAATTAATAGCATTTGCTATTATTCTTATTTAAAAGAACATTGAAGTACAACTCACTCTGTGATATAGCCTCTGTACATTGGTAAAATGATAAATATAAAGAACCATGATTCTAATTATTTAATATATATGAGAAAGTTATTTTAAATTTGCAATGCAGTGCATTTCTGAATATCTTCTGCCTGATAATAACTTACCATGAGTTACTAACCAGAACATCTTTAAATCAAAGATCCCTTCTTTTTCCATCAGTAAAACCCACTAGTCTTAGTAGTTAAGAGGAGTTAGAAACTGTGTGTGGTAAATTTGTCATGAGGATAAGTAGATATTCAGTGAGGTAAGACCCCACTTTAAAGGGATAACTAGCACTGTATTCTAAAAAATATCAATAGTAAAGAGATCCCAAGTATAGCCCTGAGGGGATTCAAAATCTGATAAAATCAATCTGTTAGGAACAGACAAGGTCAGTGCTCCAGACACTAGCATCCTTTATGGCAAGACAGATGGAGCCACTCCTGCAGGAGTCACACTGGACACGCAGTGATGGCTTCTCTATCAAGAGCGTAGCTGATCAGATAATGAAGCGTAGCACAGATATTGAGTAACCAGACAGTCCCAGCAGCAAGGACGGTTTGTTTCCGTAACTTGCAGCCCCAGAGGTGTCTTTCATCTGCCAGACTATAATCTCCTTGCCCAAGAATCAGTGAAAATATAACAAGACACGTCTTATCTCTTCCACATCCATGCACAGAACTGTAGGAACATCTGAACATGTAGTGTGGGCTTCAAAGTGGACTCCCGGTAGCTAAGCTTAGGCCTCTGTCTGATTTCATCCTGATGAGCTTGCCCATATTGGCATGAAGCCACTACGAGAAGTCTCAAACAAGAACCCAGACCCCAAACTCCTGTCTTCTAACTTGCTTCACCATTCAGTGACTTGGGGGCAAAAAAGATGGAAAAGGAGAGAGGAAGTCACAACACATACATTTCACCATCTTCTCAGAATCCACTCAGAGGTAGAGTAAATAGGTTTTGTATTTTCTCTTCCTGTCCGGATAAGATTTATCCCTCTGTCTATCCCTTTCCTTCTTGAAGGGATTTGTATCCCCAGGTCCATACTGGCTTGTGAGAGCTAGTTGTTAAATTTTCAAGAATTCTGGCAAGCTGGAAATTAAGCTAGAGATGACTGTGGTGGGAGTATTTATATCACAGAAATCTGTGACAAGAAATCATTTTGATTTGTTTTATTTTTGGTTTTTTTTTTTTTTCTGGAGAGCTGCTTCACCAGGACATCACTGAAAATAACATTAATTATGCCTATCCTTGTCCAAATATGTGAGTATGAAATGCTAATATGCTGGACATAGTTAGGCTAAATTAGTCAGGCAATTAAGGCAATAGCATATTCTCCATATTTTTACCTGTTTTATATGAGCTGGTTTTATTCCCTAAATCCCAGCTCAAACTTCAAGGGGAAAAAACAATCCATATTCTGAAGAAATAAAGAAGTAGGTCTGCGTTTACATGTGTCATCATCAGCGAACAGCACAGCTATAGAGCTGTGGAAACTGCAGACCTTTACAATCCAGCTTTTGATTAATGACTTAATTAAAGTGGGATTAACATAAATCTGTTGGCGAGAAACAATGCTGGTGAAAGTAGAACATGTTTTGGAAGTCTACCCTTCCAGCCGTCATTGTGGGAAACATTGATAACAGGGTGACAGCGTCAGTGACTTAAACACTTGACATCTCCAGAAAGGCTGATGTTTGCAAACTATGCAAGAGAAAACTGAGAAAGCAAAGAAATTCAATTTGCATGACTACATCTAAGCCAATATATCATACAATGTACTTTTTTAAAGGATCCTTAGGGAAAGTTTCTCTTAGATCTTGGTAACAAGCAGAGCTGACTTCTCTTCAATAATTGTTTTCTAACTTTATGCACACTATGAATCTTGTAACTGATTCTCCTTTCCTTTTTTGATCTGACAGCTGGTGGAGATTAGGACTGAATCTATGGCCTCAGTAACTAATGTACAGAACCATGGGGCACCATATGTCTGGGCACTAATCTAAGCACAATGTTTATTCTTCCCTTATCTTTATTTCCCTTTGTATCACTGTTTCAACCTTGTTTCACCTCTTGCAGTCTATGTATTTTTGTGACTCAGCATGAGATCTTCTGTTCTGAAATGGGATATAGTAAATAACACAGGCAGGAGTTGGGCACGGCGGCTGGTTCTGTAAGGCACAGTTGTACATGGACGACTTGCTTGTTTCAAGGTAATATTGTGCCCATTATTTCAGCTTTTCCTCAGAATGGCCCTAGGACTCCTGTTTCCAAACTCATTTTGTAGTTATGGAAATGGAACTAGTGATTTTGGGATGTGACCGATGTAATATAGTAACAAACGAATGGCTACAACCAAAGTTGATTCTTCAGGCTCTCCTTTAGACACAAACATTGGGAAATGACTACATAATGATACTTTGGTAGCTTGGGGCCCAAATCATTTCAGCCCTAGAGTCTTTGCGTAAATGTGTCTCAGAAGCAAGCACCTGATTTAAACCTCATAATGCTACTTAGATACTCATTTCAGGCCTATACTTATTGCTTAACAAGCAAGTTATGGTTATGCTATTGCAATCATATTTAGCATAAATAAACTTCTAAAGGTTAATTTAAAAAGGCATACATTTGTTGCATCAGGAATATACATCTTTGGTCTTCCCCATCTTCCCACCCCCAAGGCAGGGAAAAAAACCTGTCTTATTGTATGTACAGTATCTGTACCTCTGGGAAAAAACACGTAGTGACTGCTGTCAATGATGAATTCAATAGTATAAGTAAAATTATGTGACATATCAGAGTCTATAAAAGCAACATTTTGATTGTAGTATATGGCTTGATTTATATGAATTAAATATGTCTATGTAACTAAAGTAACAATTTAAATATGTGAACATTGACTCATACTATATGTATGTTTATATGTACTCAGGCTGGCTAAAATTATTTTTCTCTCCTTATTGTACTATGATTGATATTTTTATAGGGTTAGAGAATTCAGTATCCTTTAAAGGAAATCACAAAGGTAAAGAAATCTGGGGAATAAATAGTAAAGGGAGTAAGGATATAGAATCACAGATATTTCATTTCCAAACTATCTTTTGTCAGTCCACTCATTTATGTAAATCATGCTGTTAAGATTAAGAAAAAAGCTTACATTTTCTAAGCTAAATTTAGGCTAGATTTTGATAAACAAAACATGCTTCTGTGAACATACTTGACTAATTACATATTAACACCTTAGTGTTTATGTGTTATAAATTAAAAAAAAATAAGTGGAAAGGTGGGATGTTAGGAAAAACCGTGTCCACTCTTCTTAGAACTTGATAACATGCATACAAGACTGAAATGTATAAAAAAAGGATGAGAGTTTTAAAATATTTTTCCCACATTGTTCAAAGATAAGAGTTTGCAGAACAGGATGTTCTTTGTATTATCAAAGTGAAATACTAAATATATAAATGGGAAAATAGTTACTGATGTTTATCCCCACCTGACAGAATAATCAGAAATCATTGTTTCAAATGGAAATTTATTTTTGAAACATCGTGTAGTGAGTAACAATGCATTTTAACTTAAATTTTCTAATTCATATTCTTCATACAGTAACATAGTTATTAAGGAAAAAAAAAAACAGGTGTTTGGATAAAGAAATTGGGAAAGCAGTGAATGTGTTGATAATTTTCCAAACTATAGACAGTGTTCAAGTCTTTCATATATGTGCTTAACTTACCATAAATATAAAGTAGATTGCAATGAAAAAAATACCAATCTAAAAATAAAGATTGTTACTATAAAGATTAAGGTCAACAAATGCAAAAGCAAGAGAGGCAAAAAAAAAAAAAAAAGAACAAAGGAATTCATGTTATCATTTGAGAAGAGGAAGAAACTATCAATAAAAAATAGAGGTCCTCAATATTATTTTGAACCTACCTCTCAGCCTTATCGCTGTGTTATTTGCAGGCACCAGTGGGCATCTGCCCTGAGAATAGATTATTAGCACTTTCTGCTGATTTTACTAATTAATTGACATGGCATATAAGCCCCACTTATGGTAGAAAGCACAGAAAGTGAAGCAGAGCAGGAGAAAAAGCAGGGCTCATGAAGTAAAAGAAAGAAAACATCTTCCCTTAAGAATCAATATTCATTTTTTCTTCTGGCTCTAAGATACATAAATGCAATTAATAATATTTTAATAGTAGCTACCATATCCCATTTGGAAGGACCATTTAGCATAAATAACATGTTTTAACATTCCATGTTAACATGTTTTAACAAACCTGTTAACAACGTGGTTTAATATGAATGACATATCACATAAAATTCAAGGCAAACTTTTTTTCTGGATGTAAGATGTTTTTGGCCAACCTACAGTTATAATTCTGTGACAACTCTCAGGGTTTGTAATTAATGAAAAAGAGAAGTTGAGAGAGATTAGCATCTGTGATTTGATGGTCATTGAGTCACAAACGTCCTGTCACCTAGACTCTAATTTTTCCATTCTTCCTCCCCTTGCCCTTCATGGCCACCAGAACTTCTCTTGAAATCAACTGGTTTAGCAATATTATAGTCATATCAGTCTTCTTTCATCTTAACCGGCCACAATCTGGTGTTTCTGCTGCCAGATTGAAATCTGGTGCCAATTACAAACAACCACAAAAAAAGTTGCTATGCCTATCTAGGAAAAATAACCACCAATTTCTTTATAAACAATAACATAGAAACAGCATTTACATGAAGTATTTTTAAGTTTAAACATACTTGTATATCTCCCCTGGGTTCCACAATTTTAGTCCTGAGTCAGAGTATTATATTCAGTCAGTCCAGATTTATGTAGTTATCTGGTAATGCTTTTGCCGCCATGTATACTTTACCTCAAAATATATTGACCAAATATTTGATTTGGTTGCTCTGTATAAATACTGCTTATCTTTATATATCTCCATTAACTTAAGGGCGTGGTAACTTAATGATTGTTTTTACTGAAATGATCAACTTTAAATTGCTGAAATATGTCTGCTAAGTAGCTGTTAATATTTTGCCTATTTCTTCATAAAAATTGAACTTTAAAATACAGTGACATCTCATATATCAGGGTATTAGTCTTCTGCCAACTTTCAGATTTCTAGAACGGTGCTCAGATCCCAATAATGCCCCCCAAAACTTCTAAGAATCACAAAACTTTTGCTGGAATCCACATACCTGATCCTTGTCTTAGGTTTAATGACTTTTCAACAACAGCAAGCAAAACAAAGAAAGACACAATCTTTCTCACCAGGAGGTTTGAAGTAAACTGGAAGGTGAGTTTTAGAGAGAAGCAGTGACAAAACTAGTTAAATATCACAGCCTGAAACTGGAGAAAGAGGAAAAAAAATAAAGCTATATGCAGACAGAATATCATAGGATGCTAGCTGAGATGACCCTGGGACATCAGGAAAGTATTAAATTATATTTAGTGATCTCTGATTGAGCAAGTAGGAACATATAATATGTGTAATATAACTTCTATCTAAAATATTTCATAATAAAAACAATTGCTTTGGTGTTTCAAGGAGTAAGCCCTAGAGTTCAATGATATAAAGAGTTACTTTTCAAAATTTAATATGCATATGTACCATCTTGGGATCTTGTGAGAACATGGATTATTGTTTAGGGCCTTTGACTGTGGGCAAGATTCTATACTTTTAACAAGCTCCCAGTTAATGCTGACAGTTTTTCTAGTAAGGGTGTGGAATGCATTAATTTCCAATAAAGTCAGATAAATGAGATGTTACTGTATTTGATCTCAAATACTTTTTGAAATTCAAAATTAAAACATACTACTCATATAAGTTGGTAAGTTAATGTTACAAACGATTCATTCACTTTGGAAATAAGGAAACAGCATTAAACTAATTTTAAAATATGAAACATATAGGAGCGCAATAGATAGCAATGCATTTTTCAGTGTTTTCACCCATATAATAAGCATGCATGAGAGAATTTTATTGAAATCTGAACTTGGTCAATACTGTGCAAAATTTGATGTGAGCTACACCTATAAAACACTAAGTCCTATTCAATAAATTCTGAATTCTCTTAGATTGTATCATTTCATCCTTTTTACATCTGGAGAGAATGCAACACACAAGGCAAGTTTTGGGGATTTTTTTTTTTTGAAAGGATATTTTGTTTTCATTTCTGTTAATGGTGAAACACTGTGCTTTGTTCAATGGTGAAAAATCAAGACTGTGTTCTTTGATTAAAAAAAAATTCCCAGGTAATCATTTTCTGGTTCTGCACTTTATGCACATAAATATTATGTGCATTAAAATATTATACAAATAAACTGGAACTGGAAGAAGTGAAATACTTCAATACATTTGAAACTATGAATTTATAGCCTTACAGGCATTCCACATATTATATAAATTCTTGACCCTGCCAAATTCCTTTAGTCTGAATTAATAAAATATTCATGTAGTGTGACATTAATGTGAGACTTCTCTGATCTTACTGCATCGTCCATACTGAAATTGTGGTCCTAGATGCATTATTGCCTATTAGGCCCTTTCCCACTTCAGTAAGCTTTTGCTCTGATGTTCCAAATAATTATTTAACTTCAAATGGCTACACTAGATTGCCTGTTATGTTTGGTATGGATAGAGTGTTTATAGAATGTGTGTGTGGGGTGGGAGGGGGACACCAGGGAAAATTGTAAGTGATATTTATAAAAGACAGATGACTTCAAGTGCTGTTTAAAATGTGAAAAACTTTCTATTGGACAATAAGGAAAACAGGCTCATGATTCTAAGCTTACAGAGGATTCCCACATTAACTATCACTTTGTAATTCCACCTTTCATTTAACAAATCAGGATGCTATAGACAGCAACTGTAAAAACCTGTTACCTGTAAAATCCTCTCATATAAATTTTTTCCCATTTTTTATGAAAAGTAAAATTTCATGTAACAGAACAAGTTCCGTGAAGGAGATGAAAAGTAATCTATGTTAATCAACAAAATATAAATGATTACTTAGTAAGTGATTTCTTGTTTATTAAAATGAAAAAAAAAATTCAAGGCCCAACAAAACATCTAAATGTTTAAATGATGTTATATAGTGAATTGAGAGTCTGTCCAAAAAGATTTTCTGGGAAGAACAATTCATTGATACAAATGTGAGTGCAAATCTGTCTCTTCTTCAACCTTAAAGCCTCTTGTTCAAAGTTTTAGCTTGTGTGCAGGATATAAACCCCATATGTTGTTTTCTCAGTGATAATAAAAAGTGCAGTTTATTAAAAACTGAAGTAAAAATGAAGTAAATTTTTAAAAAATCAGTCACAGTTTTGTCATTGGTATATGGAGGTTGTTCCAGGGACCCATCCAAAGCTCCTCGTCATCTGACTGGGTCTGGTCACTGTGGAATTCTAAAGCCTCCTTGACGTTCTTACTGTCAACCACGGATTCCTGTTCAGCTGTGCTTTTCAGTCTGTGCCCCAGTGTCTTCACTGCTGTACTGTCAGTCCCCACATGGCAAGGGGCAAATGTAACCAGAGTTGGTCTTGTGTTCATTTTCTCAGTAGAAAATGGCCCCTTCGATAATGTGTTCAGGGGGACCTTCTCCTCATGTGTTACTGCCAACTTGTCTAGTTTCTTAAAGTGCCTCCCTAATCGAACAGGGGAGGTGACTTTTAAGTTATCGGTGAGGCAGGCACGGCGGGTTCTCACCACAGAACCATTCTGTGCGATATAGATATTGCCATTGATATTACTGTGGATATTAGGATTCTGAAGACGGTTTCTCTGACATTCAGGAGCACTATCTTCTCCAGTTGAGCTAGTTTCATACTCTCGATCAACAACTAACTTGATCATTCTTTTTCTCGCCCACTGTCAAAATAAAAAACGGCAAGTCATTACCAAAGGATAAGGGTAAGGATTACAATGCTGGCAAAATTCAAAACCTTGGACAGAAAGCTATCAAAGGTTAGTAACTTGAGAAGTAGTGGGAAGAATCTATTTACTAACATCAGTTTCTTTTCCACCAATTTTTCATTGGTGTTAGAGCTTAGTAACTTCTGAAGAAAGTTGCTGAATTAGAAAGTAGATGTTTCAGGAAGTTCTTGTATTTTTTTTCAATCAAATTACTGTTCTATATGAAAAAAAAGTATATTGGTTATATTTAAGTATCTGATCCATTGTTTGACAGTTGCTATATGCTTCAGGAAAGTTAAATTGAAAGGAACACCCAGCATTATTAGTATATTCTGTTTATACTAATACTTCCATTCCCAATATTTTAAAGATATTTGTAAACCCACAATATTCTAATACCTAATTAATCCTCCATTATTAACCAAACTTTTTGTATAATTTTAATGCATTTATTCACATGAAAGCATCCTAGTTTTTTGGGTCATCCCATTTAAACATACGTTAACTTGAAATATCTTCCCATCCTGCACAATTTATTTAGTAATACACAAAACTGAAAACTAATGATTGTAAATTTTCCTTTAGTAAGCAACTGGAACACAATGGACATTTCCACAAATTTCTTTTTCTTTTACCAACCCACATTAGAAATGGCAAGGAGCAAAGGTTAAAAATGATTTGGTTATTCTTAAAATAGTATTGTATTTTTGGGATATGTGAACTACCAACACACACTAAGGAAGCCATGCTTTTGGATTTCCAGATACGAATTTCAAAATTATTATGTTACTTACCCAGAAAAAAAATTATAACTTATAATTCAGTTTTTTCTAAGTTCAATTTAATTCATATTCACACCAGAAAATAAATTGTAATAACTTTTATTTTAAAGAATTTATTTCATTTAACTCCTAGTATTTGAAAATATCAGCTACAAACCTATTTGAACATGTTCGTGATATTTTTGATAATACCTTTGCCATTTGAAATGTACATATATGCAAAAGCAGACTTGTAGAGATCTCATTTGTTGAAGCTAGTCCTAAGGATTTATTTTAGAAAGGTTATATAAAAACCACTATATATATATTCATATAATCCACTCCAATAGTCAGGGCATCAGGGCATCACTGGTAATACACAATGCCACACTGCATTAATAGAAATCACAGTAAAAAATATTAAAGACTGAGTAACTGATTGCATGCCTTCGAATTACTAATATAGGAAAGATTAGTCAGATTTGCCCTAATACATTCTACTATACAAATCTATGTAGATAGCATATATATTCACTTTTCTGGCATGCATCTAATCTTACATCGGATAAAAATCATGATTACTTTCCTCCCCTTCAAGGGTCATTTCAGAGAACACACAGAGGGCACTGCACACAGGAGCACGCATCACTGCAAAACTTTCACCTACTGTGATCGCTTTTAAAGTGCTGTGTTGTAACCTTCCGAGTTTGCGCCTGGGGACTTCTTTTGCTTTGCACGCTTGCTTGTGTCGTACTCTGGCTTCTGAAAGCCCCAAGGACCTCCAGACTGACTTTCGCTACTACTGCTACTACTGCCTGATTCGGATTCCTCCTCACTCTCCACACCTCCTGTCACCGAAGCTGACTCTGCGCTGCTCTCCTCGGCGATGTCGTGCGGTTCCAGGTCCGGCGGTTCTGCGCCCGGGGCGGGCTCGCGCTCCTCGGCGTCTGCCGGGCCTTCTCCTTCCTCCAGCCCGGGTTCTTCAGCTTCTTCAGGTGGCTCCTCTTTTCTGCCTTTGACTTTCTTGACCTCTTCAACGACAGGCTTCCTTCTGGCCAGAAAAATGTTTTTCCTTGCCTTTTCTCCTTCAGACTCTGTGGATTCCGATTCTTCGGATTCCGGCATGGAACTTTCCTCCTCCTCAGAGGGCGTCTCTGACTCGGACTCCTCTTCCGTCGTCTCGGACTCACTGAACTCGGATTCCTCTTCGCTGTATTCAGTGTAGTCACTCGAGGATTCCTCCTCTGACTCTACTGTGCTTTCTGTAGCTTCCTCCTGGTCCAGAGTTAGTTTCAAATAATCTTTATCTTCTTCCTCAAGGCGTCTCCGCCACTCTTCCTCCTCCAGGTCCACGATGCCTCTTCTATCAGCTAGTCCTCTCACTTTCTTAAAAATCATTGGGAATATCCTGGCTCTCTTCCACGTCGGGTATGTTGGCTCAGGGACTGGTGGCTTCTCAACAGTGACAACTACTTCTTCCTCCTCACTAGGCTCTCTAATTTCAACTTTGGGTTTTTTAACTTTCTTTGCCTTTTCCTGAAAATCATGAAAACGCAACCGCAGTGTCAGCTAGGGGATGGTTATGATGTGACCTTGTCCCACGTAAGTTAAGCAGGAGTGAATCTGCAAGGTGATAGCTTCATGCAGGTTATATAACTGGTTTCAGACAACAATCACACAATTCTCTACTGTTTATCCCCCCTGCATGTAGACAGAAGGTGATCATAAATGTAAACTATTTTATTTTAATGTGTAGCTTATAGTACTAGAGTTGAACGCTTTCTCATTTTTTTCTTACTCAAAATCCGTTTTTCATTTTAGATCAAAAGAGCAAGAAATAATCAGTGCCTCTTCCTTCTCCCATCCCTAGATTTTGATTGATAGTTTTATGTATTTGCTTGAACAAAATTGTAGCTAATCAAAAATTATGATAGTTTATCTGAATAGCTTTTATAAAATTTGACTTTTTTTTTGAACAGGGTAAAGCTACAGTGACATTTAAAAACTTTTTTTTTTTTAATTTTTGAGTAAGTGTTCCAAGTAAATATTTCAGGCAAAGTATTAGAATTTGATGAAATGAATTATGGCAATTTAAACTTAAATGACATAGCTCCATTAAAAACACTAGTGGTAAGTTTCCTTTTTCTCTTATAATTAAGAGATGAAGACTGTACTCCTCGATTTTTAGGTTTGCTAGACAATGTGGGAGCAAAAGTAACCACTGTTTTGCAAAATACTTTTACATATTTGATTATAATATTATTTTTATGTAATAACATTTATGATTTTATAACATATAAATTTTACTGTGACTTTATTCCAGGTGTTTAATATTTTACAGAAGGAAAAAATTGAAATTCATAAAAAATTAATTTCCTTCTATAGACAAGGCAATGAAATGGTCAGCATTAATACATTTCTACAGAAAACAAATACTAAGTGAACAGGATTTCCGATTTTTCACATATTTTGTAGTCTGATATTCAAGTAGTGCTAAAATACTATTCTTGGAATATTAACATTACATAAGAAAGTTACGGTGATTACCTCTTCCTCCTCATATTCTTCCTCAGCTTCACCAACCACCTCACCATATTCCTCTTGTCCAGCTGGCGGTAACAAACGACGGCGACTTCCATATTGAGGCATTTCATACCTGTAACAGAAACTTACAACTTTATGCATTTTTTAATGTGATCTGAATAACCATGACTGATGTTTTCTTTTCTTCATCAATCAATCAACAGATATTTATACAGCACCCATTGGGCTCCTTGTGAATTAGTTACAAAACCAGAGAGAAAGAACTACAACCTGATTGCCAATGATTTTTGCCATAATGGTGCCTTGGAATAACAAGAAGAAGGGGTGAGTTATTTCAGATTTCAGTTTTGGGGGAGATGAGACTGAAGAGAAAAGGCATATTGTTCCTTAATTAACTGAAGAGTATAGGGCATAAATAATGATCACTTATTCAGAACATAAAGTTTCTATTTTTATAGTAAAGATCTGCTTCAAATATGATCTGTAATGGTCTTTACATTCCTTTACTGTATGTTTGGAAAGGAGTTAACTAATGTGTGTAGAACTAACTTTTGAAATGCTTATCACTGGATTCTAAAGTATGTTTCCTTCTTAATTTTTCTTGGGCAAACCTTGAGGCTGACTGGTTAGATAAAATGTTAAATATCTTCTATGAAAGAAATGGTGAATTCAGGAATTGAGCAAATATATTTGACCTCTATTTCTCATTTAAATAGTTTTGAATAATTTTATTGCATTTTTAAAGTTGCAGACAATATCAATATAAATATCAAAACAGAACTCTATATAGAAAAATGGTTAAAACTTGACTAAAACAAAAACTCAATACATAACTCACTTTCAAAGATGAAACTGATGAAATGATATTCATAAAACAAATGCAAGTATAATAATCATTTAATAACTCCTTATTAGTTATAAAATACTAAGATACTGGGTAAAAAAATCTGAAGATGTACCCATGCTCATAACTGTAATAATCTTGTCCATATTCCTGGCCAGGATCAATTCCAGACTCCATGGATAACTCCTATTGTTCAAAAAGAGAAATTGCATTTGAAAATAAATTCTTATCACATTTCAGCTCAAAGTCAGATTTCCAGACATAGTATTCGGTGAGCCTCAGAACACTGCTGTGAAAATAACTTTAATTACAAATGTTAGTTAAACATATTTAAAAAACTTTTGGCTAAAACTGTTTCACATGAGGTTAAGTTATGCTGTTAGAACTGGGTGTGGGGAGGGAGTAAATTTCTTCTAATGATAAATCTGTTAAAAATTACAGATAAGCATATCATTTCCTATTAGGTAATTTTTAAAACTATAAATAGACAGTTAATGTTTCACTCTGTTTTAACATATAATTAAAAATTTTAGCCTTGAAGAAAATTATGTTATCTTCAGCATTGTTTAATCATCCTGATAACAGTTTTATAGTATCTAGAGGACTTTTATTCATCAACAGCTATTCTTATGAAAGGATCTGAAAATAACCATTTATACATTAATAAAAAATTGTGTCAATGTGTGATATCCCCCAAGGATGCTTACATTTTAAAACACATTGCTAATTCTGGATTTAATTTTTTTTTAAAATAAATTTGTCAGGCCCTTTCAAGGTTTCCAGTTCCAAATTCTACATAATACTGATTTTTGTCACTCCACACTTATGGAAAGATATTTTTCCTGAGACATACATCTAAAACTAGTTTTAAATAACTATTAAATTCAATTTCAGTACACTTCCCTCTTTAATTCTGTTTTAACTTTTAAAAGAAGCTGAACTGCCAAGGTTTAACCAAATTAATTTGCAATAAAATAAGAAAAGGGAAGGAGGAAAAAGTTTGGGTATCCACAGGAAAAGTAGTGGATACCTATTTCTAAGGCCATCTATTAATTTATAGGGATTAATTTTGTTGACCAAGGTATAGAGTAAGTCAGTTTTGGAAAAACGTCCTCTTAGGGCACTAGTATACTATCCTTAGAAAGTGTGGAAATTTGCAGCCTGCAAGATGAAAATGGACAAGAGCCCTCACTTGTGCTTTGTTTGATTTAAAAAAGTGATTCACTGTCCAACTTCTAATCAAAAAATGCTATCAAAAAAACCTGGATTTTGATTTCTCTTAAAAAATAAAAATATGGCAACATGGGGCTCATATTTTTGCATGTCATGAATTTAGCTGGCAGTCCTACCCCTTACAGTAATCATGTTCTCCTCTGGTTTCTGCTGTGTCCTCAACCAGACTATTTTACATCTACACCCGCAGTTGCAATAGGATGCCCCATCTGCCCTTTTTTTATGTAGAATAAATTCCATTCACTTGCATTACCTCCCTTGATTTTTAAGTTTGTAACCCCTCTACTCTACTAATATACTGTCTGATAACTTTGCGAATTATATGCAAAAGAATCCAATTTTGATGTTAGAACTGATTCAGTTTACTCACAAGAATAGCTAATATTAAAAAGAAAAATAGGTCAGCAATACCATGTTGTGGCAGGAACGCGGAGCAACTGGAGCTCTTGTACACGTCTGGAGAGATTATAAATTAGTACAACCATTTGGGAAACGTTTGGTGATAATAATAAATTCAAATATATGCACCTCTTTTCACAAAAATTCAAATTAGTTCAGTTTTTGTGCCCAACATAAATATGCAAAATTGTGCACCAAAATACATCATTTGTAACAGCCCCAAACTAGGAACCTATGCAAAAGTCCATGAGATAAACACACTACATCACACAACAGAGATGAGTCTCCCCAACAGAATGATGAGCAAAAGAAGTCAGGTACAAAATAAAATATATGATTCTATGTTATTCTATTTATGTAAATTTCAAAAAAAAAAAAACTGACAAACTAATCTGGGTGTCAGAGGCAGGTGAAAAGTTTTCAATTAACAGTAATTGCACCTTGGAGAAACCTCACTGGCTACAGAATTGCCACTGTGCAATAAACAGCTACATTTAGAAAGAAGGAAATCCTGCTGTTTGTGAGGACAACATGAATGGATTTTTGAGGACATTGTGCTAAGTGATACAAGCCAGACGGAGACAGACAGAGTATTACTTACATGTGGGAATCTAAACATTATAATTATATATATAAAAATAAATTACAAGTCGAACTCATAGAAACAGAAAGTAGAAAAGTGGTTGCCAGAAGTGAGGGAAATAGGGAAAGGTTAGTAACAGTGTACGCATTTTCAGCTGTAAGATGAATACGGTCTCAGGATCTAATGTAAAGCACCGTGACTACAGTTGACAACACTGTGTTGTAGAGCTGAAATTTGCTAAGAGGGTACAACTTACATGTCCTCACACAAGAAAAAAGATAATATATACATATAATATTTATCTTGGGAAAAAAGAAGCCAGGTGAGTAGTTAGGGAAAGAAAAGGGGACATAATATCTGAGTGTTGACATGGAGGGGCTTCTGGAGAGCTAGTAAGGAATGTGCACTCTGTAAGAATTCATTTTGCCACACGGTATGCTTTTATGTCTCTAGTTTTATTTCAACAACAACAAAAATGTTTGTTTATCATAGAAAAAGGTGGGAAATCAGGTCAGGTCAGTCCAATAAGAAATTAGGACAAAGCTAAAGTCTAAATTTGCCTCATTCAAATGAAATACTTTACTTTAAAAAACATATATTTCATACTGGTCAGCTTAGACTTTTGAGACATCCAAAGCCCAATGTAATTATGTGGGTTTAAATGAAACAAATAGGTCTCAGAACTAATACTTTAAGCTGCTTGGCCAATGCCTGTTTAATCTAGTGCGTAGGGAGACTGAGAAAAGACTGCCAGATGATTTTGAAGTTGAAACCTGTATGTCCATCAATGGAAGAATGTATAAAGAAAACATGGTACATACCTATAATGAAATATTATTCAGTCTTAAAAAAGAAGGAAGTCCTGCCACATGCAACATGGGGAAACCTTGAGAATATTATGCAAACTGAATTAAGCCAGTCACAGGACAGACGCTGCATGATTCCGCTTATAAAAGATAGCTAAAATAGTCAGTCTCAGAGAAGCAGAAAGTAAAATGATGGAGGTGGAAAGAGGGGGACATGAGGAGTTGTTATTTAACAGGTATAAAGTTTCAATTAAGCAAGATGAAAAAAACTTTAGAGATCTCCTGTAAAGCATTGTACTTACAGCTAGCAATACTGTATTATACTTAAACATTTAAAAGGGAAGATCTCAAGCTATGTGTTCTTACAGTAATTAAAAACAAAAATAGTTTTGAAGTTGAAAATAAATATTTATGGAAATATCATGCAACTGAGTGGATTTCAGAATTTAAAAGAATCATATAATTTTCATTACAGAAATACTTTTTTTTTTTCATGAATGGTGAATGAAATTCAGCTTTTGCTAACTGGAACATGTATCTGGCATCGAATGACTTTTGAAAACATAACAGAAGGATAGAAGTAACTGGGAAGGAACCCTGGAAATTTAATCATTGATTCAGTTAGTCACTCAGTAGTCTGAGTTGGGTAGAGAGAGATGGGAGACAGTAGAAGGCAGTATTCTGAAGGGTCCCTCTTGGATACTTATACCACCCATTACTGAAGGACAAGGGTATCATCTCCTCAGAAAGTGAGAAAGTGGAGGAAGGACTTGGTGACAATTAAAATTCCTAAGTCAGCCTTAACCGATAATGGAATGTTGTCCTTTTTGGCTGTTCGACACAGTCCCTTTTGCCATCCTCTTAGCGTTCAGAAAATCATGCTAAGTAGCTTACTAAAAGGTACTTTTATGGGCAGATATAATGCTTAATACTATTTTTAAAATTAATTTTTGCTGACCACGCAGAGAAGACATAGAATTAGCTTCGAATCTTATAACCAGAGTATGTATGTTTATACTGATCCAACAAGACAACAACAGTAACTATGGTTTACTGAATTTCCTCCCACTGTGTTCCAGTTGATGAGATAGGAGCTTATATATTAAATACCACTGCTAACATTCTATAAAAGATGAAATTAATGCTTAGGAGGAGGGTATATGTCTTGTCTAAGGCTTTGCATCCAAGAATTGGCATTTATATTTTAACTGTGAGTTATCTAATTCAACAGTCGATGGAGATGTCTCCATGGGCTCTTTTTGCTAAAATTTATAAAAGCTGAATATTCCTGTCACTCATCCTCTAGATTTTGGGGAGTGAATCCTAACCACGAAATGCCTGTCTTTTGCAAAGTTAAGATTCTTTTACTGATGAGAAGGAATAAAAGGAATAATTTTTTAAAGTAGAGCTTACAAAATACTAAATTTGCCAAAGGAAATAGATTGAAAATAATTTTTTTAATTTAAGAAGTATGTAAAATAATAATAAATAAAAATGACATGCATTTATTATATAACTCCAAATATCTTTCTCACACTGCAGAAGAAAATGTCACAAGCATTTTAAAATAGGTATGTCCAAAGGCAGTATTTTGAATCACATTTAAATGATTAAAGGCTGTTTATCATAACCCGATTTCTACCTTTGTTATTTCAGCACAGATGTCAGCATTCATCCTTCAAACTTCGCCTCACCTACATCTGACCTCAGGAACAGTTCGGATGAATCAAGATTCACTAACACAAGTGACTGATCAGGTTCATGACTTGCCTCATTTAATGACAGCTTGTTTTATTAGGATCAAAGGTCTTATTTATCTAATCCCCAGTGAATGAAGCTAAACATTTGGAATTTCAGTCACCAGAAAGCAGTAAGGAGGTGATTTGCTTGCTTATTTATTTACTTATTTGTTTTAATTTACAGTCACCTCTTCTCTCTCCCGTAAAATTATGCCACATTGGCAGCCACCCACTTCGCCCACATGTAAGATAGACCTCAAAGTCACTAGAGTATTGGGAAGACTCGGTGAGGTTGAAAAGAAAAAGAAAATTGATACCTCTGGTTTAAGAAGAGAAGGCCTCAGCAGTTGTTGTTGCTGCCAAAGGAAATTAGAAAAAGGTTTAGAAAATAATTCAGGTGGAAAAGGAATATTATGATTGAAAAGAGAAAAAAAGGCCACAGCTTAAAACTGGTTACCTTGGGATATGATTTATTATTCATGCGACAGCTACCAACAGTGTTAAATAATATTTTGACTATTTATATTGGAACATAAAATAATAAAGAATTAATGTGTTTTAATTTCATCATTGTTTTAATTAACATCAACATTAATAACCTTAATAAATAAAAATCTGTAAGGAATTGTTTTTGGTTTAAGCTTCACAGTGCAGTCATTTGTGGTTCTAAGGCACTTTAAGCGTCACACAATTCTTTTTAACAGATTTAACCCTGTTTTAAATTGTCGCTCTTTTTTTCTCTCCAATCACATTAAATATAATCAAGTTCATTAGGAAGAAGGGTAGGGCACACAAAATAATGATATGGTTGTAATATATTTATTATTATATTTAAGATATAATCTCCATTTTTCTTTTTACCAAAATGTGTATTGTTGGCACTCAAGCATTAAGCATGTTTCCAGAAACTCTTTTGTGATTAAGAAAATTGCCCTTCCTCAGATTTTGCAGATATCACTACCGACTGCCTCCTGATTTCACCTATAAGTATTTAACGAAAACGGTCTCTATTGGTCTGTTTCATGATAATTTATACTTCGTTGTGAATCTGATTCAATCTGTTAGCTACTGTCATTATCCCAGAAAACCAGTTCTTTTTAAATGCGTTCATCTTAATTTCCAAGTAACTAAGGACTTATGCATTCTAAACTATTAGTCAATTAGGTCATTTGCTTATTTCATTTTCTTACTGAGAAGCTATATGATAAACTATTAAATTTATCTTTGAAAAGGTGAGCAGTTGATCTTTATTCACCCATTGAATAATAGACTTAAAGCCCCAAAACAAAGAAGCAACAAATGTACAAGAAGATATAGCAAAGCATGCTTATAGGTTTTGTTGAAATAAAGGAAAATACCCATTTTGAAAAAATATAAATCAGTCCTTCCTATACATAAATATTTTCTTAGTAAGCCTGATGTAGCATAACACCATAAAGCCCTTACCTCTGATGTATAAACTCTCCTGCAAGGCAGAAACGAAGAAATCAGTATTAAAGACCTTGGATTTTCAGGTTAAATTGAATTATAGTTAAGGGTATTTTAAGAAAATCTGAGAAAAACTGAGAAGGTAATTTTTCATAAAAATTATCTCAGAGAAATAAAATTTTGTGGGAGTATCAAGCCAAGAAGATCAAGGTTTCATGCCTGCATCATTAACAACAAATATCACCCCAAGACCCTTATACCATATGAATGCCAAACCATAAACAATCTGTTTTATCCCAGTGGTGTATAATAACACACTTTGACTCTATTTTGATCAATTCAATTAAAAATATTCTACAGCATCCTTGTCCTAGACAAGTATCGATACATGTAAGATACTCATTTGGGGAAAAGATATGCTTCATACATGAAAAACATCAGTACAGGATGAAACATTATCTCAATGTCTGGAACATATTCTTCCAAATGTCTGTAACATTTCTTTGTGTGAATTTATTCTAAAAATAATGACTACAAAATATTGTTTAGCCTTAAAGGTCAATAATTACATTATTAGACATAAAGTGAAAAGAGTTTTTAGAGCTCTAACAGCCATTCAGTATTATATAGAGATTTATAAAGTTAAACGGACCATAAGTTGGTGAAACATTTGACTGCACTTGAGAGGGAAATAAGTATTGAATGTTTTCAATGTTGAATGTCATTAATTATGAAGGTTTTTCCTTTATTATTCATTAACCACTTCACCTAAAATATTAAACAAGTGCTTTTGAACATGCTATACAGAATTAATAAACAACTGAAATGGAGATTTATTATGAAGACTTTCTGCTACTTTCTAAAGTCCAACAATCTCTATAGAAAATTTATTTTTACATATTACAAGGACTTTACAAGACAGGTCTGCTTATTTGAATGCATCTTAGTGGTTAAGGCATTGTTGATTGAAACAGCTAGTATTAATGATAACATAATGCTTATAAGCATATATTGCTATCAGCAGTTTATTTCAGTAGTTCCCCCTTATCTGTGGTTTCCCTACCTGTGGTGTCAGATACCTGTGGTCAATCATGGTTAAAAAATATTAAACGGAAAATTCCAGAAATAAACAATTCACAAGTTTTAATCTTGCTCCGTATCAAATAGTGTTATGAAACCTTACACCATCCTGCTCTGTCCCTCCCAGGATATGAATAGTCCCTTTTTCCAGCATATCCACACTGTATACACTACCTGCTCCTTAGTATAAGGGGGAAAAAACATATATAGGGTCCGGTACTATCCGAGGATTCAGGCATCCACTAGGGGTCTTGAACCGTATTGCCTGTGGATGAGGGGGGACTACTGCATCTGAAATAGATCTGTAATGAGTTTTGCACAGTGCTTACATAGTTCTACCAATAGTTACGAGCAAGATAATCCTAAAGCATTTAGAAGTTTAGACATTTTCAAATTTTACTCAGCTTGTATCTTTTAGAAACAAAATAGAGAAAGCTCATACTTAGGTTTTAATAATACGATTGAGTCACATGCATAATATAAAATGTCTAATCAAACTTAGACTTTATTTTCTAGAACATTTAAATTGCCTCGTTTCATTAGCAATATTTTCCATAAATGTAGGAAATAAAATACCAGTAGATGGACTATACTGTGTACTACTGTTTCCATTAACCTTTGTGTTGCCTTTTATTTGGTTACTTGTATTGTTTGTCTTAGTTCGAAGGCAAAAAGTAACTTAGAAAAGGTAAACAATAGCATCAATATGTATAATTATCTGTGCTTTCTATTAACATGACTTTATATTGATCCTTATAAAACCAATCATACAGTATTGATGCATCTTTTTATGCAATTTATATCCAATGTGTATTATTCATTTTATATGATTTATATATATTACTGTTTACTTTTAACAATAAGGAAAATATATGGTTACCTGTTTATGTCTTTTATGGTTACCTGTTTATGTCTTTTAATATATGGTTACCTGTTTATGTCTTTTAATAGTAATATGGTCACCCTTTTATGTCTTTTGGAACATAATACATGTAGAAGAAAAAAGTATTTTTTTTTAGAGGTTGGTTGTTAGGTTGTGGGGGCTTAGGGGTTGTGGAGAGGAATAATATTTTGGCTTGTGTCCTCAAAGACTATTTTTAGGTCTCATGTAGAAGATATTCCAAGTGATTTTTATGATGAGGGAATCTCTAAATATAATGTGTCAGTAAAAAAAAAATAGATAAAATATAAAACGTGGGAATAGATGTTTCATTTAAAAAATATAAAATACCAATAAAATGTTTAAATTATAAAAATGGTATTAAAAAGGATAATGTAACAATTTAGTAAGACTATATGTACCTATGTAAAATTATTTGGATTTCTGATATTTCATTGGTAATTATATGTAGATTTCATTATCAAAGAATTCTAAGAAATTTCTTTCACATTTCCAAGAAGTTGATACAAAATAGCTTAGAAAAACACATACACACTCACATTAAAGGCTTACACAATTGTGAATAATACCACATCAGAGTCCACCAAAAAGCACAAGTTGTCATGCATATGACCAGCTGCCAACAAAAACTCCAACTAAAGTTTTTTCAGTAGAAGAGAGGAAAAAATCATGTTCAAGAACCCCAAGAAAGAAATTACTCTTGGTTTGGATGAAAAGAATCTGAAGTAGAGGAGCTAATGAAAATGATTGACTACAGATTATTATTTTCATTTGATATTGTTAATTAGGGGTGCCAGACCAAAGTCTTGAAGAAATGTCACATAATATGAGTTGAACCAAATCGTTGAAATGATGCATTGTAGGGCTGTGAATCTATATTAATATACTTACAATGATAATTATCAAATAAGACCTTTGCCTATATTTTGGAATTGTGTTTTTCTCTGTGCACTTAAATCTTCTAAAATATTAAAACTTCAGAGTAGAATAAATAATTATTTTCAAAGTGGAGATTTCCAGTAAATAAAATATATTCTATGTTTGAGATGAAAAAAAATAAAGTAATTCCTTCCTTGGTGGTCAAGTGTAGCTTTCATTAAGATAGAAGGATGGTACTTAGCTTAGCTGATGCCCTTAAGAATTTAACAAATTGAGCTCTAAGATATGAGAACAACTACAACTACAGAAATTTCTACCTAGAGTATACATTTTTTATTTTCTTTGCTTTAAACAAAGAGCAAACACCTATATAAAACTGGTGGACATTCACCAGATACAGTCCCCAGTGATTTCTATTTACAATTTTTATATTGCATTCCTACACCATAGGCTAAATTTGGATGATTTACCCATGGCAATTAAAAGTAGCTAGGAATAAAGTCAATAGTGCACTTTTCTACAATTTTAATAGACAAGCATGTTTTATATTTTTGATAAACTTAATGAAAAATATAATTCTCAACAATGAAATAGTAACTAAATTCATACTAGATAAAACTTTGTAAACATTTAATCTTTTGATGAAACGGATTAGAATTTCTTTATTAAACTGCAGATAAATATAATTTTTGAAGAAGTATCATGATAAAATTGTAACTAAGGAGATGGTATAGTAATATGGACAAGCAAAACTAAAGAGCACTTTAAACATCTGTGAGAACAATGAAATGTGTTACAAAAGTCAACAACTCAAGGTTTATTTCCATTATAAAGAAGGGAAGAGAAAGCACAATGAGAAATAAATAGACTAAGACAGAGATTGAAAAAAGTAAAAGATTTATCTAATGTGTAAGCATACTAGTAACTTAAAAGAAGCCAGAGAAAAGGTAGTTTTTACAAGAAAACAGATGTCTACATCTATAGCACCTGAGATTTATTTTGGAATACTATAATGCCTGTCATCTCCTACATTTCTAGAGACATAACATTTTACTTTGGTAGTATTTCTTCTTACCAAGTACATAGGCTTCAAGGAAATAACAGAACATATGATATTTTTTAGCTTATCTGTAACAGTCAGCTGTTTTCCTGGAGCACTCATAGAAAACTATGATCAAAAAATAAACGTGAAACTTACTTAACGTGATAAACAAACCACTGGTTTAGGCTGGATATCTAACTTTCATGCCCACATACTCCCACTGAAAAATAGATTGAAATTACTTACTTTTTAAAAAAATGTAGACAAATAATGCTATTTCGTAGTTAAGAAAATTAAGGTAAATCTATAATATGAGTTAGTAATGATGAGATTAATAATCTTTTAAATTAAGAATGAAGAAAAAAACAGCATTGCATTGAGTTTGGGGTAAAAGAATGGAATCTTCTTTAATGTTCAAATTTGATTCCACTCAAAGGTTATGGTCAACAAAAGAGTTGTCCAGTTAAAACAGGAAATGCACCATCACAGAGAAGTAGACTGACTGTGAGACTGTTTTTCAATTCCTCCAACAATATTGTGCAAATTCTCCTGGTTTGGTTCAGGTGTCATTTCCATATTTGTTGTCTCAGAAGGGCAACTCATTTGAAGTTTTGAGAGTTGTGCTGGTGGATAATTTTTTTCTATTTGACTGTACATGTTAGCTACTGACTTTTCAAGTTCTGCTAAGTTTTTGATATGCTTGAGGATGCCTTTTGGTTCCCTTTGAGGATCTGCATGACACACTGTTGTCGCTGTCGATAGCTGTATCATAGTGGACTTCACCTCCTCAGCTGGTGTCACGCTGACAGTGCATTTAATTGCTGGTGCACACACACACTTAGTGGATGGAACTGAAGTTGAAGGAGGCAGTGGAAAAGAAAAAGGAGGAGATGGTGGAGGAAGAGGGGGAAGTGAAGGTAGAAAAGGTAGAGGAGAAGTAGAGGGAGGAGGAGGGAGAAGTGGAGACCGAGAACAGGGAAGAGGATTAGAAGGAGGAGAAGGAGGAAGACAGGAAAGAGCAAAAGGAGTAAGGCTAAGAGGAGGAGGAAGAGGAGGGAGAGGAGGAGGAGAAGAAGGGGGAGGAGGTGAAGGAGGAGAAGGAGGAGGAGAAGGAGAAAAGGAGGGAGGAGGAGGAGAAGAAGGAGGAGGAGGAGGAGAGATTTTTAGTGGATGGGGAAGATTTTCGAAAATTTTCCTCTTGGTTTTGACAGTCATCGTACCAGTGGGTGCTTCTCTCCCAAAGAGCGCAGGATCTAAAATGCAAGGCATTGAAGGAGAAAATTCCAAGGAACAGTCAGCAGGAGAAATGGTGACATTAGGTTCAGATTTGAGTTCCACAGTCCTCGAAACAGTTGGCAAAGTGGAGAATGAGGAGTGAGACCAAGGAGAGGAAAGTGAAGAGTCTGAAGACAGAGACAGCAACTGTTCTGTTCCTCGTCTACTCGGTGATTCACTTTGCCTTATTTCCTCTTTCTCTGTTAAATCTGTATCTTCAGCAGTGAGTAAGGGATTACTGTTCCCTCTTTTGTTTGGGTTAGTCCTGGTGCTTGCATGGTCAGCTTTCTGCCTGTTGCTTTGCCATTGCTTTAAAGCTATGGTTTCTGATCTTTTGGGAAGCTCCCACATTGGTCTCCTAGGTATGCAGACTGGCCGATTCCACATCCTCTGAATCTTTTCTCTCGGGCCTCTCAGAAACTCATTCTTGGCTTGTGTTTTGGGTAAAAATGACTCTACAAAATCTGTTCTCAGTGAAAAGTCTGAATTTGTTGCTCTTTGATTTATATTTTCCTTATAAAGGGTATTGTGGGTACTTAAGGTATCCTCATCAGGTATCAGTGTGAACTCTCTTGCAGACTTGGGCCAGTTGTTCTTAAGAGATCCATCTACACGAGCCTGCTCGTGAGTCTCAACAGTACTGGAAGGAAAGTGCTGGTGTTTCCTGTCTTCTGAGACTGATTTATGCTCCCTGCTTTGTTGGAAATGGTAGAGAAGGAAAAGACTTGAAAGAAAAGAAGATAATGAAATGTAAGGAAACAGGCTGTGACATAGCTTTCATGAGAAAGATGTTTTTATGGTTCTCATATCTACTTCAAAATATAAAAGGCCAAATAACACTAATCTACTGAAGCAAGACATCACTGTCATGTTCCTGTTCTCACAAAGGCAGGGAAGGAAGAGCTTGAGAGCTGTGAGTAGCATGAGAAATTTTCATTAAAAAAAAAGAGTCTCATTCGGTACACTGACTTTTTTCTTTTTTTTAATTAGTTTGATACAGCGAAGTATCCATAACCATACATAACAGGTCTCTCATGTATAAATCACAATTCTTTAAACTGCAGCCCAGCATTTTGGCTGGTGGTTTTGTACCATTTGCCTTGGTTGAAGATGCTCAGGGCTGACTGTTTTGGGAAATAGGATCCTTAGCTGTATCTGATTCAGTACTGCACATTATCTCTCATCTTGGTAATTCTGTCCTGGAGCTAAAAGCACTCTCCTCTCTGAGATAAACCTTGCAAGATAATACAGAAAGAGATTTTTCTATCCCTTAGATTAAGAGAATTAAAGTCCCCAAGGACAGACGGAAGAATTTCTCTCATAGAGTTCAAAATCACAGCTGAGAAACTGAATTTAAGAATCTTGACAGATTATTTCCTTCCATTTCAATTTTATGCTAAATCATTTGAAAACATTATACATATTACAAATAAGAAAAGGAGCTGTTGGTATTTTTTTCTGAACATGATCTAGATAAAATTTTAGACCAAGACTCACTTTAATGAAAAGATCTATTATTGTAACAGTTTTGATATCACTGAAAGATTGTCTCAGACATGGATACTGAGTCATAGGTCCTGTGAGTCATCAATAGAACTGAACAAGTCAAAGAGCACAAATCAGTGTCTCTAAAGAAAGCAGTAGGGCCCTTCCCCTAGGAAGAATGGGGGACTTTTGGTTTTAAGTAGCGTCTCATTAGACTTTGCTCTCAAGCTCAAACAGAGTAACAGATTTATTTTCATTATTGTTTAATATTTACCCACATAGCCGAAATGAAATAAAAGGGAAATATTTTGAAAAATTAGTCACACTGAAAAATTAGGATGAGAAGTGAGGCAATAAAATTATATATAAAACCAAAGTCATTATTGTGTCATCTGGCAAAAACACAAACTGCAACAGAGAAGTCTCATAGGTGGTTAGGACCTCCTGAATAATTCAGAAAGTGGAGAGAATTTGTATTAAAGAAACAGCAACCACTTTTCAAAATCTTGAAAAGTCATTTAAAAAACAGGGTTGAAAGTATATAGCAATGTTTCTGGGTAGATCTATCGTTGGTTTTATTTTTCTTGTAAAGAACTATCTATACAATAATACCACATCTCCTTTGATTGAAAGATATCCATAAATATTTTTAACAAATTAAAAACAAGGAGATTTTTGAAATTCCTTTTGTTTGGCACAGGTAATATCAGTGGAAACATTTGTTTAAATTCATGCAATTTCATGGTATCAAAAGGGAATGTGGTACAGAGGATATAACTTTCTTTTTAAAAGTCAATGACTGTAGAGTAAAAAATGAAGATTACTATATATAGAATAAAACAGCATTTAAGCTATTCTGTTGCATCTTTTTTTTTCTAATGCCCTTGTATTAGAATGATATTATTTACTTACTTATGCCTATGTATCCACAGGTGAGAAAGAGAAAACATGTGATAGAAAAAAAAAGTTTTAACTATAGTTAATTTGAGATGATTATGAAAATACTAATAGGAACTTGCTTTAAACACTTAATATGTATATCCCCCCAAAATGCATGTATTTTTTCTTTTCTTTGTATTTATTCACAACAGTAATTTTAATAATGCTTTAGATAAAATCAGATGACATTTATTTAGTTGTCCTATCACAGAAAATTACAACTAGCTATCTATCTCCTATACATAGGTAAAATTCACCTCTATTAAATACGGATAACTTTAATTCTGAAACAGAAATTTTAAACAAGGTTCTAAGAATTGCTTCTATGGCCTACCTAAAAAGTTAGTCCATACTGATTTATAAAGAAGATATAAGCATGTTTTGGAAGCAATATAGAAGTACTGTGATTACTAATACAGAGTCAATCTACATGAAGTTATCAGTTACTTCATAAAGCTTTTTTTCAAAATGACCTTTGAGTTGAAAAAAAAAAATTGATAACAATTCATTTGGAGATAGCTTATTTTCTAGTAATTTATGATTAGAATCCTTATAAAAAGTTTTTCAATAGATAAGTTAAACATTTGTTAAAGATAGTTAAATATGTAGAACTTTAAATACCTCAATAAATATATATTAAAATTGCAAAATCCTCTATCATAATTTTTCAAATAAAAATAGTCCCTAAATGTTGCTATTTGAAAATTATCACCAAACTATATTGATTTCTATGATGTAATAGTATACCTGCTTTTGTTAAATAAAACTGAATATATATCCCTCACTAATTTCAAATAAAACATACTCAACTTTACACATACATCTTTTTTAGTTTCAAACATTTTTTGTTAGAGGTGGTTGACATAATCAAAGAAAATCAAATCTTATTGGCTCAATTCCTACATTCACCAATAATTCAAAAAGAGAACATCATTTTCAACTTATAAAAAAATGAAAAAATATTTAAAGCATGAATCCTGTATTATATTATTACTCTAGAAATAGCATTTTAAGCTTTACGTTCTTTTGAATTCAATTTTAGCATTAAAATATATATTAAAGTCAGTTTTAATGTTTTAAAAACTATTTTAATATAACTTGTATAACAGTATTAATATGGCAACTAATATTGATACATGTTTAAAAAGTTTTCATATTAAAAGATAAATTTCATAATTTTTGAAGCTTGCTTTATTCCTACTAGTAAATGCTGCAAATGTAACACAGTAGAATGTGTTTTAGTCCCTCAATTCCACCAAATTCCAGTTAATAAAAGTTTTCCTGGATTTAATTTAGTCATATTCTAAATTTTATATCCTTGGTAGTTTCACATTTTATGTCCTATTATAGTTACTCTTGAATTTTTAAAATATAGACAAATTAAATCTCTCTCAAAGGAATCAGGTTTTGAGAGTAGCATCATTACAGAAACTATAAAGCTATGAAGACCTTTAACAATAATTTTAAAGTCTTTTTCAAAAATGATGATTTAATATTGCTTAGAGATTCCAAATAGTATAAGAGAAATATTAAGCTCTAAGAGCAGTCTCCTTTGAGAGGAATATAATGAAAAGAATATTCTCAAGGAGTTGGATATTTAACATTAATTCTTTATTTTCATTCAGATTTTAATTATCCTATTTTATAATGTCTTAAAACAGTACCTTAGAAAAGTCTATTATTTTATACCATAGAATTGGTTTTTGATTACCAAATAGGAGCTGGCTTTTGATATTAAATCAGAAATTACTATTTTATGATTGTGCTTTATTTTTCTCATTTCTTATGAGAAAAAAATTTTCAGAATCAGTTTTTTAAGTTGGGGGGAAAATGACTGATTCTGAAGCTTGAGAGATTAAATAGAATAGTCAAGCTCTTCATTTGCAAATGTCTCCTCAAACTAAATACTTCTTTCCTGTTAAGTTTTTTTTTTTTTAATGTTCTTTTGTTTGTTTTGTTTTTATTTTTTGGTTATTACTTCTCAAATTAACTTTTCCTAGGTTCTCATGTTAACAATTTTCTGTTTAAGAAATGTACTAATCCAAGCAGGCTGTAAACTATATTTCCACTCAAGGAAGTTTCAAATTAAATACTCACCACACAGCATCCATCAAAACCCATTTACTTCTAAAAGCCCCTGAAAGATCTACTTACATTGTGCTGTCCCCAAGTTCTTCATAGAGATGAGCACCCGGAGGTGGTGGGGGCGGCGGGGGCATGGCCACTGGTGCTGGGGCAGGCGCTGCTGGTTTAGCTGCAGGTAAGGCGGACTGGATTCGGGCTGTCTTGGTGCACTCAGCTTGACGTCTTTGGTAAAGTAAGGATGTTTTTGTAAACTTCATTTTAGAAATCATATACTTATCAATAGGCTACCTTTTAATATTAAGGACCAGTTATCAGAGGAACCCACCTAAAAATTCTTTTACCAAATACTTGAACTTATTAACTGATATAATTGTGAAAGCATCCCCAGAGTATCTTTTATGTAAAACCCATTCCCCTTAGTTTTTTAAAATACTGACTACTTGAAAAATGGGTAGAATTCAGTAGAAATATTTGCAAATTAAATTAAATGATAATATTAAAGGGAGAAAGGCAAAATATTTATACAATTTGATAATTGGTAATTGCTTAATAGATCTCTTTCATAATGTGAGGCATACAGAAGATACATAATTTTCCTTTATTATTCATCTTCCATGTATTTAAAGAAAACTTATTTTATTTAAAAGTGATTTTAGAAGGGAAGGTTATAGCTCTGTGCTGTAGTGCATGTTAGCATGCACAAGAGTCATAGGTTCAGTCCCCAGTACCTCCATTAAAATAAATAAGTTAATATACCGTCCCTACAAAACAAAACAAAACAAAAATCCCCCTCCCCCCATAACAAAGTGATTTTAAACATTTTTGACATTAGTTTACAGAGACTGTGTAGGTGTGCACATTTAGGAGGAAGATTTGGTTAGCTTTTATTTCCTGTGGATTGCTAAGAATGCCTGTGATTCTTACATTAGAGCTAGATTGCTTTTTTTTTTTTACTTTCTTGGACACATTGTTAATTCCTTCCTCAAAACCAAGATCTCAAAGGGTGGAAGCTATCAGGGCAAACTGTCTTTTTCACATTTCTTCCACTTGTATCCAGTTATATAAAATCAGCTCTGTTCTATATACACAAAACCAGAAAGGAATTAGAACTAGAAAGTATAAATTTCTTGAAAATACAAAGCGGACAAATAAACAGAACAAATTATTGGTTCTGGGCAGGCAGACTACCTTATCAGTATTATCTGGAGTTTTTCTTTTCCCATTACATGAAATCATAGGCAAAATATTAGTAATTATACTTACACTTTAAACCTGTTTGAGAAAGCAATGAGTAAGAAAAAAAGAGAAAGCTACATGAGAAATATGGCATTCATAATATTTTAACATCTGACTTATTCTAAAATATGAATAATTTACTGGTTTAACTCATAATGACACAGACTTAATGACCTAGTAGGAAAACCAAGTATTTCAATTCAGAAAGTGAAAATAGTGAACACTTTATTATTAATGTCACAGTCCTACAAGCTCTTAAAACATTCATTGCAGGAAAACAAAGAAATGGGCCAAATGGAATAAGAAAAACTGGATTAAAACATGAATATGTGAATTTCACCTCTGACAGAGAAATGGAATATTAAAGATGATCTGATCTTTATAATTGGCTTCTTGGTTTGCTGCTCTTGAAGAATATTAAAGAAGTGGAGTCAGGCATCAAGCCCCGATAATGCTCTTGGTCTCACTTTGAAGCAGAAGCGAGAACTGGAAGGTGCCACTCCTGGGCAATGAATTTATGACAGTTTTTTTTTTTTCACATTTGCCTCTTAGTTTTCCATGCATGGCGAATTTCAAAGACACATCTTAATATGAAAGAATAACCATTCATTCCAATCTATTTACAAGCAGAATACGAGGGTACAAAAGTTAGATTTTTAAATACTTGAATTTTACTTTGAAACATGAATGGTACGAAACACATTTTGTTTCTTCTGTTAATCTTTACCAAGTGGTGACTTAATTAATTCCTAGAGTGTCAAGCTGATTACTGAACTAAAAATAATTAGATAATGCATCTTTGTAATGTTTAAATATTAAGCATCTTAATTTAAAAAAAATTCAGACGACTGAGTATAGCATCCAGGGTGCTTCAGTTTTGATCACTGCATTGTGTGCCAAATATAAGAAGTTCTCTTGCTGCTTTTACTGCCCGCAGGATACAATAAAGCTCCTCTGGGAAACAGCTGAATGAAAAAGAATGACTGTAATACAGGTTATATTTAACAGGAAAATTAATATTGGTTTGATGGCTTAAAATTTAAAACATTTGTCCAGTATTAAGTGTGTTCAGAGGCTTTAGATTTGGCATATGAATTGATTTATTAAGCATCCAATGAATTCCAATAGATCAACCTAAATATTATATTTGCAACTTCACATTCCTTTGTGATGATAAATATTCCTATACTATCCTCATGCAGAGCATACTTTTCAGCTTTCAGGTTGGAATTACCTTACCTTATGTAATTCAGATGAAAATTCTCAGTGTTAGAGAACAAAGATAATAGTTTAAGAATATAAAAGGACTATTTTGGGACTTTCCCTGTAGGTATTTTAAATGATGAATAGTAGTTCTACTGTTATTTCTTCTTACTGTTTGTTATGTCAGGTAATTCATATGATTTATGACTCCTGTCTATTATTTATTTTCATTTTGTGCCACCCTCAGGGCTACCTCTCTTCTTAACCTATTTCACAATTTTTTCACCAATCATCGCCAAGAGGGACATACTTAAGATGTATAGCCTTCTATCACAAAGATTCTCCATGCCTAGTGTCACATAAAGAATAGCCTACTAGACTATGTTAAGTATAGATGTTTACAATTAGCTAAAAATTACTTGACTCCTTTGAAGCCTAAACAAGAAAAATACAGATATTTTAAGTGGGTGTGTTTGCCTGGAGGAACCAGAAAAAAGGAACACCTGTATGGTCAAAATTTGCTGTTGGATGTTACAAAATAGGCTCTAGCAAGGCTACCCAGGAAAGAAGAAACCATGTGGAAAATTACCAGGGTGTGCTGTGATTTTTAGATGATTTTGCGAACACCTTGATCATCTGCATGGAGGTAAATTTAACAATATGTATAAAAACCTACCATGACAATCCAGTTAGGTTACAGACCTTCTTCTGGAACTCGGGTGTATGCATAGGACATTCCACTGCCTCTTCCCCAGGACACCTAGTGCCTTCTCTCCCAAGGTTCTTAACCTGATGCCGAGCATAAACAAAGCTATAGGAGGTAACCTAATATTCCGACTGGATAGGAATGTATTAGGATCCCAGAACACTGAGCAATCTGTGAAAAATGTATTGAAAGCTTATATTGTTTTCCCGTAAAGAAAGGTCATTTGGAACAAGGAAAATACAGTACTCCCAGAATGGCTGCACACTACTATTTTACAACTACAGAGCCATGTACCAGACACAGTTTTCTGATAACGCCTTCTTGAGGAACGATCCCTGTTCAGCATCTATGAATACTTACTGTCTGTAGCTGACCAAGACCACCAAGATGGCAGGGATACAGCAGAGGATGATGATGAAGGCCAGGGCCAGCAAGGCCCCTTCTGTATAGCCTAGACTTTCTCCCCGCTTTTTAATGCTGGTCACTGCCTCTGGAGTCCGGATCTCCAGAATGCGTCCTCCTTCCCCATAATGCGGCTGAAAGTCTTTATTGATATCGAGCAGTTTGCCATCCAAAAATCTTTATTGTTAGATAAACAGTAAAATCAATGATGTTAACAGAGAAAGGCCTTTTTGTAAACAAAATATTTTTTGTAATCTCCTTAATATTTTCTTTAATGACAACCTATGCTGAGTCAGAAGTCTTACTATAAATAAGAAAAGCATATATAAAAAGCAAGAGCAATAAAGCAGAGTAACACCTCTGTATGCACATATTCAAGATATTAATAAAAATGCCCCGGCTTAATATGCTTACAGACTTGGGAAAAATAATTACCAATGTCATTGAACTTTATATCACTATGTTGAGTTTATTTACATTATTAAGTTATTCAGGCGGAATAAAATATAAGTATAAATTATATAGCATAGTTTAAAAATATATTCCTGCATCCTGTCTCCTTCAGTTCTCAGAATAATCCTGTGAAATAGAACATTAATACTGATTTACTGCAGACCACAATGCTGAATTATAGAAACAAATCTTAGACACCAACTCAAGCCTTCAGACTCAGAATATATGTGTTTCATCACACCATCTTAAATGTTGACACTCTTAGATCTCAAACCAAAACATTTTTATGGGCAAAGAGCAAACAAATTAAAAGATTTTTTTTTCTTCCTAGAAAGAGAAAACTAAAGAAATGATGCAGGTGGTAAATCAGTGCCCTTAGGATGACAGAAATCAGTGGTTGATTTATTCTACGTGTTCATGAAAACCCTTTCTCTACATAATGCAATTCCAACTATGGGCATTGTGTTGGAGAGGAGAATTAAGGATTGTTACTTAATTTTGTTAGAGTGAGCAATTGTGTTATATATTTTATGCTGTAATTAGCAGGTAATTTTATTTTTCAAAATTCCTCAGGAACATTTGAATAATCCTTTACAAATCCTACAATATTGATACAATTGTGTCCTGAATACCACAAAGCCACAATATGTCTTAGGTTGTTTTCTTTTTGAATTTTTAAAGACAGTTATCTATAAATGCGAAGCTTCTTATAGAGAATTGGAAAACACAAAACAGTCCAAAAGGCAGAATTACTCAAAGGCCCACATGCAAAGCAGTCACTGCTAACATTTAGGTACTCTCAAGTCTAATCTTTTTTTGTTGTTATTAATAATTTTCTGTACTTGTAATTATACAGCATATACAAAGTAAAAATATTATTATAGAAATATGTCTTAATATGAGACACCACACTATGATGAAAATGTAGAAAAAAGAAATGTGAAAGAAAAAAAATTAAATGACTCCAAATTTTACATTCAAATAACAACCAATGAATGCCATGCATGTGCATCTTATTGACTATTTTATCCCTTTCAACATTTCATTCTAATTTTTCCAGTGATCGTGATGACTTTAAATCTAGCTGAATACACTGTTCATAGCTTTCATTTAGAAAAAAAAAAACAAAGAGATGCCTGATGTCAAATATGAATTCCACTGAAGAGTTTATTAATCTTCCAATTTAAGAAACCTACTGGCTCAGATAATTCAATTTGATTTTAAAGCTACACACTCTTTTAGTCAAGTTTTCATACTATAACACAAGGCAGGTGGGATGCTTTGAGGTTTTTTTTGTGGTTTTCTTTTTCTTTTTTTTTTTTTTTTTTTTTACAAATACGCTTTTGAAAATGTGCTTTTTATCGCAGTTTTCCTAGGCCTTTTTTTAGGTATGTTAAGAAATACAATTAAGGTTCATCCATTGTTCCAAGTACCAGATTGGAACAGAATAGTAGAACTTTTTTAATTGTATATCAGATAAAGTAAGAAACTCCAAATGAAGTGCAGATTAAGAGTTGGGTCACAAAAATACATACATATCATTAGAAACTGGGAAGGCTGAGAATTAGAGGGAGATCATTAACTGCAGGGAAAAATTACTCTTATCTTGTGGATCCACAGATCACAATTCTGTTGGATTCTACTGGATTCTATATCCAAAACTCCTAAAGGGAGATGAGTCTCTTTACAGTACAGCAACCCCAGTATTTTGATATTTATTTGGTTTATTTCTCAATTTAGGTAACTGTCATAAGTAATTGTTTACTCGAAGTGTTGATCGCTTCTGAACCCGTATCTCATCTAGAATATCTTTCCTTTTTGCTGTATACCTGTGAAACAACTTGCCTGGGTAAAAAATTCTTGAGTGATAACATTTTTCCTTAAAACACTGTGGACTGGATTCCATTGACTTTTGGCATTTTGTCATGCAGGTGGAAAGTGTAAACCTTATCTAATTTTTGTTCCTTTCTATTTAAGTCATTTTTATTCTTATTTCGATAGTTTTAAGACATACTAGGTACTTTCTGAGGACACATGACAACATTTTCATTGATTCTGCCTGTTAACATAATTAAATCTTTTAATTATATTTTCAGGTTTTGTTCCTGTGAGAACTATTACAATTTTTACTTTAGAGATCCATGCAATTATCAGGTTGTATCTTAATTGTCCTCTAAATAGATGTTGACTTCTTTTATGATTTCTGTTTTTTCCTTAATATGCTATGAGCTTCTTATGTTTATACTTCATTTTACCAATTAATTTTTAAGATGCTTTTTCATTTTAGGCAAGGTGGAATCCAGATAGTGGATTTTAGGAGATTATCTTCCTAAGGTGGAAAAATTAGCCCCAAGAAACTTCAGGCCTTTGTTTTATATTTTTTATGATTTCAGGACTAAGAACTCTACTGTCTGCTAACATCCATGTCAATCCTTGAAGATGAAATCTAATTGACTCTCTCTGGAATGTGAGCTAACCCACACCTAGCCAGGGTGAGCAGAGGTTCCAAATGGCCTGAGGGGACAGCACTTCGTCGAGGCCCACAGCCAGCCTGGAGAGGGTCAGTTCTCACTATTCTTTTGTGGAGCATTTTTGACCAGAAACAGGGAAGAATTCAGGGCATGTAAAACACACACACCATTTCACTGTCCCATACGGTCTTATTTTCTACTAAAAATGTTGAACTGTTTGCCAATGGTTTCTGGAAAAGAATATTTCCAGCGATACATACAGTTGATCTCTGACTCATCAAGGTGTTGTTTCCTTTATTTTGTGTTTCAGTATTTATTACTGAGCCTGTTTTTATCCCTGCTTATTTTAGAAAAGAGATAAATCTGTCAGATTCAACATCAATAAAGAAATGTGATTTTCTCTTTATTCTCATCTGCAGTCTGGATGAAAATCATTTTTACTTCCAAGGGGGAGGTGAACAAATCCCTTTCCAGTATTTAGCCAACATTAATTGATTACTGCTCTGTTTTCCTGAGATGAGGTAAATTCATAAACCGGTCCCATGTCTTCTGACTCACTCAGCTGATGGAGCACATGAAAACACGTTTCTCTGCCTCCATTTACTTGTGTGGAGCACAACTTTCAAAGAACAACATGTAACCACCAGTCCACCCTGCAGTTTACCTTGATGATTTCACTGTTGCAATGTACATATGGATGTAGAAATAAAGGGGAGGGTGAGCAGGGGAATGCATTCTGTACTTGACAAAAATCCACACCTAAATGGTGGAGGGGCAACTGTCTATTTCCCTGGTCGGTAGACAATCTGGGTCCCTGAAATAGGTTTACAGAGCAGGCAGTGGTTAACACATCTGCCCACATCCATTTCACTTGGATAAGGCTGCTCTGCTTAATAAAGGAAACGAGGGGTGGACCACTATTTACTCTCTACAGTTCCACAATTATTTTAAATAGATTCTAATTTTCATTTTCCAATTATTTGAATTTTCAGTATTCTGAATTTTTTTCTGGACTTAGGAAGGTGAAAGAAGTTTTATCAGAGCTTGGCAGTTAGATTTCTTTTAAAGTATATGGTTTTAAACACTGTACAGTTTGTGGAATATACCAGCTTTCCCTACCTTCTTTATCTCTCATTTACCATCTGGACAGACTAAGTAGACTGGACATGTAAGATAAGTATAAAAACTAAAACTGTACTTGCTTAGTTTTTAATTTAATTTAATTTAATTTAATTTAATTTAATTTAATTTAATTTAATTTTAAAATAGTATGTTCTGTTCTGCTTATGCTGCAGAAAGCAACAAGAGAATGTGGCATCCTCCCTAAGGATAGGAAGGTCATATGACACCAAAATTATAATTTTTTTTCAAGCAAGAAGCCAGGTTCCAAAGAGTGACAATTTCCTCCAGCAATGGGATGAGACCATGTGTCAGTTCACCTCTTCAGAATGAGGTGAAAGTTGCAGCCCTAACTGCAAACAAAATAAATCAGCTAAAATTTTAATACATTTTACAAACCTAAGTGTGTATCAGCATGGAAGGTTAGAATAAGAGCCCCACAAACACAAGTAGGGGTTTTCACTCACTCACAAACTCTTCAATGGACTTCCAAAAGATAGACAGGGACAGGGCAGGAGACCAGAGAAATCCTCTTCAGGGTGCAGGGATATAGGAAGTAATCAGCTAAGGCTGTGACACTCTGCAGTTCTCTGGACCTGTGTCGCATACAAAGCAAATGCCATAGAAAGAGAGGGAGAAATTACTCCCATCCCTAGGGCTCAAGGAAAGGTCCACTGCTTCTGGGGTAGTGTTATAAGCAAGAATCCACTACCCATCCGGGAGGAGCAGGAGCTGCCTTGGACCTAGGACCCTGCAGTACAGGGCAGAGGTCTGCTACTGGTTAGGGACGGGCAGGGATCTCTCTTACACCCAAGAACTTCCACAAATACAAAGGAGAGAATGGACATCAAGGGAAGGAGGAGAAGAAAAGCTGACAAAGCTCAACAAGAGAAACAGAGAACCCCCCAACCCCGCGTTGTCCCTTCCCCACCATGAGAGTAGAACCAAGCAACAAGAAAGGGCAGTTCACCACATCGGGAGAGTTAGCAGAATGGAGAGAAACCCTTTCTGTGGCATAGGCATGCGGGTTTGCTGAAGATAAAGAGCAACAGAGCCAGACACGGAGATAACCCAGATACCAGAGCTATCACACAGGGACCCGGATACAACCCTGACTAATACGCTACAGGACTTAGTGGAAGGCAGAAGAGATGCCTGAACTGATGGAGAAATTCAGTTAATTGGTAGGAACTGTAAGAAAGAACCAAATGGAAATGCAAGCATTTTTTTTTTAAGATACAAGGAATTTCTTCAATTAGCTTATCAATAGGCTAACACAGATGAATCCGTGAACTTGGTAACAAGGCACCAGAAATTATCCAAACTAAAACGCAAAGAGACAAGAATGTTAAGGGAAGGGAGAAGGACAAAAACAAAGCATGCAAAAACTGTGAGTTTAATCGGAGTCCCAGAAAAGAAATAGAGAGAAAACAGGTATAAGAAATATTTGAAGAGATACTGTCTGAGCACATTCCAGAATGAAACAACAAAAAGCCCAAACAAACAAAAGACACAAATTGAAGCTCAGAGACATACAAAAAGAATAAAAGCAAGATAAAAGTAATATATATTTTTGCAGAAAATCTAAACAATTTAGATAATTAAAATTAGAAAAACCAAAATACTCATAAACTCTTGGAACAAATTAGGTAATAACTATCACTGAAGCCATTCCAGTCTTCCCTATGCGTTTACAAGTGTTTTTTTTTTTTTTTATTTTGATAGCGTTAAATCAGTTTTTTAAAACTGAATTGAACTCCTTGGAGGACATCTTTTTTTGTTTCTAATTCTTTGGCCTGAAAGTTCTAACATTCTCAGAAGCTTGGATTTTAGGATAAAGAGAAATTGAGAGAATGATCTTGTTTCCACTGATCTGGGCATTAGGCAACAATCTTAAGTTGTTGTAGTATATCTGTTCAGTGTTAGAAAGTAAATTTTCAATAACTTTCATAACTTCATTTTAATAAGATCTGTGCACTATCAGCCTTAGATTATTAAATATATCTATATAATTTCATAACAAAATATTTCAAGGAACAATCCTAGGGTTTAAATTAGACCACTGTTTCTCAGCTACTAGTAGTTCCAGGTGAAGACTGATAAAGCACAATGCTAATACTAGTCTGTCTATCCTCTCCTCAATATAAAGGTTTTTTTTTTTTTTAATTTATAGTTATTCTATACCTTATCCCTTCCTTCCTGGCTATAGTAGTTATTCTATTGAATTTAGATCTTTACTCTTCACAATATAATCTAGGTTTGGGAAAACTTGTTTAGAATGAAGGATGCTTATCGTATACTTCATAGTGTCTGTCAGTTGAAATCTAACTGGCTTCAGTGCTCATATCTTTTATCTCTAAAATGTTTATAAGTACACCTTGAATTATAAATCATCATTATTTTACTTTTTAAAGCCAGGCTATTAGCTTGAAGAGAATAGAAATTTTTATATTTAGGAAAAACTTTTTAAATTCAAACAACCTGTCACCATATTTCAAAATAAAACCAGTGTATACAAAATCCAGAATACAGATGGATTTAAATAAATGTTAAAAATGACAAAACATAAAATAGAAAGAAGATATGAATTATTTTAAAGTATATTTATAAAAATATTCTTTAGTTAATAAAGCAAGCTAAAATTGGCTTAGTGGATCTATATGTTGCTTCATTTGGATAATGAGTCTAAAGCCTGAGAGTAAACTTGCTTTTGTCACGTATATTTCCCCACAGGGATTAGTATACTATCTTGCATATGCCCCAAATATCTGTTATATATAAACTGATGAATAATATACTTATTAACTATGGCTTTTAAAAAAATTAAGTTGATACTAAATCACTATTTCACTGTTTCTAAAATAGGAGCAGTGAAATTTTGTTGATGAGCAGATATAAAGTAAAACAAAATTCAGAATTTACGAGTTTTAATAAATGGGTAAGTAGATTTTTACTAAATAAAAACATGCTCCCTCATATGGATATATACATAAATTTGTATGTGCATATATTTTTTTATATGCTGTTTATTATATATGTTGACAAAGAAAAACTAAATTCCGAAATAATGGATTTTGGTACATATGTGTGTATATATATATACACATTTCTAAATATTTAGACTATATACATATGATTATAGATCATTGTGTATTTTTACTAAAAAAAATGTATTTTACTTTTGGTAAGAATTGCATTCCAAGAATCTTTTGGACACTAGGTGTCACTAGAGTAAAGGAGAAATTAACAACAACAAAAAAGCTGTTCAAGAATAATTTTCAAAGGAGAATATATAGTAATGTTTTGTTTAAGATTCTGTATTTTCTTTATTTTTAGGATTTATAACTCAAACATTTAAATTCATACCAAGATGAAATATCACATAGGTTACAGACTTGGATGGAAGTGATTACCCCTCTGCCCTCCATCCCCAAGTCAAGGGAAAAATCAGATACTCATTTTTGCTGATTCAATAAGACATTAAAGAAAGCTAAGGCTTGTTCTTAAAATTCAAGGCTACGGACACCATCACCGGCAAACTGCCACTTTAAGAAGGGGTCGGTGCTTTCCTCTCAAACAGTCAGGGTCTTGGAGCAGGAGTGGGAGCTGATGCAAAGTGACCTGAATGAACTGCTCATTGTTCTTAAGTATACGGGACCATCTGACATCTCAGGGAGAACATAATTTCTTAAGCCACTTTAATCTCACACTTACATCTTAAACTTCTAGGTATGAGGACTCTAGGTATTGTTTCTTAGATTCTTTTTTCTTGCTGATACTTCACTTTCAGCAACATTTTGGTGGGTTTTAAACTTAAGTACATACAAGCTTAAATCAGGATTATCTATCGGTGATATTGTAACCAGAGAGCTGTTACAGATAATAAAAGTACTTACTTAAAAAGCTCATTTCTGTCGATGGCTCTGTTGGTTTGGGGGTCGATGGCATAGACAGTCAAGTCACACTTGGTATAGTCTTCTAGAGAAAAGGCGTCGCCGTGCCGGCGAGCACCGATGGACTCCACCACAACCTTGGCGCCAGGAATTTGCTCCTGAACATAGCGATCCAAAATCCTATAAATCAAACAGAACACAAACTTTATGACATTCGGATGGGCTCACTAGGGAAAAAAAAATCACATTCAACTTGAAATGACATTTAGTAAATGAAAAATGATGACAGCCTGGATTTTGCTAATGTTTACTGAATATGAACCTTGAAAAAAAAATGTCCCTATATATTTAGAGCATTTAACTCCCAATGATGCTGGAAGCTGAGTAAGGTAGAAAGAGGTCATCAACCATGTCCTATTTAAGTCTCGACTTTAAAAATTTATGATACCATTTGAGCTTTTACATGGCTCATGGGAAATACCAGCTATGTTGTACAAGTAGAGCTGTCTATGCTTTATAGGAGCCATAGGGTCTTAGAACTCTTGAGTTCATATGGTCGGTGTCATAAATTACACCTTCCACCAGATTTTGTGATACGTGGCACTTGGCCACAGGCCAAGGTGCAAGAGTAGGATGCCTATTTTCTTAAGTGTATAAAGACCCTTTGAGCATTACAGCAATGGGATGTATTTTGCTATGCTACGCTCACCAGGTTAAGATAAAAATATTGCTTGCAAATCTCAGAAGTTATTTAAGTGAATACAAACAACCAAAAGATACCTCATTTAATGTAGAATGAGTAATAAGTCACATGAAAAAACAGAAATAATGTTAACCTATAGGTAATTTTCTATAAAGTACAATTTTTTCTAAATTAATAACTTGATTTTAATTGAAAATATTAATTAGTGCCAAGTGTTTGTTATTCTGTATTGCCACAAATGGCAATTTTTAATGTTCTTTTTCCTTATTAAAAACTTTATATTATTAATTCTTGAAGATTAACATTAGAATGCACATATTAAATATTTATAGGCATTTATATGCAAATTTAATAACTATACATGGAAAGTATCTTAAAATTTATGATTCAGTGTTCCTCTTGGCGTCCAAGCTGTGAGGCATTTTGGAGGAGCAAGGGGTAATATTCTAAGGACCACTGATATAATAGGAAATAACTTTTACTTTGGATGCCTAAATTGACCTGCTTCCTGCTCTCTTAAAAAAAGTAAAATGTTGCCTTCTGAGTCTGGTATGTGCTCAGTTTGCCCTGTTGAAAGAATAAACAGGATACTGAACCTTGGAGGAAATGGCTGTATACCATGGAGCACAAGTCTGTGGTGTTCACACCCAGGGACGTGACCAATGTACATGCAGTGTTAGCTCGTTTGCTTTTTAATTTGTGTAGAGGAGCACAGTTGACGTCTGTCTTATTGAAGTACTATTCATGCTTTTCCTTTTCTCTCATTATCCCACACCCACTGGCCGCTCTGCCTTACAGTATCTTTTCTGATGAGACCGTTGCTGAAGAATACACATTCAGCGATATTTTGGGATGAAATGTCTGTTATGATAAAGCAGAATGTGTCCACATTTGAATTCATTCCTTATCTTTTTCTGATAAATATATGTAAAACTAAATTTAATTCTTTTAAATACGAACATATTTTGTAAAAATCAGTTCTTCCCATTTATCATCTATGTTCATATAACTAAGTATTTCTACTACTTGTCTTCATTACATATATATGTATGTACATATACATAATATATATGATATTTATCAAAAATCAATTTTTAGTCCTTAATTTTCAGATGTACATAGGTACATGGTTGCATCCTAAAAGTTTTTTGACCTCATTATTTTTAAAAGTATATCTCTCCACTTACTTTGAATTGGCTCATATTATTTAATACCAATGTTTAAATTGGCCTTAATGTTTACTTCAATTTATTAATATAGTAATCCAATTCAAACATAAATTCAGAATCAAATGTCACGAGAATTTACCACATTTAATTTCATCAAGAACAAACATGACTCTCCAGCTCACCAGCCTAAAGTATTTACATGTTACTAGGTCATTGCCAATTTATGGTATTATGGTATTTTGTTTTAAGCCTTTAATTAATAAAGGAGTTCTATAATTTATAATTTATATATGTGTATACACATATATACAGAGAAGAGGGATCTATAATATTGTTCATCAATCTTTTATATGTGTATCTCACACACACACTGTATCAAGGGAGATGTCTGTGGTGATGTTTACACAATGTTAACAGTGCCCTGCATCTAAATTTTTGGAAGCAGTACGTCAGTTGAAAATACAAGTAGTACAATCGAATATATGGCAGAATAATATTTGATTATGGCAAAGTTTCTCAAAACAAAGAATCATCTGATTGATTTTCCAAGAAGCAAATATAGTGTAAATGAATTTTATAATAATTATAATCATTAAATTAAAATTAAATTTCATTTAGGGTTTATTGTTCCACTTCAGTTTAAAAGATCTGTACCATACTCATATTTAGTAATATATTATTATGTGATTTCTAGATTAAGTTTCAAAATCTCTAAACTTCTAAGGAAATATGGTAATATAATTAACATATACATTTTTACGTAGATAAATATACATAGATATATACATACATTTATAATAAACATATGTGGTATATATGGTATATGTACATATATGTACATAAACATGCATGTATGTAACATGTTTTATTGTGCTACCACATGATAACTAATCAATAAAAATTTAAACTAGTTTCTAATTTAAACTAGAAATAGTAATCTCAATAGCTTTCTTACAAAAATGTAGAAAGGCATATTTAACTAAACTTTTTTCTATGCAAAAAGCATTTTTTTTAAGTCACAAACTAAGAGTACCAATAAAGAATTGGCTCAGTTAACTATTTTGTGATGGAACCAAGTTATTTTTGGTTGATGCCCCCAAATTTAAATTTTCAAACATCACTTTGTCTAGTTACCACTATGTACATTTTCAGTTAGTTTCAACCAGAAATTGGCTGTAAAAAATTAAGTGCAGAAGCTTTACTGAAAGAGTTTTATAGCTGAAACAAGTATTTGCTTTTTACTTTTTCACACTAAAATTGTTACATCAGCTATCTTCGCAATTACCTGTGACTGGGCCAAGCTAAAATTACTGTTTGATGAGAGCTTCTGGCCTTGTGTGCTAGAGCAGCTTCCTCCCAAGAAAAATTGGGTTGGATTTTTAATTAGGCTTGTCTCTTAAGAAGCACTATAAAGAGAGCGTGGTTAGACACCCAGCCTGCAGCTCGCCCATAGACGTAGATTCAAACTAAATTTCCACCATTTGCTTTCTGTGTCTCTGTGGAAATTACCCCACCTCTCAAAGTTTTAGGGAACTCATCTGTACAATGGGGAAAGCAATCCTATCTACTTCAAAGGTCTCTATGAGAAGTTAATTAGATAACACCCATTAAATGTACAAAGCCTAGCAAATAAAAAGTGTGCCACAAATATTGGCTATTTGTTGTGGTGGCTGTAGAAACTCCTCCAATTTCATGATTTTAAACCCTACTTAGCCTTTTGTTGGCGTGAATAGTTTATATTTAACTAGCAGCATAGGGAGTTCCACCGCAAGTTCCTGTCAATATTTTTTTCAAAAGCCTGGCTAAAAGAATCAATAGGCATTGCCCATGGCCAGAGGGCTATGAAACACAGCACAGGCCTTCCTAACATTCTGGACTCATTTCCTCTGTTAACACAGGTCTGCAGAGATTCTACCCAGACCATATCCTCAGCCATGTTCCAGGTTCCACAGAACATTTCTTCATGACATTAGGAGACACCCTCTCTATGATGTCCCACAGGATGAAAACATTTCCCTCCAATCTGGCTCAGAAGTCGTTCTGCCTTTCCACCAGAAGTGGTTTGGTTTTTTGAATTTTGTATCTGATTTATTTATTTTTTTTCTGTTTGTTTGCTTGCTTCTTTCACTTTGGCCCTTAAAATGACGCAGACCAAGTTTGTTAACTGCTCTCTAGTGTCTCTGCAGGACCCCACAGACGCTCTGCTGTTCATCTCACTCTGACTCCTCCTGTGATTTCTTTTCATTCTGTTTGCCTGTTCTTCTGACTCATGTTAAATGTGTTTTACCGTGATTCACTGTATGAATCATTGTAAGCTATCTTAAATTCTCCTTGAATAATGTCAAACATTAAAAAAAAAAATCAACTGTGGCCTCTATTACAACATAGACATAAACACAAGTATCTAAAATACTGTTTCTGTTGCTGCAGATACAAATGGAATTATCTTATATAAACGTGTGGTTGAATTTACTTATCATGTTAAAAGACAGCACAGACAGGTAAAGTGTGTATAAGTTGGAGAAAATTAGGAGAACTATAAACATAATTAAGAGAATAAAGGAACTGACTCTTGCTGATCAGGTATCTGAACTGAGTGGCTGCACAAGAAAACATGTTTACCTTGTACCAAGGGTTGGCACTAATTATAAAAAATTATATGCTGTTCTATTTGGCAAAACTTCTGGACCATAAAACATAAAAGAATATGTAGAAAGAAGAATGTTGAAAGGAATAAATGCTCACTATGTATTTTGGAAATCTTTAGAAAGCAACTGTGATTCAAGTGCTTTAATGGAACCATATACCATGATCTTGTTTTTTATCTTGGAACTGCTTTCCACTTACTTTCTATTTGATGCAATCAAAAGCTCTGAAAAATAAACTGAACTGAACGATACAACATTTGGGAAAAGTGAAAGAGAGATTATAACACTTGGCATTTTTCTGCTTCTCTCTTCAATTTCTCCAATCGTGTTTCCAAAGACTTTTTTGGATGAAAAGATAAGTGTAGTAAGAGGCTGGAAAATGCCCTTTTTTCACTGTTTTTGTGTGAGTAGATTTTACCTTGGGAATATGAGTAACCACTTTCTTTCAAATCACAGCATAGAATATACTTGTAAATGTTAATGCTTTCCTCCATCATATGTTAACAAATATTTATTCAGATTCTTCTAAAATATATAACACAGATCGTAAGTTAAAATAAGAATATTACAGCCAATATACTGGGACCTTCATTATAATCATCTCATGAATTAAACTGATTTTTATTTTCCACAACCTGTTTCAATCTATCCTTTAAGTTTGCCATTTTCTTAAGCAGACTGCTTGCTCCAACGCTACTTTATTTTTTTCATGTTTGTGCTTTTCTAACAGGGCAAACAAAGACAATGTAAAGTATCTCTATCTGCTTTAAAACTCAAAAAATAATGTTTTTAATTGGTCTTCCATTTAACTATATTTTCAGTTAAGGAAGATTCTATTTATCTCTTCTTGAAAGCAACAGTACTTGCTCAAGTATATCAAATATTATTTTTAAATAAAAGTAAAACTTAAATGTCCTCAATGGACTAATAAAAAGTATTATGTTAGTTTTTGGCTTTAGTTTCATTGTTTCTGAGAAAATAAAGAAAGGGGAAAAAATAGTGAATCTGACAAAATACAGCATCTAAATCTAACTGGTAAGCTCTACTGTTTTCATTTCTCATTTTCATTTTTTTTTTGTAATGTATGTTACTGGGAAAATGGAAGAGGAGAACAATTATGTATTTAAAATTTTTTGTATCATATATATATCAGATGGCAAATATTAACTGAGAAAGTTGGTTTATTATCCTTCAATTTCATTCTCAATAAAAACTGGTATAGTTTTAAACATAATTATTCAGAAATTTGTTAATTAATGAATGGTGAGTATGGCCATTAAAATATGAAACAAACCTATTGAAAGCAAACACATCAGCACATATGCCTCTACTAAATCCATGTATGATGAAATCTTAAGAAAAAGTAAAATCTAATTGGTAAGTAATTTGCTTTTGGTTAATTCTACAATGTGTATGAGTAACAGTATCAGACACTGTTTTGTACAAGTCTAACTGTATTCTGGGCTATCTTAATTTTGTAAAGGACTGTGACTTCTTACAACATAATGAGTTAAAAATAAGAATTTCTTCTTGGAAAGAGAGGTTACTTCTTTCTCTACCAAAATGAAGCTCAAAACTAAGTATTTTGGAAAAACAGCAGATTAATACATTTTATGTCAAAACAATGAATCAGCTAGACTTTGAATAAAACCAAATCACATTTCTCTTTTTTTTAAAAGAATCGTGACTTATACTTTGAAAATTAAAAAGTAGGATTTCATTCTACATTGAGTTTGTGTTTTATTTTAATGACGGCTTTGATTTATTTTACAGCTATTACGTGCCTATTACAGAAAACATTATTTTCTCAAGCTATGCTTTTGAAATGTCTGTGCTTTATGATCTGATAAAAATTAGATCATTTATGGTCATTCTCTGTTGATAACCTCTTCAACTTCAACTACATCTTTGTGTTACATATACTTAAACTAAATTGGCATGTGATTAGAAATACTTTTATAGCAATTCAACTAAGGATACGCAGATAAGAAAGTCTACACAAGTAAGTAAACTCTCAGATACAATAATATATTTCATATGTCCCAGCTGGGCTTATTTTTTAACAGATTTTCACTGATTTGATAGGATAGCACCATACCTGATATGTATAATATACACAGTTCATGTGAAACAAATGAGACAGAAGGAAATAATCTTAATTTGGTCTAAGAAAGTGGCTGTGGGGAAGAGATAATGGAGTTTTAATCCATTACCAAACAAAAAACAGCAGGGTGATGGTGAAAGAGGGAGCTGACATTCAGGGCATTTACTGATATGAATCAAATATTACTAGATAAAGTCAGTCCTCTCCAAGTACACAATACTATTACTTTCACATGTAGAATTTTATCAAATTCTTCAGTGTCCAAGTAAGGCAAATATTATTTTTATTTTGTCTGTTTGCTCAGACACAACACTTAGGAGCCATTATCATTGCCTACCTCTTCTCATACATCAAATCCATTACAAATTCTGTAGGTTGAACCTTCAAAAATATACCCTTAACCTAAATCCCTCCCTATGTCCATCCCCTACCACCAGTCCGGGCCACAATGAGCTCTCCCCTGGACTATTGCTGTGGACTCATAACTGGTCACCTGGTCTTCCACTCAACAACCTTGTAAAATTTAAGCCAAAATGTTATTTCTCTGTGGAAAACATTTAAAGCATTGCTACTTCAAAGAAATATAATGCAAGTTACCCATGTAAATTCAAATTTTCTGTAGCCATGGTAAATTAAAAATAAAAATGGTGAGGTTAACTTAACACATTTAAATGTATCCAAAAATGATCATTTCAGTATGTAATATATTAAAGGATATTTTATTTTTTTTCTGTACTAAGTCTTTGAAATTTGGTATGTATTTTATATTTATAGCACCTCTCATTTAGACCTGCCACTTTTCAAGCACTCGAAAACCACATGCAACTAGTGGTTCTATATTGGACAAAGAGTTACAAGGATTTTCTCTCTTACCAGAGTAAAATGTTAAGTCTTTCAAGCGGCCTATGAGATCCTGCATAACTAATTTCCTACCATGACTTCTGTATCTTGATATGACAAGCATGCTGCTACCTCTGGGTTTTCATATCTGCAGTTTCCTCTTTATGGGGTAACTTCCTCCAGCTTTTCCCCACTGCTCCCCTCCCTCCTCCTCCACACAATCAGAGCCACATGACTTTCTCCCTCACTTCTCTCAGGTTTCTGCTCAGATTTCAGCGTATTAAAAAGGCTTTCCTCAATTGTACTATATGAAATAGTACTTCTCTTCCATAATTCCATATTATTACTTTTATTTGTCTTTATTATAGTTATCACTACCTAACATCACATTATATATTAACGTACTTTTATTATTGCATTTGCTGTTTTCCCTCAATAGAATGGAAGCTTCATGCAGACAGGAACTTTGTTCACTGATAAATCTCCAGTGCTTACAGCCAAGAGCTAACCTTTTTTAATGAATAGATCTCCAGCTTCAAGATACGGATACTAAGACTCAAAGAGTTTAATTAACTGGCCCAAGGCCTCTTTACTAGTCACTGGTGGGTTAGGGCCTGAGTTTAGGTCTCCTGAACTTAAAAAAAGCAAAGCCTTCCCAGGAAAATAAAAATGATATCACTTGGGAATTTCATGTGAGATTTCCCCCAAAGTGTTTTCTTATAGGAATTTGAATAGAATAAATAAGCATTGTAGCTTTTTTCTCTCTCTCTACAAAGAATCACGTTGTAAATCAGGAGCTGGCAATTTACAGCCCACTGGCTAAATCCAGCCTATTGCTTGTTTTTGGAAATAAGGTTTTATTTACAAAAGTATTTTGCTACAAAAATTATTAATTATTATTAACATTTAAATATTATACTACAAAGAAGTAATTTAGTGAAGCAACATTCTTAAAACTTTAAAATATTATGCCTAATTACTAAAATATTAATCTATCCCTTTATAGAAAGGTTCCTGAGCTCTCTTACTCTAAAGCAAAGAGTAGATAAAAATGATCAAACATAATGTGCTTATTGACTTGCCTTTCAACTAAACCTTTCCCATCAATACCAAGTCTTTATTACACACATATAAGAAAATTTAAGTGCTAGCACTTATTTTTTGCCATTTCATAGGTTTTCTTTCCAAGAGATTTTATAATTCCTATCTTAGAAATACATATCTTGGCTAGATTTCTAAAGTACACTTTGTAACCTTAATTCCAGAAGCTGTAAATTAATTACACAGACACATTTCAGATGCTATGTAAATATTTCACGGAGAAAGGCTCTTCCACATCAAAGCAGTAACTACTTCAATGAGGTCCTAATATCTTTGATTTTCACATTATATTTAGAAAGTAAGAGAAGTGACCAATTCTGACACCTAAATTATCAATTCTGATTCATATTGTAACACAGTATTTCTAAACTCTTTATACTTTTGGAAAAAAATGCCATTTCTACAAATTCTTAATGATTTTAAATTTTAGAATCCTAGACTACTTTCATTTACTTAGGCTTCATGGTGAAGTGGAAGGAAAAAGGAAGAAGACACAATCAATCTTATGATTACCATGGGAAAGGGGGTGAGAAGGGATACATTTGGGAGTTTGAGATTTGCAAAAGTTAGCCACTATATATAAAAAAAGATTTAAAAAAATATATTTCTTCTGTATAGCACAGGGAACTAGGTTCACTATCTTGTAATAACCTTTAATGAAAAATAATATGAAAATGAATATATGTATGTATATGCATAACTGGGACATTGTGCTGTACACCAGAAATTGACACATTGTTACTGACTATACTTCAATTTTTTTAAAAAAGCAAACATTTCTTAGCTTCTTTAGACACTACTGCCAATCATTTATTGGTTTTAATAAGATCTCCTTAACCTTATCCTCACAGCTATTTCTCCTACTCCTTAATCTCAAGAATTGGTAAGAGAAACACAAGGCTCTCAAGAGAGAAATTCTAGGGTCAATCTAAAATACTTCTAAATATGCATACATACGCAAGGTGTGTAGGGGGCGTAGAGTCTCATTATGGGGGAATTTGCTGAATTCATTATTATAATTAAAAAGAGATGTGTTTCATTACAAAGGGTTATTGGTTAATTCTATAAGCATAAAATAACACAAGTAATAAAAAAAATTCAGTAGAGCCATTTATTCCTAGGGAGTGGGGAGTAATCATGAGCTCTCTGTAGCAGTTAACATTTATTCCTTGAGCATTCTGTTTTCTAGGCATTGTGCTCTTAGCCATCAAAGGACACTGACTCCTTCTGAAAGGACACTGGCCTTCTACTTGAGTCTGCCTAAAGGGCAAAATAACAGTGATGATCATATGGATTTCAAGTTTTCCCTTCATAAGGTAGGGATGTCTCATAGGAAATCAGAAAATGGCTTTGATGATCATGTGGTTTGTCATCTAAAAATGTCTACAGGAAATGAATGTGCTGGTTAGTTTGATCACTGGAACAATAAATTCCTATTTTTAGTTAACAGATTGGCACTCTGCTGTCCACCTTGGTTATACATGTATTTTCACTATTCCCCTATCTTCCTACACTGAGAGTGAGTTTTGGGAGTTTCATGGTGCAGAATTAGACCTAACAGTCCTTATCACTACTTTCATCTATTGAAGTAGCTTTCAAGAAGGAACCATAATGACTATATCCTGTCTGATTCCAAGGATATGATGTTCTGGAAAAGATAAAACTATGGGGACAGTTACAAGATTACTGAACGCTGTGGGTTAGTGGGAAAGGGGGATTTGAGTAGGTGAAGCACAGAGACTCTTCAGAGCAGTGAATCATTTCTGTAGGTTACTACTATGATGGATATATGTCATTATTACATAGGTCCAAACCAAGAACCTACAACACCAACAGTGAACCCTATGTAAACTATGGATTTGGGGTGATTATGATGTGTCAAAGCAAGTTCATTGACTGTAACAAATGTAGAACTCTGGTGCAAGATACGGATAGTGGAGGAAGCTATGTTGGGGCAGGGAGGAAGTATATGCAGAAATTCTCTGTATCTTCTGCTCTGTTTTGCTACAAACATAAATCTGGTCTAAAAAATAGTCTTTTTTTAAAAAAGGGATCCCAAATTTTTGTGCTAAATAATCTCTTAATTAAAACAGATTAAGAAAAATCTACAAAAAGGAATCTTACAAGTGCCTGCTCTGCTTACTGCACTAACAAATTTATATTTAATTGTATCAAAAGCAACACAAGACTAATAACCTTATTCCAATTTTCGAAGTAAGAAACTGTGGCCCTAAGTGTTAAATAACTTACCCAGAGGTCATACAGCTGTAATAGGATTCAGACTTGTTTGTTTGAATCCCTTATCTGAGCTGTATTACTAAACTATGCTATTAGAACAGAACATGCAGGAACTCTGGCATCTCCCTGCCTTACCCTATTGACTTTGGTCACTAACCTCATTTGCATAGAACATCTATTATTCACTGAATGTTCACACTGTCCTAGATGGGCTATACTATTTGCTTCTTACAATTCTATGACAGAGCTTTTAGTAGCTCTGGTTGACAAATGGTCAAACTGAGTCTAGGGAAGATTAAATTATTTATCCAAGCTCATGTTTCAAAACCAGTATCATATGAAGTCAAAGCTCCTTTCACAGTGATTCATTTCTCTCAAGACTTGAAAGACCCCTGATTTTTCCCTTTCATATTTTCATATCCATGTAGGAGGAATAAATCATATAGTTGCTATGAAATTATACTTTTATGTCACCATACTTCTCGGTTTTTATAAATTTTGTCTCAATACAAGAAAAGGGCATCATGACTTTGCTTGTACAAAACTTTCACTCAGTGAAATGCATTGAATGCCTATTATATCACTGAAATTATAGTAGTGAAAAGTAGGTTTCCTATTTTTATGGAGCTTATATTAAACTAATGTATAATATAAAGTTTAGATAATGCTTTGAGGAGAAGCAGAATAAAGGGTTAGAGGTTGAAAAGAGTGCCGTCTCTTTTGGATTGCGTAATCAGAGAAGGCCTGCTTCATTAGATGACATTAAAGTAGTTAAGAGACAGCCATAATCCTAATTCTTTTCAGGTGTAATCAGCTATTATTTTAATAAAGGTTAAGAGTGTATAAAGCACTTGTGCAGAAGTAAACAAGGCACTGTCTGATTGCTATTGCCTGTTTAAATGCTGATGATTACCTCTTTCATAGGACATTTTATGTGACACCCAGAGGTTAAATTTTATGAAATATCAAGAAATAATTGTTACAAAGCACAGATACTTATGCCTTAATCAGTACCTATTATATTTTGTTTGGCATATAATTACTAAATGGTTACCTATCTGACTATCTGAAGCTTCTTCTGGCAACTTGGAAGTGTGAGATAATTTGCTAGAAAGAGGCAAACTGACAGTAACCAACATCTGTCAACCTGAACTCAATAAAAGACTAGGAACAGTTAATACATATCACTATAAAATTATTAAATGATGGCAGGCTAGGTTAGAGTGAAGAGCAAAATAGTAAAGACATTTTAATAATCCTTGATAACATTTAGACTATCAGAGAACTGTGAATTCATAACCACAACTTTGTCTGAGTCAACAATAACATGTTCAGACATGTTTGGTGTACACTGTTCAAAAGGGAGAGGGAAAAAAATTATGATAATAATAAATGTCATAAGTTTGTAGCCTACTATAGGTAATGATTATTTGTATCCAAGAAGAATTCAAAATAGGTGTTTTGAGTAATTAATAAATTTGAATGAGCATAGTAAATTGATAATGACATCAAATTTCATTGCATATGCAATATAGAATACTGACAGTAATACAGTGTAACTTGCCATAATTAAACTTTCCTTAAATTGTTTTTATTTATATAATTTTCTGCAGAAGTAAATAACTAAATCATAAATTAATATTTTAAAAAGGCAATCAGGTTAGTTCTCTCCTAGAAGAGACGCCACTCTAGAGAGCTCTCTAGCTCTTTCCCTGCATTGTGAGGACAAAACTAGAGGAGAGCAGGCTGAAACCTGGAAGAGGACCCTTGCCAGAGCCCAGCCATGCTGGCACCGGACCTTGGACTTCCAGCCTCCCAAACTATGCTGGGGTAAGCTCCGATTTACAAAGTGTGAAAATTCCTGGGCTGTTCCTGGGCTGTCTGAACTTGGAGAGGTGTTTGCATAAGGCCAAGATAACACAGTGGGAAGGAGAGACTGACTGGTGGATGATAAGTATCATAGGGGGATTTCTGGAAGATGGCGAAGGACGCTCGCAGGTCACCCTCTCCCACAGATACACCAAGACCCACAACTACAGACCCACTCAGCCAACCAGAGCACCTGTGGAACTCCGACAGAACATCGCCCTCTTCAAAAGATAAAGACGCCAAAAATCTGGTAGGAGAAAAGGAAAAAAGAAAGAACAAAAGGCAAAGCAGCGCGGGACGGGTCCCGCGGGGAGGGAGCAGCAAAGGAGGACTGGCGCTCGCTCGCTGGGTCTCCCCTCTCCAACTGAGAGTCCAGCAGGACGGAGGGGGAGCCTCCGAGGCTCGGATCTGTACAGAGCAGCCCTTGACTAACAGAACTAAGTTAAACGGGCACAGAGCGTCCCCCCGACACCCAGCCTGAGACGCCGGCCGGCAGCCGCGGGCAGGGCCAGGCTGCACAAGCCGGGCGGAGGACAGAAGTGGCTGCACGGAGGCAGCCCCAGGGGAACGCAAGGGGCTGCGCGCCGTGGCTGCGGGTGCACAGGGCAGAACAACCTGGGACCTCCATAAAACAGCAAGGTTGATGTGCTCTCGGGGGAAGGGTGCACACCCCCATCTCTGAAAACCCGCGGAAAGTTTTCGGGGGAAGAGAGGCGGGGCTCAGGCGCAGCCGCCATAGCCTCCGCGCTGAGCACTCAGGCGGGGGCGGGGGCGAAACCTGCATCTGCACCCAAGGGCTTAGCAGCCTCAAAGGCCAGACTGAGACTGGCCTGCAGCCCGGGGCAGATAGGATCCTTCCATCCTGGTCCCTCAGAGAACTTGCGCCACAATGACAAACAAGGAGCTGGGTTCTGGCTCGGAGCAGGGACAGGGCTGTCCCTGGGTCTTCCCGGAGCCCACCCGCGGAGCGACGAACAGGGCGGGGCGCCGACCAACCAGGGCAGAGAGCCGACCAGGGCGGAGCGCGCAGCCGCACAGAGCAGTGGAGCTACCCGGCGGCGGCGCAGGTAGAGCGAGAGCGGCCCCCCGCCTTTCGGGCAGGAACACAGCCCCTGACCGAGGTGCTGGGAGGGGGCACAACCCGCCCTCCTACCCGGCCAGTCTGCAACATCTGACTGCGGCATCCGGAGGGGCAGCGACCCGCCCACCCACAGCAGAGAGCTGCACCTGACCCAGTGTTAGGAGGAGGCGCGATCAGCTTGCCGACAGGTGCTGGGAGCAGCACAGAAGAGGGCGCCAACGGAGGGCCTCAGAAAACAGCAAGCTGAGCTTCCAAAACAGGACGAAGACAGAAAGACTTCACATTAAAAGCACACAGACTCCAGGAGAACACCGACAACCCCCCCCCCTTTTTTTTAAATCTGTTTTTACCTGTTCTATTTTCTATTACTCTCTTACTCTTTACTTCTTAATTCTTAATTCATTTCTATTTCTCTTGGGTTTTGATGTCCTGCTATTGATTAGACACAGGTTTCAAATACATCTATTCATCCCCCCCCTTTTATTGTAAAGGTTTCAAAAGGACGTCTCAACCCGATTAATACTCTGCTTCAACTCACTCTTCTATTATTCATTATACACTGTTTCAAACCCTCTTTCTCCCTTCTTTTAAAATTCTTTCTCTATTTTTTTTCTTTTTTTCCTAAGTTCTAGTCCTAAATAGGCATCAGATAGATAAAATCCTTAAGGACCAAAATAAAACAACTGATACTCCATAAACCACAGTGCCAGAGAGGTATGAGCAAGATGAAGAAGCAGAAAAACCTTTCCCAATTAAAAGAACAAGAGAAATCCCCTGAAAGAAAGATCAACAAAATAGACATTGATAGGCTACTAGATCAAGATTTCAAAAAAGGAGTGATCAAATTGCTGAAGGAATTAAAAGAGATAGTGTTTAGAGATATAAAATATGTCAAAAATGAAATTGAAGCTATAAAGAAGAGCCAAGTAGAATGGGTAAACTCATTGACAGAGATGAGGAATGATCTAATGGCTGTGCAAAGCCGACTAGATAATGCAGAGGAACGAATTAGTGATCTAGAAGACAGGGCAATACAAAGCACCCATTCAGAAGAACTACAAGAGAAGCAAATAAAAAATAATGAAAATAGCATAAGGGACCTATGGGATAATATAAAGCGTCCCAATCTTCGCATAATAGGGGTCCCAGAAGGAGAAGAAAGATCAAAGGGGATTGAAAAGGTTTTTGAAGAAATCATGACTGAAAACTTCCCAAACTTAAAGAAGGAATCAGATATCCAAGTACAGGAAGCTCAGAGGGTCCCAAACAGGAAGAACCCAAATAGACCCACACCAAGACATATCATAGTCAAGATGGCCAGAGTCAAGGATAAAGAAATGATTCTAAAGTCAGCAAGAGAAAAGCAAAGAGTAAGTTACAAGGGAACCCCCATAAGGCTCTCAGCTGATTTCTCTACACAAACACTACAGGCCAGAAGGGAGTGGCAAGATATATTCAAAGCCCTGAATGAAAAAAAGATGCAGCCTAGGATCCTTTATCCAGCAAGGCTATCCTTGAGGATAGAAGGAGAAATAAAGAGTTTCACAGACAAAAAAAAGCTGCAGGAGTTTAGCAACACTAAACCCATGCTAAAAGAAATATTGAAAGGGCTATTCTAAATAGAAAAGCAGCAGGATGCTACAGAAATGAGAAACACACAACTGGAAAGGTGATAACTCATGAATTACAAATAAAGTAAACATGAAATTATAAAAGAAGACATACAAATCACTGAGAGTGGGAGAGGGAGGCAGGGAAATATAGAATATTTTTTTCTTTCTTTTTTAAATTTTTTTAACAGTAGGATGGGTTTGCGATCATGTTACTATCAGTTTAACAAAAACAGTTATAGTAATGGGTTGATAGATTTACAAAAAAGGGTAACCACAAGCCAAAAATTTACAAAGGAGTCACAAAAAGTAAATAAAATCCATGATAATACAAAGGAAAATTACCAAACCACAAAAGGAAGAAGAAAGGAACAAAGAGGATATACCAATTCAACTGCAAAGATAAGTTCAAAATGGCAATAAACACACATCTATCATTAATTACTGTAAATGTTAATGGACTAAATGCTCCAGTCAAAAGACACAGAGTGGCAGACTGGATAATAAAGCAAGAACCTTCAATATGCTGCATACAAGAGACCCACTTTAGGGAGAAGGACACATATAGATTGAGAGTGAAAGGATGGAAAAGGATATTCCATGCAAATGGAAAAGCCAAAAAAGCAGGTGTTGCAGTACTGATTTCAGACAAAATAGACTTTAAAACAAAGGCCATAAAGAAGGACATTTTATAATGATTAAAGGAGTGATACAAGATGAGGATATTACACTCGTTAATATATATGCACCCAATATAGGAGCACCTAAGTACATACAAGAATTACTAACAGAGATAAAGGGGGATATTGATGGGAATACAATCATAGTTGGAGATTTTAACACTGCATTAACATCACTAGACAGATCTTCCAGACAGAAAATAAACAAGGCAACAGAGAAATTAAATACTACAATAGAAAAACTAGATTTGGTGGATATTTTCAGAGCATTACACCCCCCAAAAATAGGATATACATTCTTTTCAAGTGCACATGGAACATTTTCCAGGATCGATCATGTACTTGGGCACAAAAGAAACCTCAACAATTTTAAGAAGATAGAAATTATCTCAAGCATCTTTACTGACCACAATGCCATGAAACTGGAAATCAACAACAGAGAAACAAAGGAGAAAAAAAGGAAAGCATGGAGATTAAACAATAGGTTATTGAAAAAACAATGGATCAATGAGGAAATCAAAGCTGAAATTAAAAAATACCTTGAGACAAATGATAACGAAAGCACAACCACTCAAAACCTATGGGACACAGCAAAGGCAGTGCTAAGAGGGAAGTTTATAGCGATTACAGGCCTTCCTCAAAAAAGAAGAACAATCTCAAATAAACAATTTAACCCACCACCTGAATGAATTAGAAAAAGAAGAACAAAAAGCCCCAAAAAGCAGCAGAAGGAAGGAAATAATAAAGATCAGAGGGGAATTAAATACAATAGAGATTAACAAGACCATAGAAAAAATCAACCAAACCAAAAGCTGGTTTTTTGAAAAAGTAAATAAAATCGACAAACCTCTGGCCAAACTCACAAAGAAGAAAAAAGAGAGAGCACAAATTAGCAAAATAAGAAAGGAAAATGGAGAAATTACAACAAACAAAATAGAAATACAGAATATCATATGAGAATATTATGAAAAACTATATGGAACCAAACTGGATAACCTAGAGGAGATGGACAAGTTTCTGGAAACATATTGTCCACCAAAACTGAATCAAGAAGAATCTGAACACTTGAACAATCTGATCACTAGAAAGGAAATAGAAATAGCAATTAAAAACCTCCCTACAAATAAAAGTCCAGGACCGGACGGCTTCACCGGGGAATTCTACCAAACATACAAAGAAGAACTCATACCAGTCCTTCTCAAACTCTTCCAGACGATTGAAAAGGAGGGAATACTCCCAAACTCATTCTATGAAGCCACCATCACCCTGATACCAAAACCAGACAAAGACACTACAAAAAAAGAGAGTTATAGGCCAATATCACTGATGAACATAGACGCCAAAATCCTCACCAAAATTTTAGCAAATAGAATCCAACAACACATAAAAAAGATTATACATCATGACCAAGTGGGGTTCATCCCAGGGACACAAGGCTGGTTCAACATACGCAAATCAATCAGTGTAATACATCACATTAACAAGAGAAAGGACAAAAACCACATGATCATCTCAATCGATGCAGAAAAAGCATTTGATAAAATTCAACACCCATTTATGATAAAAACTCTCGCCAAAGTGGGTATAGAGGGAACATATCTCAACATAATAAAAGCTATATATGACAAACCTACAGCCATCATAGTACTCAACGGTGAAAAACTCAAAAGCTTCCCACTAAAATCTGGGACAAGACAAGGATGCCCACTATCACCACTCCTATTCAACATAGTCCTAGAAGTCCTAGCCACAGCAGTCAGGCAAGAGAAAGAAATAAAAGGGATCCAAATTGGAAAAGAAGAGGTAAAAGTGTCATTATATGCTGATGACATGTTACTATATATAGAAAACCCTAAAAGGTCCACACAAAAGCTACTAGAGCTGATCGAAGAATTCAGCAAGGTAGCAGGTTACAAAATTAACGTTCAAAAATCAGTTGCATTTCTTTACACTAATGATAAATCAACAGAAGAAGAAAGTAAAGAAACAATCCCCTTTAAAATAGCACCCAATGTAATAAAATATCTGGGAATAAATCTAACCAAGGAGGTGAAAGAATTATACACAGAAAACTATAAACCATTGATGAAGGAATTGAAAGAAGACTTTAAAAAATGGAAAGATATTCCATGCTCTTGGATTGGAAGAATCAATATTGTTAAAATGGTCACACTGCCCAAGGCAATCTACAGATTTAATGCAATCCTTATCCAATTACCCAGGACATATTTCACAGAACTAGAACAAATCATAATAAAATTCATATGGAACCATCAAAGACCTAGAATTGCCAAAGCATTACTGAAGAGAAAGAAAGAGGCCGGAGGAATAACTCTCCCAGACTTCAGACAATACTATAGAGCTACAGTCATCAAGACAGCATGGTATTGGTACCAAAACAGACATATAGACCAATGGAACAGAATAGAGAGCCCAGAAATGAACCCACAAACTTTCGGTCAACTCATCTTTGACAAAGGAGGCAAGAATATACATTGGAATAAAGACAGTCTCTTCAGCAAATGGTGTTGGGAAAACTGGACAGCAGCATGTAGAACAATGAAGCTAGAACACTCCCTTACACCATATACAAAAATCAACTCAAAATGGATTAAAGACTTAAACATAAGACAAGATACAATAAACCTCCTAGAGGAAAACATAGGCAAAACATTATCTGACATTCATCTCAAAAATTTTCTCCTAGAAGAAATAAAAACAAGAATAAACAAATGGGACCTAATGAAACTTACAAGCTTCTGCACAGCAAAGGAAACCAGAAATAAAAGAAGAAGAAAACCTACGGAATGGGAGAAAATTTTTGCAAGTGAAACCGACAAAGGCTTGATCTCCAGAATATATAAGCAGCTCATATGATTCAATAAGAAAAAAATAAACAACCCAATCCAAAAATGGGCAGAAGACCTAAACAAGCAATTCTCCAAGGAAGACATACAAATGATCAAAAAGCACATGAAAAAATGCTCAATATCACTAATTATCAGAGAAATGCCAATCAAAACTACAATGAGGTATCACCTCACACCAGTCAGAATGGCCGTCATTCAAAAATCCACAAATGACAAATGCTGGAGAGGCTGTGGAGGAAGGGGAACCCTCCTACACTGCTGGTGGGAATGCAGTTTGGTGCAGCCACTATGGAAAACAGTGTGGAGATTCCTCAAAAGACTAGGAATAGACTTACCATATGACCCAGGAATCCCACTCCTGGGCTTGTATCCAGAAGGAAATCTACTTCAGGATGACACCTGCACCCCAATGTTCATAGCAGCACTATTTACAATAGCCAAAACATGGAAACAGCCTAAATGTCCATCAACAGGTGACTGGATAAAGAAGAGGTGGTATATTTATACAATGGAATACTACTCAGCCATAAAAACCGACAACATAATGCCATTTGCAGCAACATGGATGCTCCTGGAGAATGTCATTCTAAGTGAAGTAAGCCAGAAAGAGAAATAAAAATACCATATGAGATCGCTCATATGTGGAATCTAAAAAACAAAAACAAAAACAAACAAACAAACAAAAACAAAGCGTAAATACAGGACAGAAATAGACTCACAGACAGCGAATACAGACTTGTGGTTACCAGGGGGGTGGAGGGTGGGAAGGGATAGACTGGGATTTCAAAACTGTAGAATAGACTACACTGTATAGCACAGGGAAATATACACAAAATGTTATGATAACTCACAGAGAAAAAAATGTGACAATGAGTGTGTATATGTCCATGAATAACTGAAAAATTGTGCTGAACACTGGAATTTGACACAACATTGTAAAATGATTATAAATCAATAAAAAATGTTAAAAAAAATAAAAATAAATAAAAAGGCAGAGGGACATGACATATATTTTAGAATAATGAAAATATATGTTGCTTAAAATTAGTCATCTTGGTTTTTATAAGAATAAGCTTCATCAATCTAGACACATCACTTTGAGAAAAAAGCAGTCCCTGGACTAGCTGGACTGCTGAGATAATGAGCTATTTGAATAACCTAGGGCCACAAAATCAAGCTATATACTCAAATAATGAAGTTATATTTCATTACTTATATATTTCTTATATGCAGCATTTTGAGATTATGTTGACCCATCCATCAATGCATTCTGAATAATAAGATCGTCTCACATCTAATTTTCATTACTATTTGAAGGTACTCTAAGAATCTTCACATATTTCAGATGAAGCCACCTATTTCAGGAAGAGTAAGCTAAATTATTTTTAAGAAGGTGTTTTAAAATATTTTTTTAATCTGAACACCGTAATGTGTAAAATGAACTACTCTAATAAAAACTGTAACCATATGAAAATAAATATGTAAGTAAACAAAAATCATTACTCTGTAAGATCTTCTATCTTTTTTTCCACTAGAGTAGGGGGCACGTTAGAAACAATGACTTGCATATCCAGCTGATTGACCACAGAGACCTGAAAGTAGAGAAAACAATTCATTTGGCTTTTACTCATTAACATTTCTATAATCTATAATATACTATTTCCATAATTTATACAATAAAAATAACATTTTTTTTCCCTACTATGCATAAACACAGTGGTTTCCCATTTATAATTTTAACAATAAACAATATTTCTAGCTACACAATCTCTACTAGATGTTGGAATAGGCTGCAAATGACAGAGCAGTTGTTTACTATGAAGTTATAGAACCCTAAGTGACCCTAAGTGACTTGGACTGTTGTCGGTTTTGTGTTTGTTTCCTTGGTTTTTAAAAAGCATAAAAGAAAGTGCTTCTGTTTGTCTTTTAATTGGGTTATTTAAGAACATTCAGGAAAATAGAAAACCCAGCTTTTAGATTTTATAAATCCAGAGATATCATTTATTCATTGTGACTAAGAATCTTGGATATGAATAGTTAGAATAATTCATTCCATGAGACAACTATCTATAGAATTCATGTGTGTGTAGATAAAGAGATATATGCATACAACCTTACAGAGGGGGCTAAAATGAGCTAATTTAGAAGCTGTTTATGAATCCATAAACATCTTTCATGTAACGTTTACAGAGTTTCTTCTAGGTTCTTGTTTAGAGTAGGCTTCACCGTGAAATACATCTTGCAAATATTTAGAGGAGATAAGGAAACACGTTTTGGGAAAGAGCATCCTTGGCAGAACCAAGATCTCTAAAGTGAGAGCATTTCTGGCTACTTGAGGAACAGCAAATTGGCCCATATTACTGGGTCTGAAGGAGTTAGAGGGAGAAGAGTAGAAAATGAGACCAAATTACCAAGGGCCTCACAGTCTTCTCTAATGACTTCAGAATTTCTCTGAAGAAATGGTGTGATATGAGAAAGTGCTGAGCAGAGAGATAATAGGGTCGGAATTACATTTTAAGATACCACTCTGAACACTAAGCCAGACTTTAGCAGGGCAAGAGTGGGAGCATGTGAGCAAGTTAGTGAGTTTGTGCAATAATATAGGTGGATTATGATGGCTGTTCAACTGAGTTGTAATGGAAGTATAAAAACTATGCAGATGACACACATATGGAGCATACCTGTTATAGTACCTTTATATATACACAACATTATTTACCAAGGAAGTAAATCTGTTGTTTAACAGAGAAAGGAATCAAGAAAATTTTAGCCTGAGGAACTCAAAGATAAGTTGGTCATCAAGTGAAACTGGAAAGACTACAGGTGGAAGAGATGTGATGAGAAAGAGGAATTCAGTTTAGGAAACATTAAATAGTTTAAATTAAATAGCTTAAACATTAAATAGTTTAGGAAACATTAAATATTAAATCTTTAGTAGATATTCAAGTGTAATGGTTGCATGTAAACTTGGACCTAGGGATTTTTTGTTCAGGAATAGACTTTGGGTTGAAGATACAAATTTGAGATTTTTTAGTATATTTTAAAGTTGTGGAACTGAATGAGTTGACTGTCAGTGAGTGCAGACAGAAAAGAGAACGAATGTCTGAGCTCTAAGAAACATTGACTCAAAGGTCAGGAGGAGAAAAACAGAACAGCCAGAGAGGCTGAGAAGGAATGAACAGTGAGGTAAGAGACAAACAAGAGAGAATGGTGGCCTGAAAGCCCAGTAAAGGTACTAATTAATCAAGTGTTGCTGATGGTTCAAATAAGATGAAGACTGAAATTATCAGCACATAAGTGACATAATAAGTGAAAGCTGTTCATGATGTTGACATAAGCAGTTAAGGATGAGTGTTGGGAGAAGAATTCTGATTCAAGAGGGTTTGAGATCAGATGGTAAGAAATTAGAGTCAGCTCTAACAATGAATTCTTTGGGAAAGATGAGTATAGAAATGGAGTGGTAGTCGGAAGGAGATGTACGTTGAGAAGTTTTTTTATTATTATTTTCGAAGATAGGAAAAATAGCATAGTTATGGGAATAATCGAATAGAGAGGGGAGAGTGATACTAATAATGTGGAAGGGAAGTAGGAATGCTGGTGAGCAGAACTGGGTCTGTTGTACAAGCAGAAGTAATGGTTCCAGATAAAAGCACAGAGAATTCATCTAAACAAACAAGAAAAAAGGCAAAGAACATGGGTGAAAATACTGGCAGGCAGATGGATTTATTGGCAGGAGCTGTAGAAGTATTCTTCTGAATGTTTCAATTTTATCTTCCAGTAAAATATGATGCCAGTTAATTAGGCAACAGTGAGGATGAGATGTGGGAAGATACTGAGAGAGGAGTCTTTCTGGGAGAGAAGGAATGTGATTAGACCAGGAAATACAGTGTGGTTACTGGACAACATAAGAGCTCACTTGGGGCTTTCGTCATTAATTTAAAGTAAGACTACCTAAATAATTGTATATATTTTGGCAACTACTCAGCCTGGGTATAAGTCTGGAGAAAAGAGAAAATTGGAATTAACTAGAGTTATCATTGTTTTTCAAGTAAGTGTGACGTAGGGCAAGGAAGTTGAATTTTTATGTGACTGAGTGCTTATAATAATTGATGATGCACTATAAAACTGGAAGCAAGGAAGAAAAAACATGAAGGGTAGAGGGAGATGATAATATAGTAGGCTAAATAGGAAAGAGATTGAAGGCCATAAAAGAGCCCTGGAGTTAGCTGAACCCATTCCGTACAATGGTCAAAGAGTGGGAGGTCTGAAATGGAGGTTACAGAGGAGTTGAGGAAGTGGTAATGGCAAAAATGACTCCAGTTTTAAGTGGCTGCGTTAGGATGGAGGGTAAAGCCATTGCAGGAATTCATTCAGGAATTGTGACTTCAGGACATTGGGAGAATCATCTCTGCATATAATGAAATTGCCAAAACTCAAGACAGGAGTAATGTTGGAGAAAGTAATAGTAACTCAGGAGCTGAATTCATTGAGATATGTTGGACATTGACCCAAGTTTTGGAAGATCACAGCAATAAAGTGAGGCAGTGACAGGTGATGAGAATCAAGGCTGATTCTTAGGAAGGAGAGAGGGTCTGGAAGCAGCAAGGTTGTACACTAAGGACCCTACTCTGCCAGTGGGTAATGTGAAGACTGTGACAAATGAAGGAAAAAAAAAAAAAAGCCAGAAACGAAAAGGCAGCAGTAGAAGTAGCATCCTCAGGGGAAAACCAGATTTTCATTAAGAAAGAAGGTTTTATCTAAATTAAAAATCGTATCTTCACTCATATTAAACATTTTTCAATGATTTCCCATTACATTTAGGAGAAAGTTCCAGTATTTTTAATATGGCCTACGCCTTTTATATGGACCACCTACTTCCATCTCCAGCCCTGTCTCTCCTTCACTTTCCCTCCCTCGCTCTTCCAAGCTGAGTAAAGTTCTGTAAGTTATTCAGAACTGTCATGATTTCCCTTCCTTCTTGGTTCTGGCACATGTTTCCTCTGCATAAGTCTTTTTTTTTTTAATTTTTAAATTTTTTTCTTTTTTGGTGGGGTGATAAGGTTTATTTATTAATTTTTTTAATGGAGGTACTGTGGATTGAACCCAGGACCTCATGCATGCTGGGCATGCACTCTATCACTGAGCTATACTCTACCCCACTGCATAAGTCTTATTTCTCTCCATATCTCCCTTCTCTTAATGAAACGATTTCAGAATTTATCACAATTAGCATTTTCCTAGGAAGATTTCCTTGTATATATATTTTGATTTATAAATATATCACATTATGATTACTTTGAATTGAATCTTTCCTTCTAAGTTTATTTTGTATAATTTTAAAGGTATCCTTCTATTTTCCACACAACAGTTTGTAGAATCCAAATAAGAAACCCATAATGGGAGGGTATAACTCAAGTGGTAGAGCACATGCTTACCATGCATGAGGTCCTGAGTTCAATGCCCAGTATCTCCTCTAAAAATAAATAAACCTAAATACCTCTTCCCTACCACCAAAATAAAATGATTAAATAATACAATAACATTAAAAAATAAAATGCTTTTAAAAAAGAAACCCATAAACTTCACATCGTTTATGTACATATTACACATATAATCTAATAATTATATTTTTTATGTTATTATACTGTTTTAATCATAGTGTAGTGACCTTATTGTTTAGTCCTGAATCACGACAATGTGCCTATCTTATATAATATTAAGATAAATGATAACGTTATTTTATATAAGGCTTACAGATCTTAATTTGATCAAAAATCTATGTCAACCTTAACATCTTCTATGTCAAAAGCTTTTTGACTTAGATTTGCCTTTATTCATTCTATGGCAGCTTTACTGTTATAAACAAGAATGTTCCAGCCTTCATATCCATCACAATCAGCTACACCAATACCTAAGAAGAAAAATATTTGGTCATTGATATCTGTATATATTTGAAGATTAATCTTATCCCAATAACTAAATGAGAACAGTGAAAATGGAAGATTTAATAAGGTGTAAACAACAAAACAAAAATTATACTTGATTCTGTCTTTATGTGATACATGTTTCCAATATTAACAATACTTATAACTTTTACTAGCTTCATCAGAGGAAAGTCCATAATCCACACTTCCAAAGTTGGAAGCAATTCTACACAAGAGATGCTTTGGCACTGAATGTTTTTAAACAACATCAATATCAGACTGCCCTTGGGAATAACCTACCACTGAGCTTGTGTACAGCCTAAGAAAAAGGCGGACTAGAAATTGATATTGTTGACTGAAGCCAAAAACAGCTTAGTCAAGGATCATCAATGTCATCAATGGGGATTTTGGTAAAACAAGGAAATCACATCTCCTGGAACATAAATTTGCTCCAAAACATTTCCTTTTGTTTCCTTAATTATAAAAGGCCTAAAAGTAATTTAAACAGTAATAAAAATTTCATACACTTTAATTTCTCCAGCACAACTCTGTGAAACATTTTAAAATTCTAAGTGGCTCTAGCCAACTTCACATAAAAAAATGAGATCTGTAGACCAAACAAATCCAATGCTGTAGACATTGCTGTCACATTATGATAAAAGCATTACAATGCATTTCCTAAATGTCAGAAAAACAAACGACTATCAAGCTATATATTTTTTTAAATTTCTCAACTGTAAGTATTAACAACCTGGATGAAAATTCATCCCATTTATGTTTTAGAAAACCTATTTCATACAAATGGAGAAGTTCTATGAGCTGAAATCAATGACCCCTAGCTAGTACTGCATGTAACCCCCCTCATTTGAAGTTTTATCTACTTACAAGTACGTCTGCTTTGCCACTTAGTCCCTTTCCATAGTCGTCAGTTGCGATGACTTGAAACTTGAAATAGGATCTCCTCATGTTGTGGAAGAGCATGGCTGTTTTGATCAGCCCTGTGTATGTTTCCACTACAAATCCTTCTTTGCCCTCTTTAATTGGTGGAATTATAAGTCTGTACGCCATGGCACTGTAGTTGCCAGTATCTTTATCAGTAGCCTAGGAGGAAAAACACACAGGTTACTTTTAAAAAGCAGGAAACAATAATCTTCATTAAGAGGCTTATTTCCATTTGTAAGACTGATGTCTCTTGTGCAATAACAACAAAATAAAGCCCTCCTAAAGTTGTATTTTCCAGGTATCATTATGTAGATTTATGGGCTTTGTGTCCACAGGTTGAATGATTGTTACTAGAATGATAATAACTGCTGAACTGTGACTACAAAAGACAGACACGAACAGAGTCTAGTTGATGAACCAAGTGTTTTGACTGGCATGTTAGATGGATTCAGCTCTGGACTGTGATCCATATTGGTTTAAGGATAGGACTGGGTGTTTACCTCACCGTTGTCTTGTGTAATAAGCCTAGCCTGTGATTTTTTTTTTTTTTTTGGTCTAACCTACTTCCTAAGGGGGAAAAAATAAAATAATGAACTAAAATATCTCAAATGACAACAGGATACAGTTTAGAGCTTTTAAACAATAAATTTAGAGATGAATAAAGATAATTCTAACAAATATGCTTCCAGAAAGATGAAAAATTAAGAGTAAAATAATTCTCAAAATGAACAAGAAATAAAATGTCATGAAAGAAGAGTTTGTTGAGATAAAAAAGCAGTCATTTCCACAAAGGCTTTAGATATTTGAATCAGCAGACACAAAGCAAAAGGGTCATGTTCAATATGTTTCAGTAAATAATAGAGATCTTAAAATGTAACTAAAAATGAGAATGGTTGAACATGAATAAAAAGTATCTTCTAGAAATTAAAAAATAATAATAATTGAAATTAAAAGCTCAGCGATGAAGTAGTTAGCAGATTAGCCATAGGGGACAAGAGTATCAGTGAACTGAGTGATAGAGCAGAAGTCAGGTCTGATGCATTTGGTGTGGCTAAGAACCAGTGTGCAAGAAAATCATTTGCCTAGAATGTTATTAGTGAACTTAAGTATGAATAGTGCAAAACAGCCATGTGTTTTTTTTAAATAAACAAACTATTAGGATATAACCTACCTTGTTTCCTTAAAAATCGGAAAAAAACCCAGAAATACTCTATAAAAAAAATTATGAATCTAGTGCATGACTATTTAAACAGTAGTAAGAGGACATCTAACGAGTTTGGCTAAACTAATGCCTAAAAATTAAAACTGTTTTATCATGAAAACTGTAAGTGAATCAAATTTACTGAAGAATTAATGTCACTTTCCTTATTCCATCAGCTTCTTTATAATAAAAAATTTATACTGGGTTCCTGACACAGCCATTAGTATCTGGAAGAGGCGACCCTGGAAGATTGATGCCCTGACTTTTGTGAGTTCCTCTTAGAGAGCAAAATCAGGAAGTTTATGTCTAGTGCTGTTTTTTAAAAATGAAAGTCAGAAATGAATATTATAATTATACTTGCTATAATTATTTTTTAAATGAAAGCTAAGACACAGGAAAACCACTTACCCATTTCTAACACCTCATCTGGAAATTTTAATGCACACAGGTGCCCAACATTAAGAGAAAATCACCAAATAATTGCCTCTATCATATAGGAGAGTAGGTGAGCCCATTCCATTAATTTTCTCACAGCCTGAAAAACTGTTCCCCTCTGTTGCCTAAATGAATACTATGGATGCAGAATAATTAGCAACGTCCAAAGAACTTCCAAAGCCCATTAAAGTCCAATAATGCTAACTTTAGCTTCTCAATTAGACCCCGTTTTAACATTGAACAGCACTGAAGGCTCACTCTCCCTGAAATAGAGTGAAAGTATTTTAGTATGCCGGGGTAAAAATACTCAAATCTCACATTACCACTTATTAATGTCAGTATATCAAGCTGAATTTGCAAGGAGCAAAAGCAGCAGCAGCAACAACAACAACAACAACAACAACAACAACAACAACAACAAAAACAGTTTTGGCTTCTTAAACTACTTGAACTTGGCTTCTGTACTTTTAGAAACTACAAAGAAACTTTCATTTTAGAGTCCTTAAAGATGACATATCCAACATACAATAAAATACAAATAAGGAAAAAGTCTGATAGGTGTGTCTATTTATAAGGCTATCTAAGGCTGCAAAAACAAAAAAAAAGGGGAAAGAAACATTTTAAACATTTTTGAATAAGAAGGCTTAGTGTTTGATTTTTTCATAAGAACATCAAAAAACAAAAAAGGACCACAGTCCAATAGAAATAGAAATCATTCTAATTTCAATACATCCATTTATCATTTACTTAACTGTAGTAAAGTAAAAGTCTAATATAATTCGGAGATATTCTACTGAGTAAAACATAACTTGATGTATAAACAATAATTTAATAATGTTTTATAAGGACATGCAACCCAGAATTACAGAATTTTCAGGTTTTATTATTTTATAATAGAATTTGTCCAAGTTTACTCTTAAAGAGTGGTGTGAAATATCATGCAGTCATAGCTATTTGAAAAATTAAAGAAACTGAACTGAAAAAACAGCAAAATATTCATTTTACTATTTTTTAAAGTTATACACTGAAACATGCTGTATTACAGAAGGCATGAGAGTTCAAAATAAGCAAGTCTTGCATTTATGCGATAATTGAAGAAATTTGTAGTTTAGTTTCCATTTCCTTGTAAAACATTTTGGAAAATAAGTATTACCTCAAAAATAATTTGTTCTTTTCCTCATCATTGCTAATACAACATGACCATATATTCCTCAATGATGCTTTGAAATGAACTCTGAAACCATTTGTTCTAACTTTTCATTCATGTGGAAAAGAAAGAAAAACTAACAAAAGAAAACATACAATCTCAGCTCTTTGAGAGAGGAAGCTAAAGTTTTTAAAGTTGATTTTGAATCATAAATTGTTACGGATTTCTACTGAAAGCCTACTTATTATTAAAATGTTTAAGACATTTGTACTATTGCAAGAATTCTGTGGTTGCAAATTCTAAATCTTTCAGTATTCAAAGGAAATTAAATGACATACTCATGATTTCTAACTTTCTGGTTCTTCCTTAAATTACATTACATTCAACCAATCTGAATCAAATTCAGTTTCTTCTCAGCTGCTACCCTTTCATCCCTGTTTCAACTACCATACTCGTTCCTCTTTCTGTCTTCTCTTTGCCTAGTAAGGGCATCACTACCTATGAATTGAACTGAGCTAAAAATCTCAGTAGCTTCTTCAACTGTTTCATCTCACTCCTTGCCTCTATACTCCTAGTCCATCAGCAAGCACTCTGTGCTCTCCTCTGCAATATTGCTCACTTCAGTGACTTTCTCTCAAGCTGATGTTGCCCAATTTCAGGCTCTCCTGTCTCATTTTTTAATTGAGCAATAGCTTAAAAATGACTGATAGCTCCCCAAAGATGAACATCAAGACAAATCTATGGAGTATTCTTTATCTGATCCCAGTTTAACATTCCAATTCCTTGTCTTACATTTGCTCCATTTATAATTCTCCAACACCAACCACATCATCTACTGTTTTTTCTAAACAATCTTTCACAACTGTTCTCTCACGATTCCAATCTTTGCATGTGCATTTCTTCTATCTTACAATGTCTCCTGTCTGCTAGAGCACGTGATGCTCACTCCTGGACTAGACTTACGGCACATGCACATCCAGATACTCTGAATATGTATATAATACTGAACAAGATGCTAAAATGCCACCTTTAATGACTGCTTTTGTGTCCTGACTCCCCTGGGGAGTGCTGCTTACACCTGCATGTTTCCAGTAGCACATTTTATTTATTTTTTACCACAGCATTTACACTGGCATATTATAATATTTATGTGTCTTCATTACTCATAAAATTTGTTTCTGTTTATGCTTTTTATTCTAGTATCATGTCCAGTAAGTGGTCAAATAAATTTTGGTTTAAATGTCAATAGAATACCAGAGATCTATCTTTAGAAGTGACAGATGTGAGCTCGGGTCTGCCACTTACTAGCTACATGATCTTGGGCAAGTAACTCTCCAGGGCTTAAAAATGTAAAATGTAAAATGAGGAAAATAGAACATGCTGAATGGAGTGGCTGTGAATATTCACCGAAGTATAAAATGTAGTGCCTGGAACAAAGTAAGCAATCAAGATTAGTTATTGTTGCTACTATACTATTGCCATCTTTTCCATAAATACTTTGTAGCTATCCAGTTTATCTCTTCTGTTTCTTATTACGTACTGTACACTGAAAAACAGTTATTACCTTTTACCTTTTGTATGGGGCTCTATATTCACTTGGAGCAGGACTATTTTTAATTCATCTTTGTATCTCATAATCCTCAGTGGCCAGTGCCTGCATGTAGTATGTAGTTAGAAAAATGTTTGTTGTAAGATTCAGTCTGCCACTGAGAAAGTATATACTTTGATGTCTTTATAATGAATGCCACATTTTTTACTGATAAGAAAACAAAAATATCTAAATAGGATATTTTTGTTTTTATGTTACTATTATGTAAGATACTTACCAGAGATTAAACTTATCACTTTAGAAATGGTTTATCAAGAAACTGAAGAAATATTTAAGAATGCAAATCAAATAGCTATTATATATATTATATAATGAAGACTGCACAGTTGATAAATAACATATTTTCTAGAATTATGTGATCATGGATGTAACCCATGGGCCCAAAGCTTCTAATAGAGAAGATAATTTTTATTTTGGTATATTTAACTGTACAGGTTATTTGAACTGGGGATAAACTGATTTATTATTTAGGAACACAAGATTTTTGAAGTAAATTTGATCATATATTTATTTTTAATTTTAATTATTCTTAATTTTCTCATCTTTTACATTTTTGTCACTTGGTTTCCAGATTGACTAGCAAAATATATTTCAAGAATTAAAAGTTAAATTTAAAATAGAATATATAACTTTTTTGTTTAATCCCCTTGAACATACATACTTTAAACTTATTTTTGTTCCCATCATTAGATTATTTAATGTTCTTCATTTATATGAATTTCGACCACCTTGCTCCATTAAAAAAAAATTGAGTATCTTTTCATTTAAACATCCTCACATATATTTTTACAATTTTAAAGCAGAGTTAATGTTAAAAGATAAATAATGGCATCTTTCATTAATGCAAGAAGGTTTAGAAAATGAATAATACATAAGAAGCCTACTTCCCTTCAATTACTAAGTTTAATAGAAAGTCAGGGGAAACAAATAGCCAAGCATTTGAAAATTAAATCTCAATGTTGAAGTCTATGCATTCTATCTGACAATGCTTTATTGTCTATCTAGCAAGAAATTAATAAGCAAAAACCAACAGCTTTACTACAAAAAGGAAAACCTTTATAGTCACTTTATAGGAAAAGAGTGTGTCAAGGGAAAATAGAATTCAATTTATAAACCTTTTACCTTGGAAAATAAATTGTGAACTTTCAAAAATAGATTGAATATAAAGTGCTACAATGAAACTAATGGTTACTAAAAGAAAAGCCTTTTGTATTGTTAAAGTGACACTAAATGTAAGGAAGGCTGTACTTACCACTCGGAATGGTGTTATTTACACATAGGACAATAAAATCTGTCTCCTTGAATATATATAAATGGAAGCATTTTAATATAAACAACACATTCAACAAAGCAGTTGCTCTCTGCAATGCTCTTCATTTAAATTGGTGGTGTTATGGAACTCACTTTCTCTCTCCGTTTCTCTCTGTCCCTCTCTCTCCGTCTCTCTACACGTATATATATATACACACACACACACAAGTAAACATACACATATACAGGCACATATATATGTGTGTATATATATATATACTTTTCTACTTTGAAACATAATGTATTTTATGTCTTTATGCACCATCTAACAGGTTTGCTAGGAAGAAACAGCTGCAAAACTAAACTAAAATTCCTGTAAAATAGTCTTTTGTTGGATAAAATTCTTAAGTGAATTGGCTCCAAAATGATACACTATAAAGCAGAGTGGCCAATATTATAATTTCATCTTGAGATAATACAGTAAAATGTTAGTATTTCCAATTGCTGCTTTTTGGAATATTTTTCTTCTTTGAGCACCATGGATACGACTGCAATAATTTATGAATCTATTTTTACAAAATTATTAAAATGTCTTTGTTTTCTTCCTTATTTTCCTTTTTAGAAATCCCTAAATCATTTCCATCTAATTATTCTTGCTCTGTGTTATTTGGAAAGATAAAAAATAACAAATGGCCAATAGTCTCTTATAACATGTCTAATACATAAAATATTTGATTACTTCTTGCTTACTAGAGAACCACTAGGAAATGCAAATTAACAAAGGAATATTAAAAAAACTCTATAATTGTATCAATTTATAGCCATTATTAATATCTTTAAATATGCCCTTTTATATTTACAATGTACATACACACTTTCTGTAACCAATATTATACTATCTTTATTGCTTTATAACCTAGTATTCATTAATTATCTATTAAGAATTCTGTTTATTTCAAACTAAAGAGAGTATATTTCTATTTCAAATAAAACACAATATTAAGAGTAGGATAAAAGTTTATAATAATCAAATAAAATTATTTAAAAATAGAAATAAAATCTATAGATTATTGTAACACCACCCCACAGAACATCAGAATTAAAGCTTGAAAGATAGTTACTAGATGATATTTATATTTAATAAAATTGCTAAGTTTTTTGGTTGTGTGTTCATTTTGTTCTGGCTAAAAATGGCATTGGCCAACCTCTGTTTAACCTAATTGCCTTTGGCCAACCTGCTCCAATCTAAGTAGTTCTTCAGCCAATGAAGAATTGGCATTGACAATAATTAAATACAGGTTGAGTGTCAGCATTACAGAAGAATGAATAGAAGATTATATTTAAGGAAGATCTGGGAAAATACAAGAGATTATCTGAAGGTGTAACTGGTGTCCTGCACTGAGCTAAGCATTTGATGAATAGAATATCATTTAATTTTCTTAACTCTGGTAGGTAGAAAGAACAAAAGCCATTCTGTAGACACCATTCCTGAACCTTAGAGGACTTGATAAATGACCCAAATCACACAGTTGGTGAGCAGAACCTGTCATCTTTGACTCTAAGGCCCATGCAGGACTTGCCAATAGACTTATTGTACCTAGAGGACTCTGTGGTGGCTAAAGATAATGCCCAGGCTCCTTGCTTCAGAGAGAGATGACACCTGTACTAAATTGATAGATTGCATCAAAAATGGCCCTTTAATATTTCTCATTTTAAGTCCTATGCAGATACTATCAAGGTCCAGTGAGAATTAAATTAAGACTAGTAGCTTCATCCCTATGCCTCTCTTTCAGGACAAAGCAGAACACAGACACTGGTGAGAAAGAGTTGTTTATGCCTTATACTGGTGGCACTTCTCCGTTAAATGACCTGTTAATATTTCAGTTGCATTTGGTGCTCATCAGGCCCTTATAAATGTAGGTGCAATTACACATTTTCATGTGTTCTTTTCCTTTTCTCATTAGTTATCCCTAAATTTCATGATGATTATTAACATAACATAACGTTAATATGCTCAGGAGATGCGAGAAAAGATTATGTGTCTTGCTGTGACTCATTAAAGTCAGAGAAAGGACTGTTTCATTTTTCTACTTTTGAACTGATACTTCATTTTATATTCTTGAAAGATAAATTTTCTGCTGTTTAGAACTTTCTATTAATACTTTGTCTTTGATAAATGGTATTTTTGACCCTATCTATCAAGGGAGGAGGTTAAGCGATGTCTTTAACATTCTTTAATTGCTGGCCTTTTGTAGTCTCTGGAATTATTTTTTTTAATATGTCTTTAGGACCTTCTTTTTGAAAAGCCTATTTAAGATATTTTACAGATTTCTTGATTATGTTCCTATTTTATTTAAGAGAACTTCCAAGGGTTTTTTTTTTTTCACTTCTTAGACATATGCTCATTATCAGAAGATAACTTCATCAAGTGTTATGGTTTGCTATAGTATAAGGCCCACCAAATCTCAATATGCCTTTTTAAAAAATATCCTTTTTAAAACTGTTCTGTGCATAAGTTGATACTGGTACTGCCCAAAGCCTGAAATTTCTCTTAGCTTTGCTGTTAGGGTTTGTCTTCAGAACCTCACACCTGTATATATGTATAGATTTTTTTTTCCCTTAAATTTGCTCTGGCTTCCTGAAAGGGAGATATCATGCCATCATTAATTATTAACAAATAAAATATATGCAAAAATATATGCAGTGTCAAGATAATACTACTCATTTAAAACATATAAATGTATTTCATAAATATCAATCTGACCATTGCTGATATAAAAGAACTGACCACCTCATTTAAATATGCAAGTTAAAAACATTATATTGATTACTTCTCTATGGGATAATATTATAATGAACATAGTAAACTAAAGTGTATTTCAAAGAGAGCATTTACCTAGTCATTACATAATGGAGGAAATTGTTCTTATATTAACTTTCAGCTTCTATAATTATTCCTTATTCAACCATTAAGATAAGAAGAAAATTAGTATTCTATACTGATGCTAAAGGGGAGTCCCAGAAAGAGAGTCCCACTGTGTGGCTTCAAGAGTGATGATAAAATACTGACGCATTCAACAGAATTGTGTTTCTAATAACTTATATGCACTGTGCATACTGAATTAAGAATATCTGGAGTATGAGATTACCATTATTTTATAGGGAAAAAGAACTACTCAGATAAAATAACTAATAATGACTGTGAACATTTATTGAGAGATTTCCAGGAGCCAGGCACTGTGTCCAATGTTTTATATGTATTTTTTCACTTATATCCACAAGAAATTCACTAGATAGTATTGTCATCGTTTGTTGAGCTGAAGCTTACAGAAATTAAGAAATCTGTCCAATGTTACACAGCAAAGTAGTATGCATTTTTAAAGGATAAAAATCTAGGTTTGCTGGCTTCATTATGCACCTGAAAAAGATAGAAATTTAAATATTAAAATTTTATTTTTATGACCTTTATGCTTTGTATTTATTAACCTGATCTTTGATGATCTTGGGATTTAGTGTTTGATTAAACTTTAATCAATATCGACTTAAATGAAAAGTTCCCTAGTTCCCTGAGTAATTCTCACCAGGACAGAAGGAGCAGAGGAATTCCGAATCTATTCATTTTCTGCTACAGGTGTGCCTCCCACTCCCCACCTTTTTTGCACCTTTGGTCTCAGTCTCATTCCACACTCTAATGTTAGCTCTAACCCAGAATAGTAAGCCCACAAAAAGCCCCTCCTTCAAAAGTGATTGTCTCAGTATCACCTGGCCTTCCCCTAGTCAGAGTTACCTAACCCTGCAGTGAGTGGCTCTGAGCTCACCCCCAGGCTTTCTAGGTCTGGAAGGCACACCTTGCTTTTCCTGTGAAGCATTTCCCCTGCTGAGTGCCTAAATCCTTCTTCCACCTGGTTCTTCTAAGACTTCACTCTGTTCCCTTTCACTTACTCTTCCTACTCAGCTAGAATTCCTGGTCAGTGCCTTAGATCATAACACAGCAGCCAGGACTTTGCCTGTGCTCATGTGTCTTCAAGGATTTAGCAGACTCTATCTGACTTGTGGATATGATGACACAATTTTCAGGTCCAAATCTCATCTCTCTGGCTCTCAATTCTGAATTCTGAAACCAGGAACCACGTAATCTCATGCACTTGTTCATACCAATTTGCATTCCCTAAACCAACTTCATCTTCCAGATCCAAACTAGCATCCTTGATTACCAGCACCTTTGGTCACTGCCACCGATAACATAGTGTTGCATCTTCCCACAACATGCTTTCCAGCTAGAAACCATAAGAAGACTATGTGGCATTGTTTCACTAAGACTTAAATATACATACTTCCTTAATATTAACGACACAGAGGACTAACAGTAAAAATATGGACCCCCTCCCCCTTGGTCAGAATTATTTTTGTTATATCTTCCAAGAAAAACAGCTTGAAATTACCAGAAAATTGAATAACCTTCTTTTTGTTTTTATGAATTCAGAACTTTTAAAGCATTAACATTTTTACTTGTATTTTCCAAATTATATCTCTATCTGTAACCAGCATCTAGATCAAGAAACAGAGCATTATCAGTCTCCCCACAAGAATAACTATTCTTACTAGATATCCTTTTCCTGTTTTTGAACTTTAAACAGTCTTAAGGAATTTTGTATTTTTTGGTCTGAATTCATTTACTCACATATATGAACGTATATACAGTTGCTGGACATTGAGGTTGTTTTCAGCTTTTTGGTATTGCACTGGATTTTTTGTACCTATCTTTTATGAGTATATGCATGCATTTCTGTTGGATAAAAACTTAGGAGTAGAAACTGAATCAGGGGATATAAACATACTCACACTTAGTAGATGATGTCAAAGTATTTTTCAAAATGTTGTACTAATTTATATCCTATCAGTAATATCTGGGAACTTTAGCTGTTTGGGAATTTGGTTTTGTCTGTCTTTTTTTATTTTAGCTATCCTGATGAGTATTTGGTGATTTCTTGTGGTTACTTTTGTTATTCCTTAATTGTTAGTTAAGTTTAAAGTCTCTTTGTATATTCTTTGCCAGTTTTTGTGTCTTTATGCAGTGTCTATTCCAGTCTTATCCCTAGCTTTTCATCTTGGGCTTTTCGTTTTGCTTTGTCTTCACTCATCAATTGGTTAAAGTTCTTTATATACTCTGGATTGGAAATCTTTGACATTGGCTGTAGCATAGCTCAGAGTCTATTGGCTTCAGGTGGTAATAAAGTCCTTCAAACTACTATGAAATTCGTTGACTTTGTCTTTTCATGGATTACTGGGATCATAAGAGGTCATGACTATCTAGGAAAAAAAAAAATCCTGGGAACAAATAAAATGAGGCACTATAAAAAAAGAGATGTAAGTTTACAAAACCTAGTGTAGCTACCACATAAAGTTTCAGGATCTACCTGATGAGAATCTCTTAAGAGTTTTATTATTCTGATTCATTAGAATGTACTTTTTGTCAATCCAGACATATCTGTGCCTGTCTTTGAAAAATAAATGTTTTAAAGTCTCTTTGTAATTCCCAGATACACAGTGGCTTATGAACTAACCAATGTCAATTATAGTCTCCTTAGGTAGACAGTCTTACTCCAGGCCTGCTGGTTTTCATTAATGTAAATTAATTCAAACTACAAGGGAGAGTCATTCATTCCTTATATGACTTATTTGGAACTATATTTTCTTCATAATTCATTTTAAGGAAATTTAGTACTTTTCTCTTCTTATTGGTAGCATGAATAGGCAATTCAAAATTAAAATGTATTTAGAGAAGTACGAATAAAAAACTCTTAAGAAGCTCCTTTTTTATTATTTTTGCGTAGATTGGTGTTACAGGTTTCCTGTGTCGGGTCAGTATGATGCAAAGTAAATGGAGGCTTAAGAAATTACAGGAGTGCTTCAGACAAAAGTAATTCTTATTTGCTTGAATTATCATTGGAATTGTATCTGCAATACACTCCTCAGTTTCAGAAGGATTCTGATTTTTTTTAAAACTGGGTGGTAATATTCCTGTCAAGTGGTGGAATATATATGGTCCTTGAAACCTAATATAGGAATGCATACATAATCACCACTGCCCCACAACATACAAAATCTCCTACAAGAAAGTGCAGGCTTGACTCAAAAGATAATATTCCACATCTATACCTTGGATTGTTAGACATTTAATTACCTAAAAGAGATGCAGGCATTTAAATACATTTCTAATCTCACTAGAGTGTGATCGTACTTTGAAATATATGAGCCATCAACGAATTTAGGAAAGGCAAAACAATTTGGCTATTCTCCAAATAAACTACTTTTTCTCTTCATGTACATGCCTGATGAGTTAGAATCTATAAAAAGTCCTCAAACTCACTACTTTTAGGGAAATTTCCAGTTATGAAAACCACTTTTTGTCTACTTTTAAGGGCCCAAACTTTCCTCATTCTTCAGACATTTACAGCCTTGAAAAAAAACAGTCTCATTCCTATGGTAAGCAGCAAAAATTAAGGCAATTCTTAAGTTACATTGAAACCAACAAGTGTAAACTGAGTTACTACTATGTAAGTGAGATGATTTCAGATCTCTCTTTTGGACAATAAAAAGACTGATTTTTGCAGACAAGGTGAAGAGAAAGGGGTTAAAACTCACATATGTGGAATTATTATATATGAACACTCCGTTTGTGGCTACAAAAATAGATGTGATCTTGTCCATTTATACTAATAGCAACACAACTATAATTTTGTACTTGTTCAGACCAAAAAGTATAACTGTCGTGCAACAGAAACTTGTGACGGTATTTCATCTCTCTCAACTTGTACCAGGGAAAATGCAGGCTTAAAATGCATAGACTCTTAGAAACAGAGTAGTTAGTAATCATCCGTTTACGTATGCCCCACAGAATTCCAAAATAGACACGAAGTCATTTCTAAAAATACATAATATATAATTATATAAAAATAGGTAAAGAGAAAGATGACAAAGAATAAAAGTGGAATACCTCAAGGAAACCAGAGAGAAAGTTAGCATGCCACATGTGTAATGCTTTTATCTTCTAAAATTGCAAAAAACGAATCAAATATTTGACACTGAGACTCCAGCAGATAAACCAAAAAGAAAACATTATTAACTGCAACATAATCTGTGAGTACAAAACAAAAATAACACCAGTTATTAGGAAAAAACAATTTTCTTGATATCTGGTTTCTCTGGAGGGGTTAAATCAATGGAAAACTGTGATAGATGTATAATATCCATAAAGATACCACCAAATGTAAGCTCCTAATTTTGACAAGAAGGGAAATTCCCAGAGAAATGATAGGTGATGTCACTCAGTGCTGGAATCAGGACTGAGAAAGTTTAATTTAAAGTGCATTTTATCTGAAATCGATATTTCATTCAAGTATTTCATGGAAAGTCTTGGTTCAACATGTTAAAAGGTAAAGCTATACGTAAAAATTAATAAAATTTCAAACACCAATTTAAGATGTTAATCACAATATATCTATAATATTATTAAGTTTGTGAGGAAGCATGATGCCTGCTTAGATGAAATTTGAATTCTAGTAGAGAAAGCAGACACATAGATAACGGTATGTGTTTACATGCTAAACTATATATACAGTAATTCAGTTACAGGGTCATAGCCACGAAGGCAATAAACCCTCAGGCACCTATGTGCATTCACTTTGTTCAAGGTACAAACCACAGGAGGTTAGGTGGCATGCCAATCATAAAGGAAACCAAGGGTTAGTAAGATCTCCTAAGAAATCACTCTCTTGAAACAGTAAGTATTTATACAAAGCTGGGTTTCCCATAGTTGGCAAAAGGGGATCAGAGTTTCTATTTTAGGGGGCCTTAATTCAGACTAGTACTTGTTTACATCTCTATTATACAGAGCAACTAGGTAGACAATTGTCATAAAGTAATTCACTAGCTTCAAGTGACATGCAACATAAAAACTGTGAGACACAAATGGTGCTTCGGATGTCAGAATTAAATAAATCAGACTATTTGACCTTTAAAGTGTAGTTCTCAAATGTAACAATTCTTTCAGGGCACTTGGCTTTTTTTCCCCTATGCCACTGTTTTCCTAACGTAAATAACATACTAGCCATCAGGAGTGGGTAAAGACATTAAAGGGCACCTTTAACACAATATCTGCTTTAAGAGAAGACAACTATGGTCCAGAGTGATGAAGTGTGATTTCCATAGAGAGTTAACAGCAGAGCCAGAACTGAATCCAAGTGATTTGCCTCCAGCCCTGTGCTCTTCCACTAGGAGGTGGAGAGCACTGTCACTGGGGCAGAGTGCCTGGCTAGGCACCCTGGCTTCACGATGGACGAGCGATACTCATCGGGCAGGTTACATAGCGCTTCTGGGACTCAGTGTTCTCATCTGTAAGTTGAGAATAATAGTGGTAGCTACCTCACAGGGTTTCTGTGGGGAATGAATAGGTTAACTAATTCCTGACAGGTGTCTAGAGTACCTAGCAGAGTGAAAAACACGAAGTAAGGGTTTGCTACTAGTACCATTTTGACATGATCTAGGTGTGAGTCTGACCTCGTAGAAGATTCTGGGGAAACACTCAGTCCTCAAGGAATTGCTGGGATTGTTTTCCATCAGACCCACATGGGTAGACAGAGAGCCAGGGACCAGGATCCCTCAGAGGAACTCCACTCTGTCTAGAAGTAAATTATGTGGCTCTCTGCATTGTTAACCTTGCATATTTCTATACTTTTTGCCGCTAAGGAGATTTGCATCCTTTAACCATGGCTGTGACTTTTTTCCTCTCAACAGCACCATTCTGCTAAATTCTCTTGCCACCATTTCATGCTTAGTTAGACAATGTAATAAAGAACGAGAGATTTAAGAGAAAGAATGTTCCCTTTCTTGATGCTTTTTCAAAATATTACTTCCTTTTAATTCATAAATTTCTTGAATCTGGCTTCTCTAATAACTCAAACATGCAATGTTCACTGCCTTTTTGACTTTCAGTAGACACCGAGTCAACATCTTAATTCAATTTTTCTGACACCAGGTGTTTCATATCTGCAACTTGTAGAAAGAGGGATTAATCCTCATTACATTAATTTCTGGAAAATATGTTCATATTTCAGTTATTTTAAAATTAATCTTGATCATATTTAGCCTGTCTCTCCATTTGTATTAAATTAGGCTATTGGTTGCAGTAAAAAAGGCATGCAATAAACTAGAAAAATTAGCTAATAAATTGAAAAGTGTTTCTAAAACCGATCTGACTTGTTACCTTAACACAGGGGATTATAATTTACAGAGGCCATCTCAATTTGAAACGTAATTAGTTGCCTTGTTAATTATTTTCTATTTTTCATAGAAATCTAATATTTTTTGTAGAAATCTAGTATGTTCTAATATTAGTAGAAGTCTAATATATGTTATTTTTTGCCAACATTCTACTTCTGCCAAGATTCTAATCCTCACTTCCCATGGGAAGCAACATAATTTTGAGAGTTTAAGAAAAGGCCTAGGAGGGGAGGATATAGCTCAAGTGGCTGAGAGCATGATTAGCATGCATGACGTCCTGGGTTCAATCCCCAGTACCTCCCCTTTAGAGAAAGAAATAAACCTAATTATGCCTCCCCAAAAAGAAAAGGACTTGAACTAAGGTAAACTTAATTTTGAATTCTGACTTCATTAGTTATTGTCTGAGTAATACTTGGAAAGTTATTGAATCTTACTAATCTTTAATTTTTCCAACAATAAAATAAGGAATATTTGTACCTACCTTATAGGTAGGTGCATTTATTTGTTTGTTTCATTTGTTTGCTTATTGATTTATTTAGACAAATTCTGTAGGCTGAAATAAAGGGGTTTTCACAGTTCTTGGAAGAGTTATAAAGACAAATAAATGGCAACAATTGCTATTAACAAGAGATATTCATTGATTAGTATTTCCCAATGGCCCAGAGAGACAAAAAATGTTCATATTCAAAGGTCCAGCTTAATCTTTCTTACCTCACACAAAAAATCTTGAGTAATATGACAACTATTCATGACTTTTCAACCTTGTTTTCATTGAATAAATAGTTGCTATTTTAAAATTCTTTTTATATTCTGGATCCTGTTTGAGTTTTTTTTAAATGCATGCTGCAAATAGTTTTTAGATAATTGCTTTTCTTTCACTGATTTTTAGTATCTCTGTCATTGCAGTCTTGTTATTCTGATATAACAAAATTTATCATTCATTTTTCATTAGCATAGGACATTTCAGTTAGTGATATTCAACTAATGGCCTGCCCCCAAAGAAGGGTGGATCAGAATGTGTGTGGGGGGGTTTCAACATACAAAAAACTGTAGATTCTGATGTGTACTCCTTGCAGGCTGAGTAGGGGTGGTAATAAGGGTGGTGTAGCCCCACAAGGAGCATCTACAGAACTGTTGCAAAGAGTACTGATGATCACTGATATGTGTTGGAGAATCAAATGTTTTAAAAAAAAAAAACCCCAATAGTTTACAATCAAGGAAAAATAAATAGACTAACATAAGTCTTTATTACTGAATCTAAATATGAAATTCACATTCAAATCAACGTAAGAGGAATGGATACCCCTGAAGGTTAATAGCTTTGAAAAGAAAGGTTTTCATATTCTATCAATATTACTGATGCCCCTCACTTCAACTCTGGGATTTTTTTTTACTGTGATAAAATATACATCACATAAAATTTGCCATTTTATACATTTTTTAAAGTGTAAAACTCAGTTACATTAAGTACATTCATGTTGTTCTGCAACCATCTCCACCATTCATGTCCAGAACTTTTTCATCTTCCCAAATTGAAACTCTATAGCCATTAAACAATAACTCTCTAATTCCCCTTGCCATAGTCCCTGGGAACCATTCTATTTTTTTTCTCTATGAATTTGACTACTCTAGGAACCTCATACAAGTGGAATCCTACAAGATTCGTCCTTCTGTGTCTGGTTTATTTCACTTAGCATGGCATCTTCAAAGCTTATCTATGGTGTAGCATATGCCACAATTTCTTTCTTTTTGAAAGACTGAATAATATTGCAATATATCACATTTTGTATATTCTTTCATCCATTAATAAATATATAAGTTGTTTCCAACTTTAAGCTACTGTGAATAATGCTGCTATGAACATTGATGTACAAATATTTGTTTGGGTCCCTGCTTTCAGTTCTTTTAGGTATATGCTAAAGGGTGACATTTTAAACTGATATTAATTCTAGTATTAAAGGCTGAAGGGAAAATAATTACAATTTAATTTTCTTCTCCCTCTTCCTACAGTTACAATAACTGATTTGTGTGATCAATGGAAATTAATTTGGTGGAACCAGTTGTGACAGAGATATTAACATTAAACCATAGTAAATGTAGCAGATAATCCCAAATTAACTCTTTTGTTCTATGTTTTTTTTGACACAATCCAGTACCTACTTTAACATGATATGAACATTCAAATTATTGAGCCAGAATCTAAATTTCTACATGTGTGTATAAATAAAAGCCTTGATCACTTGCTTTTTGGGTCTAGTTTATTAGAATGTTAACTTTATAAAGGCAAGGAGACAGCCTGTTTGGCTTGCCTCTGTATTTTCAGCATAGTTAGGTGCACAGTATATATTTTCTTTTAAAAAAAAAGAACTTTAAACAGGTCTTTAAGCAGATTAGATATGTCGTTTCAGAGTATATATATATCTATATATATAGATATATATATATCTTCTTTTCCTTTTTACTATCAATTATATTGGATAATTCATTTCAATAATGCTATTGTGTTGTCTTTCTCTTAATATATTTTTAGTAATGCCCTTAATCCACTACCCATATTTTAAAATAGCAAGTATAGTTTTATTCGTTGATATTTTAGTCCCATCTTTCTTCGTCAATCCTGTAATATGTTTCCTCTTCCCCTTCCTATGTATAACACAATTTAAAAATTAGCATTTATCTTTATGCGTTTCATGACAGGCTAAAAAAAAAAACTAACTTGCATGGAAGGTAGATAAAATGTAACATTATCCCAGTATTATCCAGTAAGTGGTATAAAGCCTCTTTCATAATTGAAGGCTCTTCCTTATTTTCTAAATCATCTTTCTGACAAGAATCAGGGCTTGGCTGGCCCTGATCCAGTGCTGTTTCCAATAACATTTTTTGCTGCTGTAAGTATGAATTGAGAACTGCTTAATTCACTTTCACTCTGATTAAATTTGGAAAGGAGAAGCTTCTAGTCTTCAAGGCTAAAGGCAGCATTTGAAAATGTTCACCATTGAAGATTTATTACTCACATCACCTCCTAAGCTCCTCCTGCCTCCTAACACTGTTCCACAAACACACTCTGCACTTTGTTTCTCTGGGTTTGGCTCACTGTGTTTCCTCTGTGTAGACTTAGCCTCCTCATTTAAATTTCACTTTGAGAAAGTCTCATGATTCTTCAGCGCCACTCAAATTCTTGATCCTCCAGAAAACTCCTTATGTTCTTTCACCAATGGAAATGTCTCCTTCCTTTGCATCCACATAACAATCTGTGCTTTCCTAACTGAACTGATCGTTACAGCATATACTCGCATCACTACATGGCTGAACTTCTCTCTCTCTCCCCTCTTGCATAGAATTCTACATTGCATGAAATTGGTTTCCTGGGAAGGACCCCTCCTCCTAGCCTGAATAACCCACTGATAGACTGAAGAAGGGAATGTCCTACAGAATTCTTGCTACCCTTGGTAGTCCTGGAGAAACAATCAATCCCATCCCTTTCCGTGTCATCAAAAGAAGTCCACAGGCTCTCTCCAATGCATCTCTCAGCACCCAAATATTTCTCCCTGTGTAGCACTTCACACACTCTAATGTGACTCAGTTTCCCACTTCACTTCTACCTACACCATCAAATTTTCACCAGGATTCCTTCAAATTCATAGCCCATCAGCAGCAGTACCCCCTGGATATTCAGACTTCCTTCTGATTACCTTTACTTTTGATTCCTCCCGCCCCGTACCTCTCCCCTACAGAAGACACTGTTTTCTAAGTCTGTCTCAAAAAGTGGCTCCCTCTGCCACCTTCTCCCAATTCCTCTGAGGTAAATGTCATCATCAGACTATATCACCCATCCTCTACAGGTTTCTTGAATAGTTATTAATGGGATGTTTTCACATTTTTCTCATTTTTTTCTCCACGACAGTATTCTATTAGCGTAAGTGGTCATGTAAAAATCCACAGAGGCATTCTATTCACAGCAGCATTTGACAATTGATTGCTCACTCTTTCCTCAGTCTAGTTCTTACAAGGCTCGGGGACCCTCCATTTTCCTAGTATTCCTGCTACCTGGCAGTAACTTCCTGATCTCTCAGTCTTGAGTTCCCCAGGCTTAGTCTTCGGACTTTTCTATCTGCACACATTTTCTTGATATCATGATTTCATCCCGGCCCCTGATTTCTTTCCTGAATCTGAATCAGCATCTGTAATTGTCTTGCCAAGAGCTATGCCTGCATATTGAAAAAGCCTCACAGACACAAAACTTCCAAAAATAAACTCTTATTTCTGCACCATAATACCCGAGGGAGCAATGGGCACTTGTTCCGAACAAAATGCTTAGAGTCATCCTTGATTTTCTCTAATGCCCCACATATAATCCATTAGCAAATCCTTTTGGTTTTCTTTTTACTTCCTTCTCAACATCTCCTCATTCTACCACCACGGTTCAAGCCACTGCCAAATCTTGCCTAGACTAGTGATGCATTAGGCTGTTTCTACTCTTGTCTGGAAATACTGTGTACCTACTCCCACTCCCCACCCTGCACAACATCCAGAGTAACCCTTTTATATTGGATTTTGTCACACTTTCAGACAAAACCATTCAAAGACTTTCTTTCTAAACATATCTAGAATAAATCCCATATCCTAGTCCTGGCCTGCATTTCCAATCTCATCCCCAACAGTCTTTTGCAGTCACACTGACCCCCAAGTTCCCCTTAGCTTTAGAGTCTGTATACTGGAATGCCCAAAATGCTCCTTACCTGGGAGAATGGTCTTGGTTAAGAATGCTCCTTTCCTCTTGCTTTTGACCACATGGCTTTATATTAATAGCTACTATTTTCTTGATCTACAATTTGTGTTTTCCTACTAGTTTGTTTGCATTACTAGAATGGGAAGTTTGGGGCTTTTTTGTTTATTTTTTCAATTGCTCTATGTCCAACTTCTAGAACAATGCACACTATAAACACTCAAAAATTATTTACTGACTAACAGAATGAACTGAATCTATCCTTAATGGGACTAAAATGTAAAATGAGATAAAAATCAACTACAAAGAACTTATCACTTGTAAATCATTATGTGAGTTGGATATAACATGTTTGGCTTAAATTTGTGGGCCAATTTCAGTTATAACTCGTGATTCAAATTGGGAGTCTGAATTTGGTGCTGTGGAAGAGCTATTTTGCAAGTACAACACACAGGCTTCATTTGCCTGGTTGACTTTTCTCTTTCTTAGGATGTTGAAAGAGATAAAATCATATGTGAAAAGAGTACAGTCATGGTGGTCCTGCTAATAGGGAAAGAAAGGCAACTAGTCATGTGCACAGCTAGAGGCAGTCAACAGCTGGGTTTGCTTGCGGATATTTAGGTTTTATATGTGTATGTTAATAACTATTTGAAAAAAACTGATTAATAAGTTTTTCAGAAAACTCTGTAATTGATAATCTAAAACCCATAGCCTACAGAATTTCCCCCAATGCAATGCAATATTTATGAATTTATTTCTTAGTTATAAACCTGTTGTAACTTTATGTACTACTAACTGTTGAAAAAAATCTTAAAAATATATTGGATAATTAAAGAAAAATTGAAAATTGTCAACTTTAGTCTTAGCAATTGTGTTTTTAAGTTTCTAACTAGGTTAACAAAATATTTCTGACATATTGAGGGTTTTTAAATTTTTCACTAAAGTACTAATATTAGAGAACTTCTGCAGAATAAAGAATTAAAATTTTTATTACATCATTTCTTCTATTAGAAAATAGTAATTTTATATTTGCTACAAGAACCTCCATCTTGAGACTCTGGAGTTATTATTGTAAATTAAACCTTAATATTAAAGGCATACAAATTTACTAGGAAAACATACATAATGTCTTAGTCATTGTAAAACATTGTAAATAATTTGTTCCTGTTTTTATAGTAAAAATAAAGCACAAAAAGTTGCTTAGTATTCACCTCATAATTAATCTGCATTTAGTTCGGCTAATTAAAGTCATATCTGTAAGCTTCAGACTTTTATTTAACCAATGTGGATAGGTACTCAGTTAATACAAATTATATGGTTATAGTTTATCTGCAAAATAGAAGATCTCTGCTTTTCCTTTAGTTCTGTACCTTAATACATGTTCTCATACCTTAACTCTGAGCACAGAAGCAAACATTCTTGCATCTTCAGATACACCTCCAATGTAGAATTTTTTCTGAAACACTGGGGGATGATCATTTTCATCCTGAATCTCAATATACACTTTAGCTGTATTACCTGGAGGATAAGAAATAACATACTTTTATTGGTGGTTACTCATTAGGAAAAAAATGAACTGGAGTGAATACTTACTGTACTTTTATTTTTCTGAACAATGAAGGTAACTTAAATCAAAAATTGATTCCTAATTGGCATGCCTAATACTCTGTACCCACAGAGGACACTGATAAAGAGGTTTCTGGCACCATAATGTTAAGTTGCTACTATTTCTTTTCATTACATTGACTTGTTAATTCATTTTACTCCATTTAATAGGTAGTAAGCATTGTGTTCTGTTAATTTTAATTTAAAAAATTCAACTATTCCTATTCACAAATACTTCACACGCATTACCAATTATACCAAAGTGACACCAAGTGTGTTTTATATATTTATAAAATGACTTATGAAATAATAGATTATGCCATAAATTTTAAAAATAATTTTAATTTTTAGGTATAAAACTAGCAGTGATATTCTTTTAGCTTAAACTGTACTATAATATATTTATATTTTTAAGATTAAAAGTAAGCAATGGTTGGGTGAGGTGCTTATTTCCACAAAGGGAAAACAAATTGTATCACATATTAGAGGCTATCTATCATTCATGGAAAAAGATGTAGCTGGAAAGATGATTATTGTATGACTCATAAATACTGAGTTTTGTAATTTAAGTCACAGTGAATATGTCATAAAGAATACATTTCATCTTCACATGTTAAAATCTCATCCCCTGAATCATCACTCCTCTAGTGAGAAATACAGCACTTTTTATAGTTCACAGATGAACCTTTACAAAGAATCTGATGCATAAAAATAACTTACAAACCAGATCAAAACAGGAATAAGTGGTAAATGTTTTGCAAAAAGTAGATTCAAATTGTGTGAGTATTCTGATGTATTACCTATGTAAAGTTTTCTCATGCATTTCAAGTAGGATCAACTATATGGCAATTGCTCTATAAACTATCAGGTACACTTGGATTTGGTTGCTTTATCATGTCTCCAACCATAACTAAATAACACCAACCTACTAGTATGGTTGGTGTATAATATATCTGTATCAATTGAATAAATGAATGAATAATCTTCATCATCCTAGTGAGAACTTAGAAACAAGCTCCTTTTTGCTTGCTTTGGGAAAGGTCAGTGAAACAAGAGAGTTAACCCCTTATCTCAAATTATTACTAGCATATATATATCAAAGAAATATTTACTGTCATATTTGAGTAGATTTTTTGAATTGTATCAGAATGATGAGTCTATTGCAGAGAACTTAAAAAAAAATGCTTGGAATACCAGACTTCACATATTTGTTACTTTTCTGGTGCCAAGAGATCAAAGTTAGATCTCCTTTAAAGTGTACACACTCACACACGTAATATCTTGTATGCTATTTTCCCTTTAATACTATTTTTGTAGTATTACTATAGGCTTTACAGGCAAAGTAAATTTTTAGAAGCACTGTGATTTCTATAAGGTGTTTAATAAATGTTTGATAAATGTTGAATTAGACTAAAATTGCTCCTCTCCTCCACCTGTACTCACTTAAATAAAATAAATCACTCTATTTTATCCCCATAATTGAAACGAGACAATACATTTTAAGCCCTTAAAAATCAAGAGTACCAAGCAACTGCATGTTGTTAAGTATCTTTCTTAAAGAAAACAGATTTTTTTTAAAGTTTCATATTAGGAAAATACTAAATCTAAAGCCATTCATAATTCCATAGGCTATCTGGAATTACCTTTAAGATTCTTAGTACTTATACTATTGTTTAATTGGGTAATTGTTTAATTTCCTCTGTGTTCCTCTGTCCTAGCTTATGTGCCAGATAAATGACTGTTTCTATAGATAGAGTAATGTTTAAGAGCAAATGGATCATCTGACATAAGCACTTAATCTGATGTTACTAAAGGGTTTTTAGTTATTTACTAAAAAAATAGAGCTTGAATAAAAAGAAATGTTGTAAAAGATATATGTTAAGGGTATTCATTAGATCAAATTAGCAGGAATATAATATATTTACATGATCTTTTGAAAAATAAATTATTAAGTATGTTAAAATGACAAAAGTCACTGCTTCTTGTTTCTCAGCTTTCTCCTCTGCAGGAATTGTACTTGGTCATATATATATACACTGTTTATTTTAAGTAGCTAGGCAGCAAGAGAGATTGAATTTTTTTTTAACATCTTTTTATTGAGTTATAGTCATTTTACAATGTTGTGTCAAATTCCAATGTAGAGCACAATTTTTCAGTTATATATGAACATGCATGTATCCCAGTCTGTCCCTTCCCACTCCTCGTCCCCTTGGCAAGCACAAGTTTGTATTCTATGTCTATGAGTCTGTTTTGTTTTGTATTTATGTTCTTGTTTTTTTTTTAGATTCCACATATGAGTGATCTCATATGGTATTTTTCTTTCTCTTTCTGGCTTACTTCACTTAGAATGACATTCTCCAGGAACATTCATGTTGCTGCAAATGGCGTTATATAGTCGGTTTTTATGGCTGAATAGTATTCCATTGTATAAATACACCACCTCTTCTTTATCCAGTCATCCGTTGATGGATATTTAGGCTGTTTCCATGTCTTGGCTATTGTAAATAGTGCTGCTATCAATATTGGGGTGCAAGTGTCTTTTTGAAGTAGGGTTCCTTCTGGATATATGCCCAGGAGTGGGATTCCTGGGTCATAGGGTAAGTCTATTCCTAGTCTTTTGAGGAATCTCCGTACTGTTTTCCACAGTGGCTGCACAAACCTGCATTCCCACCAGCAGTGTAGGAGGGTTCCCTTTTCTCCACAGCCTCTCCAGCATTTGTCATTTGTGGAATTTTGAATGATGGCCATTCTGACTGGTGTGAGGTGATACCTCATTGTAGTTTTGATTTGCATTTCTCTGATAATTAGTGATATTGAGCATTTTTTCATGTGCCTATTGATCATTTGTATTTCTTCCTTGGAGAATTGCTTGTTTAGGTCTTTTGCCCATTTTTGGTTTGTGTTGTTTGTTTTTTGCTTATTAAGTCCTATGAGCTGCTTACATATTCTGGAGATCAAACCTTTGTCGGTTTCACTTGCAAAAATTTTCTCCCATTCCATAGGCTGTCGTTTTGTTTTACTTATGGTTTCCTTTGCTGTGCAGGAGCTTGTAAGTTTCATTAGGTCCCATTTGTTTATTCTTGCTTTTATTTCTATTGCTTGGGTAGACTGCCCTAGGAGAACATTTTTGAGATGTATGTCAGATACTGTTTTGCCTATATTTTCTTCTATGAGGTTTACTGTATCCTGTCTTATGTTTAAGTCTTTGATCCATTTTGAGTTTATTTTTTGTATGGTGTAAGGGAGTGTTCTAGCTTCATCGATTTACATGCTGCTGTCCAGTTTTCCCAACACCATTTGCTGAAGAGACTGTGTTTATTCCACTGTATATTCTTGCCTCCTTTGTCGAAGATTAGTTGATTGAAAGGAGAGATTGAATATTTTAAGGTTCATTTCAACAGTTTCCTAATTTAGCTTTGATGTTGATTTAATAAGCCTTTGCATGATTTTAATTGCTTGTGTCTAAAACATACATCTTGTGTATGTTTGATGAAAGATTAATAACAGAATTAAGGAAATAACTGCATGTAACTACTGGCTTCAAAAATTTACACTCAGATTACTATAATACACACTTGATTTTTAGCTAACTCTTTTAAGAAGAAAATGATAACACTGACAATTTTACAATTATAGTGATGAGATAATCAGAAGAGTAATATTCTAAATAGTAATTAAAGTTTGTCTTTGTGTCTATATTAACATATTTTTCTCATTAGGGAAACTGAATAAACTGAGTTTCCCTGTAAATAGTAACCATCAAAACAGAAGCTAAGAATGCAATATTGTTATTTTTTCATTGTTATTGCTAGCATTCTGTGTGAAGCCTGTGAGACCAAACTGATGCACGCAGAGGCACTGGCAAGGGAATGAGGATGACTTAGCTCAGCATGCTTCCATTCAGAATACACAAATACTACTGTAACTCATTTGTATCTATTAAACTCCAACTCTCTCCACAAAGCAGCTTCATACAAGACCCATAAGGACCAATACAACTGCTGTAGTTGTGAACTGAGAAATAAAAAAAGAAGAAAAATAAGCACACACTGTGGAGGCACAGCCTGGGTCAAATGCCAGTAACACCCCACATACACACAGTGACCTCACATGGGTTATTTACCCTTTCTAAGCTAAAGTTTCTCAACAATAGCATGGTAGTAATCATACATAAGTAGCTAGATTCCATGAACAAATACATGTAAAGCATTAAATACATGATGGCTTCACTATTTCAGTTATGTCTCAGAGCTCCCTGACTTTCAAGGTAAAAAAGAGAAAGTATTATTAATTATCATCATCATTATAATCATCATCATCCAAATGAGGGAGAATAGTAATACCACAAAATTAAAAAAAAAAAAATTTCCAGCATTGACTTGTAAAATAAAAGAATGTTTCCATGTGGGATGTTATATAGGGAATACCAAATAATGTAGTGGGAAAGTACATATATTTTTAGCACAAATAGAAGGATTTAAATAGTATGAATACTGTTGGGAAATATAGTAAAAGTGCCTTATTAAATACCCATACTTTTGTTTACTTGATAAGGCTACAGATTTACAGAAAACTTATTTTAAGAAGTCAACAGTCTTTGAAAAAGACACATACTATACAATATTTGATGTAAAAATACTCTATAGACATTACAAGCCTAATAAGAATCATTTTATCCTGAAATGCAGAATCACCCCTGAGAAAAAAATAATTATGTCTGAAAAGACCATTATTTTTAAGCCCAAAGTTTTTGTATTTACTGAGAAGCAATGATTGATAAATTTGGTACATTATATAAACAAGCAAAAAACCAAGTCAACAAAGGAAAAGACTGTGTCTTGAAAAAGCAATTTATGAAGAACTTGAAAAGGTATGCTGAATGTAGTGACTAACGTCACATAAACACTCTTGAATTATCATACGTGCCTCTAAACACGTATAGACCCAGACACACACACACAGACACACACACAGACACACACCAGAAAGAAACATTATGTTTTCCTTTCTTGAGATTATAAAGGAGCTTCATCTGAAAAAGTAGAAAAGAATCCACCAAGGAGAAACTAGTAAGCCAGCTCTGGTACCGCATTTTAATGGAAGGAAGGGAAGATGTGTTACTCTATTTTGAATAGTGTCTCTGTATTAGTCCTTGTAGTAGCTGCTTTTTTTATAATATCTCTTTAAATTTTTTTTTAAATGACCCATGAAATAGACTGCCATTTATGCTTTTCAGATAAAGAAATTAAGACTTACACAAATTAAGTCACTGTTAAAAGGAAGAACCCAACTTTATATCCAGACATAGCTAAAATTCATACTCAAGCCTCTCTGCATAACAAAAATAAGATTTGTAACAAAGTCAAGCTAACGATCCATTAGAGACTGGAGAGCATTTCCCTCAGGTTCTAGAATACAGGCAAGCAAATAGTAGAAACCAAATAAAATGTTTCTGAATTAAAAAAATAATAATAAGTCTATTTCAAAGGGCAGACTATTGCAGTCACCCCTTCTGTATTTGTTATCCGTCTGAGTCATGACTAATGAGTTGAGGGATTTATAAATGTCTACAGCATTGATGAAGGAAGAGAAACAATCGTATTTTGAATAATATATTAAAGTATTTAATAGCATCATAACTAGAAGCCTCTTCCCTTTAATACAAAGAAAATATGAACATCATATTAGTTTTCTACTTCTTCTGTAAATTAGTGGTTTAAAACAATACACATTATTATCTTAGAGTTCTATAGGGCAGAGGGTTATCAATGGGCTAAAATTAAGATGTAGGCAGGTCTACATTATTTTCTGGAGGCTCAAGGGGTGTATTTGTCTTGTTGCCTTTCCTAGCTTATGGAAGATGACTGCCTGCATTCCTAGGTTCATGGTCCCCTTCCATCTTCAAAGCTAGCAATGGCCGAGCAAGCCCTTTTCATGCTGCATCACTGTTACTCTGACTGGCCTACCTTCTTTCACTTATAAGGACCTTCATAATTACATTGACGCCACTTAGATAACACAAGACAACTGCCCCATCTCAAATTTTAACTTAATCACATCTGGGAAGTCCTTTTGCCATGAAAAATGACATATTAATAAACTAAGGATTAGATCATGGGTATCTCTTGGTGGAGGGAAATTTTTCTGCCTACAGCTGGCATATTACTGCTTTTGTTTAACAAAATGTAAAATTCAGAGAAGATAGAAAAACTGTAGAGTGCTTACAGATGACACATTTAGGAAAAGCAAAATTCTGTGAAATTACAAACATGGGACTTTTTGTAGTTTTCTTTCATGTGCAAAAGACATTACCGACTCTGGTCACTAATGGCTTCCATGGGCTGAATGGTGTCTCCCTTACATTCACACGTTGAGGTTCTAGCCCCTAATGTAACTGTACTTGAGACAGAACCATTATGGAAGTAATTAAGGTTCAATGAGGTCATAAGTGTGGTTGGGCCTTGATCCAAAAAGACTAATGTCCTTATAAGAAGAGACACCCGAAGGCTAGTGTTCTCTCTCTCCCTCTGTGTCTCTCTTGGTCTCTCTGTCCCTACCACCCTTCCCTCCATGAGGACACCACAAGGAGGGATTATCTATCATCCAGGAAGAGAGATATCAGAGACCAACCCTGACACACCTTGATCTTCCAGAACTGTGAGAAAAAAAGAAAAAAAAAAAAAGTCTTTTCCTTAAGCCACCTAGTCTATGGTATTTTGTTATCACAGCCCGAGTTGACTAAGACAATGATAATACTAATCACTTAATAATTGAGATTTTTCTCAGCTAAATGCTTTCCAAGCATTATTCCAATTTATCCCCATAACGGCATAGTATTATTGATTATATATGTTTTTTCCTTGAAGATAATAGGGCTTGGAGAGATTAACAATGTGTCTAAGATTACAGAGAAGATTCAGACTCAAATCTCTGACAATACATATTCTTAATCATTTCACTTCCTGGCCTCCCTTCAGTTTGGATAATTTAAAAAATCCAGCATAATCTTTAAGCCCTTCTAAAGTTTGTGATTTATGGAGAGACCAGGACAGAATGGTTGTGTCAATTAGCATAAAATTTTTATTTATACTTGGGTATTAGGTGTTTAGGTATACTTCTGTGCCTAAAACCACAGGAAGAATTAACTTTTTACTAAGTAATTTCTGAAGCTCTCTAAATTTTTATAAATGCCCTGGAGGATGAGAATACACAGTGATACCATGGGGCCAGGGAAAGCAATCCTACTGCTCAACTGCTTCGGGAAAATGGCTGAAAGACTATGTAGATTATCTGGTTTAAAATTAAAACTGCTCAGGGAAGTGTTTCTGTATATCCCTTGTTGAAAACATCCCACATCCCTACTTCATGAGCGCTTGAGGCAAGGTAGAAACACCTTCGATTCAAAATAAATCTTTTCCACGTACTTGAGTACTTTGGACTGATTTTGGACAAGGACAAAGGCCTGCTTTCTCATCTATAACCTGTTAGAAAACAATAGAATTATTTTGGTGATTAAATCTTGTAGTGAATATCTATGCTTATCAACACCATAAAAATGTAAAGCGTTAGAATTTTTGTCCATAAAAATTGAGAAGTGTTTTGTTACACATGCTGTTTTCAAAACACCTGCACAGTGTATGTAAACTATGTCAAAGTATATCTAATAGTACTTATATGTATACTGTGTAAGTACATGCTAGGATAAGTATATGTGAAGTAGTAAGAAATAATAGGCCTCTGTCCCTGGTTCTTGTCACAGAGCTCCTAAAACCCCTTGTAAGTAGGGGTACTAGTAGAATCTTTTGTTCTAGCATTTAGTCTTTGACCCGGGTTCCTGATACACAGCTCCTACGACCTTTGCAATTTCCTAAGCGACAGAAGTGTCTGACACCGAGTTTCCAAATCCCTTGAAATTTCCTGGGTGATGGGTGACAGGAATATCTTTTAGTTCTATAAGGAGGTGACTCTTCGTGTGTTCCTGGATGGGCACTGGTCACCAGAAAGACCAAGCCACGATTAGAAGCTTGGAACCTTCAGCCCTACTGCCCATTTGCCAAATTCCCTCATTTTCTATAATGATAGTATTACTTTTATATTTAAGAAAAGGTTAATGTTGAGTTTGTTACAATACTACAGGGAAAGAGAAAACAAGTTATAAAGCATCATATACATAAAAATTTAAAAAAAAACCCAAATAAATTTCATTAGTTCCTTTTTATGCCTTTTCTAAAATGCCGTCTTTTGTATCTAAAAAGCCTGGAGAGACACCATGTGAACTGACTTTTTCCGCATCAACAAGTCCTAGATGATGCTGTTTAAGCCTACAGTTTCCCCACTAAAATCAAATGAACTTACATACTTGTTTGCTTAGTTTGTCTATAAGAAGATATTTCCCCAGGCACATACGATTTAGTTGTAAAGACTTCACCAAAAAACAACGACTAAAGAAAAAAGTGACCTCGCAGAACACAATCTAATTATGCTCTGTCTATCTTTGCTTAGGTCCTGGTCGTCTGGTACACAACATATTTAATAATTAGATTTTTGCAGAAATTGTTGATGCAATACAAGGTAAAGCAATTTAACTACGGCTATTTAGTGCAATAAACAGGCTAAATTTAGTCCTTAGAAAGTACTTAATGAATACTTGTCAAATAGAGGTTCATAGTTCTTGCAATATGTCATTAAATTCAAGCATTATCTTTAATCTTCTCCAAAACATCTGAGAGAAAAAATAATTTTTTGATGCAATATAAACTTGTCAACTTTCAAAAGTTCAAGTAATCAGATACTTAAATTTTTAAGGATCAGTTGTAGTAAGAATGGAAAATCAATTTTCATTATGACAGAATGTGAAATCTAGCACTGGAGCTTTCAGGTAATATGTCATTTCTCCACACCTCTTTCTACACTGCCCACCTTAACATTTCATTCAAGCCACAGCCAGGTCCCAAACTGATTTTTGGTCAGGTAGAATTTTCTTGATTTGTCTGCTCAACTAACATTCCATCCTCCCTTATTTTGGATATTAAACTCTTATCTTTTCCCCCTTGGTTTAATATACCGTCATATTCCATGTTCTCTTAGTGGAACTGTCAGTCACAGTGTTCTGCATCTCACCCTTGGCCAAAGGTCCATGTGTCAACTCAGGGTAATGAGATTCTCCTCCTCAGACACTTGATCTTTGAGCTACAAGCCCCATGATCCCAGCTGTCTTGATGATACTGCCCATAAAAACAGTGTTTTGAATTTCTGACTAAGATTGCTGAAGCTTATCTCTTTTTTTGTTCCTTCTTAGCTCCTATTCAGTTTCTCCTTTGACTGTGCAAGCCACCAAGTATTCTTCTATGTTCTTTTTAGTATAAGTCAGTCAGAATTGGTTCCTATTGCTTCAAACCAAATAACTGTTCCAAGTACAGCTGGGAAGAGCAATTTAGTCAACATCAGGGAATGGGGAGCACATCTTCCTACCTACATAACAAGTTTGGATTTTCCATTCCAAGGTATCAAAGGCATTATAAACTGTAAACTTTCTGTTCAGTGTTGCAAAACTTAAGTATTATATTTTAGCATATTTTCCCCTTTTTATCCATGGATAATTTTATTATTTGATCATTCTTTTGGGGGAAAATGTTGTTTCTGTTTTTGTATGTATATTATCTGCTTGTTAATCAAGATAGGGGTACTGGAATCTAAAGATTCCAAAAGACGTCATGACTGTGTTCCTAAAATGTCACAGCCTACAACCACTGGTTATACAGAAAGCTTAGAAACATGTGGTCTCTCTGTATACAGTAATCTATAGGAGTAAATTAAGCACTGTTAATATGTGATTACTATATTTTTAAGTGTCACTTAGACATATCACAGCTAGTAATAGCAATAGTAAGAATTACTATTACAGATTTTTTTATTGGGTGTTTCCAGTGTTCCAATAAGTTATTTTGCAGGCATCATTTTGCTTAAAATTTTCAAACACCCTTAGAGGTATGGACATCTTCATCTTGATATAATGCTGAAGATTCTAAAGCTTAGATAGGATCAAAGATGTGTATGGAACCCAGGCCTGTCTGATACCAAAGTCAAGAATCTTAATTTATTATATTAGATTTTTAGGTATCTGCCTTTTTTTTTTCCTGCTGTTCTATTAAAGTAATTTTGATTTTACACTGTTTCATTGGTAAATCATCTGAATTACAACATTGTGCTTAATAAACATTTTTTTTTACAGAATTTCCATTTACCTCTTATCTTTTAATCTCATGTATATATGTTAACGTTTATGGAATATCATATGATAGGAAACTTCTGTAAATGAAATTGAGCAACTGGACTGGTTAGACTATCTAACTGTCTTGTGCTTTTTAATAAAATATAAACATACCAATCTCTATCAAGGAATCTTGATGGCAAGCATATGATGTAAATTAGTAAAGGGAGACAGACTTTCAAAATTGAAAGTGACAGCATTTAAAATAATGATTTCCTTTAAGTTATTTGTCTGTAATTATTTTTAAGATATTACATAGGGGACTAATTAGGTACAAGACACCAAGAGGGAGAAAAACAGGAACAAGATTGATTAATTGAACTCATAAAAGTTCCTGGGAATAGAAAATGAATTAGCTTCAGGAGAAGAATTGACTACTAGATTTGTGTTTTGAATAATGATTAAAAAGAATGACAGGCTAAATTTATGTTTTTTACATCTGAAATATAAAACTCTCAATTTCTGCTTTTAAATTTGTATAATATATAAATTAAACTAAAATGCATAACTTATAAAATATAAACAGTAAAATCAGGAATGTTTAAGAATACAATAAATTTTTAAATTGTGTCTATTGTGTAATTAAACCAAGAAATCCTTTATCTGTTATAGTTTTCCTTTCATCCACATACAAGACCTCTCTATTTATTTGATGTTAACTGTAGTCATTGTGTATCCCAAGTGCGATCCAAAATGTTTTCATTAGCCATAAATTTCCTTAAATATCTGTAACATTTGATGTTTTTTCCATCATCTACCTTTCTTGAAACACCTTCTTTCCTTTGACCATCATTTCACATTTTTTAAATCCTTTTTTCTGTAGGCTCTTTAATGGCTGTTCCTTTCTCGCACTCACTAGATGAATGGCTTCCCTCAAACTCAGTCTTTTGCTCTTTTCTCTGGTCAGTCTTTCAGAGACACAAGGCCAGACAGCCCTGGAGGCATATTAATTTTACTCTTTTGCCAGATTAACAAATACACACGTCACTGGATGTGGGTTAGCTCAATAGATCCAAACTGCTTCTCCCTAATACAAGCTGCCTGGCTTCATCCGCTCACCAGATTTAGGACATATTTCCTTGTCCTGGAAGGGCCCATTGTTACCTGGTCAATGATGTTCTTCCTTATCCTGACTTCCAAAGTCCCTTTAAATATGCAGAGCAGTATACCATTTTGAGTCTCTCACTTTTGGCTTCTTTTATGATGTGTTAAGGTATTGTGCAAATTAACTTCTTCTCTCTGTGGATGATGGATGCTGGATGATGGATGCTAGAAAGATGCTTTATTGCTTCGATGCCATTCTGTCTGATTTTCCCAATTAAAATTCATTTTACATTTATACCACGTGATGCTAGTGACTCTCTGCATAACAATCCTTTGACTTGAGTAATCATTCTATACAACTTATTCCAAAAATCTATGTGTCTAGTCTTCAACATCCTATGGAAGTTCAGTTCCTTATTTCTTTTTTTTTTTAAATTATTATTATTTTCTTTTTTGGGGGGGGTGGGAGGTAATTAGGTTTACTTATATATTATTATTATTTTTAATGGAGGTACCGGGGATCAAACCCATGACCTCATGCATGCTAAGCATGCACTTTACCACTGTGCTACCCCCACCACCACTCCCCAAGTTCCTTATTTCTAAGTACTTCTAGATTTCATTCATGTTACATGGGATCGAAAGTATAAAATTATCCATGATTTATTCCTTTCTTTTCATGGCCAGTCATCAGGACCTACTGACTTTTTTTTTTTTTTTTTTTTTTTTTTGCGTATGTCCTACATACATATTTCCCATCTCACTGGCTGGTGATGGTTAATTTTATGTGTCACCTTAAATGGACTAAGGGAAGTCCGGATAGCTGGTAAGAGATGATTTCTGAGTGTGTCTGTGAGGATGTTTTAGTATTTGAATTAATAGACTGAGCAAAAAAGATCACTGTCACCAACGTGGTGAGCATTATTTCATTTACCGAAGGCTTGCATTTAATAGAGCTTAGTTTGTCCCTACTGAAATGGGAGTTTTTCTGAATCAAAGGCATGAAGTTTCTATTGCACAGTTTGGGGGCTTCATGATTAATCAAATGATTGTTACTCTCAAATAGAACATATGGTTGCACAAGTATTTGTGAATGAGTGACTGGGCTCCCATTTTAAATTCAGACTTAATCCCAATTTAAATTCAGACTATTCAGACTAAAAAGGCAAAGAAAAAATTAAATTATTAACTGTATTAATTAAAGAGAAATTCCCATGAATAAAAAATATTATACCTTCTGTCATTAGGCTCTGGGGCCTAATCTTAGATGCAAGTTAAGGAGAACCATTTCATGCATTCCTGGACTATTAAATATTTTAATTTTAATCACCAATGGTAGCAATATAAAACATTTTATTCAGAAAACACGATTTTTTTCTTCATAACACATGAGAAGATACACACATTATAATCTATACTCTAAGATGCTGACGACACATCTTTATTATTGGTTCAACAGATCACTTTTGTATCAATGGAAGAACATTGCCCCAATGCACATAGCTTCAGAAATGTATTAATAAAATTCTATAACCACTTTAAAATCACACTTTCAAGCCAAGCTATTTTGCACAATTAAATTGTTTTCTTGGGCAGATAAATTTCTGTTTCACTAAAATATAATTATCTCAACTGCATATTTATATAACATGCCTAAAATGTTTGAGACAAAAATACCATAAAGGATATTAGTTTTCATACAGTAGTCTTCAAGTTTTAAAGTAGTAAAGTATAAATATAGTTTCTAACACTATGGTCATATGTTTAGAGTAAAAATATAAGGCTTTGAACATACCCGGGATTCTAGGATCACAAAAAAATAATATGTAATATGCTTCAATGTTGTTATCCAACTTATACATGGAATCCTTTTGTAAGTCAGTTAATCATGAGTAAACAGTCATTAGCATTATTTGTCACAGACCTTCTGTTTGGAACCAGAAAAGCCAAGGAAATGAAATGTATTACAAGCTTGTACCCTAAAGCAAAACTATAAAATGAAATCAATAGCATTTGAGTTGTTTTATTACCAGTTCAAGGTTTATCATAATTGCCCTGTCATTTATCTCTGATTGAAAGGCTAGTTATTGCATCAAAACACAATGATATATTTATGCAAAGCTATGTTTTTTCCTTCTACATTTAAAGATAATTATAATTTTACCATAAAAGAAAAATTGCTTTTGTTTACATAAAGGTAAAAGTATAGTGATGACTTTGCGGCAGAAACATTGATAAAAGGTTCTGTGGAAGAGCTTCTGGACATAGGCTCCTTGAGACCTCTTTGGGACCAATAACTTCTACCCTGAAAACCCAGGAGACACTGAGCTGGTCAGAAAATATAGAGAACTCATACAGGGCTTTATGTCAATTATATTTCAACAAAACTAGAAGAAAAAAAATATTTTGACTACACTCATATAAAAATAGTATGCTTACTATGTATATATGGAACTGAATTATAATTATAGCCTACTTTTTCTTTTCTATTCTCCCTGTTATCTTGCTGATTTGAGATAGTCTTTTTCCTGTTGTTGAATAAAACCTCAAGATATCCCATGGTTAAAAAATAAATATATTTAGTTAATATAAAGTACTACGGTCATGATTACAGTTTTTAAAAAAGATTTGCTAGTTCAACATAGTAATCAATACTTCAAATTTCATTTAAAGATAGAACTTTTTCTCCCTTCCCAGCTAAGATGTGATCCTGGACAGTCTCCTACGTTTTGAGAATAGGTTGTAAGAGGTTTTTTTTCTTCATTAATCACTTCTTCACCTATTTACTAGCAGCTGCTTTTTTCACACCCAGGTTGCCATCATCAGGTGTTGGAGATTGAGGAGGAAAGACTGGTAAGGTAGTCAATCAAGTTTCTACTTAGTTATTACTGTAAAATAGTTGAACTCTTTTCGGTCAAACCTGTGTTTAAAACAGACTTTGTCACTGGGGCACTTTCAGCACGGGTGTGCTCTCCTGCAGGAACTTGATTTTGGAAGTACATCCCAACTACAATTGATCTCTGAACAACTCGATTTGAACTGCAAGGGTCCACCTTAGTTTTCAATAATGGGTATTTTTCAATAATAAATACTACAATACTACCCAGTCCAGACCAACGTTGGTTGAATTTTCTTTAAAAAAAAAAAGTTTTCTGTTAATTTGATTATTTTATTCATCATTTATTCATTCATTTGATCATCTATTTACTATATTACCAGCTACTTCCAAAGAAGATTAATGAAGTTTAAAAATAAAAGTTAGCAGTTAAGAAAGGGGAAAACACGTATCTAGAAGCCCTGGATGAAAAAAATCCAAAGAACTTGAAGGAAAATTTAATCCTAAACTTGGTAACAGCTAAGGCAGTGTGACAACCTAAGAAGGTGCATAGCTCCTATTTTCTTAAATTCATCGACTGTGAAAACAATTCCCTTGATTCAACAAATAGTTCAGATATCCTTGGATTAAAATATATATTTAGGGATTTGGGAAAGGTGATTAAGGTGACAACGTAACGTTTGAATCTTCCTGAATCCTCTTCATTACAAAAAGACAAGAGATTTGGATAGCCAACTATTAGGAGAAAGCATACTCTGGGCCTTTTGCACCCCTGCTTATCTTGCTGAATATGCCAAAGTTGCAACGCCCCGGCACTGTTTCACCTGGGACGCAGGACTCTTTATGCAGTTGGCGATTCTGAAAAGTGAGATAATGTCTTGCAGGAATGCACCACCTGGTATAGCAATTTATCTGCTCTCCCCTTTGACAAAGACTGGTTACTGCTTGCTATAAAAGTGGCAGAGTCTTTGAGTCCCCTCCTGGGGTGCAGTCCACTTGTGTGCAGGTCCCACCTGGCCCTGTACTGCCTGTGAGTTTGCAGCTTAGGGAGCTGCATCTCTATGCTGATTGCCATGCTGACACTCCTGCTAATAATGCTCCTGTGAGAAACAAGGTCCTTGTCTCTTAAGGAGGAGTTTTTTGTGTCTTACCAACATCCGCAGAACTGTAGCAGGCTAAATTATTAACCTGTACAGTTATTTTTGTGGGAGTTCTCCTGCTTTTAGGTCTCTTTCTCACTAACAGATTTATTTAAGGAGGATAATAGCATCAAGTCAAAACCCAGCAGATAATATATACAAGTAAATAAGGCAACCAGCTAGCCTCCAGATCACAGAATATGAGCAGCTGGGGAAAACAACTGACAGAAACCAGATCTCTGCACTAACAGTAAGCATGATAATGTGCTTTTAAGCAAGTTCGTAGCAGGTTAAGGGTTTCTGTTGGCCCTGAGAGCCAGTGAACGTTAAAGCTGCCAGCACACACTAAATGGAAAAGTTATTAAGCTCATATAAAGGCAGTAGCAGGACAGAACTCCACACTAAGGAGAAAGGAGAAAACAATAAAAGCAGAATATAACCTAAGCAGGACAGACATGAGAGGGGCAAAGAAAAGAAAATTTCTCAAAGTAAAATGGGAGTGCGGAAGAAAGCAAGCAGATTTCTAAAAGTTGAAGGATAATTTTTAACACTTTATGAAAATAACTGAAACAGGTAATCTAGACCTGTGGATTAAGAAAGCTATCCTGAAATCATTCTAAGTTTACTTAAACACAAAAGTGAAATTATCCTGAAAGATGAAAAAGACATAAGATGGAAACAGAAACATGAAAGACAGAAAAAGATCATGGTCAAAGCCACAAAGGAAAAAGAATAACAAGCAAAATAATACCTCTTTAAAAAAAAAGGTGTTTTTTTAAAAGCTGCAAACTGTACCATAGTATTTTGAAACAAACTAAAATAATTCATGAAAAAAGAGAAGATATGAAAGAAAAACCCACATCAGAAAAACTCATAAATGAAAATTTTTTTAAAATCTTAACTCAATGAAAACATCAGATTAGAGAGAAGGTAATACAAAAGACAGTTTTACCACTTGTATAACAGGAGGCTGCATGACGAAAAACTTACTAATAAAATAGAAAACACAATAAAATTAAGAATTCAAGAAAACTTTCCTGAAGTAAGACTTATATGGATATATTACATATATGCAGAAAATAATCCAGAATAGCCAAGATAAAAACTATTCTAATAAATCAGCTGAACAAAAAAGAAAAGGAATACATTGTTTGGAAATTCAGAAACAAGACCAACATCCATGGGAAAAGAAAAACAGTTTGTCATCACACTTTTTGACAGTAATGCTTCACGTAAGGAGAGCGTGGAGTGAAATATTTAAGTCAAAGGAAGAAAATATGAGCCAAGGCTTTTATATGTAGCCATGTTTCTGTTCAATTATTAGGGCCTCAGAGAAACCTTGATTAATGCACAAGAACACAGGAAACAACATTTCTGTGAGCCTACTCAGGAGTCGACTAGAGAACAAGCTACCAACAACAAAATAACGTACTGGTGTTAATAGGGATAAAACAGTATTACTTCAAATTAAATGCGTGGGAAAAGGTAATAAATGAAGCAGAAGCATTGCTTACAGCAGAAAATATACAAATAGCAAAAAAGAAAAGAAAAAGAAAAAGGAGACTAAGTGTATTATGTAAAGTAGAAGTATTAGAACAAGGATTGGCAAACTACAGCTCCCCGGTCAAGTCCAGCCCACAGCCTGTTTATTACGTGTGATTTTATTGAGCACAGCTACATCCATTTGTCTACATACTGTCTCTCCCTTTTTTTAAACTTCAACGTTAGAGTTGAGCAGTTTCAACAGAGCCCAGATGGCCCACAGAACCAGAGATATCTGTGACCTCAGGAGTCACATTTGGAGTATGATGGTAAATCAGCTCACTATTTTGAAAACCAGTGAATTAAAAAAAGATTTTTCCCAGCCTCTCCTATAGAAGTTGGACCTCAGAGTAATCAAATATTTGAAATAGAAAGATTTTTATAGAAATATTTTGGCTAATAAATATAGAAGAAATAAGAGAAAGGAATTAATAGTTAGGAAGAGACTAACAGTAGTTGCTATTACCACAAAAGGAGAGAGTCAGAGGGACTTGGTGTGCCTCCTCAAAGGAGTGAATATCACTTATGATTTATTTCTTAAAAAAAAAAAAACTGGATCTAATCAAGACTCCAGATCTAATGACCAATTTATAGGAAATAAAGAAGACAGAGAAAATATTAAATGACCCATTGAAGGTACAATCATCAAAATCCAGGCTTCAGAGATCTGGTTTCCTGAACAAATAAATATCAAGGTGTACGCAAAGGAGTGACAGTGGTGAAGCCTAGAGATTACAAGACACCTAAAAGACCTATCAACCAGTTGCAAAGTATGAACGTTATCTGGATTCTGATATGAATGAATTTTTAATACAAGTAACAAATGGTTGATACTGAGGAATTTTTGTTAATTTGGGGAGAGTAATAAGGGTATTATGATTAAGTTTTAAGAGTCCTTATCTTGAAGATATATATATATATATATATAACATTTACAGATAAAATATTATGTCTCTATCCTGTTTCAAAATAATGGAGTGAGGAAGTAATTAGGACTGTAAATGAAAAATTTGCCAGCTTGATAATGTTGAAGTCCGTAGTTGACACAAAGAGGTTCATTACAATAGTCTGTCGTTTTATTTATGTTCGAAATTTTCCACAGTAAAAGATTAAAATGTTTTAAACACTGCTAACGTCAAATTTTGGAAATGAGTTCTAAAGTTTTTTTTTTCTAATTTAATTATTAATTTCCATTTAAATACTAAATCTAGTTACAGTATAGCTGTAAAACTTTCTTTGAAAATTATTTTATTAATAAGTTCTTGGTAGAGAAATCACAATAAAATGCTTCCTTAATGTATTAAATTTATTATGTTTATTACCTTTATTCACACGATGTGTGGTAGAGCTAAGGACCACAGGGCAGCTAATTCTGAAGAAGGGATGAACCTTTAAACAATTAATTAACCTTAATTTACATAATGGTCTTATTATTTGCATAGCTAATGGGTAGAGATTGGCCACTAACAGTCTTTAATAAGTTTGAAACTGTGTTTCAGACACATGGGTTTATGTTTCAGATTCAAGAAGCAAAGGTCAGTTGTGACATTTTAACAACAATATTCAAAGCATTAGGTATTAAACAAACATTTAGCTTTTAGGTTTCATGCATTTCTGAGAGGATAATTCATGAATCTGCTAACTGATCTCACTTCACATGCATACTATGGCACAAAAAAGTATACATGGGTGCATTAGCCAAGCTTTTGTTAGCTTTGGACTTACATTAAAATTACAATAATGAGAACTACTTGTATTATATTCATATATGAGATATCAGTATGTTTTTATTCCTAGAAATCAGAGCTATTCCTTGAAAAATGCCAGCTTCTACAACTTAAATAATTAGCAATTTTTTTCTAATTCTAACTGTCCATTTGTCTCAAAGAAAGATGACAAATGGTTTTCAATTAACTTTTACATTAAATTTTATTTGCAATAGGTAGTTTATGTTATGTAATTTAGAACTACTCTAACCTTTCAACTCCTGGTTTAGTTAATTCAATTTACAATTTGAAGCATCCTCTATATTTTATAAAAATGTAATTGCCTGAGGTTTAAAGATTTTAAAAACTCAAATAATTGGTCTGCTGTATTTACACAATTTAATTATGAAGTGATACATAATCACTGAAGACAATTTAATTCCTTTAATTCCAGAGACATATTGTATATAATCTGATATTTTCCAAGGATTTGGTTGTGCTTTTACAAACAACTGTGCAGGCCTCTACATTAGATCAGTAAGTGAGATTTAGTAAATGAACAGGAGTGACTTATTTTTATGATCATCAATTGCTAAACTGACACAGAAAATGCTACAGTACATCTTTTGCCTCTTATTCCCACGTGCTCACCTTGCTCTCACAGTGCCCGCGCTCTCTCTCTCTCTGGCATTCATGTGGGTACCCTTGCTCTGGCTTGCATGGTCTCTACTTTTTGTATTTTTCCTCTTTTAAAGATGCTGATAGATGCAGTGTTCTGATAGTATGATAGTACGTCCAGAAGTGGTTCCAGACTAAAATATAAATGTTTCAGACCCTGTTTTACACTTAACATTTTCTCTGAGCCTCTGTTCCACTAATGGTTAAATTAAACCTGATTTTCCTGTGTTTTCTAGATTATAAAAACGTTTCCTGTTCATTGTAACAGCTTATGTATGACAATGCTGGGTAATAAAAAGATGGACTGCTTAGAGTGCAAAGACGTAGTAACTCAATGGGTGGAAAATAATAGCATTTATCCCATTTTTGGTAATACCTCTCAGAATCTCTGCTGGACCCCTTCACAAACTGGCTTTTACTTGCTTGCTGTATGGGTAAACTATATCACACTGAAATGCTGTAGAAAGGTTTTGGAGTCAAAAGATTTGAGCTTAAATCTCCCACTTTTCATTTACTGACAGTGTCATTTTTTTAAAAATCACTTAACCTTTTCTTGTAAAATAGGGATAATAAATCTCATTTCCTAGAAATGGGTGTGAACTGAATATAATGCTACATATAAATTATAATAAATGTCAGTCATTCTTTTTAAGATGCATTTTCCTCTCCTTTAAGAAAATCAAAGTACCAGAAGTACCACACATTTCAGGGATGTTATAGTAATCATGTGCCCATTAACAATATGTATTCCAAGGGGTTAGCCAGAACTTCACAGTGTGATTAAGGGCAAGGTTTTTATGTAAACATACACCAATAATGATGGTATTCCGATAATACTGTATACAAAATTTGAAAATAGTGTGTTATTACCTTCACATTTTAAGGAGTATGAAATCACTCTCCGCATTGTCATATATCAGCTCTAAAAAGGAACGGCCAATCATCTTCAAGTATTAATGAGCTATGTTATCCACTGAGAACTTTATTTCAGACATTTGTGCTTCATTAGAAAACAAGTAAAAACACCATAAAATTCTTATAGAATCCTTAAGTAATGCAACTCACTTTTCGAAGGAACGCGGAGATTGGCGAGGACCACTTCCAGGGAATCAGCTTGGACTCGAAGTACATAGCTTGTCCTTGTCTCATAATCCAGAGGGGCATTCACATAGATTACACCTGTGATGTTGTTCATTCCAAACTTATCTAGAATTAAAACACAATTCCTTGGTCACTCGCTTCATACTGTAAGGGAAAAGAATTCTCTTTAAGAGACACTGTGATTTTAAAAACACTTACATGTAATAAGAGCAATGTATTAAAATTACAAAATGCTGGCTTTGGGAAATTATGTTCCAGCTCTTGAATTGATCAACATCAGAGCTTCCCTAACTGCATGTCTTGAAATTCTAGTTTTTCTGAGATTCTTCTGGAAATTGATGTTTCTATGGTCAATTAAATCTGGAAAACAATGCATACTATATCCCTCACCATAGATACTCATGATCTTCTACCATACTAAAGACTTCTAGAAATTTTGTATTAAAGAAATCTATTTAATCTAACTCAAGAAAGTATTTTATGATCTTACTTGATGATTGTATTTTTTATGATTTAGTGAATCTTATTATCCTCCAGATTTAGTGTTATGGTAAGAACGCTTTAGGGAACAAACAGATAATTTAACATGTTGATTATTTAGAAAATATTTATTATTCTAAATATCCTAAAATATTTTCCCTTCAAGTCTATTTTTTTAAATAAATTTGCTCAAATATATTTGAGGCTAGGTCAGGGCTCACTGGCAAACTTTATAATATCTACCTCTTGCAGTCTCTGTACCTTTTCCTCACTTTGGTTTTTTTCATAGCATTCATCACTACCTAATACTATATATTTGTTAGCTTAATGGTTGTTATTGTTTATCTCTTCTTATTGGACCATTAAATTCTATGAGGGCAAGGATCTGTCTGTTTTGTTTACTGCTCTATCCTTAGTAAGTAGAAGGGTAGTTAGTACATGATAGATGCCCAATAAATATTCATGGAATAAATTAATAAGCAAATGAGTTGAATGTAAGAGAATCATTTTGGTGGAGTGTGGGTGATACGTAGAGCCACTTTGCTACCTTCAAGGAAGAGAGTAGATAGGATCACACACAAAAAAATTAACAGAACAGACTGAGATAGCATAGCTTCAGTGAGATGTCATAAGTCCAAGGGAGAAGTCAGAATATTTAGGGAGGAAGCATAACAACACAGGAGAAACAATGAAAGACAATCAGAAAAGTATGGTATTGAACCCTTGCTTCAGGGGCAGCAATTTCTAGTTTCTAGTTGGTCACTGAAGTACTTGAAAACAGCTTTTATAATTTCCTTGCAAATTCCTTTACAGCATTAACATTCATTCATTTATTTACCAAACATATATTAACTGTTTCTTGATCATCTACAACATTCCTGTCCATTTAACTTATAAAAAGGGAAAACCAGAGGACAACTAACCTGTGAGTAATTGGTGCAACAAAGAATCAGTGAGACAGACTGAGTGATGAACTTACTCTCACAGGCTAGCAAATCATTCTGTTCTCAGTGAAAAGTGATTGGCAGGCAAAGTGATGGGCATTCACAATTATTTCTGTTCCTAAAATTTCTTCAGGATTAGCTAAGGTATGACATGGAGTAGGGGTTGCGGGTGGCACAGAGCATGGGAAGAGACTACTATAAGCAATAACCATATCCAAAGCTGCATTAATTTTGCTTTAATTTGAATAAATGCCATTAAAAAGTCCCTAAATCAAGGGGAGGGGAAAGCTTTCAGAATTGGATATTTAGTACTTCCTAGAAGAAAAACAGAATTTTGTTAATATAATTGAATTTTTAATCAGATGCAGCATACAGTTACCAAATTGCATTTAAGTCAGACACATTTTACAGAAAAATAGAGTAAACAGTAACTAAATATGAAATTAATTCCCAATTTAAGTTCATTGTTTTATGGTGAAAACAGAGACTAAACACCTACTCACCCTCTTCATTTCCTGAAACAATGGAGTACACGATACTCTGATTGACGGCTGCAGCAGAAATTACACCAACCATAGTCCCTCTGGGTGCAAGTTCACTTACTGGAGGAGGTCTGTGGGTGTAGAGAATATAATTTATTTTTATTATCCACTTTGCCATGATGGAGCTTTGAATTTAATAAGAGAATATGTTAGCTGTGTGTGTGTGTCTATTTGAATAATACTATTTTTGAACTTTTCAACAGAGTACCACATTCAGACTCCAGCCCTAACAAACTATATTCAGAATTATGCATGCGCTCTTGGTTAAGAATGTCTTGTTACCTATAAGCTACTACTTTGTTATCTGCCAAATATTGCATAAAATTTGTTTCCCTTGTCTCTGAAACAACTTCTGGACAGAATACAATAGATTGATATAATTTGCTCCCTTAAGTTGTTAAAGTAAAATGTTGCTTTTATGTTGGGGATATTAGCATAGTTAAGCAAATGACTTCCAGAGGTCTCGTTCTAGTCTAGACCTTATCCTTGCTCTACAATAAAGCTCTAACTGTACTAAAAATATTTGAATGGATGGCATAACAAAATTAATTTCTTTTGCATTCATTTATTTTGCTTAACTGTAACCATATTATGCCCCCAGTACTAGGATAGCTACTTAATTTTAAAAATATATTTTCAACAAATTATCTCACTCTCAAAATCTCCATTTTATTTTATAATGTTGGTCACTGCAACTAGGCTATTACAATTTTATATTCAAAAATTAACGCGAATAATCTCATTCATAATTCACAGTTGCTTATCTAGCTCTGATAGATTTAGAAAATTATTAAATATAAAGTTATAGCATCTCCAAATATTTTTATAATCCAGTCAATCTAGCTAACTCATCTGATTTCTATAAGCTTTAGGGTCTTTTCTTGAATTGATAAGACAAATCCTATTGCTACTTGCCCTTTTATCTTTCAATACTTAATCTTTTAATATCATCCCTCATTTTTACCTTCATCTCCTCAGCTGTTCTAATCTAGATTACATTGTGCAATTATATTGTGCCTTCATTTAAGCCCTATATAACAAATCCTGAGCTACAAATAAATTCTGAAAAATTAATTACATACCGTCCTTCACAAACATCATGTCCAAAATGCTATATTCTTTGCTACTCTATTCCATATACTTGACAGACTAAAATTACCTAAATGTAAAGTGATCTGTCTTACATAGAGATGCTTTAGCACCTAATGCTGGTCACCAGCTTCATTGTATGGTCAATAACTGTTTCTTGATAAAGAATAAGAACTAATCTGTATACTTTTTTAATAAAAATTATAAAGAAGTTATTTATTTGTTTATTTAATTTTACTTCTCTGCATGTTTTCTGCCTTCTTTTGCTAATAGTATCTTCTTTTGTTAATAGCATCCAGATGTTGCTTTGGACTACCGCACCACCTTCATTCTCAGTCTAACACATTTGAGTTAGGGCTGACCCAATCCTCAGGGGATATGAACAGACACATTACCCAGCTTTGGCCAATGAGGGCATTTTGCCCTCTTTACTCTATGCTCCTATGTGGTAAATGTCTCATGCAAAAACAATGCAAGTCTTGCCAAATGTTACTGTAACAACAACAAAAAAAATCAGAGGTTTTTTGGCTACAATTTTAATGTTTGTCCCCATGTTCTTGTTAATAACGATATCAACACATATGAAATAACTAAAGGTGAAAAATATATCCTCTACAGTTTGTCTAATAATCAAAATGCTGCTATACTTGAAGCTATGTAAACTCATTTTATTTAATTAAACAACAAATTTTCTTTTATTTCTCCTGAAGATTTCTTTCACTTCCAATCAAGAGTCCCAACCAATTAAAAAATGTTTAGATAAGAAAAAGATACATATGCTTAAGTAGACACATCTAAAGAAAGATATCTGATATAATACAATTATATTTTGCAAGGAATTAACCTAGACATAGTCATATTGTCAGTTTAGTGAAATACGGATGCCTTCAGTAAACTTGACCCTAAAATGATAGTAAGTCTACAACAAAAAAGGAGGCCTTTACAAAAGTGACATTAAGGATGGTTTTGATGGACTGCTTTGATTGTGGATAGATAAATTTTTGTATGATATTTTAGATAATAAACAGACATTAAGACTAATTGTTATTTGTCACATTGCCTAGTGGCTGACCTTGGTGATTATGAAATCATTCAACCTGGAAAGGGTTAAAATTAGAGAGCTCTGTTAACAGTATGGTCCTTAATAACCTCCCATCCTGGTTTTCCTACCTTTGTGTATTCCTCTCTTCTTGCATGAGGGGAAGACTGTGACTTGCTCCTTATGGATAGAATACAGCAAAGAAGAAGTGATACCACCTCAGTGATTCTGTGATGTAAGATTATAACTATAACTGCATTCTTGCTCTGTCTCCCTTGCAGGACTTAGTGAAGCAAGTGGCCATGTAGAATGGTCCACATGGCCAGAGACTAAAGGTGAGGTCTGACCACTAGTCAGCAAGTAACTGAGGTCCTCAGTCCAACATCCTACAAGGAACTGAGTCCTACCACCAACCACATGAGGTTAGAATTGTTCCCTTCTCTGTCAAGCCTCAGAGGAGATTCTAGCTCTCGCCAACATCTTGATTAAAACTTGTGTGAGACTATGAAACAGGGCACAGCTAATAAATTTCTGAGCTTCAGAAACTTCAAGAGGATAAGTGTGTTGTTTTAACTCATTATGTTGTGTTTAACTCATTATGTATGTTTAATTCATTTGTTATGCTGCAATGGATAACTGGCACATGGATAAAAGAGCAAAGAATTGTTAACTTATGACATATCAAGTTACATACAACTTAAGTTTGATACAAGAAAACAAATGTTAGTCATACTCTGGAATAATTTTCAAAACTGAATTTCTTTTTGTGGAAGTAGATGTTGCTTAAATTGTTTACTTAACTATCTTGTTACTATGTGAGATAAGAGCTAAATTTTATACTTCCATAATTATTGATCCTTATAAAGTATAGAAATGTGAAATCTGCAGCTAATATGCCTTCACCTTTAACATAATAAAAATGCCATCTTTCACTTCAAACTTTAAAAATAAAGTATTTTGTGCATATTTTAACAATCAAGATGAAAGTTATTAATACCTGAAAAAGTAACTGGCATAATTTAAGAAGAAATTTAAATTATACGCTCACCAGTAAAAGAACTGAACACTCTGTTTCTTAGTAAATGTTCAAAATAGATTTACTTCTTGACAAAAATAGCTCCTCATTAACCTTTTTCTTAATTGTTCCAACACACTTCTTTTTACCAGAATCAAAACATACTATAAAAATGCAATTTTCTCCTGGCTAGAATTAAATGAACCTCCATGATAATTAGCATTAGATTACAAAATTTCAACTCTTTTCTATTTATTGCCAGGCTGGGCCCATTTTATTTTTGTTTTATACCCTAGAAAGTACCAGTTACACGGTTGGGGCAAATTACACATTCTCTTTGGGGTCACATTATAACTTGAATATAAAATGAACGACTTGGTGTAAATCAGTAGCCATAAAATCAGAGTCAGCTGAGGGTAAAAGGACAACAAAATTGAATAAAATGGGCTGGGCATAAATTAATAGGGAAAGAGGCAGAAGAAGGAAATTGGATGCTATGTACTCTATTTAATAAGGACAATCAGTATGCAATAATGCAAGTCCAGTGTGACTTTAAAATGGAAAAAAATCAAATTTTTATGTAAATTCTATGAACTTTAACATTTTGACATCCAACAGAAATTTATTTTTTAAAGCATCATCTTGGTTTGATCTATGGGCTGACAGTTTATGATTTTTAGAGTTAAACTATAAGGTATTTTCCAGTTCTACCATTCTGAGTCTGATATAATGTGATTTATCATTCCACCTCTTCTTTCTGTTGAGTGCAATCAAAATCCTTTAATTAATTTCATAAGCAAAGAATTATAGCCAAAAGAATCCTCAGAAGGTGCTTTTTTTTAAGCAAATCTTTCCTCTTGCTATCAATTCATATATTTGTAATCAGAATTCATCCATTTTATAATAAGCAATGTTTCATTAACACTCTTCCAATTTAGCTTTTCAACAACTAACAAACTAACAGTTGTTTGGTATCTGAAATTCAATAATTCTACTTTCTAAACTTAAATTTATTGCCAGTATAATTGAGAAAAAGCCCTCTTACAGTAATAGACACTTGAAACACATAGGGCTTGATGGTAAAATATATAGTTCTACTTATGAAGCTTAAGAGTCAAAAGACCAACAATTTCCATTCTCTAGAAAAGGACTGCTAAGAGGATTCTAAAGGTAATGGTTATATTTTTAACAGATATGGATCTTGAACACTGGAAAGACTGATGATTTCACATTTTTAAGAATGCCTTCCAGAAGGGTCTTCACTAAAGGCTCTCTCAGGAAGCTTGACCTGAATTGGGTTGAATGCCACATGTCCTGAAATATTCCTGTTGGCAGAACTGGCTCCTATTCATCCCCCAAAGGCAACACTTTGGCCATAGTTTACACGAGGCTTCATTCTTTGAGTTGTGCGGTTCTGCGGGTTCACACAGATGTATAATGTCATACATCCACCATTAGAGTATCATACAGAATAGTTTCAGTGACTGAAAATCTCCTGTTCCTCACATACTCACCCTCCTTCACCCCCACCTTCCTTATATCTGGGAACCACTGATCTTTCTATAGTCTGTAAAATTTTGCCTTTTCCCGAATGTCATATAGTTGGAATCCTACAGTATGTAGTCTTTTGGGGCTGACTCTTTCCTTAGCAATATGTACTTAAACTTCCCCCATATCATTTTGTGGTTTGACACTATATTGCTGAATCTTATTATATTGTATAAATGTACTACAGATGGGTGCATTTTATTAAGAAGAAAATTGATCAAAATAACAACAAACCTGATGTCTAGAAATAATTTTTTGCAGATAAAGTGTGACCTAGAAAAGTTAACTGCTACATAATTTATATGCAAAATACACACAACATAATTTTTCTATGGATGTATAAACCAATTCATAGATATTTGTTTAACATTTCAAATGGATTTTTTTGGAAACTATAGACAACAATAAATCTATCTCAATTAAATATCTTAACATATCTGAGTCATCTGAATAATGGTAACACTAAAATAACAGAATTTACAGCTTCCAAATATTAGACTCAGTTTTCACAGTATAAATATAGATGAAACAATTATTCTACAACTCAAAAGTTACTTTTATTGTTGGTTTCAAGAAGTAACAATGAAATGTGTTGCATAAAGCTTCTAATTATTTTAAATGCTTTGCAGTTTAGGATATAAAAGTGTTTGTAAATAGATGCTATAAAACTTCACTGGGACCCAGTCTGGCTCTATTGCTTTATTTCTACTGAGAGACAAATTAATTTATTTTGACATGTTTGAATTCAATATATTTGCAAATCAGTACCAATTAAGGAACTGTTTTTATATCTACTATAAGGGAATTTAACGAAAATGGGAAGGAAAAAAAAAAACACTTGAACTATTATTTGTAACCTTGGAGTAATTGCATCAGGGTGATCTAATTTTACATATTTAACTGAGAAAAAGTTTTAAAAAGATATGATTCAGGAAGGAGATGCTAGCTTTCCTAGAATTCTTAGGATGGATTGTAGATAAGAAAATTATTAAGACCAAATGTTTAGACACTGTTTTTCACCTCTTTTCTGAAGTGTGCTTACTCTTGTAAAGAGTTTTGTTTCCAGTCACATCCATGATGTGTCTTCATCAGGAAGACCAGAAAACTGAAGCCCTGAGTGGTAAACACTTTCTCAAGTTCAGAAAACAATTTGAGAGCCAAATGTGCAATCTAGGGTGTTTGTTTGATTTACTGTTCAAATTAATGGAGTTTACCTAATCTCTCTTAGTCATTGGCTCTAAAACTTTAAAACCGTAAGAATTAGCTGAATAACTTATTAAAGTTGTCAGACATTTGGATCATGCTTAAAGATTCTGATTTAGTAGGTCCACAGGGTCAGACCCAGAATATCATTTGCAAATGTTCTCCAGGTGAATCAGATAGCACTTGTTCGAAGAAAACCATATTTTGGAGGAGTAAGGGACTTTCTCCCTGCTGCCTTTCTCTCTCTCTCTCTTTTTTTTTTTTTTAAATTTTTATCCTTACTGTACTCAGCAAGCTTTAGTCCTTATGCCTGCCTACAGCACTGGATGTCCTTTCAACAGACTAGAATCAAGCTAAGAACACTTTTCTCTGATTCTAATAAATCTGAGTTTGAATTCTGTCTCTCATATGTATTAGGTATGTGACCTTGGAAACATTCTTAGTTCCCCTGATCTTATTTCTTTATCTGTAAAATGGGAACATTAATTATATCAAAAGATTGTTGAGTTACCAAAAGACATAATGGGTACAAAAAAACCTTCCTTATGCCTAGCATATATTATAACCATTATTAATACATTATTTTGTAAGCTATACTTCTGGTAGTTTAGCTTAAATCCTAAAACGGTATACAAGGTTGTCTAAGAGACAGTGGCAACAACAAAAACAAAACTGGAATACTTACTAGTATCCCTCTTGGCTAATACTGTAGATTATGTCTTATGCATTCTGATTTTCCCTTTTTAGTTCTCAATCCTACATCAATTTTGCATCTGAAATGGACATAATATTTTTCTTTTTTTGCTATTTTTACAGCTTTAAATTCATAGACCTTTTGGGGGTTTCATTAAAAACAACTACTCTGGAGTGGGACTGGTATAGGCTCGTTTTGAAACTTAAAAACAACAACAAAATCACTAAAGTCCAATGATTTGTGCACAGAGGTCTACATATTCATTCAATAAATATTTATTGAACATACGCCACGTGCGACATCCACTAGGCAATACAGCTACAAAGGAAGGACAGGGGAAGTGAACTGTGCACTCATGGAGGTGACAGCCTCACAAGCAAACCAGACAGTTGTGTAAACAGTTATAGTCAAATGTAGTAAATACATTAATACCAGATCGCCGGTTAAAAGATCGGTAGTAAACATGCCGTGCACTGTTTATATTTTATGTTCCTCAAGTACCTACAAAGTAACTGTAGGTGGGACCAGGCAGCTGCACGGTTTGATGAAGTGACTAGACCAAGCATATTCATTTCTGGCTGATTGAATTGCTGACTAAAAATAGGGTATGATGTAGGTATTTATGTACTTAGCAATTATCTCTAAGAAAATAGTTTTGTATTTTGGCTTATTTATCTAAAGAATATTGGTTCTTTTCTCCTTTATAGATGAATTTGTACATTTGGGCTTTTTGAAGAGCATAACAGCAAACTTTTGAAACAGGTTCTTTAATGCTTTTCTGTGTTATTTTCTACTGATTAGACTCTGCTTTTAGGTATGAAATAGCATATGAAGATGAGAAACCATCATGCAATCTTGAAATACATTAATGCAGTCATACATATAACATGAAAGAAGAGAAAAAGATACTCAGGTAGAGAGTTTAATATTTCAATTCAATTTTACTTTTAACAGTTGAATGAATGTACTACCTCACAATAGCATAATAAAAACAGACACCCAAATTCTGCTAGAACTTTTTAAGAAAGAGAGTAGATATTAAAAGTTCTCATCACAAGAAAAAATTGTAACTGTATGAGGTGATGGATGTTAACTAAACTTACTGTAGTAATCATTTTGTAATGTATACATATATCAAATTATTATGTTGTGCAGTTTAAATGATACGATGTTATATGCCAATAATATGCTAATAAAACTGGAAAAAGTTATAGCTGGATATCCCCTACCTAGTTCCTTTATCCCTACTGCACTGTTAGTTATTAAATTTTGAAAAAGTTTTAAAAGCCTGAGAGGTTATTTTGACAAACAAAATTTCCTCATATATATGGTAATTTATTATTTAGAATCCATTAGCTAAAGATTTTAAATGTCCATTACCCCAAAACTGATTCAACTATGTACTATATCTAATTGGAAATTTGATTTTTTCCTCTTTTTTGTACAATACCTACTTGATACACTGAGAAATGAAAATAAACAAAATAATCACATAAAACCTCTTAATCCTGGAATTACTTTTTAAAAATTTGAGATGTAAATGTTATAAAATTAGAAATAATGTATGGCAACATTTTGAAAACATTCAAAAATGCTACTGTTTTTGTATCATCATTCACAGTGTGACATTTCTCTCTTTAAATATTTGCATAAGATATTTTACTATTCTATCTGTTCTGCCACTTTTGCTGAAGAAAACACACTATTAGCATGGTGCAATGAATTAAAATTAGACATAATTTCTTCAGTGTCCTCAAATTTCTCTGTGATAACGAACAATGTTTTAATATGGCTCATAAACACCCCCAAAATCTGACTCTACTTCTGTCTCCACACTCACCACCAAGCATTCTCTCATACAGATTTCTATGCTCTGTATTGGACTTGGAATTCTTAGAACATCCTACAATTTTCCTCCCTCTGGGCCTTCACGTATGCTACTGTTTCTGCCTAGCATAATCTTCCCCTGGCTAATTTTTTAGGTCACTTCTTTAGGTTTGTACCTTAACACTGCTTTGTCTGGGAGATTTTTCCTTTTAGGTCTCATCTATTTCTCTTCATCACTGTCCTACTCTAGGCCAACCGTCATTGTTCTTTGCTTAAAATCCTATAGTTTTCTATTAACTAGTCCATATTCAGCTACTTTGCCTCCTTTCCCGTTTGACTTTCAAAGAGTGGTCAGACATCTTTTTTGAAGTTCACAGGTACTTCTATCAGCATCAGTCTGAGCTTTCTCAGCCCACTACCTGCTTGCCATGTTTCAGTGGCTTTCCAGTGCTCATGGGATAAAACTCAAATATGCAGTATTCCCTATATTCTGCCTCATCTTACAGCACAAGTTACCCTCATCCTCCTTTCCTCAGCAGTACTGGCCTTCTTTAAATTCTTGGATGTGTCTTCCTCCATTCCAATTTAGAATTTTTATGCAATCAGTTTCCTTCCAATTCCTGAGCCCACTATATTCCTTCACCTACAAGTGCAATTATTACTTATCCACATCCCAACTGCTTTTTCCAAGAATACTTTCTCAGATATCCCCCATTACTGTTTCTGTATACTTTGTTATAAGTGCCCATAAAGCCATGTTTCTTTTTCAGTATCATTTACCATTGTGTAATTATAATCTGATTCTTACCATCATTTGATTAATTTCTGTCTACTACACAGATTATAAGATATCTGAGGTTAGGAACCATGAATATTTTGTTCAGCATTATTATTCCCAATGCAGTTATGTGCTCAGTAAATATTCCCTGACAGGATGGGGAAAGGGACTAATGCCATTTGAATATAGCAGTCGTTCTATTTTATTTGAAAATACTTTCAATATCTGTCTTCTCCTATGAATTGTATACTTTAGAGAGGCCATGTCTTCCCTATTAACTGTTCCATTCTATAATCTGTACATAGTATTGTGCTTAGACAAAAAAAAATTGTTCAATAAATCAGTGAACAAAGATGCTGGATGAATTAAGTGGAAATAAACTTCCTGTTTCATCTATTTCATTCTACCCCAAACAGAAATCTTAGCTTACAGAACATTGAGAACTTTCGTAAAAAGACAAATAAAATATCGCATCAGTGAGATAGAAAAAGGCTTCACAAACCAGTCTGTAAGGGGCTCTTATCTTGTCTGTGCTCATCCCGGACATCAAGAACTTGACTCAAAGGTGTGGGAATATATCTCTATATGACAATAGTTGCAGGAGTTATTTCATTTATGGAGATGAGTAGAAGATGATATCAAGAATAATAAACCATATTTGGTCATGAGAATCCTATAGCTTTAACCATCACATATACATTCAAGGCAATATTATTTAAACTAACATTCAAATTGAGTAGAAATCCATTCCCCGCGTTGCAACTAAAGTGACATTTCCCTAGAATTAATTTTTTTAATCAAGAAACTGGTGAGGATTTGCTAACCAATGAGGGTAGAGAAATGAACTCCTGATATTTTTGATTGCATCCACTTTTTCTTTCTCACCTCTTTATTTGCTTTTAGGCAATTATTTATTCCCACCACCCTTATTTGGAAAATATGGTAAATGTGTGTTATTCTTCCAATCACAGAAGCAGAAAGTTTTTTATCCCATCACCGGGAGCAGCCAGAAGACAGACGATTAGATTGTTTCTTCCCTTTCTGTGTATAAAATCCTTGGATGGCCAATACATGGCATAAGGTTATTAAACAATAATAGTACAACTACACTCTTAAGCATGTTCTCTGTACCAGGTACTTTACAAAGTTCTTTCTCTCATTTATAAAGTAAGCATTGTATCCCTTGGGAAGTTCTCCTCAGGAAGCTATGGTGTCTTGCCCAAATTCAGTCGACAGCCGATAAATGGTACAGCCAGGATTAGGACCTTAAGACTCTTATTATGCTATTTTGACTTAACACATGTTTGCATTTATTAACAAAGTAAAAGTAATGCTCCCTGTTGTATGTTGTACTCAAACTAAAATTTCCCATAGATAGAATGCAATGAAAGAATGGAATCTGCAATAATTCTTTGTTTGGAAAAACTTGTTTTAAATTCTAAACAATGGATTCAAAATAACTGTTTGAACTTGAGGCCTTTGTTGTTGGAAGACTTGCTTCACTCTGCTATGCAGGCCAATGTCAAACTATACAGAATATTGAAAATGTGAAGGAGGAATTCAATTCCATGTGGATACAGAGAAAGCCTATGAAAGTTGAAATGAAGGATTGTCAGAGTCACTCTTCCAATAGTTAAGGAGGCAAAATCTATTATCTTTGAGGCAAGATTTTAGTAGTACCATAAAAAGACAGGAAAGGTTATCTTCAGGTAAAGTCAGTTCTCATATTGAACAATAAATCTAAATTAAAATAGAAGACAACTTTAGCAATTAAGTGATGCTCTCTGCATGAGGGTTTATTTTATATTTATAGTTTTCAAATACCTTTCTCTTTCTTTCTCATTCTTTGAAATCAAGACCAGTAGTTCCCCCTAAACTACTGTCCTTATTGAATAAAACTCTTCTCAAAATCCCAAAGTCCAAACTTATACGGTTTATATAAGAATAATGGCAATGTTTCTCAATATAAGATAATTTTAATTTTCTTGAATAATGAAAAGTTAACTGGAACTGTTCACTCAAGCCATTGTGATAATATTGTTTTCATTTTGAAGTATATAAAAATGGATTCCTGGTCGTTAAATTATGGTTTTTCTCTGCTTTTGTGTATCAGGAGGTAGGCTGTTTATTCTTTAATTCTTTATAAAATCTATTCTATTTTTATTTTTCAGTATAAAGCCTTTCAGGAAGCTTAAATATAAATTGTATAAATTTTTTGCATTGTCATTTGTTACAAGATTAATTCACATTCATCAGCAAAGTATCGATTTTTTTTTACTTTAATAGGAAAACTAACAAGATTATTTTCTTGATTCAAAGGTATTTAGTTCTTTTTAAAGTCAAGATATTTATATTTATGTTATTCTTATTTTGGATTTACTATATTAAATTTCAATAATACCAGACATTGAAAATGACTTACAGTATTTTTCTAAGAGTTAGCAAAATATCAACTTGTTCAAGAAGTTAATGAAAATACTTTAGGAACATTTGCCCCTTCTCTTCTCTATATATACAAATATAAATTTTGAATTTCTCTTTTTATGGAAATTACATTTTAAAATGCATGAATTCTTAAAAATGAATATAAATGTGGCATTAAAAATCATGTGAAGTTTAATAATCAATGTTGATACACTTGCATTTTAAATAAATACCAAATGTATGTCTATATCGGTAGCATATTTGTTTAGAAAATTTGTAAATAATTGTCTTTGGTACAGTTTTGATAAATTGTATAAGAAACTGCATCTCCCATTCAAAATCAATATTCACATTTAGACTCTATGATCTATTCCAGACATGTTGACCTTTCCATGATATTTACCTTTGAAACTGATGACAAGTGAATCCCAGTGTGTTTAAGTCCTTAGTCCATCATCCTGAGATGAAGGCCAAATGTCATTCTTCAGAACACTAACTCACATGACCTACAGGAGTCAATCTATTCTCAAGTAATATGATGTGTCTGAACTACTATTGGGATTTTGGTATTTCTGTCTGGATTAAATGAAAGATATATAAAATGTGTTTTCTGACTATGATAGTGTAAATATTTTCCAGATGATCCAAGTACATAATTGACTGAAAACCTCTTATCAGACATGGACATGTGGCGGCAATGAGAGTGTACCTCACAGATCTCCAACTATAGGATGTACACTTGAGCAAGGTCCCAGCTGTGGTGCTCGGATGTCTATTTCTGTGTTTATATGAAGGTCATGCCTCCTCGGGGATGCTTGCAAATAGTGATTGAGAAAAGCAGAGATGCTAAGGCAGGTCCTTTCCTGAGAGACACAAGATTTCTCTGACATGGGAATCTTACTTAAATCATCATCCAGAACCTTACTGAAATGACACATTACTCACTCAAATGACACAGTAAGGTAGGATGTTTATGTACAGGCTATCTCCCTTTTCTTCAGTTGGGGGTCAGAATGCATGTGCTTTGAAGGTTCTCCTAGCCTTACCCTGCTTCCTCCTTATTTCTTTTCCACTCATCTTAATGTCTATTAAAGGACGAACCTGAACAAACACAGGACATTAAGGGAATAGAAATTCAAAAGGAGTATTAGTATTTTGAAAGATACAAATTAAATTCAAAATATTCATGAACATTTAGAGAAACAGTTCTAGGAAAAATAAACATGAAAATTTTTTTTAAGATTTTACATAGAACTTTAATACATATTAAAATAAGTATTAATATATATTGATATATTAAAATGAAGATGAATACATTGAATAGGTTTAATATACATTAATTTACATGGAAACAATAAAAAAAAGAAAGCCTGTGATAGTTAACCATTATTAAATATCATAAACAATTTGCCATATGGATTTACTAAACTAGTATGAGAAACTGGAATTTCATTTCTTTCAGTTCAGCAACTACGTGGTTACTATCACACTTCTGTCTCATATTAATGGCAGACATTGCCAAGTATGCAGAGTTCTCTTTCTCAATAAGCATAATCCTTATCAAGACACTTGCTAATAATCAATAGGAGAGCATTGTCACACCTGTCTTAAGTAAGGAGTTTAGCTCAGTTTCAGTTGTAGGGTAGCAAGATATTCCACCCCAAAATACGCTGCTTTGATATATTGATTATATTGAGCAGTAGGTACTTTAAAAACAGCAAATGCAGGGAGAGGCTTTCTCTGAATCTCCCTTATCTACCTGAAGACAGATCCTTGAAAAGGAACTTAATCATCTTAGATTCTCTCCCCAAGAGTTTCATCGATCAGGGAAGATTGACTGTGATCCTAGGAGAGGAAACTAGCAGTAGACACCACGCCCAGACCAACACTGCCACAAACTATCTCACCTCTGATCTGTTCTACTAGGGACTCATTCATCTTTCCTAAAATTATTTACTCTCCCCCAAGAGACCTGCATCCTCCCTCCCGTTCTCCTATTAAGATGGTATTTAATCCTGAATTCTAAAGCCATCTCTTTGAGTTGCTCATTTTCCGGTGCATGTCCCTTGTATACGTGAGAAATACATGTTAATAAACTTGCTTTTCTCTTGCTAATCTGTCTTTTATTACCAGGGTCTCAGCTAATAACTCTGAAGGGTACAAGGAAAATCATTTCCCCCCCCTTTCATAGTTATACTACTTGAAAGAGGGAGAGAATGCTAAAATTGATGAAGGATCAGGTAAAAATACAGAAAAAAATAATTTAAAAGAATAAATACATCAATAATAATCTCAGCATAAGGAATGACTTCTCAACATTTACAGCTATCCAAAGATTGAAGGGGTGAGTTTCTCACAACTGTAAGGTTTTTAAAAGAGCCTAGTCAACTTTGTGCCGAGGATATTGCAGAAATCAAGAATTATATTATTAAGCTGAATAAATGATCTTTATGGTCTATTTCATTTGAAAACAGTTTTTATGAGTAAGATTAGCCTATTTTTCTCTACTTTCAAGGAAAATTAAATTACAAAAAAATATTTAAATTAAAATATAAAATTGAATATGGATATAGAGAAACTTCTTAATTACCTGAATGGTAATAACTCAAAAATAAGGATTATTTGTATAAGGCAGGGCCTCATATTTGGACTTCATTCATTGCAAAAAATAAATTAATAAATAAAGACAGCTGGAAATGATTTTGAAAAGAGTGGGTTGGTTTTGACAATAAAATATAAAGAATATCATGATCTCTTTAAGAAATCTGTTTTTGGGAAAGGGAAGTGAGGAAGTATATAGAAGGATGATTTGGGGCATGCAAACTCTGTAAGACACTTAAATTATTGCTATATCCTTGTTTGTTAAAAAGAGAAATGGAAAGATTCAAATAAGGTAAGAATGATGCACGGAAAATAGAAATTTGTTACCATTTTGAAAGTTTTGATTGTGTGTAAGCTTCTAAACAATATGATTGTTTACAATTATAGAAGTAAATATTATGTAGTCTGAAGAGTTATACACTTCTCAAAAATTTTAAGAAGTACTCAGTGTTTTCTGTAAAATGTAGATGTTCATCTAATGACAAATAGATGAAGCAGATGCTGTCTTGATCCTCCATTTAACCTAATTAAATGACTCAAAGAAAGATCGAAGGTTTGAAGGTTTGAAGACGTCATGAAATTAACAAAATGAGTCTGTTTCCAGTATTACAACTGCCGGAGGGGAACAAAGAGAAGTAAGTGCATACTTATTTTAGGAATGACTATAAATCTGGCCATTATAAAAGTAAATATATATCTGCATGGGGCAAATTGCTTTCCCATTTTGAGATTCTTCCTACACTTAAAAATTACTTGAAGCCAGACCATCGGGAAACAATTTTAGTTCATGGCATTTGAGGAAAGACAGAGTCAAATGTTTTCCTTATACATATAAAATATCACCATAGTATAAATTATAAATAAAAACAATAATGTGAGAAATTGCTCTTCTAATTTTGACAAACTAAATTATTTCAATTAATATAGTATGGTCTGTAAAATCATCGAATAATTTTGCAAACTTCTTTATTTCTTTTTCAAATAACCATTAGTTAAAAAGTAAGGTTTTAAATTATGAATAGGACACAGAGGTGTAACATAATTAAGTATGTGCAAGGAGGGTTTACCTTTCTGCTACTTTAGCATTGGTCAGCTAACCTACTAATTACCTGCCACCTAAAATTTAGCTGCTAATATTTACTACGATGTTTACAAATTGTTTGTTACTATTTATACTTTTATAATTTTAGAAAAGATAATGATAGGTCCATTATTATACTCCAGCAACCAAGTTATTACTGGTAGCTCAACATTTAAATGTTTTTAACTCCATTAATAGAATAATGGATTTTGTTTCTTTGTCTAGGTAGAACTGGTATGTTGGAAAATATTTTGCCAAATAGTAAATGCCACTTCTCGAATGTTTTCTGATATTCTCCACAAAGACAGTCCACAGCTCATAACTCTCATTTACACTCTATTATGATGTTTTCATTTTCATTTTCTTTTTTCCTTTTACTTTTTCATTTTACTTTTGTGATCAAGACAAGCAGACTTCTCAGGAAAATGGAGAAAGTAATTAATTGTAATCAAATAATAAAGCAATAATAACCAGTTAGAAATCAAACTTTAGCTTGCAGTCCAGTAAGGTTTGGTTTGCTATATATAATATAAATACTTGATAAGCTAAAATCACTAGAAATAATTTAAAACACTCAAAAATGTTCATGTAAGATTTGCTTTGAATTAAAATGTATTCATTCTTTTACTATTTTAAGAAGAATGTAATCTGTTTTATCAATACATATTTAAAAATAAAAATATTTCTATACTATTACATCATTAGGCTATTACATCATTAGTTTATGTACCCAATATTGTAGGTTCTTAATAGAAACAAAGTGATTTTAAAATGACTTACTGCTATTAAAATCTATAATTTGTCTAAAATTACACACTAAATGTGCTAGTTCTCCACATACACCATTTCCCCCATTTTCCTCAGTGATAGAGGTGGGGCTAGGGCATAGCTGCCTTGCTGGGAACAGCACTCCTCCACTCTTTCATAGCTAAGTGGACATTTGTCTGGGTTTTCAAGACTGCATGTGCGCTGATGTAAAGTTTACAACTCCTACTTCACTTGGTTCAGGAAATCTCTAGAGGTGGATTTCTGCCCCTGTTCCCTTGGATTTCTGTCCCTGTTCCATTTCTATAAAGTGAAATAGCAATAATTAGTATTATTTTGAAACAGAATATCCAAGATGAAAGACCCTAAATTGTCCTGGGTTCCTGAATGAATGCATGGAAGAACCGCATGAAGAAGAGCTTCCGCCAACCTACAACAGCCACTTCAGACTCTCATGTGAATCCAAACTACATGTACTTTTAAAATTCTTTACACCATTGAAATTTACAGGCTTCTTTTTACAGCAGCCCAACCTACCTTAATTAATCTTAGTATCCTGAGACTTAAAGATTTAGTAACTGGCCATTCCACAAAATAAGATGGTAATTGGGCCAGGGGAATGAGGTCAAGTTAAAAACTCAATTCAAAATTCTAAAACAAATGAATATTTTATCTTTAGGATCTCTCTTTAACACTGGGTCATTTGTTGAAAACTATTTTTTCCCTAAGAAATGCAAAAGTCAATATTCGAATGAAGACATTCCTAAGATATTAAAAACCAAACGTAACTCAAATCACAATGCTACCTATCTTGGATTACTATTTTCATTTTGTAACCCATAAGCATCCTCCTCCCCACAACCTACCAAGAACAGAAATTTTATGTTATCATTTTTTGATTCCCTGAAATTTGACAACATAAAGTTGAAGTTTTTCCACCAGGAGCAATTCTGTAGTGGAGGTAAAATTTTACCTCTAACCTCTTAGGGTTTTTGTTTTTGTTTTTGTTTTTGTTTTGGCTGAGCTTAAGTATTAAACTAAAAGAAAACAGATTAACAGGAGGAAGTATATACATTCATGTAAGTTCATATGACATGGGAGTCCTCATCAGGAAAGGAAGACCCAAAGAAATGGTGAAACCTACATATGTTTATATTAGGATGAACACAGATAGGCAATAGAAAGGAAGATATAAATTATGTTAAAAAAGATCTGTTTGTATAGAATTATCTTTGGTTTCATTCCTCATTAAAAAATGTTTCTTTAAAAAAAAAAATGTTTATTTTCACCTAGTACAGGGAGGGTATCTTTCATACTAGGAGTTTTTATCTCCTGTTTTCAGGAAGAAAAGGTGAGAGTAGAACACTCTTCTTGTATTTGTTCATTTTAAACTGTTTTCAGCTCAAAATAAACCTGTGCCAAAGTGGCATGTTTTGGAGTGGCATATTCTGCCATCCTTCAAGTCCAACACAAGGGATCATCTTGATAATCAAATACTAAAAGCAATGTTTAGCAACTTTGGAAGTTTTATGCAATTAGCTAAGGCAGTAAATGAATTAAAAAAAAAAAGACAGGGAAGGGGACATACGAGGTTTACAACAACTTCCCTTCCTTCCTTCCTCCCTCCCTTCCTTCCTTCCTCTTTCTTTCTTCCTTTCTTTCAAAAAAGGAACCCGTGCTGACTTTGACAGCAATCTGAAATAGTCTAGCCATTCTGACAAAGATGGTGGTTGAATGTACAAAAGGAAATACTATATAGAAATAAAACTATTCTACCACAAATACTGTTTTAAAAATGACCATCTGGGAAATAATGCAATATAAATGAGAAAACATTTCTAAAATGATTAATATATGATGAGTTGTTTTATACTAATAAAACACTGACCAACTATACTAGTTGTAACAATACAAGCTCCTAAATTTCTTGCTCACATAACAGTTCGTTGAGTGTCTTCCAAGGTAGGTAGCTTTCCCCTAGGCTGTAATTCAGAAGCCTGGGCCCCTTTTAATTTGTATTTTTATAATTGTTAACATATGAATCCCAAGGTTGCCTGGGTATTTTTTCCATTTCACCTATCCATAAGAGGAAAAGGTTAAGCCAGGCCAAGAAATGATACAGACCATATTTTTCCATGTTTTATTGGCCATAACTCAGTCCCACAGTTCCACTGAGCAAGTGAGGCTAGGAAAAAAAAACTCTAACTGAATGCCCAGGAGAAAGAGGAAAGGATTTACTAGACATCCAGACACTATCTGTTTTGTACCTTTCCCAAAATTTTCAAAGGAATGGAAAGATGATTGATGAAGAAGATAATCATCAGCCTTAGGTTTCTTTTTTTTAATAGTTCATTCCATGCTTTATGTCAAATTTTAGTCTATATAAACACTTAACTACAATGATTTGCTTTTATTCATAAAGCAGTGTCTTCTATCAATATTTGGCATGATTTTTTCATTGTTCAAATTTTCTGGGTGTCTGACAGAAAACAAAACCATCCTATTCAGTATCTAAGTACTATTAAATCCATTTTGGCAATTATACTGATTCTTACTTAGGATTCTCTTCATAACCTGTAGGATGCAACAAGAGTACCCAAATGCTGGAATAGCACATGGACTAGGGTAGTCAAGGGCACTATTTGCAATTGTTAGAAATGCTCTTCTGGAAGGTCAAAAATTCTTCCACATGTGCTCATGTGACTGCTTGTAATTTTAGCAGCAAATAATTGGCTAGCTCTTTCTTCTCTAACAATTTTATTAATAAAATACATTTGCGGTTAATAGTTCTATGCAGAGAAGATAAGAAATGGTAAATTATTCATTGAAAAAAACATTTTTTAAAGGTGGCATTAAACAAAGGCAATCAAAACAAGAAATCGAAATGAGCAATGCCCTGATGAGATCCATGACCTTGGCCTTAATGCCACAATATTTTAGCAAAAAGAGTTAGTGAGCAATGCGATAGAGAAGGCTGGAGGCATCTGTCTACTGCTAAGGAAACAGCTCCAAATGAATGCACAGAAAAGGGACACTATTTATTGAGTTTATTTAAAGGGAAAGTGTTATTCAGGAAGCAAATAGTTTTTCTTTGGGGACTTCCAAGGAATGAGTAGACTTGGGATGAGAAGTTTTGGAGAAAAAAGGCGGGAATTTTGTTAAGCTGAAACAATGAGGAATTTCTGGACCCTCCTCAAATAGTAGGTACAATTTTGTAAGTACCTGATCTAGATAAGGTGGTGAGAAACACAAGTGGGTTTACATCCATACTGGTTCTTGAGAAGACCAAAATAAACACTTTTGGGAAAATTATCAAAAAGTAGAAAACTGTATATCACATAGCAAAGAACTGGAATCCATAGGTTTCCATGTCAACAAGAAAGGAAAGGAAATAGGTAATAATGGACATAAAGAAGAAAATGACCTTTAACACAGACTGACCAAGAATTCTTACTGTTTTAAATACAGTTTACATCTCAATGGTTTACGTATGTGTTAGGTAGAATTTTCTTGTAATTATACTACATAATTTAATTTAGTGTTTGAATCATATAAAGGCAGCTTTTATTAAAAAAAAAAAAAAACCCAACCTATTTGGTTTAATGTGGGAAATGTTCCCAGATGCATCACCTCCTCCTCCCTCAAGATCTTAATCCTGCTTCAGCTTAAAATTCTTAAGTAGTTCTTAGAAATTATGAGAACAATAAAATACAAATTCTAGAATATGATAAAATATTCTATTATATGAAATCCTCATTTTTTGAACTGCAGTCAATATCATTAAATTCCAATTTGTCTCTAGATAGATTAAATTCATTCAATGTCATTCAATACATTCTCCCATATTCCTTATTAACACTTTTGTACATGCTGATTTTTTTTTGGCTTGGGGCATTGTTCCGCATTTTTGTGGAGTGGTTAAACTCTACTTTTCCTTCAAGATACAGATCAAAACTGTGTTGATCATGTTCAGACACAGTTGAGCTCGTCTGCAACATCCTTTCCTAGTACTGTGAGCTTCTACTGTGTTTTCACAGTGTACTGTATTTTTCATATAGTTCTTTGTTCCTACTCCATGGTTGTGAGGCTCTGGAGTCCAATGATCAGCTGCCTTTAATACTACGCCCAGAGTGAGTATATAGTAAAATACAGTATATAGTGAGCCTCCTTCTAATGTTGGTGAGAAAGCTATCTCCTATGGGTCCTAACATACTAATAACTGTACATTAATGTTTTAACTTACTGGGTATAAAAAATCATGAAAGAAAATTCTACCATATTTGCGGGAGAGCGTTATAAAACTTTCTCTCACTTGTATCCAATCATGAAGCAATCACAAAAATATGGTGACTTGAATTTCATGATTTTTTTCAATAAATTATTTACCTTCTAAGGATGGGGCTATATATATATATATATATAAATAAAATGCATATGTGTGTGTATGTATATATATACATACACACACACACCTTTCTCTCCCTCACACATACACAAACACATGTTATGGACAGAATTTTGTCCACTTAAAATTCATATGTTGAAGCCTTAACCCTCAATGGGATGGTATTTGGAGATGGGGCCCTTGGGAGGTAATTAGGTTTAGATGAGGTCATGAGAATGGGGCCCTTATCTTGGGATTAGGGCTCTTAAAATAAAAGAGACACTAAAGAGCTTGTTTTTTGTTTTTTGTTTTTTTCACTTTCCTCCATATGAGGTTTTGGAAAAAGTCAGCAGTCTGCAAGCCTCGAAGAGACCTCTCACCAGAACCCATCAGGCTGGAACCAAGATCTTGGATTTCCAGCTTCCAGAATTGTGAAAAAATAAACATTTGTTGTTCAAGCCACCTAGATCTTGAATTTTGTTGGATAGCCTAGCCTGACTAAGATAGTATATACACAGACTCTACAGCTCTTAATATATATTATACACAGAAGCACACGCACTGTCTCTCTCTTTCTCTCTTATTACATAGGAAATATCATTTCAGATACATGTCAAAATTATATGATATAATGTTTCTGGTAATAATAGGAAACTAAATGTCTAATTCTCACCATTGAGATCATTAATCATTTGCCACTTAAGCCTAGAAATATAATGTAATTTTCAAAGTTTGCTTTCATTATTTTTAAAGGATACATTATTCATTGGAGCATTACTAAAACTGTTATTTTTCACTAAATTGTCATTTTAACTCTATTGACATGTAAAATAAATATAACATTATGCTAATTCAGAAAAGCTTAAACTAGATTTAGAAGCCCATTTCCTTGATTAATTCACATCATCAGTTTTGAGAGGCTGAATCCAAACAAAACAAAACAAAAACCTTCACATGCCACAAAACCCGACAGGAATCGATACCTGTATTCCTCCTGTGTGAAGCGTGGGATTTCTCCAGGATGTAAGACAAGAATTTTCACAGTGGCACTGCTGGACATCACAGGCTTACCATCATCAAATGCAAGAACCACCAACTTAAAAAGAAATAAAAATTCATGTTAAAGACAATTAACAAGAAGAAAATAAAAGCAGCATTTTTCTAGGTATGTTTTTAATCATTGGACTGCCTGGTTCTCAAAAGGGGAATGGGGTGCAATGACCATGTCCTCACTGCCTACCAGGCAGCAGAGATTGTGCCACCATCTGCTACATATGTTCCCATTTAACCTTCACAGCAGTCCCACCAGGTAGACGTCATCGTTTCCATTTGCTAGATGAGAAAACTCAAGAAAGTTGAGTTAATAACTCTACTATAAAAAAAAAAAAAAAAAAGAAAATACCAGTAAAACAAGAACAAGATACTACATCTCTCCAATTATAAACTCTTTTCCACAATCCCACTGGTGCCTACAGTAAAAACATGAGCCTTTATCAGCATCAACACTTATTTAAAAAGTGTTAAATTCAGTCACATCGATAGCAAAAAAGCTAATTAGCCGGCTTACAAAAAGAAATTAATTTTTCCAGTGAATTAATTGTCTGCAAGATTATAGGGCAAAAACACTTCACTCTGGAGGATAAAATTGGAAATCTTTGTAGTTTAACACACTTTGATATGCACTCTCTTAAAAACAATTAAAATCTATAAATCCAAGTTCATACTGCAGAGCAGAAAATGTTCAAATAAAGAAAAGCTTTAGTCATAAGATGTAAAATCTGTGTATTATTTGTTACTAAAATAGCTTTTATATCTGATACTTTTCTTTGATAACCTATATTATGTCAAGAAAATTCTAATGTTTCTTTTGAGAGATATTACATTTCAAAACTATGTGTTTCTCTGGAATGTACATAACCTTGGAAGCTGCAGGTTATTAATCTAAATTAATTCAACGTAGACCATGAAACCAAAACCAAGGATCATCCTGAGAGCCCCAATTTATCTTCGATTTAATACTTTACAAACAGAACAATTATTCCAAATAGAGATAAAATTATGTGAGATATAGTACTAGCTGATATTAACTGTATTAACTGATGAAGGTATTTCCCCAATGTTTGGTCAAAGGTTTTATTCCCAGAAGCAAAAACATTTTCTATAGAAAATGGAAACAGTCAAACACTAAATAAAGTGGATTATTTATAATAATAGCAAAGTAGTATTATTTCAAATTCTCCAAAAATACATCATGAGTACATAAACTTGATCCAACAATTGCTTCCAGGTACTTATCTTAAGGAAAAATATTAGCAAGTGACAAATAATATTTGTACAAGCAGTTTCATGATAGTAAAGATTATAGTAACAAAAATTAGAAACAGCCTAATTACCCTACAACGGGGCATTAGACAAAAAAAAAAATAGTGTATTTGTACAATAGAACATTATGCAACTATTAAAATGATAGCATTAGTAGTATTTATTGGCATGGGCCATATATAACTAAGATTTTAAAAAGCAGTATGAACAATATGATTGTGTTATTTTAAAATATATATTCATATACTTTTATTTGCATGGAATGTCACTATAAGGATAGGGATTATAATGGTAAATTCTAGTTATCTCCAAGATGTGAGTATCAAGTGATTTTTTTTCTTTTTACCTAACTGTATTTTCTCAGTGTCCATGCAGAAGAAAATGTGTTGTTTTGTAAGCTTAAATATTAGAAAGGAGAAAAATGGAAAGAAGTATGGTTATCTGTTAAACTCTCCATCAAAAGTTAAACATCAAATAGACACTGTGGGGAAAACAGTGTACTGACCTTGAAAATTGTTGTGGGTTCTTCATTAAGATTGACCCGAGTTATTACTCTTCCTGAACCTTCTTCTACATCAAAAATGCTGGCAGGATACGGAAACTGGACATCATCTACTCTATACCTCACACGACTTGCAGGTAATCCCTAAAACAAAATTACGTATTATTTTGCAAAATGAAAACAAAAGGTAGTGATAATGTTAGACTCACTGGTAAAACAAATAGTCTTACAGAAATGAAGAATCATATCTTAACTTTTCATACTTTCACATTTGAAATGTAGCAGAATCTTTAGTTCTTTAGGGTAAGAATTTGAATCAACGAAGGGTCTTTACATGTTATTTAAACTTATGTAAAAGAATAAATTAATGGTTGCCTTGGGTGTCTTCTCTTCCACATTCCTCTAATTATATGAAACCTCACCTTCTTACTTGAACACAGGGTCTATTTAATATTTTATCTTCTAGGACCATTATAAGTTACTTTCTTTGTTATATTTATTTGAACTCTGTGATACTCAGAGGACGATGAAGTGTGGAGGATTGAGGTAAAGTAGAGGAGTGGGTATGGAAGTGAAGGAAACATTATTTTCCATCTGCTATATGTCAACTTACCATGCTAAGTTTTTTTCATAAATAAATTCATTCTCACAACTATCCTTTAAGATAACATTTCTAATGATGATAGCTATAATAGTAAAATGATGATAGCTAACATTGGTTGAAAGCTTGTTATGCACAAGAACCATACTAAAAAATGACACATGTATTGTCTACCACTCATTTTTAAATTAATGAACTTGAGGCTTATAGGGAGTTTAAAAATGTTGATTTGCCCCAGACATAGACTGAGATAAGTTGGAGAAGTAAACGAAAAATTCATTTTTAAAGAAAGAAATTAACATTTGATAATGTTTTGTTAAATTTATTTTAAAAATTTTTTAAAAATCTCTTAAGCCAGTCCTAGAAGTCAAATAAACACATCCGGCACAGAGCTAGTATGTGGCAGAGTTTGACTTCAAACCCAAATAGATACTATATTACACCTGGAAACTCTTTAAAGAAAAACACCTCTATCTGACATTATTCTGATGTGCTAGAAGTAAGGATGTCACCCCCACGGGCTGCCTTGGTTAATGACACTGTGTGGAACATTGGTTCTGAGAACACAGCCCTCTGTATTGTTAAGTTTTTCATAACTGTCCTTGAATGGGATTTTGTTGCTCATGTTGGTTCCTGTTGTTCATGTTTGCCCAAACATAGGACAGATATGTTATGCTTCAGGACTTCTATAATTCCCTAATCATTATCTGTAAGTCCAGTCCTTTCACACGTTACACCTCACAGTTTATCACCACCTCCTCAAACACTGTGACTGTTTTCACTCTCTGTCTTTCCTTCTTCCTATCAGTTGCTCTGTCTCAGACTCCTGGCTTGTTATCAAATGAAGGTCCTAGAACTAGAGCATGGATCTTCAGATTTATAGTCAAGTGGACTTTATATCTCACTGTGTAAGGACTTAACGTATGAAACTGTGATGTGCCTTAAAATGGGTTTGATTTACCAAGACTATGCTGACTACGTTATTTGCGGAGTTCGAGCTGGTATACAATTTGAGTATTAAAATGACAAATTAAAATTCAATTTATGTGTCAGGATTTTGGACATTTTACCTTAAACTCAAAGGGATAAAAGTCGGCCTGTGTCATTATGAAGTGACATAAATTAAACATGTCAATTTAAACAAAATACCTTACTAATTTGGGGTAAAAACTTTATTAAAATATGTACATATTTATATTTGGGGGTATTGTAAAGATGCTGTTAGCACGGTGTTTTTATGAAAATTTTATTCTCAAATTTTACAGTATCATAGACGACACCAGACACTTCATGAGTCCAGACACTGATATCCTAAAGTTCACAAGCGAGGAGTAGGTAAGCGCTATACCAGACCAGAGGCAGAGCTGGGCATGTTTGCTGTCACCCTGAAAGCAAGGATGAGGAGGAGAAAATATCAACTAGCATCTATGTACCTGGCATCGGCCAAGTGCTTCTGTTCTCCATTAAAACCAACTTTTAATCCTGCGAAATAGTTGTATTATTCTTACATGGAAATGAAGTTTAAAGAAGTTAAAACTGCTGTACAATATGATTTTTCCTAGTTAAATACAGAAGCTAACACTAGTGACACTATTCAATCACTGTGAGGGACTCTGGGGATGTTTGCCAACCATCATTGCCCTCAGGAAGGACATGACTTATGGCATCTATTAATAAATGAATTAATTAATTTGTTTGTTCATATATTAAGCTTCTTTCCAAGTGTGATTGGAGGTAGTATGTGACTTATTTAAATATTTTATGATTTCCAAAATGTGAGAGGCACGGTAACTTTGTGATGCCATTTTATCTACTAAATTTGACATGTGTAAAACTCAATAAACATTAGCATGAGACAACACTACTGAAATCATCATTTATCCTGTGTGTGTGTGTGTGTGTGTGTGTGTGTGTGTGTGTGTGTGTATAAATATGGTGATACAGTGATACTCTAAATGAGACATTTTTTCCAGACGATGGGAACATGACAGACAAAAAACCCTGTTATAGTGGTACTTACATTATATATTTTTTTAAATCAAAAAGGAACATATTTATACAGATTGATAACATTAATATATCAGAATAAATGTAAATGTATATAAAATAAATTCTTAAGATCTCAATTATTTTCTTCATTACTCAGTAAATTGCTATACTTTTAATTTTGATGCTTATAGTGGGTGTGAAATACAATATGTTTTGACTTTATGATGGTGAGAATGTAATTAATTACTACAGAAGGTAATTGCAGGTCTTGCAAACACAGGGAATTTCAATGAGACTGTAATGGACCAAAATAATTAAGTCCTTAATATCAGGGGATATCTTGAATTAGTCATTTTTCTTAAATACATAATTATCAAGAAATTACCTACTCAGACCCACATAATTTTCCTCATAATAATGGCAATCACATTATATGAGGGAATACTAAACCTATTATTATCATTACACACAAACATTAAGTAATTCGTTTTCAAGTACACAAAGATTTTTCTCCCTGATGTGGTTTCAAAATTCTTTTGCCTATGTCTTTGAAAGCAACTAATCTGATTTATTTTGTAGGAGTGTAATTCACAAAATCTCCCAAGTATGATTTAGTATCAGGGGTTACTGTAAAGTAGTTTATATTGTTTTTTGCAGTCATAATGACTTAGGGTGTTTTTTGTTTGTTTGTTTTTTTGTTTTGCTTTTTGTTTTGTTTTGTTTAGTGGATCTTAACTGGCTGCTAAGGTATCTTTAAAAAAAAATTAAGAAAAACTGCAGGTCAAAGTCTCCTGTAACCACTGAAGAGATCACGTGCTTTTCTTTTTTCTTTCTCCTTTCCTAATTTTTAACACTGGAGTGATTATGACATTTTGACAACAGAGTGAGTCAACACTCTTATAAGCAAATTCCTTATATGAGATGTCACTGATTTATATGTATAATTCAGTTTCTGCAGATATGGTATTAATGGCTATTAAAGACTCTAAGAAATATTTGCTGCAAGATTATTTACCACTAACTCTTTTGGGAAACATGTTTTTCAAAGGTAAACATTAGGAAATCCCTAAGACATCAAATAAGAAATTATATAAACCTTGTAAAATTTCCTCATATGGACGAGTTTGTTTACATTCATAAAGGTAATAGTGGGCACACATTCAACTTCCCTCACAAAAATCAACTCACAAAACCAAGGGAACAGAAAAATAGGGATGAAACTGAACTAGAGTGAGTAATTAGTGATCCTGTCCCCTCTGCCGTAAAACCCTTCCATGTTGCTTACAATGAAACAAAAAAGCTTGACATTGTCTCCATGGCCTACAAGAGTCCACACGATCTGACTCAGGTTTACCTCTCCAGTCTCCCGATAAAACTGCCTTATTTTGGTTTTGAAACTAATTTTTCTTTTTTCTACTTGAGGGCATAATTTCTCTGCCATCCCACTTTGCCTTGGAAGCACCTCCTTATCTTCCAGGCCTAAGCTTTGAGTCACTTCCTTCAGAACCTTCCTTGACTACGCAGACAAAATCAGGCCCCACCTTGTCTGGTTTTACAGCACCCGGAAGATTTAATTCTTGGAGCTCTTCCTAGTTTGTCATTTCTATTTACTTGACTGAGTTTTCATTAATTTCTATCTCTTTAAATTTGAAATTCTAAGAATAGGAAACATGACAATTTTAACCCCTAACACATACTGCAGTTCCCTTAAATAATACTGGATGCACACATACATAATAAATATTGAGGAATATGTACTTTGTTTGGACCACAAGGACAGAGATTTAAGTTAAACATAATCCATAGTTTATGGAACATTTTTATCATTGGATCCACTAGACACATTTTCCTCTCATTTCTTTATCTCCTTTCACGTTCACACCTTGATTTCACCTCCTTTTCCGTCAGAGACAAACATTGTAACGCATTTCAGGAGTGTCTTTCAATTAGGCTGTTGTGGTAAATTACATCGTTGTTCAGCAATATCCACTTCCTTCCCCTTCCTTCCTGCTGCACTGATTTTGGGCTCAGCCATGTGACTTGCTTTGGAATGTGAGAGACAGGGATACACAACCAGAAGCTTTACACATGATCATGTGGTTGGGCATGTTCTGTTGTGAGCCTGTCTTGCACTGCATGCAAAACAGACCTACTTAGTCATGGATCTCTGAAGGAAGAGGCATGTGGAATTGGCACGAGCCCACCCAAACCTTCAGCCTGAAACCAGGGCCAGCCAATCCTGCGCTGCCTCAAAGATACATGAATAAAAATATAAACCTTTTTTTAAAAGTGAGCCAGTGTTACTCTGGTATTGTTAACTATGAAGCATTTTGGTAGGAAAACCTAACTGGCACTTTTGTGTGCATTTTTTTAACTTTATATAATAGTGTTATTTTCTTTTTCCCGCTATTTTCAGAACATTAGGTTCATACATTCTAGTCTTGTAGCTACGTGTTCATAAAATCCTGCTGTGTTAGAAGTTCACAGTACATACTTCCCAATTCTAGGTGTGTATCTAAAAATAATTGAAATCAGACTCTTGAAGAAATATTTGCACTGCCATGTTCATTGCAGCATTATTTACAATAGTCAAGGTAAGGAAATAATCTAACTGATCATCAGTGGGTGAGTGGATTAAAAAAATGTGGCATATGCATACAATGGGATAGTATTCAGCCTTAAAAAAGAATAAAGTTCTGTAATTTGTGACAGCATAGATGAACCTTGAGGATATTACACTGAGTGAAATAAGCCAGTCACAGAAGGACAAATACCACGTGATTCCAATTAGATGAAGTATTCAAAACAGTCAAACTGAAAAAGAGAAACAACGGAATTGCTGCTTGGGGAAGGGGAAATGGAGAGTTGTTATTCAAAGGGTGTAAGGTTTTAGTTATGTTATTTTTGTTCTCATTTTACAAATGTGAAAACTGAGGGACAGAGTGACTAAGAAAATTGTCCAGGGCCATGTGGACAGTCACTAGGAGCTTTAAGAGTTGAAACCAGCCAGTTTCACCCCAGAATCCTTATTGTTGAAGCCACTAAAATCTTTCTTGGGCTGATGAACATGTATGTAAGTTTGCAGATTGAAAGGGACCATCCTATACCAGACACAATCCACGCAGAGAAAGGCGTATCTAAATATACACCAGTGAAAACATTTCAGTCTTGAAATGAGTCTTACAAGCAGAAACAAACAAACAAAAACCTAAAAATTAAGAAAATTAATATAGCCTCATACTTCTACAATGTTAAAAAACAGAAAATAGTGGAAAAGCATATGGATAGTTTTACAGGGCAAAAGTTTGAACCCAAGGCTCTAATAGTCTAAGTTTTTTGTTCTGTGTATAAACAAAAGAATTTCATACATATAAAAACCCACATGGTATACATCTTTCCAAAGAATTGAAGACATATATGAGTAAACCAAGAGATGCAACAAGATGAAGAACTTAAAAATGGGTAAGTCAGAATATGAAAGGAATGGCATAAATCCTATGTAGCCTTAAACACAGAAATAAGTATAAGTAGTTGTGAATATGGACAATAAACATAACTTAAATGCTATAGATAATTTCTATGGAGAATGCACATAAGTAATTTTTTGAAGAAAATGTAATAAAAGAAAACTGATTGTCTCAAAAACAACAACAACAAAAATACCATATAAATAAATGTCACACTCTCAAAATAACACAGACACATGAAAAATTAAGGGATATTAAGTAAGATGCAGGAAAGCAGAGGCCAGTTTACCATGAAAGTTACTCATGAGTTTCTAATTAACCAAGCCATGGACCTTCAACTGGCTTGATTTCATTTTCCTTGCCCTGTCTGTTTAAAAAAAACAAACAAAAAAAGAAAAACAAAGAAACAAACAACCCCCCCCAACAACAACAAAAACAAACAGAAAACAAGAACAAAAATAAAACAAAACATTCTCTACCATTTAATTTCCTTCTTGGCATTGAAAGCCTCCTTTCATCTGAACCGCATCACTAGCAGATTTCTCTTCTACCCTCTCTTCATCTTTCCTTCCTCTGGTTCTTTCCACTCCACAGCTCCTGCTCCATCCACAAAAGGGCAAAACCTGAGGCTTTATTTCCAAGTTTTCCTTTTATCTGGTTATGTTTTCTCTCTTGGAAAATGCTATTTATTCTCATCGCTTCAGCTTCTATTCACATGTCTCCTCTTCCACACGTTGTCCTGTGCTGTTACACCCATATTTTCTACCTGACCCACCCCTGGCCCTTGCAATACAGCCAGGTCATCCTGGCATTGGATCAAAGCTGCTATGGCAACCCAGTAGCTCCCTCAGTTCTTCTTCACGAGGTTGTTCACCTGTGCTAAGGAATCTTGGCTCCATCCTGCCGTCTGCCTCCTGCCTCCTCTCAGCACTATGTCTTATGTATTCTTTAGTTTGATGAACCTATAACTCTGGGAAAGAGATATGCTTCCTGCCGACCCAGGCATTCTGGTTCCTGGATAGATCTGGTGAGTATCACTCCCTCACTTGCCATGTCCTGACTTAGTTCTCTCAGCCTCCATGCCCTGGGGAGGGAATCAGACAACTTCTATCATTCTGTAGATGACTGCACTTAGATATTTTGAAATCATTTAATATTAAACTCTTCCTAGTTTGATTTCATTATTTTCTCCTTAAAATAGCTTTCTTTTCTGCCTACCTTATTTCTATCGACTAATGTCATGAACATCTTTAATATTCCAGCTAGAAACTTAATTAATTTATTAATTAATTTATATGGAAGTATAGTCAATTTACAATGTTATGTTATTTCTGGTATACAGCAGGGTGATTTCTTTATACATATATATATATTCCTTTCCATATTCTTTTTCATTATAGGCATTCTTTTTCATTGCAAGGTGTTGAATATATTTCCCTGTGATATACAGTATAAACTTGTTGTTTACCTATTTTATAAATAGTAGTTAGTATCTACAAATCCCAAACTCCTAATTTATCCCTCCCCACCCCTTTTCCCCTCTGGTAACCATCAGTATGTTTTCTATGTCTGTGAGTCTGTCTCTGTTTGGTTAATAAGTTCATTTGTGTCTTTTTTTTTAGATTCCACATATAAGTGATATCATATGATTGACTTTTGATTGTGCTTTCATTCTGTTTGTGATCTTCAACCTCCTGCCCAATCACTGTTAATCTATCTAACTTCAATTGCTTTTACATATTTTTATTTTCCCCATTTCCATCAACCACCTTTTTTTTTCATGCTTAAGTGAAAGCAATTGCTGCTAACTCATCATCTCATCCAGTGAAGACTGCATATCACAGGAAACAAATTGTTCCAATATGCAGCTTTGATTTTGTCATTGTCCTGTTTGTAAGACTTCAGTAAGCTTCCATTTTCTATGTAATAAAATGGGTTTTGTAAAGCCGTATCTGCCACATTTCCTGTCTACAAGTGACTCTCTAAGACAGCCTAATGTGTTCTTTTAAATAGCTCACATTTCTTGGTTCAGACCATATTACACAGATTTATGAACGTCTGATGAGTATTTCTGACTCTGCAATTTTTGATGCATTTCCTTTGCCAGTTTCTTCTACCCTCACTTAAATGAATCTCCTACATTTTTTAAAAGTTGAATTCCTGTCCTGAGCAGGCTCAGATCACACCAGGAAGCATTCATTTCCTCATTCTTGGCATCTTTCTTGCACACTATCATGGCTCACTCTGACTCTACCTTGTCATATTTTTATTTAAGTTCACACACACACACACACACACACACACACATACACAAAGTTTTCTGATTGGTTAATTTATTCACTAAGTATTGTGAAGTGTCTGTGTTGTGCCAGGCACATGTTTGATTGCAGGTCTACTGCCTACATCTCCAAGGGTATGGAAGAATTGTGAAGTGGTTAATGGTAAGGCCAGGAGTTAACAGGCTTTGACGGTGTTAAAGTCAAGAATTTGGATGATAAGAAGCCAAGATACTCTTTTAGAGGGTCTCTTCTCATTTCCTCTGGCAAGAAATTCAAAATAAAGCACATTATTTAAGCCATAAAGCCTATGGGTGAGCCCCAGACAGAGCTTGTTATATTTTACTCAATTCCCTTGGAAACCTCTCTTGCTGTGGTGTATTAAGAGACTAATCCCATGAGGTTTATTCTCATCCAGAAAAATAATAATAATAATACGTCACTGGATGACACTTTTGTAAAGGCTAAAAAACCCTAAATTTTATAAACATTAGTGTTATAACAAAAGAAAAACGCCCTGTTAGCCCTGGTAAGCATGGCAGCTTCTTAATTAGAAGAACATTTACATCTGAAACAGTTAAATCTAATATTGATCTCAAGTAATGTCAACAATATAATTGTTCTTGAAAAGAATCGATAAGCCACAAAAAGAGAAAATGACACAGAGTTTTAAAATACTTAGATAAGCCTTTTCTAGACATTAATCACTTGTAAACTTTCTCATAAAACCCTGCCTTTTGTATTCATTTTCACTTTCAAATCTAATTATAACCCATTGTCATTCTAAAGACCAGGTCCCAACTGTTTCACAGTGTGGTGTCTTTCTAATTAAGTGTGCAACACCAGAGGGACTCAGGCTAGGCTACATCTATTCAATTTCCACAAGTTGATGTGCACCGTGAAAACAGTTCTCGATTATTTCCCTAACAGCTTTGATGTGAAGGAAAAAATTAAACACAACGCTGAGCCCAGTACGTTCCCTCCACGTGTTCCAGGGTCAGCAAGTGTGGTTAGCAGGCACTGATCTTTAAAACCAGAATTTCTGCTACATTGCTAGCAATAACCTAAATCAATACAGCAAGACAACACAAGCCAGTAAGTAGTGAGTGGTGCAAAACAGATCTGTAGAGATATCAATGAAAAATGATACAGAACAGCCATATTCTCTGGAGATAAAAACTCATTCTTATAACACTCCTCGCCCCGAACAGTTTTAACTGTTGCACACAAAGCAAGCAAGCAGCAGATCATGGATAAAGATGATTGTTGTTTTCATTCCACAGTTAGGCCCTCTGCTTATAGACTGCAACCAAATGACTATGTGGAGGGTTAAGCGTTTTGAAAACAATGCCATAATTACCGGGCATTATTCGGTGACCTCATGACATTTTTAGTCATACATCACAGAAAAGAAAAAAACTGACCATTTTTTTCATGCTAAAGGGATCAACAAAAGTGCACTCAAATGATTGAAAAGGGTATTAAAGCCAAATGTGAAAACACTTTAAAAATAATTCCTCAGGTAGCTTGTCTGAACTCTGAAAGGCTAGTATAACTTGCAAAATCTCAGCAGGGGGAAAATCATCTTACAGTCGCAAATGTTATCCCTTTATAAAAATAATTTCTGAGAAGAAAAGGATAGTGAGAATACTCACTGATTCTTAAAGCCAATTACTGTCGAGAACTTACACGATCTTTTTTTAAGGAGCACATTTACTTCACATAACAGTATCAAAACCTAAAAAAAAGTCATCAATATCTAAATATTTCTCACATGAATATAGGCAAGTAAGAAAATTTGTCAAAATTGCTGATATTAAACATGTTCCATCTACTGATTTGCTTTAAACAAGGATCTTAAAAATTCCTCAGATTCATTAAACGGCAAGAATGACACAGTCATGAGAAGGTCTGTCTCCATGGGCTCCACACACCTTCTTGGAAATTAGCAAAAGGGAAACATAATTTATTCATTCATTTATCCAGATTTGTCTGTGTCCACGTGCTCATAAAGGACGTTTACCCTACCCAGAAAGAGAGCTCTCGTATCGTGGGCTTTGGCCTGCAGCTCCAGAAAGAATAAACATACACAAATGGAAATCACACTTGCAGTTTCACTTTGTGGAAATTTGGAGTGAGAAGTCTCTGGTGAGCAGAAAGAAAAGGCTGGCAATTTTTAATATCCAAAATGATCAGTCATTCACTATATACGTCTCCGGTGAACTACATAACGTCAATGCAGTCACAGAAGCAAGACAGAAAATAAACGTCCTAATGGCTTTAATTCAGGGGAAAAATCCCCTGGAAGATTTTTTTCCTCCCTCTAGATCACTGCAGTTTTGCACAACATGCATTTCATAATTCTTAATTTATATTCAGCAGTTGTGCTCTCTCTGGCTTTGAGACCTTACCCATTTCTCCATCTGATACTTCAACAGATTTCACTGTTGCTGTTTCCTAGTTTAAAATGGGTGGTTCTCATTTCATTGGCCTGATATGGCCAACCTCTAGAGATGAAAATTATTATTGCAGAATTGTAAGAGTGCCTACTATAAGAGGGGGTGGAAGCAGCACTTGGTAATATATATGTATCACCCTCTTTAATTCTCACAGCCCTAGAATGTCCATACTTGGGCTTGGAGACATTAAGAAATTTTTCCAGGGCCACAGTTAATTAAATTTCTTAAGATCTGGCATATTCTGTCAGTTTTAAAGGGCACAGAAATAACTGTTAATTTATTCATTTATTCAACAAATGTTTGCTACTAAGTACCAAACACAGAGTTAGATGTGGGAAAGCAAACTGGAGTAAGTTTTGATTCTTGCCCTCAAGGACATTACCTTCTAGTTTGGAAGAGACACCATTAAATAAGCATAGGGTTACCATAGATACTTACAGCCCCAAGTAGTGGAACTGACATAAGTGCTCTGGAGGATAGGAAATTAAATATTTACAATAGTAACAGAGTAGAAAACACTTGGCAAATCTAAGCAAAAAAAGACCTATTCTATATTTATGGCATCAACATAAACCAATGAAAGCAAAAATCAATCATAACATTTTTGAAAGTTCTGTAACATAACACTTAACCTTCAAAAATTTTTCATGGAGGTGAGCTTTTATTTTGGATCAGTGTAGGTGCAGCCAAATTGTGACTATGCTAATAAGGGACACAATTTGCATCAGTGATAGAGAAAACTCTATGCTGAATACTAGTTATACCAAAAGATTGCTAGTGTTTCAAGGATCAAAACTGAGTCTGATAAAATATGCATTCACTAAGTGAAATACGCATGTTCAGTATTCCAGCTGATGACTGGCATCCACCTTTCATCTACTGAAGAGCCAGCATTAGATATTGAATGTTAAAAACTACTATTGGGAATGCAAACCTAAGAGCTTCTTCCAAAGAAATACAGCGTTTGAGCCTGCTAAACTTCCATAAAAGGGCTTTAGGAAGTAAAAGAGGGCCTTCTTTCTACATAAATTCTGCAGATAAGTAATATAACTTATTTAGAGTATAGACGATAGACCAAGACAGCATCCTTCACATCAGTGGAGTGACTGAATATCACACCAGGTACCAAGGTCACAGGTGTCAAAGGTGAAGTGGGGACTTTGCCATCCATATTCAAACGCTGAGGTCTGTGCTACATAGGGAGCAGCAGCCCCACGTGCAGTCTCTCATCATTAATGCCATGAAACTTAACCCTATCGTACATTCTGTGCTAATGAAAATTTCTTAGAAATTCGAGTATTTTAAGATGCTGTGTTTGCTTATGACAGGGTTCAGGGTAGGCTGCCCAAAATATGTCACTTGGGCATATCGATTACTTTGAATTAAAGTTGCTTAAGAAACAGTCAGTGTAGGAAGGACACTCTGACTCTTCTTTGTCCCCCTAAAAGCAAGAAATAAATCTCCCACATGAAAGATAACCTCCCTGCATCAGGAGAGAGACATCCTCATTACCAGAGAGAGAGAATTCAAGGACGGGTAGGAGCAACAAGGAAACCTGTTACTTCTAAATTAAATTACTACCCCAAGCCCAGACCCCTTCAGCTTGTCGATTCTTCACAAATGTATTGCTTCTTGGTCTAAAAGGTACAAAAGCTACCTACTTTGGTCACTTATTTGAGCATATTTTTATGAGCTCCCGTACATACAAATTTAAATTTGTTTTTTTCCTGTTAATCTGTCTTATGTAAACTTAATTATTAGACTAGACAAGGAACCTGGAGGGGAAGAAAGGACAGTTTTCCTTCCTTACACTGTAACTTAATTCAGTACAGTGCTTTATAGTTTCTGTGTGCAGGTCTGTTTTCCCTATGAGATTGTCTGTTTCTGGAGAGCACAAACTGGTTAGCACTGTGATCACTGTGGAGCTGGTACTCAAAGCACATGTCTTGACTAGAATTGAATGTGCACTTCAAAGTATCTTGTACCTCTGACAGTTTACTTAAAAAGCAGACAAACCACCAATTTCATATTCACCATCTCTATTGGTGTGTTCAAGGCTATGAAATTTTGCCTATCGTATTTCCCAGGATGCAGTAAATCAGTTTTAAAGACATTTTAACACACTTGAGAAAAGGAACGTCTGAGTGAAAGGTCATTGCTTCATGTTAATATTATTATTTTTCAAGACCTCATAGTCACAAAAGACTTTATCCAGCTTGTCACAATTGAAGCTGAAAATATTATGACTGTCATTCATCCTTTATTAAATAAATAGCATTACATAAATACTATTTATATTAGCAATGCAAAACAGAACTTGTAAATCACTTATAAACTTGAGGTCTTTTTCTATTTTCTTACTTTTAAAAAATGGTTTACTTAGTACTTTTAGTATTTTTTTCTAGAATGTATCAGCCATCGACTTATACTGCAAGCTCACTCAAAGTTAAAAAAAAATCATCATTTGGCTATTACAAGAATAAATAATTAATATCTATAAAGCACTCAAGTTATTTATAGAAAGCATTTTTATATAGGCACTCTCACTTCTATATGCTATTTTAATTCATTAAGAAATAATATTAAGGAAAATTTACCTCATTTCTGCTACAACAATGTTTTAATTGGAAACCCTCTATTTTGAAAAGCAATCTGAGGTATCTCAAAAGAGATAAAATTCTGGATAATAAAATAATCTATTAAATATGTTCTTAAAGCAATATCATTTTAGTTTACCAAAATTAACACATTCAGTATAACATTATGTCATATGTTGATTTAGTGTTGGCTAGCAAAATATAAATAAAATGGAAAATACATAAGGATAAAGTTTATCCAGGCTAACCTAAGCTTACAGTGTTCTAAAGAAAGAACCTGAATATACTGTATGTATGTATTCACATGCAATATAATGTGCAGTCGAACTGTAATAATTCTACCTAATAAAACTGAAAAAGGAGGGGAAAAAAAAAAAGAACCTGAATGATACTGATTACAAATGTAGACAATTCATTCTGTACATATTTATCATTAGTGCTAGCCAAATTGATAAATAACAAATTGTGGATTCCAGTAAAACGAAAAGCATATCCCTAAATGTATAAGTTCAAATAATCACTTGAAATATGGTCCGTGTCTGTGGGTGCAACAGGCAAGAGTACATAAAATGTCTGTGAGTGAATAGAGTGAAGCTCACACAAACTGGCTATTCTGTCTTGGGAATGGGGTCATTTATAAGTGTTAAAGGCTTTTCTGACTACAGTTCATCGTATTAATCAATGTCTGCTACTTACAGGAGGGTCTGCATCTTCAGCATGAACGGTCGTGATAGGTGTACCCTTGACAGCATCTGGAGCGACCATCCCTTTGTAGATTCGTTTACTAAATACTGGAGGATAATCATTCATATCCTGTGAAACACAATTAAGAGTTTAGTGCTTCTGTTGAAACTGGGTTAGGTCCACACTTGCTAGACCGACTCCAACTCTCCGTATCACACAACCCATTTGCCACTGTCAGCCTTCCGTCCTCTCAATTCCTTTACCTTCACTACAGAATGACAGCCCAGAGGAAACTGCCAGAGTTCCTATACAATATTCATGTGTGCGATACCTACCCCATTCCACCCACCCTGCCCTCCTCCAAATACACCTTTCAGATAATGGAAGGATGATTGAAATTTTCTCTGAAGATACTTCTAATGGTATGAGGTAGTTTTGAACTTTTAAAAGTAGGAACACGTTTCATAAAAAATGCCCTTCTATGACACAGCTGTAGAAGATCGTATTTTGTTTTGTTGTTGTTGCTTTGAAAGCTCTTTAATGTTTCTGGTGTGATTTCAAATTCTTTATATACTTAGCATAATGGTATGATTAGAACATTTCAAATGCAAGTTGTGAAGTGTCCTCTGATGCCATCTTACATTTTTACAAACATAAAATGATTAAAGAATGTTTTCCCTATAGCACCCTACAATAATGACACGTAGGATTAGATGTCCTTATAGTCAAAAAAATAATGTTAACTTATTTAAAGATTTTTTTCAAAGTCATTTAAATGCATCTTTTTTAATTTTCACAATTCAGTGCTATTAGTGCATTGTTTGTTATTCATGTAGTGTCACTCATTAAACAAATATTTTCCAGGTTTCTCCCATTTTTATGACCCAGTGCTAGGCACTGGGGATACTATGGTGACTCAGGAAAAAGATGTCCCCAACTTTGTGTCACTTAACTGTCATTTGACAAGTCAAGATACTGATTCTGCAGACAGGTTAGTGACTGCCTAAATTAATCTACTTCTTCGGCGAAGTCAAACCAATTCATCTGGTTCCCAGAGACCAAGACCATTGTTTTCTCAACCACTGTATCTTTTAAGGAGAATTGTATATCATTTTTTTCCTCCAAAACAATGCTTATAACATGGCTGATTTATATTTCTTAAATTTACTTACATTAAAATAATCTTTACATCCTGCACTGTTTTGGGTACTTTGGGTCAAACGTATTTGAGCCCAAAGCTAAATTTGTTAATTATCTTATTCTCTAGGTCATCTTTTTTTCTCACTTGTTATTAAAAACAAAAGAAAAAAATTACTCTACACAATCTTTGATATTTGCTCAGATACAACAATTTTCCTGCTCAATGTAAATTGAAATGCACAAATTAACTGATCATAGACACCTCTTTTTGCAAAGAGGTCAGGATAGTTAATTATTACAATCAAATACAGCTTGCTTTTATGTTCACAACAGAGTTGACTTCTGAGTTGTGAATATGAAAAACCCTGTAGACTGTAATAAAAATTGGAGATCTTGAACTGTGATCAAAACTGTAAAAATTAAAAAAAAAATAATTTCCTCTGTTGTGACTTGTATTCACAACCTCTACTATGAAAAAGAAGACTTCCTTTATAAATTATGAGCTTTAGAATCTGAACAAGTAAGCATACCTAGGAAGCACTGGTTCTCTGTATGAGGACAGTGAAGAGTATTGATCTTCAGGTTTCAGGCAGGGGGTAAATATATAAGACATTTGCATGCACAATTTCTCCTGCTCTTTTCAAGAGTGCCAATTAATTTAACAAGTGAATCTTGTAAAGAAAGGGGCGGAACTCCTCTTGCACCCCTAAATTCTAACTTCTGAAGGTTAGAAAAGAAAGAGCCCAACTTTGTGATTTTTCTGTGATGTGTTTCCAAAATCACATAAACTCAATATGTTCTTATGAATTTTCTTCTTTTTTTTATCCCCCAGGGGACACTAAAAAGTTTAATGTTCCAGGTATTTTCTGGATGAATTTGATTCTTCAGGAAAAAAAAAAGATTTCCCAGTTATGTCAATACAGCTGTTAACAGTGCTGAGTACAGTGGCCTTCTCTTTCCCTATTTTTTTTTTTTTTTTACCAGAAAAGTATTCACCAGATTCACCTGCTAACTGAATGCACAGTGGACATTTTTATCATCTGGACTCACAAACTGATTACACAGAAACCTAAGGTGGTAAACAACTGAAGACCATTAAAAGACTGGTGAACCCCTCTTCAGTTTGCTTGCCATTGAAGGGATGAAGAATAAATCAATACAGTTACTGCAGCTGTATTTCGTTTTATGGTACCTTGTACATATTTTGAGGTTACAATCTTTTACCGTGGCTAAGATGTGCAGCCCACTGCACTTAGCTCTTGCACAATGCATTATTTCAGATGAAAGAATTTATTGAGATGCAATGCCAACGAGCATAATCAATAGTTCATTATATTTATGCTCCAGGGATGTCTGAAGAAAAATGTACATAAATCTGCTTCTGTACAAATGCTCTATTATGCAGGAAATTAAGGATCAGCTCCACTCTCCAAAGGCTAGCCCTTTTCTGTTGCCCGTTATTCCACTAGAGGGCAGTATTGGCAAAAAATTTCCTTTTCTATATCCTCGGTAACAATTATTAAAACCTATAATAGTTTGCTTTTTGTGTTTATAATTTTTGCTGGTCTGAAAAAACTTACTTTTCATGTTTCTGAAGGGTGTTCTGAATGTTACCATGGTTGTCAACTAGAACTACGCCTTGCTCTTCTTAGAAAAAGCAACTGTTGTACTAGTAAGTGTAATTAGTTTCCATGTATCAAGCAACTAAAAGTGCAACTGAAAGTACAGTTAGCTAGGAGCAAGGAAATATGAGTTTCATTTATTTATTTTCTAAATCCAAGCCAAAAATAATCTCAGAAACCATTTCTTCTTCGGTAGATCACAGAGTAGATTTAAGGAGCCTTTTTTTAACGAGCATACCAGGGAGACAGGAACTTGCTGGTGAATTTACAAGTTAATGGTAGCTTCTCCATAAAGAGAAAGAGATGATGAACATTTTGATTTCTGGAATCACGGATAAAAATTATTCTAGATAAGAGGCTTTTTCCTGATAGAAGAGTACTAATTGATTATATTCTGATCATCTTTTTAAAAATGATGAAATCATAGAGAACACCAGCCCTCATCTTAAACCCTCATGCACGCTCTATGAGGAGACCAAAGGGTGTGCACCTGTGGGTGGAATGACCTCCGTCACTGCTCTGGTACCACCTAGCGTTAGCACCATCGCCATGGAACCACTGCCGGCCCTGCCCTCTGAAATCCTTTAAGTCTTATGGAGCTGATGCCTCCTCTTCCTTGGCAGATGGAACAGTTCGTTTCTCCTCTGCCTGTTACCAATTCTGTTTCCACTGCCAGACGCCCTCTATTCGCTGTCCGAGTTGTTGTTTCTGGTATTTACCTGCCTTCCGCTGTTTCTTCCCTTTGGGCTTCTTTGTCACTCTGTCTTTTCTGACTTCTCTCCCTTCTCTTGTGGTTCTACAACCAAGGGTCAAAAAGGTTCCATCTCCAATCAAACAAATCTTTCCTTTTTTGTTTTGCATGGGGCTCTCTTAAATGCAAATCATGAACTTACCTCACCTTTTTTTTTTTTTTGACCCAAACCTGTGCAGGAAGCTTCTCTTTCTTAGCTGCCTAAATTTGGGGGGGGGGGGGTTGTTTTGGTTTTATTTCTGAGTTTGGAGCTATTCTGGATTATTGGGGGACAGTATATCCCTAACGTAAGGTAGTCAAAGTTATGCTTTACCACAGGTAGCAACATGCATGCTGTGACTCTCAGGATCACAGATATTGATGGAATCCTGCTGTGCATTAGGCAGTAGTTTAGATGCTGGAGACATGGTTGCCACCAAGAAAGGTATAATGCCTGTTGGTACCGAGCTTACAGTTTAGTGTGGAAAGAAAGAAAGGGACGGAAGGAAGGAAGAAAGAACCAAGTGTGATGATCGTTATGAAAGCTGAAGTTCAAGAATGTAAGGAGAACTTAAGAGTAATGAGTTTAAATTTCACATAGGACACGTCTCTGTTACCCGAGCAACTGCCCTATTAGTCAAACACTCTGGTAGGTAAAACAGTCCTTCAAAATTGATGGTTAAATTAGAAGAGGCTAACACTGTGCAATGTTGACAAACCCACTGATTTAATACATAATTCCATTTCCATATGATTTCCCTGAACAAAATGATAATGTGGGGTGAAGGCAGTTGATACATTTTTGGAATTTTTTGCAAGCCATGACACTGTGGTCAATTGCATATTCTGAGCTCAAATCTTTCAGCAAATTCTAAGAACATCATGCTATTCTAGACTTTCTCAAAAGTGCATCATCATTATATATGTATGTGTGCATGTGGGTGTATGGTTTATTTTTACTTCATATCAGGCATTATACTAAGTGTGTTAAACTTACCATCTCAATTAATTTGCCTAAAATGTATGTTTGCTATTATTATTACTATTTCTATTTTTAAAATAAGGAAACTGAAGCTCAGAGAAACTAAGTTGTTTATGATTATCAGGCTAATAAAAGATACAGCTTTGATTTAATTCTGGTGTGTCAGATCCTAAAGGCATCATTCTGATACTTGGACATGAGGAGGAAAAAAAAACTGGCAAAGTCACCAGAAGATTATATGTAAAATGACTTAAGTAAGTTTTGCATTAAAATTCCACACATAAATTTTTAAATATCTCTTTCCAAAATTATTTTACATTTTAAGAACTTCTTCCAACTATCCTGGCAACCCAGTGAGCTTCTAAACATTGTGTAATGCTAATCTATTTCCCTGAAGACAATTTTTATAATTATTTACAAGGCTCTTTTCTTTATTTTTGGTCAAGATAGTTCCAGCAGTTGTATTTGTACATTTAAAACAACAACTTATTCAATATTTAACCCTACAGATAGTTCTTTTCACTAAAACCTAACAAAGTTTTTTTTTTTCCTTACAAAACTGCATTCTTTGGAAAATTAGTCCTATCAGAAGCTTTACAAATAAAAAGGATCCCATGATCAATTGCAGGAAATACATTTTATTTTCTTGAGATCTATGATGTACACTAACATGTTTACAGATCCTATATGAAGGCTTACAGTGCAGAGGTCTGTTTAGTTTTGTATATCCCAGTGTTTCCCAAATCCATTTGTCTATGTAATTCTTTGTCTATGAGACACCCATTACCATCCTGAGGAGCTAGTGCTCTAAGAACTATATCGTGAGAGACCTTGAAGATACTAATATATTGAAGGTACAATTTATTACTGTTTGCAATATTGTATGACTTTGGTGAATTAAGTGTTCAGAGTTCATACTGAGGATTCCAGTATGTCAAGAGTGCCCCCAGTATGTGGTAGTTAATTCATCAGGGTGGGGACAGCAGCTACAGTCATGATAGGATGCAGAATGGGGCCAGCACTTAGCAGTAACTAGTATCTACAAGGCTTATCAGCATCCATCACCCCCACCAGACACAGTTCAATTTGAGAGACATGTGGCGGTAGCAAAACTGGTCTCAATCGCCTTGGCAGGCAGGAAAGAATGCGATAATCACTGGAGGGTAAAGCTACTTAATTTTGTATACAAGTGAAGAACTTTTTTAAGACTTCTAGAAATCAGTGGGACCATGAGAGTGGCCCATCGAAATATGGATTATTACTGTTGAGATACTATCTTTATTTCTGGTGGGATGTACATTTTTGTTTCCTCTAGCTTTGTTCTTCAGTGAAAGTAGGTTACATCTTAGTTGTAAAACTATAGAACAGAAGAGTAGGCAGACGCTTTAAGAAACTATCTGACTCAGCCCCAGGGCATGCTCTCCTTGATGTACTTGCATCTTTTGAAATAAGGAAGTAAACATATCAGAAAGAAGACACTACTAAGAATTCGATAGGGCAGATTATAACAGAGGGGAACATTTGGAGGCCACAGTCCAAAGCAAGTATTTTCTCTAGGTCAGCCAACCTCAAGGGCAAAAGACACAAGTCATAAAAAATAATGATCAGTCTATTAGAACATACTCCCACTAGATGGTCCACAGAAGTCATCTTTTATTCAATCTCCTCCCTCTAGAGTAAGGGAAGGAAAGATGCTATAAATCTTGAAACTCCAGAGTTTCTGATTTGTTTGAGTCCTGGGCTACCTTCTGGTCTCTCAAACCACAGCTCCTTTGACCAAACCAAAACAAGAGCTCTACTAACCCTGTCACCACAGAACACAGGCGGTACAGCACTGACTGCCAGGCGTCCATGGTCTGGTAAATGTTGCCTTAGTGCTGGGCATTGAGTTTCTATCTAGAAAAACCATTCTCTTTTCTATATTCTATGTTCTAAGAACATTTTTTTTTTCTGCCTAGGGGAGGAAATACCTCTGAAAGATGAAAATGCTAGCTCCATCTTCCAAGACTCAAAGCATTTCCGAATAACCTCATCCTCTGTGGATAGTCTTTCATTTCTGATCCTTTGACCTATCCCTGCCTGTTTCCATACCTGCAACCTCTCTGACAGGCAAATACAACCACAGGTGAATTCAGTCCCCTTCTTCCACAGAAACATCTCCCTCATTCTCTTTCCTCCTTCCATGCAGCCATTCTATCCAAAATTACAATCAGAAAATGGCTTAAATCATCTGTTTATCTTACACACCTTTTAATGCAGCCCAGAATTGTATATATATTTAAATATTTCAAACTTTCTGGCTTGTATTCAGCTTTTGGCCTATTCTAGAAAATGGATCTTTTCTTTCTGTGTATTTTATATATTATATAACTCAGTTTGTAAGGGCAGATTTTTTTCTGGGTTTTATGTTTGAAACTATTCAGAATTTTATTTTTCTTTTCCAGAGATTTACCCATATCATGTAATTTACTATCATCACAAATTCAATTCTTATAGATATTCAATGAATGTACAATTAAAAAGGCCTTGTTTTATCACAGTTCTACACAACCTTTGAGACAAAAGTACATACTATTTGTATGACTATCATTGGTTTTGTTTTGGCTCCTTAAAATTTGACACTATGAAAGCTCTTTGCAGGTGTCTGTGATAAAATTCTATTTTCCTCTACTGAAAATATTTTTGTTTCAAAATAGATATTACTTCAATTTTCCCATCATTACTCCAATTCTAAATAAGTTTGACGGACTAGATATTAAGTGCCTGAACTTTCTTTTTTCTTTTTTTTCTTTCTTTACAAAAGAAATGATGTTTGTGCTTCTTTTCAAAGAGAGATCTTCAAGATGCTTTCCCTGCAGTGACTGTTTCGGGTAGAAATATCTCTTGGCAAATACCATGCAATTATGTTATCAGCGAAACAGCTTGTCAGTACTGCAAGTAAACAGACCAACAGCAGAAAATTTGCAAGCTTGGGAAAGATTTACATTTGTGGGGAAATGAGAATTGTGTGCCATTCTTCTCTTCAAAACAAACAAGCATGATATTTTTATGGGCCCAATAGTATATAATAGGGTTTTAAAGTTCTCTTTGTGATAATCTTACCCTGAGTGATCAGGAGAAAGGAAAGCAAGTGGCAGCCTGCATTTGGAGAAATGTTACAGCAAATTATATTATTCTTAAATAACCTTGACAAATTTAAAAAATGGGCACTGAAAATATCTAGGATCAAATATTGATTAAATTTTGGTTTAAATGTACAATAAATCAGAAATAACTTTGTACAGATCAGGAAGCCTTGACTAATGAAATGGTTTGACTTCTCCAAATAAGATAGAGCAACTGAGACAATAAAAATTAGATCAACACTCTTCTATTTCCAAAGAAAGGAAGAGCCCATCCACGAATAATTTCTTCCCTCCTGCTGCTGTAGAAGCCGTCAGTGATACCCCTGTGTTAAAAGAAAGGGGTGGTCAAGGAACACAAAAGGCATTTCAAGAGACTCAAGTCCCACATAGAGAATGGGACTTATTTAGGGGGCATTCTGCTTGTTCAGATGACAGTTTTGGACTCAGTTTGACTCCAATAACTTCTGTCATCCATAAATAAATAAAAAAAATAAAGCAAAGCAAATAAATCTGAACTGAAACCAGAGCAGCCAAGCCAGAGTCTGAGAGGGTTTGTAACACCCCGTTACCAACCACATCCATCCTAAGAGAGAACGCTTTACACGGCTTGAGAATCCATCTCTGAATCTGAGAAGAACAAGAGAAGGTCATTAGTGGCAAATCTTTTCTTCTCTTTATTGTCCAGACAGCCAATAAATGGACCATTTTTCAATTTAAAATGTTTTTAGTGTTCAGTGCCATCAGCCATAGGGGTGGGCGAGGCCAGGGTAAGAGAGCCTAAATTTTTCACATGATCCAGAAGACATTGTGCTCATTTAGTTCATTTAAGTCAGTCTCATCTCAGACTTTCCCATGTCTGTACCTGTCATGACATCTTCATAACCACCAATATTATCACGTTTCTAAAATATTTTTGTGAGCAGATTTCTAAATGTCTAAATGTCACACCACCATAGTGTGACCAAATAACATTTCCAAATCTGAACTGAAGCCCCTCAGGCCCTCCCTGATCTCATGTTGCCCCCTGATCCTTCCCCAGGCCACTAGAGCACTGAAAATCATTGTCTCAGGAAAGAGAGATACAAATAGTAAAGCAGGTTACCCAAGAAAGGATGTTGATAGTTCAAGTTGCTAGTCCCAAAGAGAACTTAATGCTGAGTAAAAATTTAAGTCCCTGAAATGATACATTTACAACTCCCTGAAACAGATAAAATTCTTAGGATAGAGAGACACAAAATGGAAGAAGTAGGTTCAGAGTCACTGTGAACCCCTGAGAAAGAAGGAATCCAGACCCTAATAAAACACTCCAGACAGCTTTAGGGCATCAGAGAATGGAAGGACATGTGTTCTCCTTTCCAGTGTAGTTTAAAGGAGAGAGCAGGACTCAGGGAAGAAACAGCATCATTTGTGTACCAACAGATACACCCAGGTCAGGTGTAAAGAAAAGGCTGTGAAATAATCCCCATGTCCTATTCCGACTGCAGGATTATTTTAACAACAACAAAACACAAACGAAAAATCCACACCCAAAGATCTTGCAGTCAAGAAGAGCACTAGAGCATTTACCTATATGATAAATACAGTCACTCTAATCAGAGATTGATGAAATCCCCAATAGTCTTCTATGTATATCAGTATTTTATTGTCTAAGAAAATCAACTGCATACCTTAGTTATTTATCAGTTAAACAATCAAACAAAAATTCAACAAAAGTGGTTATTTCTTATTCCATCATTTATACTTTGCTGTGCCCTACAAAAATGAGCATTGTAGAAAAGGTGCCCATGACCTTCTGTGCTTTATAACCCTCTCCTGAAAACTGCTTTCGAGAACTGGAGTCATCCCCAGACATTCCTACATTCTTTAGGTAGCCAGCAAGAACCAGATGGTATAAAATCTTGAGGAATTTACCACAGGTGAATTCTGCTAAACAATTCACCTCAAACACATTATAGACTGTAACTCTAGGCACTTCAAAAGAACAAATTAAAAGCAACTCATGGGAACCAATACAACTTGAAATGTAAGGGCAGCAAACTTTAAATGAACATAGGTGTTCATGTGATTTTCTGCATGATTGCTGGGATCAGACAACCTAACAGAGTTAGTGAGCCAAATAACCTGATCCCATTCAGTTATTACACATGTCTAGTGATGCAAGATGACTGCAAGAAGTCATCAGATAGTTCCTGGTTTAGTAGAGCAATGTGTGGTTGCCAAATCTGTATTTCAATCCTATGGTCTGAATTGATAACTAAACATTAATTCTAAACTTACACCTATTTCCATGTTTTCTTCTGCCTAATTTCATAGATACTTTTAAAATGGAAAACTTGGTTTTACTGGTCATTTGGCAAAATCTGAGGCATCATTATCCATCATAAATTTTTGATAGAACATAGTTACATTTGTGAATAAAATGTGAATCAAAATATCTATAGCAAAGTAAACTTAAATTGGTTACTCAATCTCATTCACCTATTTCATTCACGGACTTACTGAAACTTTCTACAAACTTCTCTGTAAGGTCTTCATTTATCATATAGATCTTCCACATCCTTTGCACTCTTCCCTTTGCCTTTTCCTTCTCTCTCTTCTCTCACTCTTTGGCTATCACTCTGTGTAAGTATCTGTTTCTTTCTGACTAGTTCTGTCTTTTCAACCAGTCAAACTCCAGTCAGGTACCAGAAAAACACCTTAAGAAGGTGGTTTCAAATTTGTGTTTCCTTCCCCCGACCAAAAACATACAGAACATGAATATGAAAGTACTTTTATGCTGTATCACCAAAGAAATAAAGGTCACTTGAAGTCATTTTTTCAGTACCAAACTCATTTAGTAAAGCAACTTGAAGGTCATTGGCATGTGTAATTTGTAACTGAAGTATGTTTCTCAGCCACACAACCTGTATGAGAATCATCTGTGTACAATTCAACAAAACTGATGTCTGAGATGCTCCCCGTGGGGAAGGTGCTCCTTTGGTAGGAAACAGAGGAATCTGAAAGTTTAGCATGCAGCTCAGATGACCTTTATATATACTAATATGTGAGGACTGATAAATCTTTTTTCATGTCTTTTTTCAAACACGCACCTTAAAAAAAAATCACAAGAAACCCAGAAGTGGAAGATGACACGCTCTTTGGGGCAATTATTTGGCACAGGGTATTTTACTAAGTGATATACAAAATCTAGAGAGGTTAGGAGAGTCTCCAAGGTCACAGAACTTGAAAATGGCTGACCCAGAAATGAGCCCCAATTCCATCTGATTCCAAAGCTTATGCCATTCCAGAATCTTGAGTTCCAAACTAAACTAAACTAATTAGTTCTGGGGCTTTAAGACTCTTAAACTTGCAGAATCATTAAAAAAAAAAAAAGTTAAGTCGAAGGGTTTGGATGAAGCTATTATTGCTGGTGCTATAGAATTTGGACTAAAGCATAGTCCAGAGAAATTATGGCTTGACTGAAATCACAGCGCTAATGGCAGACCCAGGGAGCCACAGTGTTTGGACTCTTATTTAGTAGATCTTTCAAATTTATATTTTGTTGTTAAATAATATAGTTATTTGTCAAGTCTTTGTAAATACTTCACAGTACCACTGCATAGTTATGAATTGCTGCCTCGAAGTATCATAGGTATAATATTAAAGAAAACAACCCAGAAACTGCACATAGAGAGAGCAAAGTGGCAACCAGAAGTCAAGTCCATTTCTTACCTTTACTATCACCGTGACAGTAGCAATACCAGGTGGCATTGTTCCGTAAATATCAAAGGCCTCCACGAGAAAAGTGATACTTGCTTCCTGATCTGGAAATGACTCATAGTCCAGACTCCTCAAAAGGGAGAGTTCTCCTGTAAACGGATGCAGTGCAAAAAAGTGCTTCACTTCTGGGCTTCTTATCCGATAAGATACATTCGCTCCAAGGTCAACATCTTTGGCCTGTAACAAGTTAAGTAGTAGAACCGTTATATGTGTGTCACTGCCAAAAGAAAGAAATGCAGGACTGATGGAAGTCACGTGTCAGTGCCTAGGACAGCATGAATTTAATGATGATCAAAAGACATGTTTCAGAGAAAAGCACTCTTTAAAAAGTAATTTATCAGATAGAAGAAAAGGGAGAAAAAGAAAGATAGAGGCAGAGTCAGAGACCCACGAGATTTTGTCAATGTTGATCTCGTTACTCTATTTATTTTAAAAGGGTCATACTATAGTAAAGAAATAAAAATTATCATAAACGATTGTTTATTATTTCCTGCTGATGGCATAACCACGAAAAATAATATTTAAATAAAAATAAATATTACTGTGTGCTTTCCATAAATACAATAGATTTTTAAAGGATTATAAGAAAATGAAGGAAATATAAGCAATCATATCTTTCCACAGGCTTCCTACAGTACATTTCTAGAGATCATTCTGTTACACCTCCTTTCATTAACTGGTATTTATTGAGTAGTTGTTATGTACAAGGTGCTATAGAGATGCACAAGGTGAACAGACATAATTCTGCCCTCCAGGCTACTATCTCAAAGAAGAAATAAAACATAAACATGAAAACAGAAGGCAAAAAAATATGTCAGCTGAAAAAAGCAGGTTTCAGTGGAAGTCTTGTAGATGATCACTGCATTCAGTAGCACAGCCTGGCAAAGGCGACTCTGGTAGAGGAAACAGATGGAACAAGGGTGGAGTGGGGAAGATGAGGGTTTGCTAGCATGTGCATGCAGTCGGGCAAGCACCTGTGTGAACCTCAGTCTTGGCTCCCTCCAATCAATCATCACCATCACAACTGGAAAGACACCGTTAAAGCACAGATTTCATTAAGGCATTTTCCTACCGAAAATCCTTCCTGTTTTCCACTTCATTTTGGATCAATTTCAATCTCTTTAACATGGTGAGGAGGACCTACACATTTTTCAGACCTTTAGCCCTCCACTTTGTCCTCTCCTGTAGGATTTTGACCAGGTTCTTCCAATGCCTTGAATAATCTTTCTTCCCCTTTGCTTGAATAACTCTTACTTGCCCCTCAGTGCACCATTTAGAAATCAACTTTTTACAGAGGTCCTTGCATTAAGGACATCTAAGTGATTAGCAGTTTACTTGTCTGGCTGCTACATCAAAATGAAGATTCAGTGAAGGCAGGAAATCTTTGTATCCCCAGAGTCTAGCAGAGGACTTAGCATACAGTAAACACTGGAAATATGCTTGTTGAATGAATGCATGAATGAATGGATGGATGAATAGAAAAATAAATGGAGAAATAATGTCCCTCTCCCTGGTCGTATCTGCCTTCTTCAGATTTGTATTAATATTTATTAACTAAGTAAACATATATTAAGTCAAATTAAGGAAGAAATACAAGTTCTTGAAATCCATGCTAACAAAATTCAAGTTGTGGATTTCAGGTGAAGGAAGGACTAGATTTTCTTTTTCCAAAATATACTTCATAGACCACCTGTGTCAGAATTAAAGGCATGGTGTTAAAATTCAAGTTTCTGGGCCAACCTAACCTACTGAATCAGAATGTCCAGAGTTTATGGTAATACTGTATTTGAGAACTGAAAAAAGAGACTTAAAGATATGGAGACACTAATGAAAAGGAGAATGAGACTTCTGAAAGGATGCTAGTTGTATATCAGAAGTGGAAAAAATACAAATAATAGGCATTTCTGTAAAATATAGAGCAATTCTATATACCTATATATGTATACATATATACACATACTTACACACATGCATATTTATATACATATATAAACATTTCATATTTGTGGGAGCACAAAGATAAATGTGACCAAACACACATACAAATTTAACACTGGGGTACTTTTGGAGGTACAAGGTGGGAGATTATTAACTTTTTAAAAAATAGACTATCATATTGTCAATTGTTATAATAAATATATAGCATTACTTTTTAAATTTAAAAAATCTATTAAGAAATGTTCATTAATGTCTTACAAAGGCAATTTTTCTTCCTTTCATTTTGGTATATCTTAATTTTGGGTAGGACTGTGAGATAAATATCTTAATTTTTTGTAGAGTTATTCGATAAAACACAGTATATAATATTTGAGAGACATGTATTAAAAATGTACTCATTGTTTAGTAAAACTGAAATTTAACTGGATTTTTTTTTTAATTTGCTAAGTCTGGCAAACCTACATTAATGGCAAATCTATCACATAGAATTCATGAAATAATTGCTTTTTCCACACACCTCTATTTGAAGGAAAGTGGTTCCAGCTGGCAGATTCTCTTCAACGACGACAGTATATGTTGAATTGGTGAACACAGGACTATTATCATCAATATCCAAAACCTTGATAGCCAGTGTTAGAGTAGAATGACGAGGGTGTACCGCTCCATCAGTTGCCACGACAACAAGTTCATAGTAGTCCCTGACTTCTCTGTTAAGCTTCACTGCTGTGTAAATGCTCCCATTGGATGTGATACGAAAAAGATTATTGAAGTTACCCAAACTGTAGTGCACTTGGCCATTTATTCCAGCATCAGGGTCCGTTGCCTAAATTAAAAACAAAGAAATTTACATAGTACTTTTGGTTATGCTTCTTTTTTCACATTACATTTGTTGCCCTGTCAGAATGGGATAGTTAAAGAATTACAGTATATTTCTAAACAAACACTTTTTTCTCTAAGGAGAAAATTAAAAGATAATGACAGTGTAGTATGAAAGTCTAGAACATGAAACGTACTATAGTTTAACTGATACTCTTCATTCAAAATGAGCTTAACTTATAAATTGATATCAGTAACAGTAACAATACTATGACAGAAAACTCACATTACAAAAATACTGAATTTTCCCTGTATTATTTCTTTAATAACTTTTAATTTTAAAATAAGAAAACCACATTTAGGTTTTAATTAATTTAACATAACCTACTGAGTGACAACTTAAGATTCTAGTTATTTTTAATTCTAGCACATTATATATTCATATACATACATAGATATTCAAGCATATATTCCTACATTTAAATCTCATAATGTCCTTATAAATAAATATCATTGGTCTTATTTTACAACTGAGAAAACTCTGGCTTATGGAATTTAATTATCTTGCTTATAGTTAAACAAGTAATAAATATCTCAGTGCCCTAGTCCTCAGTACAGTATCTCACATATGAAACTAATAAATATTTATGGAATTAGTGAATGTTAGAATAAAATAATGCATGCAACTGAGAGTCAAAACAAAATAGGCCCCAAAACCCAAACAGGAATGAAACTATAGTAACTGTGAAGAAACTACAAAGGGCTCTTCTTTAATATTAGAACAAGTCCAAATGGTGTTTGAGAATTGTTGATGCTACAATAAACCCACTGTAACTGAAAATTTTAAGACACATTGATCACTTCACATCAAATAAAGTGAGTAAATTTTGAGTGAATATTCTTCTGATGGAGTGTTTTGAGAATTAATATTATAAAGCTAAATTAATTGGGATATAATTTATGACATCTCATTATCAAATCCTGCACATTTGTGTTACACTGTTCTATGTCATTGCTCCTCAAAAAAACTGGAATAAATCTCAGAAGCCGTAAATGTACTATAATTATGCCCCAAACTGTCGCTAAGGAAAGGAAGGAAAACAAGACACTTGGATGCATTATGAGCCAGGTACACAATAGCCACTTAATATCCACAAAGCCTCAAATGTCATATGATGTGTTTTGACAGCATATATGCAGACATGTATCCACCTTGCAAACACTGGGGAAGCATGTAGGCTGGGGTTCCTGAACGTGTGTGACTTGTTGAAAATGATAAATCCTAAAATGGCAAAGTTGTGTTTGTACCTGTGCTCCTCTGACTGTCATAATGCTACATTTCATGGAATGTGAATGTCTCGTGTGACACCAGTATGTTTTCTAAAGGAAAAAGTGAGGGAAGGTAGAGATAGGAGGGAAGGTCTCTGCTCAAATAAATAAATTTTGAAAATTGGGATTAAAAAAATTTAAAATTTTTCATGACTTCAGAACTTTTAAAGTGACATTAATATGTTAATGAGCAAGGTGAAGTTCTCAAGGGGAATACCTTCTGCACCAGATTTAGAAATCCTGAGTAATAGAAATCCTTCAACATGTTGATAGAATATAGCAACAAGTCCAACTCTTAAGCATGAATTAATTCCAACCTACATTTTCATCATTCTCTTACTATTCACTCTTCTATAAAACTCTCTGCTCAAATATAATCAATTTTCTACATTTCCTGAGGACTCAGCATAACAATTTTTGACATTTTCTTCAAGCTTTGCTGTGATGATTCCTTATTAACCTCTGAAATTCTAATCCTTCATCCATTCTTCAAATCCCAACCCCAATTCAACCTCTTCTAGGAAAATTTCTAGCATTTAGAGATAAATAGATCATTTTATAAATCAGAATTTAGTGCTTGGCAAATATTTCCCTGCATTATTTTTTATTTACAGCTTCCCCCCAATAACCATAAATCCTTGTAGAATAGGAGCATGTCTCATAGCTCTTCATTTATTAAATTTTCAAATATACAATAATCTCTATCTTACAGTGGATTAATTTGTTGAAAGAAAATATCCAAACACATATTTAACAGGTGGACTAAAAATAATTGTTAGATGGGGCATTTTTATCAATAGGGTTTCATAGTTTTGTTTAAGTCAGTTTATGTATAAAATGTAAATGATATGTTCAAAGTCAGGCATACACACACACCACACACATACAGACACATTTTGACCGAATTTAAAGCAACTTAATTCACTGAATGCCTAGCTTCCATGAAAGTATATTTAATGTTCATGGAATTAAGAGTAATATGCTATAAGAAAATATTCTAAAAAATATAAGGTAACGCAGACATATACCTAACAGATCTAATAGAGTCAAAGGAACTAGAATGTTTGTAAAATGCAGGATTATTTGTTTCCATTTCTGTTTCATAATTAATTGAGGAGCATAAATAAGGTCATGTAAGTTAAGTGATATGAGCTGGCTAAGCAAGGTAGTTTCATTTATTTACTGTTATAGATGAGTATGTAGATGTTAGAACAGATAACCAAACATAAAATCCCTATTATAGCAATACTGTCAGGAAGTTTGCAGTGATGTTTAATACCTAACCAAGGAGCTCAGTGTGCGATGCTGTAATGAAACCATTTATCTTCCTAGAAATCAATTAAAAGTTAATTAAAATTGTTAATAAGAAAAATCACACATCTTTTCTCCCCTTGTACTACATCAAAGTAATAAACAGTAATAGCTGCAACTTTATAATCATCTGTCCATGGTTAACACGTTTTGTAATATACACCTTACCATGGGGCCTGATTTGTGGTTACTTATTTGTGAACGCATATTGCTGGGAAATTGGCAGACAGTCTGTAGTCAAAGACCTCACCGGACAAAACACTGAATATTGGCTGGAAAAACTCTGGTAAAACCTTAATCACTGAAATCAAAGTTAGCATATATTACAGACAATCAAATAATTAACTTAATAAAGACAACAGATCATGTACAAGGGCATTTATTGACTGTTTCTTGAGCACCATTTATAGCTTATCACTTGAAAAAGAAGCAGGCAAATATATTTCTTACACATTATATTCATCCTCTTTTGTTTTACCTCATTATCTTTTAGAGTGGTCTACTAGACATTCTTTCCCATCAATAAAAGTGGAAGCCCACTACTAGGATATTTACACTGGGAACTACAAATTCTATAGAGGTTTAAAAGCATGCCTTTATGAGTGGAATATATTGGGAGAAGACCTCAAAGAAGAGTCTGATATCTGCAGCCCTTCCACTGAGAAGTCTCTGAGTAGATAACTTACACATTTTTCAATAATTAATTCCAATTTAAAATACGTTTTCTACTCATATCCATTCAGATTAATCATTTAGATATCAACTAACTTCTGTTTATCACAAAAATCAGGATATGCAAAGAACTCTGATGACAAAAAAAAGATAGCTATTAGAAAGGTGTCAACTACCTACCACATAGCACCTCATTAGTCCAGTGCCAGGCTGAGAGAGCGTGCAACTCCAGTTTTTGCTTGTCCTTTATAGCAATTTTTGAGGCTATGCACTCCTTTCTCACCTGGAAGCGGGTGCCATAAAAGTTTTTGAGCAGGGAAGTCAAAGGAGAAGTTGGGCAAGGCATCCTTAATGACATCACTAACGGAAATACATTTTCAAGATTATCTACCAACTTCAAAAAGGCATAAAATAGTTGTTACCTTTATTTATTTAAAGAAGCTGAGCTATTTAAAGGGCTGTGATTATCAGTGTAAAAGGGGAGAAGCAATTTAGCAACTCAAGATGCTAGTAAATATTTCCTCTCTCCACACCTATTTATTATTGAACAATGGCAAACAGAATCACTGGCTAGACAGTAACAAGTGTACTTGAGCTCAAGTCACTAAAAGCATAATGAGAGTAAATAGTTTTGTATCAAATTATTGGAACACTCAAATATTTAATCACTGGGAATCTAGCAAATCATACATAAACTAGGGATTCCTTAAGGGCTTAAGGTCTACGTTAAAAGCCCAGCTCTTTCTTAGACTAACTCTATGGCCTCGGGTAAGTCAATCACTCAAAGCTACCATCCTTCATCTGTAAAATGAAGCTAACAGTAAGAATTTATCTCACTATGAGAACTGGACACACTTAGCAGCGTGTTCAGATCATATTAAGTAATGAATAAAAATTCAACTATGTTTATTGTTATCAAGGTTTTTAGCATCTACTAAGAAACTATTTTTAAAAAGTGCAATTCTGTCCCAAAGTTCCTAAAAAAATTTTTTATATAATAAATCAGCCATTTTTATTTGGTTTATTTATACATTTAATTTTCCTTGGATCACATTTAACCAGCTATAGCGAGTCTATTAGGTCTATTAACTTTGTTTTTGTTAAGATGTTCTCAGAATCCTGGTGTCTGAATTAGCTAAAGAATTCATACGTGAAAGATCATCAAACCTGTCCACATCGTGTTTTCAGTGTAACACATGAAAATATAAAGAAAACGTGGATGATCAGATGATAAATAACAGAAAGGAAAGCACACTTTAGTTATTACAAGAAACAATAATGAAGATTTAAGACCTCTAAGGCATAAATACTTCAGGTAGTATAAGACACACGATAGAGGGATTTCTGTGAAAAAGTACATCTGATGATTTTATGGATATTGTAACACTGAGAAATGTTTGCTTTATCTGGCCTGAGAAAAATGTTGAATTTTTGAAAAATCAAAAATTTATTCCATTTGAAAGGAGAAGAGAAGAGAACTCCCGGTTGCATTTTAAAGTAATTTCTTCAAGGGTTGGGAAACAAATATGTGCGGACAGGTGAGTGATCATGACCTGATCATAAATTGCGAGGCTCTTAAAATCATTACAGTGAGAGCTGAAAGGGGTATGAGAGTTATTTCACACTAAACATTTCTTTACTTGTTATAACTACTGCAGGCCAGCCTTCCAAATCTGAAAAGATAAATTCCACCCAGAGAACTCAGTAAATAGTATTTCCCCACATAAAAGGTTTGACAGATGCCTATATTTTTCTCCAAGCCATGTCTTTTTTAGTGTTCTTAAACTATTTCTGTTCTACCATGGAGCAAACCTCTATTAAACTGTCTTTAAGGGCTTGGATGTTTCTCTAGAAAGCCTTCCCTGGTTTCACCAAGTCCAGACAGCTGTCCTTCCTCTGAGACTCCCTGTCATTCTTTTTTTATTTGGCTCTATAATGTGATTGCCTGCTTTTCAACTTGTTTCCTACACTGTTCTTCCTGCAAGTTGAGGACAAGAGAAATGCATTGTCCATAGCTGAATTTTTAATCTCTTTGCTTCATTAATGCTCAATGAATATTTGCAGAATAAATGTTCCGTTAAGGACTACCTTTTATGAAGTAGTAGGTGCCTTAAATAAAAGTTTTGTTGAATCAACCTAGAGCCAAGGCAATTACTTCTAGTTACACAATAAATTACACTTTATTCTAACATACAAGGCTCAACATGATCTTTTTCTAACCGGTTTTATGCACTTACCCTCTCACAATTAACTCTCTGACATAAACTCTAAGTTTCAGTCAAAAGAGGTTAGTGCATCAGTCAGTTTTCAAACAACTCCAAAATCTCAGTGGTTTGCTGTCACTGATGTTTATTTCTCGCCTATGTAGTATCTATGGTGAATTCCCCGCAGCTCTACCCTGTATTGTCGTTAGTCCAGGAAGGAGTCCGAAGGAGCAGGCTCTAGTGGAACATGCCATTCATGTGACCAAGGGGAAGAACGAGGTGAGATAACCATGCCAGAGCTCTTAATGCTTCTGCTTGGAAGTGGGACATGTCACCTACAGATCTCACACGACCATGGCTGATGTTATAAGGTTGGAGAGTAGTAGCCTCTCACAGCTTGGGACAGCAAAACATTGAGAGCAATGATACAGTCTGTCACCCTCATTGTCCTTCAAACGCACCATACTCTCTCTTAGCTTCCCTGCTAGCCTTCTGTTTCTGAATCCTATCTAAGTCTTCAAAACTTATGTCCAGTTTCACTCATCTTCTTTCTGGGAAATCTGTTCTTTCCATTCAACCTTCAGACCCCTCTTGCACTTTGTACAAACCACTATCTATGTTTATTACATTATGCAATTAAATATTAGACCTAAAAGTCATAGCTCATCAATCTATTACATAATGGGAGGTACCATTAGAAAAAAAAAATCTGTGAATGGTTCAGTCAGCGGAGGTACAACATATGAGAAGTGGGAAGCTGGTGCAGGGATGGAAACAGGGAGGGAAAGTAGAAGATATAGACAGCAAGCAGATGGAAATACACTGCCTTCCTTGATTTGGGTGATAGTTAATGCAAAAAAACTAAGTGTCAAGCAAGCCAGTTTTAGCAGTTACAACCTAGCCTACAGTTCTCTTAATTACAGATGTAAATTAACTCTAGATGATTTAAATAGTCAGCATTAGGAAGAAGCCATGTAGTCCTGGACTAAAAATTCGTACATACTCATTCATCATTTAATGGTAAACACTCAGAGATTAGGACTCTGATGTTTTAGGAAAAGAGTTGTTGCATATTTGCACAATAAACAAACAAAATAACGTCTCGTGCTTGTTAATGTCTTTACGAAGTTCTATGGTAAGGCTGTCTTTCCTTTTCTCAAAAATTCCCTTTGGTACTAGCAGGGCATGGGGACATCTGAGATGACTCATTCCCTGATTTTCTTTTTTTTTTTTTTACCCCTCTTGCTTTGCATTTGATAAGTTTGCACTGTGGGTTTGGTGTATATTATATCATTTTGTTGATGGGGGGAAGTCATATATTGAAATTATACTGTTTTTTAATCACCTCTTCTGACTTTACTTCTCCAACATCTTTAGTCTCATCTCTTTTCTATGGATAAATGTGTTTTAGGCCCTAAATCTAAGCGGATTTCGCCAAACTAACCAGGCAGTCTCATGCCTGCTTTATACTAACTCCAGGTCGTCCTCCTACTTCACAAGCTGATTATTCTTCAGCCCACGTGCCACTTCTCTCAGAAACATCTGAGTAAGCGAAAAGCCTTGTCCCTATGCTCCTAAAGCTCACTATGCATTCCTTTATCAGACACCTTCCTACTTTTTTCATAGCCCCCATGAAATGAAGAGATTCTTAAGGCAGGCTGCCTTGTTCATACCTGAACCATGCCTGTTCTTTGTGCTGACAGGGATTAGATACTCCATAAAGATTTTCTGCAAAAATTTCATCTGAAGATATTTACATATGTAGTTACATATCATTCTTACCCCAAACACCCACTCACAGGAAGAAATTTAAAATGTCATTTAGTATTTACAGTCTTTTATGAAAAGCTGATATTGTTTTCCTTTTATTACATGCGATGTAACACGTTATCCTTTTTCGATGAAAAGTAAGTGAGTGATCATATCAGTAATTGTTTATTCCTGAATTTTATCCTTATGTTACTGTTTTACTGCTTTCCTTTATTTCATTTTAAGTCAGCTAGAATCCTACAAGAAAATTTGTTTCTAGTTTAGTTGGAAAGTAAACACTGTATGTGTATCTTCTTTTTTTGTGGAATTAAATACAGCAGTTTTATTTTTCAACATTCTATTCCAGGGTTGCTTAAGCTTTTTTCATTATAATCCCCCCGCCTCAAAAGGCTTTTCAGATATTTTTTCTTCCTAAATGCATCTGTATGAAATTTTATTACCACAGATTTATTTTTATTTATTTTAGTATATCTATGTTTATCTGTGTTTCATACATATAAAAAGAGTATTTTTTTGACTCTCAAAAACTGATTTTTTTTCCATTTTGGGGGGAATATGTCTCTGTTACAAATGATACTCTAGTGAAAAGAAAGCTTTCTGTAAATTCCCATCATTTTAAATAAACAATTTTACTGTAAACCTTTTTTGTCAACACTCATTACAATGGCATCACTTTCTAAAATATGTGCCCCAACTCTTATATGTACTGTAACACTTTTAGGGCATCTCTGGAGTTGCCGTCAATAGTCATCAGCTTTTAAGTATGAAGTAAGACAAAAAATACCATCAGCATAGAGTGCATTTTATGTAATAAACTGCTTGGCTCAGGCATTTCTTCTATATTTGTGCTTTCCTTGTCTGCCAAGTTCTGGTACCAAGTATTGTGGGAGGTTTGTGCTGTTATTTTAAATAGTGCCCTCTATGTTTATTAATGATGTAATATTTTGCTTATCAGATGTCTTTATGATCCTCTCTGCTAACCCAAAGTTTAAACTTTATTTTTATCAGTATTCTTTTGTATTAAATATAAACATGCCCATATACTTCCCTAAAGTAAAAGCCAACAATAATCTATGCCTTAAGTATTGTCCTTCTATCACAGAAATTTTGCTGTTGTAGCTCTCACAAATAATTTGCTTGTATCAGTGGCAGAAGAAAATCATAACTGGAAAACAGGGAAAAAAGTGTGACAGCCAGGTTGGATTCTCTGTGAAATTCTCCATAGTTGCATTTTCTGGAGAATAGTCAAATAGATTGTCAGATGCATATCTAAGACAAAAGAAATAAAAATGCCTTTGGCCAATAAGATACTCATGTAATGAGAGAAAAATATCTCCTAACGCCCAAATACTACAAATAATGCCTTTTGCTTGATATAAGCACACATTTTTTTCCCCAAATGACAACCATAAAATTAAAAGGACTTTCTCCATTTTATACTTATTGTCACAATCTTAATTGTAGTCACTTACCCTGATAAAGTCACTGGGTCAGAGCAGGATACAGATTCTGAACTTTTGGTTTTATTTTATCATCCACCATCCCTTGAAGTAAGCATAAAATTTAGCAATTTTTAGTTATGCCCCATTTCCCCAATCTGGGAGGTCAACAAATTGGTTGATTTGGAAATCTATGTTTTATATTCCTTCCTGTGCCAACAATGCACTGAAGTAACAGAAGATTAAATGTTCTACTATTTGGCTAACATTCTCATTTAAATTAGGGGAGTAAAATTAATTGGAAGGAATAACTAATCTTTCCCCATTTGCTCCCTAGGTCTGCATTCATGTACAGGGGAAAAAAGCTAAGGTGTACAAAATGTAGAGCTGCTTTTTGAATCAGAAATTTTGGATTTAAATTCTGCTTGTTCTTTTCCTTTCCAGCTGCTTTCCTTCCAATATACCTTCAGAGCACATCCCTATGTGTCACTGATTGTGTAAGCAGTTGGCAGCGATTTTAGAATGATTACCATGTGGCAAGCATCCTGCAAGGTGTTTTTTGTTTGTTTCCTTAAATTCTAGTGTAAAATGGTACTGCTGCTCACCTTAATATTAGAAATATACATAGAATTTTTAAAGCTATAGATTTATAAAAGACTCAGATATTTCATCCACTTTAAGTTTTTTTCTAGTTAAATGAGAAAAAACAAGTCCAATTGGAGGTAAAAAAAAATAGTGGGGGAAAACTTCTTTTGGACATATGTTCTTTTATTGTTAGCACATTCTCAATGATGAGAAGATGATCTTATGAACTGGTCAAGCAGAAATGTTCCCTCAGCACAATGGTATTTGTTCTATGGAGTTCTGTTGATGGTTAGAAACAGCCTAGTTAATATAATTAAGTGAATAAAAGAAGTGAAGCCTAACATAAAAAGATAGATAAAATCAGAGGTTCAAGTGAAGTGTATTATTCTGAGAAACTGAAACTCTATAATCTGTCTACCAAGACACTTTGCAGATAATAAAGAAGAAAGTTATTGACTTACTTCAAACTTAAAGTCTAAAGACTCTAAATGGAGACTGAAGCTACCATCCAACATGACAAGTGTGAACCACTTTGATTTGGTTTGCTCAGAGGAAGCATTATTCTTGCAGCTTTCATAAAGACTGATTGCTTTTGACAGAAATCTGTCTGTGCAGACTTGGATGAGTATGATACTGAGGAGTCATAAAACCATTAGAGAAGACTATAGGCTCAGAGGAGCACCTCATAAAAATGTTGAGATAGAAAGAATAAGACAGTGAAAAAGAGACTGTATTTTCTGTATATCCACATTGTGAATTATGACACCCACAAGGAATATTTCCAGTCCTGGGTTTCAGAATCCCAATGAACTAAACCTTCTGAGATAGCATAAACTAAATAGTGAGGAAACAAGCCAAAGAAATATTGTCTGTTTTTATTTATTTATTTTCTAGGCTGAATCTAGATTTTTTTTTTTTTTTAATGAGCCTCCCTTCTTTCATTCTTGTATGACTTGAGGGAAAACACTGTTCTTTGTAAGGGTGTTTGCCAGCTGGGTCCCCTATGAAGCAAAGAAGACAGGAATTTGCTGCAAGTGTACCTTTGGGACCAATGCATGCTGAAAGCAGAAGGAAAAAGCAGGATTGTATTAAGAGAGAAACCCAACTACACAGGGCCAACAAGTCTTGGCCAACTCTGGAAGGAGATCCGGAATTAAGTTGCATGTTAGAATTATTCCCAATTGGGCCAAAATGATCAGGCCTTTGCTCTTGGGCATCAGTCAGAATGTGGGCTACACTGAGAAAGGTGTGACAATTCTCTCTCTGCAATAGAAGTAATCCTGCTGCCAGAGGCTGGCAGCTGAAAGATATCTGCCTACATCACTCCCAGAAGCCAGAATATCCTTCCTTGAAGGGGGATCTAGGTAGTGCATTTCAGTCTCCATCACAAACCCATATATGTATTGTCTTTTAATTAGACTATAAACTCCTTGTGCAACAGAATATAATAAATCACACACACACGTATATGTACACACATCCATGCATGCATACTTAGAATCATTATAATGTCAATTACTCATTGTTTTCAAATGAAGTAATCAGATACAGAGCTACAGAATAGCCTCAAATTTTCAAAAACCTATGGTTTTATTATTCTGACACAAACTAACAATGCTCTATTTCTACCCTTGTACTCAGAATGTGGTTCATATTTTCTTTTCGAATTTAATTCTTATTTAACAGCAGAAATCAGATATGGTGAGCTTTACATCTTTTCTTTTAGTTCTCACAAACACCCAGTAAGACAATTATTTTATCCACATTTTACTGATGAGAATGTTGCAGAGAAGCTAAAAAAACCTGTTCAGGTTCTTACAGCTAGCAAATAAGAGATCCTGGATTTGAATTTAGGACATTAATATGTCATTTACTTGTGATCTCTGTTCAGGGAAGGAGGCTGTTGTAATTGGTGCAGCATTATAAATTATTCTAGCTGCATGATGGATAGGATCCCAGGGATAAACAGTAAGATGACCTGGAAACATTTCAGAATTCACTATGGAATAGTTATTTTAATTAGGAAAATTAAGGGCCGTATCACAGAAATCCATACCTTGAGGATTATGTTTATGTAATAGCTCAGAATTTACATTTATGCAGTGAGAAAAATAAAACCCTAGGTTACAAAAAAACCTGCCAGTTGTTCCCCTTACATTATTCTTTGCTGGGCTGCAAGCTAGTCTGCAGTGATATCAAGAAGGGAAAAATACTTCAGTGATGTCCATGGAAGTCAACGCATGAAATCCTGGCAAACAGAGTATTCAATGTATGAAGAACTATGAATTTCACTGACTATTTTGAGACATGCAGGTGTTCACTTCAAAATAAATCTACAAACCATTCAACATCTATTCCTGCCTTGTCAATTCTCCTGCTGCTGAAATTGAGGAGAACCTCCACCAGTGGATTCAACTCCCTCCTATGTTCCCAGGGGCTATGCTCTTGGGACAATGTTGCCTCTCTTTTCAGCATCTTCCACATGCCTCTTTACTGAACCTATTTCCATCAGCCTTCAAACCTGCTGAAGATGCTTTATAAGTATTCATTAAAAAAATGGATAAATGCAAGATAAAATGGATCATAACCATCCAACTAAAGTAGAAAATATATCAATGCAATGTATATCAAGTGGAAAAACATATGGACAAAATGCGACCATTTCCTCCTTTTTGAGTGAAAGAGAGTGTAACTCTTCAAGGAGGTGCAGAGGGAGTTATTGTTTACAATCAGAGACACTTGTGAATGTTGTCTTTGTGTTGGTTGAGGAACAGTATTCTTGCAGCCTCTAAAATTTTATCTGTGCATGGTGCAGTTAAAAGAATACTAAACTTTTGGTCCAAAAATATCTATTTTTGTATTCTCAGTTCTTTTATTCATTAGCTGTGTTAGTGCTCACTCATTTACTTCTACCTGAGATGCCACACCAGTGAAGTGAGAAAATAATTTAGGCTTTAAAGCGCCCCATAAACACTTCTCTGCTATAAATCGTTGTTGGCAATTACACTGCAAAATTTGAAAAGGCAACCCTTAACTGAATTGATGGGGACTGAAAGTTGTCACATCACTCTTTGTTCTTAATATCAGAACTATTGCTTTAATCATTCATTTAACCAGCATGTATTAAAATATGTAATATTTGCCAGGTGCTATGCTTGGTGCCAGATACACAAAAGCATAAGATATGTTCCCTAATGCCAGCTAGTTAATTGCTCTTAAAGATGTCACAATTACTTATTTAAAAAATAAAACTGAAAAAGAAAGAATTGTGTCAAGTCTTTGTGGAGTCAGTTAGGAAATGTGTTCTGTGAATACAGTTGGATGTGGAGTGCAGATGATCATGAAGTGCTACATACCAATTAGACGTAATTATGTATATGTGTGTATATATACTTAGAAACTGATACTTGTTTAGTACTTTCTAGTTTGAAAACTGCTTTTATGTACATTAGCTCTTTTAATCTTCACATCAAAACTGAAAGGAAGTTATTGTGATCACCTTCATTTTACTGATGAGAAAACTGATGTTACATGAACTTAAATAGATTAACTAATTTGTACAGCTAGTAAGTAGCAGAACTAAAATTCCAACCCAGATTCGCTACTATGAAACTTGCTTTTACTACTACATCAACTTTCCTTCCCCTCACCTTCTCTCTTGCTCTCTGTTCATTATACTAATACATGCAAATCTACATGATAATTAATATACTAAGAAATGTACAATACCATAACTATACATGGCATGGTCTTACTTTTCATACCAATTTCCTTGGATTACCTAAAATTAACTTCATTAAAAAGTGATATGAACATGAAAACAATTATAAACTTTGCTCAATAAAGATAATGAACACTAGAGTCAAATATAAAGTAAACTTAATCTTCATCTGTCCCCCAAAGAATACTGTTGCATCTAAAATAAACCAAGATAATCTCACCTTCCTGGTCATCATTGAGTTTATGTAAATAGATGCTTTATAAAGAGCATGGCCTGTCAAGGTGTACTGCAGGGTTCAGAGAGACGATGGAAAACCATGACTGTTAGCCTAACAGTGACATTTCAAATCTGGATCTTGAATTCTATATATCATTGTTAATGATCCATATACAGCATGTAGGTTTCTCCAGTTATAATGGGACACTTCATAAAAGCTGACTGTGCCAATATATGAAGATTTGGATGCAGTTACTAGCTCTAAACTTAAGCAATGTTCTATTGTTGCAGGTTAACTTTTAACTAAGCCTTTTGGGATTTCAGACAAATTGAAACAGGCAAGAAATCTATTTAAAGAAGACTTGAAGCAGAGGTATACATTTAGTAATGAACTATGCTTCAGTATATATAAAGGAGAAATAAACACTAAAAGGATAAAGACACAGGAAATCCTTTTTTCCTTTCAAGAGAGTGTATTACAAACAAGCAATATTTCCTCTTGGCGCACTCTTCTAAAACATGTTTGGGTAGACACAGAACTAATGTTATTCTTATCAAATAAAACCAAATGAACAAAGATAAATAAAAACATATATTCATATAAT